>NC_066623.1:116090998-117490998 GCF_025201925.1 Gopherus flavomarginatus | reverse complement strand
CCTAACAACCCTAACCCTAACAACCCTAGCCCTAGCCCTAACCCTAACCCTAAACCCTAACCCCTAGCCCTAGCCCTAACCCTAAGCCCTAGCCCTAACCCTAAACCTAACCCTAAGCCCTAGCCCTAACCCTAGCCCTAGCCCTAACCCTCACCCTAAACCCTCACCCTAACCCCTCACCCTCACCCTAAACCCTAACCCCTCACCCTAAACCCTAACCCCTCACCCTAACCTACCCTGACCCCGACCCTTGACCCTAACCAACCCTGACCCTGACCCTTGAGCCTGACCCCTAAACCCAACCTCAACCCCAACCCTAAACCTCAACCCCAACCCCTAACCCTAAACCCCAACCCTAACCAACCCCCACCCCCACCCCAAACCCTAAACCCTAACCCTTAACCCTAAACGATAAACCCTAACCCTAACCCTAAACCCTAACAACCCTAACCCTAACCCTAGACCCCGACCCCCAAACCCTTAACCCTAACCCTTAACCCCAACCCCAAACCCTAACCCCTAACCCAAACCCTAATCCTAACCCCTAACCCCTAACCCTAACCACCCCTAACCCTAAACCCAACCCCACCCCAACCCTAAACCCAAACCCCTACCCTCACCCTAACTCTTAACCCTAACCCTTAACCCTCACCCTAACCCTTCACCCTTAACCCTAACAACCCTAACCCTAACCCCTAACCCTAGACCCCGACCCCCAAACCCTTAACCCTAACCCTTAACCCCAAACCCTAACCCAAACCCTAACCCTAATCTTAACCCCTAACCCTAGACCCCGACCCTTAACCCTAACCCCCACCCTAACCCAAAACTCTAACCCTAAAACCCTAACCACAACCCCAACCCCCAAATCCTAACCCTAACAACCCTCATCCTAACCCTAAAACCCTCACCCTAAACCCAACCCCCAACCCTAACCCCTAAACCCTCACCCTAACCCTAAACCACACCCTAACACCCTAACCCCTCACCCTCACCCCTACCCCTAACCCCTCACCCTAACCCTAACCCCTCACCCTAACCCCTAACAACCCTAACCCTAACCCTCACCCTTAACCCTAACCCCTACCCTCACCCCCACCCCTAAACCCTCACCCTAACCCCTCACCCCTATCCCTAAAACCCTCTAACCCTAACCCCAACCCCTTAACCCCAACCCCTTAACCCTAAACCTAACCCCTAACCCCTACCCCCACCCTAAACCCTAACCCTAAACCCCAACCCTTAACCCCTACCCTCACCCTAACCCCCACCCCCACCCTAAACCCCAACACTAACCCCTAAGCCCTAGCTCTAAACCCCAACCCTAACCCCTAAGCCCTAGCCCTAAACCCTAACCCTTAACCCCAACCCCCTCACCCTACCCCTAACCTCTCACTCCAACCCCTCACCCTCACCCCTACCCCCTACCCTCACCCTAACCCCACCCCTAACCCCAACCCCTCAGCCCCACCCCTAAACCCCAATCCCAACCCCTAACCCCCTCACCCTCACCCCTACCCCTCACCCTACCCCTAACCCCTACCCCCAACCCCTCACCCCTAAACTCTAACCCCCACCCCCACCCTAACCCCTAACCACCCCTAACCCTAAACCCTAACCACCCCTAACCCTAACCCTAAACCCAACTCCACTCCAACCCCTAACCCTAAACCCTAACCACCCCTAACCCTAAACCCAACCCCACCCCCTAACCCCTACCCTAACCCTAAACCCAACCCTAATCCTAACCCTGACCCCGTCCCCTAACCCTAACAACCCTAACCCTGACCCTAAACCGTAACCTCTACCCCTAAACCCTAACCCCTAACCCCAAAACCCTAACCCTACCCCTCACCCCTGACCCCGAACCTTACCCCTAACCCCAAACCCCAACCCTAAAACCTAAACCCTCACCCTAAACCCTAACCCTACCCCTAACCAAAACCAACCCTAACCCTAAACCCTCACCCTACCCCTAAACCCTACCCCTAAACCCCAACCCTACCCCTAAACCCCAACCAACCCTAACCCCTCTACCCCTAACCCCCCTAACCTTTGCCCCTAACCCTAGGCCCCAACCCCTAACCCTCACCCTACCCCTAAACTCTAACCCTAAACCCCAACCCCAATCCTAACCCCTAACCTCGACCCCAACCCTAAACCCTAACCCTAACCTACCCTAACCAACCCTAACAGCCCTAGCCCTAACCCCTTAACCCTAACCGACCTTGACCCGATCCCTGACCCAAACCCTAAAATCTAACCACTGACCCTGACCACCCTAACCCCCTAACCCTTAACCCTAACCCCTCACCCTAAACCCAACCCCTAACCCCAACCCTAAAACCCTAACCCTACCCCAACCCCCAACCCTATCCCTACCCCCTAACCCCCAACTCAACCCCCAACCCTAAAACCCTAACCCCTAACCCTACCCCTAACCCTGACCCCGACCCCTAAACCCTAACCCTGACCCTGACCCTCCCTGTCCCTCACCCCAACCCCTAGAGCCTAACCCAACCGCAACCCTAAACCCGACCCCTGACCCTCACCCTAACCCTTACCCCAACCCGACCCTGACCCCTACCTCCTAACCCCCACCCTCATCCTGACCCCTAACCCTCACCCCAACCCTAACCAACCCCTAACCCCAAAACGCTACCCCTAAACCCTAACCTAACCCCTAAACTCACCCTAAACCCTACCCCCAAACCCTACCCCCACCCCTAGACCCTGACCCCTAACCGCTCTAACAACCCTAACCCTAACTCACCCCCACCCTCACCCCTAACCCACCCTAACCCCTAATCTCTCACCCCAACTCTAAACCTGACCCTCACCCCCACCCTACTAACCCCAACCCCAACCCTAATCCCTACCCTCACCTCTGACCCCTAAACTCTAAACCAGCCCCTTAACACTTAACACTAAAACCCTCACCCTAACCCTAAAACCCTAACCCCCTCCAACCCTAACCCTAACCCCTGACTCTAACTCCAACCCTCACCCTAAAACCCTAACCCTAAAACTCTAACCCCTAAACCTCACCCTAACCCCAACCCCAACCCCTCACCTCTTAATCCCTTAACCTTAACCCTAACTCCCCAACCCCCAACCTCACCCCTAATCCTAACCCCTCACCCCTAAGCCTAACCCCTAAACCCTAAACAGCTTTGATCAATAACAGACATAGGTTTCATGCATTGCTTGCAGGGTTTGAGGCCTGGAGACAAGAGCATGACCCATCCCTGGACTGCCTGACTAATAACCTATACTAAGAACTATTAAAACTACTACTAAACTACACCATCTATAAATAAAACTATATACATTAATAAAAAGCAACAGAAAACCCTCCGATAAGAACAATTTGCTAGAGCATGAGGCCGTTCCAGCACCATCATTGGTGGTAAGAAGGAACTTATACTAGTGCATATGCATGCAACTCTAGACAGCAGCAGAGCGCGGCTCTATGGCTACCCCAGGAGAAAAATTCTGGCACCCATGCATGTGGCAAACAAATACACCTGGCAGAGAAGCGACATGAGCAAGCACTTGAAGAAGAACAAGCCTTAAGTCATTTTCTCCCATTTACCAACATAATAATGATGGTGCATTCCAGGTGACTAAAATGTTACTTTGCTTTCAAAAGGCTGTACAGTCTCACTGCAAATACTTACTAGAGAGCATTGCTCTCTATGGTGAAGTCTGTCTCAGAGTTGGACTTCAGCTTGACATGCTGCAGCGAGCCCAGGAGAGAAATAGGAGTTTCTGGAGCCTGTAAACTCAGCCTTGGAGTCCCTGAGCCTGCCTTTGTAGAAAATGGTGGATCCTTGGGTTCCAGTAAACTAAGGAAATACTCCTAGGAAACTGAAGGCTGGGTAATACCCATAGCCTGTGAATTCATGACATACCCATAATCCCCTCTACCCCTACTTCTAGTACTTGCTATGACAGATTGCAGTAGGTACATTCTTTTATTGTCATGAAGTACCAGCAAAATTAAGAGGACAGTTTATAACTCTACATAATTTCACCCAGCACTACAACTAGTGAACCCTCTCTACATCAACTAGTGACACACAGATATCATACGATGGTTCTAAAGTCAGGGTGCACCTTACTTGACCTGCAGAGAGACATCCTGATTGTTAGCACTTCGTCAGCTGGAGACAGCATACTTGTAGCACCAGCATTCCAATTGCTCTTCAGTACCCTTTCTGTGTGATGACAGCCACAGCTAGTAGGCTTAAGTTCAGGGGAAGAAGTGGAAGAGCCACATCTCATTTCTCCTCTAGGTTGCCAAGGACAAGTCCCACATTTCCTGATGTATGCATACTTGTGTAGAGGGGCCAGGGTGTGAGGCTATCCTCAACCCTAAACCAAAAGAACGTAAGCAGAGGTAGAATTTCCCCCAAAAAAAGTTAACTGCCTGAACATCTAGTGTTTTCACAGTGGGCAGGTGTGCCCTTTGAGCCAACAAAGCAAAATTTCACCAGTGGTATAAGATGTGCACAACAGCTGGCCTGCTGAAACCAGAACAGTCTGCTTGCGTCTCATGGTATCCTCAGCTAGATTTCCAGTTCTCCTTCTCCTCTGCTTCAGTGCATCTGTGTAGAGAAGCCTAGGGGAAAAACAGATTTCCAGTGAATCATTTCTCATTTAGTCCTTCTATGGAAGGGGAAGAATTGGGCCTAGGGAACTCATCTCCATTCTGTGCAGTGGATCAGTTAGTGGGTTCTAATCTGAATATGACTCATCATAGATGAAACATCCTTCTTTCGTCCATAGTGCTAAACATCTCTCTTCTATCACATGCTTCCCCCGTCTATTCTTTCCTGCCTTTCCACAATCCTGTCCCTCCCATCACTACCTGCTGCTCCTCTGCTTTTTGGAGGGACTGTTCAGATTCTGAGTTTCAGTGCCTGTCCCTCCTTGTGACAGGCTGAGATCCTCAGTTGCTGAATTTACCTGAGATAGAAGTTGTTCTTTCTGTAAGTGATTGTAGAACTGTAGCACGTACGGATTGGCTCTCACAACATTGGGATCAAAATCCAAAACCCGGAGGCCCTCAAGGCTACGGGCTCGGGAAAGGGCTACATAAGCCTGACCACTTTCAAAGACACGAGACAGGGAGAGCTCCACACAGTCTAATGACATGCCCTAGTGCATGAAAGACACAGATAAAAGCAAGTGAGCTCGCAACACAAAAGCCATCGCACACATCACTCCCATCACCAATATCGTGAAGAACCGTTGTATGAGTGTCAGGAAAATACTGCTCCTATTAATATCTAGCCCTTCCCAATGCAAAGGGAACTTCTCTATGAACTTGGCAGGAAGTAGATCAATGGGGTTGAAAAAGGACTTCCTGGGGACATTTAGGTGAAATGGAGCAGGATTGTCCTTAGTCCCTCTTCTAACTTCCTCTTAGACACTTCTACAGAGAATTCTGGTCTCCCATGGCTAAGAAAGATTAATTCAAACTGGAACAGGTGCAGTGAAGGGTTACTAGGATGATCAGAGGAATAGAGAACCTACCTTATGAGAGGAGATTTAAAGAGCTTGGCATGTTTAGCCTAACAAAATGAAGGCTATGGGGAGATAACATTATCCCTCTGATGTACTTAGAGAGAGCAAACAGAGAGGGGGAGAAGTTAAGGGTTAATGCTGGCACAAGAATGGTGTGACCCTACACACTGACTATTGGAATAATCTTTTAACACAATAGGCTGTGTGAGGTATTATTTGAAAACTAATAATTTGCTAGTCAAGAATATCATGGTGAAATGTATGCAGCAATATTGTCTGTGAAGTTATGAATTACTCCTATATGATGTTGTTAGCACATGTTCAAAACCAGACAACAATGCCTAGACAAAAGCTGTTAGACAAGTTATCCTAAATAAAGGAAACTGAGGTTACTCACCTTGAGCTGTATATGTGGGGTCCCTATCTGTATTCCACTGAGGATTTTATGCATGCACCTGGAGCCGGAGCTTTTGAAAGTAGTACTGTCTGGTGGTCCATGCACACACCCTGCACTGCCTCATGGTTTTGTTGAAGGCACTAAAGTGTGTGGCGGGTTGCCAGTGTCTCCAGTTCCTTCTCCACTGCAGACCTATCCGATCCGCAGCAGAGGGGAAGTAGGGTGGGCAGTGTAACACAGATAGGGACCACACATCTAAAAGATTCTCCAGTTACAGGTAAGTAACCTTGTTTTCTTCTTAGAGTGATAGCAAGAGTTTCTTGAATTTTAGCATAGTGGACCAGGAATAACAGTTACAGGGGCTTAGCAGTGCCTGGTGGTTGGAGATCCTCAACTGAAGGCCCTCCCGTCGAGTATACTTTCCTCCAACAGGTCCATTTTCCTGGCTTCCTTTGCCTTAGGCGGAGCGTCCTTGCTGCCCTTAATCTTTCCTGCTCGTTAGCAGCAGGTGCCTATCTACTACATTATGAGGGCACCACTCCAGGGGGAACTAGAGCTGACCCGACGGATACCACTAGGGAAAAAACTTTCAGCAATTTGCTTTATTATGTTTTAGACTTTTAGATGTAGGTTTTCACTTTTATTTGCTTGTAACCATTTCTAACTCTTATATTTGAATTCACTTAATCTTCTTTTATTAATAAACTTGTTTTATTTTTAACCTAAATCAATCCAGTGCTGTGTTTAAACTGAACCATTTGATAACTCCAGTTAAAGTAACAAACTGTTGAATACATGCCTACAGAGTGAAAAAAAAAGATGGTTTAACTCCAAGACACTGAGCAATGTTTTCAGGCCTGTTGGCTGCTGTTCCAGAACTGTGCGTGAATGGTAGTACCCTTTGAGCCAACATACCTTAACCAAGGCAAAGGGAGGAAGAGGAGGCAGTTTCCTTCCTTCATGTCATCAGCAGTGCAAGCATCCTTAGGCAACCCTGCCCCCAAAACCTCCAATTCCCCCAATCCACACAGGTGCCCTGGGGCTCCCCTCTCCCGCTGCCAGTGGCACAAGCACCCTAAGAACATAAAGATAAAGGAGAATACTTTCTGTGGCAGTCTCTATAAAAGCACTAACCTGGCTCTTGTGGATGGATATGGCCCATGCCAATTTTAGAGGCAACTGTTGACGACTCAGATAAATTCCAGATGGACCTTTGAAGACCCATCGCTCCAGCCTGATTACCTCTGTGACCCCACAAAGAAACCTCACTCTGGGCAGTCCTGGGAGAGAGAAGAACAGGTCAGAATAAGGAATGTCCCTCTGATACCAGCATTCCCAGGAAGCAGGAGCCTAAAATTCCCCTTTTCCCATCCCTTCCCATTTCAGACAGACTCTTCCATGGGCCTTGGGGCTTTATTTATAAAAGAATAACTCAGTTCTGCTGCTCCTCTCGCACAGTGGTTCTTGCTGGAGGGTGTGGGGGGGAAATAGTTCAGTGGTTTGAGCATTGGCCTGTTAAGGACTGAACTCACAACCCTGGGTTTGAGGGGGCCATTTAGGGATCGGAGACAAAAATCTATCTGGGGATTGGTCCTACTTTAAGCAGGGGGTTGGACTAGATGACCTCCTGCGGTCCCTTCCAACCCTGATATTCTATGATGCTATGACCCTGTTAAGCATTCAGAGAAGGCCCCCTTAAGTAGGAGAATGAACAGAACTATTTACCAGGCCAGAAACAGAGCAGAGGAAACAGGAAATAGTGGGTAGAGGGTTGGAACACTGCATTGCTGAAAAGCTACATTTGTTCTTGCTATTGGAAAGATGTACTGCTGCAAGGAGAGAGCATGAGTGCACTGATCAGAAACCAGGTGAGAACAAGCATACAGAGCCAGAGAATAATGAAATACACACAGAGCAAACCTTTAAGCAGCTATACCTGGGAGCTTGGCCTGATCCTTGGTTCTCACAGATAGGGAGAACTTGATGTTGCAGAAATGATTACTCTCCCACCCAGGAATTGCAGTAGGACTAGCAGCAGCCACTGGCAAACAGTCATAAGCCCATCATATAGGGTTGCCAACACTCCAGAACTGTCATGGAGTCTCCAGAAATTAAAGATTAATCTTTAATTACAGATTATGTCATGGGATGAAGTCTCCCAGAATATATCCAACCCAAACTGGTAACCTTAACATTATATACTCACCATTCCCTTCAGTTTCAAATTCAACCACAACCCCTCTTGCCCCATTCACCAGACCCCGGGACACATCCAAGTTCTTAGTAAGAATCACCTAAAATGGAAAGGAAAGATGGATAGATTTGTTTGGTGCCCCTGCCTTACAGCCCTATTCATTCACCTGCCTTGCCCCAGTTCTGCTCCTACATCACAGGCTTTAGAATAATTGGCTGATACTGTTAATGCTTCTGTAGGACCTAGCAACAGTAGATGGAATCACCTCACAGTGAAACCATACTAGAGCTCCTCCCTCTCCAGGGCTCTCAGGTGTTGAGCCTCACAGGGCACAGATCCCATCATCCCTTTACTCTGTGTAAAATTGCTCTGGGAAGATTGTGAATTAGTTCTGTCTACAACCAAAGTCACATATTAGTGAACTTGGATCTCTGGGAAGATTTCTCCGCACACTCCAGCAGCTTACAGGGACTTTAAAGAGACTGAAAGTGGCCAGGGAACAATTCTCCAATCCAGACAGTGTTGGGCCATTGTAAGCAGGCCTACGGTGCCTCTCACCCCCAAACTCTGGTGTACAGGGTGGACTGGTGATGGGAGGCCAGAGCCTTAGCACTTGGTGCTGCAGGGATTCCAAGCTGTGCCACAGTCCATAAGAAGTGTAGCTCTAATTTATGCTGGGAGCTGAGCAGCCTAGAATCCAGGCAGCACAAAAGTGGCTTTAAGCTTACTTTTCTTCCGGTCCTCACCCCATCTGTACTTAGTGTGATTCTGTGCTGTGCATCCAAAGTCTTTTTCATTGGACACAGAGGAAGCAGTCATCTTGGTCAATCAGTCTTCAAAAAGAGATTGAGACTTTGAATTTAAACCAAGTGGCTTTCATCCACCTGGATCAGACTGCAGAAAAGGTGAAGGACATCTTATAAATTAATGTAATAGACTGTTTGTTTAGAACAGCCTGGGGTCTGAGAGGTGCTTCCATTTCACACCCAGTCCACATCCCTGTGCTGTTATCTTTAACTCTTTCCCCAAATACTGACTCTAATACTTCTGTTCTGTTGGCCATTACTCATAGAATATGCATATGCTCACCTGGGCTCCTGGTTTCAACTGAATACAGTGACTTACTGGACACTGAGCATCAATTGCTTTGACTAGCATGGGATCGCTATCCACAGCCTCATAGGAGTGCATTTCTCCTGGTGAGGAAGGAAGCAATACAAACATGGGCGTACTATCAGAATCATCACACAACAAAGTCCCTAAATATGGGGAAGACTTGGCACTACTCCACACAGCAGGTTTCTCCAGACTGAGCCAGAAGGGTTCTTAGTCCCAGAAATCCTGCTCTCCACACAACTCTTGTATACCCTAGAAAGAATCTCTTCCAGTAGCTTCCAAGAACAGAAAGCCCCTGGTGGCTCTCTTACCACCTGCTCCAATTTACATCTTCCAGAGCTTGTGGATCTGAAGGTATGTCTACACTGGAATGTAAGCCCAGGCTTAATGGGACTCAAGTCAGTTGACCCATGTTAGGGAACCCTGGGCTGGAGCATCTACATTGTATTTTAATCCTTTGTTAAGACTTTTCTAACCCGTGCTTGAATCTAGGGTGCTGGCATGCACACTGCAGACCCAAGTCAATGTAATCACCTCCCAGAGTCCCTTGTGTTCTATTCCCCCACCCACAAAATAGCATGGCCGCTCTAGCCCCAAGACCGTGGTGTACTGTGGGAAGACTTTACTGCCTGCACTGCATGTTACAGGAAGGTTGAACAGCCCACCAACCTAGCCCGCTGAGCAGTCATTTTTGGTCTGCTACTGGGGCCGCTCTGGTGCATGTTTCGGCATGGTTTTCTATCCCACAAAAACGTCTATTTTTAATAGTGTAGATTGCAGATTACTGGGATAGAGAGGACTAAGGAAGTTATCCCATGGAACTATGGGATACTTCTGGCTGATTCCTGAGACCCAAGTCAAGTGGGGCTTAACTGGAGCTTGCACCTTCCAGCCAAACAGCATTCTGGGATGCTGGGTCTGAGCCCTGAATTAGCGCAATTACAGTGTAGATGCAAGTGGGGGTGAGAGGACTCGATCCTGGGGTCAAGCATGGATTTATGTTGCAGTACAGACGTGCCCTGGGAGACCAGGCACTGAGCAGTCAGACTCCAATTGCAGCTTTAAGAGTGTGGCCACCTCTTCTTGCTCTGCTTCCCTCTCACAAACAAAGCAACCATGAAAGGAAATTTAGCACAGAGAGGCTTTAGAGTCGGCAGTTTCTGCTCCAAGATGAAGCAGTTTCTATAACAGACCTGCATGTCCCAGGAGTCTCCAGCTTGTAGACCCCCATTCCAGCACCCGCCTTCCTGATAAGTCTCTGGCTTCAGGACAGTTGCTAGAATAATGGCAGAGCCTCTTCCCTTTTATGCCTTTGCCAATGGATGAATGCAAGACCACCCACAGACAACCGGGGGAGACTCTCTGGGCAAGAAACACTTAACTAGCAGTGAAACCGAAGCAGCAGGCTGTGCACTTGCACCTCCTGAGAACAGCCAGGCCTGCATGAGGTATTGGATGGGAGGGGAGACTAGGAATGGGGGAAATTAATGAATTGAGGGGCTGAACTGGGTCTACAGCTGGTTAGAGTGAAATATGAAGGTGTAATAGGACATTTGTTAGGCATAGTTTATGCAAATTTTACATAGTATGATTACCACCTGTATGAATTATGTTTTGGTTTTTTTTTAAACTCTAGGTGGGTCTGACCCTACAGTAACCCCTCATATCCACAATGCCAGCTGGAAGAGGTTGCAACAAGAGAAGCTTGAGCTCCACAATGCCAGTTCTCCATTACTGATTATCTACAGTGTTTTCTCCTCCTGCTGAAATTAACAGCTCTTTCTTCCCCCAGGTGTTTACCTGGTAACTGTTGCAACCGTCTCTCATTTGTTAGTTCCACATCATCCTTGTGGGTGCAGAGACGAGTTGCAAGGATCCCATCTCTCTCAACCCTGTTGGTAGCTGTTTGCAGCAGCTGCCTGGTGACTTCATCTGTGCACCTGGTGGAGATTGGGGGAAAAATAAGTACCATAATAGTTTAATAAAGAATAAAAAGTTTAAAGTCTCCAACAGGAAATGTCAGGTGAGAAATGCCAAGAATAGTGATATCTATTGTACATCTTGGGCAACCACCACAGGGTAGGAAGTGCAAGTTATTTCAACTTGTTCATACAAGCCCTGCTCTCCACACACACAATGGCCTTATCTATCCTACTAAGGTTCTTAATGTCTCCCACCACTGCTCTAATGGAGCTTCTCTGGGACTAGTCATAGTGGGAGCACAAATGTAAACAGGCCATTACATTTAAGCCACTATATTGTTCCAGACCTGTGCTGACTGCTAGATCTACTCTGCTGCTCCTATCAAAGTTGCTGCACTGATGTAACAATAAGAGATTGATAACATTGTTAGTTACCAGTGTCATTGAAAGCATCCATATGGGATTTCATGAGATATCACCAACACTTTTTACCCCTTGGATGATTTATTCACAAGGTGGATGCATGTGATAAACACATTCTTGTCCCTCCACCCCGTCTCCTCCCCATTTCCTAATGCCCATGGTTGCCACCTGCTAGAGCAGCTCATCACCCACACAGCCTTATACAGAGACAGGGAAGGACAATTCCAGGTGTAGGATTAGGTTCCAAGGAATTGAACATCAGGTTTAATTTGTTAATTTTATACCAGCATTACCATACTGTTCATATGTCTCAAGACCATTAGATCCATCAACAATCTGCACGGCAAGTAAAATGAACACCTTCGAGCAGAGACTGAGTGATCACAATGCAGGCATCCTGCTCAATGGTGTTACTGCTTCCATTAGTTGTAGGAGGAGTTGAGAAGCTGTGGGGCTTGGGAGTGGGTGAGGCAAAGATGTGTCCAGGCCCCTTAACAGCCATCTACCCAGCTACACCACCTTTAGATGATGTTGGAGAGGTAGCCAAGTGACACCCCCCTGCACTGGGCCATCTCTGGGAAGTGGGAGTAAGTAGGATAGGGAGGAGGAAAGAGGTTCCTCCTTACCTGCCCAGGCGGATTGTATGCAGGAGTGAGATGAAGCTCTTTTCAGTCTGTCTCCGCACTTCTGTCAGCTCCATGTTCACATGGATGCATCTCCTCCAGCTCTCTGCCTGTGAATAAGCTGTTAATTCATTAGGAGACAGCCACAAACAAAGTCTGAAGTAGTGGATAGGGATGGCTTCACACCTGGAAGCAGAACTTGGTTTCCTCATTGCCTTTGCTGACTGGTGGCAGTTGTAAGAAGTCCCCACAGATGATCAGCTGAATTCCTCCAAATGGGTCATCCCGTTTCCTGACAGCTCTGTAAGGGGAATGATAATTTACTATTTTCATTAATGACCTTGTCATGAAAAGTAGAAGTAGCCTCATTAAATTTGCTGATGACAAAAAAGTTGGGAGTTCTCATCAATACAGAGGATTTGTCAAGAACAAGCCATATCAAACCAGCCTAATGTACTTCTTTGACAGGTTTACTGGCCTAGTGTATGCAACTTCCCCACATACAGGATATCTTGATTTTAGTAAGGCTTTTGGTACATCTCCACATGACATTGTCATAAGTTAACTAGGGAAATGTGGTCTAGATAAAATTACTATAAGGCAGGTGCAAAACTGATTGAAAGTCCTTACTGTAAGAGTAGTTATCAATAGTTCACTGTCAAACTGGGTGGATCTATCTGGGGGACTCCCACAGGAGTCTTTCCAGGATCCAATACTGTTCAATATTTTCATTAATGACTTAGGTGCTGGAATGGAGAGTATGTTTACATACAGGGGTGAAAGTAATATTAAACATTTACTGCTATGGGGGCCAGGCTCTGGACGGAAGGGACAAGGCTAGAGGGTCAGCCTCCCCCCACCAGCCCATCCGCGCTACCTGGCCTGTGCCACCTGGGGCTTCAGCAGCGACTGAAAAGGGCTCAGGGCTGCTGCTGCAGCAGCTGGACCCTGGGCCACTTCAATCACCAGCCCTGGGACAGCTGCCCCTTTTGCCCCCCCACTGCCTCCTGCTGACCAGGAAAGGGACACTGATGCTGAAGAGCTGCTGCGGCAGCACTTTAACATCAGCTGCATATGAGCCAGCAACAGCTTCTTACCAGTATGCTGTACCGGCCCACTTTCACCCCTGCTTACGTATGATATACAATTTGTGAATGACATCAAGCTGAAAGAGGCTGCTAATGCTTTGGTGGACAGGATTAAAATTCAAAATGACATTGAAAAATTGGAGGATTGGTCTGAAATCAACACAGAAGACAAGAAAGAAGTGCAATACACTACACTGAGGAAGAAAAAAAATCAAATACACATCTACAAAATGTAGAATAACTGGCTAGATGGTTGTACTGCTGAGAAGGATGTGGAGGTTATAGTGGATCACAAATTGAATAGGAGTCAACAATGTGATGCAATTGTGAAAAAGGATAATTTAATTCTGGGGTGTATTAAGAGGAGTGTTGTATGTAAGACATAAAAGGTAATTGTCCTGCTCTACTTGTGACTGTTAAGGCTTCAGTTGGAGGCCTCAGTACAGTTTTGGGTGTAATGTTAAGATGGAGAAAAATTGAAGAGCCCAAAAAAAAGCAACAAAAATAATAAAAGGTTTAGAAAACCTGACCTATGAGGAAAGTTTAAAAAATCTGGGCAAATTTAGTTTTGAGAAATAAAGACTGAGGCGGGACCTGATAACAGACTTCAATGTGATAAAGGGATTCCATAAAGAGGATTGCATTCAATTGTTCTCCATGTCCGTTGAAGTTAGGACAAGGATTAATCAGTTTAATCTGCAGCAAAGAGATTTAGATTAGATATTAAGAAAATCTTTAACTAGAACAATAGTTAAGTACTGAATTAGGCTTTCAAGGAAGGTTGTGGAATTTCCTTCATTTTAAAAACAGGTTGGACAAACACCTGTCAGGGATGGTCTCTGCCTATGTGGTCCTATCTCAGGGCAGGGCGGTTGGACTATATGACCTCTTGAGGTCCCTTTCTATGATTCTATAATCCAGAGCCTCCCAGCTAATCTAGCCATTAGCAACCTTACCTCCCAATACAGCAACAGATGGGAGAAGGCAACCTATGATTCAGGGAACTTTATCGGAGTTATAAGGACTCTTTGCTGCATGACCCTCACCTGGCTACTGCCTCCAGCTTATCAAAAAACTTGCCCTCCACCATTGAAATCTCATCAATAATTAAGTGTTGGCAGCTCAACCAATGCTGACGCACTCCAGTTCTTTGAGCCAACTCAATACACTGATCTAGCGGAGCTTTCCCAGAACCAATACCTAATGAAAGAAGAGAACAGATTAAGTATCATTTTTTTACCAAGATGCCAAGTGTTCCCAGGTCCTTTCCACTCATCTTCCCCAGAGCATAGCAAGCCAGGGAAGGTTCTCAAGCAGAAAGTTATCTTCCTTACCTGCAAAGGCATGGAGTGTGGTGCCACCAACATGACAAGCTGCCACTCCTGTGCTGGCTGTAGCATAGGTGCTCTTTGGTGGGAGCGAACCCACAATCTTTTTCAGCAGATATGACTTCCCAGTCCCTTTTAGAAGAGTATAAAAGTTATTTCAGAAAGAGGCTTTCCCCTGACATCAGTAGAGACATCCCCATAACACATGCAGTTTGAATTCCAGTCACAAATGCCTCCTAATACCACCCTCCATTCTGCTCATTCAAAACCTCACATGTCCGAAAACACTAGGAACAAAAGAAAATTACAGCCCAACTACATAGAGCTCAAGTAATTGTAAAACCAACCTTGTCAGGAAAGGGTTGGCTCTGTTTGACTGTTTAGATAAACCCTAAACTCCATCTTATTTGGCCCCTCCCATTCAGGGTGCAATAAACTCCCCACACTGAAACCCAGTCATGGAGGAGAAACCATGGTAGCTATAAGAGTATCTTAGTGTCATCATTTATATTGGCAAAATCTCTCCCCAACATGGATGATTTAAAAGATTTCACTTTTTGCTAAAGTTGAATTGTTCTTTCCCTCATTCCACTTTTTAATGTGTGTCTTTGTTTAAAGTTTCTCCCTTATACCAAAAGGGAACTCTGAAGCATCACTAGGCACAGCTACACTTGGACAAAAGGCTTGACCCATTGCACATCTGCACCAACCATTACAGAGCGCATAGGTTGCAACAGTGCCAATTCCCAGTGTTAAAAATTAATCAAGCCCTCAAAATCATGAGATTACTTTAAAACAAAAAAAGCACACCACTAGATTAAAAAAAAAAAAACTAGTGAGTTCTCTTAAATTGCCTTCTAGTTTAAGAACCTATAGGCTTCTCATTTCATGCTTTGCTCAGCAACTATGAGAACCAGAAACGTCACTTAAAATTAAATGAGATTCTCACATAATCACATGACTTCAGGGGCTGGGTATTTAAACAAACAAAACAAAAAACAACATAGACTTGTGATTAAAAAAACCACAAGAATTGGCAACACTGGTGCAAGTAAGATTGTGATGCCCTGCTTTGACAAGCAATAAGACAACAACCCAAAAATCTCTGCTCCCTTATAAGACCATATGGCTTTAACAAAATTTGAAAAAAAAAAGGGGGGGGTGGGGAAGATGTGAGGCATGAGACAGGGCACATTTAAAGACAGGGCCTTAAGCATGAACCTCACCATGCTAAAGAGGTGCTTAGCTACGTCCTCCCTTCCTAAGCCTCCCTATTGCTGTAGACAGGGGCACACCAGCACGCATTAATGAAGACTCAGGTTTCTGTACCACTTTTTGTAGTAATTTTCCTCTGTTGATATTCACCCCCTCTTGTCAACTGTTGGGAACGGGCCACATCCACCCTGACTGAATTGGCCTCATTAGCACTGACCCCCACTTGGTAAGGCAACTCATCTTTTCATGTGCTGTATATTTATAGCTGCCTACTGTATTTTTCACCTCTGTGCATCTGATGAAGCGGGTTATAGCCCATGAAAGCTTATACTCAAATAAAATTTGTTACTCTAAGGTGCCACAAGGACTCCTCGTTGTTTTAGTCTTACCATGGAGTCACAAACAGTCCCCATGGGCATTCCAGTCTACCTTACCACCCAGGCAAGATGGACTTAGTGATAGATGGTTATTTTACAAACACACACACACACACACACACACACACACACACACCACAATATTCAGGTTCAGGGCCGGTGCAGCCATTTAGGCAACTAGGCAGTCGCCTAGGCTGCTAGGATTTGGGGGGCGGCATTTTCTTCGGCAGCGACCACGGCGGCCGGATCTTTGGCCACCCTAGTCGTTGCCGGCATTTAGGAGGAGGGAGCTGGGGCAGTGGAGAGCGGGGAGGGCCACCTGCAGCAAGTAAGGGGGGCGGGGAGGTGGCACGCAGGGGAACTCCCCACCCCAGCTCACCCCTTCCCTGTCTCCTCCTCGAGCACGCCATGGCTGCTTCACTTCTCCCGCCTCCCAGGCTTGCGGCGCCTAAGCTGAATGGCACTGCAAGCCTGGGAGGCGGGAGAAGTGAAGCAGCCACGGCATGCTTGGAGAGGAGGCAGGGCAGGGGTGAGCTGGGGCAGTGGGGTGTCTCAGGGTGGAGGGTGGGGAGCGGCACTTCATGGCAGGGGCTCGGGGACGGAGGAGGGCACAAGGTGGAAGTTTCGCCTAGGGTACGAAACATCCTTGCACTGGCCCTGTTCAGGCTAACCCCAGTCGCAAAGGACCAGTCACTTATGCCAGGTCAATTTGTACCTTAGATCTCACACCAAAGACAATGCTTGTATCCAATCCTATAGTAAACTATCTAAGCCTTAAAGATTTAGTAATTAAGGAATGAGAGAATTATTGCAAGATTAAAGCAGGAAAACATACACACAAATGAGTTGCAGTCTATGGTTTAAAAAGGTGATAGTTGTAATAATCTGTCAGCTCTGTCTTTTAGGGCTAACGCAGGTTAAAACTGGGCATCTCTGCTTCTGTTTCATAGTTCTGGTCCTGTGAGAGTCCAAAACAGCAAGACAGATGAAAAATTTTGATAACTACTTTTATTTCATTCTTCCACAATTCAAACAGACGAGACAAGCCCTTTTGCACATAGCCTTTTCATGGGAGTAAGGGGCAATTAAGTATTGTGATGTTCCACAATGGCCCACTTAGTTTTGATAGGCCTTCTTGATGGGAAGAAGATGATCCCTCCTGACTGGATTCACAATTTTTTTTTAATAGTTTCAAAGCAAAAATTTTAATTACCACCATATAATTTCTCACTAACAGAATGTGATATTATGAAATGCTTACAAATTGCTTCATGCATTAAACAGTAAACACATTGTTATAAGTTCAATACCAATCATAACCAGATTAACAGACAGGTGAAACAGACTGGTTTCTAACAATCAGTTTGTCAGTGCTCAGCTTGGGGGTTTGACACTGGCAGACCAGGTGCCAGCTCTTGCCAACACAAAACTGGTGTAGGAAAGGGTGCCACCAATGCTCTTGAATGTGGCTCAGGGTTCCCCTGTTCTGGATAAGGCATCTGATACATTTTCTTTCCCCTTGATATCGACTATTTTTCCATGTCAATTTCCCATAGAGCTAGGTTCCAACGTAATAATCTAGAAATTGGCCCCCTTAGCTCAGTGTAACCATATTATAGGGGAATGATCTGTCAAAACCTTATTATACAAATAAGGTTGAAGTTGTTTAATAGATCAAAGAATGGCATCACATTCCTGCTTGGTGACAGCATAGTTCTGTTCATTGGGGGTCAGTTTGTTACTCAATAAGGCAATGGGGGTCTCCTGTTTCCCACCCCAGCCGGCATCAGCACCACACCTAACCAAGTGTTAGAAGCATCAGTGCACAGCACAAATAGGGTTGCCAACTGTCTAATCACACAAAGCCAAACACTCTTGCCCCTCCCCCTCCCCCTTCTGTGAGGCCCCACTCCCGCTTACTCCATCTGTCACTCACTCTCCTCCATCCTCACGCATTCTCACCAGGCTAGGGCAAGGGATTGGGGTGCAGGCTTTGTAAGCGAGTCTGAGTGCAGGAGGGGCTCAGTGCTGGAGTAGGGGATGAGGGTGCAGGGTCTGATCTCCTTCTTTGAGAAGGTGATGGATTACTTAGATAAAGGAAATGCGGTAGATATAATTTACCTAGATTTCAGTAAGGCGTTCGACACGGTTCCGCACACGGAGCTGTTAGTTAAATTGGAAAAGCTGGGAGTGAATATGAAAGTTGTAAGGTGGATAAGAAACTGGTTAAAGGGGAGACTCCAGAGGGTCGTATTGAAAGGTGAACTGTCGGACTGGAAGGAGGTCACCAGTGGAGTCCCTCAAGGATCGGTTTTGGGACCGATCTTATTTAACCTTTTTATTACTGACCTTGGCACAAAGAGCGGGAATGTGCTAATAAAGTTTGCGGATGACACGAAGCTGGGGGGTATTGCTAACACGGAGAAGGACAGGGATACTATTCAGGAAGATCTGAACCACCTTGTAAACTGGAGTAATAGAAATAGGATGAAATACAATAGTGAAAAGTGCAAGGTCATGCATTTAGGAATTAATAATAAGAATTTTGGATATACGTTGGGGGCACATCAGTTGGAAGCGATGGAGGAAGAGAAGGACCTTGGGGTACTGGTTGATAGCAGGATGACTATGAGTCGCCAATGTGATACGGCTGTTAAAAAAGCAAATGCGATTTTGGGATGCATCAGGCGGGGTATTTCCTGCAAGGATAAGGATGTGTTAGTACCGTTGTATACGGCGTTGGTGAGACCCCATCTGGAATACTGTGTGCAGTTCTGGTGTCCCATGTTCAAGAAGGATGAATTCAAACTGGAACAGGTTCAGAGACGGGCTACGAGGATGATCCGAGGAATGGAAAAACTGCCTTATGAAAGGAGACTCAAAGAGCTTGGCTTGTTTAGCCTGGCCAAAAGAAGGCTGAGGGGGGATATGCTCGCCCTATATAAATATATCAAGGGGGTTAACGTTAGGGAGGGAGAGGAATTATTTAAGTTTAGTACTAATGTAGGCACGAGGACGAATGGGTATAAACTGGATATTAGGAAGTTTAGACTTGAAATTAGACGAAGGTTTCTGACCATTAGGGGAGTGAAGTTCTGGAATAGCCTTCCGAGGGAAGTAGTAGGGGCAAAAGACTTTCCTGGCTTTAAGACAAAGCTTGATAAGTATATGGAGGGGATGTTATGATAGGATCGTTAATTTGGGCAATTGATCTTGAATTACCACCACACAGGTCTGCTCAACGGTCTGCGGGGAGATGTTGGATGCGATGGGTACTGAGTTGCTGCGGAGAATTCCTTCTTGGGTGCTGGCTGGTGACTCTTGCCCACATGCTCAGGGTTTAGCTGATCGCCATATTTGGGGTCAGGAAGGAATTTTCCTCCAGGGCGGATTGGCAGGTGCCCTGGAGGTTTTTCGCCTTCCCCTGCAGCGTGGGGCACGGGTCGCTTGCTGGTGGTTTCCCTGCAGCTTGAGGTCTTCAAACCATTTTTGAGGATTTCAATAACTCGGTCCTGGGATAGGGGTTGTTATAAAATTGGATGGGTCGGGTTCTGTGGCCTGCCTTGTGCAGGAGGTCACACTAGATGATCAGATTGGTCCCTTCTGACCTATGAGTCTATGAGGTGCAGGCTCCAGTCAGGCAGCGCTTACCTCAGGCAGCTCCTGGGAAGCATGTCTGGCTCCTAGACTCAGGGGCGGACAGGCTGATCTGCACACTGCCCTTGCCTATAGGGACATCCCCTGCAGCTCCCATCGGCTACGGTTCCCAAGCAGCGCTTGGGGAGTGGGCAGCATACAGAGAGCCCCGGCCACCTCAGCACATAGGAGCTAAAGGGACTTGCCAGCAGTTTCTGGGAGCCACATGAAGCCAGGGCAGGTAAGGAGCCTGCCTTAGCCCCATGGCGCTGTTGACCAGACTTTTAAGGGCCTAAATTCTCCCAGATTGACCTCAGTAGCCACTGGGAGATCAAGGCCCAGTCCGAGGATTGGCAACCCAAAGCACAAAGGGTTTGCTGAAACCGGGTCTAACTAAAACAGGTTCTTTAGACAAAGCCTCTTATGTCCTGGAAGCTTTTCTCACAGACTTCTGTTCATACCACCTGATCTGTTTTCCCCTTTTTTGTAAGGTCTGTTTTGGGGGAGGACACTATGTTGCTAAACCCCTTTACAAACCTCCAGTAATAACTGACCAGATTGATAAAGGATTGGAGCTGCTTCTTGGTCTGTGAGTCAGACTTCAAATGGCTTCTATTTTTAAAAGGCCAGAGCAAACAAATCCACTGCACATCCTGTGTTGGATTAGACTTTTTTCCCAGGAAAAAAAGTTCTCATTAGTGCTATTATCAGTGTAGCACCAATGTTGATAGCACTAATAGAGATGGGGGAAAGAGGGCATTTTAACCACTGAGTAGATTTAAACTGACATTAACAAAGTGACAGAAGCTGCCAGTGCTTTCACTATATTACAGCTGCACAGGCTCAGATGAACCAGTGGGAGCACGGGTGTGAAACTTTTGCTAAAACTTCAGTGTTGGATAGGCCCAAAGTTTTCTTGGCGCTCACAATACCAGACTAAAGCTTTTCAGCCCTAATCTGAGTGCAGTTAGGACATGTGGGGTAACCTTGCTTTACTTCAGCTATGCAGTTTCTCACCAGCACTGCCTGTAAAGAAGACGTTCTTTCCACTCAGCACGGCACTCAGCACAATGGACTGTTCCTGAGAGAGTCTCATCCGTGAATGCATTAGCAGAGATAGCTTCTTTGAGCATTGCATGTCAGCTGCCTGAAAGGAAGGAGTCACTTGTACACTAACCAAAATTAATTTTTTATTTATTTTTTTTTTTTTAAAAACAGCAGCACACACTCTGCAGGCCTCATGGACCTTAAACTTTTGGAGGAAATGTTCTCCTGTATACCTTTTCCCCATGGGGATTAGAGTAGGAAATAATTGGTGTTGCTCTACCCAAAATTTCAACTGCTAAAATGAGCTCCAGTAAAATAATTGCATTGCAATTTATTTGCAGTGTTGGTGTAGCTATGTTGGTTCCAGCATATTAGAAAGACAAGGTGTGGGTATGTTTACACCATGGGATTATTCCGATTTAACAGAAACCGGTATTTGGAAGCTGATTGTATAAAGTAGAGTGCACAAAGCCACACTAAGCACATTAATTTGGCGGTGCGCATCCATGTACGGAGGCTAGCATTGATTTCCAGAGCGTTGCACTGTGGGTAGCTATCCCATAGTTCCCCACAGTCTACCCCACCCATTGGAATTCTGAGTGGAGATCACAATACATGATGGGGCAAAAACAGCGTCATGGGTGATTCCGGCTAAATGTTGTCAGTCAATTCTCTTTCCATGAAAGCAATGGCAGACAATCATTTCGCGCCCTTTTCCCTCGATTGCCCTGGCAAACTCTATAGCACGGCAGCCATGGAGCCCATTCAGCCTTTTTTCACTTTCACTGTATGTCATCTGGATGCTGCTGACAGATGCGGTACTGCAGTGCTACACAGCAGCATTCCCTTGCCTTTGCAAGTTAGCAGAAATGGTTACCAGTCATATTGTACTATCTGCTGCTGTCACGGGTGCTCCTGGCTGGCCTCGGTGAGGTTGGCCGGGGTGCATGGACAAAAATGGGAATGACTCCCCAGGTCATTCCCTTTAAGTTTTGTCTAAAGGGAGAGTCAGTCCTGCCTAGAATATCAGGCAAGTCTATTAAAGAACCAGAGAGGCAAACAGCAGCTTCGGGTCAGAGCCCCAGACATCCCACCAAAATGATGAGCTGCATGCCATTCTAAGGGGTGTCCCTACAACAACCCCACCCATTACTTCCCTCCTCCCTCACCCCTCCTGGGCTACCATGGCAGTTATCCCTCCATTTGTGTGATGAAGTAATAAAGAATGCATGAATAAGAAACACTGACTTTATTGCATCTGCAAGCAGAGATAAAAGAGGGGGAGGCAGCCTCCAGCTGCTATGATATTCCAGGAGACAAAGCTTAAAGAAGGGAATGACCGGGAGTCACTCTCATTTTTGCTGAGGTGCCCCCCCAGCTAACCTCACTGAGGCCAGCCAGGAGCATTCATGGGATGATGATGATGACGGATACCAGTCATATTGTACCCTCTGCCATCAGGAAGGGAAAGGAATGTTGCTGTGTAGCACTGCGTCTGCCAGCAGCATCCAGTGGACATATGGTGACGTTGAAAATAGGCAAGAAACAATTTTTTCCCTTCTCTTTCACCGGGGGCTGACGACATATACCCTGAACCACCCATGACAATGTTTTTGACCCTTCAGGGACTGGGACCTCAGCCAAGAATGCAAATGGTTTTTGGAGAGTGGGGGAACTGTGGGATAGCTAGAGTCCTCAGTCTCCCCTCCCTCCCTCCCTCCATGAGCATCCATTTGATTCTTCGGCTTTCTGTCATGCTTGTCTCAGCTCCTTAAGTGTCACACAGCACTGAGAGTCCCTGTTGTGGCCTCTATCAAAGCCTTAGAGATTTTTTCAAATGCTTTGGCATTTTGTCTTTTGGAACGGAGTTCTGATAGAACAGATTCATCTCCCCATACAGAGATCTGCTTCAGTATCTCCTGTACGGTCCATGCTGGAGCTCTTTTGATTCTGGGACTGCATGGTCACCTGTACTGATTGGTGCTCCACGCTGGGCAAACAGGAAATGAAATTCAAAAGTTCGTGGGGCATTTCCTGTCTACCTGGCCAGTGCATCCAAGTTCAGATTGCTGTCCAGAGCAGCCACAATGGTGCACTGTGGGATAACACCCAGAGGCCAATACCGTCAAATTGCGGCCACACTAACCCTAATCCGAAATGGCAACTCCTCCTTGTCGGGGAGGAGTACAGATATCGGTATTAAGAGGCCTTTATATCGATATAAAGGGCTTTGTTGTGTGGATGGGTGCAGGGTTAATGCGATGTAATGCTGCTAAATTTGATATAAACTCGTAGTGTAGACCAGGCCTGAGTGAGGTAATACCTTTTATTGGACCAACTTCTGGTGGTGAGAGAGATCAGAAGAGCAACTCTGTGTAACTCAAAAGCTTGTCTTTCACCAGCTGAAAGTTGGTACAATAAAAAGATATTATCTTTTGCTATGTATTGTCATTGTTAGTGTTCAGAGTCAGTGTTATTTACATGAAATGGAACAATCGACTTCTTTCAGATACTGTCTAGATTAGGAAAATATTTTGCAGTTTCACTGGTTAATACTTTACATACATTTTTAAGCATCACTTTGGATGGCCCTTTCCATTGAACACACCCAGCTAATTTTTTTTTTAAACACCACTGTTTTTTTCTACTCTACCTAGTTCCTTGTGCTTAAAAGCACGTTAATTAAACACATATTAGCCAATGTATTTGCTAGACACACCCTATTTTTCTAGTCTAGATAATGGCCTCCGACCTACCGATGCACGCTGTATGCAGAGTGAGCAGCGCTCAGCACTCCAGGCTTTCTTTCTTTGCACACAGTATTTAAGATGTGGGCATACCACTGAGCCAAAGGATCTCCTCCGCTGCCCAAACCATGAGAGCACTCAGCAATTCCCCCTCCCGCAAGTCTCCTACCTAAGCTATATCCCAAAGCGGTCTTCCACCCGCTACCTACCCGGGGATCTCTTACATCGCTTGCTTCAGCAGATTCTGTCCTGGCTCTTTTCCGCGACTTGCTCCACAGACCGCTGTTCCCTCGGTCTCTCGGGGCCTGCCCTTTCACAGGCGTCGCCTCGCAGCTCGCGTGGACCCGCTGATGGCAGACCTGCCGCATGTCCCGGGCCTGAACTGGGCTGATGGTGTCGAAGGTCCGCGGAAGGCTGCACAGCAGCCGCGCCCGCTCCGTGACGGTCTTCGCCCCCTTCCCCGCCGCCTCGTGCTTGATGCGCAGCAGCCGGAGGAAGCGCCTGAGGCTGTCAGGGGGGCAGTTAGCGATCAGCAGCTGCACTTGCGCGGGGCCCAGCTGCAGGCCACTTTTCCCGTCGCGCACGAAGCGCGTGAAGAGCCGCACCTCCCCGCGCAGCGCGAAGCTCTGCGGCGCGCTGCCGTCGCTCACTTGCAGCACCAGCTCCCGGAACTGGTTCCGGCCCAGGGCGAGGGAGGCGTCGCGGATCACCCGGCGCTTCGGGGCCTGGCCGCTCAGGCTCAGCCGCTCGATAGTGACGCTGCAGCGGATCCGAGCGTCCAGCTCCGCGCCCTGCATCGTCTCCCAGCGCTCAGCCCGGCCGGAGACCAGCGTCCGCCCCGCCCAGGTGCCCCACCACCGCTAGCAGCCCGCGTCCAGCTGCCTCAGCTCCCCTCGCTTGGCTGAGGCGCAGCGACAGACCCCGAGTCAGTCTCCTTCCGAGCCAGCGGCAGCAATGCTGGCGCGGCGGGGCTGCCAAGCGCTGGCGGAGGATCTGGACCTGGCACCGCGGCGGGTCCCGGCTCCAGCCAGTGAATCTCGTTCTGCGCTGGGGACTCAAGCAGCCTCTATACGCCGCAGACGGAGATTAAAAAATGCCGGCTGGGAACACAGCCAATCAGCAACGGGACTTTTAACTCGAGAGCCAATTGGAACTGGGGGCAGGGCTTTGTTGATCAAGGGGCGTGGTCTGAACCGCACCAATCAGCGAGTCCGCTTCGTCTGGCCAAGAACCTGGGGCGAATCGGCGTTGCCAGGAAACAAGAATAAAACAAACTTAATCGCTGAGAATCCGCAAGCTCTGCGTTCCCAGCTTGCCGGGAGCGGGGCCGGTCATGGCGGCGCGGAGCCGCGAGAAGGAGCCGCTCGACCTGGTGCATCAGAACCAGATTTTCTGCGAGACCGTCCGGAAGGAGCTGCGGTGCCAGAAACTGCACACGGAGTACGGGGTCAACCCCCTCAAACGGGGTAAGCCGGGGAGAAGGGGGCCTACCCCCTCATGAGGGAGTACAGATACTCTTTGAGAAGGGGGCCACCCCCTCAAACGGGGCGAGACGGGAGTGGGGGACGAGGGGGCCCATGGCAGAGGGAGTACAGGGTTGACTCCACCAAGTGGATCGGAGTCGGGGAGGGGCTAGTCTGCGAGACAGGGTTTGGTGACCATGGCAACTCAAACAGGAGAGACGGGTATGAAGTGGTGAAGCAGCCCACATGGCCAGTTTAAGATTGGGGTATATGGGGGCAGGTCTGGAACTAGCAGTGGTGGCCTGGGGTCACAACACTGGAGCATGATGGGATGGAGGCCCTAGCTGGAAGGTCCTCCCTGTTCACTGGTTTGGCTCCAGTTTCCTACCTTTCTATTCACAATCATGTGGCAACTACAGCAATTGTTGACATGCATAAGCAGCACCTGACTCTTGTGTTTGGGGAGGCTGGGCACAAGTGCTGAAAACTGCCTAGAAGTGTGTGTGGGGGGGGGTGCCTGGACTGTGGAGAGGGGCAAGCAGCATAGTGGAGTGGGGTGGGGGGTGAGCACAGGGCCTCAGAGTGAAGAGGCCGCCTAGGAGCGGGGCCTTGGGGCAACAGTGGGCAGGGCCATAGTCAGGCCACCAATGGCTCCCCCACTTCTCCAGAGCTTTCGGACGCAGAGCTCCAAAGGCAGTGGGCCACTGCTGCTCCAAAGAGAGGTGCGCTGCACCCAGCATTTCTTGCCCCGTTTGGGGAGGCTTAGTCTCGCCAAGCCTCTTATACCCACCACCCATGCTGACATGGGAAAGTAATGTTTGGATTTGTATGTGTGTTGGGGTTTAAATACTATTTAGCAGCTAGAAACAAGGAGGAACTAGCCCCATGTAGCCAGCCAGAACTCTGTGCTCTTCCAGCAAGTGCCCTGCAGGTCACAGTTTAGGAACCTGACATATCCTGGAATGGGTTACCTAGGGAGGTGGTGGAATCTCCTTCGTTAGAGGTTTTTAAGGTCGGGCTTGACAAAGTCCTGGCTGGGATGATTTAGTTGGGAATTGGTCCTGCTTTGAGCAGGGGGTTGGACTAGATGACCACCTGAGGTCCCTTCCAACCCTGATAGTCTATGATTCTATAACTCTGCTCTCTGGTCACAACCACCACCTAGTTCCAGGGTCCCGTGATGCCAAAGCTGATCCCCTTCAGTTCCCAGGAGCAATCAAGTGACTACATTAACAAGTGCTCCTTTTCCAATCTAGTCTCTCTTCTCCTCTTTAACAGCCTAAGTGAGCTGGCAGGACACAGGTTATGGGGAGCTAGTGCTTTACCTGAAACTGCCTGTAATATTGATTCCATAATAGCAACTCACCTGCATCATCACATTTCTCCCCAGTTCACACAATCACCAGGAAGCCAATGTCTTGGCATGATAATATAGAAGAGCCTGCAGATGGTAAGTAGCCTCTGAACAGCTGTTGAGATACTTAGATAAGGAAGTAATTATCAGATAAATGAGACAGAAATCATTTCCATGTTTAAAATAAAATAAAGCATGTATTTGAAATAAATTGAACTTTATTGGGCAGTTAAAAAAAAGACTCCTGAAAAGATTAGAAACACTGGAAATGCAAGGGGGTAGTACACAGGAACTATGAACAAGACAGAGTACCTATAACAGTTCTTATTTTCCAGCTGGATTAATTGGAAAGGATAATGTTGCATAACATGTTAGTGCCTTGAGGAGGTGGAGATGGGAAGAGTATACGACCCAGGGCCCCAGGACAAAGGAATTATCCAAGCAGTATAATAGCTCTTAATGTGTGGGCCTTTGGATATTTTACCACCAAATAGTTTAGAGCAGGAGTGGGAAAACTATGGCCCGTGGGCTACTTGCAGCCCGTCAGATATTTTTATCCAGTCCCTCCTGCTGGGGAGCAGGGTTGAGGGCTTGCCCCGCTTTGCCTGCCCAGTACACCCCAGCCCCTGACTCACAATTCCCTTGATGAGCACCATCTTCTGGCATGCAGAGCCACACTGCGCAGGTTCGACTTCACTGCATTGTTTCTGGGATCAGAATCGCCCACACACACAGCAGCGCACCCAATTCCCTCCTGGTCTCCTACAGCCCCACCCTCGTGGGCCTCGACCCCACCCAGGGGCTTCACTCATCCCACCTAGGGTGCCTCTGCCCGTGGTGGTGCCAAGTACAACTGCTTTGGTGTCACTGTCAGCAAGGCCCCTAGGAGTCCCCGGTACTACCTCTGTGGAGCCCTCCTCTCTCCACCTTAGTAACATCACTTATAGAGCCCTCCCTTGCTACATCCCATAGAGTCCCCCTCCCCTATTCATGGCCCGCCATACAATTTCCATACCCAGATGCGGCCCTCAGGCCAAAATGTTTGCCCACCCCTGGTTTAGAGCATGACATCTTGGTGAACTTTCTGATACACCTCTCTCCCTTTGAGGCTCAGCAGACATGAGACAGGTTTCACAACTTCCTTTATTTTTTTCCAAATAGTGCTGCCTTTGAGAAGTGTGAACTTCAGAGACTAAGGAGGGTGCTGCAGGGCCTTGAGTCAGCAGGGGGAAAGCACCAGCTGGGAAGGCCTGTGGAGAAGGCCAGTCTTTAGGCAAGTGGTGCTGGGAAAGCAGGATAGACCGTCAGAGAGGAGAGGCTGTGCCTAGCTTGGGACTGGGGTGAAATAAATTATTAAAGAGAGGAAGAGGAACTGGGCCCAGTTGAAACAGAGAGGATGACTTTGAAGTTTGAGTTTTCTATTGAAAGACTTTTTGCTGGATATAATAAATTGGATCTAAGAAGGGAGAATGTTTTGAATAGCCGGCCTCTGTCGACTTTTTTAAAGGGAGACCAAATTAAGGCAAAACTGAGGCAGGCCTCAGCAGAGCCACATTTGGCCAGGACAGGAGTACCTTTTGGCAGACTTGCTGACCTCAGACTTTCCACATGTACATATAAAACAGCTAACGATGGTACATAGATAGGAATGTTGCTAAGGTCAATATCAAGGTATAGCTTTAAAATGCCAGTCAAAGGAATTTGATGGGTATGTTGTATAACTTAATCAATGCTAAATAAATAGCATATGATTAGTCTGTCAAAGCTTATGCACAAGGGTACAGAATTAAGATGTTTATATGCAACTAGCTGCTATATCCTGACTTGATCGCTTAACTATGCACATGGTAATGTTTAACCTTTAAGGACTAATTGTTATTCATAGGTTCTAAGGCCAGAAGGGACCATTGTGATAATTTATTCTGAACTCCTGTATAATGCAGGGCAGTAATCGAGACATATGCCAAGATTTCCCCTTTTCGCAATTCTCCACCAAAATGTTACACTAATAGAATAAAAACCAGCAGGATCTTTTTAAAGGGGATAAGGCAGAATGCTGGGTTTATTGTAAATACAAAATAAACAGAATGCAAGCTATTCCATTGACTATACCTATTAAAACTTTCTATTTTATACTCACTCACACATACAAGTTCTGCAAAGTTATTATAGTTACCAGCCTAGAGGTTGCTTGTGCCAAGTTACTGGCCAGGTAGCCTGGACATGAAGGTGGAGCTGAGTCTGGTCTGATGCGCATCCAGTGTTCCTGGAGGGTGGTTGCAGAACCAGATTCAAAGTTCTTGGGTTCTGGGGTCTGTTCTTATCGGACTTTGTCCGCATGCAAGTTTATGGAGATTGCTTCATCATGCTGTTGCTACATTTGAAGTAATAATCAAGGAGCAGATGGCATCTCCATGACAACTCTATAACAGCTGGGTGTTATCTTGCTCTTTAATTCTTCGGCCCCTCCATCCTTGGGGCAGTTGGGTGGATTCCAATTTGCCCTGTGGGGTCATTCAGTTATTTCCACTTTGCGCATTTTTTGGCCAACCAATATCAAAGTTGTAACTTTTATGCTGGTGCATTTTACTCTTTTATTGTTTATTTAAACCATGCATCCATTTACATGCATTCTTTATTTTAACATTTTTTATTTATTTTTACTTTACCTTTTTTTTTTTTTAAAACACAACTTTTGGGGCATAACAGGTTTTAACAAGTCTGCTTAGCTCACTTACTACACAAAAAAAAAACATAAAATTTTAAATATGCTATTCCAAAAAGCAATTGTTTTTCCACAATGAACAATTCATCCTTATAAACTCCAAACAAAAACAAAAAAAGCATTTTAATTAACACAACCATAATATCTTAACTAAAAAGCATTTCTTTTTAATACTCAAGTCTAGCCTAAAACCCACCCAAAACTATACTATACCTATAATAGCCTTAATAAAACTCAATATAATCCAACACAGGTTACTCCCTAGAGCAGGGGTCGGCAACCTTTCAGAAGTGGTTTGCCGAGTCTTCATTTATTCACTCTAATTTAAGGTTTCGCGTGCCAGTCATACATTATAACATTTTTAGAAGGTCTCTTGCTATAAAAGTCTATAATATATAACTAAACTATTGTTGTATGTAAAGTAAATAAGGTTTTTTAAATGTATAAAAAGCTTCGTTTACAATTAAATTAAAATGCAGAGCCCCCTGGACCGGTGGCCAGGACCTGGGCAGTGTGAGTGCCACTGAAAATCAGCTCGCGTGCCATAGGTTGCCTTCCCCTGCCCTAGAGAATGCATTCCTCCCCCCAGCCCTTTGGGGGAGCAAAATTCAGAATATTAGACAGAGTAAGGCTCTCAATTTAAATTCAGGCTTAACATTCCTAAAGCTCAGGCCTGGTCTACACTACGTGTTTAAACCGAATTTAGCAGCGTTAAACCGATTTAACTCTGCATCCGTCCACACAACGAGGCCCTTTATATCGCTATAAAGGGCTCTTTAAACTGGTTTCTGTACTCCTCCCCAATGAGAGGAGTAGCGCTGAAATCGGTATTGCCATGTCAGATTAGGGTTAGTGTGGCCGCAAATCGACGGTATTGGCCTTCGGGCGGTATCCTACAGTGCACCATTGTGACCGTTCTGGAAAGTGATCTGAACGCAGATGCACTGGCCAGGTAGGCAGGAAAAGCCCTGCAAACTTTTGAATTTCATTTCCTGTTTGCCCAGCGTGGAGCTCTGATCAGCACGGGTGGCGATGCAGTCCCAAATCCAAAAAGAGCTCTAACATGGACTGTACGGGAGATACTGGATCTGATTGCTGTATGAGGAGACAAATCTGTTCTATCACAACTCCATTACAGAAGACAAAATGACAAAGCATTTGAAAAAATCTCCAGGCTATGATAGACAGAGGCCACAGCACAGTGCTGTGTGACAAGCGTAACGGAAAGCCAAAGAATCAAATGGATGCTCATGGAGGGAGGGAGGGGGTACTGAGGACTCCAGCTATCCCACAATCCCTGAAAAGCATTTGCATTCTTGGCTGAGCTCCCAATGCCTGTAGGGTCAAACACATTGTCTGGGTGGTTCAATTTACCCCCCATTCCCCCCGTGAAAGAAAAGGGAAAAAAATAATTTGACTTTTTTCAATGTCACCGTATGTCTACTGCATGCTGCTGGTAGACGCGGTGCTGCGGCACTCAACAGCAGCATCCTCTCCCCTCCCCTCTCCGGTGGCAGACGGTACAGTACAAAATGATAGTCATCCTTATCCTGTGAGTGCTCCTGGCTGGCCTCGGTGAGGTAAAAATAGGAATGACTCCCGGTCATTCCCGGCAGATGGTACAGAACGGCTGGTAACCATCTCCATCATAGCAACTGGGGGCTGAGCTCCACCAGCCCTTCCCCCGCGCCCCTTTCATGTCTAAAGAAAAGATTCTGTACTGCCTGGACTATCATAGCAGCGGGAGTGTGCCTCCCCCTCATTTAATCTTACTAAAAAGTCAGTGTTTCTTATTCCTACATTCTTTATTACTTCATCTCACAAATGGGGGGACACTGCAACGGTAGCCCAGGAGGGTTGATGGAGGAGGGAAGCAACAGGTGGGGTTGTTGCAGGGGCACCGCCTAGAATGGCATGCAGCTCATAATTTCTGCGGGATCTGACACAGAGCGGCTGTGCTCTCTGGTTCTCTAGTACACTTGCCCCATATTCTAGGCAGGGCTGACTCTATTTTTAGATAAAACATAAAGGAGGGAATGACCCGGGGAGTCATTCCCATTTTTGTCTTTGTGCCCCCAGCTGACCTCAGCGAAGGCCAGCCAGGAGCACCCATGACAGCAGCAGATGGTACAGAATGACAGATAACAGTCATCTCTTTGCCAATTTACAATGGCATGGTACAACAGGGATGGTAACCGTCTCCGCTACCTTGCAAAGGCAAATGAATGCTGCTGTGTAGCACTGCAGTACCGCCTCTGTCAGCAGCATCCAGTACACATACAGTGACAAAAGGCAAAACAGGCTCCATGGCTGCCGTGCTATGACGTCTGCCAGGGCAATCCTGGGAAAAAGGGCGCGAAATGATTGTCTGCCGTTGCTTTCACGGAGGAAGGAATGAGTGACGACATTTACCCAGAATCACCCGCAACCCTGTTTTTGCACGATTATGCATTGGGATCTCAACCCAGAATTCCAATGGGCGGGGGAGACTGCAGGAACTATGGGATAGCTACGGGATAGCTACCCACAGTGCAACGCTCTAGAAATCGACGCTAGCCTCGATACATGGACACATACCACCAAATTATTGTGCTTTGTGTGGCCGCGTGCACACGACTTTGTACAGTCTGTTTTACAAAACTGGTTTATGTAAAATCGGAATAATCCTGTAGTGTAGACGAACCCTCATACACTGAATGGATTATACTGCATATGGGCAGAGAGCACAAGAGTCTTCACAGCTAGCCACAACTCACAGGACCCATGTAACTTAAGGGCAAATGTTGTGGCCATTGAACTTGAGCAACACCCAGCCACTGTAAATCCAAATCCATCCTTGGGCAGATATCAGAAATAAAAACTTTTTGGGGGGGGAGGTAGGGGAGGAAGTTGTTTGGGAAGGAATGTAATGAAATTCAGAAGATGATCAAACTATTTTTGAAAAGACAACAAATTACGCAGCATATGCTTGGAGCAGAGGAGTGGGAAAGAATAGGGACTTGGAGCCCAACAGAGGAAAATGTGGATTAAAAGGAGGGGAATAAATGGCAACAGGCAGGAGGGGAAGGAAAGGGGTGTATATAAAGCAACTGGGAAGGGTGACATGGTGATAGGGCATGTGGGAGAAATTGAAGTAGGGAGCATCTGTTAGCCCTACATTCTCCCCTCCTGTGTGCATACTGGGGGCTGCAGGGGCAGTCCACATATCTTAGAGCTATTTGTTTCAGGTTGCATTCATCTCCATGGTACACTTTAGAAATTACACCCTCTTGTGCACGTTGTCATGCCACATAGACAAGCTCTGAGATGAATGGGCAACTTCACACTTCTCCAAGCCTCCTATGCCACAGGCAAGGTTGCCACTCCCAACAGATAAACTGCTATTCTCCACATTATACTGAGCTACTTTAAACAAATCATGTCTACCTTATTCAGGCTTACTTTCACAAGCTTCATGTGCCAACAATCCATCACCCATTTAAAAAAAAAATCCTTTTCTTCCTCAATTAGGGTTTTACATAACAACAGCCATACTGGATCAGACCAAAGGTCCATCCAGCCCAGTATCCTGTCTACTGACAGTGGCCAATGCCAGGTGCCCCAGAGGGTGTGACCCTAACAGGTAATGATCAAGTGATCTCTCTCCTGCCATCCCTCTCCACCCTCTGACAAACAGAGGCTAGAGACACCATTCCTTACCCCATCCTGGCTAATAGCCATTAATGGACTTAACCTTCATGAATTTATCCAGTTCTCTTTTAAATGCTATTAGTCCTAGCCTTCACAACCTCCTCAGGTAACGAGTTCCACAAGTTGACTGTGCGCTGTGTGAAGAACTTCCTTTTATTTGTTTTAAACCTTCTGCCTATTAATTTCATTTGGTGGCTCCTAGTTCTTATATTATGAGAACAAGTAAATAAACTCTTATTCACTTTCTCCACATTGCTCCCCTCCCACTCCCTCTCCAAACTCCCTTGCAAAACTCCCTGTTAGCAGCCCCTGGTCGCTTGTGCGCGGCTTTATAAAGCCCTGGCCTGAGTGAATGCCCGCCCACTGATTAAGGCTCAGCCAATTACTAGAGGCTTCGAGCTTTCAAACTTTCCTTTGAAACTCATGGCCTCCAACTGCCAGCCACAGCACATGGTCCTTCAAATAAACAAACAAACAGACTGACAAACACAAGCTCAGCACACAGCAAGTAACCCCCCAAACACAAACACACACACACACTACAGACAGTCACTTACCCCACAGATGCTGTATTTGCTCCTCCTTCACCTGGAGAACCCCCTTGAGAAACTCCCTGTTAGCAGCCCCTGTTCGCGAATAAGATGGAAAATATATTATTGCCCTTATATAAATCCATGGTACGCCCACATCTTGAATACTGTGCACAGACGTGGTCTCCTCACCTCAAAAAAGATATACTGGCATTAGAAAAAGTTCAGAAAAGGGCAACTAAAATGATTAGAGGTTTGGAATTGGTCCCATATGAGGAAAGATTAAAGAGGCTAGGAATTTTCAGCTTGGAAAAGGGGACACTAAGGGGGGATATGATAGAGGTATATAAAATCATGAGTGATGTTGAGAAAGTGGATAAGGAAAAGTTATTTACTTATTCCCATAATACAAGAACTAGGGGTCACCAAATGAAATTAATAGGTAGCAGGTTTAAAACAAATAAAAGGAAGTTCTTCTTCACACAGCGCACAGTCAGCTTGTGGAACTCCTTACCTGAGGAGGTTGTGAAGGCTGGGACTATAACAATGTTTAAAAGGGAACTGGATAAATTCATGGTGGCTAAGTCCATAAATGGCTATTAGCAGGAAGGGTAAAGAATGGTGTCCCTAGCCTCTGTTCATCAGAGGATGGAGATGGATGGCAGGAGAAAGATCATTTGATCATTCCTGTTAGCTTCATTCCCTCTGGGGCACCTGGCATTGGCCACTGTTGGTAGACAGGATACTGGGCTAGATGGACCTTTGGTCTGACCCAGTACAGCCGTTCTTATGTTATGTTCTTATTCTCTATCCCTTTTTTAATGATTCCTAACATTCTGTTTGTTTTTTTGACTGCTGCTGCACACTGCGTGGATATCTTCGGAGAACTATCCACAATGACTCCAAGATCTTTTTCGTGATTTGTAGTGGCTAAATTAGCCCCCATCATATTGTATGTATAGTTGGGGTTATTTTTTCCAATGTGCATTACTTAACATTTATCCACATTACATTTCATTTGCCATTTTGTTGCCCAATAACTTAGTTTTTTGAGCTCTTTTTGAAGTTCTTTACAGTCTGCTTTGGTCTTAACTATCTTGAGCAGTTTAGTATCATCTGCAAACTTTGCCACCTCACTGTTTACCCCCTCCTCCAGATCATTTATGAATAAATTGAATAGGATTGGTCCTAGGACTAACCTTTGGGGAACACCACTAGTTACCCCTCTCCATTCTGAAAATTTACCATTTATTCCTATCCTTTGTTCCCTGTCTTGTAACCAGTTCTCAATCCATGAAAGGACCTTCCCTCTTATCCCATGACAACTTAATTTACATAAGAGCCTTTGATGAGGGATCTTGTCAAAGGCTTTCTGGAAATCTACGTACACTATGTCCACTGAATCCCCCTTGTCCACATTTGACTTCTTTAAAGAACTCTAATAGATTAGTAAGACATGATTTCCTTTTACAGAAACCATGTTGACTTCTGCTCAACAATTTATGTTCTATGTGTTACTGTTGTTTCAACTGATTTGCCCAGTACTGACATTAGACTTATTGGCCTGTAATTACCAGGATCACCTCTAGAAACCTTTTTAAATATTGGCGTTACATTAGCTATCTTCCAGTTGTTGGGTACAGAAGCCAATTTAAAAGGATAGGTTACAAACCATAGTTAATAGTTCCACAATTTCACATTTGAGTTCTTGCAGAACTCTTGGGTGAATGCCATCTGGTCCCAATGACTTGTTACTGTTAAGTTTATCAGTTAACTCCAAAACCTTCTCTAGTGACACTTCAATCTGTGACAGTTCCTCAGATTTGTCACCTACAAAGGATGGCTCAGGTTTGGGAGTCTCCCTAACATCCTCTGCCATGAAGACTGAAGCAAAGAATTCATTTAGTTTCTCCACAATGACTTCATCATCTTTAAGTGCTCCTTCTGTATCCTGATCGTACAGGGGCCCCAGTGGTCATTTAGCACGCTTCCTGATTCTGATGTCCTTAAACATTATTATCTTTTGAGTTTTTGGCTAGCTGTTCTTCAAACTCCTTTTTGGCATTTCTTACTACACTTTTAAACTTAATTTGGCAGTGTCATAAACAGATAAGTAAGAGTTAATAGAACAGAAGTACTTCATATCTCTTTTGCCTGTAAAGGGTTAACAAGATCAGTGAGCCTGTCTGTCACCTGACCAGAGGACCAATCAGGGGACAGGATACTTTCAAATCTTGAGGGAGGGAAGTTTTTGTGTGTGCTGTTAGTGTTTGGTGGTTGTTCTCTCTGGGTTCTGAGAGTGACCAGACGTGCAACCAGGTTTCTCTCCAATCTCTTTGATACAGTCTCTTATATGTCCAGAATAGTGAGTACTAGGTAGATAAGGTGAGTTAGGCCTATATTTGTTTTCTTTATTTGCAAATGTGTATTTGGCTGGAAGGAGTTCAAATTTGTATTTTGCTGAAAGGATTTTAATTTGTACTTGTATACTTAGGCTGGGAGGGTATTCCCAGTGTCTATAGCTGAAAGACCCTGTAACATATTCCATCTTAAATTTACAAAGATAATTTTTTAATGTTTTTTCTTTCTTTAATTAAAAGCTTTTCTTGTTTAAGAACCTGATTTTTTTTTTTTTTATTCTGGTGAGACCCCAGGGGACTGGGTCTGGATCCACCAAGGAATTGGTGGGGAGAAAGGAGGGAAGGGGGAGAGAGAGGTTAATTTTCTCTCTGTGTTAGGATTACTTTCTCTCTCAGGGAGAGGGAGAGAGAAGGAGGGGGGGAAGGTGAATTTTCCTCTCTGTTTTGAGATTCAAGGAGTTTGAATCACAGTAATCTTCCAGGGTAACCCAGGGAGGGGAAGCCTGGGAGAGGCAATGGTGAGGGAAAGGGTTTACTTTCCTTGTGTTAAGATCCAGAGGGTCTGGGTCTTGGGGGTCCCCGGGCAAGGTTTTGGGGGGACCAGAGTTTATCAGGCACTCTAAGTCCTGGTTGGTGGCAGCACTACAAGTACTAAGCTGGTAATTAAGCTTAGAGGAATTCATGCTGGTACCCCATCTTTTGGATGCTAAGGTTCAGAGTGGGGATTTATACCATGATATGGCGTGCAGCGTGTGGGATGGATGGATAGATGGATAGATACATAGAAGTCAAAAAGCCAGTGAGGTTTTTATTTTTCTCCCTGCTAGCTATCTGCAGGCAGACTGGAGGTTTGGGTTTAGAAGCAAAAGCCAGTAGGATTTTTTCTCTCTCTTTCCCTGCTAGCTGTGTGTAAAGCAGGCTAGAGGAGATTGCTTTTAAAACAAAGGTCTGCAAGTTTTTTTTTGGTCTCTCCCTTCTGAGTACTCTGAAGGCAGATGCACTAGGGTTTAACAAGGATCTTTGTTAAACAAAGGGACTCCAGTTGTGAGTCACCATACACCAGCAAAACACATTTGCAAATGAATGGGTTTTTTTCTTTCTAACTCTGTCGGGAATAGTTAGGTAGAAGGAGTTAAAAAAAAAAGAGAGACTCTGTTGCTAAGCAACCCAAAGAAGGCAACAGAAAAGCAGCATTTCAGGCAGTAAACACCAGAGGGCACCCCAACACAAGAAAGCAGAAACCATGACTACCAAGGACACCCTGAAACAGGAACTGGCAAAACTGGAGGCAGAGGAACAAATCAAAGACACAGACCACAAGCGAGACATGGAAAAGAAACAAAAAGAACTAGAAATAAAACAAAGAGAGATGGAACTGAGAGAAAAAGAAAGAGAGGCTGCCCACAGGAGAGAGCTGGAGATAAAAGAAAAAGAGAGGGAAAGAGAGAAGGAAGAGAGGGAAAGAGAAAGAAAGCATGAACTGGAATTAGCATGGGCTAAACAGAATAACACAGCCAACCCTAACAACCCTTCTCCAGTTATTGTTCCACATCCCAAGAAATTTCCCACCTACAAGGCAGGTGATGACACTGAGGCCTTCCTAGAAAATTTTGAAAGGACCTGCCATGGGTACAGCATCTCTGAAGACCAGTACATGATAGAGCTGAGGCCACTGCTCAGTGGACCCCTAGCAGAGGTGGCGGCTGAAATGCCTAAGGAGAACATTAACGATTATAAACTTTTTCAAACCAAGGCCAGAATCAGAATGGGGCTAACACCTGAGCATGCCCGTCGGAGGTTCAGAGCCCTAAGGTGGAAACCACATGTGTCATTCACCCGACGCACCTACCACATTGGAAAGAATTATAATACCTAGATATCAGGAGCCAGTGTTAAATCTCTGGACGACATGCATCTCCTAATACAATTGGAGCAGTTCTTAGAGGGTGTTCCGGAGGAAATAGAAAGGTACATCCTAGATGGGAAGCCCAAAACTGTCACCGAGGTGGGGGAGGTTGGAGCCAGATGGGTGGAAGTGGCAGAAAAGAAAAAAGCTACTATCAAGGGGAGCGAATATCACAGGGGTCACACTGACAATAAACCCTATACCTGAGGGCAACCCAAGACCCCACCTACAACCCAAGGAAAGCCGCCGACGCCCTATTCTGTCACCTCACCAATCTCCAGTAACCCACCTCGGCCCAGTGACCAGTCAGCTGGGCGATGCTTTAAGTGTAATGAACTGGGACATATAAAGGCCAACTGCCCCAAGAACCTCAACCAAGTGCAGTTCATTACACCACCATCACACCAAAGATCCCCAGGCCCAGATGCCTCTCAAATACCCTCGGAGCGAAGGGAAATTTTGAGAGTGGGCGGAAAGAAGGTTGTCGCGTGGAGAGACACGGGGGCACAAGTGTCAGCTATCCACCAATCCTTAGTGGACCCCAAATTCATCAAACAAAGGCCAAAGTGACAATTTACCCTTTCATGTCACAAGCTGTAGACTTACCTACAGCTGAACTGCCTGTTCAGTACAAAGGCTGGTCAGGAATGTGGACTTTTGCAGTCTATGACATTTATCCCATCCCTAGGCTACTGGGGGAAGACTTGGCCAACCACGTAAAGTGGGCCAAGAGGGTGGGAATGGTTACACGCAGCCAAGCCAGGCAAGCTTCCAGACCCATCCCTGTTCCTGAACCATCCACAGAGGCCCCGTCTGTGTTAGCAGAGACCCACAGAGGTAGTGGACCCGGATCCCCTGCCTACAACTACAACAGCCACAGTACCTCCAGTCCCAGACCCGGACCTGGAAACGCAACCAGCACCAGAACCATTGCCAGCACTGATGCCAGCGCTTGCAAACACATCTTCAACCCCAACGCCAGAGAGCGCCAGCGAGCCTGAACTGGCAGAAGCAGCAGACAACCATACCCAAGAGGCTCAGCCAGAGCCTGAAATACCACCTGGTGCACCAGCGGAGAGCAGTTCACCAGCCATGAAAACAACCCCATCCCCTACATTGCTTCCCGAAGGACCAAGCCCAAGTCCACAGTCTAAGGAAGAACTGGTGTCTCCAGTCTCCAGGAAACAGTTCCAGACTGAGCAGGAAGCAGATGACAGCCTTAGAAAGCTTGGGCGGCGGCACGGAGCACCCCACCGCCTCTCAGCTCTTCTAACTGATCCCAGTTTGTTATAGAACAAGGGCTTTTATATAAGAAGACTCTTTCTGGTGGACACCGGGAAGACTGGCATCCACAAAAACAGTTGGGGGTTCCAACTAAATACTGGGGGAAGCTCTTAAGCTTAGCCCATGATCATCCCAGTGGCCATGCTGGGGTGAACAGAACCAAAGACCGGTTGGGGAAGTCCTTCCACTGGGAGGGGATGGGCAAGGATGTTGCCAAGTATGTCCGGTCTTGTGAGGTGTGCCAAAAAGTGGGAAAGCCCCAAGACCAGGTCAAGGCCCCTCTCCAGCCACTCCCCATAATTGAGGTCCCATTTCAGCGAGTAGCTGTGGATATTCTGGGTCCTTTCCCAAAAAAGACACCCAGAGGAAAGCAGTACATACTGACTTTCGTGGACTTTGCTACCTGATGGCCGGAAGAAGTAGCTCTAGGCAACACCAGGGCTAAAACTGTGTGCCAGGCCCTAACAGACATTTTTGCTGAGGTAGGTTGGCCCTCCGACATCCTTACGGATTCAGGGACTAATTTCCTGGCCGGGACCATGAAAGAACTGTGGGAGACTCATGGGGTGAATCACTTGGTTGCCACCCCGTACCACCATCAAACCAATGGCCTGGTGGAAAGGTTTAATGGAACTTTGGGGGCCATGATATGTAAATTCGTCAATGAACACTCCAATGACTGGGACCTAGTGTTGCAGCAGTTGATCTTTGCCTACAGGGCTGTACCACATCCCAGTTTAGGGTTTTCACCGTTTGAGCTTGTGTATGGCCACGAGGTTAAAGGGCCATTACAGCTGGTGAAGCAGCAATGGGAGGAGTTTACACCCTCTCTAGGAACTAACATCCTGGACTTCGTAAGCAACCTACAAAACACCCTCCAATACTCTTTAGCCCTCGCTAAAGAAAACCTAAGGGATGCTCAAAAAGAGCAAAAGGCCTGGTATGATAGACATACCAGAGAGCGTTCCTTCAAGGTAGGAGACCAAGTTATGGTCTTTAAGGCGCAACAGGCCCATAAAATGGAAGCATCATGGGAAGGGCATTCACGGTCCAAGAGCGCCTGGGAGCTGTTAACTACCTCACAGCATTTCCCAATTCCTCCCTAAAGCCCAGAGTGTACTACGTTAATTCTCTCAAGCCCTTTTATTCCAGAGACTTACAGGTTTGTCAGTTTACAGCCCAGGGAGGAGATGACGCTGAGTGGTCTGACGGTGTCTACGATGAAGGGAAAAGTGACGGTGGTGTGGAAAAGGTGAACCTCTCCACAACCTGGGAATGTCTGCAGCAGCAACAGATCAAGGAGTTAATGCACTCTCCCGTGAAAGTTTCCCAGAATCAACTGGCTAAAAATTGTCCTTACAATGTGAAGAATCTTGTAGTTTTACATAATTAGTAGTATAGGTAAAGGTATGTGTTTATTAATCTGATTATTCTAAGTTCTAGGGAAAAAATCGCTGCCAGCGTGGTCCCACACTGTCAGCGATTTGGGGGGTGTGTCATAAAGAGATAAGTAAGAGTTAATAGAACAGAAGTACTTCATATCTCTTTTGCCTGTAAAGGATTAACAAGCTCAGTGAGCCTGGCTGTCACCTGACCAGAGGACCAATCAGGGGATAGGATACTTTCAAATCTTGAGGGAGGGAAGTTTGTGTGTGCTGTTAGTGTTTGGTGGTTGTTCTCTCTGGGTTCTGAGAGTGACCAGACGTGCAGCCAGGTTTCTCTCCAATCTCTTTGATACAGTCTCTTATATGTCCAGACTAGTGAGTACTAGGTAGATAAGGTGAGTTAGGCCTATATTTGTTTTCTTTATTTGCAAATGTGTATTTGGCTGGAAGGAGTTCAAATTTGTATTTTGCTGAAAGGATTTTAATTTGTACTTGTATACTTAGGCTGGGAGGGTATTCCCAGTGTCTATAGCTGAAAGACCCTGTAACATATTCCATCTTAAATTTACAAAGATAATTTTTACTGTTCTTTCTTTCTTTAATTAAAAGCTTTTCTTAAGAACCCGATTGTTTTTTTTGTTATTCTGGTGAGACCCCAGGGGACTGGGTCTGGATCCACCAGGGAATTGGTGGGGAGAAAGGAGGGAAGGGGGAGAGAGAGGTTAATTTTCTCTCTGTGTTAGGATTACTTTCTCTCTCAGGGAGAGTCTGGGAGTGGGAGAGAGAAGGGTTGGGGGGGAAGGTGAATTTTCCTCTCTGTTTTGAGATTCAAGAGGTTTGAATCACAGTAATCTTCCAGGGTAACCCAGGGAGGGGAAGCCTGGGAGAGGCAACGGTGAGGGAAAGGGTTTACTTTCCTTGTGTTAAGATCCAGAGGGTCTGGGTCTTGGGGATCCCCGGGCAAGGTTTTGGGGGAACCAGAGTGTACCAGGCACTGGAATTCCTGGTTGGTGGCAGCGCTACAAGTACTAAGCTGGTAATTAAGCTTAGAGGAATTCATGCTGGTACCCCATCTTTTGGACGCTAAGGTTCAGAATGGGGATTTATACCGTGACAGGCAGTGTTTATGCTCCTTTCTGTTTACCTCACTAGGATCTGACTTCCACTTTTTAAAAGATGCCTTTTTCTCTCTCACTGCTTCTGATTGTTAAGCCACAGTGGCTCTTTTTTAGTTCTTTTACAGTGTTTTTTAAATTTGGGGGATATATTTAAGTTGGGCCTCTACTATGGTGTCTTTAAAAAGCGCCCATGCAGTTTGCAGGGATTTCATTTTAGTCACTGTACCATTTAAATTTCTGTTTAACTCCCTCCCTCATTTTTGCATAGTGCCCCTTTTTTAAATTAAATGCCACAGTGTTGAGCTGTTGAGATGTTCTTCCCACCACAGGGATGTTAAATGTTATTATATTATGGTCACAATTTCCAAGCGGTCCTGTTATTATTACCTCTTGGACCAGATCCTGTGCTTCACTCAGGACTAAATTGAGAATTGCCTCTCCTCTTGTGGGTTCCTGTACCAGGTGCTCCAAGAAGCAGTCATTTAAGGTACCGAGAAATTTTGTCTCTGCATTTCGTCCTGAGGTGACATGTACCCAGTCAATATGGGGATAATTGAAATCCCCCACTATTATTGAGTTCTTTATTTTGATGGCCTAATTTCCCTTAGCATTTCATTGTCACCGTCACTGTCCTGGTCAGATGGTCGATAATAGATCCCTACTGTTGTATTATTAGCGCACGGAATTACTATCCATAGAGATTCTAAGGAACATGTGGCTTCATTTAAGATTTTTAGTTCATTTGATTCTACATTTTCTTTCAGATATAGTGCCCACACTACCTGTTCTGTCCTTCTGATGTATTTTGTACCCCAGAATGATTGTGTCCCATTGATTGTCCCCACTCCACCAGGTTTCTGTGATGCCTATTATATCAATATCCTCCTTTATCACAAGGCACTCTAGTTCACCCATCTTATTATTTAGACTTCTAGCATTTGTGTACAAGCACTTTAAAAGCTTGTCACTGTTTATTTGTCTGCTCTTTTCTGATGTCATGGGACCTGACCAACGTTAATCTGCTCAAGAGAAACCTTTTCCTAATCAATGAGTTCTTTTTGTGCTTCATCTAATTCCAGATGCACTTCAAAGTTATTAGACAGACATTCAAAAGCTTCTTTCACAGACAGCTATTTTCCACCTTCCCCAGGTTAGAGACACCCTCTCCCTGGCCATAGCAAACCTAGTTAAACACAGACAACTGCTCAGAGTCAAACAGCATACCAACATCGTTATAAACTGGACTTCCAAGATGATGCTGTTTTGTGATTATTTAAAAAAAAAAAAAAGACCAAGAAAAAGTCTGGCAGTTTCTTGTTGCATCCGATGCACCCTCTCCTCAGCCTGCATGGTTCTCTCTGCAGCTTGTTTCTCTTGCATTTGAAGATATGCCATTCTTTGTTCGTGTTCAGACTTCAGCTTGTTTTTCTGATCACTGGCCATTAACAGATTTTTCAGTTCTTGCTCTGGGGCCTTTTTCTTAGAAGACAACTACCTCTGTAAGTACGATTCTTCAAGGGGTTTTCTGTCCAGTTCTTCTTATGATTGTTGCTCAGTCATTGTAACTGATTTTTAACCCTTAAACTCTCCAATATCAAAATGTATTTTTGACAAGCACCTGGTTCTGATACAAAAACCCAATTAACCTGCGGTAATGTGTATCCTAGCCAGACTATGCCACTGTGACAGGAGTCCCAGGGTGCCACACTGAAGTTACTCAGTTAGGGTAAACTGCACAGAATGGGGCAGACAATCCCCATAGCTGGTGGATAGTCCAATACTTAGATTCACCAAGACAGCACAAAACAACTTCTATAATACCCTACTGGTTACCCAGAAGCCAATACAGTTCCCTTAAAGCAACCCAGCCTCAAGCCTCCCCCAGACACCCAAATCAAATATACCTTTCTGTACCTCGACAGCTGGCTCATCAAGGGCACATCTCAAGTGCAAGTGAAGATGGACGTCACCCTCATCCAGTTGACCTTCCATGTGTTGGGCCTTAAAATTGTGTGCAGAAGTAAACACTGATACCATTTGTAGTAGGAAGAGAGCCCGAGACATAAGCCCTTGTATAAGACAAGACCTGCTCACAGAACCTGGCAAGAACACAGCTAATATTGCAAAAATACACATTCCTAACAACTGCTTAGTTCAGAGCATTCATGCAAACACATCCCGATATCAAGTGGTACCAGAACATCCCAATATCAAGGATGATACAAAAACATTCCCTAAAAGATAAGGTCAGGATAACAGTATAACTTGTTTATATCAGGGTATAAAGATGTATCTCAGAAGGAGTATCTTTGACCAGCTTAGCGGGCAGTGGAAAGTCCCACCACTCACTCAACTGCATCCATTGTCACTGGCATACATAGAATATCAGGGTTGGAAGGGACCTCAGGAGATCATCTAGTCCAATCCCCTGCCCAAAGCAGGACTAATTCCCAGACAGATTTTTGCTCCAGATCCCTAAATGGCCCTCAAGGATTGAACTCACAACCATAGGTTTAGTAGGCAAATGCTCAAACCACTGAGCTATCCCTCCCCCACATCTTAGTATCCTCGTGGCTTAGTATAATTCCCAATTCTGAACCTTAGCGTCCAAAATATGGGTACTAGCATGGATTCCCCTAAGCTTAATTACCAGCTTAGATCTGATAGGCCGCCACCAACCAGGACTTAGAGTGCCTGATAAACTCTGGTCTCCCCCAAAACCTTCCCTGGGGACCCCCAAGACCCAAATTCCTTGAGTCTCACAACAAACCATTTCTCTTCCCCCTCCTCCCCTCCATGTGTTCCCTCCCTGGGCTCCTGGAGAGAGATACAGATTCAAGCTCCGTGAATCTAAACAAAGGGGTTCCCCCTTCTCCTTTCTTCCTCCCAGATCTTTCCCGCCCTGGGTACACTAGGAGATCACCGTGATTCAAACTTCTTGAATCACAACACAGAGAAATCAGGTCTCCTGGAGAGAGAGACAGATTCACGCTCCGTGAATCTAAAACAGAGAGATTCCACCCTTCCCCTCCCTGTTAAGTACAGACTCAATTCCCTTGAGCCTCAACAAGGGGAAAAAAAAATCAGACAGGTCTTAAAAGCAAAACTTTTAATAAAAAGAAAGAAAAAAGTAAAAAGGTCTATCTCTGCAATTTAGATGGTAAAAAGTTACAGGGTCTGTCAGCTTAAGAAATTGGAGAAATAGTCTCCTCCAATAGAAATACAATTTAAAATACTTCCAGCCAAATACACATTTGCACATAAAGGAAAACAAATAAAAAGACTATACCGTCTTTCTACCTTTATACTTACAAAATTGGAATAGAAGATTAGAGAGCCTGTAGGTACGTGTGGTCACTCTCAGAGCCCAGAGAGAACAAAGCAAAACCCAAAACTACAAACAAAGGCTTCCCTCCACCGAGATTTGAAAGTATCTTGTTTCCTGATTGTTCCTCTGGTCAGGTTTTTTTTTTTTTTTTGGTTCCTTGTTTGTTAACCCTTTACAGGTAAAAGAGACATTAACCCTTAACTATCTGTTTATGACACCTCATAGAGTCTGCTAGGTGCTATTACTGTGCTTCATTGACAATAAACCTGGCTGGGTGCCTTCGTACCTTAATGGATCTTGTGGTCATTGGGTGGTTCACTCAAGGTTGCTGTGCCAACTGTCTGTGCAGAGCTGCGAGAACAAACACACACAGAGCCAAATATCTAACCACACTATTCAGAGAACAGAATTCATCGGGGTGGTCCTCGACTCTCAGCTAGCAAAAGCCTTTCTTCTGGAAGATCGCTTTCAGGCAATCTTGGAGTTAATATGCTGCATGCAAGCTCACCTGGTCATGACGGTCAGGCTTTGCTTGAGCTTTCCTGGCCACATGGCTTCGTGTACACATGTGGTTTGTCATGTGAGGCTGAGACTCAGACCTCTCAAAGCCTGGCTGGCTATGGTGTATTTCCCCTCCAGGCACCACCTAGATAGGGCTATCAAGGTGCCTCCTTATATCCTCAGCTCCCTGTCATGGTGGCTGGATCACCTAGTAATCTGCAGGGGGATTCCCTTCACAAAACCCCAGCCATCAGCAAACCTGGTCTTGGATGCCTCAGCACTGGGCTGGGGAGCCCACCTGGAGATGCTCAGGACCCAAGGTCGCTGGTCTGCAGAGGAGTTATCACTTCACATCAATGTCAGAGAACTCAGGACAGACCATCTAGCATGCCAGGTGTTCTTGCCTCACATTCCGAATATGACAGTTTAAATTCTCATGGACAATAAATCAGCCATGTACTACATCAACGTTGAGGGACCCATTCTCTCCCCACTCCCATGTTGGGAGACAGTCTCTCTATGGGAGTTCTGCATTGTGCACTCGATCGAGATCGAGGCTTCATACCTGCCAGGGGTGCAGAACCAGCTTGTGGACTGCCTCAGCAGGTCCTCCTTCACTTACCTCTATGCCCAGATGATGATTTTTCTCACATAGATTTGTTCGCAACACATTCCAACAGAAAAAGCCAGCAGTTCTGCTTCCTGAGGGGTCACAGCCCAGCTCCATGACGGATGCCTTCCTGATTAAATGGTTGCATTACCTATTCTACGCCTTTCTGCCCATCCCGCTGATTCACAATTTGCTGATAAAGATCAAGCAGGATTGGGCTCGGGTTATCTTAATAGCTTCAGCTTGGCCTAGGTAGCACTGGTAAACACCTTGCTTGTTCATCTCTCCCTTGAGACCCCCCTCAAGCTCTCTCTGTACCCATACCTGATCTTGCAAGACCATGGTTGGCTGCTCCACCCAAATCTCAGCTCTCTGAGGCCTGAAATCTGCGTGGCTGAACCCCAATGAACAGGCTTGTTTGAAGCAGGTCCGCAAAAGTCTCCTGGGCAAAAGGAAACCTTCCATGAGTACAGCTTACTGTGAAAACGGGAAGCAGTTCTCTCTCTGGTCATCCAGATGTGGAGTCCCGCTGATGCAATCTTTGCTTAAGTAATCTAAGATAAATCTCCTATCTTTGAAAGAACAGGGCCTGGCCCTTTCCTCTATAAAGGTCCAGTTGGCAGCCATTTCAGCATTCCATCCAAAAGTCAACAAAAGGTTGGTGTTCTCCCTCGAAATGGTAGTCCGCTTCCTCAAAGGTCTGGAGAGGACATTCCCTCAGATGAAGGAACCTCTCCCCCCATGGGACTTGAATCTTGTCCTCTTGAAAGTGACGTGGCCACCGTTTGAGGCACTCACGGTGCATTCTCTACTACATCTTTTGTGGAAAACAGCCTTTCTGATGGTGATTACTTTGGCCAGGAGGGTGTCAGGGATGTGAGCCCTTATGGCAGAGCTCCCATATAGTTTTCTTTATGGACAAGGTACAGCTTCAGCCGTACCCAAAATTTCTCCCAAAGGCTGCGTCCCAATTCCACTACAACCAACCAATCTTTCTGCTGGTCTTTTATCCTAAACCTCATACAAGTAAGGAAGAACAATGCCTGCATTCCTTGGATATAAGACATGCTCTGGCATTTTATATTGAAAAGGACCAGACCAACTTCAGCTCTTCATAGTAATAGCTGATGGGAAGCCCTGTCATTCTATCTCTGCCCAAAAGGATCTCATCTTGGATCACATCTTGCATACGAATGTGCTATGACCTCGTGGGCATTTCCTGTCCACCAAATAACTGTCTGCTCCATGAGGTCTCAGGCCTCTTCGGCAGCCTTCCTAGCACAGGACTCATTCCAGGAGATATGTAGAACAGCAACCTGGTCCTCAGTGCACACGTTCTTCACACATTATGACCTCTCCTGTCATTTGTGAGTTTGCAAATATTATTGCCAGCAGCTCCAAGATTTCTTCAGCTAATTCCTTCAGCAGCCTGGGGTGAACAGCATCAGGCCCCGCTGACTTGAATTCATTTAAATTAGTCAGAAGATCTGACATGTTCTTTACTTATCCCGATCTGCATCCCTTCCCCTTTGTCATCTATGGTTACTTCACTAGTTTTCTGGTCACGTTATTTTTTGTGAGAAGAATTAAGCCCCACTTTAAAGGTAAGTTTTGCACTTTTCAGTCACTAGTGCCATCTCCAGGAGGCCAGCCTTGATGACCTCTTGAGGTCCCTTCCAGCCCCACATTTCTATGATTCTATAACTGCATATGCACATGCCTTTACACAGAGTGAGAACAGCCTGGGGAAAAAGGCACTGACATACAGGGTCTGTAAGTTTACAAACAGACAAAAATTAATAGAAATAGGAACTAGTTTCCTGAAGTCACAGATCAGGAAATAGGAACTGGAATAGTAAGGGACTAGGTTACAAGCAAGTAACCTAAGCAATGTCAATTGGCAGGATAGGGAGGGGTGGCTGGCAGCAGACAGAGAGTGAGGATAGTGGGCTGTTGTACAGGAGACAAGGATGACAGAATTAGCAGGATGTACGGGTAAGTTTGACAAAAACAGTAGATATATCATGACACCTCACAGGGTCATTCAAAGAAGCGCAGAAACAGAGAGCTGACTTCACTGTTGGCCTCTTGTCTATTTCTTTTAGAGCAGAAGCTCCTCAGGATAAGGTTCAAATCTTCCCTTATGTCATGCACACTGTCAGCACTTAATTATTTGATCTAGTTCCTTTATTCTGGTTTACAGGACACTGTCCTCCCCAATACTTTTTTCCCCCCCTAATCCAACAGCCAAGTTTCTGAATCTTATTCACCATGCCGCACTGGAGCCAACCAGGAAATACACAGAGCCACAGACAGAGAGCCAGGAAATTGGCTGGAACACCACTCCCTTGGTGAGTAGGATCTCTAAACACTATCTAGAGTATAAAAAGGAGCAGCTCAACGTAGGCCTTTGAGCTCATTTCTCTGGTTGAGGAATAAACCCAGAACAAACTTGAAACAAATACAGGCAAGTCCTATTTAAGCGGGGGTTCCGTTCCGCGGTTATTGCGTAAAGCAAAAACTGCGTATAGTCAAAATTATATCCCCAAGCCCTTTAAACCCCGCCTGCAGCTCCGGCAGCCGGGGGGGGGCATTTAAAGGGCTCCACCGGGCCCCCTCCCTGCCGCCGGAGTTGCAGATGGGATTTAAAGGGCTCCACCAGGCTTCCTGCTGCAGTGGGGAGCCCAGAGAAGCCCTTTAAATCCCGCCCGCAGCTTCGGCAGCCAGGCTGGGGCTGGCATTTAAAGGGCCCGGAGCTCCATGGTGGCTTGAGCCTCGGGCCCTTTAGTTTGCCACAGGGGCTACCAGCCACCTCTGCAGCTGGGAGCCCCCTGGGTGATTTAAAGGCCCTGGGACTCCCAGCCACAGCTGGTGCCCCAGGACCTTTAAATCTTGAGGCCACGCCCCCCCCCACTCTGGCCATATGCGTAAAGTTGAAATCACGCATGTTAAATGTGCGTAAGTTGGGAAAGACCTGTATAACCAATGGAACAAAAAAGGGTGTGGGAAACAGGAATGGTTGGGAAAGAGCTGAGGTGCTATTGGATAGCAAACTGAACATTAAATTTTAGTAGAACATGATGTAGTATACAGCCCTACTCAGAGGTGCAAACTTTCCGAGTTCCACGTGTGAGTGCGTGCGCAGACACACACACACACACACACACACACTCTCTCAACTGCTGCTCCACCTCAGGCTCTGCCCCCACTCCACCCTTTCCCCCAAGCCTACACCCCACCCCTTCCTGCCCCTGCTCTTCCTCCCTCTGCCCCCAGTGCCTCCTGCACGCTGCTGAACAGCTGATCGCTGTGGGCAGCAGGCACTGGGAGGGAGAGGGAGGAGCTGAGGTGAGAGGGCTGTGGGGGGAGGAGTTGATCCACGGGGCTGCTAGTGGATGCTGAGCACCCACTATTTTTTTCCATGAGTGCTCCATCCCAAAAGCACCCACGGAGTCTCGCCTATGGCCCAACCTGCATAGGCATTGCGGAGTACAGAGGTGAAGTGATAGTCTCCCTCTCTCAATCTGCTAAAACCATATCCAGAATATTTGCATTCAGTTCTGATAACATCAATATCATATGCTACAAATGTTTAAGTAAATGTGGTATGACTATACCCTTTAGGTAGGTGGGAAGAAAGAACCAGGAAACTACTAATAAACCTGAGGTGTATCCCAGTCAGAATATATATAGTCTGATTTATGATAGGCATCAAACATGGAAATACTTGAGGAGAAAAGATGTGAACTCTGACACATGGGTTTATTAAACACGGATCACGTCTGACAAACTAATAGCAGTAATCATGACTGATCCAGCACAGGCTTCCGAGGTTCCATTAAAGCAAAGAAGTGCCTGAGGAATTCTGGTAAATTTCTTCTTGGAAACCAATTAGTTGAGGGAACATAAAACTGATGTAGTTGTCAAGTATCAGAGGGGTAGCTGTGTTAGTCTGGATCTGTAAAAGCAACAAAGAGTCCTGTGGCACCTTATAGACTAACAGACATATTGGAGCATGAGCTTTCATTGCTGAATACCAGGCATCCGATGAAGTGGGTATTCACCCACGAAAGCTCATGCTCCAATACGTCTGTTAGTCTATAAGGTGCCACAGGACTCTTTGCTGATATAATTGTATTTGTTTCAAGGTAGAGACAGGGATTGCCACAGGTCAATTTCTTAGAGCTTCCTCTACTCAGAGAGGAAAAGAGCAGATAGGCAGTCAATGGGGTAGAGTAGAGGGCTTTAGTCTTTAAAAAATTAGCTAGTTTCTAGATGGATAACACCTGCAAACAAGCTATCTCTAAGGGGGTAACTAATGCAGCTAAGGGGTGAGGGATCCCATGCCTGCACCAAACAACTATTAACTAGTTCCAGCTCCAGAAATGTTAATGCTATGGTGCATCTCAGATGAGTCAGAGTTACTGGTGACAATGCCTGAGCTAGAAAGAGCCCAGCTTGACTTTCAAGTGGTTGATTGAAGTTGCAGGACCAGCAGCAATGGGTGAGGGAAAATAAATGCATCTAGAATTGAGCACATCTAAAATGGAGTTAGAGACAAACCTAGGAGCTCTCAGTACCATTTTTACAGAATCACTTTGGAAGTGCAGTTACCAAAAGACAAATGAAGTTTACTTTTTATGAGCACCTGGGTACTGTAGTAATCCAACAGTGAAGATCTGACAGACCAATGGCCGGTATGGTAAATCCTATCTATTGCTTTTACCTTAGTGGTGATCAGCCAATAACCTGAAATAAGAGATTCAGTTACCTTGTTAATCATATAGTCATCTAGTCATGCAGCAGTGAATTGCAGCAACTGACTCCTTGCATCCTTCATCTCAAAGAAAACATCTCCTGGAGATGCTCCTCACCACTTTGACCATTTTCTCTTCCACAGATTAGTGTGGCCCGCACTGACCGCAGACTGTACTTCCCATGCCGGAACAGTGAGATCACCAAGTACATGGCTGCCATGTGGCGCCTGAAGGAGCAGAGTGAGAACATGCAGTAGGGTGGTAGTAGCAACATTGCTTTGCTAGGCAGAGTTGTGTGGTGTTGGAGTTTCTAAACAATGTTGCCACCTCCTCATTGCCATGGGTAGCCCTGTAGATTTCTGAGCAAGGGAGGAGGAATCTCCAGCTGGGCCATACCTCCTGGAAGCTGACAGCTGTTACAGAAATAAACCCATGTGAAAGTTCTGCTTTTGTCTCTTACTGCTCACGTCCAAGTGGATGTGCTAACAACCTGTGAAAGACTCTACCCTTTTGACAGGCTCCAGGCTTGTGACTGTAGCAAAGCCAGTATTTACCAAGTCTGACCTGAAGGTTAAATTCCCCACTTTTACCAAAGGCAGCTGTGGAAAGAGCCATGGTGATCCTCCAAACCCAGTCACAATGAGGGACAGATTTCAAGTCCCTCCCTCAAAACACAACACTGAAGATACGAGAACCAAATGAGATCTGTCCACACTATTTAATGAGTTCACATATGCCAGGCCCAAGGCTTGAGAAGCAGAAGAAAATCTTGGAGGAAAACTAACAGTACAAAAGGATTAGGGACTGTACATGCACTTCCACTGCAACCATTTGCATCAAATGGCACCATCCAGCTTGGTCTACAGCAGTTAGAACTGCCTGAAGACTCCAGTGTCAGAAGGAACAACTGCAATTCATACATACATAGAAACTAAACCAAAGCCACTGGGAAGCAGGGTCTATCCCTCTCAATCCTTATCAGGTTCGACTCTTCATTTTCTGCCTCATCTTCCTGCCTGGTCTCTTCTGTAAAAAGAGAACGACAAATTTAGATTTCTGATTTTGAAAGCGAAGCGGACGGGGGCTGCAGACAGGGGAGTTTGACAGAGGGAGGCCTACGATGGTTAGGAAGATTTGCAACACCTGTGCCAGCACTGCTTCTGTCTCCTCCACCTGCAGCCAGACAGAGCGCCTGAGCATGGATGCTACTACCCAGATCCTGGTGTGTTTTGCAGAGACTGATTTGCAATTCTTACTTACTGACATCCAGGCTGGGGGGGGGGGGGGAAGAGAGAGAGAGAGAGAGAGAGAGAGAGAGAACGGACGATGATGACGACACCATCTAATGTGAAACATCCAATGTGAAACGTGCCTGCTGGAGAAATCTCTCAGGCAGCAGGTGGGGAAGCTACAGGAGGAGATGACTAGGTTGAGGAGCATCCGAATCCACGAGCAATTCCTGGACAGTGTCTGAGGTAGCTGTCCCAGTACACAGGACTGCTGACACACCATTGGTGGAGGAGGAGATGGCTCCGGGTGGACACAGGCAGCTGGTTACTTCTGGCAGCAGGCAGTGCACCACCCCTGCCCCAAACCGTCCCGCCGTGGTAATAGGTAACTATTATGCTCTTCTTGATACAGGAGAGAAGGAATCACCCCCTACAGTAGAGGAGAAAAAGCCTCATACCCCTAAGGCTGGGAGGTCTGCTGCCATCACTGCGAATAGGAAACCTAGTGTAGTGGTGGTCAGACACTCTCTTCTGAAGGGGATGGAGGCACCCATCTGCCACCCTGACATTTTATCTCGGGAGGTATGCTGCCTGCCTGGGGCCCGTATTAGAGATGTTATGGAGGCATTGTCGAGGATTATCCAGCCCTCTACTACCCCATGCTCATCCATGTAGGCACAAATGATACTGCAAGGGTGTGACACTGAGTGGATCAAGAGTGACTACAGGGCTCTGGGAGTATAGTGAAGGAGTTTGGAGAGCAGACGTTCTCTTCTATTCTTCCTGTCAAAGGTAGGGGCCTGGGCAGAGATAGGTGCATCATGGTGGTGAATGCCTGGCTGCGAAGATGATGTCGCCAGGAGGGCTTTGGCTTCTTCGACCATGGGATGCTATTTCAGGAAGGACTGCTAGGCAGAGATGGCGTTCACCTTTCGAGGAGGGGAAAGACCCTATTTAGGCACAGACTGGCCAACCTAGTGAGGAGGGCTTTAAACTAGGTTCGACAGGGACAGGTGAGCAAAGACCACAGTTATGTGGAGAACATGGAGACGGGTCAGAAATAGGAGGGAGTGTGAGCTATAATGGCAGAGAGAAAGGAGAGTTAGGGCAAAACGGAGGCAAGATCAAATCAGTATCTTAGATGCCTACATACAAATGCGAGAAGTATGGTTAATAAGCAGGAAGAACTGGAAGTGCCAATAAATAAATACAACTATGACATTGTTGGCATCACCGACTTGGTGGGATAATACACGATTGGAATGTGAGTGTGGATGGTACAGCTTGCTCAGGAAGGATAGATGGGAAAAAGGGAGGAGGTGTTGCCTTCTATAATAAAAATGTACACACTTGGACTGAGGTGAAGATGGACATAGGAGACAGAAGTGTTGAGAGTCTCTGGGTTAGGCTAAAAGGGGTAAAAACAAGGGTGATGTCATGCTAGGAGTCTACTACAGGCCACCTAACCAGGTGGAAGAGGTGGATGAGGCTTTTTTTAAACAAAAAAAAAAAAAAGCAACATGATTCTGGGATGCATTAACAGGTGTGTTGTGAGCAAAACACAAGAAGTCATTCTTCTGCTCTCCTCTGTGCTGGTTAGACCTCAACTGGAGTATTGTGTCCAGTTCTGGGCACTGCATTTCAAGAAAGATGTGGAGAAATAGGCGAGGGTCCAGAGAAGAGCAACAAGAATGATTAAAGGTCTTGAGAACATGACTTATGAAGGAAGGCTGAAAGAATTGGGTTTGTGTAGTTTGGAAAAGAGAAGACTGAGAGGGGACATCTAAAAGGGTGTCATAAGGAGGAGGGAGAAAACTTGTTCACCTTAGCCTCTAAGGATAGAACAAGAAGCAATGGGCTTAAACTACAGCAAGGGCGGTTTAGATTGGCCATTAGGAAAAAGTTCTTAACTGTCAGGGTGGTTAAACACTTGAATGGATTGCCTAGGGAGGTTGTGAAATCTCCATCTCTGGAGATATTTAAGAGTAGGTTAGATAAATGTCTATCAGGGATGGTCTAGACCAGAGGTAGGCAACCTATGGCACAGGTGCCGAAGGCGGCACGTGAGCTGATTTTCAGTGGCACTCACACTGCCCTGGTCCTGCCCACCAGTCCGGGGGTGTCTGCATTTTAATTTAATTTTAAATGAAGTTTCTTAAAACATTTTAAAAATCATTTCTTTACATACAACAGTGTAGTTATATATTATAGACTTACAGAAAGAGACCTTCTAAAAAGGTTAAAATGTATTACCAGCACGCAAAACCTTAAATCAGAGTGAATAAATGAAGACTCGGCACATCACCTCTGAAAGGTTGCCGACCCCTGGTCTAGACAGTATTTGGTCCTGCCATGAGGGCAGGGAACTGGACTCAATGACCTCTCAAGGTCCGTTTCAGTCCTAGAATCTATGAAACCCACCCCCTGCTTCTGGCCTTATAGCATGGGGAAAAAGGGGCCTTGTCAGAGCAATGATGCTCACCTTTCAGTTTTTCTGATGCAGGGGTTCAGAACACTGGTAGAGATAAACATGGTATTTTCTCACTCACCTGGACACGATTCCCTTTGGCATGGAATTTGCTTTCCCCCATTCATATCAAACCAACCTGCCCAGCCTTGCCCACCACCTAATCAGTCTTGATCCCCAAATACGCAGCCCATAGCCCCCTATACACCGAGCACATGTGCCACTCCTAACACACATAGCTATTCCCTTTGTGGCCAGGGCTCGTCTCCCACTAATGCACAGGGTTGGTAGTGTGTAGGACACACTTCTCACTCACATTGAAACTTTTTTTCCCTGCTTTCCCAGGGCCCTTGTTGTGGGCCACACTAGCCCGGAAGCTGGATACATCATTGTGACTCTCCCGTGTGTTCCATTTTGAGCCTTTCTTCCTCCCACCAAAACCAAACTTCTGATTCTTGTAACGTCGCTTGGAATTTGGTCTGAAACAGAAACAATCAGTCATCTCTGCTAGGTCCCCACTACCCTCCCTCAGTGAGCTCACTTGAAAGCACACATGCAATGTGGGAAGCTCCCATCCAGCTCCTCCTAGGTGATGCTCATATCACTCTAGATTCCATCAGATTTATTTCCAGCTGTTGAAAAGACCCATTTGTCTCCCTCTCTCATTGGAGAAGGGCAAAAATATGTAAGACACTCCAGTCTCTGCCCCACCTTATTTATAACCAGCTTTTCCTCTCTGCAAGTGTATGTTACCAGCACAACTCCTCGCTGAGGTGCATAAGACTGAATATTAGCATTAAGAGCTAGGAATTATCTGCTGCCATCTTGGGGATAGCTGGGGCCTGGTACTATCCTGAAAAATAGCTTTGTAGACTCAGATGGGGATGTACGGGCCCCAGCTTCAATGCCTCTAACTCCTCCATCTCACCCTTTCTTTATTCGTTGACCACCATCTCCTTCCATCTTCCTCTGATGTGGTGGTGGCTGTTCCCCATCCAGGAAATCTAGCTTATCAGAGAGACCTGCAAGAGCAGAACATTTGTGGAGCTGCTACATTGAATCAGACAGAAGAATTTCCAATGTAAGAGTTACAGCATTAGTTAATGGCAGTTTTATCCCCCACTAGACAATGCCTATTAAGAGTCTTTATGCTGCCACTACTGCTGCCCTGTGCACCATCCATGTTCAGCAATGCCCTCTTCCAACTCACTCCTCTCCAGTTTTGGCTAATGACACCCCACATGCTGCAGTGCTGTTATCTCACTGTCCTCCTCCCCCTCCCCCAGCACTCTCTTGTGATGAGACTGATGACTTCACCTTTCTGGTATTTCTTGATTGCATTCAGCACAGTTGCTTTTTCCTTTTGCCTCTTCTGCACAACCTCTGTTTGTACCTGTAACAAGAGACAACATGGGTTTTGCTCCCTACTATATCCCAAACCAGGGGTTCTCAAACTGGGGGTCGCGAGCTATCAGTCTTCACCCCAAACCCTGCTTTGCTTCCAACATTTATAATGGTGTTAAATATATAAACCAGTGTTTTTAATTTATAAGGGGGGGTGGTGGTCGCACTCAGGGGCTTGCTATGTGAAAGGGGTCACCAGTACAAAACTTTGAGAACCACTGCCCCAAACCTTCCCAAAGGGCTCCACTTTCTTTATATTTTCCCCCTCCACACCCCTAAACAGGAGTGGTAAACTGGCCAAACAGCTTCATGTTCAAGGCCCTCCCTTGCAGTATCCCCAGACAACAGCTGGAAATGCTGTCCAAGAGGTTTCACTCTCTGGGTTCTCAAACAATAGCTGGGATCACCATCCACAGGTCCAGGTTCTTGCCACTGATGGATTCCCTTCTTGCCCGATAAGTTTCTCCACCTCCTCACCTTTTTGCCATATTTTCTCAGTGCACGAAGCTGTTTTGCTTTTTCAGACTTCTCCATTGCTGCCTGTTTGCTCTTAAGCTTGTGTCGAATCTTATTAGGAAACGAAACAAATATGCTTGTTATGCAAAGGAAGATGTGGCTATGCGAACCATGAGCTGGATAAGCCATATCAGTAGGGCCATTACTCAGGTATAAAATAAAACAAGTTGTAAATCTTTACACTATGCACTAAATGTAGTCTATATTTATTAAATCCCCAAGGTTCTCCTAAGGCTGCTGCCTAGACCCAGTGCCAAATTCTCTATTGCATGCACTGACTTAGATACAGCTTCCTCTCTCCCCCCGCCCCCCAATAGGGTCAGATAACTCAAGGTTGGGAACACTCACTGCAGAAACTCCTGGCCTTCTGGTTTTCTTCAACCCAGATTTGGCCAGAAGATTAATGGCATGTACAGAGATCAAGTGCAGCCTCAGGAGAACAAGTTCTTACTGAACAGAGTGAAACAGTCCTTTTGGATTTATAGATGAGATTGAGCAGTTCCCCTAGAAGGGACCTGAATCTTGGATAATGTTAGTGAACTCACTGGCCTCTCCACCACAGAATTAAATTTTTCCCCTTATTCCTCATCCCCAAACAATTAAAAGCTTTTACTGGATTTTAAGTAAAAATGCAATTATACAATCAATCCAAGATTAGAGAGATTCTTACTGGAAAAGTTCTGCAGTATATGGAGGTAACAATTGAAGCATAAGAATAAACCTCTGCTCTTCCAAAGGAAAAACCAACAACAGTAAGAAAAACTTGTTTTCATAGTGAAGTCCTTCACAACAAGCCATAATTCCCTGGGGATAATGGTCAGGGCTTCAGGAAGATTCTGTCAGGCCGTGAGAACATTGGGAAAAAGTCCTGGTTTTTATAATATTAAAAACACAAATTCTGTAATATGAACCTAACAGTCAAACTCTAGATTAAAATATCTGATGTATCCAGTTCACTCCTGACTTCCAATTCCCTACTATAATCATATATATTTCACTTTACAATTCCCCTGTGAGCAGACTATTTCAAAATTGTCCATTATCTGGTGTTTTTTGCACTCTCCTCTGAAGCATCTATCACAGGGCACTCTTGAAGACAGACTAGATCACTAGTCTGGATTCCGTATGTGCTGACAGACTTCTCAAGTCTGACCGCGTTTCACTGATTGAACAATGGTACATCTTAAAGTTTGTGCTTTATGTTGCCTTAAACCCACAGTGGGGAACCTGAAGGAAGAAAAGACGTCCAATGCCAATCCAGGTTTAATACCTTCTGCATCTGTTGATCAGATTTGGCCATCTCTGCAAAGTAATCATCTGGCCTCCTTGTGGGGACTTTTTGGTGATGTAGCCAAGGCAGGGCTTTCAGCACTGCTGCTTGGGCCTGACGGTAACTAGGAAAACAATGGGACAGCAAGTTAAAGTTAACAGTAAGGTCTAAAGCACACTGGGCAGGGACATCAGGGACTCTGCTCATATTAGCTATTTGATGCAAGATAAATAAAATTTACATGAAATCCCAAAATTATATCAGAGCAACATTAAAAATGCAAAGAGCCCAGAAATTAAGGTGCCAACAACATTAACTGAGACACATTGCTCATGTTGTATTTCTATTCCCGTTTTTCTGGTTAACATGCAGTTTACAATTTTACAAATTGTACTGTAAAATGCAAACCATAAAATAGGCAGAATTGCAATGACACCAAGATGCTACAAGAACTTCCATTTTCACTTTGGAACTTTAGTAGTGTACTACAGGTGTTTTTTATTTAATTTATTTTTTGAAGAAATTATCTGTTTAATTAGGCATGGAAATTAGTTACCACTTTGCAGCTGCTGCACCACCACTGGAGACAGTTTTCTGCAAGACTGGTTTAACAGGGCAGCAATTTGTTTACATTGTGCAACTATCCTGGCAAATTTAATGTCGGTTTAGAATGTACAGAATACCACCACGTACAAAAAAATTGCAGTGCCCATGATTTTCTCATGTCCTTGAAATTAAGACAATCTGGAGGATTTCACTGTATTTGTTTCAAGGAGATAATATCCCACGTGAAAATAGAGACTACCTCAAGACCTCTGGTTAGGAGGTCACAGATATTAATAAAATATATATCAATTTTAGGATTTTCTACTGCCAATTATTACTAAAGTATCTGAGTGCCTTCCACACAAAATACGGCTTGATATGGTTTAATATACTTCCCCGACCCCTTCCCCACACCCTAAGTTTATATTTTGTAAGGAAGCAGTTCTCTAAAGAGAACTTAATATATTTGAATTTCATTAAAAAAAGAATTTTCTTAACAAGAAAATTCAACACTTATTTCATACTTTAAATGTAAGCTTTTTTATCTAGCAGAGATTTAAATTATCTGAATATAAAGCACAGTTTAAGAGTCTATTTTAAGTAGCAACCAAGGTTTGTATTAGTAAAATATTTTCTCATGATTGATAATTTTATAATCCAGGTCTGCCAAAAGAGGTAGAGCACAAAATCTCAGAATCCAAAACATGGAAGGATTTCAAGCTTCAAAATATCTTGATCTATTGTGAGGCTTTATAGCAGCATGACACATGGGTTTCGAGTTGTTACACATGTATATGCATTAGGGATTGAAAGTGTTGTGACATCGGCATGTGGATGGAAGGCATGACACTGAAGGCATGCAGATGTGAGATGTGATAGTGATGCAACACTAGGGTTGTGTATGTGGATAGACCACATGTGTGGTATGACTCTGGGGCCCCACATGAGAATGTCGCCCACTCTCACAAGCTCATCTCTCTCTGGAAGTCATCTTCAGGATCGACGGTGGCTTTGTCAGGTGTGTGATATGAGGTTGGATTCATGACGTTTGGTGCCTGACCCGAGGTCACATCCAGCCTTTCCACCCAGGCTAGGTGTTGCTTGAATTCGGACAAACACTGCTTCAAGCCATCCTAGAAAAAGGAAGGACAGCTCTATTAACAGCAAGACACAAAACAAGTTTGTCTTCTGAAGGCTAGCAATTCTATGTCCACATTAGGATGGGCTGCCCCTTTACGGGAGTTGGGATCAACCCCACTCTTGACTTGTTAGCTGCCTCCCCAGATGATGGCCTTTGAAGCAGATAAGACTGTCTGCTGAACTCAGTTTAAGAGAGCAGCAAGATTCCTGTGGAGAGGTAGGGTCAAAGAGGACCAGAAAGGGGGCTCTCCATACCAGCTAGATGCAAAGGCTACCTGCAATGAGGGGCAGGAGCTGAAAAGCCTTAAGCAGCAGCTTGAGGGAATGCCAGGCAGCATGAATTGAATTTTGGGGAAAAAACTGCAGAGTGGAGAAAGACTTGTTTTGACTTAACCTGACATTTAACTGTGATGTTTTAATAAACCAGACCCCAAAAAGGGGTGTTTGACTCAAGAGTCTGGGTGTAGTTTGAGAACCCCAAGAAGGGGAAAATGAGGCAGGGTTCAACACCAGATCAGGTCCATGACTTAATGAGTGATTGTGTGATCTTATAATTTTGTTCCTTCCTTGCTTCCCACTCTTTCATGCAACAGCAATCTGATTTTAGACTGTGGAAAGTACTCAGTACACTCTTGGGCATGCAAAGACAACACTACTGTTAAAGAATCTAAAGTTAATATGAAAGCAAATGAGTGTGCTTCTACAGGTATATCTACACTGCAATTTGGAGGTGTGACTGAAACAAGTACAGACATACCTGAGCTAGCTCTGATCTAGCCAGATTAAAGCTAAATCAAGTAACAATAGCAGTGAAGCTGCAGCAGCACAGGCAGAGGCTGCTCAAGTATGTACCCAGGGTCTGGGTGGGAAGAGCAAGTCCTTGAGCTTCACTGCTATTATTACTCAAGGTAGCTTTGATTTAGCTAGATTAAACCTTCCAATGGCAGTGTAGACATACACTATGCTAGTGTTGAGCTGTGCAGAGTGAGTGTTGGGAGCAGTGATCCAACACTGTCAGGCAGGCATACACACCAACCAGTCAGTGACTCTACTGACCTTTTGCAAGTGCATTTTGGAACAAACTGGGCCCAGTCCAATTATTAAGCTCTCCACAAGCTAAAAATCTTTCTCCAGCAAGGCAACATGTGCCTGCCACACACCAGTTCAGTGTCCCCACAAGACCGCTCCAGAAAGTGTTTTGGTACATCAAAAGCTGTTCTGGGAGAGCGAGTATGCACTAGGGAACTGAGTTATGTAGTAATGGCAGTCAGACCATAGTTATGATGAACTCCTAATGGAAGTTCAGTTTCTGATTTTGGATACACCCACCTAAAGGGTCACAAAAAAAGACATATCATGGATTCAAAGTTGGTAGGTTAGCCTTGTGGCAAAGGTAAAATGTTCTACAAAATTTGAAGTGAACCAAACACTAAATTAAAACCCCAAAAGGCAAAGAAAAGTTACTTTACTGGACTCCCTCAGCTGGGATCTATCTACTTCCCAGGATCCTGGGGAGGAGGCAACAATTGGTAGAGCCCAGCAAATCTGCCAATATCCACTTTATATGCGCATCCATGGACCATGTTTGCGGACTGAAGATGGATGCGGATCCAAATTTTGTATCCGTGCAGGGCTCTAACAATTGGTCCATGATATGGGTTGACTATCCAACCTTCTAATGTTTAATCATAACCCAAACACCAAAACCTCAGTATGGCCAGCTGAGTCTTCCACAACTTGAGATAACCTGATGGTTGCCACAGGCCATGAAATCATAAATGAAAAAATTCTGTAATCTACATGGAATCAGTAATATTGACCGAGGTGTCTCAACATCACAGCAGTGAAGAAAATGTTTAACTCACTTAAGGAATTCATAGTGTAAAAAGGAAATTGGTACGGCAGTACTCATTCCATAAGAAACCCAGCCTTTACCACTGCAGTGTTCCCCACCAAAGATGTACGAGGTAACTAAATATATGCTCTAAGAGTTTTTAATTCACTATCCTCTGTGATTCCTATAGGTAGCCACATGTGCAAGCCCAACCTTCATAAGCCAACTCCTCCCGTATGAGCACTTGCATGCACACACCAGAGTCACAGCCTACACAGACACAGTACTCACCACATTGTTAAGAGCCTTCTTGTGCCCCTCAAGCACGACATTCAGCCCTGGCTTCAGGGCACCCCTGGAAAATGCTGCCTGGAGCTGCACAGAAGGATTTTGGTCAAGGATTGGTCCAGAGAAGATGGATTATGTCCCTTGCCAGGGGCTGAACACTTGGGCCAAGGCAGGGACTTATCACTCAAGCACATCCATAATCAAGAAAGCCAGCCTACTAAAGGGGAGGGGATAAAGGCAGAACATGTCAGGGGCTCACACACCGTATTGATGGATAGAGTGTAAGAACCCAGATAAAAAATGTGAGCTGATTTCCCACAACAGGTCACAAGACAGAAGGGCTGATCTTTCTCGTTAGATACCCCTCCCACACACAATAGGCTGTGGTGAAACATTGCTAGTTTAATTGGGGAAGCTTAATGTTCTAACTGATGCCTCCACCGCAACCCCCTTTATTGTGTAGCATTAGGTGTTCTCATCCAGGGGAATCTGCACTCCTCCTTTTCCCCCACATAGCATTGGGGAAATTTTGCTCAAGCCCTTTGGCATTAAGTTTACCTCTTTGTCAGTGATGACCGATTCTTCTGACTCAGACTCTGACAACGACTGATTTTCATAGTCTGACATCTTTAACTTGGAGAAAGAAACAGATGAAGGTGATGTGTACTCTGTTCTATTCGGGTTCTCATACTATGTTCACCTCTGTATCTACAGAGCTACATAAGGATGGATGAGAGTCTGACTTGTTCCCAGCCTGGCCCAAAAGAGATGGTTGGTTGCAGAGTGGATGTCATGTTCCCTGTGCAGGAACATGATGCTAGATGCAGAGAAGGGGTGTGCACATGTGCTTTGCTCCCTTGACTGGGAATTGCTGTCTGATGTTGCTAGTTCTGAAGTGCTGAGATTGAAATTCCTTCTCCAATGGATTTTTACTACAGCAGTCACAGATATCGTGTTCACAGCCCTGTTTTCAGATACACAGTTTTCCAGAAATTCTCATTTTTTTATGCTGGGTCTCAACACAATTTTTTTTCCTTTTTGAAAGTCTGAGTAATATTAATTCAACCAATTTTTCATTTGTATGAGGGTGAGAATACTATTCTGCTCTCTGTGTGTGTTTCATATAAAAAGCTATGTAATAAAGACTATTTTAATGCTGCACTTAAAGACTGAGGTAAGATCATGTAGCAACCCTAATTTTTTTTTCCTTTTTGCTTGTTGCTACAAATAATCCTTCAAGTTACTATAAATGAAATCTAGGGGAACTATTTCTCCATTTTCTCTACAGTAGAATCTCAGAGTTACGTACTGACCAGTTAACCACACACCTCATTTGGAACTGGAAGTATGCAATTAGGCAGCAGTAGAGATGCAACCTCCTTCCCCACAATGTGGGCTTCCCCCCCACCCCCGACACACACACACACACACACACACACACACAGTACTGTCTTAAATGCAAACTACTAAAAAAATTAAGGGAAACAGCATTTTTTTTCTGCACAGTAAAGTTTCAAAGCTGTGTTAAGTCAATGTTCAGTTGTAAACTTTTGAAAGAACCACCAAAACGTTTAGTTCATAGTTACAAACATTTCAGAATTAAGAACAACCTTCATTCCAAGTGTTTATAACTCTGAGGTTCTATTGTATTTACTAAGTACATTTGATAGTACTTTAAGCTAAGTCAGTTTCATTCTGCTCCCTGCACATTCTACTCCTTGCATAAAAAACATTTTACCTAATAAGTGCTGCAGTCCTGCCTTTTGCTCACCAGAGGCCACTGTGGCGCCAGAATACCCTGCTGCATTCATGCCGCTGTTCTAGCACCACAGTAGCCTCTGGTGGCCAAAAGGAAGAACTGCAGTACTTATTAGGCAAAATATATTTTATGTGGGAAAATATAAAATTCTATGCTCAGTGCGGCAGGGGCAGAGTTCATTACATCACCCTGCCTGCGGAACCAGGTTAGGACAGACTGCTGGGTGGGGTGTGTGTCTGTGTCACAGACTGAGGTTCAGAATGGCTAGTGGGCAGGGGGCGGGACAAACTGGAGCATGGGCTCAGGAGCTAGTGGGGTGACAGTATTGAGCCTTTGGATGGGGGAGGGTGGCTGCAGAGATCCATGGGAATAGGGGGTGTGGGGACAGGGGCAGACGTGCCCGACTGAATGGAAGAGGCATGGGGTTAGCCAGGGTCTATATGGGGGAGGCTTCCTAACACCATAACAATCCCTCCGCTCCCCCACAAAGAAAAACCTTTCTCCTACACCCAACCCCCTCCAGGTTTACTCCCAGGTGCCTTTGCTCCCCGCAAGCCTTTGCACTGCTTCTGACAGGTGCAGGAAATCGTTCCATATTGTAATTTAAAAGAATTACATAAAAGTTCTGTATTAATATGTCTAGTAAGGAATCTATTTGTCCTAAAAAAAAAATAAAAAAATTACCAGCATATTCTTTTTTCTAGTCTGTATTGTTACAAACTTGCTGACATATTTTGAAATAAATTACCAAAATAATTGTAACTGGCACAATTATATTGTGTTATTTTGACAAATAAAATATGTAGAATTTTCAACTATTAGGTGCAGAATTTTTAGGCACAGAATTCCTCCAAGAGGAACATTAAGTTCATGTTCTCTGTTTGTATGAGTTGTTCATTCCCTCTGAAGCTCGATGGACCTTTGGTCTGACCCATGGCTGTTATGTTTCCCTTTCCTTTATGCTGTGTGGAAAATGTGAGTGTACAACCACAAAACTTGGCAGGTGGACTCAAAGACATAGAGGGGTAACCTTTTTACACAAACTTACTAAAGTTAACTACAGCTCAGATTCACAGCACCTCCTTTCTAATCTCTTTCAATTATAAAAATTTTAGCCCCCAACCCTGGAAGCACTCATACATATGTAATTTAATATATGAGAAGTCAACTGAAATCAATGGTGTCAAGTATCAGAGGGGTAGCCTTGATAGTCTGGATCTGTAAAAAGCAACAGAGTCCTGTGGCACCTTATAGACTAACAGATGTATTGCAGCATAAGCTTTAGTGGGTGAAATCAATGAGACTACTGAAGCGCACACAGATATTCACGTTAAGTACTTACAGGATGGGGCCTTAGGCATAACCTGTAACAGCAAAGGTTTCCAAACAGAAGTGTGATTTTTAAGTAGTCAGTGTCCCGTTAAAGCATAGTACAAACGCAGCTACACCAAGTGCTGGATTACGGAAACTCACGGAGCTGGTTTTGAACAACGGGTCCAGGGCGGGCGGGCACCGCGCAGGCTGGAAGCGGGGGAGATGAGCAAGGTCCGGTAGGTCTGTTAGCAGCACAGTGAACCCAGTAGGGGTGGGGAGTCTCGCCGTTTAAATACTCCAGGGCACCTCCCCCGAAGCCAGGACTAACTCAGCACCGATATACACTCCACCAGGGCCCAGGAAGACGAGCCACAGCCCCGTGCCAGCAGCGGGCAGGGCGGGAACCCAGGAGCCCGGACCTGGCCGAGAAGGGGGCAGCACAGGCGGAGTCCCCCAGTCTGCGCGGGGAGAGAGCCTGCGGGGCCCAGTGGGTAGTGGCCCTGGAAGCAGGCGCGAGGTCCCACTCTTACCTCAACAGCCAGTTCCTTTCCCTGCCACGCGGACCCTCAGCACCAAAAACAGGCTGCTCGCGAAACTCACCTCCGCACTTCGCCGCCGAGGCCTACTCAGTTCCGCTTCCGGGTCAAACTCTCTCCTGTGGGACTCGGTCTCCACGGCAACAAGCTGAGAGGCGCTTGAGGCGCAGAGGATCGTAGGGAGCGCTGCGGTGAGTGTGGGGAACGGGCGGGGGCGCGAGGAGGGGAGGGTGACGGGAAGAGGGGGCTGAAGCGAGGAGCCGGTGGCGGAGGCGGCGCGGAGGAGGGAGCCTGACGTGGTGGGGCGAAGTGGGAGAGCGGGGAGCCGTTGGTACGGGCGGTGGTCGGGAAGTGGGGGCTGCGGGGCGTCTGTCTTATGCCCCGTATCTCTCTCCCAGCAGAACCCACAGTATCGGGGACACCATGTCCGTGATTGTGGCTCAGTCTCTCCACATCTTTGGGCTCCGCTCTCGAGTCGCAAACAATGTTTGTTACTTTGATGAACAGATAATAATATACCCCTCGGGGAACAGCTGTGTGAAATACCACCTAGAGCAGAAATGGCAGAAATTCATCCAAGGTAACACCCCTTCCCTCTCACAGACACAGTGCGGCTGTCCCTACTCGCACAGTTGGAGTGTGTCTCACACACTGGAGCTTTATACACTCCTGTAAGTTATTCACATGAGTACCTGTTGATTTGGTTTCCCTTTGATCTGTGCTGAAGTATTTGCAGAGTTGGGCCTAAGAGGACAGGTAATATAAAAAGAGTGGGAAGAGCGGTGCAATCAATAAATATGTATATGACATACCAATAAAACAATGTTTAAAAAATAAGGTAGCAAAGTGAAGCATTCATAAATTAGGAAATGCCGGTATTAACATTGTTTGTGCTATCTTAATTCAGTCCCCATTGTGCATATAGAGCATGATACACTCTTTAATTACATGTTCACATTCTATTTGTTCTACAGGATCCTTACCTCATTCAGTGTACAAATCCAGGAGCTGCAGGGTCCCCCCACTGCTCGGCGTGACTGGGCAGCTGTGGGGGGTTTCCCTGCCACCTCCTCTGGCTGGGCAGCTGCAGGGTCCCCCCACCAGGGTCAGGGCTGGGAGCTGTGGATGGGAGGGAGGTTGAACCTCCAGCCCGGGGCCAGAAAATGTCACAGAGGTCCATGTAAGTCACAGATTCCGTGACCTGTCACATAATCATAGTCTTAATCATATCTCCTTTCCATCTTCATTTTGATAGACTAAACAAAACAAAGCAAGCTTTTTTAGCTTCCACTCCTTAAGATAGGCTCCCCATTCCTCTGATCATATTGGTAGCCCTTCTCTGCTCCTGTTTTAGTTTGAATTAATCTCTTTGGAACATGAGTGATGAGAATTGCACATAGAATTCCAGATGAGGTCTTGCAGGTGGCTAGTACAATGGTGTTACTTCCTTACCTTCATTAAGGATACCTCATCTGGTGCATCCAAAGATTGCATTTGCCTTTTCCACTGCTCTATTATAGCGATGGCTCATAGTCATCCTGTGATCAACTAATATGCTCAGGTCTTTCTCCTCTGTCATTTCCAACTGAGATTCCCCCAATTTACAGCTGAATTTTTTTGTATTACTTTATTAGTCCCAAAGTGCATGACTTTGCACTTTGTATTATTAAATGTCATGCCATTTCTATTACTCCAGTTCTCATCCAATTCTTTTTTGATATTCTGATCTTTGTCTAAAGAATCTATTATCAAAGAAATGTATCAAGTTAGTTTGGCATGATCTACCTTTGGAAATATATTGCATTTTTATCCCATTTTCCATTTATCTCCATAGTTCTTAATTATTCTTGCCTTCAAAATTTGTTCTAACAGATAGTGCAGGTCTTGGACCACCAGTGATGTGTTGCCACTGGGAAGCACCAATTCATAAGCAGACCATTGCATAGCAATACAAACATATTAGAATTTTTAAAATGTTATACATAAAGAGTTAACTGTCCCCAGTCTACTCATCATTAATTGGCTCATTCAGTGTAAAAGGGGTAGCATGGAAGAAGCCACAAAAATGTATGTGTGAGAAGCAAAGGACTTGTCTACCTGGTAAGCATTAATGTGCACCAGAGGGGTGTAAATTCTAATGTTCATTAATGTGTCATGCACTAACTGGCCTATGTGGACAAAAAGTTACCTAGTGTATGTTAACCATGGAAATGTAGGGCTGGAAGGGACCTCAAGAGGTCCTCAGGTTCAGCCCTCTGTGCTGAGGCAGGACCAAATACATCTATACCATTCATAACAGGTATTTGTCTAACTTGTTCTTAAAAACCTTCAGTGATGGAGATTCCATAGCATCCTTTGGAAGTCTACTTCAGAATTTAACTACTCTTATAGTTAGAAAGTATTTCCTAATAACATAGAATCGTAGGACTGGAAAGGACCTTAAGAGTTCATCTAGTCCAATTCCCTGAACTCATGGTGGACTAATTATTATCTAGACCATCCCTGGTTCGTCTAATCTGCTCTTAAAAATCTCCAGTGATGGAGATTCCACAACCTCCCTAGGCAATTTATTTCAGTGCTTAACAACCCTGACAGTCAGGAAGTTTTTCCTAATGTCCAACTTAAACTGCCCTTGCTGCAATTTAAAACCATTGCTTCTTGTCCTATCCTCAGAGGTTAATGAGAACAGTTTACCACTCTCCTGCTTGTAACAACTTTTTATGTACTTGAGAACTGTTATCATGTCCCCCTCCTCAGTCTTCTCTTCTGCAGACTAAATAAACCCAATTTTTTCAGTCTTCCCTCGTAGGTCAGGTTTTCTAGACCTTTAATCATTTTTGTTGCTCTCCTCTGGACTTTCTCCAAATTTTTCCTGAAATGTGGCACCCAGAACCAGACAAAATACTCCAGTTGAAGCCTGACCAGCGAGGAGTAGAGCAGAAGAACTACTTCTCATGTCTTGCTTACAACACTCTCGCTAATACATCCCATAATTATGTTTGCTTTTTTTGCAACAGTGTTACACTGCTCACTCATATTTAGCTTTTGATCTACTAGGACCCCTAGATTCCTTTCTGCAGTATTCCTTCCAAGGCAGTCATTTCCCATTTTGTGTATGTGCAACTGATTGTTCCTTCCTAAGCAGAGTACTTTGTTATGCCTAACAATCTGTTCCATCTTGTATTTAGCTGTGGGACTTTGATTACCTTTCACAGACCTGAAGAAGAGCTCTGTGGCACTTGAAAGCTTGTCTCTTTCTCCAATAAAAATTGGTCCAATAAAAGATACTACTGTGATGGGTTCCCTCCTGGGGTGCCACCTGGAACTGGGGTACCAGTGAACCCGCCTGACCCACCAGCTTGGGCTCTCTTTACACTATACTGCTGTGACCAGCCTGCCAAGTCCTCTCCCAGGCCCCAGCCTGCACTTTACCAACACAAATACAGGTAGGGACACACCCAGCTGCAGTTACATACAGATGTTGTGATCAGCTCTGCATGGGGAGACACAGTGTAGGGCACCTCCCAGTTCCTAAGACATGCACTTCATCTCTGGAGTGTAAACCCAAAATTATATGGCCTTGCACTGCACAGAGAATGGTACAGCATAAGCTCATGAAATTCTCCTCCTCCCTCAATGTAGAGAGAAAATATACAACAGTTTTCCACTCCAAGTTATGATTTTCACTCACACTGGTTTTAGACAAAACAAAAACAAGTTTATTAACTACAAAAAGATTTTAATTGATTATAAGGGATAGCAAACAGATCAAAGAAGATTACGTAGCAAATAAATAAAACATGCAAACTAAGCTTGATATGCTACAGTAAAAGCTGGTTTATCCAGCATGTTGGGGGAATCGGGTGCCAGTAAGTGAAAAATACTGGTTAACTAAGAGGCTAGCAAAATCTGCCAATAAGTGCAGGACCCACCAAGGTAGAGGAGGCACTTTATCACAATAGACAATATTTCTAACTTCATATACAAAAATGATAGATGCATACAAGTAGGATAATCATTCAGTAAATCATAACCTTTTCAATGAAACTTCATGTGACTTACCTTGCATAAAATACATTATCATTATGCCATAATTCTATTATAATAACATCACTATGAAGAATATGGGGTGCAGTGTCACAATTACCTCACCCACCTTGTCTCTCAGGAAATACATTGACTCCTGTGATCTGTGTTCCTGGACCAAGAACCCTCTCAGAAGGGCATTTGGACTCCTTCACCCCTTACTCACTCATCTCAGCCCATGGTTTACTGTTTGGTTGGATTTTGTAGTAGAACTACACTGTTCCCCTAGATGTACAATTAGTCAGGAGATCAACAGCGACCTAGACAAGATGGCATACTTTATGCCCTCTTGCATGGTTCCCACTGCCCTGGAAACTACCCACCTCTTTATTGAATGCTCCGTGGACTACCTACTGGCATTGTGTTGGTCTGAGGCCCACGGTTTGTCTCTTGTTTCTGGTGAGAGGTCTTCAGACTCCTAGGGGTAGAACTTCTTACCTCCACTGCATATCATACACTGATGGACTAGGTGAACTAGATTCTTGAACAATGCCTCCAATGCTCTCTGAATTACCACCAGGATGACTGGATCTCCCTGATCCCACATGCCAAATTTGCTTATAACAATGTGATTCATACTTCCACTTGGCAGAACCCATTCTGTGCCAGTTATGGCTTACATCCTTCCTTCCATCTGGGGCTGCCTGCAAGCTGCTCAGTCCCTGTAGCAATGGCCCCAGTCACTCATCTGCATCACATACAACAAGAGCTCGTAGAACATCTAGAAGTACTAAAAAGATCTATAAGCAGTATGCTGGTAAGCCACTCCTAACCTACCTATGGGGACAAAGTCATGGTGTGAACTTGAAACCTGCTGCCAAGTTAGATCACCAATAGATGGGTCTGGTCAAGATCATCACACAGGTCCAGTGACATTCAGGCTTCATCTGCCTGAGTCAATGAAAATCCACCTCATGGTCCATGCTTCCCTCCTGAAATCCTACATCAAGAACCCCTTCTCAGGTTGATCCAACCCATTGTCAACACCCATTGTGGTCCAGTGACAAGAAGAATGCCTTGTCCAATCAATTCTTGACTCTAAACAAGTTTGGGGAAAGCTCCACTACTTAGTGGATTGGGAGGGCTATGGCTCTGATGATCAGTTGTGGGAACTAGCAAACAATGTCCAGGCCCCCAAGCTGATATGAATATTGCCCTGAGTTCATCCCGAGAAGCGGTGTATGGGGGCCCTACGAGGCACCCTTGAAAAGGCAGGTTATCTCAGGAATGAGGACTTGTAGCTGCACCCGCTCAGTCTCCATGCAGCCTATGAGCACAGCTGAGCCACAACTGGACAGCCTGAGTGACCACTCCTCCTAATTGGCCAAGTAAGTCATCAAGCCTGCTCTTAAGCTCAGCAGCAACAACTGGTCTCTGGCCGCTCAACACTTATACCTGCAGCTGCAATCATTCCTTTGCTTATTTTGTTCCCAGCTATTCCCCGTTCCTGCTTCTGCTCTGCCCCTGTCTACACCCACCCCTCTATCCTACTGGGTTCCTGAGCCTGGCACTGACTTCTGGCTTTGGTTCCTAATTCTGGTTCAGACCCTTTGGCTCTCGATACTGACCTTCTGGCTCTAGCTCTCTGACTCCTGACTCTCAATTCCAGCTCCGACCACTAAGCCTGGATCCTGTTCTGACCACTGTGCTTGACTTCCACTTCAGCCAGTAGGCCTGACCATCAGTGTTCCAATTCATGACAGTTGGTTTGGCATGACAAATCTATGCTCGCTATTCCTTATAACCATGTTGACTTGTACTTGTTCATAAATTGTTTAATAATTTGTTCCAGTATCTTTCTAGGTATTGAAGTTAAGCTAACTGATCTATAATTTCCCACGTTCTCTTTGTTCCCTTTTTTGAAGATAGGTACTATATTTGCCCTTCTCCAGTTCTCTGAGACCTCACTTGTACTCCCTGAGTTACCACAAATAATTGCTAATGGCGTCAAAATTGCTTCAGCTACTTCCTTAAGAAACCTAGGATGAATTTCGTCAAGTCCTGCCAACTTAAATACATCTAACTTATCTAAATATTCTTTAACGTCTTCTTTCTCTGTTTTGGCTTGTGTTCCTTCCCCCTTGTTAATATTAAATGTGTTGAGTATTTGGTCACTGTTAACCTTTTTACTGAAAACTGAAGCAAAATAAGCTTTGAACACCTCTGCTTTCCTGATGTCATCCATTATTAGCTTTTCTTCCCATTAAATAGACTGAGGACCTACACATTCCTTCATCTTCCTTTTGCTCCTAATATATTTAAAGAACCTGTTCTTAATGCCTTTTATGTCCCTTGCCAGGCAATGTTTTCCCCAGGAATTGAAATTGGGGGGGTGTTAGGGCCAATGAGGGGTGAGACCGTGAGGGTGAAAGGGGCTGTATGGCACCATAGTAAAAACTGAAAAATGTTTCATCACCATTTTGTTAGATTTAACTCATGTTTTAAAATCATTACACAAATTAAAGTTGGCTACTCTAGCCTTCTATGAAGCATTACATCTACATCCTTCTTGGTTTCTTGTTATAATTTTGCACAGCTCTGTTAATGAACTGCTTGAATTCAGTGCTTTCATCTTTGGTGGCTTCTTGGGTGTCCAGTACTTCCATTCCTTCAATTGATATGCTCATTAGTTCATTCACATGATCAGGCATAAGGCAACTTCTTTCAGAACACAAAATTCTATTCAATGATGAAAAAGCACCCTCAACTGTAGCTGTTGTGATTGGGAGTAGGAAGAGATGAATTCCTACTTCTTTCATCCCAGGAAACATAGCATAAAGATTGGGTTGAGCCACTAGTGATTATAGAAAAGAAGTTGAAGTCAAATCTTCATTCACTCATTATATGATAATCCACTCTGTGTTCAAATTCTCTATTCTGTCCTGAGCACATGGCAGCCCCATTGCTGGTAGTGCCTCACTCCACTGAACTGTCATTGTTTTATAGGACAGGGATCTGTAAAAGCTATGTAGAGGTTGAGTTGAATCTAGAAGTCGCTGTTGTAGATTTTTAAGAATCAAGTCTGTGTACTTTTCAGTTATTTTAACAATCACTTCTTGTCCTCTTCACTTAAGGATTCAATATAAATGCCTTCATTAGTCAACTTCTGGACTGAAATCTTTGCATCTTCCAGTACTTTTTCAATGGATAGCTCTCTGATTGATCCAAATGTAGCTTCTGTTGCTGGACAAAGATATACTACTGTTGTAGCAGATATCTGGATGGCATTGTTTAATGATCCAAGTGGTTTCAACAGTAGACTTACAAGAGAGAGAATGGCAATAGTCTTCTCTGAACGTAGTAGCGAAAGTAATCCACCAGCGTCACTACTTAGATCCATCCCATCTTGGTCGATACTTTCCAAAGCCAGTAATAACAGCTGGAGTAATTTTAAGACAACAGCCAAGGATCGCTTATGAGAAAGCCAGAGAGTTTTCCCAGGTTGGACTAATTTGAACTTCAGTCCCAGTGCCTCTTCTATATTTTCTAAGATATTCAGTCTTTTTGGACTCTTGCTGAAAAAAGAATATAATGAAGACATTACATTTATAAAAAGCAACAAAGAGTCCTGAGGAACCTTATAGACTAACAGATGTATTGGAGCATAAGCTTTTGTGGGTGAATACCCACTTCGTCAGACACATGTAAATTTATAGCCTTTTTAATGTCTTTTGAAGAGTCTGCACCTTGTACTAGCACTAGTTAGGGAAGATGGCCTCTGAGGTGTGTATAGGAGAGATTTAGGGTTACACTTTTCTCTGAGCAAAGCTTGTACTCCACCATATCTTCCAGAGAAGTTTGTAGCTCCATCAAATGCACAAGCAGCCATGTGTTTGGGGTCCAATTGACAAGCATTTAACTCTTCTAAGATGTGGGTTGTCACAAATGCAGCCGGTGTGTCTTCTATAACTTGAACATCTAGAAATGCATCTACTGACCTACCACTGACATCAAGGTAATGTACACAATGACTTAATACTTGATGCCCATTTGCACTGGTGCATTCATCAGTCATGTATGCAAATTTTCTGAATGTGGTGAGAAAGTTCTTCACTTTTTCAACTATTGAGTCTTTCACTGTTGCATCACATGCTTCTAGCCAGTCTGAGTTTCTTGCTGGAAGATAATGAGCGTACACTGGTCTTGTTCGGAACTGTGTTCGACTTCAGGATGAACAAGTGACAATGCACTTAACTTGGGCCTCCAGTTTGTAGTGTGTGGTATCTCTTGCTTAAATAGAAAGTATGATGCCACAGCCATGTTTGTTCTCATGAACTGTGTTGTGTCTCCAGCATTCTTAATAGCCTCATTAACACTCAGCGGTGTTGTCCTTGGTCAGTGGAGACTCGGAGTTTAGAGGTGCTTTCACATGAGTTCACCTCCCAGGTTGGGGGCAAGAAGGCATCTTGCACATTCCTCCAGCTGCTCACTGTTCACTCTGGCCACTGTTGTTTGTTGTGCCACCATTCACTCCATCGTTCTCTTGCCAATGGCCCTGTGCCGTCACCTTTTGCTGCCACCTGCCACTGTGACCTCTGCGAGTTGGTCTCTTCAGGTTCCAAACAGTTCTCAGTGATTTCAGCTGAGCTCTCAGTGTGGGATCCTCACTGCTAGTGCAGTCTGGGCCGTCTCTTCCACGGAAACACTGTCCCACAGCAAGTCTAAGCACTTAGATCTGATTATCAGTGATTTCAGCTGTAGCGGTCACTTAACAAAACAAAAGACTATCTATGAAGTCTAATCAGCTCTGTCTTCAAACAATGGAGAGGGGCAGTGTCATGGAGTCCCCGGGCAATGCTTAGGAACTGCTCCCCACAAAGCCAGTCAGGACTTTGGGGAGCCTCCTCTCCCTTGGAGCAGACTGTCTTCAGGGCAAGAAGCTCACATGGCTTCACCTTCCTGGATCTGACCTTGGAGCATTCAGCATCCTTTGCCCCTCTGTGCGCTTCCCACAGGGAGTCTGCTCAGGCGGGGTCCTGAGGAAGCCAGAGAATCCTGCACGCACCCCCACTTCTCAGTCAGACTTGACTCTTAGCCAGTCAGTATAACAAAGGTTTATTAGATGACAGGAACACAGTCTAAAACAGAGCTTGTAGGTACAGAGAACAGGATCCCTCAGCTGGGTCCATTCTGGGGTCCATTGAGCCAGACACCCACGTCTGCACTCACTTCCCGTCCCCAGAGAGTTCCCAACTGAAGCCCCCTCCAGCCCCTCCTTTCTGGCCTTTGTCTCTTTCCCGGGCCAGGAGGTCACCTGATCTCTTTGTTCACCTTTAGCTATTTCCTTGCAGGAGAGAAGGGCCCCAGCCCTTTGTTGCCAGGATACAGAGTGTCGGCCATTTATGCACACTGGAGACTTAAGAAATGCATAGGGTAAGCTGAGGCACCCACACAGTATTCAGAGGAAACATTAAGAACAGTCCCACTTCGTCACAGGCAGGTCAGATAGTACTTGTGACCCAGGCAGACCATCAGGCAAAACACTTGGTCCCCACCCTCTCTCGTGATGCCCTCAGTCAGCACAGGCTAAGTACAGTTCTACTGTCCTTTACTCATACAATAAGAATAACAACATTTCCTCTCCCCCTCCCCCCCATTCAAGTGATTTGTAACCCAACCCTAGCCAAAATCTATCACTTCAGGGGCAACACAGTTCTGTTTCTTGGATGCCTAGGTAGATTAGATGTAAATGTAAATACAATCTGGTCCTGAAGCCTTTCCCCGCAGTCTCCAGCTCATCGCTAGCTATCAGGGAGAGCTCAATTAGGCTTTGCTTACAAATCATAATCTGAAATTATTAGGTTGGCCAACATCACCGAAATGAATTTACTGACATTGTCATAAAAAATAACAGCTGTATAAGGAAGCTAGTCTATGTTCATATTTTTCAAATCTGTTATACTTTTTCAGATACACGTATTTTATCATACACTTTTTATGCTTTTAAAGTGTGTATTTCAATTCAAATTTCCAAACAATCACTAAATTGACAACACTGCATGTACCTAGTGCACAAAACCGGAGGAGGGAGGGTGGTGGGGAAATTCGGGATAGAGGGTGTACACCCCCCTAGGGTGGGTGTAGGGAAATCCCTGTTGCCAGGTGAAACTCATTTTCTGTTTAAGCCTTTCTGATTTTATCTCTACATGCTTGTAGTGCTGTTTAAAACAGGACTGCATTAACACACAGTAGAAAACTTTAGTGTGTGCTGGTACAGTCCACATGGGCCAGTTAATGCACAACACCCCAGTGCTCACTAAAGTTTACACTTCACTAGTGCAGACTAATGAACCTTGTAGACAACCTCTAACAATGAATGGGCAAAAGTTAAGGTTTATTATGAGACCTAGTTGAAACCTTAACTAAGGAGAGAGTATTGTGTCTCTAAAATAAATTACTGTTCAGAAGTATATTTGTCTCCAAAGAAGGAAAAATACTGTGTAAAATGCATGCTGACCAAATTACTAAAACAAATTCCTTAAAGAGATCATAATGTATGTAAAAATTCTCAAGGTGAAATCCTGACCACATTGGAGTTAATGAGAGTTTTACCCTAAGTCAAAGATCAAATGGAAAACTTTTATACAATACAAAATGATAAACAATAACACAAATAAAAACATGAAAGATAAAAAATAACAGTATATAGGGAAGAAAACAATGTTACAAGATGCTAGATATGAGTATCTAAGGTTATAGAAAAAATGTGATGAACTAGTATATTATCTGAGAAATTAGTATGTGCTTGTGTAGTCAAAGTCTGTATCTTAGGTTAGGTCGATGCTTGCGAGCATTCATAGGTAGTTGTCGATGTACTGCTAGTGCACGGACCGTGTGTCCACATATACTATTCTTGGCATGGGTGCCCATGTATACCCTCGTCGTATACACTTCCCCTTGTGGGTTTGCCATGTTATTGCTGCCATTTCAGGGACAATATCCCAGAGTATTGTGCATAACAGAAGATACTCTAGGATTCCCTTGCTGTGTGTTGCTGGAACTGTCTCTTGCCTTCACACATTTTGTGATGGCAGGTCCCGCTCACTTCTCCCTTCTGCTGGAAAACCAGGAGCAAGTCCTGGCTGATGTGGTTCTTCTCCTGCTACTTGTCATGGGAAAAATGTTCATGAGGTGTAGTACCAAATTCACTAGATACTTGATGAAATCAGACCAGAGCTTTCTGATACACTGAAGAGAGCTGACCAAGAGAATGAGTGATAATTCACTGTAGTCCATAGAACAAATATTGTCACTGCCAGTATTGCCACAGTATGCCTCATTTCAAATCCAGGAGAATCAGTATGGTGGGAGCTCATCGTTTTGAAAACTTTGGATAATGACTAGTGGCTTCAGAACTTCCAAATGAAGATCCAGGCCTTCATGGAGCTGTGCGAGGAGCTTACACCCACTCTCCAGTGCCAGACCACTTGTTTTCAGAAACCCATATGTGTGCAGAAACGATTGGCTATTGCCTTGGAAGCTAGCAACATCTGACAGCTATCAGTCAGTTGCAAACCAGGATGAAGTTGGGGTGTCCACTCTTGGGGTGATGGTTAGACAGGTTTGCCAGGCAATCAGTACTGTCATCTATCCACAGGTGGTTGCCATAAGGCATGTAGCAGAAATTATAGCTGGTTTTCTCAAAAAAAGAGCAGTAACCAAGGTGACAGGCAGGTCCTGAATGTGTCCTACTGCCAGTTGAATGAGTGATTGTATTAGGGCATGAGCCAATTCCTTTTGGGCATACTCCCATTCCCCATGGCATGCATCCTATTCCAGGAACTGGTTCATCAGTGCCTCCTGCCTAAGAACCTAATCCTTCTGTGCCCTGAGGAACTCAATTTGTGCTTGGTTCTTTCTGTCCATGGCAATAAGCAAGTCCTTCCCTGTCTGCCTCTGCTGTCTCTGGAGTGCTGCTTCTGCGCTCCTTGTAGATTGGTTTCTCTCTTTGCAGCAGAAGGTCCTGCCAATTCAAACACAAGGGTACCATTATACTACCTTTTTCCTTTGAAGGAAGGTAAAAAATCCCTACACATAACATAGCTGTGCTGCAGATGGCCACAATACTGATAATTTTAACATTTCAGAAAATGCGACTTCTGATGCCTTCTTCGTTGTCAGGCAATTTTTGCAGCCCCAGAGGAAGGAGCAGAGGTTAATAATGGTAAAATACCTGTAGTAATGTTTAAAAAAAATTATAATGCTTGCACTGTATTAAGGGGCCAGTATGGTTATGGTTCCAGGGGCTATGTTACCAGTTACCAATTTATTTCTTAAAGGTGGGCCATCACTTGGAAAACATAGCCATTTTCAAGGTATTAGAATGGAAAAGAGGGTTGGCTTTCCAGTCCTGTGGGGGACAGCTGGCAGTCCATCCAGAGAGATATTTCTGGTAATGGTCACCCCTCTACATATTGCTGAATGAAGGTGGACTAAGCATATTTGCTGAACCTGAAGAACCTAACTCTAACCCTACATCAAAAAAATTGCTGAAATATGCTTACAGGACTAGGATGCAATTCAAGAGGAAATGTATTGTATTCTAAGCTAGCAGATGGAGTTCTCATAGAAAAGGAAAAGCAAACCACTAAGAATGCCCATCCACCCCCTGACCTTCCCCACCCTGCATTGCCAGAAAGTCTGGCCCCTGTGCCCAGCCAAGAGCAGGTGTGGGGGGCACAGGGAAAGAAAGAGTCACACTGAAACTTTATTTTGTTCCCTGAACTTTCCAGTAAACATGGAAAGCCACTCTCCGCTGCAGAGGGGCATGGCCCTGTGTTTGTGCAACTGCCAGAGCTGATCCTTGACCCACCCCAATTTCTTCCAGCTTCTGCAGCATGGCTCAGAGCAGGGAGTATCCAGGCACCAGGAACTGCAAATGGTAAAAGACATTTCTGATGTTCAGAGGGAGAAAGGACTGCTATGATGTTCCTCAAACAACCAACGGGTTCATATACCTAAGCAGGCTCACACCTAACCAATTCACCCCCTCCCATACCAGCCTTTCTGTTTGTAAAGGGACAGAAAGGCAAGGGGAAGGGGAGGGTTGATTTTTTTTTTAAAATCTTTGAACAAGCATGCATTTTCTACAACTGTCCTATCCCAATGGGCCTTTTCCAAACCCAGATCTTTCCTCCCTTTCACCTGGTCCATGTGGCCCAGGACTATCACTAACAGCATGCTGGCTGAGAAATGCACAGACATAGAGGCATAATGACAGTTTATTAATAATCTTTGGTATAGCTTCAGCTAAATTTGTAGGAGTGGTTAATGGAATTTCAATAAAATCATTGCTTTATTGCCCTGTCTTGCTTTCAGGGTGGCGTACTGCGGGGACTGGGTTTCAGGCATATAGCACCAGCGCAAGAGGAGATATTGGCAGGGAGGGTGGGAGTCCATTGTAAATCTTACCAGCTTTGGATTCTGATTCCTTCTGCAGCTTGGGGTCCTCCTTTGGCTCTTTGGCTTGGGGGGTGGGGTTTGATCTACTGGGTCTGCTAGGGAGAGTTATAAAAATCACTTGATCCTCTTCTTCTGGGTCTCCTAGGCTTCCTCTGGCACTTCCTTTTTGCTCCCTGCTGCCTTCTCACCCTGGGAGTTGAGCCATTTCAGGCTCTTTACTAGGAGCCCTGGAGAGCATCTGGTCCAACATGGGTGTGCACAAGGGCCCCTCCTTGAGTGACTGTTTGAGTCCTTCACCTTCTAGTACAGGAGCCTCAGGAATGGAGTCTAGTGAATGCCCACCTACTCCAGCCTCTGCGAAATTTTCCAATACAGGGGAATCTTCTTGCTGCTCCAGATGAAGTTGTGGAGTATGTTATACTCTGACCACAGTTTGATGAGCACCCGGATGTGCTTGGTGGACCAGGCAGCTGCTCTGGGAACAGGGTCCATGTTAACAGAGGGCCCTGGACCTTTATACATTGAGTAAGGGTTCGGCAGGAAAGGCTTCAATGCGTTAGGGAATGGGCCTGGAGAACTACTGAAACTTGGGACCTGTAACACATCCCTTATGCTCATCCACACTATAGTGTAGCAGGAATATAGGACCATGCCACTGCGGAGGCATGTGCATACCCACAGCCTTCATGTGTGCTAGCTTTCTCACACATGATTCAAGAGTTCAGATGTGGATAACGAAGGGGTTATGGCACAACAGTGCACATGTAGGCATGTAAGTCGCAAGTGTAGTCATAGCCTACATGTATATGTGTAATTCACACACCCCCTATGTATAATGTTCTGTCCCATCTAGTGACACCGAGACCACTTAGAGAGAGAGATTAATGAGTCTGCTCTACCGCCTTAGCTAAGAGCCATATGGCTTTTAGCTCATGCAGTAAAGGCTCATGCATTTAGCTCTGGAGTTCCCAGGTTTGATCTCACCCGCTGACAACTAGGGTCTGTCGGTGTTACATGCACACAAGAGGCAGAGTTTGCATGGGCAACTTTAGCTCTGACATTTCCTGATTTTTGAATGTTTATCTATGAAATCTTAGCACTCTAATATATTTTTGGCATTTAATGATGCACATTTGACTTCCTGCACAACAATATCTTCCTTCCCAATTGTGTTAACAGAGTCTCTCTCTCTCTGTCTCTCTCTGCTTGACAGGATCTGAGAAGAGTCAGGGGATGTTAGCACTGGCCATGAGTCCAAATCGACGCTACCTGGCTGTCTCTGAGATAGTGCAAGAGAAACCCACTATCACAATTTATGAATTGTCATCTGTCCCATGTAAAAAGCGGAAAGTACTTAGTGTCTTTGACTTCCCTGTTCAGGAATTTGTCAGCCTAGCCTTTTCTCCTGATTCTAAGTATCTGGTGGCCCAGACTGGACCCCCCGAGTCAAACCTTGCCTATTGGATGTGGGAGAAGCAGAGAACAATGGCAGTTGTCAAAGCCGACATTCAGAACAACCCTGTCTATCAGGTAACATTGGAGGAACTGCCTGGGCAGAGAAAAAAAGCTGTCCTATAACTGGAACCCCCTTTTCTGGTAACTTCTGTTAGAGTGCATAAGCATAACAAAATCACTGTCCTGTAAAAGAAACTGTTTCTTCCAGGTGTCCCTGTATAAACACACCAACACTATATTTACCTAACTGGGTGACATCCTGGGACAGATGAGAATAGAAACATTCTACACCAGATAATGTATAGTTTACATAAGCCAACTTTTTCTACGATAATTGAGGGTTAGGTAGCAACTTCTCTTCCTGAAAATGTCTCTATAATTTGTTTTTTAAAGTTTTGTAAATAATGAAGTCAGAACAGTAGACAAACCACTCAGACCATGTCAGAGTGGGATAAAAACCCCGAAGAAAAAAAATAGCTAGAGACAAAAGCCTCAAATAATCATCTGGTACATCCCTCCAAGCCTCCAAGCAACGGGAAAAACTAACATAAAATGTAAGCCTCCAAGCAAGGGGAAAAACTAACATAAAATTCCATAAAATAGTGATATTCTATGTTTAGGAAAGATAAAGTGGATAGAAGGGGATGGTGGCACTCTACCTCAAAGATCCAATTACCTGCTTTAGAGTTATTGACATTTCAGAAGAACAGGACCTAGAAGGCTTACAGATAAATGTTCTAACTGATTAAATCACAAGATGGGATATGGTGGGGATTTGTTATAGAGACCACACCAGACAAGGGACCAGAATAAACAGCTCCATAAATGTTTATCTATAATATTAGAAAGAAAAAAAGGCATTGTCATGGGGAATTTCAGGCTGGAGGACATGCTGGAGGTCTTGTTTTACCTCTGGTAAAACATCCTTGGAGTTCTAAAAATAATAGATGCTGGCTTTCTAACACAAAAAGTAATTTTATATTAGACCTCATTCTGATGGATAAAGATGAATTAATAACTAACATAAAAATTGAAGATTGCTTGAGTGCAGGTGATTACTATCTAATTTCACTGGTTATGTGAAAATAATTCAATCCTAGCCAGCAATATATATATATGTATATATATTGGTAATTTTAAAACACTAAGTGTATAGATATAGATATAGATATATATACTTAGTGCTTTAAAATTGCCAATTTCTCAAACCTGAAAGCAACCATGAGCGAAACTATGTGGAAGGGAAAATGTAAGCATAAAAATGTGAATGATAATTAGGAGGTTTAAAATATGCTATATAAGATGCCCCCATATCCTCATACTACAATACTGAAATAAGTTTTAAAAAGGATAAGGGAAAACAGCAATGAAATATAAATTTACATATAATATATATCTGATGGAAAAAGGGAGAAATTTAGAACAGTGAGTACAAATTTGAAATTAGGAAATGCAGACAATTGATAAGGAAAGCTAAAGATATCAGCTAAGCTAAATCTTAGCAACGGTTTATGTCTAATACTAGACAACGATAGTGAAATTGTCAGTCCTGATGCAGAACAGGTGGAAGTATTCAATTAATATTTCTGTTACGTATTTGGAAAGAAGCAGGGTGATGTATTCATATCTTATAGCAGTGGTGCCTGAACCGGAGGGCGGGGCAGAGGGGCCATAGCCCTCACACTTTTTGAAACTGCTTAAATGTTGATAGAGATAGCTATAGGGTATTGTCCTGATTAGCAAAAAGAAGTACCAAATTTAATGTAACGGTGTATTTAGTTGCAAAGCAACATGGTTTAATGGTTATCAACCAATGAGAATTTTTGTGAAAAGGGACTGCTAACAGGGATTTTCTCAAGGGAATTTGGAAGGGGCATGGGAAGGGAGCAAGGGCCCCTTGCTGTTTTGTAAAACTATAAACTAAACTACATTCAAAATTTCTTGATTTACACAAAACCCTTTCATTAACTAGGAGACCATGCAGGCAGAAGCCCAGCAGCAGAGTGGGGGCTATCCAGTTTATTGCGCTGAGTGCAGCATGTATGATTACCTGCCCTGTGGGCAGATGGTGTATGTGTGCATTCGGTGCAAGGAGCTCCTGGCTCTCAGAGACCGCATACGGGCTTTGGAGGCCAGCGTGGCACAACTGGAGGAGCTAAGGGAGGCAGAGAGGTATGTTGATGAAGCTTTTTGGGACACTGTAGAATTGTCCCACCTCCAGTCAGACAGCCCCTGTGCTGTTGAGGAGCATGAAAGGCCCAGGGAAGCAGAGCAGTCAATGAGAGCAGAGGGAAACCTTCCCATAGTTGGGAACCCTCCTTCCAGGTAGTGTTAGGGTAACTTCTTGCACTGAGGTTACCTCTCCGGGGGAGGGAACTCCAGTTATTAGGAAAAGGCAGGTGTTAGTAATGGGAGATTCGATCACTTGAAACATAGATAGCTGGGTTTGTGATGACCGGAAGAACCATATGGTGACTTGCCTGCCTGGTGCAAAGGTTGCGGATCTCTCAAGGTATCTGGATAGATTTATGTGTAGTGCTGGAGAGGAGCCGGTGATCGTGGTACATGTAGGTACCAATGACATAGGGAAAGGTAGAAGAGACATCCTGGAGGTCAAATTTAGGCTGCTAGAGAAGAGACTGAAATCCAGGACCTCTATGATGGCATTCTCAGAATTGCTCCCAGTTCTATGTGCAGGGCCAGGTAGGCAGGCAGAGCTTCAGAGTCTCAATGCATGGATGAGACGATGGTGCAGAGAGGAGGGGTTTAGATTCATTAGGAATTGGGGAAACTTGGGGGTAGGAGAGCCTATACAGGAGAGATAGACTCCACTTAAACCAAAGTGGAACCAGACTGCTGGCACTAAACATTAAAAAGGTTGTAGAGCAGTTTTTAAACTAGGAGATGGGAGGAAAGCCGACTGCTGCAGAGGAGCATGTGGATTGGACAGAGACTTCTCTTAGAGGAGAGTCTATTGATAGAGATTCTCTAGGTTATAGTCAGAAGCAGAGGATGGAAGAGGATAATGTAAGGTCCAGATCAGACGAGAAACATTCACATAAAGAATCGGACACATCCGAAAAGGGCAGACAAATAAACAGTGGCAAGTTTTTAAAGTGCTTGTACACAAATGGTAGAAGTCTAAATAATAAGATGGGTGAACTAAAGTGCCTCATGATAAAGGAGGATATTGATATAATAGGCATCACAGAAACCTGGTGGACTGAGGACAATCAATGGGACACAATCATTCCAGGGTACAAAATATAACGGAAGGACAGAACAGCTCGTGTGGAGTGTGTGTGGGGGGATGGCACTATATGTGAAAGAAAATGTAGAATCAAATGAAGTAAAAATCTTAAGTGAATCCACATGTTCCATAGAATCTCTATGGATAGTACTTTCATGCTCTGATAAGAATATAACATTAGGGATCTATTATCAACCACCTGACCTGGACAGTGATAGTGATGATGAAATGCTAACGGAAATTAGAGAGGCTATCAAAATTAAGAACGCAGTAACAGTGGGGGATTTCAATTATACCTGTATTGACTGGGAACATGTCACTTGAGGACGAAATGCAGAGACAAAATTTCTCGATACTTTAAATGACTGCTTCTTGGAGCAGTTGGTATGGGAACCCACAAGGGGAGAGGCAACTCTAGATTTAGTCCTGAGTGGAGCGCAGGATCTGGTCCAAGAGGTAATAATAACAGGACCGCTTGGAAATAGTGACCATAATATAATAACATTTAACATCCCTGTGGTGGGAAGAACATCTCAACAGCTCAACACTGTGGCATTTAATTTAAAAAAGGGGCATTATGCAAAAATGAGGGAGGGAGTTAAACAGAAATTAAATGGTACAGTGACTAAAGTGAAATCCCTGCAAACTGCATGGGCGCTTTTTTAAAGACACCATAGTAGAGGCCCAACTTAAATATATACCCCAAATTAAGAAACACAGTAAAAGAACCAAAAAAGAGCCACCGTGGCTTAACAACCATGCAAAAGTAGCAGTGAGAGATAAAAAGACTTCCTTTAAAAAGTGGAAGTCAGATCCTAGTGAGGTAAATAGAAAGGAGCATAAACACTGCCAAATAAAGTGTAAAAATGTAATAAGAAAAGCCAAAGAGGAGTTTGAAGAATGTCTAGCCGAAAACTCAAAAGGTAATAACAAAATGTTTTTTAAGTACATCAGAAGCAGGAAGCCTGCTAAACAACCAGTGAGGCCCCTCGATGATAGAGATACAAAAGGAGCACTTAAAGATGATAAAACCATTGTGGAGAAACTAAACGGATTCTTTACTTCAGTCTTCACGGCAGAGGATATTAGGGAGATTCCCAAATCTGAGCTGGCTTTTGTAGGTGACAAATCTGGGGAACTGTCACAGACTGAAGTGTCACTGGAGGAGGTTTTGGAATTAATTGATAAACTTAACAAGTCACCAGGACTGGATGGCATTCACCAAGAGTTCTGAAAGAACTCAAATATGAAGTTGCGGACTATTAACTAGGGTTTGTAACCTGTCCTTTAAATCAGCCTCTGTACCCAACGACTGGAAGATAGCTAATGTAACACCAATATTTAAAAAGGGCTCTAGAGGTGATCCCGGCAATTACAGACCAGTACGTTTAAAGTCGTTACCGGGCAAATTAGTCTAAACTAATAGTAAAGAATAAAATTGTCAGACACATAGAAGAACATAAATTGTTGGGCAAAAGTCAAGATGGTTTCTGTAAAGGGAAATCGTGTCTTACTAATCTATCAGAGTTCTCTGAAGAGGTCAACAAACATGTGGACAAGGGGGATCCAGTGGACATAGTGTACTTAGATTTCCAGAAAGCCATTGACATGGTCCCTCACCAAAGGCTCTTACGTAAATTAATTTGTCATGGGATAAGAGGGGAGGTCCTTTCTTGGACTGAGAACTGGTTAAAAGACAGGGAACAAAGGGTAGGAATTAATGGTAAATTCTCAGAATGGAGAGGGGTAACTAGTGGTGTTCCCCAAGGGTCAGTCCTAGGACCAATCTTATTCAACTTATTCATAAATGATCTGGAGAAAGGGGTAAAAAGTGAGGTGGCAAATTTGCAGATGATACTAAACTACTCAAGAAAGTTAAGACCAAAGCAGACTGTGAAGAACTTCAAAAAGATCTCACAAAACTGAGTGAATGGGCAACAAAATGGCAAATGAAATGTAATGTGGATAAATGTAAAGTAATACACATTGGAAAAAATAACTCCAACTATACATACAATATGATGGGGGTTAATTTAGCTACAACAAATCACGAAAAAGATCTTGGAGTCATTGTGGATAGTTCTCTGAAGATGTCCACGCAGTGTGCAGAGGCGGTGTCATAACCTTAGTCCCAGATTTGGACCTTAGCGTCCAAAATATGGGGGTTAGCATGAAAACCTCCAAGCTTAGTTACCAGCTTGGACCTGGTACCTGCTGCCACCACCCAAAAAATTAGAGTGTTTTGGGGCACTCTGGTCCCTCTGAAAAACCTTCCCTGGGGACCCCAAGACCCAAATCCCTTGAGTCTCACAACCAAGGGAAATAATCCTTTTTCCCTTCCCCCCTCCAGGTGCTCCTGGAGAGATACACAGACACAAGCTCTGTGAAACTACACAGAGGGACTCCCCCTCTCCGTTCCCAATCCTGGAAACAAAAAGTACTTTCCTATTCCCCCAGAGGGAATGCAAAATCAGGCTAGCGATCCAACCCACAAATCTCCCCTTGATTTCTTCCTCCCACCAATTCCCTGGTGAGTACAGACTCAATTTCCCTGAAGTAAAGAAAAACTCCAACAGGTCTTAAAAGAAAGCTTTATATAAAAAGAAAGAAAAATAAGTACAAATGTTCTCTCTGTATTAAGATGATACAACACAGGGTCAATTGCTTAAAAGAATATTGAATAAACAGCCTTATTCCAAAAGAATACAAATCAAAGCACTCCAGCACTTATATTCATGCAAATACCAAAGAAAAGAAACCATATAACTTACTATCTGATCTCTTTGTCCTTACACTTGGAAACAGAAGACTAGAAAAAAGAAACTACTTCTCCAAAGCTCAGAGAAAGCAGGCAGCCAGAAAACAAAGACTCAGAGACTAAATTCCCTCCACCCAAAGTTGAAAAAATCCGGTTTCCTGATTGGTCCTCTGGTCAGGTGCTTCAGGTGAAAGAGACATTAACCCTTAGCTATCTGTTTATGACACGCCCCCCAAATTGCAGACAGTGGGGAAGCTCACTGGCGGCGATTTCCTTCTAGAACTTGAAAATAAACAGATTAATACAACACATACACCTTTACATATACTCCTAAGTATATAACTAACAGACTTCTACATTTTAAGAACACTTTTTAACTACTGAATTCTGGGAAACTCTCACGGGAGAGTGCATCAGCAACTTTATTAGAAGCTCCTGTGATGTGTTGTATTTCAAAATCAAAATCTTGGAGAGCTAAACTCCAACGAAGAAGTTTCTTGTTGTTCCCCTTGGCAGTATGAAGCCACTTTAGTGCAGCATCGTCAGTTTGTAGTTGGAACCGCCGTCCCCAAACATATGGGCGTAGCTTTTCCAGGGCGTACACAATGGCATAGCATTCCTTTTCACTGACTGACCAGTGACTTTCCCTCTCAGACAGTTTCTTACTGAGAAACACGACAGGATGGAAGTTGTGATCTGTTGCTTCCTGCATGAGCACTGCTCCTATACCACGCTCAGATGCATCCGTGGTTACTAGGAATGGCTTGTCAAAGTCCGGGGCCCTGAGCACAGGGTCAGACATGAGCGTTGCCTTAAGTTGGGTAAAGGCCTTTTGACACTCATCAGTCCACTTAACTGCATTTGGCTGGGTCTTTTTGGTCAGGTCGGTCAATGGGGCAGCGATTTGGCTGTAGTGGGGTACAAATCGCCTGTAGTATCCGGCCAAGCCTAAGAAGGATTGGACCTGCTTCTTGGACCGTGGGACAGGCCACTTTTGGATAGCATCTACCTTGGCCTGTAGGGGGTTTATGGTTCCTCGACCCACCTGGTGCCCCAGGTAAGTTACTCTGTTTTGGCCTATTTGACACTTTTTGGCCTTAACAGTTAGTCCTGCCTGCCTGATGCGCTCAAAGACCTTTTCCAGGTGTAGTAGGTGTTCGGGCCAGGAGTCTGAAAAAATGGCCACATCATCGAGGTAGGCAACTGCAAATTCTCCCAGTCCAGCTAGTAGACCATCTACCAGCCTCTGGAAGGTGGCGGGTGCATTTCGAAGGCCGAAAGGAAGGACATTGAATTCATACACCCCCGCATGGGTGACGAATGCTGACCTCTCCTTGGCAGGTTCATCTAGCGGTACTTGCCAGTACCCCTTGGTTAAGTCTATTGTAGAGATGAACTGGGCCCGTCCCAACTTCTCCAATAGCTCATCGGTGCGTGGCATTGGATAGTTGTCCGGACGAGTTACCGCATTTAGCTTACGGTAGTCCACGCAAAAGCGTATTTCCCCATCTGGTTTGGGTACCAGAACCACTGGAGATGCCCATGCACTGGTAGATGAGTGGATTGTACCCATCTGTAGCATGTTCTGGATCTCCCGTTCTATAGCAGCTTGGGCATGAGGAGACACTCGGTAGGGTGGGGTTCTGATTGGGTGAGCATTACCTGTATCAATGGAGTGGTATGCCCGTTCAGTCCGTCCTGGGGTGGCTGAGAACAATGGGGCGAAGCTAGTGCACAGCTCCTTGATTTGTTGCCACTGCAGACGTTCCAGGGTGGTTGAGAGGTTCACCTCTTCCACGCCACCGTCTTTTTTCCCGTCGTAGTAGACACCGTCAGGCCACTCAGCATCATCTCCCTGGACTGTAAACTGACAAACCTGTAAGTCTCTGGAATAGAAAGGCTTGAGAGAATTAACATGGTACACTTTAGGCTTTAGTGAGGAATTGGGAAATGCTATGAGGTAGTTTACAGCTCCCAGGCGCTCTTGGACCGTGAAGGGCCCTTCCCATGATGCTTCCATCTTATGGGCCTGTTGCGCCTTCAAGACCATAACCTGGTCTCCTACCTTGAAGGACCGATCTCTGGCATGTCTGTCATACCAGGCCTTTTGCTCTTCCTGAGCATCCTTTAGATTCTCTCTAGCAAGGGCTAAAGAGTGTCGGAGGGTGCTTTGTAGGTTGCTTACAAAGTCCAGAATGTTAGTTCCTGGAGAAGGCGTAAACCCCTCCCATTGCTGCTTCACCAACTGTAATGGCCCCTTAACCTCGTGACCATACACCAGTTCAAATGGTGAAAACCCTAAACTGGGATGTGGTACAGCCCTGTAGGCAAACAGCAACTGCTGCAACACTAGGTCCCAATTATTGGAGAATTCGTTGATGAATTTTCGTATCATGGCCCCCAAAGTTCCATTGAACCTTTCCACCAGGCCATTGGTTTGATGGTGGTACGGGGTGGCAACCAAGTGATTCACCCCATGAGTTTCCCACAGTTTTTCCATGGTCCCTGCCAGGAAATTAGACCCTGAATCTGTAAGGATGTCAGAGGGCCAACCTACCCTGGCAAAGATGTCTGTTAGGGCCAGGCACACAGTGTTAGCCCTGGTGTTGCCTAGAGCGACTGCTTCTGGCCATCGGGTAGCAAAGTCCACTAAAGTCAGTACGTACTGCTTTCTTCTGGGCGTCTTTTTTGGGAAAGGGCCCAGAATATCCACAGCTACTCGCTGAAATGGGACCTCAATTATGGGGAGTGGCTGGAGAGGGGCCTTGACCTGGTCTTGAGGCTTTCCCACTCTTTGGCATACCTTACAAGACCGGACATACTTGGCAACGTCCTTGCCCATCCCCTCCCAGTGGAAGGACTTCCCCAACCGGTCTTTGGTTCTGTTCACCCCAGCATGGCCACTGGGATGATCATGGGCTAAGCTTAAGAGCTTCCCCCGGTACTTAGTTGGAACCACCAACTGTTTTTGCGGCTGCCATTCTTCCCGGTGTCCACCAGAAAGAATTTCCTTGTATAAAAGTCCTTGGTCTATAACAAACCGGGATCGATTAGAAGAGCTGAGAGGCGGTGGGGTGCTCCGTGCCGCCGCCCAAGCTTTCTGAAGGCTGTCATCTGCTTCCTGCTCAGTCTGGAACTGTTCCCTTGAGGCTGGGGTCACCAGTTCTTCCTCAGACTGTGGACTTGGGCTTGGTCCCTCTGGAAGCGATGTAGGTGATGGTGTTGTTTCCGTTGCTGGTGTACCGCTCTCCGCTGGTGCACCTGAGGGTATTTCAGGCTCTGGCTGAGCCTTTTGGGTATGGCTGTCTTGTGCTTCTGCCAGTTCTGGCTCGCTGGCGCCCTCTGGCGTTGAGTTTGAAGATGGGGTTGCACTTGCTGGTGCTGGTTGCTGTTCCAGTTCCGGGCCTGGGACTGGAGATGCTGTGGCTGTTTCAGTGGTAGGCATGGAATCCGGGTCCACTACCTCTGTCTGGGTCTCTGGTAACACAGACGGGGCCTCTGTGGACGGCTCAGGAACAGGAATGGGTCTGGAAGCTTGCCTGGTTTGGCTACGTGTAACCATTCCCACTCTCTTGGCCCGCCTCACTTGGTTGGCCAAGTCTTCCCCCAGTAGCATGGGGATAGGATAATTGTCATAGACTGCAAAAGTCCACATTCCTGACCAGCCTTTGTACTGGACAGGCAGTTGAGCTGTAGGCAAGTCTACAGCTTGTGACATGAAGGGGTAAATTGTAACTTTGGCCTTTGGGTTGATGAATTTGGGGTCAACGAAGGATTGGTGGATAGCTGACACTTGTGCCCCCGTGTCTCTCCACGCAGTAACCTTCTTTCCGCCCACTCTCAAATTTTCCCTTCGCTCCAAGGGTATTTGAGAGGCATCCGGGCCTGGGGATCTTTGGTGTGATGGTGGTGTAATGAATTGCACTCGCATGGTGTTCTTGGGACAGTTGGCCTTGATATGTCCCAGTTCATTACACTTAAAGCATCTTCCATCTGATGGGTCACTGGGCCGAGGTGAGTTACTGGAGACTGGTGAGGTTGAAGGGTAGGGTATCTGTGGCTTTACTTGGGTGGTATGTGGGGTCTTTGGCTGTCCTCGGTTGTAGGGTTTATGGTCTGTGTGCCCCCTGGGGTAATCGTTCCCCTTGACAGTAGCTTTCTTGCTTTCTGCCAGTTCCATCCATTTGGCTCCAATCTCCCCCGCCTCAGCGATATCTTTGGGATTTCCATCTTGTATGTACCGTGTGATGTCTTCAGGAACACCATCCAAGAACTGCTCCATTTGTATGAGGAGGTTCAGTTCTTCCAAGGTTTGAATGTTGTTTCCTGTTATCCAGGCCTCATAGTTTTTTGCAATGTAGTAGGCGTGTTTGGGAAATGACACCTCTGGTTTCCACTTTTGGGTTCTGAAGCGCCGACGGGCATGATCTGGGGTTATCCCCATCCTGTATCTGGCCTTGGTTAGAAAAAGTTTATAGTCATTCATTTGCTGCTTAGGCATTTCAGCTGCCACCTCTGCTAAAGGTCCACTGAGCTGTGACCTCAATTCTACCATGTACTGGTCTTCGGGAATCTTGTACCCAAGACAAGCTCTTTCAAAATTTTCCAAGAAGGCCTCGGTGTCATCACCTGCCTTGTAGGTGGGGAATTTCCTGTGCTGTGGAGCAATAATGGGCGCCGGGTTGTTAGGGTTGGCTGGCACATGCAACCCAGCTTTTGCCATTTCCAGTTCATGTTTTCTCTGTTTTTCCTTCTCTTCATTCTCTTTTTGTTGTTTTTCCATTTCTTTTTGGTGTTTTTCCATTTCTTTTTGGTGTTTTTCCATGTCTCGGCGGTGGGCCGCCTCTTCTTCTGCTTGTTTCCTTCGGTAGGCCACTTCTTCTTCTTCTAGTTTTCTTTTGTGTGCTGCCTCTTGGGCTGCCTGTTCTCTTTGGAAGGCTGCCAGTTCTCTTTGGTAGGCTGCCTCTTTGATCTGTTCTTCTCTTTCTTTCATCTCCATCTCTTTTTGTTTTATTTCCAGTTGTCGCCTGTGTTCAGCTTCTTCGATTTGTACTTCGGCCTCAATTTTTGCCTTAGAAGTCATGATTCCTGTTTTCTTGTGTTGGGGTGCCCTCCGGTGTTTATCTTCTGAACTGCAGGTTCTCTGTTGCCTCCTGAAGTCTGCCTAGCAACAGTGCCTTTAGCTAATTTTCCTTTTCTCTCTCTAGCTAATGTTCAATGAAGGGAAACCAGAAAAACCACTTTATTTGCATGCCTATAAGTGCTGGTACTTGCCTCCTAATGGGAGGGCTATTGCATGACAAAAGACCCTTAACATGCAAGCCACAAACTGCGAGAGAGAGCAGAAAAAAAAAATTCTCTCTGGTTCCCTTTTAAAACCAACTGCTTCTCTCTGCTAAAAAGCCCTTAGCAGAGAAAAGAAAAATACAATATTTCCACTGGCTTCTGGATTCTGTCTATCCCCACCGCTGCCACCATGTCATAACCTTAGTCCCAGATTTGGACCTTAGCGTCCAAAATATGGGGGTTAGCATGAAAACCTCCAAGCTTAGTTACCAGCTTGGACCTGGTACCTGCTGCCACCACCCAAAAAATTAGAGTGTTTTGGGGCACTCTGGTCCCTCTGAAAAACCTTCCCTGGGGACCCCAAGACCCAAATCCCTTGAGTCTCACAACCAAGGGAAATAATCCTTTTTCCCTTCCCCCCTCCAGGTGCTCCTGGAGAGATACACAGACACAAGCTCTGTGAAACTACACAGAGGGACTCCCCCTCTCCGTTCCCAATCCTGGAAACAAAAAGTACTTTCCTATTCCCCCAGAGGGAATGCAAAATCAGGCTAGCGATCCAACCCACAAATCTCCCCTTGATTTCTTCCTCCCACCAATTCCCTGGTGAGTACAGACTCAATTTCCCTGAAGTAAAGAAAAACTCCAACAGGTCTTAAAAGAAAGCTTTATATAAAAAGAAAGAAAAATAAGTACAAATGTTCTCTCTGTATTAAGATGATACAACACAGGGTCAATTGCTTAAAAGAATATTGAATAAACAGCCTTATTCCAAAAGAATACAAATCAAAGCACTCCAGCACTTATATTCATGCAAATACCAAAGAAAAGAAACCATATAACTTACTATCTGATCTCTTTGTCCTTACACTTGGAAACAGAAGACTAGAAAAAAGAAACTACTTCTCCAAAGCTCAGAGAAAGCAGGCAGCCAGAAAACAAAGACTCAGAGACTAAATTCCCTCCACCCAAAGTTGAAAAAATCCGGTTTCCTGATTGGTCCTCTGGTCAGGTGCTTCAGGTGAAAGAGACATTAACCCTTAGCTATCTGTTTATGACAGGCGGTCAAAAAAACAAACAGGATGTTAAGAATCATTAAAAAGGGGATAGAGAATAAGATGGAGAATATATTATTGCACTTATATAAATCCATGGTACGCCCACATCTTGAATACTGTGCACAAATGTGGTCTGCTCCTCTCAAAAAAAGATATACTGGCATTAGAAAAAGTTCAGAAGGACAACTAAAATGATTAGGGGTTTGGAGAGGGTCCCATATGAGGAAAGATTAAAGAGGCTAGGACTTTTCAGCTTGGAAAAGAGAAGCTAAGGGGGGATATGATAAAGGTGTATAAAATCATGAGTGACTTGGAGAAAGTAGATAAGGAAAAGTTATTTACTTATTCCCATAATACAAGAACTAGGGGTCACCAAATGAAATTAATAGGCAGCAGATTTAAAACAAATACAAGGAAGTTCTTCTTCACACAGCGCACAGTCAACTTGTGGAACTCCTTACCTGAGGAGGTTGTGAAGGCTAGAACTATAACAGCATTTAAAAGAGAACTGGATAAATTCATGGAGGTTAAGTTCATTAATGGCTATTAGCCAGGATGGGGTAAGGAATGGTGTCCCTAGCCTCTGTTTGTCAGAGGGTGGAGATGAAGGCCGAAAGAGATCACTTGATCATTACCTGTTAGGGTCACTCCCTCTGGGGCACCTGGCATTGGCCACTGTCGGTAGACAGGATACTGGGCTAGATGGACCTTTGGTCTGACCCAGTATGGGTGTTCTTATATTCTTATGTAATAAAAAGTACAAATTCAACAACAAGATTAAAAATGATTATTTAAATCAGATTCCTGAACCATAACAGGGTTCAAAAAGGCCATAACGGATTCAAAAAAGAGCTAGATAAATTCATGGAGGATAGGTCCATCAATGGCTATTAGCCACAAATGGTGTCCCTAGCATTTGTTTGCCAGAAGCTGGGAATGAACTACAGGGGATGGATCATTTGATGATTACCTGTTCTGTTTATTCCCTCTGGGGCTCCTCGCACTGGCCACTTTTGGAAGACAGGATACTGGACTAGATGGACCTTTGGTCTGACCCAGTAGGGTTGTTCTTATGTTCCTGTTTGCTGATTTTATTCATGATTAAAAATTTCATGATTTAAAATGCTCTGCCTTAAATCAATCCACTGTCATATATAACCATTACAGATCAAGAGAAGACCTTGATGGGGCAGATTACACCACATCTACTTATTGTGGGAGTCTGGATTTGCTTCTGAGTCATCTGGTGTTGGTTACTGTCTGAGATAGGATACTGAAGTAGATGAGCCATGTATGTTCCTGTGTATTGACCTTAGTGGAAAACAGATGAACTATTTAGTTCAGGGGTGGGCAAACTATGGTCTGTGGGCCGATTCCGGCCTGTCCAATGTTTTTATCGAGCCCTCGAGCTCCCGCTGAGGAGCAGGATTGGGAGCTTGCTCCGCTCTGCCTGCTCACCCGGTGCTCCCCACCCCCCGACTCACAATTCCCTTGATGAGCACCATCTTCTGGCATGCAGAGCCACACTGCGCAGGTGCGACTTCACTGTTTCCAGGATTGGAACCTTCCCCTACATGGCAGCCCAGTGACCCCATGTGGAAGTGCGCCCAATCCCCTCCTAGTCTTCTACAGCCCCACCCTTGAGAGCCTTGAAACTGCCCAGGAGCCACACCCATCCCACCTAGGGTGACTCCACCCATGGCGGTGCCAGGTACGGCTACCTTGGTGTCACTGCCAGCAGGGCCCATAGGAGTGCTCAGTACCACCCCTGTAGAGCCCCCCAATGCCACACTCCAAGAGTTCCATCTCTCCCCACCTTGGTAACATCACTTATTGAGCCCCCTCATGATACACCCCATAGAGTCCCCTTCCCCCTCTAAGGTGCCGCAAGTACTCCTGTTCTTTTTGCGGATACAGACTAACATGGCTGCTACTCTGAAACCTTCTCCCACTAGTCATTCATGACCCGCCATACAATTTCCACACACGGATGCGTCCCTCAGGCCAAAAAGTTTGCCCACCTAAATCTGGTTGCATATGAAAGGATTTTGAAAAGTAAATGCAATACAAATATTTTTAAAAATTCAGAAACATGAAAATAGAACTAATGTGATTGTTACACCACAACACAAAGTAATATTAGGTTTTTATTTTGCATAAATTTCGTCCTTCCCTTACCTGCAGCATTTTTTTGTTATTTTCTCTCCACCTGTTTTTGCTGATTTGGGCCTCTGTCTTGCAATTTGATCCATGATGGATCCTGCCAGATTTTAATTGACATGTAGAGCCATGCATACCTACGGTGCTATTAATAATAAAATAAATAATAATAATAATAATAATTTTTTGCAAGGGTGTTCAATAAAAATATATTTAAGAATTACCCTGGCATCTGTAATACTTACAAAAAGCTAACAAAAAATCAACTTGCAAATATGGAATCATATTGCTTATCCTAAACTCTTTAGCAAACTTGTGTAAAACATGAACTATCAGGGAGCATGGGAACTCTGGGTCTCAAGAGCAGCAAGAGTTGACTGAAAACTTTGCTCTGTGTCACAGGGTGAGCTGGCCTTTTCATGGGGTTGGCACTCTGCCTCTTCAGTGTCAAGTTTAATTCACCTTCTCAGGTAACAGGAATGTCAGCAGGGATAATGTGATGGGAGTATGTGACTAGAAACCAGACCTGCTGGGAAATATAAGGGCAGCCTGAGTTCAGTCAGAAAGAGTGGCTGGTTGGCTGGCAGGCAGGCATGCATGCATGCAGCGGGTGATAACTCTTATGGGGTTCCTAAGTATAAGGCCTGAGAGAGATCAGATTTTTAACAGGGAAAATCCTGCACCAAGGATTGTGAGCCAGCTACAAAGATTGGGGGAAAGATTTTTGTTTTGAACTTTGTTAGTAAACTATACACCTGGAGAGGGGAGGGTTATTGAGAGAGACAACTGCAATGTAAAGTTTGATTAACTGGGGAAGAAGGAGAAACTCAGGCAGTGCAGGAGCCTAAGCCATACTGGGTAAACTCTGCTATGAGCATTCCACAAAGGAATATCTCTTTCTGCTCCTCCACCTTTCAGCAAGATTAACAATAACTATGCAAATTAAAGAGCTACATTGTGTAGGAATAGCACTTCCTGGGAGACACAAACTCTGCCTGGTATCACTGTCAATTAAAAATCTCTCTATTCAGGGTCTCGAAGAAGCACACTACCCCACAGTTTTGCTGAGTAGTATATTTAATATACCAAATGGTAAATAGCTTTTCTCATCCTTACAGTTCCCTGTCTACTCTCTTCCTTGAGGAGAGATACCTCTGTGTCCTTCAAATCCCCCTTCTTTCTGTTAGCTTTGCAGTGCTGGTCACCTCTTTCTGCCCTCTGAGGGAGTAAAAATCCAGCAAAACTCTTAATTTAATAAAAATAATTATGATACGTAAGAGCTATCCGTACCACTCAGAAGAGAGGAAAAATGGAATATGCGGGATGTGCAAGTACAACAGTTTATCTCTTCCTGTTGTAATCTTTGTCCTTCCCATATATTTCTGTGACTTTTTTGTCATTCCTTGTGGTCCCATGTCTTATTTTGTAAGCTCTTTAGGGCAGGGATCATGTCTCTTTATTTATAGGTAAAGTACTATGCATGAATATAGTTGTGTAAAAATAACGTTTCTCTCTTTTCTACTTTCCAGGTGAGCTTCAATCCCCAGGATAACACCCAGGTTTGTATCACTGGAAATGGCATTTTTAAACTTTTCAGATACACTGAGGGAACTTTGAAACAGACCAACTTTCAGAGGGGAGAGCCTCAGAACTACTTGTCCCATGTCTGGCTCACTGAGGACAGGGTTATGGTCGGCACTGACACAGGCAAACTCTTTCTCTTTGAGTCTGGAGATCTGCGCTGGGAGACAAGTATAGAATGCAAAGAACCTCCCAGTGAAGTGGAAAAGGATGAGCTGGCACATGAATCTGAGAGGTAAATCTTCCTGGTTTTTACTGATAGAGTCAATCTCATGGATAGAGATCCTTCACAGCAGAAACTAGGTCCCCCAGGTGTTATTAGGGAAAGAATGAATAGAGGCTTTTCTATATTGCCCTAATTGTGACTAGATTGGGTTTCTCTGGTTGTTGCTGATTGTCATAACTTTCTTCCTGTTTTAGCCTCATTGAATTTCCTACTGCCAGTTCCCCTGATCTCTCCAGTGAGATGCTCTGTGAAGCGGTTGGCCAACAGCATGCTTCCTTGCCTCAAATCTCTGCCATTGCTGGTTATTCCAAAGGTTTTGCATGTTCAGCTGGGCCTGGAGTTGTTCTACTGTTTGAGAAGACTGAAGAGAAAGAAGGTTACAGGGAGAACCGAGAAATCCGGGTAGGTGAGAGACTGTGAATGGGGCAGAAGGGGCTTCTCCAAGCAGCTAAGAGGCTGCAGTTCTCTGAATTTAGCTGTTTCAATTTAAGAGCCCTTTTGTTTTACATCTGCTCCAGGTAATAATAATACTTAGTACTTCTATAGTGATCTTCATCTTTCAGTCACTCTACATTAATCCTCATCGTTCCATAAGTGGTTGGTCAGCATTTATAGAAGGGGACTTGTCCAAGGTCACACAGAGAATTAATGACAAAGTCATTCTGCTTCAAGGTAGCCTCTGCATAGTCCTGCTTTTGGGATTGGCCTCCATGGCATCACCGAGTTTCAGGAACCTTCTAAGAAACCTGTGTTCCCTGGGACTATATAAACATTCAGAGCCAAGGTTATGAGGAGGGCATGCATTCCCAACCACCTCAGTTCCTTTCTTTTCACAGCTAGCTGCAGATCTTTGGTTTTTTTCACTAGAGTTTTTGCTTATTATTTAAAGCTGTATTAGATATAGGTAGTCTTACTAGATCTTGGGCTATTGGGGATTCTAGTTCTTAGGATGATTCTGACTGGTCATGTCCAACTCAGAGCAAAAGACTGGGTATATGTGGTGTGTTTCTTACCCCACATATCCACCAATTTATGTACCACACAGAAGTCTGTTTACCTGGACCAATTTTCACTGTATCAGACCTTTATATCTTGGGTCTGAAAGGACAGACAAACTCTGCTTTTGGCCTTCCTTATGTAGAAGGCCTTACAAGCTAGATCATTGGGACAAGACGGTATTCCTATGTAGGAAATCAGTATGTCTTCATCAGCTTCCAGGTCCCCTGAAGTTCAGAATTGGAAACCTTTGATGACAGGATCAGTATCTTCATTCAGCCCCAAGTCAGAGAATCTTCCTAGCTATTCTTGTGCAGAAATGGCTTGCTTCATCCTCAGCGTCTGCTGATCTTGGGGTTCCCTCTGTGCCCGGACTTTGTTGCTGCCTCTGGATAGTGCTGTAACTGTGGCTTCCTTCATACTGAAGTCTGTCTTGGCACCAGAGAAGCCTGTTGTAATCTATATAGGTTCTTATGTTGTGTTCATCAGTGTAGTATCTGAAAGCCTTCCAGTAGTACTTTAAGTAACATGACTAACATCTGTCATCTTTTCCCTGTGGGGGAGAAGGGAAGTGTGTGCAGTGGAGTCTTTTGTTTTGGTAGGATTTTTAAAATATATACATGTTGCTATGTATGTGTGTCACAGGCTGGCTGGTCCTTTAAGAGGAGTTTGTCTCAGTATCACCTGTGAAAGATGTTACCTCCTGGCTGATCCTGATTGGCTGGGAACCAGGTGTCTCCATTCAATTATCAGACTCAGCTGGGGGAGAGTTGGATGATTCCATAAAGGAGTGTGAGAAATAAGATGGGGAAGAAAGCTGTAGGAAGGAGGTTGTTTCCTGTGACTGGACCTGAAAGGAAAGGTTAGCAGGGGAGAAGTAGTCTCCTATGATAGTCTTGGGGAAAAGCTAGTCTCCAAGCAAATAGCCTGAAGGTGGACTGGGAATAAGGATCCAGCCTGGGGAGAACCAGATTAGGGGAATGACTTCAGGGAAGAAGCCCTCAGAGTAAATGACTTTGACAGGATCCATGTCTCCAGGGAGAAAGTCCAGAGAGTTATCACTTTCTGAGTGAGTGGGATGGAAGGGTAGCCTAAGATGGGGGGTCTTGGTTCTGCCTCGCAAGGATTCCCAGGCCAGAAGGGATCACTGTGATCACGTAATCTGACCTCCTGTATAACACAGGCAATAAAACTTCACCAGAATAATTCCTAGAGCACCGATGGGCAAACTTTTTGGCCCGAGGGCCACATCGGGGTTGTGCAACTGTATGGAGAGCTGGGTAGAGAAGGCTGTGCCACCCCAAACAGCCTGGCCCCCTCCTCCTATCTGCCCCCTCACTGCCTCCCTCAGAATCCCCAACCCATCAACACCCCACCGTGTTCCTTGACCCCTGATCCCCCCTTCTCGGGACCCCCGCCCCTATCCAAACCCCCCTGCTGCCTGTCCTTTGACTGCCCTGACCCCTATCCACACCTCTGCCCCTGACAGCCCCCCTGGGACTCCCAACCCCTATCCAACCGCCCTCTGCTCCTTCGTCCCCTGATTACCCCCTCCTGGGACTTCCTGCCCCTAACTGCCCTCCAGGATCCCACCCACTTATCCAACCCCACCCACTCCCTGTCCCCTGACTTTCCTCTTGACCCTTATCCACATCCCTCGCCCCTGACAGGCCCCCCGGGACTCCCACTCCCAACCCTCCCTGTTCCCCATCCCCTGACCGCCCCTCCAGAACCTCTGCCTCATCCAACTGCCCCCTCTTCCCTGACTGCCCCCAAGGACACCCTGCTCCCTTACCCAACCCCCTGCTCCCCGCCCCGTTTACCAGCAGCCGGAGCTCACAGCCGCCACACCTGGCCAGAGCCAGCTGCGCTCCCCACGCTGCCCAGCTGGAGCGGCAGGCCAGAGCGTGGCCCACGTGGCGGCATGGCAGCAGGGTATGGTGGACAGCGGGTGAGGGGCCGGGGACTACGCTTCCCAGCCAGGAGCTCAGGGGTCAGGCAGGCCAGTCCCGCGGGCTGGATGTGGCCCGTGGGCCATAGTTTGCCCACGTCTGTCCTAGAGCATATCTTTTAGAAAAACATAGAGTCTTGATTTAAAAATTAGCAGTGATGCAGAATCCACCATGACCGTTCTTAAATTGTTCCAATGGCTAATTATCCTTACTGTCAAAAATGACCACCTTATTTCTTTACTATCAATTTCCCCTTTCTTCCTTTCACTATATATTATTTTGTTATTTTTATAGGTGCCTTCACTTCTCCTCTAAACCAGATTGTTTTTTTTAATCAGCACAGCCTTTTTCATCTAGTAAGTGGTCTTAAATGATTCCCAATTATGATTCACATTTTTCTTATTCATTTTTTCCTTCTGACTGATTTGGCTCATAATTGTTTCCAGCTTTGTGAAATTGGCCATCTCAAAGCACTAAGTAGATATATTACTGGTCTGGACTTTATTCTGCTTGCTCATTATAAATGTGATCAAGTCATGACCACTTGTATCTAACCTATCATTAATTCTTAGTTCTGTGATCAGTTCCTCTTTATCTGTTAGGGCGAAGTCTAATAAAGAATTTCCGTGTGTTGGCAGCAACACTTTTTGAGTTAGGAAATTGTTATCTATAAAGTCTAGAAATTCCAAGGATGTTATAATATGGCAGCATGAGATCTCTAGCATACATCACTCAAATTGAAGTCCCTTATGATCACACATTTTTTCCCTACATGTTATAGATACATGTGTAAGGAGACAGTCATCCTGTTCCTCCTTGTGATTTGGTGGTTTGTAGCAGACACCAATCAATACCTCATCTTTTGCTTTCTCTGTTAGGACTTTGATTCATAAACATTCAAAATTATTTTCTTCTGAGTTATCAGTGACTCAGAAACAGGTAATGCCATTCTTGACATAAAGTGCCACTCCTCCTCCCCTTTTGCTCTGTTGATCGTTCCTAAATAGGTTACAACCATTGATTTTAACATTTCAATCATGCAGATCACCCCACTAGTTTTCAGTAATATCAACTAGATTGAATTTATACAGTAAATCCAGTTTCTCTTGTTTGTTACCCATAGCATTGCTGCATAGGCAAATGTAAAATTGCTTCTCTTCGTGTCCTTTGGTCTCTTGATTCATTCTGTTCTCAACATCTCAGTTTTGTGCTAATTGAGTGCTCATATTTTCTCTCATTTTACGTTCCCATTTTGCTTTTAGTTTAACCCCATCCTGATTACTCTAGCCAGCCTTTCCCAGGGAGATTGGTTCCCCTTCTGCTGAGGAGGAGGAGAACTAAACTGTGCAGCCCTCTCTCCCCATAGGTGTACCAATGTTCCACAAAACCAAAATGCTCCACCTTCCATCACTTACTTATCCAGTGGTTTACTTCCATAAGCTTCTGCCTTCTGTCTTCCTTCACTCATGGAACAGGAAGGATCTCAGAAGATTGCTTGGACATTCTTCTTCAGAACGCTTCCGAGTTCTCTGAAGTCATCTAGTATCTGTGAGATATCTCGCAACACAGTGTCATTAGTACCAATATGAACCATCACCAGTGGATCCTTGCCTCTCAACTTCAGAAGTCTATCCAATCTTAGAATGATGGCTTGTGTCTTGGCTCCTGGAAGACAGCACATTGTCCTGTTGTCCACCTTTCCCTTGCAGAATGTTCTTTTGATTCTTCTGAGTACTGTATTGAATTTCCAACAAAATTTGTCTGTCTTCCTTGGATGGGTGGAGAATTCTTTGAAAGCAGGCTTGATTTTCTTACACGTTGGGCTGAGCTGCCATCCACATATGTGTCCCATACATCTCTCTGTTTCCTTGGACCTGGTGGATCTTGAGAGGTATCTTCCAAAGTTTCCACAGTTGAGAATCTGGTATTGATTTGAAATTTCTAGCTGAGTGGAATTCCTCCTGTTTCTCTTCTCTCTGATGGCCACAGCCTTCCCATGCTTATCTGTTTCCAGCTGTGCAGAATGCTGCCGTGACCTTCTGCCTCTGATTGTTAAGGACAGGATCACTCTCAGATCTCACCCCAAGTTCCTGCTGAGATTTTCTTTTAGAATTATGTATGTACCAATGTATTTATTTCCCAGATTTCTTCCCCAAGCCTCATTTTTCCTTGGGAAAGCTAAATTTCATACATTTAATGTTAAGAGCATTGTCTCTTTACATTGACAGGAGAAAATTATGCAGGAACACACCTAGACTGTTTATGGCCTTTGCAGAGAGAATTAAGGGTCAGGCAATATCCACTCAGGGATTATCTAATTGAGTCTCCATCTGTATAAGGACATGCCCTGAGTTAGCCAGGTTAGATCCACCTTAGCGCTCAAGAAGCCTCTCCTGCCTGTTTGAAGAATGTCCGTATTTCTGAAATCTGTAAGCTACTTGTCACTCAGTCCACATATTTACTAGTCATTACTCTTTGCTTCCAGATTGAATGCCCTTTTTTTTTAAGGCCGTTCTGTAGTTACTGTTTTAGTAGAACTACTTCCCACTTGTCATGCTGTCTTGAGTGGCTCACGACAGTGAGTGCCTACCTTGGGGCAGACTATCAAAAACAGGACAGGTACCTCAAGCAGGTGATATGTTCTATAATTAGATTTTACCAAGCCAGTAACAAATGTGAACTCCTGGATCACTATAAAAATCTTACCATAGAGTTACAGACAGTCCCCTTAGACTCTCCAGTCTATCTGGCCATCCATACAACTGGACTTAGTGATAAATGGTCACCTACATCAAAAATCACACAATATGCAGATTGCTTCCAGTCCCAACAGATCAGTTACTTAGCCCAGATCAGTTGGTATCCTTTATCTTATGCCAAAGACAGCACCTGTAGCCAATCCTGTGTTAAACTATCTAAAGGTTTATTCACTGGGAAAGAGAAATAAGAGAGTTATTTACAGGTTAAAGCAAGCAAAAATATACACACAAATGAGTTGCCATCTAAATCCTCAGAGTGACAGAGTTGTAGAGATCTGTCTATTCAAAGTGTCTTTCAGAGTGGACCCAGGAGATAACCATTGGGGATCTCCGGCTTCAGTTCGGTGACTCTGGCCCTGTGAGAGTTCAAACAGCAAAGAGATGAACAATCTTCACATCAGCCCTTTTTATTTCCCTCTTCCAGCATTCAGAGTGATGGGTAGATGCCTTCTGCATGTACTTCTCCATGGGTGGATGGGGCAATTAACAAAGTTTTTGTCTTATAATGGTTAAATTTTGATAGTCCTCCTGGATCGCCTGGGATGATGATTTCCATGCCTGGATTCACAAGTTTAGTGCAAACATTTTCAAAGTTATACAGCAAAACTTACATATTTTCCTATGGCATGGAATACAGACATTACAAATGAGATGAATGCATGCAGCAACTTACAAGCCTTTTGTAGATTCTAAACACTAAATACGTTTCTTACAAGACTAATACCTATTTTGAGCAAAACTAACATACAGGTGAACTGGTCTGGTTTCCAACTACGAGTCTGTCAGTTCTTCGAATGCTTGCTCATGTCAGTTCCAATCAGGTATGTGCATGTGCATGGCAACCAGAAGATTTTTCCCCTAGCAGTATCCATCAGATGAGTCCGGGTGCCCCCTAGAGTGGCACCTCTCAGTTCCTTCTTACCGCCAGTGATGGTTAGCTGGAACTTCCACTTGCTCTTGTCATGACAAGAGGATTTGGCAGTCTGTATAAAGTTCTTCATTAGTTTTGTAGTTAGTGTTAAGTAGTTAGTAGGTACTTTACTTAGTTGTTGAGTTTCCTTTGGAAGGGTTTCCCCTCCAGTGCTATCTCGGTGCTAGGGCATGCCGCATTCTCCTGGCTTCAAAGCCTGTGGGATCAGCGGCAAGTATATGCCCGGAAGCAATCCTCACACTTCGTGTTTGAAGTATTTGGGGGAGAGACATCAAAAGGATTGCTGTAGGATCTGCAGGGAGTTTTGCCCCAGGACTCTGAAAGATAGAGATCAGTGCCTGAAGGTCCTACTAATGGAAGCAGCACTCCGGCCCCAGTCCGACCCCGGGTCAGCAGACCTGGCACCGAGTACCACCTCCTCGGTATGCAGTGCCCCGGCACCACTGACGTGGGGATTGGTGCCGAGTAAGGACAAGACTCTCAGCACCATCATGGCTCCACTCAAGGCTCACAGGCCACAGACGGGCACTGGTCTCAATTGCTGGTGCCGCAGAATAATAGGAGGCCGGAGAGGGGTCGTTTCCCTCCCCCTCCTGGCTAGACCCAAGGAGCTGGCCATTGTGAGATCCGAGTCAGGCCACACTACTTCGGCCCCATCCAGAGACGGTCGTGTCAACTGCTGCCCCTGTGGAAGGGCGGTCCAAGTCCAGACCCTTCTCGCTTGCCGAGGCCGAGCCAACAACTACACCTCCCATCAACCCTGGAGGTATTTGAAGCAGCCAGGGAACTGCTCCAGCTCATGGCACCATTCTCCCCACCTAGACAGGATAGGTCGTTGGCACCGGTCAGTCCTCCAGCATCGTCAAGGGGAAAGGCCACAATGATGTCCCGGTGGTCTCCATCCCCAGTGCACCGCTCCCTGGTGCCAGAACAGGGTCAACAGTCTCGTTGGTCCCCAAACCCTCAGTGTGGACCCTCAGCACCTTGGAGAACTACTCCTCCATGGTCCTCGGAGTTGGACCTCGGAGACCTCGGAGTTGGAGTGGGACTCCTATCGATCTCATAGGAGCAGAAATCAATGGTCCAAGTTGTCATGAGACCAGCACCTTACCTGGCACTATGGCCCATGCAGTGGCAGCCCCCAGCACAGTGGCCCTTTTGAACTCCCTGGGCCTTTCACCAAGGCCAAGGGCAGAGCCAAGGGTCACATTCCAGGGTGGCGGCAGCGGCCTTGGCCACTTTCATACCACCTTCAGCACCATCGGCATTGGCAGGATCAGGGGTAGTTCCATTGCTCCCTGACATTACCATCCCAACCCCTGCAGCATCAGCATCATCTACGCCAGCCCCACTGGTATCAGTGCCGACGTCCTCAGCACCAACAGCCTCAGTAGCAACAGCCCCAACACCATCAGTTCTGGCTTTGACAACTTCGGCATTGGCAGCCTCAGCACCAACGTATACAGCTCCCGCATCAAGAGCCACGGCACCATTTGTATTGGCTCCAGCCCAGAATCCCCAAGTGCCACAGGACTCCTTGAGTGCAGAGGGAAGAGAGCAGCCACTCCTTTTGTGGTCCTCTTCCTCTTCCTCTCCAGATGAAGTGCTGGTGGGCACTTCGATAGCCCCGGCCCTGGAGTACAACAGGGTCCTACAGCAATTGCTAAGGAGAGTTGCCCTGGAATGGGCATTCAGGTGGAGGAGGTACGTAGATCCAATGGTGGATATCCTCGCCACCTCCGGACCGGAACGTATTGCCCCACCCCGATAAAGACCATTGCCGACACCACAAAAACCTTGTGGCAGACCCCGGCTTCGTTGCCCCCTATAGCTAAATGCAATGAAAGACACTATTTTGTGCCATCCTGGAGCTATGAGCACTTGTATACCCATCCTCCATCAGATTAGTTGGTCGTGGACACTGCTAACCAACGCGAGTGCCAGTACTACCAAGGCCCCTTCCCAAAGAATCAGGAGGCAAAACTTAACCTTTTTGGGAGAAAGGTCTACTCCACTGGTGGCTTGCGGCTTCACATTTCTAATCAGCAGGCCATTATCAGCAGGTACTGCTACAATACATGTGGGGCAAAAGTGAGGATTGCAGAGTTGCTGCTGCAGGACTCCTGTGCTGAATTCTCAGTCCTGGTGGAGAAGGGCAAGCTCATTTCCCGAGCTTTGCTGGAGGCTGCTCTGGACAGGGCTGATGCGGCCACTCGGGTGATATCTACTGGTATAGCCATGAGAAGGGACTCCTGGCTCCAGGTAGCAGGTCTGCCATACGAGGTCCAGCAGACCATTCAGGATCTCTCTTTTGAGAGTGTGACTCTATTTTCCAAAAAGACAGATAAAAGGCTATATAGCCTAAAAGTCTTGAGAGCCACCCTCAAATCGCTGGACCTCCACACCTCTGCCACACAGCGTAGGCATTTTAGGCCGCAACCTCCTTCGCGGTTTTACCAACCACAGAACTGGCAGGATGGCTCACAGAGGAGAAACAGGAGCACCAGGATGAGGCCGTGCCTGTCCTTAGGCCAGGGCTCTGGCCCATCCCAACCTTTGGGGGGAGGGATAGCTATGTGGTTTGAGCATTGGCCTGCTAAACCTAAGGTTGTGAGTTCAATCCTTGAGGGGGCTGTTGTCAGAGGTGTTGTCAGAAGCTACCAGTGTGGTGCTCTGCTCTCTCCTTGTTGGTATCACTCAGCTGCGTGCGTGTGTTCCCTCTGTGTGCTGCCCCAGCTCTGCACAGATAGCTGACACAGCAGACCCAAAGAGAACCCCCAATGACCACAGAGTCTAGTAAGGTATGAAGGCACATCAGCCAGGTTTATTGCCATATCAGATACAGTAGTAGTTCCCTGTAGGTTTCTTAGCCTAACTCAGGGCATACTGCAGATATGTACCCACAGTCAATGGACTCAGCTCAGTCAGTGGCAGGGCTTTCCACTGCCCCCTAGGCCGGACAAAGACATCGCCCCAAGGATGCATTCTTATACATAGGTACAAACAAGTTACACATCACTCCTGACGTATTGAGGTACAACCCTTCTACGTAGCAAGGTACAACCCCTCTACGTAGTAAGGTGCCGCCTCTCACCTTGTACATGTTGGTTTGAACAAAACAACTCTATCCATCATATTACCCTTTTGCCCCCGTCATTGGGATGGGTCAGTCTGTTCCTTGTTATCTGTGTGGAATGTGCAAGTATGTGAATGTTCTGATCTCTAGTGTTCAGTACCTTTTAGGTATGTATCTTCTTGCAGCATCAGCCCTTTCCTTGCCAGCTTCTGTGAGCAGGGCCTGCGTCTGGCTCACAGCTTCACTTTGCTTTATGTTAGCAAAGTCTTGGCCATTATTTTAGTTCAGGCCTCAGGCCTCATACTGGGCCTTTATCAGGGCCTTCACTTACTACAGGGGCCACTTAGGGATCTGGGGCAAAATCAGTGAAGGCAGGGGGCTGGACTCAATGAACTTTCAAGGTCCCTTCCAGTTCTAGGAGATGGGTATATCTCAATTTTTTTTCTCATCCGGCCAGAAGCAGGCCTTTTGAAGGTGCGAATGAGGATGGCGCATCAGCACTTGCACTGGATCCAACCCGCCTTACCTTCTTGTCCCGACTATCCCATTTCTACCCTCTGTGGGCCTGTATCACTTCAGACTGCTGGGTGCTCTGCACAGTAGAGAGGGGATACTCCCTCCAATTCTCGGGCCTCCTGCCCTTCCACCCCCTTTCCCATCTCTCTTCAAGGACCCTTCTCACAAGTGACTTCTCATACAGGAGGTACACTCACTCCTCTAGCTGTGGAAGAGGTTCCTCAGGAGGTGAAGGGCTTCTATTCTCGGTATTTCCTAATACCAAAAGCCAAAGGCGGGCTCAGGCCCATCCTGGACCTGCGAGAGCTCAACAAGTTCGTGAAGAAACTGAAGTTCCGCGTGGTGTCTTTGGGCTCCATCATCCCTTCCTTGGATCCAGGGGACTGGTACGGTTCCCTCGACTTGAAGGACACGTACTTTCATATAGCAATTATTCCATTACACAGAAGGTACCTCAGGCTTGTGGTGAGCAACCAACACTACCAGTTCACGGTCTTCCAGTTCGGCCTGTCAGTGGTGCCTCGTGTGTTTACCAAGTGCATAGCAGTCATGGCTGCATTCCTACACAGGCATCAGGTACAGATGTTCCCACACCTTGACGGCTGGCTGATCAAGGGCTGTTCCAGGGCTCAAGTGGAGGCACAAGTCAACTTCATAAAAACAACGTTCGACAAACTGGGGCTTATCCTGAACATGGGGAAATCGACTCTGTCCCCTGTTCAGAGGATAGAGTTCATAGGGGCGGTGCTGGACTTGACACTCGCCGGAGCATACTTCCCAGAAGCTAGGTTTCTAGTCCTGGGCGACATCATTCAAAGTCTTAGTCAGTTTATCACCACCACAGCAAGGAATTGCCTGAAACTTCTAGGACACATGGCCTCTTGTACCTATGTGGTGCAATATGCCAGGCTCAGACTCTATCCTCTCCAATCTTGGCTAGCCTCGGTGTATTGGCCGGCTTGGGACAGTTTGGACAGCACTGTGACTCTGCCTCACCTGGTCCTTGACTCCCTCCAATAGTGGCTCAACCTGCAGGTAGTTGTGTTCAGGGATCACCTTCACCGGTCCTCAGCCATCCCTCTCATTAGTCAGCCTTGGGTGGGGAGCACATCTGGGAGACCTCAGGATACAAGATCTCTGTTCTCAGGCAGAACTTGCTCTTCATATCAATGTCAGAGAGCTGAGAGTGGTGCGCCTGGCATGACAGACTTTCCGAGCCCACTTGGCAGTGAAATGTGCATCAGTTATGACAGACAACACCACAGCGATGTTCTATACCGGGGGTCGGCAACCTTTCTGAAGTAGTGTGCCAAGTCTTCATTTATTCACTCTAATTTAAGGTTTTGCATGCCAGTAATACATTTTAATGTTTTTAAAAGGTCTCTTTCTATAAGTCTATAATATATAACTAAACTATTTTGTATGTAAAGTAAATAAGGTTTTTAAAATGTTTAAGAAGCTTCATTTAAAATTAAATTAAAATGCAGAGCTGCCCCGAACCGGTGGCCAGGACCCGAGCAGTGTGAGTGCCACAGAAAATCAGCTCATGTGCCACCTTCGGGGCGTGTCCCATAGGTTGCCTACCCCTTTTCTATACCAACAAACGGTGCATGCTCTTCTCCCCTGTGCCCGGAAGCCCTCATACTGTGGGCCTTTTATGTAGTTCATTCGATACACCTGCAAGCATCGTACCTCCCAGGAGTACAGAGCGAGTTGGTGAGCAGTCTCAGCAAATCTTTTCATGGCCACGAGTGGTTCCTATGCCTGGACCTTGCAAACTCCATCTTCCAATGGTGGGGCTTTCCCCAGATGTACCTGCTAGCCATATGACACAACTGGAAGTGCCAGAAATTTTGCTTCTTCCTGAATGAGAGCCCAGGCTCCATCACAGATATGTTCCTTCTTCCATCTTTTCTACGGGTTCCTGCCCATCCCTCTGGTTCACAAGGTGCTCCTTAAGATACGGAGGGAAGAGGCTTTAGTGCTATTGATAGCTCCAGCCTGGCCCCACCAACACAGGTACACATCTCTCCTGGAAATGTCTGTGGAAGCCCCAGTCACCTTACCACTCCTCCCAGAGTTAATAACTCAGGATCATGGCCATCTCCAGCACCCAAACCTCGAGTCGCTGCACGTCATAGCATGAAAGCTCCATGGCTGAACCCCGTGGAGCTTTCCTGCTCAGACCCGGTTAGACAAGTTCTCCTTGGCAGTAGGAAACCCTCCACAAGGACTATCTACCTTGCCAAGTGGAAGAGATTCTCAGTCTCGTCGGTGCAGCATCATTCATCCCCAACGCTCACCTCTATACCACTCATACTGGACTACCTTAAAATCATAGAATGCTAGGGTTGGAAGAGACCTCAGGAGGTCATCTTGTCCAATCCCCTGCGCAAAGCAGGACAAACACCAACTAAATCATCCCAGCCAGGGCTTTGTCAAGCCAGGCCTTAAAAATCGCTACGGATGAAGATACCACCACCTCCCTAGGGAACCCATTCTAGTGCTTCACCACCCTCCTAGTGAAATAGTGTTTCCTAATATCCAACCTAGACCTTCTCCATTGTAACTTGAGATCATTGCTTCTTGTTCTGTCATCTGCCACCACTGAGAACAGCCTAGCTCCATCCTCGCTGGAACCCCCCTTCAGGTAGTTGAAGACTGCTATCAAATCCCCCCTCACTCTTCTTTTCTGCAGACTAAATAACCCCAGTTCCCTCAATCTCTCCTCGTAAGTCATGTGCTCCTGCCCCCTAATCATTTTCGTTGCCCTCTGCTGGACTCTCTCCAATTTGTCCACATCCTTTCTGTAGTGGGGGGACCAAAACTGGACGCAGTACTCTAGGTGTGGCCTCACCAGTGCCGAATAGAGGGGAATAATCACTTCCCTCAATCTGCTGGCAGTGCTTCTACTCATACAGCCCAATATGCCATTGGCCTTCTTGACAACAAGGGCACACTGTTGATTCATAAACAGCTTCTCGTCCACTGTAATCCCCAGGTCCTTCTTCTCAGAACTGCTGTTTAGCCAGTCGGTTCATAGGATTCTTCCTTCCTGAGTGCAGGACTCTTCACTTGTCCTTGTTGAACTTCCTCCGATTTCTTTTGGCACAATTCTCCAATTTGTCTAGGTCACTCTGGATATCCCTACCGTCCAGGATATCTACCTCTCCCCCCAACTTAGTGTCATCTGCAAACTTGGTAAGGGTCCAATTCATCCCATCATACAGATCATTAATAAAGTTGTTGAACAAAACTGGCCGCAGCACCGACCCCTGGGGCACTGGCTGATACCGGCTGCCAACTAGACATCAAGCTGTTGATTACTACCCGTTAAGCCTGACAATCTAGCCAGCTTTCTATCCACCTTATAGTCCGTTCATCCAGTCCATACCTCTTTAATGCACTGGCAAGAATACTGTGGGAGACCGTATCAAAAGCTTTGCTAAAGTCAAGATATATCACATCCATTGCTTTCCCCATAGAGCCAGTTATCTCATAAAAGGCAATGAGGTTGGTCAGGCATGATTTACACTTGGTGAATCCATGTTGACTGTTCCTGGGGGAGGGCTAGCTCAGTGGTTTGACCATTGGCCTGCTAAACCTAAGGTTGTGAGCTCAATCCTTGAGGGAGCTACTTAGGGATCTGGGGCAAAAATTGGTCCTGCTAATGAAGGTAGGGGGCTGGGCTCAATGACCTTTCAAGGTCCCTTCCAGTTCTAGGAGATTGGTATATTTCCTATTATTATTATGTTTACCTTCCTCTCCTCAAAGTGCTTTAAGGTTAGGGTTCCTGGAGGATCTGCTACATGATTCCTTGAGGACCTGCTCCATGATTTTGCCAGGGACTGAAGTGCGACTGACCGGCCTGTAGTTTCCTGGGTTCTCTTTCTTCCTTTTTTAAAATATGGGCACTATATTTGCCTTTTTCCAATCATCCGGGCCCCTGATGGTCACAAATTTTCAAAGATAATAGCCAATGGCTCTGCAATCACATCAGCGAACTCCCTCAGCATCCTTGGATGCATTAGATCTGGACCCATGGACTTGTGCATGTCCAGCTTTTCTAAAATAATCCTTAACCTATTCTTTCACCACTGAGGGCTGCTCACCTCCTTCCCATACTGTGTTGCCCGGTGCAGAGGTTTGGGAGCTGACCTTGTCCGTGAAGATGGATGCAAAAAAAGCATTGAGTACTTCAGCTTTTTCCACATCATCTGTCACTAGGTTGCCTCCCTCATTCAGTAAGGGTCCCACACTTTCCCTGACCACCTTCTTGTTGCTAACATACCTGTAGAAACCCTTCTTGTTACCCTTCACATCCCTTGCTAGCTACAACTCCAGTTGTGCCTTGGCCTTCCTGATTACACCCCTGCATGCTCTAGCAATATTTTTATACTCCTCCCTAGTCATCTGTCCAAATTTCCACTTCTTATAAGCTTCCTTTTTGAGTTTAAGCTCACTGAAGATTTCACTGTTAAGCCAAGCTGGTCGTCTGCCATATTTTCTATTCTTTCTGCAGATTGGGATGGTTTGTTCCTGCACCCTCAATAAGGCTTCTTTAAAGTACAACCAGCTCTCCTGGATTACTTTCCCCCTCATATTAGTCTCCCAGGGGATCCTGCCCATCAGTTCCCTAAGGGAGTCTAAGTCTGCTTTTCTGAAGTCCAGAGTCCGTATTTTGCTACTCTCCTTTCTTCCTTTTGTCAGGATCCTGAACTCAACCATCTCATGGTCACTGCTGTCTAGGTTGCCACCCACTTCTACTTTCCCTATCTATTCTTCCCTGTTTGTAAGCAGTAGGTCAAGATGAGCACGGCCCCTAGTTGGTTCCTCCAGGCACTTGTACCAGGAAGTTGTCCCCAACACTCTCCAAAAACTTCATGGATTGTCTTTGCATTGCTGTATTGCTCTCCCAGCAGATGTCATGGTGATTGAAGTCCTCCATTACAACCAGGGCCTGTGATCTGAAAACTTCAGTTAGTTGTCCAAAGAAAGCCTTGTCTACTTCATCCTTCTGATCCAGTGGTCTATATCACATGCCCACCACAACGTCACCCTTGTTGTTCTCACCGCTAAACTTAACCCAAAGACTCTCAACAAGCTTTTCTCCGGTTTCATAGTGGAGCTCTGAGCAATCATACCACTCTCTTACATATATTGCAACTTCTCCACCTTTCCTCCTGACCTGTCCTTCCTTGAAGGGCCAAAATCCATGTGCTGTTTATGTAACAACCTGATATAGATTATAAGTCCACTCTTTTTACAGGCCCAAAGTCCAGAGTATGGTCAAGAGGCCAGAGGCCTAGTAAACAATGAACAATATTAGGTAAGAAAAGCGGTGCAAACAAAAGACAACTTTGCTTTTTGCTAAAATAAGCTTAGTCAGCAAAAAGCCAAGTGGGGAGCCGTAATTGATGTCTTTATCTAAAGCTGCAAATAGGCCAAAGGAATGAAAGGAGCCTGTTATGCTTGTGTCCATTCTTTCTGTAGAAAGAGATGTTCTCCCCACACATCAACCTTCCGTTTATGGATATGACACTTGGAAGGTGGTAAAGTGATAGAGAATATCCAGCATGGATTTGTAAAGAACAAATCATGTCACACCAATCTGATAGCTTTCTTTGATAGGATAATGAGTCTTGTGGATAAGGGAGAAGCAGTGGATGTGGTATACCTATTTGTGTTTTTAAGGCAGGCAATGGTATCTGTGGAAGCAGTAGGGAGGATATCATAGATTCATAGATTCTAGGACTGGAAGCGACCCCGAGAGGTCATCAAGTCCAGTCCCCTGTCCTCATGGCAGGACCAAATACTGTCTAGACCATCCCTGATAGACATTTATCTAACCTTCTCTTAAATATCTCCAGAGATGGAGATTCCACAACCTCCCTAGGCAATTTATTCCAGTGTTTAACCACCCTGACAGTTAGGAACTTTTTCCTAATGTCCAACCTAAACCTCCCTCGCTGCAGTTTAAGCCCATTACTTCTTGTTCTATCCTTAGAGGCTAAAGTGAACAAGTTTTCTCCCTCCTCCTTATGACACCCTTTTAGATACCTGAAAACTGCTATCATGTCCCCTCTCAGTCTTCTCTTTTCCAAACTAAACAAACCCAATTCTTTCAGCCTTCCTTAGTAGGTCATGTTCTCAAGACCTTTAATCATTCTTGTTGCTCTTTTCTGGACCCTCTCCAATTTCTCCACATCTTTCTTGAAATGCGGTGCCCAGAACTGGACATAATACTCCAGTTGAGGCCTAACCAGCGCAGAGTAGAGCGGAAAAATGACTTCTCGTGTCTTGTTTACAACACACCTGTTAATGCATCCCAGAATCACGTTTGCTTTTTTTGCAACAGCGTCACATTGTTGACTCATGTTTAGCTTATAGACTAACAGACATTTTGGAGCATGAGCTTTCGTGGGTGAATACCCACTTCGTCAGATGCATGTAGTGGAAATTTCCAGGGGCAGGTATATATATGCAGGCAAGCTAGAGATAATGAGGTAGTTCAATCAGGGAGGATGAGGCCCTGTTCTAGCAGTTGAGGTGTGAAAACCAAGGAAGGAGAAACTGATTCTGTAATTGGCAAGCCATTCACAGTCTTTGTTTAATCCTGAGCTGATAGTGTCAAATTTGCAGATGAACTGAAGCTCAGCAGTTTCTCTTTGAAGTCTGGTCCTGAAGTTTTTTTGCTGCAGGATGGCCACCTTAAGGTCTGCTATAGTGTAGCCAGAGAGGTTGAAGTGTTCTCCTACAGGTTTTTGTATATTGCCATTCCTAATATCTGATTTGTGTCCATTTATCCTTTTCCGTAGCGACTGTCCAGTTTGGCCGATGTACATAGCAGAGGGGCATTGCTGGCATATGATGGCGTATATTACATTGGTGGACGTGCAGGTGAATGAACCGGTGATGGTGTGGCTGATCTGGTTAGGTCCTGTGATGGTGTCGCTGGTGTAGATATGTGGGCAGAGTTGGCATCGAGGTTTGTTGCATGGATTGGTCCCTGAGCTAGAGTTACTATGGTGCAGTGTGCAGTTACTGGTGAGAATATGTTTCAGGTTGGCAGGTTGCCTGCGGGCGAGGACTGGCCTGCCATCCATGCAACAAACCTCGATGCCAACTCTGCCAACATATCTACACCAGCGACACCATCACACCATCACAGGACCTAACCAGATCAGCCACACCATCACCGGTTCATTCACCTGCACAATCACCAATGTAATATACGCCATCACATGCCAGCAATACCCCTCTGCTATGTACATCGGCCAAACTGGACAGTCACTACGGAAAAGGATAAACGGACACAAATCAGATATTAGGAATGGCAATATACAAAAATCTGTAGGAGAACACTTCAACCTCCCTGGCCACATTATAGCAGACCTTAAGGTGGCCATCCTGCAGCAAAAAAACTTCAGGACCAGACTTCAAAGAGAAACTGCTGAGCTTCAGTTCATCTGCAAATTTGACACTATCAGCTCAGGATTAAACAAAGACTGTGAATGGCTTGCCAATTACAGAATCAGTTTCTCCTCCCTTGGTTTTCACACCTCAACTGCTAGAACAGGGCCTCATCCTCCCTGATTGAACTACCTCATTATCTCTAGCTTGCCTGCATATATATACCTGCCCCTGGAAATTTCCACTACATGCATCTGACGAAGTGGGTATTCACCCACAAAAGCTCATGCTCCAAAATATCTGTCAGTCTATAAGGTGCCACAGGACTCTTTGCTGCTTTTACAGATCCAGACTAACGGCTACCCCTCTGATACTTGACACCATGCAAGGCACTGCATTTAGCCGTATGGAGTGGAAATCCATCAACCTCATGAAGAAACTTGCACAAATACAGACAGATATCATCTTCCTTTCCAAATGCAAACGGATGGACATCATACCAAATGGACTAAAGGTAAAATATCCACTGCTATCTACATACTACACAGACCACAGTGAGAGATTATGCCATACTCTATCAAAGAAACTGAGGAACCACCTGATCAGCATCCTATACAGCAAACAGGAAAACATCAAAAAAGAGCTCTCCAACCTGGAGACTCTCATTAATAACCAAACTTCCATACAAACGGACTTCACTAAAATAAGACAGGAGATCTACATTACTCACTTCACTTCTCTACAAAGGAAAAAGGACTGTAAGCTGTCTAAACTCCTACCTGCCTCATGGGGCCACAACCGTGGTACCCCCAACCCACCCAGCAATATCGTCAATCTATCCAGCTACATGCTCAGCCCAGAAGAAAAGTCAGTCCTATCTCGGGGACTCTCTTTCTGCCCTGCCACCCCCGCCAACATGATACAGTTCTGCGGCGATCTGGAAACCTACTTCCGCCGTCTCCGACTCAAAGAATACTTTCAGGACAACACTGAACAGCGCACTGATACACAGGTACCCTCCCACCAACAGCACAAGAAGAAGAACTCCACATGGACTCGTCCTGAGGGTCGAAATGACAGTCTGGACCTCTACATTGAATGCTTCCGCCGACGTGCACAGGCAGAAATTGTGGAAAAACAACATAGCTTGCCTCATAACCTAAGTCGTGCAGAACGCAATGCTATCCACAGCCTCAGAAACCACCCAGACATTATCATCAAACAGGCTGATAAAGGAGGTGCTGTGGTCATCATGAACAGGTCTGACTACCAAAAGGAGGCTGCCAGACAACTCTCTAACACCAAATTCTACAGGCCACTTCCCTTAGATCCCACTGAGGAATACACTAAGAAACTGCAACATCTACTCAGGACACTCCCTACACTAACACCGGAACAAATCAACATACCCTAAGAGCCCCGACCAGGGTTATTCTATCTACTACCCAAGATCCACAAACCCGGAAATCCTGGATGCCCCATCATCTCGGGCATTGGCACTCTCACTGAAGGACTGTCTGGATATACTCCCAGCTATCTCCGTGACACCACTGATTTCCTGAGGAAACTACAATGCATTGGTGACCTTCCAGAAAACACCATCCTAGCCACCATGGATATAGAGGCTCTCTACACAAACATCCCACACACAGATGGAATACAAGCTGTCAGGAACAGTATCCCTGATGATGCTACAGCACAACTGGCTGCTGAGCTCTGTGCCTTTATCCTCACACACAACTATTTCAAATTTAATGACAATATATATCTCCAGATCAGTGGCACAGCTATGGGCACCCGCATGGCCCCACAATATGCCAATATTTTTATGGCCGACTTGGAACAACGCTTCCTCAGCTCTCGTCCACTCACGCCCCTTCTCTACCTACGCTACATTGATGACATCTTCATCATCTGGACCCATGGGAAGGAGCCTCTGGAAAAATTCCATCACGATTTCAACAGCTTCCACCCCACCATCAACCTCAGCCTGGACCAAACTACACGGGAGGTCCACTTCCTAGACACCACGGTGCAAATAAGTGATGGTCACATTACCACCACCCTATACCGAAAACCTACCGACCACTATGCCTACTTTCATGCCTCCAGCTTCCATCCCGGGCACATCACACGATCCGTTGTCTACAGCCAAGCACTGAGGTACAACTGCATCTACTCTAACCCCTCAGACAGAGACCAACACCTACAAAATCTCCACCAAGCATTCTCAAAACTACAATACCCGCATGAGGAAATAAGGAAACAGATCAACAGAGCCAGACGTGTACCCAGAAGCCTCCTACTGCAAGATAAACCCAAGAAAGAAACCAACAGGACTCCACTGGCCATCACATACAGTCCCCAGCTAAAACCTCTCCAATGCATCATCAGGGACCTACAACCCATCCTGGACAATGATCCCACACTTTCACAGGCCTTCGGTGGCAGGCCAGTCCTCGCCCACAGGCAGCCTGCCAACCTGAAACATATTCTCACCAGTAACTGCACACTGCACCATAGTAACTCTAGCTCAGGAACCAATCCATGCAACAAACCTCGATGCCAACTCTGCCCACATATCTATACCAGCGACACCATCACAGGACCTAACCAGATCAGCCATACCATCACCGGTTCATTCACCTGCACGTCCACCAATGTAATATACGCCATCATATGCCAGCAATGCCCCTCTGCTATGTACATCGGCCAAACTGGACAGTCGCTACGGAAAAGAATAAACGGACACAAATCAGATATTAGGAATGGCAATATACAAAAATCTGTAGGAGAACACTTCAACCTCCCTGGCCACACTATAGCAGACCTTAAGGTAGCCATCCTGCAGCAAAAAAATTTCAGGACCAGACTTCAAAGAGAAACTGCTGAGCTTCAGTTCATCTGCAAATTTGACACCATCAGCTCAGGATTAAACTGTGAATGGCTTGCCAATTACAGAATCAGTTTCTCCTCCCTTGGTTTTCACACCTCAGCTGCTAGAACAGGGCCTCATCCTCCCTGATTGAACTACCTCAGTATCTCTAGCTTGCCTGCATATATATACCTGCCCCTAGAAATTTCCACTACATGCATCTGACGAAGTGGGTATTCACCCACGAAAGCTCATGCTCCAAAATGTCTGTTAGTCTATAAGGTGCCACAGGACTCTTTGCTGCTTTTACAGATCCAGACTAACACGGCTACCCCTCTGATACATGTTTAGCTTGTGGTCTACTATAACCCCTAGATCTCTTTCTGCCATACTCCTTCCTAGACAGTCTCTTCCCATTCTGTATGTGTGAAACTGATTGTTCCTTCCTAAGTGGAGCACTTTGCATTTGTCTTTATTAAACTTCATCCAGTTTATCTCAGACCATTTCTCCAATTTGTCCAAATCATTTTGAATTATGACCTGATCCTCCAAAGCAGTTGCAATCTCTCCCAGTTTGGTATCATCTGCAAACTTAATAAACGTACTTACTATGCCAACATCTAAGTTGTTGATGAAGATATTGAACAGAGCCGGTCCCAAAACAGACCCCTGCAGAACCCCACTTGTTATACCTTTCCAGCAGGATTGGGAACCATTAATAACCACTCTCTGAGTACGGTTATCCAGCCAGTTATGCACCCACCTTACAGTAGCCTCATCTAAGTTGTATTTGCCTAGTTTATTGATAAGAATATCATGCGAGACGATAACAAATGCCTTACTAAAGTCTAGGTATACCACATCCACTATTTCTCCCTTATCCACAAGACTCATTATCCTATCAAAGAAAGCTATCAGATTGGTTTGACATGATTTGTTCTTTACAAATCCATGCTGGCTATTCCCTCTCACCTTACCACCTTCCAAGTGTTTGCAGATGATTTCCTTAATTACTTGCTCCATTTTCTTTCCTGGCACAAAAGTTTTATTTCCCTTTTTATAGATGGGCATTATATTTGCCCTTTTCCAGTCTTCTGGAATCTCTCCCGTCTCCCATCGATTTTCCAAAGATGATAACTAGAGGCTCAGATACCTCCTCTGTTAGCTCCTTGAGTATTCTAGGATGCATTTCATCAGGCCCTGATAACTTGCAGGCATCTAACTTTTCTAAGTGATTTTTAACTTGTTCTTTTTTTATTTTATCTTCTAAACCTAGCCCCTTCCCATTAGCATTCACTATGTTAGGCATTCCTTCAGACTTCTCGGTGAAGACTGAAACAAAGAAGTCATTAAGCATCTCTACCATTTCCAAGTTTCCTGTTACTGTTTCTCCCTCCTCACTGAGCAGTGGGCCTACCCTGTCCTTGGTCTTACTCTTGCTTCTAATGTATTGATAAAAAATCTTCTTGTTTCCCTTTATTCCTGTAGCTAGTTTGAGCTCATTTTGTCCCTTTCCCTTTCTAATCTTGCCCCTGCATTCCTGTGTTGTTTGCCTATATTCATCCTTTGTAATCTGTCCTAGTTTCCATTTTTTATATGACTCCTTTTTATTTTTTAAATCATGCAAGATCTCATGGTTAAGCCAAGGTGGTCTTTTGCCATATTTTCTATCTTTCCTACCCAGCGGAATAGCTTGTTTTTGGGCCCTTAATAGTGTCCCTTTGAAAAACTGCCAACTCTCCTCAGTTGTTTTTCCTCTCAGTCTTGATTCCCATGGGACCTTACCTATCAGCAATCTGAGCTTACCAAAATCCACCTTCCTGAAATCCATTGTTTCTATTTTGCTGTACTCCCTTCTACCCTTCCTTAGAATTGCGAACTGTATGATTTCATGATCTTACCCAAGCTGCCTTCTACTTTCAGATTCTCAATGAGTTCCTCTCTATTTGTTAAAATCAAGTCTAGAACAGCTTCCCCCCAGTAGCTTTTTTAACCTTCTGAAATAAAAAGTTGTCTGCAATGCAGTCCAAGAACTTATTGGATAGTCTGTGCCCCGCGGTGTTATTTTCCCAACATATATCTGGATAGTTGAAGTCCCCCATCACCACCAAATCTTGGGCTTTGGATGAGTTTGTTAGTTGTTTAAAAAAAGCTTCATCCACCTCTTCCACCTGGTTAGGTGGCCTGTAGTAGACTCCTAGCACGACATCACCCTTGTTTTTTACCCCTTTTAGCCTAACCCAAAGACTCGCAACACTTCCGTCTCCTATGTCCATCTCCACCTCAGTCCAAGATGCTCTTCCCTCTCTTCGTTAGGTGGATCCCATCTCTTCCTAGCAATCCTTCTTCCCGGATCAACGTCCGATCATCAAAGAGTCCAAAGCCCTCACTCTGACACCACTTGCATAACAACACATTCACCTCCACAATTCGATGGTCCCTACCTGGACCTTTTCCTTCAACAGGGAGGATGGACCAGAACACAACTTGCACCTCAAACTCCTTTATCCTTCTTCCCAGAGCCACATAGTCTGCTGTGATCTGTTCAAGGTCATTCTTGGCAGTATCATTGGTGCCCACATGGAGAAGTCGGAAGGGGTTGCGGTCTGAGGTCTTGATCAGTCTTAGCAGACACTTCGTCACATCCTGGATTCTAGCTCCAGGCAAGCAGCACACTTTGCGAGTCTCCTGGTCCGGTCGGCAGATGGATGACTCCGTCCTCTTTAGGAGGGAGTCCTCTACCACCACTATCCATCTTCTCCTCTTGGGAATGGTGGTCATGGAACCCGTATTCCTAGGACAATGAATCCTCTGCCTTCTTGCCAATGGGGTCTTCTTCTGATCCCTTCCCTCAGAGGGCTTCTCCAAATCCTTCTCCGCAGTAGTACCTGTGCAGAGAGCCTACCTTCTCCATCTCAAGCAGCAGGGACTGTCCATGTCATCAACAAGGGTTCACTTGGCCACCATCTCTGCCTTCCATCCAGGCGCAGAGGGCCAGTCAGTGTTTGCCAACCCTATGATCAGCTGTTTCCTGAAAGGTTTCAACAGGCTATATTGGCACGTCCAACAACTGGCCCCAACCTGGGACATCAATCTGGTCCTTTCCAAATTGATGGGTCTGCCCTTCGAACCACTGGTGACTTGTTCCCTGCTCTACCTGTCATGCAAGGTGGCATTTCTGGTAGCTATAACCTCAGCCAGGAGAAGGGTGTCTGAGCTCAAGGCCCTAACATCAGAGCCCCCTTACACTGTGTTCTATAAGGACAAGGTTCAGCTCAGGCCACATCCAGCTTTCCTCCCAAAGGTTGTCTCCCAGTTTCACATCAACCAGGACATCTTCCTCCCACTGTTCTTTCCTAAGCTGCACTCGAACAGCAGGGAGCAGAGGCTCCACTCATTGGATGTCTGCAGAGCACTAGCCTTTTACATTGAAAGATCAAAACCATTTAGGAAGTCCATTCAACTGTTTGTGGCTGTGGCAGAGAGGATGAAGGGTCTTCCAGTCTCCTCCCAATGAATTTCCTCGTGGATCATGTCCTGCATCCATGAATGCTATAACCTGGCAGAGGTGCCTGCCCCTCTGCTCACAGCGCACTCCACTAGGGCGCAGGCTTCTTCAGCAGCTTTCCCAGCGCAAGTTCCGACCCAGGAAATATGCAGAGTGGCGACATGGTCCTCCATACTTACTTTCACTGCACATTACACAATTACCCAGCAGGCCAGAGATGATGCAGCCTTTGGTAGAGCAGTGCTCTGATCAGTAGATAGCTCCGGCTCTGCCTCCTAAACTTAGGCTTGGGAGTCACCTGATTGGAATTGACATGCACAAGCACTTGAAGGAGAAAAAATGGTTACTCACCTTCTCATAACTGCTCTTTGAGATGCGTTGTTCATGTCCATTCCAATATCCACCCACCTACTCCTCTGTTGGGGGTAGCCACAAGAAGGAACTGAGGTGGGTCAGTAGGACCCTATATTGAGCGCCATGATGGCACCACTCCAGGGGGACTGACGGATATTGCTAGGGGAAAAATCTTCCGGCTGCCGTGCATGCGCACACACACCTGTTTGGAATTGACATGAACAACACATCTCGAAGAACAACAGTTACAAGAAGATGAGTAACTGTTTTTTCTTAGCTAATGCCTGCAGTCTTGACAAGAGCTGGTACCTGGCCTGCCAGCATCACACCACCTTAAAGCAAACTGATGACTGCTTGTAAGTCACCAGGAGTGAAATCCATGTGGACAATCATTCGAAGAAGAAATGGTTACTTACCATACAGTAACTGTTATTCTTTGAGATATATTGTCCACATGGATTCCATGACCTGCCTTCTTTCCCCCTACTACAGAATCCTACCCCTCTTGTATTCTGTAGTGGTGAAGGAGCTGGTTGTGCCCACTCTGCTCTTTATATCCTTGGGTAGGGGAGCACTAGGAGAACTAGGGCAGAGGTGCAGCCCCAGTGATCACTGCTGGCGAAAAGGATGTATGCACATGGGATACATGATCACTAGGACTGGAGTCCCTGTGGAAAACCCATCTCAAAGAAGCACAAGTACTGTAAGGTAAGGAACCATTCTTTCATGGACAACTGTAATTCTGCCATTTCCTAACTTGAGTGCTTGACTTTGCTTAGTGTTCTTTTGTTGCCATTTTTTTGTATGTGATACATATATTAAGACAAATGTTGAAAAGGTGTTCCTAAATTATAGCTATTAAAGATGGAAAATTCCACCTGGGTCACCTTGTCTGCATTGCTGTCTTTGTGTAGGTAAGGCACCTACTTCTTTAGACTCAAAGCAGAATTACATTGCAAGTGTGGGTGCTATGTGGAGTACTGAGATTTGAAATAGTCTAATGGGATTGGTTTTCTGTGTAGATTCCCCAGGATCAGCGCAGCAGTGACCCAAATCAGTCAGACAAGCAGGATGTTACGTGCATGTGTTTTAGCCCCTCAGAGGAAACGCTGCTCATTAGCACCAGTAGAAATCAGCTCTACATCTTTACCATGTCCTCAACTGAGATAATTAAGGTAAGTTCAATTTGATCACCATTCCTTTAGCACAACACTCAGTAAGCGATATATAAGCAAGGCAGTTGGTTTCCAGTGTCACTTTCTGTGGAAGGTTTTTGTAAAATGCACCTGTGAGACGCTGAGCCCATCCCATCCCATCCTTGTAGTGCAGAGAAGCGCTCTGTGTATATGTTTAATCAATTTAATATGTATTAATCTTTAATACAATGTTAAAGCTGAGAATCTGTCATGTTATTATTATATTTGGAAGTAGAGTATTCATATTATGGTAGCACATAGAAGTCCTAGTCAAAATCAGAATCCCATTGTGTGGGGCGCAAACATGCAGTTGAAGATAGTTCCTGCACTAAAGAACTTTTACAAGCTAATTAAGGACGGAATTGTCATTGTCTTGTATAAATGCCTAGATGGAATTAAATACTTTTTCCAGGTGAGTCATACTGGAGCATCTGTACAAACAGGAACTGCTCCATGATGCAGCCCAAAACCTCACTGACTTCTTCTCTCCTCACCTCCAGCCCCTAGCTATATCACATTGCAAACTCCTATCTAATTTGCTTCCCAGGTTTCTACTTCCCATTCAGTATCTGCTTTTTAGATTATTCTTCCTTATATGTATTAACTGCCATCTTCCAGGTCAGTTCTCATTTTTGTTATTGTTCATGTCTCTTTAGGTCCTTGTGCATTATTTTTCTGTTCTTGCTGATATGCACAAGTCTTCACAATATAGTACTGTATCTGAATCCCATCATTCTTCCATATCAGTAGTAAAGATGCCAAATAAGACTGCACCTAACACCATTATTCCCTATTTTAAATTTCTGGTGCATTTCTAGTCTAGTACCACACAAGATACCTCTCCCCAATTCCATGCATTGAGGTTTATCATTTTCCTTTGCTTACTGTCTTTTGATCAGTTTAAGCCAATATGATTCTTTTCTGAGTGTTTAATTATTTGTGACACTTCTCTAGGGGGAACTAGCTCACTTTGAGTATCTGAATTTCCCATTACATTCCGCTGCCATCACTGGACTGGACACCTGTATCCGTAAACCCCTCGTTGCTACTTGTTCCCTGGACAGATCTGTACGCATCTGGAACTATGAAACCAAGTAAAGAACCATCTTTGTTTTCACTGCTTTATGTCTTTGTATGTCTCCTGTAATGGACAACTACAGATGTCTTAGCATGTGCATGTCTGGTTTTGGTGGTGTCACTGTATGGTATGGGATAAGAATGGCCTTACTGGCAGTAGTTTGGGATCAGTCTAGATTTGCAATACCTTCAAAACAAGTACCAATAATCACTAAGACCTTGATACCGTACCATGCCATCGTGTATTGCATATATGCCGCAGATTTCCCAAAAATGATATTACAAATGCTCAGAGAGCTTTTTTTGTTTTTTAAAAAAATTACTGTTTGTTTGTACATCTCACAAAAGGCTACTGTATGTTAGTACCATGAGCCTGTCTAACTCTTCAGGCCTCAAATAGAGAGAAAAATAACTAATACATTTCAGAACATTCTAAAAATGGTCTTAAATAATTCTGTATAAAAAATCTGCTAGAAATAAATGCTTTATGCTGCTGGAAACGCAGATTTTCAGCTCTCCAGTGAGATATTGCAACCATTTATGGTCTGATGGCTTGCAAGATATAACACTTGAAATCTGTCACTGGGCCAGGATTTTAATATTGCTCTTACTATACCTGAGGTCATTGAGGCAAGGTGGGTGAGGTAATACCTTTGATTAGACCAACACTTCTTTATACTTACTTACAACAAGACTGCAATCCTCTGATCAGTGTAATTTTAGGGGAAATTCAGTAAAGACTACCATTGGGGTGCCTTGGGCACTGCTCCTTTCAGAAGATGAGAAAATAACTTTACTGTCATTCCAGTTCAGTGTTTCACCCACAGCTGTTTAAATTAACAAACTAGCTCTTCTGTATAGAGAAGAGTCCATTCCTGGAGTTGCTTTTGTGCCCCAAATGATATAGTGCCCATTTTAGTACCAGGACTTTTCTGAACAGCCTGGCAGCCCTGAGGGGTATTTTCAATGTGAAGGCAAATGCTTCACCTAAAATTCTGACTCTGAGCTACCGCTGGGGAAATTTCTCAGTGTGGAAGAGGGGCTGGGTGGCAGAAAGAAAGGAGATGCTTTTGTGACAGTCTTTTTTTAAAAATGGCATCTGTTTGAGTCTGCCTACAGAACTGAAATATTTGAAATAGTCCTGGTGGAAATGGATTAGTGGGCAGAGTGCAAGAGAGGTAGTCAAAGATGCATGGTAATATAATTTATCATATGGATATCACCACCACTGTGGAATAAATACCAATTCCATACAAAAAGGTACATTAAAAGAACATTGAGGTTGCAAAATGAAGCGCTCAAATGTTAGGAAATGGAAGAATTCAAGTGATCCATCCAATGACCTGGAAGAAAACAAAATCATCACTGATAAAGTTTGCAGATGACACACAGATTGGGCAAGTGATAAATAATGACCAGGACAGGTCACTGACTCAGATAACAATCCACTTGGTAAGCTGGGCACAAACAAACAATATGCATTTTACTACAGCTACATAGAAATGTATACATCTAGGAACAAAGAATATAGGCCATACTTACAGGAGGGAGGACGCTATCCTGGGAAGTGGCAACTCTAAAAAAGATTTTGGGGTCGTGGTGAATAATCAGCTGAACATGAGCTCCCAGTGTGAGGCTGTGGCCAAAAGAGCTAATGGGATCCTTGGATACCTAAACAGTGGAATCTTGAGTAAGAGTAGTGAGGTTATTTTACCTCTGTCTTTGGCACTGGTGCAACTACTGTTGGAAACCTGTGTCCAGTGCTGTTGCCCACGATTCAAGAAGGATGTTCACTGGCTGGAATCAGTAGGAGAACACTTCAACCTCTCTGGCCATTCAGTAACAGATTTAAAGGTGGCAATTTTGCAACAAAAAAGCTTCAAAAACAGACTTCAACGAGAAACTGCTGAACTTGAATTGATATGCAAACTAGATACTATTAATTTAGGCTTAAATAGAGACTGAGAATGGCTGAGCCCTTACACACATTGAATCTATTTCCCCCATGTTAAGTATCCTCACAGCTTCTTGTCAAACTGTCTTAAATGCGCTATCTTGATTACACTGCTCTACAGCCAAAATGCTTCTGAAATAAATGTAGTCCAACTTTACTAATTCTGGGTCACTGAGAACGAAAATGATGCTTAAAATTGTTGATTGGCTCTAGTTTTCAAGATATGCTATTGGGTCAGTATATACGACCCTTGACTTGGGAATGGCGGAGGATATGTGAGTTATAAAGGGACGGGATCTCAATTTAAACCAGAAATGACTAAAATACATCTTTGACTGGATCTATGAATAAATCTATGACTGGGTTTGGATAGTACTTGCTTTTTAGGCAAAACAATGAATGATGCAATCTGAAGCTGGTATTGCATCATACATGATATGAATTGCATCATGTTATTCCTAGAAGTCATGGATGATGCAATCATAACAAAGCTTACATCACTCTGCTGAACAAATTGCCGTATATCAGCTGTAGAAATCATACAGTTGTCGTGCTCTCTTATTTGTCAGTGTTTGATTTTGCAAAGGGACACATTTCTGTTTAGCCAAAGTGAGCAGAGATGCCTCAGACTTGTGTGAACAGTGCAGATAACTTCTGCTATGTTTGTGGTGAAGTGACTTTTGCATCACAAAAGCGCAGTATAACCACTATGGTTAAGAAAGCCTATCACCTTTATTTTGGCTGCAAAATTGGAGATCAGGACAAGAAGTGGGCCCCACACATATGCTGCAACACTTGTGCAACAAATCTTCGCCAGTGGTTGAACAGGAAAAGGAAATCTATGCCTTTTGCAGTGCCAATGATTTGGAGAGAGCCAACAGATCATACCAGCAATTGTTACTTCTTCATGGTGCCTCCAGTTGGGAAAGGTGTGTCAAAGAAGAAAAAGTGGACTGTGCATTATCCAAACATTCCATCAGCTATACACCCAGTACCCCACGGAGAAGGACTGTCGGTTCCTGATGCACCAGAATCCTTCTTACTTGAGTCAGATGAGGAAGAGGAAGAAGATGAAACTTCTGGTCCTGAACCATCCATGTCACAGGACCCACATTTTCTCCCATCCTCCTCCTCTGAACCACACCTCATAACACAAGGTGAACTGAATGACCTTGTCAGGGATTTGGAACTACCCAAGAGTAAGGCAGAGCTGTTGGGCTCCAGACTAAAGCAGTGGAATCTCCTGGCAGGCGATCAGGGCAAATGGAGCCCATCAATGCTTGCAGACTGTTGCTGGACAGTGACAAGAGATGCTCCATTTAATGAATACAAGAGACAAGCCAAGAAGCGCCGAGTAGACACTGAATAGGACTAAACTATGTACATAATCGTTTTTTGCCTTTTGTTTCATAATAAATTTTATTTATATAACCCTTTTGCTGATTTTTAAAGTGTTACATAAACAGGACAGGTGAAATATTATCACGTAAAGCAACCATGAACACATGAAAAGACCTAGGTTTACAATTTATGATTAAAACTCTACTATCTACACAATATACATAGACATAAAATCCAAAAACTTAAATATCTTAGAAACAGTAGCCAATCAGTTGTTTTAATTGTCATATTTGAATTCAGCATATCAAAATACATAATAAATGTCACATTTTATCTCTGAAGCAGACGACTTCTCAAAAATTGTAGACCAGTGTTATCACTACAAAAGTTGTTTTTTCTCCTGCTGACAATGTTTCATCTTAATTAATTAGCCTCTTAGAGTTGGTTGGGCAACTCCCACCTTTTCGTGTTCTCTGTATGTATATATATCTCCTCACTATATGTTCCATTATATGCGTCCGATGAAGTGGGCTGTAGCCCACGAAAGCTTATATTCAAATAAATTTGTTAGTCTCTAAGGTGCCACAAGTACTCCTGTCCTTTTTGGCTGGAAGCTGAAGATAGACAAATTCAGACTGAAAATAAGGCATACATTTTTAACAATGAGAATGATTAACCATTGGAACAATTTACCAAGGGTTGTGGTGGATTCTCCATTCCTGTCAATTTTTAAATCAAGATTGGATATTTTTCTAAAAGATATACTCTAGGAATTATTTTGGGGAAGTTCTCAGGCCTGTGTTATACAGGAGGTCAGACTAAATGATCTGACCTTGCAAGCTATGAAACCTTAACTCTACCCCGTTGTGTTTGAGTTTTAATACAGACTCTAATTATATGATAATTTCCAGAAAATGATCCTAATATAAGTTTATTTGCCAAATGGCATTGCATACTTCATTGGCTACGGTTATGAAAAAACAATGTATTATAGGCAGGATACGGGCAATGCCTATTATCAAGAATGCTCAACACTTCCCATTATAAGACCCTGTTTTTAATTAATTATAACTTTCCCATACTAACTGCTCTAGCTGAAATTTTCTATGCTACATGTCCATTTAAAGACAAATTTTTCAAAATATTTCAGCTACATGGTTCCGTTGTTTCTGAGAATAAGGCTAGATAAAATGTTGTTTTTCAATGTTAAAAATATTCTGGCAATCTTTTCTTTGGAAAGCTCCAGTAATCCCATGCCTTGGAACAAGGACTTGAAATTTGGCACTGTCAGGGCTGTGTCTTTTGCCATCCCAGTGAAAATTTGCCCAGATTTGGCCAAGTTCTAAATCCCTGAAAAATCACAGTTTGCACATGTTCAGACTTGCTAGAGCTTAACAGATAAAATCTCTGAAGATTCCATCCTCACTGAGCATACTCAAGCCTCTCTCAGCTCCTAGCACTGTCCAGACTACACATGTACCATCCCCACAGAGAAACTGTACATACTCCATTTAGCCCAGAGCTACAGGGGTGAAGCCAGACTCCCTGTCATAGCTTCCAGCTGCTGCATGGTGAAGCTGGGCACTGGCCCTGAATTCAGGGTGCTTGTCTCTCCTGTGCTCTCAGTGACACCCTGGCTGGCACCTAGGCAGTGTGGAAGAGAAGGCAGTGAGCTTCAAATGCAAAGGGATAAGAGCCAGACCTATAGAGTTGCATGGAAAGGTCAGGGGAGTAGATGATGACAAGGAGCCTAGGTAGTGGAAACTGAGACTGGAGGATGGCAGGGAGGTAGAGACTTAGGGTATGGCTACACTTGCACTTCAAAGCGCTGCCGCGGAGTGCTTTGAAGTGTGAGTGTGGTCGCAGCGCCAGCACTGGGAGAGAGCTCTCCCAGCGCTGCACGTACTCCACATCCTCTATGGGTGTAGCTTGCAGCGCTGGTAGCCGTGCTCCCAGCGCTGCGGCACTGTTTACACTGAGGCTTTACAGCGCTGTATCTTGCAGCACTCAGGGGGGTGTTTTTTTCACACCCCTGAGCGCGAAAGTTGCAGCGCTGTAAAGCGCCAGTGTAGCCATGGCCTAAGTATAGAAGCAAGGGAGGTTGAGGTGGGGGAGACAGAGACTGGATGGAGGAAACTGAGATTGGATGAGGAGTTGGGGAGGGGACTGGGAACCAGTGGAATGGGGAGAAGGGCATGATAGGGAGAGGAGAAGATCCAGACAAGGAATCAGTATGTGGGGAAGAACTACAATTCTTCTTTGAGTGATTGTTCATGTCAAGTCCAATCAGGTGTGCATGCACTGCATGCACGGCAGCCAAAAAGTTTTTCCCCTAGCAGTATCCGTTGGGTCAGCTCAGGCACCCCCTGGGGTCGCGTCTTTATGGCGCTGGATATAGAGCCCTGCCGACCTGCCACCCCCTCAGTTCCTTCTTACCCTCTGTAACGGTTAGGCAGAACACTCATTTCTCTTGCTTCGATAAGCATCTCTCTAGCAGTTGAATTTTCATTTTTGTATATAGTTAGTTAGTTTACATAGTAGTTAGTAGTTTTTATATATACATTTCATGTGGGTGATTCCCCCCCACACACTTTATTCCCAGTACAGGGACATGCCTCAGTCTCCAGGTTTTAAACCCTGCACAGCTTGTGACAAGCTTATGCCCAAGAGCGACCCCCATTCTTCTTGTTGAAAGTGTTTGGGGGAAGCTCATCAAAAAGAATGCTGCAAAATTGGCAGGAGTTTCCGTCCAAGGACACAGAAGGAGAGAGATCAGCGCTTCAAGTTAATCCTCATGGAGGCAACTCTCTGTCCACAATCGGACCCTGGTTTGGCAGAGCCAACCCCGAGCACCTCATCCTCAGTGTGGAGTGCATTGGCAGCACCGGTGCACGAATCAGTGCAGAAGGACTTGAGTAGAGACCAGCACCACTCACATTTACCGGTGTCTCATAAGAAAAAGAGACCCGAAAGGGGTCGCTCCCCTACGCCCAGACTGGTGCAAATGGAGCCCGCAACCATGAGACCCACATCGGGCTATGCAACTTCGGCCTCAGCTTCAAGGGTCACATCGACTCCTGCCCTTACACCTGACCAGTCGAGTCTGGGCCCCCATCTTTCACCAGTCAGCAAGGGCCGTGATACACAGATGCCATCCACGCCGGAGGCATTTGAGGTGGCGAGAGACCTTATCACCCTCACAGCACTGCCCTCCCCTCTGAGACAGGACAGGACACCCACGTCGGTCTCAGCGGCACCCATGAGACCCATGGTGCCATCCAGGGTCAAATCAACAATGATTCTGCAATGGTCGCCATCCCCTCGACCTCAGTCTCTGGTGCCGTCGATAAGCGCGCCCATAGGGGAGCCACCCTGTCCCCTAGCCCTAGACACCGCTCTTCGGCACCAAGTGGCACCGCTCCTCCCTGGTCCTCCTATATGGGGTTCTTGGAGTCGGAAGTGGAGTCCTTTCAATCTAGAGCCAGGAAGAGCAGGAGCTCCAGATCAAACAGGTGGAGACACCACCTTCAGCCGGCACTGTGGCTGAGTCAGTGGCAGTCCCCTGCTCAGTGGCCTTTCTGGAGCCCCTGAGCTTTCCGCCAGGGCCAGAGCCAACGGTCCTTGTGATAAATTAAGGCGGGGGTCACTCCCTTTTATGGACACCCAGCCAGCCAGTAGCTATAAAATTTCTCTTAATAGCTGTTCTCTAATTGCTCTACCTGCAAAAGGTTAAAAAGTCTCACTGCAATGCGTAGGTAAAAGAAAGTGAGTGGGCACTTGGCCAAAAGAGACATTGGGAAGGCTAGAACTTTTTAAAATTGAAACAAGACTCCCCTTTTGTCTGTCTGTTATTCTCAGGGAGAGGCAGACAGGGAGCAGTTATGCTGTGAGAAGCTTGGGCCAGGTATGAAAAATCATCAGTATCATACGTAGAAACTACTAATCTAAAATCCCAGATTTGTAAGTAGGTCAAGAAATGTCTAGAAAGATGTGATCAGGTTTATCCCTTTTATTTCTTTATGGCTTGTGGATTCCTCTGTGCTAACCCCAAGTGCTTTTGTTTTGCTTGTAATCTTCAAGATGGACCTCAAGAGGTCTATTCTTGATGCTTAATTCTTGTAGTTTTTTTTTTAATCTAGCAAAAGCCTAAATTCCCAGATGTATTTTCTGCGGGACCTTGTAAGAAAGCCCAGAGACCTGGATTTTTGCGCCTTAAGAGGTTTGTACACATATTGAATTAGCTGATGGCAACAGCTGATTTCCTTTTCTTTCTTTCTTTCTTTCTTTCTTTCATTCTTTCTCAGCTCTTCCCCAGAGGCGGGGTGAAAGGGCTTGAGAGTACCCCACAGAAGGGAATTCCTAAGTGCGCCTTCCTGGATTCTTAAAGGGTTTTGCATTTGGATGGTGGCAGCATCTACCAATCCAAGGTCAGAGAAAAGCTGTAACCGTGGGAGTTTAATACAAGCCTGGAGTGGCAAGTATTAATTTTTAGAGTCCTTGCAGGCCACTACCTTCTGCACTCGAAGTGCCAGAGTGGGGAACCAGCCTTTATAGTCCTACTTGAGGTTGGCTTCTATGGCATCAGCCACCTTTGTTCCTCCCCTGTCCCAGCATGACCAGGGTATTACCGCACAGCACCAACCCAACCAGCACTGGCACCGACGCACCTGGCATTGACGCATTCAACACCAACACACCCGGCATTGACGCACTCGGCACTGACACCACCAACTCTGATACTAGCATCCACATCGACCACGCCAGCACCAACATAGTTGGCATCGACTGCGCCAATTCTGGCACCTGAGGCTGCACCAGAACACTGAGCACCCAAGATCCCCTCAGCTCTGAGGGCAGGGAACAGGACTCACTTGTAGCTAGGGCCTCATCCATGGGACTGGTATGCTGCCCTCGAGTTGAAGGACACTTATTTTCATATTTCAGTCATGCCTTCCCACAGAAGGTACCTCAGATTTGTGGCGAACCACAGTCATTACCAGTTCACAGTCCTACTGTTCAATCTGTCAGCAGATCGTCGAGTGTTTACTAAGTGCATGGCAGTCATGGCTGTGTTCCTATGCAACCATTGTGTGCAAGTGTTTATGGAACTCAATGACCCTGCTAATCAATGGCCGCTCCAGGGCACAAGTGGAGGCACAAGTGAGCGTCACAAGAGCTACTTTCGATGACCTGGGCCGCCTTCTGAATGTGCAAAAGTCAACCTTATTCCCTGTGCAGTGGATAGAGTTTATAAGAGCGATATTGGACTCTACACAGGCCAGTGCGTACCTCCCGAAATCGTGAATCTGGTCCTTGGGCGACATCATTCGAAGCCTCAGGCAGTTCCCTACTTCCACAGCAAGGAACTGCCTAAAGCTTCTGGGACACAGGGCTGCTTGTACCTATGTAGTACACCACACCAGGCTGAGACTCCAGCCTCTTCAGGCGTGGCTGGCCTCGGTGTATCGACCGGTTTGGGATGGTCTAGACAAGATCCTCACTCTACCTTATCCTGATCTTGACTCCCTCCTGTGATGGCTCAACCCTCAGGCAGTGTGTGCGGGGATTCTCTTCGCCAGACCACAGCCAACCCTCTCGCTGGTGATGGACGCATCAGTGTTGGGGAGAGGTGTGCACTTGGGAGACCTCAGGACACATGGCCTCTGGTCTCAGGCAGAGCTCTCCCTTCACATCAACATCAGAGAGCTGAGAGCGGTCCGTCTAGCATGCCAAACGTTCTGAGTTCCTCTGGAAGGGAAATGTATATTGGTCATGATGGACAATACAATAGTAAAGTTTTATATAAACAGACAAGGGTGTGCACACTCCTCTCTCATGTGCCAGGAAGCCCTCAGACTAAGGGACTTTTGCATAGCTCACTCAATACACCTGGAGGCATTGTACCTCCTCAGAATACAGAACGAGCTGGTGGACTATCTCAGCAGATCCTTTCACAGCCACGAGCAGTCCCTATGCCTGGATGTCGCAAACACTATCTTCCAACAGCGGGGGTTTCCCCATATAGACTTATTCGCCATGTGATGCAACAGGAAGTGCCAGCAGTTTTGCTCCTTTCTGAATCACAGCCCGGGCCCCATCACAGACGCATTCCTCCTGCCCCGGAAGGAACACCTCCTGTACTCATTTCCTCCCATACCTCCTGTTCAAAAAGTGCTCCTCAAGGTTTGGAGGGATGAGGCCTCAGTGATATTGATAACTTCAGCCTGGCCCCATCAGCACTGGTACACCTCTCTTCTGGAAATGTTCATGGAAGCCCAATCACCTTACCGTTCTTCCTAGACTTGATAACTTAGGATCACAGCCATCTCCAGCATCCAAACCTCGAATCGCTACACCTCACAACATAGAAGCTCTGTGGCTGAATCCGATAGCGCTCACCTGTTAGGACTCAGTCAGACAAGTCCTCCTTGCTAGTAGGAAACCTTCCACTAGGGCTACCTACCTGGTCAAATATAAGAGATTCTCAATTTGGTCTTCTCAATACCTTCCGTCTCCAACTCTAGCATCCACATCTGTCATATTGGACTACCTTCTCCACCTCAAACAGCAAGGGCTTACCCTGTCATCAGTAAAGGTCCACTTGGCCGCTATCTTGGGCTTTCATCCAGGCGTGCAGGGTCAGTCAGTCTTTGGGTCAGGGTCAGTCAACCTGATGGTGAGTCATTTCCTAAAGGGTCTTGACAGACTCTACCCTCACGTACAACAGCCGGTCCCAGCCTGGGACCATAATCTGGTCCTTTCCAGCCTGATGGGGACACCCTTTGAACTGCTGGCGACATGTTCCTTGCTGTATCACAAGGTGGCGTTCCTGGTAGCGATAACATCGGCCAGGGGAGTGTCAGAGCTCAAGGCACGAACTTCTGAACCTCTGTACACAGTGTTCTATAAGAACAGTGTTCAGCTCAGACCTCATCCGGCGTTCCGTCCTAAAGGTTGTGTCCCAGTTCCACATTAACCAGGATATCTTTCTCCCAGTTTTCTATCCTAAGCCACACTCAAGCAGCAGGGAGCAAAAACTGCACTCCTTGGACGTTCACTGGGCATTAGCCTTCTACATCGATGAACAAAACCATTCTGGAAATCCATTCAGCTGTTTGTCACAGTAACAGACAGAATGAAGGGGCTTCCAGTCTCCTCCCAAAGGATCTTGTCTTGGATCATGTCCTGCATCCAGGCATGCTACGACTGGCGAAGATACTTCCCACTCTGCTTACAGTGCACTCCACGAGGGTGCAGGCATAATCAGCGGCATTCCTGGCCCAAGTTCCGATGTAGGAAATCTGCAGAGCTGCAATGTGGTCATCAATACATACCTTCACTTCGCATTACGCTATTACCCAGCAGGCCAGAGATGATGCAGCCTTTGGTAGAGCAGTGCTACAGTCAGGGAATCTTTAAACTCCAACCCCGCCTCCAAAACTTGGGCTTGGTAATCACCTAATTGGATTTACATGAACAAGCACTTGAAGGAGAAAAAATGGTTACTTACCTTCTCATAACTGTTGTTCTTCGAGATGTGTTGTGTTCATGTTCATTCCAATACCCACCCTCCTACCCCTCTGTTGGAGAAGCCAGCAAGAAGGAACTGAGGGGGTGGCGGGTCGGCAGAGTGCCATAAAGGCACAACCCCACCAGGCTCCTTAGCCAACCCAATGGATACTGTTAGGGAAAAAACTTTCCAGCTGCCATGCACGCAGTGCGCGCACACCCAATTGGAATGGACATGAGTAACACATCTCAAAAACAACAGTTACGAGAAGGTAAGTAACTGTTTTTTATCTGGGCAAAGATACTGAGAAAAATAGGTACGGGAAGTGAGGACACTGAGACTTGATGGGAAGCCTGGGAGCCAGTGGGGACAGGAAATGTTGCGGGGGTGGAGGGAGAGGCTGGAGCTGGGCAGGGAGAGAGACAGATTGTGGAGTTGGGGAGGGAACTGGGGTTGACTGGGCAAGGAAACTGGGAACAAGGAACCAGGTGGGAAGGGTGGAGGACTGGGACTGGCTGCCAAGAAAAGAATTTGAACTGGGATCAGAAGCCTTAGGAATAGACACTGGGACTGGCTAGGTGAGGAGTGTGGGATGATATGTGGAACCAACAGTGAGATAGAGACGGGACTGAGATAGACACAGAAGAAGTCAAACTTGGAGATAATGGGCAGAAGTTAACAGAATATTAGGAACCATTAGGAAAGAAAGAGATAATGAAACAGAAAATATATATAATGCCTCTATGTAAATGCCTGGTGCACCCACAACTTGAATACTCTGTGTAGTTCGAGTTGCCCCATCTCAAAAAAGATATATAGAATTGGATAAGGTACAGAGATGAGCAACAAAAATTATTAGGCATATGGAACAGTTTCCGTATGAGGAGAGATTAAAAAGTCTCGGACTGTTCATCTTAGAAAAAAGACGACTAAAGGCGGATATGATAGAGGTCTATAAAATCATGAATGGTGTGGAGAAAGTGAATAGCAAAGTGTTATTTGCCCCTTCACATAACACAAAACCAGGGATCGTCTGATGAAATTAATGGGTAGCAGGTTTAAAACAAACATAAGGAAACACTTCTTCACACAACGCACAGTCAATCTGTGGAACTCATTGCCAGGGGATGTGGTGAAGGCCAAAAATATAACTGGGATCAAAAAAGAATTTGATAAGTTCAAGGAAGACAAGTCTATCAATGGGGATCAGCTGCAATGGTCAAGGATGCAGCCCCATGCTTTGAGTGTCCCTAAACTTCTGACAGCCATATGCTGGGACTGGACAGCTGGGGATGGATCACTTGAAAAATTGCCTTGTTCTGTTCAATCTCTCTGAAGCATCTGGAGCTGGCAATTGTCGGTAGATGTGGTACTGGGCTAGATGGACCATTAATCTGATCCAGTATGCCATTCTTGTGTACTTGTGTCTTAAATTAGTGAATAATTTTCACCATAATCTCTCTATGTCTCAGTTTTCCCATCTGTAAAATGGGGATAATAATACCCACTCATCTAACGTGGGGACTTGTGAACATAAATTAATGTTTATGAAGCACTCAGATACTATAATAATGAGCATCATAGAAAAATTAGTGAGGAAATCAGTAATTCTGTCTTCAGAGCAAAGTTTGAGTCATGTGCAGCAAATAAGGAATGAGGCCACACATTGATCAAGGAGAAAACAAAATATTGAATAACTGCTCATTAAGCGAGCGCCATCCATTCTGTGCACTGAATGAGGCAGGTTTCCTGTGAAAAAAGTAGTATGTGATAATGTAATTAAAGACTTTACCATAATGCGTACACACAAGAGGGCAAAATTAAGGTTGGACAGGCAATCTTAATTCTGACTTCTCCTAATTCTTTCATTGCTTGACTTTGCAACATTAAAATGTTCTTTTAACTTACTTTTTTGCATGTAATTTAATGAAAATTTTCACAGGCAGAAAAGAAAATTTTTGTGAGAAAATATTAGCAGAACACCAATGGCTGCATGAGCACCAGAAGGGGTCATTCCTATTATAAATTACTTCTAAATGTACTAGTCTGACCTGCTCTGTGAATTTGAATGATTAATCAGTTCATTAACCAGATCAAATGAAATTAATTCCTTTTCTGAAATAGTGCCACATCATGTGCACAATCACCCCCACAAACAGAAGCATGAGTAAATATATGAATCTTCTATCCTGCCCTAATGCATGCAGTCTGTGAAAGACCAATGTGGGGAGTGAGTCCTGAAGTCAAGAATTCCCAGTCCCAAGCACCATACATTTAACTCCACACCTGAAATTGCACCCGGAGCAAACAGGAAGCACATGCAGCCTGTAGAGAATAGATACGGTGAATATCTTTTGTCTCTTACCACTAATGCAAGCAGGCAGCTGCAGTCTGCACTGCCTGCCTGCAGTTGTTTTCAAGGGTAACCCCATGCAAAGCTGCATTATAGTAATCAAGCCAAGAGCTGAGAGCCAATTAACAGCCTGACAGGGATAAGGAAAAATGCTTTATTCTGCTGAAAAAGGAGAGCCTGTACCTTGGTACAAAAGACTCTGTCTTACACAAATTTTACAAACCTTTTATACATATTTAGACAAAGACCCTTGCGTGTTAATACTTGATTGGTAAGTGTAAAATCTCATGTTCCCCTTATCTGGGTAGTACTGACTGGTTTGGAGCAGGATCTTCCTGCTTTGAGGCAGAGGAAAAGAGAGAGTGAAAAAGTTCAGGCTACTGTGTTATGAGCAGTACTTACCCCCCCCCCCACCTACTGGCCGCTTGTAATCTATTAAGGAGGGTCAGCCAGCTTTTACAAGCCCCCCTTCGGGCCTGGCAAGCCCAGATTGCCAGGCCCGTTACGTAATTTACGATTAAACTGAAGAGACAGGTACTGAGTTGTTTTACGGACAGCAGAACCTTTGGTTACAGCATTATACAGATATTTTGTGCATTGTATTACTATTTAAACAATACATAGGAAGAACAGACAGAAAATAATGTATTTAACAATTGTACGGAAAAGGCCAGTAAACCATGACACAAGGTTTGGGAGAAGGTTTTTAAAATTAAAGGTGTGATTAAGAGATACAGCATGAAAAATAACAGCAGCGTTTTTAATAGCCTATAAATTTTGTTTAATTAAGCCAGAATGATTAACATAAAAACAGCATTTTTTCTTGATGCGAGCACAAGCCCCCTCTATTTTAACATTTATAGCATTTAGCACGTTTTTTTTTGCAAAGTTACTTTTGCTATTTTATTAATTTTTTTTGTAACTTTTAAAAAGCGTTTATTAATGCATTAGCTGCTTTTTTAAGCCCTGCAGAACTATTTACAACTGCTTTTTTTAGTTTAGCTACCCCCCAACTCAGGAATAATTGTACAGACAAAAGAATGGAATCCTGTTTGTCCGCCAACTAAGGGATTGGGGCACTGACTATAAATTAGTTAAGTATATTAGGTGGTTTAATTTTTTAGATGTTTTGGTGAATAATTTAGTTTTATATTAATCCTCTCCATGGACCCGTTAGGATTCTGTATGCAGAAGCGCACACCCCCCAACTGGTCCAAATGCTTGAAAGGAGCACTGTGAATGTTTATACTTTCACTTAGAAAGTATTTACATATGTTTTTATGACTACAGATTAGATGGTATTTTTGATGTGTTTGTAAGGGCAGTGGGCCAAGTCTGGTGCTTAAGATTATTTTGAATGGCTATTAGCTGGTTATTTAGAAAATTTTGAATTTTTAAACATATTAGATTCCACTGCAATGTCTTTCCAGCCTTAGTGATATTTAATATTATTTTTGTTAGTAACTTTCGGGTTATAGAACTAAGGGTGGAAATAGCATGTAACTTACCAATTCTAGCCTGTACTTCAGTTAGCTGAGCTTCAGAAATAAGGCTAGTGACCTTTTTTAGTTGGCCCGATTTATTATTATGTTTTTGGCTTTTAATAATATTTTAAATGGCTGCTGCGCTATTGGCCCCATCCCATAGGGATCCGATCAGGTCCCTTTTTTTTTAGAGGAAATAACCCAAGCCCTGTGTTGTGCTAATTTAATGGCAGCCCCTAGTGTTGTATTATTAAATTGCAATCATTTAGCTATAAACAATAACAATTTAGTTAAATTAGCTAAAAAAATATATACAATGCTCAAAGGGGCACTATAAGTAGTAATGTTTTCTTTCAGTGTTTAAAAGCAAAAGTTAAAAGTAAAAAGCAATCAAAATTCTGGTAAAGTTAATTATGTCTCTTTTAAGGTAAGAATCTTTAAGCTGTGAATAGCTTTGGATCCAAAAGCAAGCCAAAAAGCATCTGTATTAATGCAAATTATCTAACTAATAAGGTAGAAGCCACTGAAACCTGGGCTGCCTATGAAACAAATACAAAAAAAATGGGGTAATTCCTCTGTTTTGCCTAAAATCAACAAGGGTATTTGTATATTTAAGTAATAATTAACTGCCCAGAAGAGGTAGACCTCTGTTTTTTTGTCTTTCAAATAATCAAAAAAAACTAATGCCAGCTGAACAGCATTCAACATATCATGCATTTACTGGCACAACAAAAATTATGTTTTGTGTTCTATGTTCTGTCTTGTGGTGTTTGTCTCCTGGCCGAAATTGTTGTGTTTAGTGTTTTCATGGAATGGTCTGGTTTAAAGTCAGGCAAAAAAGTTAAATTAAAATGCAAATACTTGTTTTATTTAAATTAAAATACAAAGTATTTAAATAAATCAAAAAAATGTAATATATTAAAGTGTAATACATTTGCTTAAATAAAAAAAAACTTAATTGGCCAAATCTTTTAATTAAAAATTGTTATTAAAATTTGCATACCAACAGTTTTTAAAAGCAAAAACATAAAAGGTTAACCCACTCCCCATATTGTACATGGAATCCTTCTAGCTACCTCAGATTTCTAGCCAAGGGCTAAAAATGGTAAAAAACTATTAAACTAAAAGTTGTACTAAATAAACTCCTCAAAGTAGGTGTGCTTGTCGTGGCTTGTTGCTCCAAAGCTCTGTAATAAAGTTATTTTAGTAAAAAAGTATATATAGCATACATTAAATAATAAAACTAATATACTATATAATGGCAATGTTTATGTGTTCATTATTAAAAAAAAAATAAAAAAAAAAAAATTTCCTTTATAAATTCAAAAAAGCCAAAAAAAAACCCCACAAAATAAATTAACTAAAAAAATATATATATAATAGCTAGCAAACTAAAAATAAAACACTGGCTACATTCAAGGACACTGCTCACAGCTAAAACTTGGCTAATAACCAAGAAAAGTGGGGGAGCTTAAATGTGCCCAAGCAGCTATAAAATCTGCAAAACACTGCCAGGCACTAATAAAATGTGTTGGGTTTCTTTTCTCACAGGTAAAAAAGCGCTACCCAAAGACCCTAGCAGCTCTGCCACTCCTTAAAATCAAAAAACTAAATCAATGTAAAGGTCCACCAACAAAAAACTTCTCTGGCTCCATGCTGGAGAGGCCTTTATTAAGTCCTGCTAACTACCAACACCACTGTAAAGTGCCAAAGACTGACTGCTTGAACCCATAATTCTCACTGCAAAAAAACCCCTCCACATCGGGAGAATTCTCCTACTAATAATTAGCCTATTTCTCCTTCTAGCTCCACTGTGCCTTCTAAACAGCAAAAAAAAAAGTACAAGGTAAAGTGCTAGTAACCTCTCCCTTGTCCATTAACAAATCTACTGTGTCTTTGAATTTTTCTAGAAAAATCAAAACCATTACAGAATAATGTGCTGGTAACCTCTCCCCTGTAAAATGCTAAACCACAACTGTTTCAAAAAAAAAAAAACACTCACTCCACTGAAATTGCCAAAGTCCAAAAATTTCTAACTAAAAAAACCATTAAAAACTGACCCTAGTAAAAAAACAAAAAATTATACACTGACAAAAAAAATTGTGGGACCCATGCTTGGGATTGTAATATTAATTGAATTTTGGGGTTTGTTCTACAGGCTGCGCCCTGTGTTCTAAATAAATCCTTCAGTATGTATTGCTCTCCCTAATTAAATTTAAAATGACAGGTACCACAGGCACCTTGTTGCCCCTGCCATCTCCCCTGTTACCCTGTAGTACACCCTTCCTAAGCTATTAATGTCAATGCCTCTTAAAAGTACCTAAAATTAGTTAAAAGTATACAACTGACAAATGTAATATAATACTACACCAAAAAAATATGTATTAAAATATCAAAGGCAGGAATGTCTCAGGTACACATAGGATCAGCTGACTAAACACTGATGATGGAAAGGTTCTCATGATGAATTTTTCTCTAAGCATGTAACAGGACAATAATTAAAGTGGAGGTGTCTGACACTGCATTTTAGGGATATGAAATACTGAACAATTCTACTGATTTTATTGTCTCACATGGCCAGGGGAACTCAGACTATGTATTTCTTTTGTGTGATATCCAGCCAGAACTGCGTTCATCTCCCTCATTGTGTAACAGTGGACAAGTGAGTCTCTGCTCCTGCGAACCTGCCTTACCTTTCCCCATAGACAAGTAGATCTCAGGTGCCCAAATTCCTGTTCACTGACTGTATCACCTGTGTGATAGTGACATGGCTGATTGTTTCACAGCACCTAAATCTCTGCAAGGGGTCTGCAGCAATTCTCAGTGCAGGACTAGACATCTGTCTGGCTGTTTGTAAGTGTGTGACTTGGGCTGTGTTACTGACTGTGGTGATTCTTGCAGCACTTTGGACTTGTATAAGGAGTACCAGGAAGAAGCATATGCAGTTTCTCTTCATCCCACTGGCCTTTACGTTTTGGTTGGGTTTTCTGACAAACTACGGCTTATGAACCTGCTAATTGATGACATCCGTACTTTTAAGGACTTCACTGTGAGAGGGTGCAGAGAGGTGAGGAGAAAGACAGAAGCTGGGATCAGGGGAGCTTGGGAAGTGGGGTGAATGACATGGTGGGGAACAATGTAGGAGTTGAGTTGGGAGAAGAGAACAATAGTGTGAATGTTGAGATATGAGAATCTGAGGGAATCCTGAATGAAAAAGGGCATAATTGGGGCTTGGGACCTTGGAGTCACCAGAGAGGTGAGAAGCACTGTGGAAGTGGAAGTTGCAGGAGAAGGGGGCATCAGACCCATGGGGTAGCTAAGAAGAGGGTCCTAGGAGATGAGGGGGCATCATGAAAAATGATGTCCATACATGGAGGTTTCTTCTTGCATGACCTTCAAACACTGGTGACTGTATTGCAACTTCAGTAAGAGACTGGGTGTTGTGGGTTTCTTTCTGTGTGTCCATCATACATTCAGTAATAGTTGTGTGTGTTCTCTCTCTCTCTCTCTCTCCAGTGCACCTTCAGTAATGGGGGTCATCTTTTTGCTGCAGTTAATGGAAATGTGATTCATATTTACTCCACCACCAGCTTTGAGAATGTTAATAATCTGAAAGGACACAATGGGAAGGTCAGTGTGCAATGCCTACCATAGCAGTGGCTAAAGGAGAACTGCTAGATATAATTTATTAGAAGTTTCAAAAAGCCTATATCTAAGTCTCTCATCAGGGGCTATGAAGGAAACTTAGTAGTCATGGGGGAGAGGTAAAGAACTGTAATGGATCAGAAATTGGCTAACAGTCAGGAAGCAGAGATACAAAGAAATAAATGGTAAATTTTTATCATGGCAGAAAGCTGGAAGCAGGTGCCACAAGGTTCTGTTCTACAGCCAGTGCTTAATATTTATTAATGACCTGGAAAATATGGATATTTTTACAAAAAATTCATTAAAAGATTGGTTCTTCTTGTCCATGCCACGTTAGGTGTGTGCACGCCATGTGCACCATTGCCAAAGATTTTTCCCTCAGTGGTATCCATTGGGCTGGCCCTAGCACCTCTGGTGCTGCATGATTATGTGCCGGTATAAGGGGCACCACCAGCCACTCACCCTCTCAGTTCCTTTTTACTGTCTGTGACTGTTGCTGGAACAACACTTCTTGCTTCAGCAAGGCTTCTTTCCAGTGGTTTTTGGATTCTGATTCATAGTTTATTAGTTTTTAGTATAATTTTAGTGTATATAGTGTGACAGACCCAAACCAGTGGGGTACAGGAGTCTGGTAGAGGGCAAATATACTGGTCACTGGATGAGTAGTTTTCTGTTTCCTGAGTGACCAGAGCAGGGGCTGCACTAGAGTAGTCAGGAACTTGCTAGAACCAGTTAAGGCAGACAGGCTAATTAGAACACCTGCAGCCGATCAAGGCAGGCTAATTAGGGCACCTGGGTTTAAAAAGGAGCTCACTCCAGTCAGGCAGGCGGGAGCCAGAGGAGAGGAAGTGCTTTTGAGGAGCTGGGAGCAAGAGGCACACGGAGCTGAGAGTGAGAGGATGTGCTGCTGGAGGACTAAGGAGTACAAGCGTTATCAGACACCAGGAGGAAGGTCCTGTGGTGAGGATAAAGAAGGTGTTTGGAGGAGGCCATGGGGAAGTAGCCCAGGGAGTTGTAGCTGTCATGCAGCTGTTACAGGAGGCACTATAGACAGCTGCAATCCACAGGGCCCTGGGCTGGAACCCGGAGTAGAGGGCAGGCCCGGGTTCCCCCCAAACCTCCCAACTCCTGATCAGACACAGGAGGAGTTGGCCCAGACTGTGGGGAAGATCACTGAGGTGAGCAAATCTGCCAATAAGCGCAGGACCCACCAAGGTAGAGGAGGAACTTTGTCACAATAGGTATTATAGTTAGCGTTACTGTGAATAGATAGTTCCTATCATCAAGGGACTTTTTTCAGTCCAGCAGCTGGGCATGTCCCAGTCCCCAGGCTTCAAACATTATGGTTCTGCCTGTGAGCGACCCGCACTCCAGCCACTTGAAGTCCATGTGAGAAAGTCACATGAGGGACAAGTGCCACAGTTGTCGGAACTTTAGATCCTGCACAAAAAAGGATAGAGAAATAAGACTGAAGGCTATCCTAATGGAAGCCACTCTTAAGACCAGCCTCAGAGCCAAGCTGCACCAATTCTGCACCAAGCACTTTGGCCTTGGTGCAAAGCGCTCCTCTAGCACTACGCTCTTCCTGGCACTGTTCACCATCTCCAGTGCTGAAGAAGTAGCACAAAAAGCAGTGCACCAACAGAGGGCACTCACCAGTGCAGAAGAAGGACAAGCATGGGGAAGGCAGTAGAGTGCAACTTGCATCAGGCCACTCCTCCACCCCTGGTCCTATGGTGGCACCGTCAAATCCACCCAGAACATTTTGTCTGCGTGGTGCGGGACCCTCCGCTGATGCCCAGAAGCCTCCGTAGCACCAGCAGTCTGATAGTTCTATTGACCCCAGAGGCCTTTGCAGTGGCCAGGGACTTACTTTCTCTCTTGGTTCCCCCAACTCTGATGAGTCAGCTGCTGGCTCTGATGTCTGTGAACAGGAAGTAGCATGGTGTTTTGAGCTCCTTCCCAGCACCGGACTTCCCAGGACCTTCTAGGGGCAAGCCGACCCTGATACCATTGTCGTGACCATCTCCAGTCTGCTGATGGTCCCCGGACCCCCAGCACTGAGTAGAGACAGAGAGGAGTACTGCGCCACCGTGGTGACCAAAGGAGAACTCTTCTTCTGAGTTCAAAGGAGAACGCTATGCTGAGCCTCAGGGCCACCACCAGCACCTGGTGCTGCCAGACCTCGGTGCGGGTCCCCCCCCAGCACAGTAGCCAAGCAGTGCCCATACTGGAACCTGAGGGGTTTCCCCTGGTACCTAGTCCTCCTTCTCATCAATCATACCCGTTTGTTTCTGAGAGTGGGCTACCACCCCTTCCCTGTTGGCACTGGACCCTGACTTCAGGTCCAACATTCAGAATGTGGCTACCTTGGATGTCATTGAGGAAGAGGAAGGAGCCCCTTGTCTGGTGCAGGCTTCCTCCTTCTCCTCCCTAGAGGAGGCTGTCTTGAGGCTGAGTAACTCACTTCTGCAGGATGACTTCAGGGCCCATCAGGACCTTCTGAAGCAGAAAGCAGCTAACCTGGGGCTGGAGACTGAGGATTTTAAGGAATCATCCCACAGCCTTATTGACATTCTGGCTGCAGCAGCTCCCTTCAAAGTGGCCTTACCCATTAATGAGGCTGTAATGGGTCCAGTTCATGCGCCGTGGTACTAGAATCCCGCAGACTCTACCATACCACTAATACACGTATGCCCATAACGACGGACCAGCTCAGTGAAAGATGGGACTTTCTGTTCCTCCCTAGGCTAGACAAAGACACTCCCTCTAAGATATATCTTTATACGCTGATACAAACAAGTTAGTTACTGCCCCTCTGACATAGTATCAGAGGGTAGCCGTGTTAGTCTGGATCTGTAAAAGCAGCAAAGAATCCTGTGGCACCTTATAGACTAACAGACGTTTTGGAGCATGAGCTTTCGTGGATGAATACCCACTTCCTCAGATGCATGTAATGGAAATATCCAGGGGCAGGTATATATATGTGTGCTAGCAAGCAAGCTAGAGATAACGAGGTCAGTTCAATCAGGGAGGATGAGGCCCTGTTCTAGCAGTTGAGGTGTGAAAACCAAGAGAGGAGAAACTGGTTCTGTAATTGGCAAGCCATTCACAGTCTTTGTTCAATCCTGAGCTGATGGTGTCAAATTTGCAGATGAACTGAAGCTCAGCAGTTTCTCTTTGAAGTCTGGTCCTGAAGTTTTTTTGCTGCAGGATGGCCACCTTAAGGTCTGCTATAGTGTGGCCAGGGAGGTTGAAGTGCTCTCCTACAGGTTTTTGTATATTGCCATTCCTAATGTCTGATTTGTGTCCATTTACCCTTTTCCGTAGAGACTGTCCAGTTTGGCCGATGTACATAGCAGAGGGGCATTGCTGGCATATGATGGCGTATATTACATTGGTGGATGTGCAGGTGAATGAACCAGTGATGGTGTGGCTGATCTGGTTAGGTCCTGTGATGGTGTCGCTGGTGTAGATATGTGGGCAGAGTTGGCATCGAGGTTTGTTGCATGGATTGGTTCCTGAGCTAGACTTATTATGGTGTGGTGTGCAGTTGCTGGTGAGAATATGTTTCAGGTTGGCAGGTTGTCTGTGGGCAAGGATTGGCCTGCCACCCAAGGCCTGTGAAAGTGTGGGATCATTGTCCAGGATGGGTTGTAGATCCTTGATGATGCGTTGGAGGGGTTTTAGCTGGGGGCTGTATGTGATGGCCAGTGGAGTCCTGTTGGTTTCTCTCTTGGGTTTGTCTTGCAGTAGGAGGCTTCTGGGTACACGTCGGGCTCTGTTGATCTGTTTCCTTATTTCCTCGTGCGGGTATTGTAGTTTTGAGAATGCTTGGTGGAGATTTTGTAGGTGTTGGTCTCTGTCTGAGGGGTCAGAGCAGATGCGGTTGTACCTCAGTGCTTGGCTGTAGACAATGGATCGTGTGATGTGCCCGGGATGGAAGCTGGAGGCATGAAGGTAGGCATAGCGGTCGGTGGGTTTTCGATATAGGGTGGTGTTAATGTGACCATCACTTATTTGCACCGTGGTGTCAAGAAAGTGGACCTCCCGTGTAGATTGGTCCAGGCTGAGGTTGATGGTGGGGTGGAAGCTGTTGAAATCATGGTGGAATTTTTCCAGAGTCTCCTTCCCATGGGTCCAGATGATGAAGATGTCATCAATGTAGCGTAGATAGAGAAGGGGTGTGAGTGGACGAGAGCTGAGGAAGCGTTGTTCCAGGTCGGCCATGAAGATATTGGCATATTGTGGGGCCATGCGGGTGCCCATAGCAGTGCCACTGATCTGGAGATATATATTGTCATCAAATTTGAAATAGTTGTGTGTAAGTATAAAGGCACAGAGCTCAGCAGCCAGTTGTGCTGTGGCATCATCAGGGATAGTGTTCCTGACAGCTTGTATTCCATCTGTGTGTGGGATGTTTGTGTAGAGAGCCTCTACATCCATGGTGGCTAGGATGGTGTTTTCTGGGAGGTCACCAATGCATTGTAGTTTCCTCAGGAAATCAGTGGTGTCGCGGAGATAGCTGGGAGTGCTAGTGGCATAGGGTCTGAGTAGAGAGTCCATATATCCAGACAGTCCTTCAGTGAGAGTGCCAATGCCCGAGATGATGGGGCGTCCAGGATTTCCGGGTTTGTGGATCTTGGGTAGTAGATAGAATAACCCTGGTCGGGGCTCTAGGGGTATGTTGATTTCTTCTGGTGTTAGTGTAGGGAGTGTCCTGAGTAGATGCTGTAGTTTCTTAGTGTATTCCTCAGTGGGATCTGAGGGAAGTGGCCTGTAGAATTTGGTATTGGAGAGTTGTCTGGCTGCCTCCTTTTGATAGTCAGACCTGTTCATGATGACAACGGCACCTCCTTTATCAGCCTCTTTGATGATAATGTCAGGGTGGTTTCTGAGGCTGTGGATGGCATTGCGTTCTGCACGACTTAGGTTGTGAGGCAAGCGATGTTGTTGTTCCACGATTTCTGCCTGTGCACGCCGGCGGAAGCATTCAATGTAGAGGTCCAGGCTGTCATTTCGACCCTCAGGAGGAGTCCATGTGGAGTTCTTTTTCTTGTGCTGTTGGTGGGAGGGCACCCGTGTATCAGTGCACTGTTCAGTGTTGTCCTGGAAGTATTCTTTGAGTCGGAGACGGCGAAAGTAGGCTTCCAGATCGCCACAGAACTGTATCATGTTGGTGGGGGTGGCAGGGCAGAAAGAGAGTCCCCGAGATAGGACAGACTTTTCTTCTGGGCTGAGTGTGTAGTTGGATAGATTGACGATATTGCTGGGTGGGTTAGGGGTACCACTGTTGTGGCCCCATGTGGCAGGTAGGAGTTTAGACAGCTTACAGTCCTTTTTCCTTTGAAGAGAGGTGAAGTGAGTAATGTAGATCTCCTGTCTTATTCTAGTGAAGTCCGTTTGTATAGAAGTTTGGTTATTAATGAGAGTCTCCAGGTTGGAGAGCTCTTTTTTGATGTTTTCCTGTTTGCTGTATAGGATGCTGATCAGGTGGTTCCTCAGTTTTTTTGATAGAGTATGACATAATCTCTCACTGTGGTCTGTGTAGTATGTAGATAGCAGTGGATTTTTTACCTTTAGTCCATTTGGTATGATGTCCATCCGTTTGCATTTGGAAAGGAAGATGATATCTGTCTGTATTTGTGCAAGTTTCTTCATGAGGTTGATGGATTTCCATTCCATACGGCTAAATGCAGTGCCTTGCATGGTGTCAAGTATCAGAGGGTAGCCGTGTTAGTCTGGATCTGTAAAAGCAGCAAAGAATCCTGTGGCACCTTATAGACTAACAGACGTTTTGGAGCATGAGCTTTCGTGGATGAATACCCACTTCCTCAGATGCATGTAATGGAAATATCCAGGGGCAGGTATATATATGTGTGCTAGCAAGCAAGCTAGAGATAACGAGGTCAGTTCAATCAGGGAGGATGAGGCCCTGTTCTAGCAGTTGAGGTGTGAAAACCAAGAGAGGAGAAACTGGTTCTGTAATTGGCAAGCCATTCACAGTCTTTGTTCAATCCTGAGCTGATGGTGTCAAATTTGCAGATGAACTGAAGCTCAGCAGTTTCTCTTTGAAGTCTGGTCCTGAAGTTTTTTTGCTGCAGGATGGCCACCTTAAGGTCTGCTATAGTGTGGCCAGGGAGGTTGAAGTGCTCTCCTACAGGTTTTTGTATATTGCCATTCCTAATGTCTGATTTGTGTCCATTTACCCTTTTCCGTAGAGACTGTCCAGTTTGGCCGATGTACATAGCAGAGGGGCATTGCTGGCATATGATGGCGTATATTACATTGGTGGATGTGCAGGTGAATGAACCAGTGATGGTGTGGCTGATCTGGTTAGGTCCTGTGATGGTGTCGCTGGTGTAGATATGTGGGCAGAGTTGGCATCGAGGTTTGTTGCATGGATTGGTTCCTGAGCTAGACTTATTATGGTGTGGTGTGCAGTTGCTGGTGAGAATATGTTTCAGGTTGGCAGGTTGTCTGTGGGCAAGGATTGGCCTGCCACCCAAGGCCTGTGAAAGTGTGGGATCATTGTCCAGGATGGGTTGTAGATCCTTGATGATGCGTTGGAGGGGTTTTAGCTGGGGGCTGTATGTGATGGCCAGTGGAGTCCTGTTGGTTTCTCTCTTGGGTTTGTCTTGCAGTAGGAGGCTTCTGGGTACACGTCGGGCTCTGTTGATCTGTTTCCTTATTTCCTCGTGCGGGTATTGTAGTTTTGAGAATGCTTGGTGGAGATTTTGTAGGTGTTGGTCTCTGTCTGAGGGGTCAGAGCAGATGCGGTTGTACCTCAGTGCTTGGCTGTAGACAATGGATCGTGTGATGTGCCCGGGATGGAAGCTGGAGGCATGAAGGTAGGCATAGCGGTCGGTGGGTTTTCGATATAGGGTGGTGTTAATGTGACCATCACTTATTTGCACCGTGGTGTCAAGAAAGTGGACCTCCCGTGTAGATTGGTCCAGGCTGAGGTTGATGGTGGGGTGGAAGCTGTTGAAATCATGGTGGAATTTTTCCAGAGTCTCCTTCCCATGGGTCCAGATGATGAAGATGTCATCAATGTAGCGTAGATAGAGAAGGGGTGTGAGTGGACGAGAGCTGAGGAAGCGTTGTTCCAGGTCGGCCATGAAGATATTGGCATATTGTGGGGCCATGCGGGTGCCCATAGCAGTGCCACTGATCTGGAGATATATATTGTCATCAAATTTGAAATAGTTGTGTGTAAGTATAAAGGCACAGAGCTCAGCAGCCAGTTGTGCTGTGGCATCATCAGGGATAGTGTTCCTGACAGCTTGTATTCCATCTGTGTGTGGGATGTTTGTGTAGAGAGCCTCTACATCCATGGTGGCTAGGATGGTGTTTTCTGGGAGGTCACCAATGCATTGTAGTTTCCTCAGGAAATCAGTGGTGTCGCGGAGATAGCTGGGAGTGCTAGTGGCATAGGGTCTGAGTAGAGAGTCCATATATCCAGACAGTCCTTCAGTGAGAGTGCCAATGCCCGAGATGATGGGGCGTCCAGGATTTCCGGGTTTGTGGATCTTGGGTAGTAGATAGAATAACCCTGGTCGGGGCTCTAGGGGTATGTTGATTTCTTCTGGTGTTAGTGTAGGGAGTGTCCTGAGTAGATGCTGTAGTTTCTTAGTGTATTCCTCAGTGGGATCTGAGGGAAGTGGCCTGTAGAATTTGGTATTGGAGAGTTGTCTGGCTGCCTCCTTTTGATAGTCAGACCTGTTCATGATGACAACGGCACCTCCTTTATCAGCCTCTTTGATGATAATGTCAGGGTGGTTTCTGAGGCTGTGGATGGCATTGCGTTCTGCACGACTTAGGTTGTGAGGCAAGCGATGTTGTTGTTCCACGATTTCTGCCTGTGCACGCCGGCGGAAGCATTCAATGTAGAGGTCCAGGCTGTCATTTCGACCCTCAGGAGGAGTCCATGTGGAGTTCTTTTTCTTGTGCTGTTGGTGGGAGGGCACCCGTGTATCAGTGCACTGTTCAGTGTTGTCCTGGAAGTATTCTTTGAGTCGGAGACGGCGAAAGTAGGCTTCCAGATCGCCACAGAACTGTATCATGTTGGTGGGGGTGGCAGGGCAGAAAGAGAGTCCCCGAGATAGGACAGACTTTTCTTCTGGGCTGAGTGTGTAGTTGGATAGATTGACGATATTGCTGGGTGGGTTAGGGGTACCACTGTTGTGGCCCCATGTGGCAGGTAGGAGTTTAGACAGCTTACAGTCCTTTTTCCTTTGAAGAGAGGTGAAGTGAGTAATGTAGATCTCCTGTCTTATTCTAGTGAAGTCCGTTTGTATAGAAGTTTGGTTATTAATGAGAGTCTCCAGGTTGGAGAGCTCTGACATAGTTAGTTACTGCCCCCTGAAGTGACTAGTTATCGCCCATCACCATGTATATGTTGGTTTGATTAAAAAATCTTTATTACGTACTGTCATCCTGACCTTATCTTTTGGGGCAGGGGGGGTCAGTGTGTTCCTGTTATCCTTGGGGAATGTTTTTGTACCATCCCTAATATCAAGTGGTACCAGAATATCCTGATATCAGGATGCGTTTGTGTGAGTACTCTGAGCCTAGCACTTCTTAGGAATGTGTATTTCTGCAGTATCAGCCCGTTCTTGCCAAATTCTGCGAGCAGGTTCTACCTTTTGCTCATAGCTTGCCTTTGCTTTATATTAGTAAAGCTTTGAATACTACTTTAGCCCTGGCCTCAGGCCTCATACCAGACCTCTAATACAAGGGCTTATGTCTTAGGCTCTCTTCCTACTACAGGGCTCAAAGTGTAATCCAGTTAATTTAGGCACCCCACCCTTTCCCATCCTGGACTCGGGCAGAAGACATCCACCCTTATCCATTCTAGGCTCAGGGCGCAACCCGGTCAATTTAAGTACCCACCCTTACCCATTCTGGCTCAGGGCCTAACCTGTGGGTTTGCATGACCTTTACCCAGTGAAAGAGCCTTACCCAGTAATATCCTTAACCTCTATTTATTAACAATTACCAAGCAGAATACACACGCTAAGCATACAATGCTATGCTCACCAGTCCTGATCATGCAGGCACACTTTTCCTGTTGGCCAGGCCAAGATAGTCTCGTATGGGTTCTTGTTGCTGCATGTCACAATCGTGCAGAGTATTCTGGCAGCTTCGGTCATGGGTTGAGTCTTGGAGGTGAGTAGTTCTTCTTTCTTCTTTCTCTCTCTGGTTTCCTTCTTGGACCCTGGTTTTTGTAATGAAACTTGAGTCCTGCTTAGCTATAACTTAAACAGTAATTTTAACAAAACAATATTTTCCACCAATCTTAGCCCACCACCTAAGTGATAATTAACATTTTGAGAAAAATTAAGGGTATGTCTACACTATGAAATGAGGTCGATTTAATAGAAGTCAATTTTTTAGAAATCGATTTGATACAGTCGATTGTGTGTATCCCCACTAAGCGCATTAAGTCGGCAGTGTGCGTCTACAGTACCGAGGCTAGCGTCGACTTTCGGAGCATTGCACTGTGGTAGCTATCCCACAGTTCCCGCAGCCTCCACCGCCCATTGGAATTCTGAGTTGAGCTCCCAGTGCCTGATGGGGCAAAAACATTGTTGTGGGTGGTTCTGGGTACGTGTCGTCAGGCCCCCCTCCCTCCCTCCATGAAAGCAATGGCAAAAAATAGTTTCTCGCTTTTTTCCCTGGGTTACCCGGGCAGCCGACATACCACAGCAAGCATGGAGCCCGCTCAGCTCACTGTCACCGTATGTCTCTTGGGTGCTGCTGGCAGACGTGGTACTCCAGTGCTACACAGCAGCATCCCCTTGCCTTGCCTTGCCTTGTGGACGGTAGATGGTGCAATACGACTGCTAGACGTCATCGTCGTCCCATGGGTGCTCCTGTCTGACCTCGGTGAGGTCGGTTGGGAAAGTCTGGACAAAAATGGGAATGACTCCAGGTCATTCTCTTCTTAAGTTTTGTCTAGTGGAGATTCAGTCCTGCCTGGAATATCATGCCAGCTGGAGGCTTCTGCCTCAGGCTGCTCTCCCAGTTGGCAGCACCACGCAGTCGCACCTATCCCAGCCTATCCTCTGCTCCCATGGCTCATGAAGCCTGGACAGTAGTAAGGAGCAGTTCAACTATAGGCTGGGCAAGTACATAATGGTGGTAGAATGTGCCTTTGGACGTTTAAAAGCTCGCTGGTGCAGTTTACTGATTTGGTTAGACCTGAGTGAAACCAATATTCCTGTTGTTGTTACTGCTTGCTGTGTGCTCCACAGTATCTGTGAGAGTAAGGGGGAGATGTTTATGGTGGGGTGGAAGGTTGAAGCAAATCGCCTGGCCGCTGATTACGCACAGCCAGACACCAGGGCAGTTAGAAGAGCACAGCAGGGCACGCTGTGCATCAGAGCTTTGAAAAACAGTTTCATGACTGGCCAGGCTATGATGTGAAAGTTCTGTTTGTTTCTCCTTGATGAAAACCCGCCCCCTTGGTTCACTCTACTTCCCTATAAGCCAACCGCCCTCCACTCCCCCCTTTGATCTCCACTTGCAGAGGCAATAAAGCCATTGTTGTTTCAGATTCATGCATTCTTCATTAATTCATCACACAAATGGGGGGATAACTGCCAAGGTGGCCTGAGAGGGGTGGGGGAGGAGGGAAGCACAGGGGTGGGGTAGTTGTAGGGGAACCCCCTAGAATAGCATGCAGCTCATCACAGAAGCGGCATGTCTGGGGCTCTCTGGTTCTTTGGTAGGCTTCACGCGGCACTGCTGTGAGTTCCTGTTATAACCTCTGTCCTTCATGCCCTTGGAGATTTTTTCAAATATTCCGGCATTTCGTCTTTTGGAACGGAGTTCGGGTAGCACGGATTCACCTCCCCATACAGTGATCAGATGCCGTACCTCCCATTCAGTCCATGCTGGAACTCTTTTGCGATTTTGGGACTCCATGGTCACCGGTGCTGATGAGCTCTGCATGGTCACCTGTGCTGATCAGCTCGCCATGCTGGCCAAACAGGAAATGAAATTCAAAAGTTTGCGGGGCTTTTCCTGTCTACTTGGTCAGTGCATCTGAGTTGAGAGCGCTGTCCAGAGCGGTCACAATGGAGCACTCTGGGATAGCTCCCAGAGGCTGCTACCATCGAATTACAGCCACACTGCCCCAAATTCGACCCAGCAGGGTCAATTTAAGCGTTAATCCCCTTGTCGGGGAGGAGTACAGAAATCGATTTTAAGAGCCCTTTAAATCAACAAAAGTGGCTTGTCATGTAGATGGGTGCAGGGTTAAATTGATCTAATGCTGCTAAATTCAACCTAAACTCGTAGTGTAGACCAGGGCTAAAAAACAGACAATGATAACTATAGTAACTCCTCCCTTAACGTTAGAATCATAGAATCAGAATATTAGTGTTGGAAGAGAACTCAGGAGGTCATCTAGTCCAATCCCATGATCAAAGAAGGACAAACACTAACTAAATCATCCCAGCCAGGGCTTTGTCAAGCCGCGCCTTAAAAACCTCTAAGGATGGAGATTGCACCACCTCCCTAGGTAACCCATTCCAGTGCTTCACCACCCTCCTAGTGAAATAGTGTTTCCTAATATCCAACCTAAACCTCCTCCACTGCAACTTGAGACCATTGCTTCTTGTTCTGTCATCTGCCACCACTGAGAACAGCCTCGCACCATCCTCTTTGGAACCTCCCTTCAGGTAGTTGAAGGCTGCTATCAAATCCCGCCCCCCACTCTTCTGCAGTATCTCCTCGTAAGTCATGTGCTCCAGCCCCCTAATCATTTTTATTGCCCTCCACTGGACTATCTCCAATTTGTCCACATCCCTTTGTAGTGGAGGGACCAAAACTGGACGTGATACTCCAGGTGTGGCCTCACCAGTGCTGGATAGAGGGGAATAATCACTTCCCTCAATCTGGTGGCAATGCTCCTATTAATACAGCCTAATATGCCATTGACTTTATTAGCAACAAGGGCACAATGTTGATTCATATCCAGCTTTTCATCCACTGTAATCCCCAGGTCTTTTTCTGCAGAACTGCTTCCAGCCTGTAGCGGTGCATGGGATTCTTCTTTCCTAAGTGCAGGACTCTGCACTTGTCCTTGTTGAACCTCCTCAGATTTCTTTTGGCACAATCCTCCAATTTGTCTAGGTCACTCTGGACCCTATCCCTACCCTCCAGCATATCTACCTCTCCCCCCGGCTTCGTGTCATCTGCAAACTTGCTGAGGGTGCAATTCATCTCATCATCCAGATCATTAATAAAGATGTTGAACAAAACCGTCCCCAGAACCAACCCCTGGGGCACTCCGCTTGATACCGGCTACCAACTAGACATCAAGTCATTGATCACTACCCATTGAGCCTGACAATCTAGCCAGCTTTCTATCCACTTTATAGTCCATTCATCCAATCCATACTTCTTTAACGCACTGGCAAGAATACTGTGGGAGATCATATCAAAAGCTTTGCTAAAGTCAGGATATATCACTTCCACCACTTTCCCCATATCCACAGAGCCAGTTATCTCATCATAAAAGGCAATCAGGTTGGTCAGGCATGACTTGCCCTTGGTGAATCCATGCTTACTGTTCCTGATCATCTTCCTCACCTCCAAGTGCTTCAAAATGGATTCCTTGGGGACCTGGTCCTTGATTTTACTGGGGACTGAAGTGAGGCTGACCAGTCTGTAGTTCCCCAGGTTTTCTTTCTTCTGTTTTTAAAATATGGGCACTATATTTGATTTTTTCCAATCGTCTGGGACCTTCCCCAATCGCCACAAATTTTCAAAGTTAATGGCCAATGGCTCTGCAATCACATCAGCCAACTTCCTCAGCACCTTGGATGCATTAGATCTGAACCCATGGACTTGTGCATGTCCAGTTTTCCTAAATAGTCCTTAATCTGTTCTTTCACCACTGAGGGCTGCTCACCTCCTCCTCATATTGTGTTGCCCAGTGCAGCAGACTGGGAGCTGACTTTGTCTGTGAAGACCGAGGCAAAAAAAGCATTGAGTACTTCACCTTTTTCCACATCATCTGTCACTAGGTTGCCTCCCCCATTCAGTAAGTAATTATGTTGTAGTTATGTTCCTGGAAAATTCTACTTTAAACGAAACGATGTTAAGTGAATCCAATTTTACATTAAAAATTAATGTAAATAAGGAGTGATTAGGTTCCAGGGAAATTTTTTTGCCAGACAAGCCTATATTTTGTTTAAACACACACAGTATATGTTTTAAACAAACAGTTTAGTACGGTACACAGCAATGATGATTGTGAAGCTCGGTTGAGATGGTGGAGTCAGAAGGTGGAAGAGAGTGAGATTTTTCCCAGGGAATGCCTTATTGCTTCTGTACCCAGTGACTGTACCCAATGATTGGAAGTTAGCTAATGTAAAACCAATATTTAAAAAGGGCTCTAGTGGTGATCCTGGCAATTACAGACCGGTAGATCTAACGTCGGTACCGGGCAAATTAGTTGAAACAATAGTTAAGAATAAAATTGTCAGACACATAGAAAAACACAAGCTGTTGAGCAATAGTCAACATGGTTTCTGTAAAGGGAAATCATGTCTTACTAATCTATTAGAGTTCTTTGAAGGGGTCAACAAGCATGTGGACAAGGGGGATCCAGTGGACATAGTGTACTTAAGATTTCCAGAAAGCCTTTGACAAGGTCCCTCACCAAAGGCTGTTACATAAATTAAGCTGTCGTGGGGTAAAAGGGAAGGTCCTTTCATGGACTGAGAACTGGTTAAAAGACAGGGAAAAAAGGGTAGGAATTAATGATAAATTCTCAGAATGGAGAGGGGTAACTAGTGGTGTTCCCCAAGGGTCAGTCCTCGGACTAATCCTATTCAACTTATTCATAAATGATCTGGAGAAAGGGGTAAACAATGAGGTGGCAAAGTTTGCAGATGATACTAAACTGCTCAAGATAGTTAAGACCAAACAGACTGTGACGAACTTCAAAAAGATCTAACAAAACTAAGTGATTGGACAATAAAATGGCAAATGAAATGTAATGTGGATAAATGTAAAGTAATGCACATTGAAAAAAATAACCCCAACTATACATACAATATGATGGGGGCTAATTTAGCTACAACAAATCACGAAAAAGATCTTGGAGTCATTGTGGATAGTTCTCCGAAGATATCCACGCAGTGTACAGAGGCGGTCAAAAAAGCAAACAGGATGTTAGGAATCATTAAAAAGGGGATAGAGACTAAGACAGAGAGTATATGATTGCTCTTATATAAATCGATGGTACGCCCACATCTCGAGTACTGCATACAGATGTGGTCTCCTCATCTCAAAAAAGATATACTGGCACTAGAAAAGGTTCAGAAAAGGACAACTAAAATGATCAGGGGTTTGGAACGGGTTCCATATGAGGAGAAATTAAAGAGGCTAGGACTCTTCAGCTTGGAAAAGAGGAGACTAAGGGGGGATATGATAGAGGTATATAAAATCATGAGTGATGTGGAGAAAGTGGATAAGGAAAAGTTATTTACTTATTCCCATAATACAAGAACTAGGGGTCACCAAATGAAATTAATAGGCAGCAGGTTTAAAACAAATACAAGGAAGTTCTTCTTCATGCAGCGCACAGTCAACTTGTGGAACTCCTTACCTGAGGAGGTTGTGAAGGCTAGGACTATAACAACATTTAAAAGAGAATTGGATAAATTCATGGAGGTTAAGTCCATTAATGGCTATTAGCGAGGGATGGGTAAGGAATGATGTCCCTAGCCTCTGTTTGTCAGAGGATGGAGATGGATGGCAGGAGAGCGATCACTTGATCATTGCCTGTTAGGTCCACTCCCTCTGAGGCACCTGGCATTGGCCACTGTCGGTAGACACGATACTGGGCTAGATGGACCTTTGGTCTGACCCAGTATGGCTGTTCTTATGAACTAGTGCTCGGCTGAGCTCTCAAGGGTTACCGTTGCTAATGTAGCCTCAGGCCTGGTCTACACTACAAGTTTATATCGAAATTAGCAGCGTTAAATTACATTAACCCTGCACCTGTCCACGCAACGAAGCCCTTTATATTGATATAAAGGGCTCTTAATACCTATATCTGTACTCCTCCCTGATGAGGGGAGTAGCGCTGAAATCGGTATTGCCATTTCGGATTAGGGTTAGTATGGCCGCAATTCAACGGTATTGGCCTCCGGGCGCTATCCCACAGTGCACCACTGTGACTGCTTTGGACAGCAATCTGAACTCGGATGCACTGGCCAGGTAGACAGGAAAAGCCCCACGAACTTTTGAATTTCATTTCCTGTTTGCCCAGCTTGGAGCGCAGATCAGCACAGGTGACCATGCAGTCCCAGAATCAAAAAAGAGCTCCAGCATGGACCATACGGGAGATACTGAAGCTGATCTCTGTATGGGGAGATAAATCTGTTCTATCAGAACTCCGTTCCAAAAGACAAAATGCCAAGGCTATGATAGACAGAGGCCACAACAGGGACTCAACACAGTGTTGCGTGAAACTTAAGGAGCTGAGACAAGCGTAATGGAAAACCAAAGAATCAAATGGATGCTTACGGAGGGAGGGAGGGGGGACTGAGGACTCTAGCTATCCCACAATTCCCGCACTCTCCAAAAACCATTCTTGGCTGAGCTCCCAATCCCTGAAGGGTCAAAAACATTGTCATGAGTGGTTCAGGGTATATGTCGTCAGCCCCCCTCCCCCATGAAAGAAAAGGGGAAAAAATCATTTCTCGCCTTTTTTCAATGTCACCGTATGTCTACTGGATGCTGCTTTTAGACATGGTGCTGCAGCACTACACAGCAGCATTCCTTTCCCTTTCTGATAGCAGATGGTATAATATGACTGTTATTCGTCATCGTAATCCCATGAGTGCTCCTGGCTGGCCTCAGTGAGGTCGGCCGGGGGGCACCTCGGCAAAAATGGGAATGACTCCCGGTCATTCCCTTCTTTAAGCTATGTCTCCTGGAGATTCAGTCCTGCCTGGAATATCATAGAAGCTGGAGGCTGCGCTCCCCTCCCTCCGTTTAATGTCTAATGGAGATTCAGTCCTGCCTGGAATATCATAGCAGCTGGAGGCTGCCCTCCCCCATCCCCTTTTATCTCTGCTTGCAGACACAATAAAGTCAGTGTTGTTTCTTATTCATGCATTCTTTATTACTTCATCACACAAATGGTATAACTGGCATGGTAGCTCAGGAGGGATGAGGGAGGAGGGAAGCAGTGGGTGGTGTTGTTGCAGGGACACCCCCTAGAATGGCATGCAGCTCATCATTTCTGTGGGATGTCTGGGGCTCTGACCCAGAGCGCTGTTTGCCTCTCTGATTCTTTAGTAGACTTGCCTGATATTCTAGGCAGGACTGACCCTCCCTTTAGACAAAACTTAAAGAAGGGAATGACCTGGGGAGTCATTCCCATTTTTGTCCATGCGCCCCGGCCAACCTCTCCGAGGCCAGCCAGGAGCACCCATGACAGCAGCAGACAGTACAATATGACTGGTAACCATCTCTGCTAACTTGCAAAGGCAAGGGAATGCTGCTGTGTAGCACTGCAGTACCGCATCTGTCAGCAGCATCCAGATGACATATGGTGACAGTGAAAAAAGGCTGAACGGGCTCCATAGTTGCCGTGCTATGGCGTCTGCCAGGGCAATCCAGGGAAAAGGGCGCAAAATGATTGTCTGCCGTTGCTTTCACGGAGGGAGGATTGACTGATGACATTTACCCAGAATCACCCACGACACTGTTTTTGCCCCTCATGCATTGTGAATTCCGATGGGCAGGGGAGACTGTGGGAACTACGGGATAGCTATGGGATAGCTACCCACAGTGCAACGCTCTGGAAATTGATGCTAGCCTCGGTACATGGACGCACATCACCGAATTAATGTGCTTAGTGTGGCCGCGTGCACTCGACTTTATATAATCTGTTTCCAAATACTGGTTTCTGTAAAATCGGAATAATCCTGTAGTGTAGACATACCCTCATACTCTACAAGGCAGCATGAATTATGGGAGGAGATACAGCATGGCAGAGAGAGACAGAGACGTGTGTGCGAGAGAGATGCATTTTGCCCATTTAAGTATGCTGACCCCACTCTAAGTACACTGCCTTTTTAAGTAGATCAGCAAGTTGAGACAGCAGCTGCTGCCAGCAAGCTTCCTCCATCCTGAGCCCTGTCTTGTCCTCCCCTGGTCTGTGGAATAGGGTAAAGGAGCGGGGGAAGGGGGACACCCTGACATAAGCATCCCTACCCCCCGCACCCGCCAGCAAGTAGGAGGTTCCCAGGAGCAGCTCCAAGGCAGAGGGCAGGAGCAGCACACATCCATGGGGAAGGGACACCTGAATTGCCTGGCAGTTGATAGCCTGCTGGGCGGCTGCTGCACAGGGAACTTAGGGGAGCTGAGAAGGGGGCTGCTGGCCCATCCTGGTTCCAAGCCCCCACCAGCTAGCTCCAACCAGCTGCTCTTCCTGCAAGCAGTGGACAAAGCAGGTGGCTGCCAAATAACGGGCATTGCGCAACTTTAAACGAGCATGTTCTCTAATTGATCAGCAATGTAACAACAAAACAACATTAACCGGGATGACTTAAGTGAGGAGTTACAAATGGAAGTATTTCAAATTAAAAATCAGACAAAAGCAATCAATGGTATCTTTTCAACCAAAACTACTAGTAAGTGGGTTTGCCAGACAAAGTGTTTTCTTGCAAAGTTCTCTTTGCACATCTTAAGATTTGTCTGTTTGGTCACTGTTAGTGCTATTAGTGCAGAAATGCTTCTTACAATCCAATACTATATTGTGTTGATGCAGTTTAGATGGGACATTACTCCCTGCTTCTTAAGTCATGGTTTCTGCTGTCCTACTATGGCAGCTGCTTCTTATTGCAGAAGGGCCTTGGCCTACACCAGGAAGAACTCTCCCTGCACATAAACATCAGGGAACTCAGTGGGTTGTCTGCTTAGCCAGCCAAGTGTTCCTTCCCCAGACCTCTGGCAAGGTGGTGCAAGTCCTGACAGACAATACTGTGGCCATGTTCTATATCAACAAGCAGGGAGGAGCTTGATCCTTTACCCTGTATCAGGAGGTCATCCATCTATGAGATTTCTGCACGAAGCACTCCATCCACCTTGAGGCATCACATCTTCCCAGAGTCCAGAATGCACTGGTGGATCACCTCACGAGGTCCTTTTCCTCTCACCACGAGTGGTTCCATCACCATAAATCATCAGGTTCATCTTCCAATGCTGGGAGTCTTCCCAGGTGGACCTGTTCATGACCAAGCAGAACAGAAAGTCCTACCAGTTTTTCTCACTGTGAGGACACAGCCTGGGCCCTCTCTCCTATGCCTTCCTGTTCCCATGGACAGGGCTTCTGCTCTACACTTTTCCCCCTGTCCCTCTGGTTCACAAGGTCCTCCTGAAAATCAAGTGGGACAAGGCGAGAGTTATTCTCATAGCCTCAGTATGGCCACATCAACACCAGTTTGGCACGCTGCTAGATCTATCAATAGCAATCCCAATCCTGCTTTTGCTCTGTCTGGACCTGATCTCAGAAGACCATGGCCAGTTGCTTCACCCAAACCTCACCTCCCTTCACCTAACTGTGTGGATGTTATATGGCTGAACCTGGAGGAGCAGGCCTGTTAGGAGCTAGTTCTCTAGATCTTGATAGGTAGTAGAAAGCCATCCACTAGGGCTACCTACCTTGCCAAATGGAAGCGCTTCTCAATTTGGGTGTGACATAGAGGTCTCTCTCCGATCCAGTCTTCTCTTCAGGTTATCTTGGACTATTTAAGAACATAAGTGGCATTCCTTGCACAAGTCCCAGTCCGGAACAACTGCAGGGCAGCAACTTGGTCATCGGTGCATACCTTTGCATCCCACTATGCCATCACCCCACAGGCCAGAGATGACGCCAGGTTCGGAAGAACAATGTTGCAGCCAGCATGTCCATGAACTCTGATCCCACCTTCTGAGGTACTAGTTGTGAGTCATCTTGTGGAATGGACATGAGCAAGCACTTGAAAAAGAAAAAATGGTTACTGACCATAATTGTTGTTCTTTGAAATGTATTGCTCATGTCCATTCCACGACCCACCCTCCTGCCCCTCTGTCGGAGTGGACCAACAAGAAGGAACTGAGAGGGTGTATGGCCTTTGACGCCCCTTATACCAGCACCTGAGCGCGCTGCATCAGGGGGTGCTGAAGCCAGCCCAATGGATACCACTGAGGGAAACATCTCCAGCAACAGTGCACATGGCATGCACACACCTAATGTGGCATAGACATGAGCAACACATCTCGAAGAACAACAGTTATGGTCAGTAACCCTTTTTTATAGTATTATTTATTCTAATCTTTCTGTAACTCACTGCTGTAGTGAAAATATCTTCAGTGCACTGATGTGATCATTGCTTCTCACTAGGTAGGAGCTCAATCACTGGTAGCCAACTTGTATAATGTATCTAAATAGTCTCAGGTTGTTCTGAGGGGTAGCAGTTGGTAATGGTAGTGAAGTAACAGGTGAAAGAACCTGGAGATATGTTACAGGACTCCCCTTATGCTCACTAATATGATTAGCATTTTAACATTTTCTATCAGTATGCTTAATTCTATAAGTAATTCTTATATGTTTTCTAAAGCAAAAAACAAAAACAAAAGAAAAAAAACAATAACAAAGCAAAAACACCAAAAAAGAAAGGAGAAATTTAATTACAAAGTGTTTGGTTGGTTAAAAAGAGCAAAAGCTATATTAGAAGCATGGCTGTTCCATATAGGGATTACTATAAACAGAACCATGTCTAGAAGGGGTTCACCAGTTAAAATGGTCAGATTTAACAAGACACAAGCTCCCTTCCAGGGCTCATAGAGTCACCAAGTATGGGTCTGATTGGTGTGTCTCCACTCTTACCAGGTGCGCTCAGTCGTATGGAGTGCAGACGACAATAAGTTGATTTCCTGTGGCACAGATGGTGCAGTGTATGAGTGGAGCTTGTTGACGGGTAAGAGGGAGTCAGAGTGTGTGCTCAAGTCCTGCAGCTACAGCGGTGTTGCCATCTCTCCTGACGCCAAAATCATCTTTGCTGTTGGATCTGACCAAACGCTCAAGGAAATTTCGGATTCTTCGGTAAGCCAGTTAACATACATACCTGTGACTTTGCTAGGTCCTGGCAGGCAGCTTAAAGGATGGTCGTTACCCAGGGAAAGCACTGGTGTTTCCTCACCCTACCTCCTGTTTTCCAGTTTAGGCAAATAGGAAGGAACCTTATCTACATATGCATCCACCAACACCTCCTACCACCTGAAATGTTATGTTGTTATTTATCCATGTTCTTATACTGTGCCCTTCCCCATGATACCTGAGCATTTGTTGCTGTTTCATTTCAATTTATGATACTTCCAGCAATTTTTCAATGCATATGACACATTAACTTTATGAAATACATTATCAAAAGCTTTACTAAAATTCAAATATATCTCATCAGTTGCAGTTTCCCTTGTCCACAGCTTTTCTTTACAGAAGCAGTTAAATGTGTGTGACAAGTGTTTAAAATTTTCAAAAGCACCTAAGTCTCACCTTTAAAAGTTACTTAGACACTTTTGAAAATTTTACAAAGATCTATTTATAAACCTTATGTTAGGGGTTTTTTTTACTTTGAACTTTGGGGTACAGATGTGAAGACCTGCATGAAAGACTCCCTAAGCTTATATTTTACAAGCTTAGGTTAAAAACCTTTTTAAGGCACAATTTTTTGTTGTGTTTTTGGATGGTATTTCTGACACCACAAAGTGATTTAAACAAACATTTAGGGAGGGGCCACTTGGAGCCCTGTCCCCCAAAAAATATTCCCCCAAGCCACTTCACCTCATTTTCTGGGGAGGCTTGAGAATAATATACCAACCAAATAGGTTAACAAGATGAGCACAGACCAGACCCTTGGGTTTTTAGGACACTGAAAACCAATTAGGTTTTTAAAAGAAGAACTTTATTATTAAAAGAAGAACCTCTGTAAAATTAGGATGGAAGGTAATTTTACAGGGTAATAAAAAGACTTAAAACACATTGGCTTTTTCTTTAGGCTTTACTTTAAAGTTACAAAACAGGAATAAACCTTTTTTTTTAGCATAGGGTAAATTTACATGATAAAACAAAAGTTATTTTAATGCATTTTTGCTATTACTTATAATTTTTGTAATTTTAAATGTATTATTTTAGTAGAAGCTGGATTACCTGCTTGGGTTTTTGTTTTATTTTGTTTTAAGAGGAAACACACACAAAAGACCACGAACAAAGACCACAGACAAACACACATAAAAGTCCACCCCCCACTCCCACCCTCATTTGAAAGTATTTTTTTTTGGTTAGGTGCGAACTAGGTTAATTGAATTGATTAATCCCTTATAGGTAAGTGATTCTGTACCTTTGGCCAAGAGAGATTTTATATTACTGCATACATAAAGGTTGTTACCCTTTTTTTTTATATTTATGACATGCCCCCCAAATCACAGATGATGTTGGACAGTCTGTTTTATACTGGCTGTGTTTTTTTTCTGGAGCTTTAGGAGAAAACAGAGTTAATAAGACACATGCACCTTTAGATATAATACTGATTATATAAAAACTAGCAATATTTTTTATATTTTAAGGACGATTTTAACCAGTTGATTGTGGGAAATTTTTACAGGAGAGTGCATTAGCCACTTTGTTAGAAGCTTTTGAAATGTGTTGTATTTTAAAATTAAAATTTTGGAGAGCTAAACTTTACCTAAGAAGTTTTTTGTTGTTTTTTTTTTTTTACGGTATGAAGCCACTTTAGTGCAGTATGGTTGTTTCGTAGGTGGAAATGCCATTTCCAAACGTATGGGCATAGCTTTTTTAGAGCATACACAATGGTGCAACATTTTTTTTTTGGTGATTGACCAGTGGCTTTTTTTTTTTTTAGACAGTTTTTTGCTGAGAAACACTACAGGATAGAATTTCTGATTTTTTTTTCATTAAAACTGCTTTTGCACCATGCTTGGATGCATTTGTGGTTACTAGGAAAGGTTTGAGGCCCTTAGCACAGAGTTAGACATGAGTGTTGCTTTAAGCTGGCTAAAAGCCATTTGACACTTTTTGGGTTCACTGAACTGCATTTGGCTGATTTTTTGTTTGATTTGGTTTGCAAGTGGGGCAGCGATGTGGCTGTAGTGCAGTAAAGGTAATAATTGGAGATATACCAATCTCCTAGAACTGGAAGGGACCTTGAAAGGTCATAGAGTCCAGCCCCCTGCCTTCACTAGCAGGACCAATTTTTGCCCCAGATCCCTAAGTGCCCCCTCAAGGATTGAACTCACAACCCTGGGTTTAGCAGGCTAATACTCAAACCGCTGAGCTATCCCTCTGCCCTTCAATTTGCCCTACAAGTTGCCTGTAATATTTGGCCAAGCCCAAGAAGGATTGGACCTGTTTTTTTTGACTTTAGGACAGGCCACTTTTGGATAGGATTTACTTTGGTCTGTAGGGGGTTGATAGTTTTTTGACCCACTTGCCATTTAAGATAAGTTACTTTGTTTAGGCCTATTTGACACTTCTTAGTTTTAACAGTTAGTTTTGCCTTTTTTTATGCGCTTGAAGACCTTTTGTAGTGCTTTAGGTGTTTTGCCCATGAATTAGAAAAGATGGCCACATTATTAAGGTAGGCGACTGCAGATTTTTTTAATTTTGCTAGGAGACTATTTACAAGTTTTTGGAAAGTGGTGGGTACAATTTGCAGCCCGAAAGGGAGCACATTAAATTTATATAGCCCTACATTGGTGATGAAGGCTGACCCTTTTTTGGTGGTTTTATTTAGCGATACTTGTCAGTACGCATTGGTTAAGTTTAAGGTAGAGATGAACTGGGCATGTTTTAGTTTTTTTAATAGCTTATTTGTGCATGGCATTGGATAGTTGTGTGGACGAGTTACAGCATTTAGTTTATGGTAGTTTACACAAAAGCGTATTTTTTTATTTGGTTTGGAAACTAGAACCACTGGAGATGCCCATGCACTTTAGAAGGGTGGTTTACCCCCATTTGTATCATGTTTTGAATTTTTTGTTTTATAGCAGTTTTGGCTTGAGGAGCCAGCTGATGAGGTTGGGCTTTAATTGGGTGAGCATTACCTGTGTTAATGGAGTGATATGTCTGTTTGTTTAGTTTTGAGGTGGCTGAGAACATTGGCTCGAAGCTAGTGCACAGCTTTTTGATTTGCTTTTGCTGCATACATTTGAGGGTTATTGAGAGGTTTACCTTTTTTACGCCACTGTTACTTTTTGTTTGTAGTAGACACCTTTAAACCACTTACCGTTATTTTTTTTCTGGGCTGTAAGCTGAGAAACCTTTAATTCTTCTTCGAGTGATTGCTCATATCCATTCCAGTTAGGTGTGTGCACCGTGCGTGCACACTCATTGGAAGATTTTTACCCTAGCAACCCCAGTGGGTCGGCTGGGTCGCCCCCTGGAGTGGCACCGCTATGGCGCCGGATATATACCCCTGCCGACCTAACCGCTCCTCAGTTCCTTCTTACCGCCCGTGTCGATCGTTGGAACAGTGGAGCGCGGCTTAGCTGTCCTCCACTTCCCTAACTTCTCCTTGTTTATTCGATATCTTGTTGTATATAGTTGAATTAGTCTATAGTGTAATTAGTTTTATAGTTTTTAGATAGATAGTGTATATAGTTTAGCGGGGTTTGGGCATTAGCCCTTCCCCGCACCCAGTGCCAGGGCCCATGCCCGGTTCACCGGGGTTCAAACCGTGCTCGGCCTGTAAAAAGCCAATGCCCACAAGCGATCCCCACGACTCTTGCCTAAAGTGCCTCGGGGAATCGCACATCTCAGATAAGTGCCGCATTTGTAAGGCTTTTAAGCCGCGGACAAAGAAGGAGAGGGACTTTTGCTTGAAGACTCTCCTTATGGAGGCATCTCTGAACCCTCCATCCTCGGCACCGAGCGCTGACAGCGCTCCTCCTGCACCGGACCGCGCCGGCTCCACCAAGACACCTCAGCACCGGCCTTCTCCGGCACAGGGACCTGATCAGAGGCCCTCCGCTGCCTCCATACCTTCGACACAGACTCACCCTCGTTCGGACCACCCGGCACCTACTCCTGCTGCGGCACCGGCGACTGTGGTACCGTCGACTCCGGTCCCGAGAGGGCCGTTGAGTCAGGTCCTTGAGAGCTCCCCGCCAAGGCCTGTGGTTGAGCTTATGATGCCCTCCACACCGGAGACATTCTCCTCAGCCAGGGACCTTATAGTGATGACTGAGTCTGCCCTGCCTCAGCCACCGGCACCGTCAGTGCGGGTAATACATTCCAGAGGCAAGCCAACCACAATGAGACCTTCACTGGAATCAGCAAGCTGGCACCGATCTCGATCCAGGTCCCGGCGCCGCTCGCGGTCTCATGAACTGTCCTGGTCTAGATGCCGCTCACAGTCCCAGCACCGTTCACCTTGGCGGTACCGGTCATATTCACGGCACAGATCCACTTCTCATCCTGCCCAGTACTCTTGGTACCGCTCCGGCTCTAGGCACCGCTCCCGTCACCGAGACTCTCGCAGCCGGTCCCGCCGCAGGCCTTCGAGATCCAGGTCGACCTCCCAGCACTGCACCGGTTGTAGGTCCCGGTCTCGCTCTCGGCACCGATATGACTCCCGGTACCAATCCCCGGCACCGAGGAGATCTCCAGCGGCGAGAGTGAAGGACTCATACCAGGCTCGCTCGGCTCCTCCCTGGCCATCCCGACACCCATCCGTGTCTTCTCAGGTGGATAGTGCATACGCCCCAGACACCGATGTGCCTGCTGCATTATTCCATGAGGCTCAGCCTCAAGATCATGGGCCGCAGCAGTGGGGTTTCTGGATGCCTTGGGCGTACCATCAGGCCCAAGGCTCTCACCCAGGTCCATCGCGCTCGGCCACCTCGGAACACCGGTGCCAGAAGCCACGATCACCTGCCCTCCTCCTCCTCCTTTGGAGGAAGGGTTGACCCAGCCTCAGGACTCCCAGCTCCCCAGGGAGACAGAGACCATCCACCAGGAGGAGCCCTCGTCAGACCCGCTTGTTCCAGGTCTCTCCTCTTCATCCTCCCCTGACGAGGCTGTAGCTGGAACCTCGTCTGTTGGCCCTCCACCAATCGACCTCATGGCCCACCAAGACCTCCTCAGGCGTGTTGCACAAAATATGAACTTGCAGGCCGAGGAGGTCCCGGAGGTACAGGACCCAGTGGTAGACATTTTGTCATCAGATGCCCCCACTAGAGTGGCTCTTCCCTTCATTCGGACGATACAGGCCAATGCCACCACGATCTGGCAGTCTCCAGCCTCTGTCCCACCTGCTGCACGAGGTGTAGAGCGTAAATACATGGTGCCCTCCAAAGGCTATGAATATCTCTATGTCCACCCTCCTCCTTGCTCCCTCGTTGTCCAGTCGGTTAACGAGAGGGAGCGCCATGGCCAGCAGGCTCCAGCCCCTAAATCAAAAGACGCGAGACGCTTGGACTTGCTAGGGTGCAAAGTCTATTCTGCAGGCGCACTCCAATTCCGCATGTCCAATCAGCAAGCCCTCCTTAGCCGCTATAATTATAATACCTGGGCAGCAGCAGACAAATTTAAGGATTTGCTTCCGCAGGACACACGACAGGAGTTTTCGGCGATCCTCGATGAAGGAAAGAAGGTGGCAAGAACTTCCCTCCGGGCTTCCCTGGATGCCGCGGACACAGCTGCCAGGACTGTAGCCTCTGGAGTGACTATGCGGCGTATCTCGTGGCTGCAGGTCTCCAGCCTCCCCCCGGAGCTCCAACACACAATTCAGGACCTTCCCTTTGAGGGCCAATGGCTGTTCTCAGATAAAAATGACCCTAGGCTGCAGAGCCTAAAAGACAACAAGGTCATTATGCGCTTGTTAGACATGCACACGCCAGTGACTCAGCGCAGGCCCTTCCGGCCCCAACTGCACTGCCCTTACCCTCAGCCTTGGCAGAGGCAAGACTTCGCCAGATGGCAAGGCAGAACCGGTCGCCAAAGGCAGTCGGGCAACCAAGGGGGCTGTCATAAACAGAGTGTTAAGGGTTAATGTCTCTTATACCTGTAAAGGGTTACAAGTAGGAAACTGGACACCTCCAAGCCTTCCTCAGGGTCAAAACCTTCCTTTTGAAGGTGCGCCCGAGGGCGTTGTACCAGTTTCTTTAAAGGATCCGTCCCCTCCTTTCTCCAACCATCTCTCCTTTTTCCTCCCTGCGTGGTCCCAGCTAATGTCATATCACTGGGTCTTACGCACGCTGGAATTTGGATATCACCTCCAATTTATTACAGGCCCCCCCTTCCACCTCCCTCCCTCGTCCCTCTTCAGGGACCCCTCTCACAAGCAACTCCTCCTCCAGGAGGTGCAAATGCTCCTCACCAAAGGAGCCATAGAGGAGGTACTGGAACACAAATGGGGCAAGGGGTTTTACTCCCGCTACTTCCTAATCCCCAAGGAAAAGGGACGTCTCAGACCTATCCTCGATCTGCGGGAACTCAACAGATACATGATAAAGTTGAAGTTCCATATGGTATCCCTGGGGACCATCATCCCATCCCTGGATCCCGGAGACTGGTATGCCGCCCTCGACATGAAAGATGCCTACTTCCACGTAGCCATCTTCCCACCTCACAGGAGGTTCCTCCGATTCGTGGTCAGTCGCCAACATTTTCAGTTCGCGGTCCTCCCATTCAGCCTCTCTCCAGCCCCAAGAGTATTCACCAAATGTATGGCTGTAGTCGCCGCCCACCTCTGCCGCAGTCGAATACACGTGTTTCCATATCTAGACGACTGGCTCATCCGAGGGAACTCCGAAGCGCGAGTCGTCCATCACGTCCGCATTGTCAAGGACCTTTTCCTACATCTAGGCTTAATGATCAATGTGGAAAAATCGACTCTGATCCCCACTCAAAGGATAGAATTTATTTTCACCACCCTGGACTCCAATCTTGCCAGAGCTTGTCTACCGCTGCCACAGTTCCAGACTATGGTGGCCATCATCCAGAGTCTGCGAGCGGCTCCGTTGACTTCGATACGCACTTGCCTCACTCTCCTGGGCCACATGGCGGCCTATACATTTGTGACGAAATATGCCAGACTGCGCCTCCGGCCCCTCCAATCGTGGCTCAACTCACAATACCGACCAGCCAGGGATGCTATGGACATGGTCGTCACCATTCCCCCGACCGTCCTAGATTCCTTAGAGTGGTGGCTGGACCCCTCCATGGTGTGTGCAAGGCTCCCGTTCCATCCTCCCCAGCCCTCAGTGCCTCTGATAACGGACGCATCATCCCTTGGTTGGGGAACTCACCTCCGGCATCTACACACCCAGGGCCTTTGGTCATCTCAAGAGCTGACCCTGCATATCAACGTCCGGGAGCTGAGAGCAGTCCGCCTCCCTTGCCAGACGTTCCGACACCATTTGCAGGGCCGTTGTGTGTCAATATTCACCGACAACACAAAGGCCATGCACTATATAAACAAGCAAGGCGGCACGAGGTCTTTGCCCCTGTGTCAAGAGGCCTTACGACTCTGGGACTTTTGCATAGCCCACTCTATACACCTCATCGCGTCCTTTCTCCCTGGAGTTAGGAACACGCTGGCAGGTCGCCTCAGTAGATCCTTCCTTTCCCACGAGTGGTCGCTTCACCTGGACGTTATTCTTTCGCTCTTCCGGAGGTGGGGGTTTCCACAGATAGACCTCTTCGCGTCCCGCAAGAAGAGGAAATGCCAGATGTTCTGCTCCTTTCAAGGCCTCTCACTGGGTTCAGTGGCGGACGCCTTCCTTATACCGTGGACGACGCACTTGCTATACGCCTTTCCACCATTTCTGCTTGTCCACAGGGTCCTACTGAAAGTACGCAAGGACAAGACCCACTTGATCATGATAGCTCCAGCGTGGCCTCGGCAACACTGGTACACCATGTTGCTAGACCTGTCCGTAGCCGACCCTGTTCCCCTGCCTCTTCACCTGGACCTGATCACTCAGAACCGCGGCAAACTGCATCACCCAGACCTTCAGTCCCTCCACCTCACGGCATGGCTCCTGAGTGGCTGACCCAGTCTGAGCTACGTTTCTCAGCCCCAGTGCAACAGGTGCTCCTGGGTAGCAGGAAGCCGTCCACTAAACCGACATATTTGGCCAAGTGGAAGCGTTTCACATGCTGGTGTGTGGAGCAGAACCTCCTTCCCGCCAAGGTCTCCATCCCCACTGTCTTGAATTACCTCTGGTCTCTCAAACAACAGGGCCTAGCGGTATCATCTTTGAGGGTCCATTTGGCTGCCATCTCTACCTTCCACCCAGGGGAGAATGGCCGCTCGGTATTCTCACACCCGATGGTGTCTAGATTCCTTAAGGACCTGGAGCGCGTCTACCCCCAGGTACGCCGCCCTGCCCCAACCTGGGACCTTAACCTGGTTCTTGCCAGACTCATGTCCGCCCTATTCGAGCTGTTAGCAACTTGCTCCCTTCTCTACCTCTCATGGAAAACTGCTTTCCTGGTGGCCATCACATCGGCGAGACGAGTCTCCGAACTTTGGGCCCTAACGGTAGACCCCCCATATACTGTGTTCTACAGGGACAAGGTGCAGTTGCAACCACATCCGGCCTTTCTCCCCAAAGTGGTATCAACCTTCCATGTTAACCAGGAGATTTTCCTACCTGTCTTCTTCCCAAAGCCACATTCGTTCTCGCAGGGAGCAGCAGCTACACTCCCTGGACGTCTGTAGAGCGCTCGCTTTTTATATCGAGTAAACAAAACCATTTCGCAGATCCCCCAACTCTTTGTTGCGGTGGCTGAGCGTATCAAGGGCCTACCCGTCTCCTCGCAGAGGATTTCCTCCTGGGTGACGTTGTGCATCCGCACCTGTTACGACCTGGCTCATGTTCCTTCGAGCCACATCACTGCTCACTCTACCAGGGCTCAGGCCTCATCTACTGCTTTTCTCGCCCACATATGCATTCATGAGATTTGTCACGCAGCTATCTGGTCCTCGGTCTATACCTTTGCTTCTCACTATGCCCTCGTTCAGCAGTCTCGGAATGACGCAGCCTTTGGCTCTGCAGTTTTACACTCTGCGACATCTCACTCTGACCCCACCGCCTAGGTAAGGCTTGGGAATCACCTAACTGGAATGGATATGAGCAATCGCTCGAAGAAGAAAAGACGATTACTCACCTTTGTAACTGTTGTTCTTCGAGATGTGTTGCTCATATCCATTCCAAACCCGCCCTCCTTCCCCACTGTCAGAGTATCTGGCAAGAAGGAACTGAGGAGCAGTTAGGTCGGCAGGGGTATATATCTGGCTCCATAGCAGCGCCACTTCAGGGGGCGACTCAGCTGACCCACCGGGGTTGCTAGGATAAAAATCTTCCGATAAGCATGCACGCGCGGCGCACACACCTAACTGGAATGGATATGAGCAACACATCTCGAAGAACAACAGTTACAAAGGTGAGTAGCCGTCTTTTTTTTGGACTAAAAGGGCTTTAGAGAATTAACATGGTATACTTTAGGCTTTATGTTTGAAGTGGGAGATGCTATGAGACAGTTAACAGCTTTTAGGCACCTTTGGACCGTGAATGGCCCTTTTCATGATGCTTTTATTTTATGGGCCTGGAGCATTTTTATAACTATGACTTTGATAGAGTACTTTTTGGCATGTTTATTATAACAAGCCTTTTGCTTTTTTTGAGCATTTTTTCAGCTTTTTTAAGCAAGGGCCAAAGAGTTTTGTAGGGTGTTTTGTAGATTGTTTACAAAGTTAAGAATGTTAGTTTTTGGAGAAGGCGTAAACCCCTCCCATTGCTGTTTTACCAGCTGTAATGGCACCTGAAACTTGCAGCCATACACAAGTTTAGATGGTGAAAACCCTAAACTGGGATGTGGTACAGTCCTGTAGGCAAAGAGCAACACTAGGTTTTAATTATTGAAGTGCTTATTTACGAATGTATGTATTATGGCCCCCAAAGTTTTATTAAACTCTTTTACCACACCATTTGTTTTATGATGGTAAGGGGTGGCAACTGAGTGGTTTACCCTGTTTTTTTGATGCTGGAGACATTAGTTTTTTACTGGACTGTGGACTTGGGCTTGGTTTCTTTGGAAGTGATGTAGGTTGTGGGGCTGTTTTTGTTGACTGCGAACTGCTTTTTGCTGGTGCACTATGTTGCATTTTAGGCTCCCTCTGAGCCTCTTGTGCAGGTTTAGCTGCTGCTGCCAGCGCTGGATTCAGTGCTGGCAATGGTTTTGGTGCTGGTTGCTTCACCCATTTTGGTTTTGGGACTGGTTTTGGTTGGGTCTTTGGGACTGGATTCACTACTGCTGTCGCAGACATTGGCATGGGATTTGGTTTTACCACCTTAATTTGGGGTTTTGGTAACACAGATTGGGCCCTTGTAGAAGGCTTAGGAACAGAGCTAGGTGTGAAGGCTTGATTAGCCTGGCTGCAGGTAACCATTTTCACCCTCTTGGCTAGCTTTACATGATGGGCCCAGTTTTCCCCCAGCAGCATGGGAATGGGATAATTATTATAGACTGCAAACGTTTACATTTCTGATCAGCGCTTGTACTGAACAGGCAACTTGGCTGTAGACAAGTCAAAAGAGTTTGACTGGAAGGGTTGAATTGTTACTTGGGCCTCTGGATTGATGAATTTGAGGTTTACTGAGGATTGGTTGATAGCTGACATCTGTGCTTTAGTGTTCCTTCACGTGATAACGTTTTTCCCACCCACAGTTACAGTTTTTCTTCACTTTGAGTGTATTTGGGAGGCATATGGGCCTGAGGACCTTTGGTGTGACCCCAGTGCAATGAACTGTAATTTGTTGTGGTTTTGGGGGCAGTTGGCCTTTACATGCCCCAGCTTGTTACATTTAAAACATTGCCCAGCTGACTGGTCAGTGGGGCGAGATGGTTTGCTGAAGAATGATGTGGTGGATAATAAGGTGTTTGGGGTTTTGGGGGTGGATGTAGGTGGGGCCTTAGGCTGCCCCCGGTGGTATAGAGTGGTTTCAGAGTGTTCCTTTTGGTATTCGCCCAAACTGCATCCAGGGTTGTTTTTTTCTGCTACCTTCACCCATTTTGTTTTGATTTGCCCTGCCTTTTTGGTGGTTTGGGACTGCCTGTATTGATTAGCATAAGAAGCAAGACTTTTTGCTGAGTTAATTTTTTTATTTCATAAGCACTGTTTTACATTATTATTGGTTATAGTTAAGAACTGCTTCTGTACAACCAAATTACACATTTTTTTTAAAGCTAGTGTGATAGACCCAGGCCAGTTGGGAACAGCAGAGTAGTAGAAGGGAGATATACTGGCCACTGAAGAAGCAATTTTCTGTTTCCTGAGTGACCAGAGCAGGGGCTGTTCCAGGCTAATGAGAACACCTGAGTCTAATTAACCTGCTAAGAGTCAGGTGAGGCTGTTAAGCACCTGACTCTCATTAAGGCCCCTCTGATGCTATAAAAGGGCTCACTCCAGTTAGGCCAAAGAGAGCCAGGGGTGAGGATGTGCATGTGAGGAACTGGGAGCAAGAGGCGTGCAAGAAGCTGAGAGTGAGTAGGCATACAGCTGGAGGACTGAGAAGTACTCAGACATTATCAGACATCAGGAGGAAGGTCCAGTGGTGAGGACAAAGAAGGTGTTGAGAGGAGGTCATGGGGAAGTAGCCCAGGGAGTTGTAGCTGTCGTGCAACTGTACCAGGAAGCACTTTAGACAGCTGCAGTCCACAGGGCCCTGGGCTGGAACCTGGAATAGAAGGCGGGCCTGGTTCCCCCCAAATCTCCCAACTCCTGATCAAATACAGGAGGACTTGACCTGGACTGTGGCTTCTACCAGAGGGGAAGATCTCTGGGCTGTTTCCTGACCCACAGGGTGAATCTGTGAGGCGAGCAAATCCACTGATAAGTGCAGGACCCACCAAGGTAGAGGAGGAACTTTTTCACACTAGTTAAACCCTTTTTTGACCCCCATTTATCTAACAGATTCTTTATTTGGTTTACATCAGGGGTAGGCAATCTATGGCACGGGTGCCGAAGGTGGCACGCAAGCTGGTTTTCAGTGGCACTCGCATTGCCCAGGTCCTGGCCCCAGGTCTGGGGGGCTCTATATTTTAATTTAATTTTAAATGAAGCTTCTTAAACATTTTTAAAACCTTATTTACTTTACATACAACAATTTTTTAGTTATATATTATACACTTATAGAAAGAGACCTTCTGAAAACATTAAAATGCATTATTGGCACACGAAACCTTAAATTAGAGTGAATAAATGAAGACTTGGCACACCACTTCTGAAAGGTTGCCAACCCCTGGTTTACATAAACCACATTACTTAGTCCAGCCCCTCTTTTAAGGGCTTTAAATTTTACTTTGTAAGTTTTAGGTGTAATTTTGAAATTGTTTTAAAACCAAATTTTTAAATTTACCATAGTTAAAAGCATTCTTAATAGGTATTTTGTTGAATATGTTCAGAGCTTTTTCAGTTAATTTTGCTACCAATGTGATTATTTTGTGATTTTTAGGAATTGCATGGAGGGTGCACAGTTTTTAAAGGTGATGAAATATTTAGCAATATTACTGGATTTATTTTACTGTGGATATAGTTGCTTCTATTTGTGGATTTTTGGGGAAGTGGAGCCAGCTGCTGATGGGTTTTGTTTTTTTAACTCCATAACAGCCAGTTTAGGCTTTTGGGCTGAAATTTGGGCCTTAATCTGGGCCTGTATTTTTTTGTTTTTTAACTTCAGGGCTATTTTATGGACAGCTTCCTTCCTGGCTGCCTCTGCCTTCAAGTGTTTTGCCTCCTTTCTTTTCAACTTCAAGCGCTTTAAGGCCATTTGTTTTTTAAGTTTTTCTTTCTTTTCTCAGCTTTCAATTTAGCTAATTTGGGGGGAGGGGGGGATCTCATTTTTTTGTTATTCTAGCCTTTCTGCGCTTAACCTAGCATAAACCGAGAGCTAGAAAGAAAAAAAGAAGAAAAAAAACAGCTTGTGAATTCCCTTGAAGGAATTTAACTACTCTGCCTTCAGGCAAAGTAAAAAAGAACTCCAGCTGCTCTCAGTTTAAAAAAAAAAAAAGTGTCCTTTAAAGAAAAAAACCTCCTTGGTTTTCAATCAGCCAAAAGAAAAAATGTTTTTAAAATTCTGAGGTCTGTGCTTCTGGTTTAAAATGATCCTACCGCATTGCCATCATGTCAGGGTTCCCTCTCCACTTTGAATTTTGGGGTACAGATGTGGAGACCCGGATGAAAGACCCCCTAAGCTTATATTTTACCAGCTTAGGTTAAAAACTTTTTCAAGGCACAAATTTCTTTTCTTGTTCTTGGACGCATTGCTGCCACCACCAAGTGATTTAAACAAACATTTAGGAAGGGGCCACTTGGAGCCTTATCCCCTGCAAAATATCCCCCCATGCCCTTTTACCAACCAATATACCAACCAAATAAGTTAACAAGGTGAGCGCAGATGAGACCCTTGGGTTTTTAGGACACTAAAAAACAATCAGGTTCTTAAAAGAAGAACTTTGTTATTAAAAAAAAGTAAAAAGAACCTCTGTAAAATTAGGATGGAAGGTAATTTTACAGGGTAATAAAAAGACTTAAAACACAGAGGATTTTCCTCTAGGCTTAACTTTAAAGTTACAAAACAGGAATAGCAGCAAAGAATCCTGTGGCACCTTATAGACTAACAGACGTCTGTTAGTCTGTAAGGTGCCACAGGATTCTTTGCTGCTTTTACAGATCCAGACTAACACGGCTACCCCTCTGATACAAAACAGGAATAAACCTTTCTTTTAGCACAGGGCAAATTTACAAGCTAAAACAAAAATTAATTTAACACTTTTTTTTGCTATTACAATTTTTGTAATTTTAGATGTATTATTTTAGTAGAAGCAGGATTACCTGCTTGGGTTGGTTTTTTTTGTTTTGTTTTAAGAGGGAACACACAAAAGAGCACAAACAAAGCCTTCCCCGCTCCCCTGCCCTAGTTTTGAAAGTATTTTTTTCCCCATTTGTTTTTCTGGTTAGGTGCCAACTTGGTTAATTGAACTGATTAATCCCTTACAGGTAAATGATTTTTTACATTTGGCCAAGAGGGATTTCATATTACTGCATACATAAAGGTTGTTACCTTTTTCTTGATATTTATGACAACCTATGTGACACTACGTCCCATATTCTTCATAGATATATTATTATGATATGATTATGGCACAACTATGATATATTTTATGCAAGATAGGTTATGTGGGATATCATTAAAAAGGTTATGATTTACTGAATATGGCTGAATATGATTATCCTATTTGTATGCATGTATCATGTTGGTATCTGAAGTTAGGAATATTGTCTATGCATTTATTACAAATGTATTTACACCTGAGGAACGCCCACTAGACAGAATGCAATCAATCTAGATAGCTGGCTGGGAAGTGCCTTTAGAGAGAACTACAGGTCTTAGAAGAAGGTAATCTCCCACTGGGGAGCCTTCCTGAGGATGCTACAAACAGCATCTGAGTTATGGCTGCTGTGACCCTACAGCGGAGGTGGGCAAACTATGGCCCGTGGGCCACATCCGGCCTACAGGACCCTCCTGCCCGGCCCTTGAGCTCCTGGCCTGGGATGCTAGCCCCCGGCCCCTTCCCTGCTGTCCCCCCTCCCCTGCAGCCTCAGCTCACTGTGCCGCCGGTGCAATGCTGTGGGTGGCGGGGCTGCAAGCTCCTGCAGCAGCACAGCTGCAGAGCCAGGTCCTCACCTGGTGCTCTGTTCTGCGTGGTGGCATGGCTGGTTCCAGCCGGGTGGCGTGGCTACCTGTCCTGGTGCTCTGGGTGTCACGGCTGTAGTGCTGCCAGCCACCAGTGCTCCAGGCAGTGCGGTAATGGAGCAGGAAGCAGGGGGGTTGGATAGAGGGTAGGGGAGTTCGGGGAACTGGTCAGGGGGTAGGGATGTGGATAGGAGTCAGGGTGGTCAGAGGACAGGGAACAGGGGGGTTGAATGGGGCCAGGGGTCCCAGGGGAGCATTCAGGAAGGAGGGGGGCTGGATGAGGTGGTAGGGGGCTGTTAGAGGGGTTCCGGGGGCAATTAGGGGACAAGGAGAAGGAGTGGTTGGATGGGACAGGGGTCCCGGAAGGGCAGGAAGGAGAGGGGGGTTGGATTGGGTGGCGGGGGGCAGTCAGGGGCGGGGGTTCTGGAGTGGTCAAGGGACAGGGAGCGGTGGGGGGTGGATGGGGCAGGGATCCCAGGGGACTGTCAGGGGACAGGGGAGGTTGGATGGGGCAGGAGTCCTGGGGGGATGCAGTCAGGGGGCGAGAAGCAGGAGGCAGGGGCGGGCAATGCCTGGCTCTTTGGGAAGGCACAGCCTCCCCTAACCGGCCCTCCATACAATTTCCAAAATCCGATGCGGCCCTCAGGCCAAAAAGTTTGCCTACCCTTGCCCTACAGGGACATGTGATCAAGTCAGCTGGTACTGGACTCCATCTTCGAATACCAATGTTTTCCACTGAAAGGCATGGGAGCCAGGGGTGACTCCAAGGGTTTTGCTGCCCCAAGCAGCCAAAAAAAAAAAGCCACGATCACGATCTGCGGCAATTCAGCGGGAGGTCCTTCGCTCCAAGCGGGAGCGAGGGACCCTCCGCCGAATTGCCGTCGAATACCTAGACCTGCCACCCCTCTCCAGAGTGGCCGCCCCAAGCACCTGCTTGCTAAACTGGTGCCTGGAGCCAGCCCTGGTGGGAGCTAAGCCTGGAGACAAAGGGTTCCTGCCATATGCAAAAGCTATTTAAGGCAAGGGAGTGACATCATCATGGTTCTTCACTGACTCCCCAGCAAAGGAAACTCCTGAAAACTCCGGAGGAAGAAGGACTGACCTGGGGGAAGGGCTGAACCCGGACTAGAGGGGTTTCTAGCCTGTGAAAGGAATACCTGGGGTTTTACGCTGCAAGCAAGTGCAGTTTGCCCTTTAAGAAGCTCTGCAATCGGCTTAAATCATCATTAGAATGCTACCGAATTCACCTTCTATTTTGGTCAATTTCACAGTCATAAAATTTTTAAAATGCACATTTCATTATTTCAGATATTTAAATCTGAAATTCCATGGTGTTGTAATTGTAGGGATCCTGACTCAAAAAGTTGTGGGTGGGGTCACAAGGTTATTGAAGGGGGCTTATGGTATTGCTACCCTTATTTCTGCACTGCTGCTGGTGGCAGCGCTGCCTTCAGAGCAGGGCAGCTGGAAAATGGTGGCTGCTGGCTGGGAGCCCAACTCTGAAGGCAGAGCCACCTCCAGCAGCAGTGCAGAGGTAAGGACGGCATGGTATGGTATTGCCATCCTTACTTCTGCACTGCTGCGTGCAGAGCTGGGCCCTCAGTCAGCAGCTGCCACTCTCTAGCCAGCCAGCTCTGAAGGCAGCAGCACAGAAGTAAGGGTGGCAATACCACAACCCCCCCGCCCTAAAATAACCTTGTGACCGTCCTTGCAACTCTTTTGGGTCAGGACCCCCAATCTGAGAAACAGTGGTCTCCCCCATGAAATCTGTTTAGTATAGGGTAAAATCACACAAAAGACCAGATTTCACGGTGGGAGACCAGATTTCACGATCTGTGACGTGTTTTTCATGACCTTGAATTTGGTAGAGCCCTAATCATTATTTAGGGTGAAAATTAGCTACTCATGTCCAATCTCTTTAGTATATTAAGCTTAGATTGTGTTTTTTGTTTTTTTGTTAAGTAATTTGCTTTGATCTGTTTGCTATCCCTTATAATCAATTAAAATCTATCTTTTGTAGTTAATAAACTTGTTTTTGTTTTGTCTAAAACCAGAGTGTGGAAATCATACTTGGGGCAGAAAAGTGTTACATCTCTCTCTCCACATTGAGGGAGAGGGCAGATTTTGTGAGCTTACACTGTACAGTTCTCTGTGCAGCGCAAGACAGTTTAATTTTAGGTTTACCCTCCGGCGGGGTGTGTGCCCGGGAAGCCGGTAAGTGCCCTAGCTGTATAGCTTTCCCATGCAGGGACTGGTCAGAAAGCTTGTCTGCATGTTATTACAGCTGGGTGTGTCCCTACCTGTGTGCTCATGAAAGTGTGAGACTGGAAGTGTGTCTGCAGCTTGTCACAGCATTGCAGCATGAGTGGAAGCCCAGGCTGGTGGGTCGAGGGGCTCAGTGGTACCCCAGTTCCAGGCAGCACCCGCGGGGAACTCTTCACACCCTAATACTAATCATTGCTCATGGCTCTGTTCCTCTAGGCAGATTTTTTCTCATTATTTTGTCATTATTTTCTGTAAGTCGAATGGTGTGACAGCTGCTCATACACTATGTTACTTAGGCAGTATTATAGAGCTTAGTCTGTGCTGCTTTTCTTTTCTTTCCTATTTTTTTTAGATCCTGCGTGAAGTGCCTACTTTTGATGTTACTTATACTGCAATAGTTGTGTCTCATTCTGGGCGCATGGTGTTCACAGGCACTTCAGTGGGGACCATCCGATCTATGAAATACCCACTGCCTGTGCACAAGGAGTTCAATGAGTATCAGGCCCATGCTGGCCCTGTTACCAAGGTAAGGAGTTTATTTTTCTTTTTTAACCAACATCTGAGTCATTTGGACTCCCCTGCTCTTTGTTTATCTCTGTTTTCTTCTACTCTATAGCATCTGCTAGTGTTAAGGCTACATATTGTATGTGAAAAATGTTAGAATTATTTGTTTTAATTTTTATGAATGTTAAATCTCCTTGGTTTTGTTGGTTAAGGTATTGTTGGCTGAAAGGTAGATAAGGGTTAAATCCTGCAGCCCCTCACTACTGAAACATGTAAACCAATTTGGACAAGAAACAGGATCAAAAGAAGGAACTTTAAAATATTAAACAAGGGATCTTTGGAAGGAATAAAAGGCAGCCCATGAGCTGAGAGGGAAGATTCACTGACTGGGAAGATCAGACTGACCGACAGGCAGCAGTTGCTTGAGGCATCCTGCCTGACCCAGCCACAATGCTTTGGGTATACCTGACCTAAGCAGAACCTAGTTAAACTGGCATGTAAAGGCGAAGTTTATATAAGACAAAATATGTGCAGGCTTTTATTATTTTTAATCCACTTATCTCTGCTTGCAATGCTCCTTTGACCAAATTAATCGTACTCTATTTTGAACAAGCTGTTTTCTGGCACTGCCTTTACCGGTTTGGATCACAGCTCTCAGAGAGACTATTGTAGCAGGGGCCAAAACTAGTTGGACCCGTTGGAGGTAAAGTTAGTTGGTAACCAAGGGATGCTGCAGCTAGTGATTCAGTCCAAAAGTGGATGATCTTTGGGGTTCAGCCCTGAGAGTGGGCCTATGACTTGGAGAGGGTGCCCGAGAGAGACTAAAAGAAGGATCACAGGTGCAGCTCACCTTTCTGTCATAATGCTATGCTGAGTTTCATTGTAATCCTCTGTCACATGCATGTAAGTGCCTCAAAAATTCTGCTCTGGGGCTAGAACTATCTGCGCCCTTTGGCAGATTGTTTCAGCAAATTTCAGGAGAATCCATTCACCTGTATCTGAGTTATGGGAGAGGATGAAAAAAATACCTTCCCAGCATTTAAAAGAAAAAAAAATTGTGCTCAAATATGGCTGAACAAAAAATTCCTAACTTGGCATATGGCACATCCTCTCTGAGGAAGAATCTCCTATTTAGGTTTGGCTGGGGTGAAGAAAATAAAAATAAAGTTATAAGGGATTGGAAAATCTCATCTGAGCATCGCCCGTGGATATTTGTAAAGTTTTTAGTAGAACCTAATGAAGCCACCTTTCTTGCTTTGAAAAGGGCAGTGAGAATGGCACATCTTCCCCATCCAAACTGGCATGCCCAGGGCACACTGCTTGGACAAACTGCGAGAAAGAAATTGTAACTGCCAATCTGTCAACCTTTCGGAAATACTGTAAAGCTGATGGATGGCTTCCAGAGGATGGGTCTTGCGAGGGGGCCTCACCCTGTGCAAAGATGGAGAAATTTCAGATTCTTTTTGTTTTTTTTAAAAAAAAAAGCCAAATCCTTTGCCCCTTTAAAACTCTTTGTGGAGGCTAGTTGTGTTAAGTATCTGTGACAGAATGTTGGGCACGAAACCCCTGCCATGCCAGCCCCAATCAAGGGGAATGGATTGGGGCTGGCTGAATAGCCCTGCCTGCTTGGCAACTAGGAACAGCTGCGAGCTTAATTAGCAAGGGGCTATAAAGGCTGGGAGGAAGGAAACCAGAAGGGGGAAGAGAAATATGAGAGGCTGAGAGGGACTAGTGGTTCTGTTCTGTTGCTGGTGAAGTCTGGCTGTAAAACCCTGTACATAGATAGTAAGCTGCTGGTGGGAAAGAACTATAAATAAAATACAAGGATGATTGCATCAACCTGAGGTGTCCCTAATTAGTTTTGTGAGGACAGAAGAGGCAGAAGCAAGAGGGGCCCAGCTACGCCTCGCTACAATATCATTGTCAGAAAAGTGGACCCTTGACCTAGGATCTTGTCTGTACTAGATTTGTAATTTTTTTTCCCGACGGTCTAGTAATGTTTGTGCAGCTCCACTGGTGACAGGAGTGCTAGTATAGACAGGGCCCAGGGGTTGTTAGTGTTCTAGCTATCCTGTTGTCTAGACTTGATGGTTAAAAAGCTGGTAGCTCAGCTACATTAGCATTCTCACCACAACTTCACTGATCATAATAATGATAGGAACTCTTAGGGAAAAAAATCTAATGTAGACATAACCTATATCTCTCCCCTAGCCTATATCATTTCTACTCTTTTTATTCTGCTGTCTCTTCCCTCCTTAGATGTCCATAACATGTGATGACCAATTTCTGCTGACCGGCTCAGAGGATGGCTGCCTGCTTATCTGGAAAGTGTATGATAAGGAAGGACGGGGTCTGAAACGGGAGAAGGAAGTGGGATATGCTGAAGAGGTGCTGATCACAAAAACAGATATGGAAGAGAAGGTATGAACAAGTTAAGAATACAAATCCTACACTCTCTCCTCAGACTCCCAGTCTAGACATTATGACCCCTACATTTGCAGAATGTTGTGACCAGCTCTGTCTGTACTACACTGTAGCTGAGTAGACTGGCCACAGTATAATTCAGAAGGAGAAGCTATACCCAAACTGCTATTAATATTGATGTGCAAAGAGTAGTGTGTAGCAACTTCCATTTCAGTGAGGGTGAAGAGTAGGGGCCCTATGCCTTGGCCAACTCATTACAGACTTTGAAAGTAGTTTGAGTGGGGAGAGCAGAAGCAGGATTTCTATTTACCGTCTTATAAAGTCAAGCTTCAAAATTAAGTTTTTTCCTGTTTCAGTGGTACATTCACCTCCCAATGGGCAAAACATTTAAAAATGTTCTGGAAACTCAGTGCCATAGTGCTGTTTGCAGAAGTGAGAATATGCAGAGGTAATACCCTCAAGGAATTGTAGTTACTAGTAAGTAACCTTTCTCTCTTAGCAATCTTGTTGGCTTTTTCATGGCAGACTCAAGTCATGCTAGAACTGAAGACTCGTGTGGAGGAGCTGAAGATGGAAAATGAGTACCAGCTACGACTCAAGGACATGAACTACAATGAGAAGATGAAGGAATTAACTGAAAAATTCATCCAAGAGATGGAGTCCCTTAAAACCAAAAATCAGGTATTGTTCACTTTGTAGCAGGAAATAGCAAGATCTCTCTTCTCTTATTGCTAACCACCTGCAGATTTGCTGTCTCGGGGCCAAAGACAAAGCCTACACCTGAATCTGGCATCCCTGCATCTCACAGCATGGTAAGTGGATGTCAATGACAGAACAGGCATGCTCTTGTCAAGTTACAATAAATAGCAGAAAGAATCAACAAGACAAACCTACCTGGCAAAATGGAAGATATTTTCTGAGAGATGGTACCAGAAATCAGTGGCACCTCATCACTCCTCAATTCCTCAAATATTTGACTACTTATTCAAATTGAAATACAAGAACCTGTCACTCAGTTCTCTCAAGGTGCGCCTAGTGGCTATCTCTGTTATCATCCACTGGTGCAGGGGCATAGAACTTTTTCTCATCCATTGGTAATTAGGTTCCTGAAAAGCCTAGTTAAGGTATTCCTGTCAATCAAGGAAACTATCCCTATGGGAGGACTTGAAGCTGATACTTCCAACCCTCATGAGACCAGTCTTTAAGCCCATGGCCTTTTCTTCCATGCCACACCTTTCCAGGAAAGTGGCATTTCTGCTTACTGTAACTTCTACTAGAAGGGTTGGGGAAATTCAGATATTGATGGCTGATCTGCCTTATACAATAGTTGACCTAGACAGTGTATCCATGAAGACACACCCTAAATTTCTCCCTAAGATAGTGACAGAATTTCACCTACATCAACAAATACACCTCACATTCTTCCCAAAACCTCACTGAGCTGAGGCAGCATTGCACATTCTAAAGAGTTTCATCTCGGGCTGTCAAGCGATTACAAAAATCATGATTAATCACACTGTTAAACAATAATAGGATAACATTTATTTAAATATTTTTGGATGTTTTCTACATTTTCAAATATATTGATTTCAATTACAACACATAATACGAAGGCTTTGTTATCTTAGTGACCCCTGCAGTCTCACACTGAAAGGGCAGAGCTACACATTGTACTCTTTCTTTGATTTATTCCCCACCTTAGGCAGGCACTTGAGGGATTTGGAAGTTGGTTTGCTGTTTTCAGATGAAAACTTCATCTGTTTATGTTTTTTCCAGGTGTTAAAGGCAGAGAAAGAAAAGCAGGAACTACAGTACCAGGAGCAGCTGTCTGAGCTGATGGAAAAACAGTCCAGGGAGATGCAGGACCTAGGTTAGGACACATGAGAATATGTACAGCCAGAATGGAAGAAAGTGCATTGAACTCATGGCAAACGACGAAGTGGAGAGGGAAAGTCCATTTAAAAAATGTACAATGCATGAGCAAAATTGTGCAAAACCTTAGGGAAAGTAGGGTATCACTGTCATTATCTAGAATTATTTTAATTGATTTGTATTGTGGTAACACCCAAAATGTGATTTCAATTTGGAAAAAAAAAAGCAAAGTAAGAAGGGACAGGCATGAACCAGAGAGGTGGGGCAATATGGAATGACAGGCAGCTGAAGAAGGTTGGGGGAACATCTAGCACTTGGGAAAACTGAAATGGCAAAAGAGTCCTACAGCAATGGAGTAGAGAAATCTATATAAATGAGTGCCAGGAAAATGGAGGAATTCAAAGCAGCATTGGAGATATGGGGAAAAGCAAGGCAGTGACATTGGACAATAGCATATGTTCATGCTTTGGGACTGAGTGCATCACAAAGAGAAGAGAGTGAAACTGTGATGCTTGTTCAAGCTGACTATGCTCCTCTACAAGCTGACTATGTAAAAATGACATAATCTTACCTATCATTCAGTGAGGAAACCAATATGCAGTGCACCCTGCACAGCACAGAAGTAGCTAGGCCCAAAAGTCATAGTTAAGATCAGTGTTCCCTCTAAACATTCCGCACATGAGTGGGAAAAATATGTGCAGCTATATGGAGGTGATGTGTGACACATAACAAAATCATGTGGTGGGGGTGAGGCTGAAGGGTTCAGAGCGGTGGGAGGGGGCTCAGGGCTGGGGCAGAGGGTTGGAGTGCAGGGGTGTGAGGGCTCTTGGGTGGGACTGGGGATGAGGAGCTCAGTGTTGAAGTTGGGGGATGAGGGCTCTGGCTGGGGATGTGGGCTGTGGGGTGGGGCTAGGGATGAGGGGTTTGGAGTGCAGGCTGCCCCAGGGCTACTGCAGGGAGAGAGAACTCCCCGCAACTCTGTCTCCCCACAGCAGCACCTGGGCTTGTGGGGAGAGGCACCTCTCCCTGCTGTGGCAGCTCCAGAGCTTGAGCCACAGGATAGGCACCGCTCCCCTGGATGCGGCAGGTCCGGGTCAGGGTTGGGTTCGAGCCAGGGGAGGGGCAACTGTCTCCCCAGGTGTGGCAAGTCCAGGGCTGGGTTTGAGCTGGGGGAGGGGCACCCCCCTGCAAGCCACAGCAGGTCCAGGGCTGAGTTGGGGCTGGGGGAAGGGTGCCCCTCCCTCAGTTGTGGCAGGTTCAGGGCTGAGCTAGGTTGGGGGCTGGGGGAGGGGTACCTCTCCTCCAGCCGCAGCAGGTCCCAGCCGAGCGGGCTCCCTGAGGCGCATACACAGCACTTCATAGCCTGCTGTGCGGCCATGCTTTCATGCGGCTTACAGGGAAACTTAGGTTAAGATCATAGCAGGGGAAGGAAACTATTCCGGAAAGGCCAGTGCCTACACTTGCTCTATAAGGGTATGTCCACCCTGGAATAAAAAGACCCATGGTACCACCCCCCCACCCCCGCCGACACACACACTTTGCAGGGTCCCAGAGCTCAGGCTTCAGCCTGAGCCCAAACAGTTTTACGCAACAGTTTTACAGCCTTGCAGCCTGAGTCAGCTGACCCAGACCAACCACAGGTGTTTAATTGGTGTATAGATGAACACTAAGAGCACTGCTCATACAGCTCTGATTATCATCATCTCAGGTAGAGCTTCATTGCTATTGATATATTGCATCAAGTAAATCGGAGAACCCTCCTGTTGGGTGTACTTCCTTCACTCTCGTATCAGAGGGGTAGCCATGTTAGTCTGGATCTGTAAAAGCAGCAAAGACTCCTGTGGCACCTTATAGACTAACAGATGTTTTGGAGCATGAGCTTTCGTGGGTGAATACCCACTTCATCAGATGCATGTAGTGGAAATTTCCAGGGGCAGATATATATATGCAAGTAAGCTAGAGATAATGCGGTTAGTTCAATCAGGGAGGATGAGGCCCTGTTCTAGAACTTGAGGTGTGAAAACCAAGGGAAGAGAAACTGGTTTTGTAGTTGGCAAGCCATTCACAGTCTTTGTTTATTCCTGAGCTGATGGTGTCAAATTTGCAGATGAACTGAAGCTCAGCAGTTTCTCTTTGAAGTCTGGTCCTGAAGTTTTTTTGCTGCAGGATGGCCACCTTAAGGTCTGCTATAGTGTGGCCAGGGAGGTTGAAGTGTTCTCCTACAGGTTTTTGTATATTGCCATTCCTAATACCTGATTTGTGTCCATTTATCCTTTTCCGTAGAGACTGTCCAGTTTGGCCGATGTCCATAGCAGAGGGGCATTGCTGGCATATGATGGCGTATATTACATGCTCCAAAACATCTGTTAGTCTATAAGGTGCCACAGGATTCTTTGCTGTTCATTCACTCTGTTTGAGCCTATGTACAGAGTACCAAACTAGTCAGCTGCACTGAAGCAGTAGAATGGGAGCAACATGAGCTGTGTTCTCAAGTTCTGACAGCATGCTTGCACAAAATAAGGCAGTCCCAGCTCAAAGAGCTCATAATGTAAGATAGAGGCACACATAAAACAGGGCACTCTGGCAAATCCAAAGAATAACTTTTTTGTTTTAATGTTAACTTATTTCTTGTGGGTATCATAATAAAAATACATCTTTAGAAAGGACTTCAATGAGGATGAGGAGGTGGCCTGTGAGCTGGGATGCGGAGGACATTCTGTCCATAGGGATCAGCATGGAAGAAGGCACAGAGATGGGAGTGGGAAAAGATGAATGAGGACATTGAGGCTGTCATTAATAGTGAAGTAGTAGATGCAGGGCACATGACAGGAAAAAGCTCAGAGATGTCCGAGGCAGAGATCTTTATGGCCATAAAGACAATGACAAGAGCCAGAGGAGACGTTGTTGCAGGAAAATATCAGAAATAACAGGGTGTCAAAAATAGGGGTGATAATTATAGAAGGATACCAAGTATCAGAGGGGTAGCCATGTTAGTCTGTATCCACAAAAACAATGAGGAGTCCAGTGGCACTTTGAAGACTAACTGATTTATTTGGGCATAACTTTCATGTGTAAAACCCCCACGTCCCCATTCATCTGAAGAAGTGGGATTTTTACCCACAAAAACTTATGCCCAAATAAATCTGTTCGTCTTTAAGGTGCCACTGGACTCCTCATTGTTTTCATAGAAGGATAGGACATATCTTCCTGCCATTAGCTCTATCATTTCCATCTTGTTCCCAGAATCTGGCAACAACCAGAAACTTTTGTTAGAGTATGAAAAATACCAGGAGCTGCAAGTGAAATCCCAGCGGATGCAGGAGGAATACGAGAAGCAGCTACACGATATGGAGGAGACCAAGAACCAGGCCCTGGAGGAGCTGACAGAATATTATGAGGCAAAACTGCATGAGAAAACCACCTTGCTGGAGGAGGTATGAACTACACATATGCCTTGGGCTGCTGACTGTATCCTATTTCTAATTGTAGTAACACGTATTCCAAAGCCAAGGGAGGTGTGCCTTCTGCACATAGGGCCCTGTCCCAGATTGCGGGGAAATGAGTGCACGGGAAGCAGGGGCTTCCTTATTGCTCTTCTGAGTTAGCTGGGGCATATGCCTTCAGTAAGTACCATTCTAAGGTAGTTGTCTGCCTGTGATATTTCTCTTCCTGCCTCTCCATCCATTTGGAAGGATGTGCCTTAGGAACTCTATCTGTCTGTATGACTCTTATTCATATAATCGTAGGACTGGAAGGCACCTCGAGAGGTCATCTAGTCCAATCCCTTGCACTCATGGCAGGACTAAGTATTATCTAGGCCATCCCTGACAGGTATTTGTCTAACCCGCTCTTAAAAACCTCCAATGATAGAGAACCCACAGCCTTCCTAGGCAATTTATTCCAGTGCTTAACCACCCTACCAGTTTGGAAGTTTTTCCTAATGTCTAACCTAAACCACCCTTGCTGCAATTTAAGCCCATTGCTTCTTGTCCTATCCTCAGAGGTTAACAAGAACAATTTTTCTCGATTCTCTTTGTAACAACCTTTTTAGGTACTTGAAAACTGTTATCATGTTCCCCTTCAATCTTCTGTTCTCCAGACTAAACAAACCCAGTTTTTTCAGTCTTCCCTCATACGCCATGTTTTCTAGAACTTTAACCATTTTTGTTGCTCTTTTCTGGACTTTCTCCAATTTTATTCTTTCCCCTCTCTTGACCTTTCTACTCGTGTGTCAAGATTACTTGTTTTTCGTGCTTCTGAGAAGTCCCCACTTCATTGCTTGTCTTGGGAACTGTTCAACATGGTTATAGGGGGAGTTATTTACCTAGAGTCTCCCATTCTCAAGATACTCACTATGATGGGTTCCCCCCAGGGTGCCACCTGGAACTGGGGTACCACTGAGCCCACCTGATCCACCAGCCTCGGTTCCCTTTATTCTGTACTGCTGTGACCAGCCTCCCAAGCTCTCTCCCAGGCTCCAGTTTGCACCTCCACCAGCACACACAGAGGTAGGGACACACCTAGCTGCAGAAACATACAGCCTTTGTGATCTCCTCTGCCTGGGAAGGCTTCAGCAAAGGAACTGCCCAGATACACAAGTGCATAACCCCCTCTGGAGGGTAAACCTAAAATTATACCATCTTGTGCCGTACAGAGAACTGTACAGTGTAAGCACATGAAATCGCCCTCTCCCTCAATGTGGAGAGGAAATATACAACAGCTTTTTACCCCAAGTTATAACTCCCACATGCTGGTTTGTGATAAAGCAAAAACAAATTTTATTAACTACAAAAGATAGATGTTACGTGATTACAAGGGATAGCAAACAGATCAAAGCAGATTACCTAGTGTGACAAAGTGAGGATTTTTCCTTGTTATGTTGTATGTGAGTCTTACTGTTGAGCCTATGTGAGTTTTACTTTTTTGCATGTATAATATGTGACTCAAGTATCAGAGGGGTAGCCGTGTTAGTCTGGATCTGTAAAAGCAGCAAAGAATCCCATGGCACCTTATAGACTAACAGATGTTTTGGAGCATGAGCTTTCGTGGGTGAATACCCACTTCATCAGATGCACGTCAGTTTCCCTGGGTGCTGCACCAATACCTCGGAGGTGGGAATAGGAGTGTGTGACTTTGGCTGAGACCTCTGGGGCAGGAGAGGCTGCTCCAGCTGTCTGCATGTATGCTATGACCGGTGCCTTTCGTAACCTGAGACCCAGGAGGGGAATGCAACCAGGTGACTCTTGGCTTGGGAAATAAGACAAAGGAAGGAGGAGGAGCAGTGAGGGTGTCTGAGGTCAGGTCACTGGAAGATGGGCAGTCTGTTTGGGGGACTGGAAGAGGAAGAGTTCAGGCCGTCTTGCCCAGGACTCCCCGTGATGGATTTGGCTGAAAGTCACTGATTTCTGTGCTAACAAGTTCTGTTCTACACTGTCATCCTGTTGACTAATAAACCTTCCATTTTACTCTGGCTGAGAGTTACATCTGACTATGGAGTTGGGGTACAGGGCCCTCTGGCTTCCCTAGGAGCGAACTCGCTGCGGGAAGCGCATGGTGTGGAAGGAGATGCCGAATTCTCCGAAGTCTGACCCAGGAAGATTGAAGCTGTGTAAGCTTCTTGCCCTGGCGATCTTATGCTCAGAGAGAGGAGTCTCTCCCAGAGTCCTGACTGGCTTCATATGGAGTACTTCCAGAGCATTGGCCCGGTGGCTCCGTGACACCTAGCAAATAAACAAAAACAGAATCTAAGCTTAATATACTAAGATATTAGATATGAGTAGAAAATTCTTACCCTAAATGATTATTTAAGCTGGTTGCAGAGATTCTTAAGGGGCCACCTGCCCTTGCAGCTTAAAAACCCCAGGTAATCTTCTCCAAGGCTAGAAACCTCTCCAGCCTGGGTCCAGCACTTCCCTCCAGTTCAGTCCTTGTTCCTCGGGGGTTTCCAATAGTCTCCTTTGGGCGGAGAGTCAGTGACGAACTCAATGATGTCACTCCCCTGCCTTAAATAACTTTTGCATATGGCAGGAACCCTTTGTCTCCAGCTTGGTTCCCACACCCGGTCAGTGGAAAAACACTGGCATTCCAAGATGTAGTCCAGTATCAGTTGATCCTGATCACATGACCCTGTAGTGTCACAGCAGCCAAGACTAAGACACTGTTTGTAGCGTCCTCAGAAAGGCTCAGTGGTGAGAGAGAAACTTCTTCTAAGGCCTGTTATTTTCTCTAATGGCCCTTCCCAGCCAGCCATCTAGACTGACTGCATTCTGCCTAGTGGGCATTTAACAAGTGTAAAATATTTGTAATACAGATACACAGTCGATATTCCTAAGTTCAGATACAAAAATGATACATACATACAAATAGGATAATCAGATCCAGTAAATTATAACCTTTTCAGTGATATCTCACATGCCTTGTCTTGCACAAAATACATTATAATTAAGCCATACTCATATCATATTACTATTATATTAATATTACTATGAAGAATATGGGGCATAATGCCACACCCACCTTAATAGATCCCCACACTCAGACCTGTGTACATGGGCTTGGTGGGAACTCCTACACTTCAAAGTTCTAGATCCCTGAATCCAGTAGGTAGTGTCTGTCCCTACGCTGCTAAAATGCTAAAAGTCTGCCCTCAGTTTTCCAGCTGTCACTTCCAGACTCTTTGTCAGTCCTTTATTGTCCCTTTGTGGGACAGCCTCCCCTGCCCTTCTAGCTGGAGCACAACCCTACTCTTCCCAGTGGGAACTCCCTAACTCCCCATAGCCTTACAGAGAGGTCATCTTTACCAGGGGAGCATCTCTTACGCACTATGGCACTCTCACTGTCCCCCTAGGTCCTTCTCTCCAGTATGCAGACATAAGTAGGTAAGCCCCTCTGTCATCAGATGTTCGGCTGCATGTGTGTTCTCCCTCTGTGCTGTCCCAGCTCTGCGCAGACAGCTGGCACAGCAAACCTCGAGCATACCACCCAATAAATCCACAGACTCGATTTTCAGTGAAGGAACTTGGTCAGGTTTATTGCCAACAAGGCATGGTGCTAATGCCCGGGCTCAATGGTTACAGGTATACTAACACATGTATGCCCGTGACAATGGACCAGCTCAGTGAATGCCAGGACTTTCCATTCTTCTTCGAGTGATTGCTCATATCCATTCCAGTTAGGTGTGCGCACCGTGCGTGCACGCTCGTCGGAAGATTTTTACCCTAGCAACCCCGGTGGGTCGGCAGGGTCGCCCCCTGGAGTGGCGCCGCCATGGCGCCGGATATATACCCCTGCTGACCCGACCACTTCTCAGTTCCTTCTTACCACTCGTGTCGGTCGTTGGAACAGTGGAGCGCGGCTTAGCTGTCCTCCACTTCCCTAGCTTCTCCTTGTTCATTCGATATCTTGTTGTACATAGTTGACTTAGTCTATAGTGTAATTAGTTTTACGGTTCACCGGGGTTCAAACCGTGCTCGGCCTGTAAAAAGCCGATGCCCACGAGCGATCCCCACGACTCTTGCCTAAAGTGCCTCGGGGAATCGCACATCTCAGATAAGTGCCGCATTTGTAAGGCTTTTAAGCCCTGGACAAAAAAGGAAAGGGACTTTCGCTTGAAGACTCTCCTTAGGGAGGCAGCCCTGAACCCGCTGTCCTCGGCACCGAGCGCTGACAGCGCTCCTCCTGCATCGGACCGCGCCGGCTCTGCCAAGACACCTCGGCACCGGCCTTCTCCAGCACAGGGACCTAATCGGAGGCCCTCCGCTTCCTCCACGCCTTCGATGCAGACTCACCCTCGTTTGGACCGCCCGGCACCTACTCCTGCTGTGGCACCAACGACTGTGGTACCGTCGACTCCGGTCCCGAGAGGGCCGTTGAGTCAGGTCCTTGAGAGCTCCCCGCCAAGGCCTGTGGTTGAGCTTATGATGCCCTCCACACCGGAGACATTCTCCTCAGCCAGGGACCTTATAGTGATGACTGAGTCTGCCCTGCCTCAGCCACCGGCACCGTCAGTGCGGGTAATACATTCCAGAGGCAAGCCAACCACAATGAGACCTTCACTGGAATCAGCAAGCTGGCACCGATCTCGATCCAGGTCCCGGCGCCGCTCGCGGTCTCATGAACTGTCCTGGTCTAGATGCCGCTCACAGTCCCAGCACCGCTCACCTTGGCGGTACCGGTCATATTCACGGCACAGATCCACTTCTCATCCTGCCCAGTACTCTTGGTACCGCTCCGGCTCTAGGCACCGCTCCCGTCACCGAGACTCTCGCAGCCGGTCCCGCCGCAGGCCTTCGAGATCCAGGTCGACCTCCCAGCACTGCACCGGTTGTAGGTCCCGGTCTCGCTCTCGGCACCGATATGACTCCCGGTACCGATCCCCGGCACCGAGGAGATCTCCAGCGGCGAGAGTGAAGGACTCATACCAGGCTCGCTCGGCTCCTCCCTGGCCATCCCGACACCCGTCCGTGTCTTCTCAGGTGGATAGTGCATACGCCCCAGACACCGATGTGCCTGCTGCATTATTCCATGAGCCTCAGCCTCAAGATCATGGGCCACAACAGTGGGGTTTCTGGACGCCTTGGGCGTACCATCAGGCCCAAGGCTCTCACCCAGGTCCATCGCGCTCGGCCACCTCAGAACACCGGGGGCCGGAAGCCACGATCACCCGCCCTCCTCCTCCTCCTATGGAGGAAGGGTTGACCCAGCCTCAGGACTCCCAGCTCCCCAGGGAGACAGAGATCATCCACCAGGAGGAGCCTTCGTCAGACCCGCTTGTTCCAGGTCTCTCCTCTTCATCCTCCCCTGACGAGGCTGTAGCTGGAACCTCGTCTGTTGGCCCTCCACCAATCGACCTCATGGCCCACCAAGACCTCCTCAGGCGTGTTGCACAAAATATGAACTTGCAGGCTGAGGAGGTCCCGGAGGTACAGGACCCAGTGGTAGACATTTTGTCATCAGATGCCCCCACTAGAGTGGCTCTTCCCTTCATTAGGACCATACAGGCCAATGCCACTACGATCTGGCAGTCCACGGCCTCTGTCCCACCTGCTGCGCGAGCTGTAGAGCATAAATACATGGTGCCCTCCAAGGGCTATGAATATCTCTATGTCCACCCTCCTCCTTGTTCCCTCGTTGTCCAGTCGGTTAACGAGAGGGAGCGCCATGGCCAGCAGGCTCCAGCCCCTAAATCAAAGGACGCGAGACGCATGGACTTGCTAGGGTGCAAAGTCTGTTCCGCAAGGGCACTCCAACTCCGCATGTCCAATCAGCAAGCCCTCCTTAGCCGCTATAGTTATAACACCTGGGTGGCAGCGGACAAATTTAAGGAGTTGCTTCCACAGGACACACGACAGGAGTTCTCGGCGATCCTCGATGAAGGAAAGAAGGTGGCAAGAACTTCCCTCCAGGCTTCCCTGGACGCCACGGTCTTAGCTGCCAGGACTCTGGCCTCTGACGTGACTATGCGGCGTATCTCGTGGCTGCAGGTCTCCAGCCTCCCCCCGGAGCTCCAACACACTATTCAGGATCTTCCCTTTGAGGGCCAAGGGCTGTTCTCAGATAAAACTGACCCTAGGCTGCAGAGCCTAAAAGACAACAGGGTCATTATGCGCTTGTTAGACATGCACGCGCCAGTGACTCAGCGCAGGCCTTTCCGGCCCCAACTGCACCGCCCATATCCTCAGCCCCGGCAGAGGCAAGACTTCGCCAGAAGGCGAGGCAGAACTGGTCGCCAAAGGCAATCGGGCAACCAAGGGGGCTGTCATAAACAGAGTGTTAAGGGTTAATGTCTCTTATATCTGTAAAGGGTTACAAGCAGGAAACTGGACACCTGACCAGAAGACCAATCAGAAGACAAGATACTTTTAAATTCGGGTGGAGGGAAGTTTGGGTGTGAGTTCTTTGTTCTTTGTTCTTCTCTCGGAGGGTCTGAGAGAGACCAGACATTACTACAGGCTCTCTAAGTCTCTTTTCAAGTAGTGAGTAAAAAACAGGCGGTTTAGGTTTTTGTTTTAATTGTTTTATTCTATTTGCAATTGTGGATCTGGCTGGTTAACTTTTATATGTGTAGTTGCTGGGAATATTTTGATTTGTGTTGGTACTGGGAGGAAAGTCTCTTTCTGGTATCTGTAAGCTATAGGACCCTGTATATTGACATCTTGAAGTTACAGAGATAATTCTTTACTTTTTCCTTTCTTTTATTAAAAGATTTCTTTTTAGAGAACCTGATTGATTGTTTTTTTCTCTGTTTCCCTTGTTTTATCCCAGGGGATTGGGATAACTCACCAGGACGGGTGGGGAGACGGGAGGGGGAGAGAGAAAATCTCTCTCTGTTTTCCTTGAATCTGTTTGCCTCTTTGTGGAAGGGAAGGGAGATGCTCCTCTGTATGGTGATTTAAGAGGTTAGATCAGTATCTCAGGATAGCCCAGGGAGGGAAGTTCTGAGAGGGGGAAGGTGGGGGAATGGTTTATTTCTCCTTGTTTTAAGAACCCAAGGGGTCTGGGTTCTTGGGGTCCCCAGGGAAGGTTGGGGAGGTCAGAGTGCCCAAAAACACTATATTTTTGGGTGGTGGCAGCCTATCAAATATAAGCTGGGAATTAAGCTTAGGAAAATTCATGCTAGTATCTCATTTTCTGAACTCTAAGGTTCAGATCTGAGAAAGAATGCTATGACATGGTGTGCAGCGTTTAACTTCAAGATGTCAATATACAGGGTCCTGTAGCTTACAGATACCAGAAGGAGACTTTTCCCCCAGTACCAATACAAATCAAAATATTCCCAGCAACTACACACATAAAAGTTAACCAGCCAGATCCACAATTGCAAATAGAGTAAAACAATTAAAAAAAAAACCCTAAACAGCCTGTTTTTTACTCACTACTTGAAAAGAGACTTAGAGAGCCTGTAGTAATATCTGGTCTCTCTCAGACCCTCCGAGAGAAGAACAAAGAACTCACACCCAAACTTCCCTCCACCCGAATTTAAAAGTATCTTGTCTTCTGATTGGTCTTCTGGTCAGGTGTCCAGTTTCCTACTTGTAACCCTTTACAGGTATAAGAGACATTAACCCTTAACACTCTGTTTATGACAGGGGCCAAAACCAAGGCTCCTCCAACCTTCCTCAGGGCCAAAACCTTCCTTTTGAAGGTGCGCCCGAGGGCGTTGTACCAGTTTCTTTAAAGGACCCGTCCCCTCCTTTCTCCAACCATCTTTCCTTTTTCCTCCCTGTGTGGTCCCAGCTAACGTCAGATCGCTGGGTCTTACGCACGCTGGAATTTGGATACCACCTCCAATTTATTACAAGCCCCCCCTTCCACCCTCCTCCCTCGTCCCTCTTCAGGGACCCCTCTCACGAGCAACTCATCCTCCAGGAGGTGCAAACGCTTCTCGCCAAAGGAGCCATAGAGGAGGTACCGGAGCACGAATGGGGCAAGGGGTTTTACTCCTGCTACTTCCTAATTCCCAAGGCAAAAGGAGGTCTCAGACCTATCCTCGATCTGCGGGAACTCAGCAGATATATGATAAAGTTCCATATGGTATCCCTGGGGACCATTATCCCATCCCTGGATCCTGGAGACTGGTATGCCGCCCTCGACATGAAAGATGCCTACTTCCACATAGCCATCTTCCCACTTCACAGGAGGTTCCTCCGGTTCGTGGCCAACCGCCAACATTTTCAGTTCACAGTCCTCCTGTTCGGCCTCTCTCCAGCCCCAAGAGTATTCAGCAAATGTATGGCTGTAGTCGCCGCCCACCTCCGCCGCAGTCGGATACACGTGTTTCCATATCTAGACGACTGGCTCATCCGAGGGACCTCCGAGGCGCAAGTCCTCCGTCACGTCCGCATTGCCAAGGACCTTTTCCTACATCTAGGCCTAATGATCAATGCGGAAAAATCGACTCTGATCCCCACTCAGAGGATAGAATTTATTGGTGCCACCCTGGACTCCAGTCTTGCCAGAGCCTGTCTACCACTGCCACGGTTCCAGACTATGGTAGTCATCATCCAGAGTCTGCAAGCGGCACCATTGACTTCGGTATGCACTTGCCTCGCTCTCCTGGGCCACATGGTGGCCTGTACATTCGGAACGAAATATGCCAGACTGCGCCTCCGGCCCCTCCAGTCGTGGCTCAACTGACGATACCGACCAGCCAGGGATGCTATGGACATGGTTGTCACCGTTCCCCCAACCGTCCTAGACTCCTTAGAGTGGTGGCTGGATCCCTCCATGGTGTGTGCAGGGCTCCCGTTCCATCCGCCCCAGCCCTCAGCGTCCCTGACAACGGACGCATCATCCCTGGGTTGGGGGGCTCACCTCAGGCACCTACGCACCCAGGGCCTTTGGTCATCTTAAGAGCTGACCCTGCACATCAACGTCCGGGAGCTGAGAGCAGTCCGCCTTGCTTGCCAGATGTTCCAACAGCACTTACAGGGCCATTGTGTGTCAGTATTCACCAACAACACAACAGCCATGCACTATATAAACAAGCAAGGTGGCACGAGGTCTTCGCCTCTGTGTCAAGAGGCCTTACGACTCTGGGACTTTTGCATAGCCCACTCTATACACCTCATCGCGTCCTTTCTCCCGGGAGTTCAGAACATGCTGGCGGATCGCCTCAGCAGATCCTTCCTTTCCTACGAATGGTCACTTCACCCGGACGTTACTCTTTCGCTCTTCCGGAGGTGGGAGTTTCCCCGGATAGACCTCTTCGCGTCCCACGGAAACAGGAAATGCCAGATGTTCTGCTCCTTTCAAGGACTGTCACCGGTTCAGTGGTGGACACCTTCCTTATACCGTGGACGACGCACTTGCTCTACGCGGACCATTTCCGCTCGTCCACAGAGTCCTCCTGAAAGTACGCAGGGACAAAGCCTGCTTAATCATGATACCTCCAGCGTGGCCTCGGCAACACTGGTACACCATGTTGCTAGATCTGTCCATAGCCGACCCTGTCCCCCTGCCTCTTCACCTGGACCTGATCACTCAGGACCACGGCAAACTGCGTCACCCGGACCTTCAGTCCCTCCACCTCACGGCATGGCTCCTGAGTGGCTGACCCAGTCTGAGCTACGTTTCTCAGCCCCAGTGCAACAGGTGCTCCTGGGTAGCAGGAAGCCTTCCACTAGAGTGACATATTTGGCCAAGTGGAAGCGTTTCACGTGCTGGTGCGTGGAGTGGAACTTCCTTCCCACCGAGGTCTCCATCCCTAACATCTTGGATTACCTCTGGTCTCTCAAACAACATGGCCTAGCGGTATCATCTTTGAGGGTCCATTTGGCAGCCATCTCTACCTTCCACCCAGGGGAGAATGGCCGCTCGGTATTCTCACACCCGATGGTGTCTAGATTCCTTAAGGGCCTAGAGCGCCTCTACCCCTAGGTACGCCGCCCTGCCCCAACCTGGGACCTTAACCTGGTTCTTGCCAGACTCATGTCTGCCCCATTCGAGCCGTTAGCAACTTGCTCCCTTCTCTACCTCTCATGGAAAACCGCTTTCCTGGTGGCCATCACATCGGCGAGATGAGTCTCCGAGCTTCGGGCCCTCATGGTAGATCCCCCATACATAGTGTATTCCACAGGGACAAGGTGCAGTTGCGACCACATCCAGCCTTTCTCCCCAAAGTGGTATCAGCCTTCCATGTTAACCAGGAGATCTTCCTACCTGTCTTCTTCCCAAAGCCACATTCGTCTCGCAGGGAGCAGCAGCTACACTCCCTAGAGGTCCGTAGAGTGCTCGCTTTTTATATTGAGCGAACAAAACCATTTCGCAGAACCCCCCAACTCTTTGTTGCGGTGTCTGAGCGTATCAAGGGCCTACCCGTTTCCTCGCAGCGGATTTCCTCCTGGGTGATGTCGTGCATCTGCACCTGTTGCGACTTGGCTTATGTTCCATCAAGCCACGTGACTGCGCACTCTACCAGGGCTCAGGCCTCATCGGCTGCTTTCCTCGCTAACGTACCTATTCATGAGATTTGTCGCACAGCTATCTGGTCCTCGGTCCATACCTTCGCCTCCCACTATGCCCTGGTTCAGCAGTCTAGGGATGACGCAACCTTCGGCTCCGCAGTGTTACGCTCTGCGACATCTCACTCCGACCCCACTGCCTAGGTAAGGCTTGGGAATCACCTAACTGGAATGGATATGAGCAGTCGCTCGAAGAAGAAAAGACGGTTGCTCACTTTTGTAACTGTTTTTCTTCAAGATGTGTTGCTCATATCCATTCCAAACCCGCCCTCCTTCCCCACTGTCAGAGTATCCGGCAAGAAGGAACTGAGGAGTGGTCGGGTCAGCAGGGGTATATATCCGGCGCCATGGCGGCGCCACTCCAGGGGGTGACCCTGCCAACCCACCGGGGTTGCTAGGGTAAAAATCTTCCTACGAGCATGCACGCACGGCGTGCACACCTAACTGGAATGGATATGAGCAACACATCTCGAAGAACAACAGTTACAAAAGTGAGTAACCGTCTTTTCTCCTCTCGACCAGACAATGACATTGCCTCTGAGATACATCTTTATACACCAATACAAACAAGTTACGTATCGCCCCTGCCATATCAGGGTGCCACTCTCTGACATATTAGGGTGCCACCCGTCACCTTGTACCTGTAGTCTTGATCAAAACATCTCTATCTATGATGCTATCATCCTGACCTTATCCTTTAAATGGGTTAGTGTGTTCCTGTTATCTTTGGGGAATGTGTTTGGTATCGGGGTGTTCTGGTACCACCTGTCTGGAATGTGCTTGCGTGAGTGCTTTGTGCCTAGCAATGCTTAGGAATATATGTTTTCGTAATATCAGCCCTATACTTACCAAAAGAGCCAGGGCCTTTTGCTCACAACTTAACTTTGCTTTATATCAGCAAAGTTTTAACTGCTTTAGCCCTAGCCTCAGGCCTCATACCAGGACTCTGATATAAGGCCTTATGTTTTGGGCCCTCTCCCTACTCACCCTCCACTGTTCTCTTGTCTTCAGCTCTCTCTGACCCTCAATTCAGGCTTTCTGGCTTGGAGCCAGCAGGCACCTCCTTCTGCTGCTCTTCCTGCCTTCAGCTGTCTGGTCTGTGAGTCTCTGGCTTGGGGAGGTCAGCCAGCAAATCCCACTTGCTCTGTCTGCCTTCAGCCTTCCTCCAGAAAACTTCTTCTGGGTTCCGGCAGCTCTCATATGCCTAGACTGACTGACTGACCAGGCAGCTCTCACTTGTATTCTTCCTGATTGACCCTTGCAGTCCTGACTCACTGGGTCTCTCTGCTCTCTCAGACTTTCCCTGTTATTGTATAGATCCAGGAACTTCCCTGCCCTCCTAACTGGTCAAACTAGGAGCACCTCTTGTGGCACAGAGAAGCTGGACCTATTTAATTTTCAGGGGCCCACCACCCTGTGACAGTCTGTTTAACAATTTTTTGAAAGAAATTTAATTATCTTGGAATTGAAATATGTTTAAATAGTGTTAGTGCAGTCAAAGCTCAGAGATCCATTAAAGTATATATATGCTCAGAAGAAAATGATAATTGCAGATAAGTAAGTAGTTAACTCTTCTTCCCCATTGCCAGTAGCTTCCACAGATTTTATGGACCCACTGTTACTATTCCCCAGGCACCTCTGAGGAGAAACTGAACAAAATACAAAGTCTGATAGTTATTCTAAAGATCCTTACCCTCCCACCTCTGTCTCCAATTTTCTTTTCCTGATTCCAGGCACAGGATGATGCGAGGCAGCAGCTTCGAGAGTTTGAAGAAACTAAGAAACAGATTGAAGAAGATGAAGATCGGGAAATCCAGGAAATCAAAATCAAGTATGAGAGACGACTTCGGGAAGAGAGAGAATCAAACCTGCGGCTGAAAGGAGAGACAGGAATCATGAGGAAAAAGGTAACTTCAGTTCTCTAAGGGAATCTTATTTGGCACCTGGAATACTAAGGCTGAGTTGAGTGTAGAATGTGTTTAATGAGAGTACTAGTCTATATCTAGACATGCACAGCATTTTACTGAGGCATGAAAGGGCAACTGCTCCTTCCTATAATATAGCTTGGGAATCTTACAGTATTCGGAGCAAAAAAAGAACCTATGTTCTGGTGTAACAGTGACTAGATTAAAGGGAGAAGAGAAGTTATAGGTTCCCCCTGCCACAGGGGCAATGCAGAGCTTTCCCTTCTACTAAGTTTACTGATATCTAGTACAATTTGGAGCACTATATAAATAATTAACAACAGTAATAGATAGTCCCATCTCTTGCAATTAAACTTTCTCATGCTTCTCAGGAGACTTTGCTATGATTTGATATTTATCTTACTCTCAGGAAAGTATTCCTGGAAATTAACACCAACATTTGTGCCTAGTTTTATCCCATTTCCCTTAATTTTCACCCCTTTGTAGTAAACAATTCCTTTCCTTCCTTGGTGTTTATACTCTTCATATATTTGTAGAAGATTATGTTTGTCATCATCATGACACTTAACAATTTTCAAGTAAATATGACTGTATTAGAATGACAAGCTATACAATTGTTGCCAAAGTGTAAGGAAAATTCAGACTCTCTCAGATCTCTCTCAGGGGCAGGTACAACTCAAGAAGGATAAGATTATGTACTGTATTTGAGGTTTGATCCCTTTCATCCATTTGTCAGTACTGTCCTGATTACCATTCCTGATATAGTGGCAGGTTGCTACACAGCATGGAGCCAACTCTGCCATCTTTCCTTTCTCCCAAGGTTAGGTAGTTTTTTCACATCACTCTCCAGTTCCCAGTAATATGAGGAAATATCTTTATTTGTATTTGGGATATTGAAGTAGAAAATGTCTCTATCTCTGTCTCTTCTGTCACGTTAGCTGCACAGTCGCTTCTCTCAGGGTTTAGACTGTGCTTTGTGTGTCACAAATTCCACCTGTCGTTTGTGGTCACCGATTCTGTGCTTGGAGAGAGCCTGCATTTGAATCCAAGCACACCTTTAGTATCTACTCTTCCTCCCATCTGTGCTTCCTTCAATATTGCAATCTAGCCACAGAACAGTCTCCTTTTCTTATACTTCTAATGACCCCCTCTCTTCATTCATATTCCTCCATAAAAGCACACACACTGCTCCATAAAGCCTTCACCACAGTTTCCCAGGAGATCTGCAGTGCTTTGTGACTGCACCTTCACTGAGTATAATTTATGTATCTGAGTTGAATTTTCTGTGTTTATACCAGAGATAGAATTTAAGCATTCATAAAAAAGAGAAAAGAAATAGCTTTTGCTCTTGTGAAGATCTGAAGATAAGCAGAGCATGATGTGGTCTTCCTGAGTCTGCAGATGGCTCAGAAGCCTCTCCTGTTTTCAGAACTTTGCCAAGAAGCACCAATGTGCAATTAGAAAGACTCTGTCCAGTTAGAGTATTTCTATACTCAGGGCCGGCGAAACTTCCACCTTGCACCCTCCCCCGTCCCTGAGTCCCCGCCCTGAGGTACCCCCCTCCCCGCAGCAGCTCCTCCCCTCCACCCTGAGGCACTCTCCCTGCAGCAGCTCCCCACCCTTCGCCCTGAGGCACCCTCCCCAGCCCTAGCTCACTCCTGCTCCTCCTCTGCTCCGAGCACGCCATCACTGCTTCACTTCTCCCACCTCCCAGGCTTGCAGCACCAATCAGCTTAGGCGCCGCAAGCCTGGGAGGTGGGAGAAGTAAAGTGGCCACGGCATGCTCGGGGAGAAGGCGGGACAGGAGTGAGCTGGGGCAGGGAGTTCCCCTGTGTGCTGCCCCCCTACACTTGCTGCAGGCGGCCCTCCCTGTGCTCCCCTGCCCCAGCTTTCTCTGCCTAAATGCCAGTGGCGACCGGGGCGGCTGAAGATCTGACCGCCACGGTCGCTGCCGAAGAAAATACTGCCCCCCCAATCCTAGCACGTCGCTAAATGGTTGCACCAGCCCTGTCTATACTGCAGTGAGAGATGTGATTGCAGTTTGGGTATTCATACCCAGCTTTAATCTAGTTAGTGTGGCTACGAATAGCAATGAAGGTACGGTGGCATGGGCTTCAGTTCAGACTGTACAAGCTGACCCAGAATCCTGGATATGTACTTGCATTTCTAGTTCATGCTGGGATCCATGCTGTTGTGTTGTCACTGCTGTTTTTAGCTGCATTAGCTAAATTAATGCTAGCCCAAGTATGCCTACCCGTAACCTTGAGGTTGTCTTTAACTCTTCCCTCTGTCTCAACTCTGTGCATCCAAATCTTGCTGCCACCTTCTCCATAACATTTCTCACACCTAACCTTTTCTGCCTGTTCATGTTACTAAAACTCTTATGGAGAGTCACCATCCCATCTTGTTTACTGACATCTTCTCCTGTCTAGCTTCCCTGACATCCACCTTGCCCCCTTCCAATCCATACACAATGCATCTATTGAGATCATTGTCTTCCTTGCCTATTGCTCCTGGCTTCTCTCTTCTCTATTGTATCCAATCAAAGCTTCTTCTGACCTTCAAGGCTCTTCTTGTTACTTGTTTTCCCTCTTTGCTTTCTTCCATGCTGACCCATCACATGAAATGCCCTTCCTGAACTCATTATTAAATTCATTACTCTCATCCTTCAGATCCCTTCTCATAACTCACTTCTGCCACATTGCCTACAAGAAATCAGCCAAAGTAGGATGGTTAAATTGAATGGCAGTTGGAGAAAGTTAGTATTTGTGTGTCTCTAGTTCAATAGCCTACAGAAGGAGATTGAAGAGCGCAGCAATGACATTGAGACAATGAGAATGGAACAGCAGAAGCTGCAAGGTGTCATTAAGTCATTAGAGAAGGATGTTCTGGGACTGAAGAGAGAGATTCAAGAAAGAGATGAGACTATCCAAGACAAGGTGAGGCAGAGCTATGACAGTCTGAGTAGCTGAGTTTTGTCACCCTCCCCTCACTCAAACACTGCTATTGATATTACAATTCTTTGTATTGTTGTAGCACTCAAAGACTCTAATTCGTATCTGGGTCCCATTGTGCTAAGCTCTGAAGAAACTTGAACAAGAACACAATCCCTGCCTTGAAGAAGAGCTCACAACCTAGAGTTGAGGACTCTGCGGGGTATGTCTACGTAGCAAAGAAAGCAGCTGGCCTGTGCCACCTGACTCAGGCTTGCAAGGCTGTGGGACTGTTTCATTGCTGGGTAGACTTCTGGACTCAAGATGGAGCCTGAGCTCTGGGACCCTCACACCCCACCCCTGTGAGCCTGAGTCGGCTAGCATGGACCAGCCAAGGGTGTCTAGTTGCTAGTAGACATACTCTGTTTCTTCCCTCCCATCAGATCTTTCCTTGGGGATCTGTAGCTCAGGATTTTGAGCTACTTACCCCTTCCTTGGGTTTTGTAACTGATATCTGTATTGTCATGCCCTCCCGCTTGTTCCTTGTCCCTCTCTGTGAGATTTGTGATTTAAAGTCTCAATTTCCATTTCCATTTCTCTGAAGAACTGTGGCTATAATGTCTTTTTTTCCCCCAACATCCAGACATCATTCCAGGGATCTGGTTGAGAGGTCTGTGTCTGATTCTCACTGGCCTCCTGCTTAGTGCTCTCTGCAAAGACTCAGACTTGTACATATGTTTGCTTGTCCCAGGAGAAGCGGATTTATGACCTAAAAAAGAAAAACCAGGAGCTGGAAAAGTTCAAGTTTGTACTGGATTATAAAATAAAGGAGCTGAAGAAGCAAATAGAACCCCGTGAGAATGATATCAAAGCAATGAAGGAGCAGATCCAGGAGGTGAGCAGTGCAATCTTCTGACCCCTGCCATCCAGCTCTCCCTCTTTTCAAAGGGATGATAGGGCAAATATACTAGGACACTGCCCCACATTTGTCCTTTGATTTGCCTTCTTTAATGAGCATAAAGTATTGACTCACTCTTAATCCAAACTTGATTTCTTTATTACCAATAAAATGACTTCTGCACATTGGCCATCCCTTTCCCTTTATACCAAGTCCTTGAGGTGACCTTCTTTTACATGGGGATTGCCTCAGTGGATCAGACCCAACTAGTGTGGGGTCCTGTTTCAAACAATGGTTAATGGCAAACTCTGCATAGGAGGGTGCAACTCATTTTCTTAATAAGACATCAAATTGTACAATACTAACCTATGGGAATTCTTCATTCAAGATTTTATGTGAATGAATGTTTGACTTCCACTTACATCAGGCTGTTAATCCCATTGTTTTCTTTCCAAACCTTCACTCTCACTGCAGAAACTAGTCTCCAGTCCTCAGATGTTGAGGGATTTTTTAAAGTTTTGGTTAGAACTAAGACATTTAGGAAGTCACCTAGATATTTAGGAAGTCACCTAAACTTTTGAAGCCTTTGGAGACCTTAGGTCTATATAGTTCTTCAGATGGGGGCAGGCTAGCTCAGTTGTTTGAGCATTGGCCTGCTAAACCCAGGGTTGTGAGTTCAATCCTTGAGGGGACCATTTGGGGATTGGTCCTGCTTTGAGCAGGGGGTTGGACTGGATGATCTCTTGAGGTCCCTTCCAACCCTAATATTCTATGATCTATGGCTTCTGCCTATTTTCCATGCTTGGGATGCAGCAGATTCATGCAATTCAGATGGTGGAATTTAATTCATATGCTGGTTGGTGCTGTCATGCACCCCTCCCACATCTGTTCCTGAACATTCTAGGGGGTTAGCTACAGTGAATGGCATGGCACTGCAACCATCTCAATTCCTTCCCACCACCAGCTGCGACAGATCAGGAACAGCTGCAGAAAGAACCCCAGGCCCCTTTTATATAGTGTGCTTAGTGGTTAGCTAATAGTTTAAATCACTTTACTGTAGATATTTTAGTGTAGGTTTGTGGTTTTATTATTAAAGTTTTCAATGTTAGATTACTTTTAAATTATCTTTAAAACCAAGAGAGACGGTGGATCTAAAAGCAAAGAGATCAGGGTTCAGACAGCATGCCTCATGCCTAGTGCCATATCTGTCATCAGATCAACACACTTGGTGCCTGACTTGTCTTGGAGAGTGACACTCTCTAGGTGTTCTAGATATAGTGCTTTTACAAGAAGGACGAGAAGGGAGAGTCAGAACAAACTGAAGGCCATTCTGCTTCAGGAAGCCCTTGCAGTAAATCCTGTTGGTGCTGAAAAGACAGGTGTCTCCAGAAAAAATCTTAGACCTGCTCCAGCATGCAGTAAAGATTCCAGACATCCTCTTTCAGCAGCAGACTTGTTCATTATACCAGATCCTCATGTACTGGACCCATTAGTTGAGGAAACAAGGAGAGAGCCACTACAGGCTCTGGCCATTCTGTTATCATTGTCTGTGATCCCTCAGAGTTGAGGATGATCTGTTTCACAGGTGGCTTTTGTGTGTGTGACGAAGTGGAACTGTTCTTAATGTGTTCTTTGAATTCTGAGTGGGGAGTATTGACCTGGGAAGGTTGAAGCGGAGCTTGGCTGGGACTGTCTGCATTGGGGATGGGAGACTTTCCTTGAGGGAGGATACCTGGGAATGTAACATGAGAACCCGGGAAGGGGGTTGGAGGCCAGGTGACACCTCTATCCGGGACACTGGACAAAGAGTGGGGGAGGAGCCATGGGGAGGCTGAGTGAGAGGGCTGGAGGGAGTTTCAGTTTGGAGCTGGTGGGGAAAATGGAGGGGAGCCCAGATGGGGCTCTGGCCTCCCAACAGGGCTCTGGCCTCCCTGCCCCCCCCCGGCCCCAAGATGAACCTAACTGAGGGGGGACCTGTTGTCTGTATCTGCAAGACCTGTCTTGAACTGTGTTCCAGTCATCTAAATAAACCTCCTGTTTTACTGGCTGGCTGAGTGTCCTTTTGAATCGCAGGAAGCCGGGGGTGCAGGGCCTTGTCTCCGCCACACTCCGTGACAGTGTGTCCTTTGGTGACTGGAGGATTTTGATCCTTAAGCCGCAAACTCATTGGCAAACATTACAGGTCATGTTGGAAGACAGGGTTGGGCCACGAATGCTGCATAACAGTCATCTGTCCTTCCTTTTCTGGCATTTTTCTGGGACCAGGGCAAGGCAATTTTCCTCAAAAGTGATCATCCCTTCTCTGACACGTCTTTGCCAGTTAGCCCTGTCCTTGGCTATTGTCTCCCAGTGCGTGGTATCAATGTCACATCTCTTGACGTTTGTCTTAAGGGTGTCTTTAAAGCGTTTCTTTTGGCCTCCCCATTTCCTTTCTTCTTTGGTAAATTGGGTATACAGTAATTGGTTTTGTAGGCATGCATCAGGCACGCGCACACAGGGCCTCAATACTGAAGGTGTTGGCCTCCTTGAGGACACTGATGTTAGTGCGGCAATCCTCCCACTTTATGTTGAAGATCTTCCAGAGAAAGTGCTGGTGCTGGCGTTCCAGGTTTTTCAGATGTTTTCTGTAGGTCACCCAAGTCTCGCAGCCATAGAGGAGAGTTGGGATTACCATCGCTTTATAAACTGAAAGTCTAGTGTATGTTCTAATGAGATTATTGAACACCTCTTGAGATAGTCTGCCAAAGGCAAGGCTTGCACAGCGGATTCTGTGCTGAATCTTGATGTCTGTGTTTGCCCTCTGTGAGAGATGGCTGCGAAAATAGGCAAAGTGTTCTACATTTTCCAGTTCTTCTCTGTCAGTGTAGAACTTCCTTGCCAAGTCTGATGATTGACTGGGAGCTGACTGGTGGAGAACTTTTCTTTTGCTGATGTTCAGGGTTAGCCCTAGGCTTTTGTAAGCTTCAGAGAAGAAGTTAAAGGCTGTTTGTAGATCCTCCTTTGAGTGTGCAACAACAGCACAATCATCTGCGTACTGGAGTTGTTATTGGGTGACCCTACCAGAAGTACAAGGCTCCCAATGGTATTGCTCTTAGGATCTTTAATACTCGCAAGCTTCTCCACCACGTTAAAGTGGCAGCCCAAGGAGAAGCAATTCTGTTATAGTGCTTGTTCAGATTCATTATTCAGATCCAATGCCTCCCGTACATTCGGCTCCAATATGACTGATTCTGGAAAGAGAGAGTTTTCCTTGAACAGAGCTGTGTCCTATGAAAAAGAGAAGATGAGTAGAAGAAAGTCAGCTGTTAATGTACCTGTCTTGTCCTAAGATACCATCTAGTTCCACAGCTAGATATTTGTCTTCAGTTTCGGAACCTTTATTATCACCCATAATTTCTGTTTCAGATCCTAGATTAGAACAACAGTTGGAATCGTATCAGGGGCCACCTGGTTCTAGCCTTCATCTGGGATGAAACTTGTAGGCTCTCAAACAGTCCCTGAGAACGCTTTATGCTACAGTGAAACATATCTGCACGTGGGTTATTGGTTGGAGTGGAGGGTGCCACCATGGTATAGACCAGGGGTAGGCAACCTATGGCACGCGTGCTGAAGGCGGCACACGAGCTGATTTTCAGTGGCACTCACACTGCCCAGGTTCTGGCCACCAGTCCAGGGGGCTCTGCATTTTAATTTAATTTTAAATTAAGCTTTTTAAACATTTTAAAAACCTTATTTACTTTACATACAACAATAGTTTAGTTATATATTATAGACTTATAGAAAGAGACCTTCTAAAAATGTTAAAATGTATTAATGGCACGCGAAACCGTAAATTAAAATGAATAAATGAAGACTCAGCACACCACTTCTGAAAGGTTGCCAACCCCTGGTATAGACTACCTTTTTCTTGGAATGGCCACTCTTGGGATATGCGCCCATTGATGTTGTTGAAAGATGTAGTCTTCTATTAATTATTCCTGTTCGAGTACCCACACATCCCCATCCCATCTCTCAGCATTCAAGCACTTTCTGAGGGTAGAGCTATACAAACAGGCATGGCAGCAGTTGCTGCCTCAGTTCCAACCACTGACCATGGATGGATGTGAGCCTTCTTCAGAGTCAAGATCTTTACTCTTTCAATAATTATATAGTTAGTTGTTAATACTTTAAATGTTAGTATTACTGTTAGTTAGCAATGGCAGATTTGAAGATCAAGAAATACAAAATTAAAAGACATTTGTCTTGTCCTGCAGTTTTCCAGGCATCAGACACCAATGTATGGTGCGAAGGAGAAGGGCATCCCCTTCTCGTTGCACTGTCTGCAGGATTTTCACACTGTGAGCTAGAAAGAAGCGGCAGAACAGACTCGAGGCCGTCTTTCTGCAAGAAGCCTTATCAATTAAAAACCTGTGGATCTGAGGTTTGTAATGCTCCAGATAAGAGAGATAAGAGGCCTGAATAGGCTTCAGGACCTTTTGGTATCAGGAAATCTTCTACTTATAAAGCATCAACTTTGGCACCAAGCTTCAGATCTAAAAAGACTGAGCGTTTGGTAACAAAACCCTTGGACCCATTTCTGATACAGGTACAGACAGTAATTAAAACAGTCTTGGACAAAAGACAGTCTGTACTTGAGGCCTCTGCAGAACTGGGACCTTCAGTTCTGAGAAAAAAGAAGGCAAGACTAAACATTTTTTGGTGCTTGGCCTTGTTTCTCATTCTGGGAACCCTTCGGATTGTAAGTATGTGGATCTGTGATGCACCACAGAGTGAGATCTAAAACGGACAGTATCGTCAAATTATCCTCTTTGCTTAATTCCTAAGAAATGAGCAAATCCAGCTATTCCATCAGCACCAATATCATCTAATGTCGTTACATGTGTAACTGCGTTACTTGAGTCTTCTAGATTCTTTGCTGAGACAAGGAGAAAGATGTTTGGATAAGGATCTGTCACAATGCTCTCCTTCTCACAAGAGACACACAGTTGTTTCCTCACCACATGAGTCTTTGATGATGTTAACTCCATCTCCCAGGATACCTATAGGATCACCTTGATGACCCGGTGTGTGTGTTGTCTTCCTGATTCCTGTTCCTGTTTTTGTTTCCTGGTTCTTGATCCCTGAACTCAGTGTTTCTGTTCCTTTTTCTTTTGCGGGGAAAGCTGCTTAGGACTTTCTGCTACATATCTGCTATTCGAACTGTTGTGTTTTGTTCAGGTTGGTGCTGACCTAACCAGGTCATGGTTATTACATGTTTTGATTGACATCCTACCTGTGTGTCTTGCTTAGTTTGTTTTTGTTTTTGGGATTGCTGCTCTGGGATATATCAGAGTGTAACATTATGGCAATGAGTGTATCTATTCTGCAACCCATGCAACCTGCACATCCTTCTACTGTTGAATTGATATGTTGTTAGGAATTTTTTTTGAACTATGTGCAGCTTGTGCTGACTCTGAGGCTGCTAGGTTACCCTTGCTGCAGAACTGCTTATGCCATAATGGCACTGATATTTATGATGGATTCTGAAAGCCCAAGATCTTCTTTGATGTAACTGTTCAATGTCACAAGTATTTTGGCACTGGCAATTCTGTTCTGTTAAAGAGGAAAACGTTTTTTGAAGCTCACCACCCACCCAACAAAACCATGTGTGAGTTTGCGTGTCATTTGTGGCAGTTGGCCCAGGAATTTAAGGGTGTCATGATGATGATCATGTTCAGGGATATTTCTGTGATTGACATAGTCAGTCACTGCTTGGGCAAATGGCTACTGGCAGAAGATGTTAGAATGATAATTTTTAATGCCACGGTTGCTAAGAGTGAAGCATTTGAGATGGCTAGAGCTGAAAAGGGTTCTATGACTCAGACTGCTGCAACCTTTGTGTCTACATTTAAAGCATCAGCTGCTCCTCCTACTTCCATCACCCACAGTCATACAATGCTACCTACCCTCTCACCAAGGCCTCAGCAGTTGAACTTGTCACTTTCTCACTGCTTCTGCTGTGGTAGTATGGGTCATCTGGCCAGTTTCCCTACCTGCCCAGTTAGAACTGCTGTGTTCCAGGCTCATGGGAAGGAAGGCCTCTTTAAGTTAGGTGCAGTGGTTCACAAAGACAGGAGGCCTGAAGTGTATACTGTGAATGTGGAACCACATGAGACTACTGTTACCAGGGACTCTGATATTTCCTTTACTACAGTCTTCTCATGTGGCAAGGTGCTGGAGCTGGTGTCCTGTATTGTGGAAATTAATGGTACACCGCGCAAGTGCATGCTGGGTATGGATGCTGAGGTTAACATTCTCCCCTCTGGGTTAGTTCACAGTTTGGACATTTGTCTGAGTACAGTGGTGATAAAAGCTTGGAATTTGTATGCCTTACAGACAGTGGGTGAAGCAGTATCCTCTGTGCTTTACAAAGGCATAGCCTGAACTGCATAGTTTTACATTGTTAAAGGCTCAGCTGTTAATGCTGTACCATTATTGTTGTATGATCTGTGCATACAGCTTGGTGTTATATATGAATTTGCACAGGACACCTCAGGTGTGGTTATGTTGGCTAGAATAGAAGGGAATTCCCAAAATGTTGTTCAGAGAAACCAGGATTTATTTAATGGATACTGTGTGTTCTCTCTACGTTAGCTTTGAATGCCAAGCCCTTTGCACCATCTGCACATTGTTTACCTCCTTGCACTTGTGGACAAGATCTGAGTAGAATTGCAGTGCGTGAAATATAATGGTGGAGACAGAAGGGCCTACAGATTGAAGCTTACTCACATTGCCATCCTACTTATACAAGATCAATCTTCAACCGCACACAGATTTTAGGGCACTGTGATAGGCGGCACTCACCTCCTGAGTGCCCCCAGTGACTGTTGTGGTACTGCAATCTTTTTCTGTTCCTGGTGCTCCCTGTAGGTTGCCAGCCTCACTAGGTGGGTCTTCAATGGCTCAGACTTCCATCCAAGTCACAGAGTCAAAAATGTACCCCTTCCAGGGTAGCAAACAGTTCACCAAACCGTCTGCCCTCACCAGAGTCTTCAGCCCCATCTCTGGGCCTTTTAAATCCAGCCTTTTGCTTGGGCTTCTGAAGGAGCTCTGTACCCTTCTCGGGGCTTAGGCCACTTTGCCAGTGGCTGTTGGGAGAACCTGAGCCCACCCACTATTCTGAGTTCCAACCTAGAGACCCTATGAACAGCAACCATGTATGGCTTCCTTTAATTAATTTCTCCTGCATTCCCTGGGCCTCTTCCCATCTGGTCCCTTTACCTTTGCCCATTACCTTAGAGCTAAAGTTCTCAAGTCCTCTCTCCCAGGTCCAGTAAATGGAGCCTGTAAAGCTCCTTTGGCCAGAGAGGAGCGCCATTCCTTACCCTTCTGGTCCCAGCCAAGAACTGAACTGCTGAGGCCCTGCTGCTCCTCTTAGCTAGGGTGACCAGATTGCAAGAGTGAAATATCAGGACACATTGTGCGAGGGGAGAGCGGGAGAGCCGCAGGTGCACAGCCCCAACCACAGCCTTGAGAGGGGGCGCACAGCCTTAGGAAGCTGCAAGAGGGGTATACGGCCCCTGCTGCAGCCCGCACCACAAGCCATGGGGCAAGTACTCAAGGACTCATGGCCCCAGCTCCAGCCCCCAGCAGAAGCCATGGAGTCAGGGGCACAGGGCTCCAGTTCCAGCCCCCGGCTGAAGCCACAGGACAGAGGCGCAGGATTCTAGTTGCAAAGTCAGACCCAGTTGCAGGGCAGGGGAGCAAAGAGTCGCAGTTCTAGCCCTGGCTTCAGCCCCAGCCGCAGTCACAGAGGGGAGGCCCACAATCCTGCCTTCAGATGTCAGTGGCTGAAACAAACCAAGTTACAGAGGTCTGGAATCAGTGAGTGTCATGGCCTCCCTGACTAAATTATAGACTTAGCTGTAATCCATATTAAACATACAAATTTATTTGTACACTAAACAAACAACAGGGGAAAGGGTTGGGGTTTTTATTCAGTCAATAAATCAACTTCCCAATTTGCATACCTCTCAGACATGCCAGAAGTCTAGTACTTCTTGGATGACTGCCACAGTCTTCTTCGATTCCGGACATCAGTCCATGTTATACCAATATAATAAAAACCAGCAGGATCTTATTAAGAGGGATAAGGCAAAGATGTCACATTTATTGTAAATATAATAATAAGGCAAAAGATAAAAGCAAACAGCGTTGTTTTACTATTTACTATTTATTCCTATCACTACTTATTCCTTATACACACACACACACACATATATGTATACGCATATATATATTCATTCACACAATCATTCATTCAGGTTCTGTAAAGGTGTTATAGTTACCAGCCTAGAAGTTGCTCATGCCAAGTTACTGCCCAGGTATCTTGGTCATGAGGATGGCGCCGAGTCTGTGTCAGATGCACCTGATGCTCCTGGAGGTTGGCAGCAGAACCAGGGACTCAAAATCCTCAGTTTTTAGAGTCCATTTTTATAGGAATTAATTCCTATGTTAGTCTATGGGAACCGTTTCATTCTGCTATTTTTGACTCAATTAGCAGATGGCACATTCCTGGTGGCTCCACACTGTCTAAAGTGGCACATTCCTTCCAGGTGTTTAGGGTGGATCCCAGTTTACCCTCCGGGGGTTGTCTGGTGGTCCACTTGACACATTCTTCGGTCGATGGATCCTTTCCAGGCTGGCACATGCCTAACCGTTCATGTACATCAAACATTCATCAACATACATTCCATATCTTAACCATATTTTAATTTACTGTCTCCACCACTTTTGAGTGTGTGTTAATTCCTATGAGATTTCCGGCCCTGTAATCACAGAGGGTGGGAGTCTGTTTGTTTACATTGTATCGATTACAGCTTAAGGCTAGCATAGTGTTTACTTCAAGAACAAAGTCAATTAACTTGATTGTAAGTTTTACATAGTAATAGAGTATCTTTCACAGGACAGATACAATCAGTGTTTTCTGCAGACAGGAGCTTACAAGTTCTAACATAAGAACTTAAAAGATTTTTGTACTTGGTGAACCTGGGGGGTCACTGTCACTTGGGGGAATCACTGTTAGTACCTTCTTTAATATCCCTACATCCATGCACCTTTCATGATTGAAAATACATGCTCTGTTGCTTACTAGTATACTGAGCACGTATGACACCAGCTTTGTCAAGTTCAGGAATTCAGTGCTATCGTCCTTGTTTCTCAGCACTTGAGACCAGAGTTCCCCAACTGAGTAGTTTCCAGGCTCCAACTCAAAGTTGATGTCTTTGATAGTGCTCATCACAGAGCTGATCAAGATCCACTGTCTTCTGGAGGTTTACAGCTGTCACAGCCTCAGACAGATCCTTGTATTCAAATGCCCTATTAACTTTGATGTTCAAGCTCTGGGTATTGAACAAGTAGCCAGTTGTTGAAAAATCAAACCATTTATCCAAATATAGGATTGACACATCATAAATTCTTCTTCGAGTGATTGCTCACATCCATTCCAGGTAGGTGTGCGCGCCGCGCGTGCACGTTTGTCGGAAACTTTTTACCCTAGCAACTCCAGTGGGCCGGCAGGTCGCCCCCTGGAGTGGCGCCGCCATGGCGCTCGATATATACCCTTGCCGGCCCACCCGCTCCTCAGTTCCTTCTTACCGCCGTGTCGGTCGTTGGAACTGTGGAGCGCGGCATAGCTGTCCTCCACGTCCCTAGCTCTCCTTGTTAACTACCATTATTATTACAGTTGTTCGTTAGATCGTTAAGTATAGTTAGTTAATTAGTTGTAGTGTAAATAGTATTGTATATAGTTGTTCGCCGGTCTGGGCTGTAGCCCTTCCCGGCACCCGGCACCGGGCTCATGCCTGGTTCGCCGGGCTTTAAGCAGTGTGCGTCCTGTAAAAAGCCTATGCCAACCAGCGACCCCCACGACGCGTGTCTGAAGTGCCTGGGGGAATCGCACAGGTCGGACAAGTGCCGCATTTGCAAGGCTTTTAAGCCCAGGACAAAGAAGGAGAGAGACCAGAGACTCAGGACTCTCCTCATGGAGGCGGCACTTGACCCAGCAGCTTCACAGGCTGTGATCTCGGCGCCGGCACCGGATCGCACCGGCACCGGGAAGACTCCCCGGCACCGACCTTCCCCGGCACCGGGTACAGAGGCGAGACCGTCAACGTCTGCTACTCCAGCCAGGCAGACCCGAATGGAGCGCCCGGCATCGACATCGGCCGCGGCACTACCGGCACCGTCGACTCCGGGCCCGGTGGGTCCGTCGAGTCCGGTGCCGCCAAGCTCCCCCATAAGATCTGGGGTTGAGCTATTGGTCCCATCCACACCGGAGACCTTCGCCTCGGCATGGGACCTTATCGCCCTAACTGAGTCTACTCAGCCGCCACCCCCGGTACCTCCGGTGCGGGTGGCATCTAGAGGCAAGGCCATGATGATGGCACCGTCTCGGGACTCGCGCTCGCGATCCAGGTCCCGACGCCACGGTCGCTCGAGATCCCGCCGCCGCTCGCAGTCCCGGCACCGCTCCCCTCGGCGGTACCGGTCGCACTCGCGGCACCGATCGACCTCCAGACGGTCGCGGTCTGACTCCAGCCGTCGATACCGGCACCGTGACTCGAGGAGCCAGTCTCGCCGTCACTCACCGCGCCGGTCGACCTCCCGGCACCGAGCTGGTGGCAGGTCCCGGTCCCGGTCGACCTCCCGGCACCGCGTCGGTGGCAGGTCCCGGTCCCGATCCCGGCACCGAAGCAGCGGTCGGTACCGTTCCAGATCCCGGCACCGAGACAGAACCCGGTCCCGATCCCGGCGCCGCTATGACTCCCGGTACCGATCTCCGGCACCGAGAAGATCTTCGGTGCCGACCCGCGCAGACCGGTATCAGCCGGGGTCGGCCCCGCCATGGCCTTCTAGACAGCCGTCGGTGTCTTCTCAAGCAGACAGCGTGTATGCGCTGAGCACCGACAGGCAGGCGGCATTGTTTCAGGACCCTCCGCAACAGGACCAGGGTCCGCAGCAGTGGGAGTTTTGGACCCCCTGGGCATACCATCAAGCCCAGGGCCCCCAACAGCTTCCTGCTAGGCCTGCAACGGCGGAACACAGGGTGCCGGAGGCTTCGTTGTCTCGCCCCCCTCCCTCCCCGGATGGAGAGGAAGGATCCAAGCAGCAAGACCCTGCTCTTGCTCCTGAGACAGAGGCGAGGGCTGAGGGGGACCCCCCACTGGACACTTTCTTGCCGGGGGTCTCCTCATCCTCCTCCCCCGATGAAGCGGTGGCTGGCACCTCCTCCAGTAGCCCTCCTCCGCTGGATCTCAGGGCGCACCAAGACCTCCTTAGGCGAGTAGCTCAGAATCTGAGCCTGCAAGCCGAGGAGGTCTCTGAGATCGAGGACCCTATCGTCACCATCCTCTCATCTGATGCTCCCACCAGGGTCGCCCTACCCTTCATTAGGACGATCCAGGCCAACGCCAATACAATCTGGCAGTCACCGGCCTCCATCCCCCCTACGGCGAGGGGCGTCGAGAGGAAGTACATGGCCCCCTCCAAGGGCTACGAGTACCTCCACGTCCACCCGACACCGTGTTCCTGGTGGTGCAGTCGGTGAACGAGAGGGAGCGCCATGGGCAGGAGGCTCCAGCCCCCAAATCCAAGGAGGCCAGACGTATGGACCTCCTCGGCCGCAAGGTCTATTCAGCTGGGGCCCTTCAGCTCAGGGTTTCAAATCAACAAGCCCTGCTCAGCAGATATGCTTTTAACTCGTGGGTGGCAGCGGACAAATTCAAAGAGCTGCTGCCACAGGAGGCCCGCCAAGAATTTGCGGCCATTCTGGACGAGGGCAAGAAGGTTGCACGAACCTCGTTGCAAGCTTCTTTGGACGCTGCAGGCTCGGCTGCCCGCACCCTCGCCTCGGGGTAACGATGCGCCGTATCTCCTGGCTTCAGGTCTCTGGCCTTCCACCGGAGCTCCAATACACCATCCAGGACCTCCCGTTCGAAGGCCAGGGCCTGTTTTCAGAAAAGACAGACCCCAGACTTAAGAGTCTCAAAGACAATCGGGTCATTATGCGCTCCCTCGGGATGCACACGCCGGGAACGCAGCGCAGACCCTTCCGGCCACAGCAGCAACAGCAGCGCAGGCCATACCCCCAGTTCCGCCAACGGCAGGACCTCAATAGGCGCCGTGGCAGGAATGGAAGGCGTAGGCATTCGAGGAACCGGGGGGGCAGAATCAAAGCTCCTCTAAGCCCCCGCCTGGGCCCAAGCCTTCGTTTTGAAGGTGCGCCCGAGGGCGCAGTAACAGTTTTCCCCACGGATCCTTCCCCCCCGTTTTCCAACCGCCTTTCGTTTTTCCTCCCGGCGTGGACCCAAATAACATCGGACCGCTGGGTCTTACGCACGGTGCAGACGGGATACCGCCTGCAGTTTATATCATTTCCTCCTTCCCGCCCCCCTTCCTCATCCCTCTTCAGGGACCCCTATCACGAGCAATTCCTTCGACAGGAGGTACAGACGCTCCTCAACAAAGGAGCTATAGAGGCGGTTCCGGAAAACGAGAAAGGCAAGGGGTTTTATTCCCGCTACTTTCTGATCCCCAAGGCCAAGGGAGGCCTCAGGCCTATCCTCGACCTGCGAGAGCTCAACAAATACCTAGTGAAGTTGAAGTTCCGCATGGTATCCCTGGGGACCATTATCCCATCCCTGGATCCGGGAGACTGGTACGCCGCCCTCGACATGCAGGACGCTTATTTTCACATTGCCATTTGGCCACACCACAGACATTTCCTTCGATTCGTGGTGGGCCGCCTTCACTACCAATTTGCAGTCCTCCCATTTGGCCTTTCTACGGCCCCGAGGGTATTTACAAAATGCATGGCAGTCGTTGTGGCACATCTTCGGCGCAGTCGTATCCACGTGTTCCCTTACCTAGACGATTGGTTAATTCGGGGCACGTCGGAACTACAGGTTTGCAGCCACGTCCGCAGGATCACCGGCCTGTTTGCTATCTTGGGCCTCATGATCAACATAGACAAGTCCACCCTGCTCCCCACGCAGAGGGTGGAGTTCATCGGGGCCGTCCTGGACTCCACCGTGGCCAGGGCTCTTCTGCCGTTACCGAGGTTCCAGGCGTTGTCGGCGATCGTTCAGCGATTGCGGGCAGCCCCCTTGACATCAATACGGACATGTCTAACCCTGTTAGGCCACATGGCAGCATGCACATTTGTGACCGGTTACGCTCGGCTCCGCATGAGGCCCCTCCAGTTGTGGCTCATCGCACATTACCGGCCGGCAAGGCAACCGCTAGACATGCTGATCACAATCCCCCAGGGGGTGTTAGATTCTCTCGGCTGGTGGCTAGACCAGTCCGTAGTGTGTGCGGGGCTCCCTTTCCACCCACCTCAGCCTTCGGTGTCCCTAACAACGGATGCCTCAGATCTCGGCTGGGGGGCCCACCTGGGAACCCTGAGAACACAGGGCCTGTGGTCCCCGCAGGAGGTGAAGCTACACATCAACATGCGGGAGTTGAGAGCGGTCCGCTTGGCTTGTCAAACGTTCTGTCACCAGCTTCGAGGTCGTTGTGTCGCGGTGTTTACCGACAACACGACGACCATGTACTATATCAACAAGCAGGGCGGCACCAGATCCTCTCCCCTATGTCACGAGGCGATGCGACTCTGGGACTTTTGTGTAGCCCACTCCATTCACCTCACGGCTTCCTTCCTCCCCGGAGTACGGAACACGCTGGCGGATCGCCTGAGCAGATCCTTCCTATCACACGAGTGGTCCCTTCGCCCGGACGTCGCCCTCTCAATCTTCCAGAGGTGGGGTTATCCCCGTGTGGACCTCTTCGCGTCCGGGGGGAACAAGAAGTGCCAGGTGTTCTGCTCCTTTCAGGGCAGGGAGCCCGGGTCTATAGCGGATGCCTTCCTTATTCCGTGGACGACCCACTTGTACTACGCGTTTCCCCCGTTCCCACTGGTCCACAGGGTCCTTCTGAAGGTGCGCAGGGACAGGGCTCGCGTGATCATGGTAGCCCCGGCGTGGCCCAGGCAACATTGGTACCATGCTGCTGGACCTGGCCATGGCCGACCCAGTTCCCCTGCCCCTTCACCTGGACCTGATTACCCAGGAACACAGGACTCTCTGTCACCCGGACCTGCAGTCGCTGCACCTAGCGGCTTGGTTCCTGCGTGGCTGACCGGTTCTGAACTGCGCTGCTCCACCCCGGTATGGGAGGCACTTTTGGGCAGCAGGAAGCCTTCCACTAGAGCGACATACTCGGCCAAGTGGAAGCATTTCTCCTGTTGGTGCGTGGAGAAAGGTCTCCGCCCTATGGAAGTTTCGGTGGCCAATATCTTAGACTATGTTTGGTCCCTCAAACAACAGGGCCTGGCGATATCGTCTTTGCGGGTCCACCTGGCAGCTATCTCCACCTTTCACCCGGGTGGGGATGGCCGCTCCGTTTTTTCTCACCCAACGGTGACTAGATTCCTGAAGGGGCTGGAACGTTTATACCCTAACGTCCGACTCCCTGCTCCAACCTGGGATCTTAACCTGGTGTTGTCTTGGCTCATGGGGCCCCCCTTTGAGCCGTTAGCTACTTGCTCCCTACTCTATCTCTCTTGGAAGACTGCCTTTCTAGTAGCTATCACCTCAGCTAGGCGGGTGTCGGAACTCCGGGCTCTTGTGGTAGACCCCCCGTATACAGTCTTCCACAAAGATAAGGTGCAGCTGAGGCCACACCCTGCCTTTCTCCCCAAGGTGGTCTCGACCTTCCACATCAACCAAGAGATATTCCTCCCGGTTTTTTTCCCGAAACCTCACTCTTCAGGCAGGGAGCAACAGCTCCACTCGCTTGATGTCCGTAGGGCTCTCGCCTTTTATGTGGAGAGGACCAAACCGTTCCGCAAATCCCCCCAACTTTTCGTGGCAGTAGCGGACCGCATGAAGGGGCTTCCTATCTCCTCGCAGAGGTTATCCTCATGGGTAACGTCCTGTATCAGGACCTGCTATGAGCTGGCCCACGTTCCTACGGGCCGTGTGACTGCGCATTCTACCAGGGCGCTGGCTTTCCTCGCCCGTGCGCCCATCCAGGAAATCTGTCGGGCAGCGACCTGGTCATCGGTCCACACCTTTGCTTCCCACTACGCCCTGGTCCAGCAGTCAAGAGAGGATGCGGCCTTTGGATCTGCAGTGCTCCATGCCGCTACTTCTCACTCCGACCCCTCCGCCTAGGTATGGCTTGGGATTCACCTACCTGGAATGGATGTGAGCAATCACTCGAAGAAGAAAAGACGGTTACTCACCTTTGTAACTGTTGTTCTTCGAGATGTGTTGCTCACATCCATTCCACACCCGCCCTCCTTCCCCACTGTCGGAGTAGCCGGCAAGAAGGAACTGAGGAGCGGGTGGGCCGGCAAGGGTATATATCGAGCGCCATGGCGGTGCCACTCCAGGGGGCGACCTGCCGGCCCACTGGAGTTGCTAGGGTAAAAAGTTTCCGACGAACGTGCACGCGCGGCGCGCACACCTACCTGGAATGGATGTGAGCAACACATCTCGAAGAACAACAGTTACAAAGGTGAGTAACCGTCTTATTTCATGAAGTCTTTCTGGAGACATGCAGCAGTGACAGGCAGCATCTCAGTTAATGCATTTTCAACTCTGGAGCCAAAGAATTTGTCATTCTTCCATTGCTGAAGTTTAATTCTCAGAGGATGCATTATGGCATTGTGATAGACCCAGGCCAGTTGTGTACAGCAGAATAACAGAAGGCAGATATACTGGCCACTGGGTTAACAGTTTTCTGTTCCCTGACTGACCAGAGCAGGGGCTGCTCCAGGCTAATGAGAACACCTGACTCTAATTAACCTGCAAAGAGTCAGGTGAGGCCATTCAGTTAATGTGACCACCTGACTCTGATTAAGGCCCTGCTGATACTATAAAAAGGGCTCACTTCAGTTAGACAGAGAGGAGCCAGGGAGCCAGAGGAGAGGAAGTGTGGCTGAAGGACTGGTTACTGAAAACGCCCTCAGACCATCGTTAAAGGAGCCCTAAGGTAAGGGTGAAGACGGGAGAAGCAGGAGAGCTGTGGGGAAGCGGCCCAGGGAAATGTAGCAACTCTGGCAGTGAAAGGTTGGCTGCCAACAACTGCTACCATTAGGGTCCCTGGGCCGGAACCCAGAGTAGAGGGCGGGCCCAGGTTCCCCCCAACCCACCACTACAAGAACATCTCCTGAGAGGGGAAGTCAGGCCCCTGTCAGGACAGAAGGCTGAACAGAGACTGTGGGAGTACTCTCAGCAACCTCCTTGCAGGCCTGTGATAAAAAGGGATCAGTAGACTGTAACCCTGGCCCGAGAAAGAGAAGGGCTACGTGGAGGGTCACAGTGAGCCACTGAGGCTAGCATAAATCGCCTAGAAGCGCAGAACCCAGGGGAGCAAGGTCAGAGGTCTGCCACAACATGCACTTCACATGCTGTCAGAGCACAGTATCATTGAAGATTTTCAGGACATTCTGGAGGAAAAACAGATGAACCTCAACTTTGCTAGGCCCCTCACTTTGTTCACCATTTTCCATGTCTAAGAACAGCATCCATAGAGATTTTGGGCACTTCTCACTGCCCAGAGAAACAAAGTAGCACTTAACAGCCGGCCACGTATTTACAAGCCTGTTTACAGCTGGGAAAAGACTCAACCAGCGTGTCGGAATGTGGCGCAGTAAAGTGGAATACTCCATATCCACAATGTCAGACATATCCTTCAATGCTACTACTCTCTTAGCAGAACTGCTGAAATGATTGAACGTCTTAATCACCAGAGTCTCAATGTCAACCTGTAGGGTATTGCTAGCATATTTCACAGCATTGTGCACAACATGGGCAGGGCAGTTTGCAGGCAAGATATTTTTATTTCGGTTTTTTTAATTCTGGTACACCAATTGTCACTTTCCATAATTCATGTTTGCATTATCAGCACAGCAGGAAGACACTTTATTTAGGTCTAGTTTGTGTGTCACAAGTTTTTCAAGTAATGTGTTGCTTATTGCCTCTGGAGTCTCTTTGCTTTGCTCATAGAAGTCTAACAGTTTATCTTGGACCCCATGTTCAAGTATCCAGTATCTCAGCGATAAGGGGAAAACCCATTTACACGGGAAACCCTCACGATTCCTGTCTCCGGTGTCTTGGGGAGGGCCATCAGGCAAATAGGTGCAACATTTGTAAAACGTTCAAACCTTGAACACATAAGGAGTGGGAGTTCCATCTTAGGCAACTCCTCATAGAGTCGGCTTTGCGGCCCTCTCAAGACATGGGCCGGAGCGCCCCCCCGACGGTACCAGCTCCGGCGCCACAGAAGATTCCACGCTCTTCTCGGGACTGACATTCTCCCAGGCCACAAAAACACCCACCTCGGCACCGATCCCATTCCCTGGTTGCTGCCAAGAAGCAAACTCTGGCAGGACCATCCCGTAGACTCAAGACAGAGGTCACGGGCCCGATGGTGCAAGACCCTGGACAATATCTAACCTGGCCATTCCTCCACACGAGACTGCGCAAGTGGAAGCCATCATCCTTCCTTCTATGCTGGATACCTTCGAGGTGGCGAGAGGCCTAATTAAGATGACGGTCCCTGTGCCTCCGGCCCCGACAGTATCCCCAGCTTGGGTCCCGATTCCATCCAAGGGCAGGCCAGCAATGCTTCGGCTGTCAGTTCCAGGGCCAGCATCTCAGCCCCACTCGGAGTTCCAGCGCCGTTCTGAGTCCCGGCACCACCACAGGTCTCAGTCTGACTCACGGCACTGGTATGACTCGTGGCGCTGGTCCCACGGTCTCAAACGTCGGAGCCGATCACACTTGGGGTCGTTTTCAACTGCTCATTCATGGTCCCACTCGAGGTCCAGATCTCAATCTGTGACCTCGCGGCACCGTTAGGCCTGACATGCTGCAGATTCCCGATCTCCGGGTCAGCGATAGCCACGGTGGCACCGGTCACGGCACCACTCCACATTGCAGCACTGCTCCTCACACCACCGCCGCTCAACATCGCAGCGCCATTCAACATCACAGCACCACTCCCCAGCTCGGCACCGCTCACCACCGCGGCACTGCTCGCGGTCATGCTCGACCTCACGGCACTGTGACCCGTACCTGCCAAGTGACTTGGTGCCTGCGCTAGCCCACTCCCGCACTGACACCCCTTGGCTGTTGCAGTTTAGATCTCCTTTGGGCAGGTCAGAGAGAGCATCTGGGGTCTCAGACATATTCTGCACTCTGCTCCAGGAAGCCTTGGTCAAGTACCCCCAACGACTCACTGGCAACCCCAGTGGCAATTTTGGACACCCTGGGCATATGATCAGGCCCAGGGTGCTCCCCCAGTTGCCCGGCCACCGTCTCATTCCACCAACAGGCCTCCTGAGGCAACACTTAGCCGCCCTCCCCGGACATGGATCAAACTGTAGATCCAGCGCCTGCACTGGAGGCTACTCTGGCTCCCCAGGAGGAGCCAGCCACCTCTGATCAGGATGTTTCACCCACACCTGTCCTGTTGGTGGAGTCATCTTCATCTTCACCTGACGAGGCTGTGACTGGCACATCCTCCTCTGGACCCCCCACCATGGACTTTAGGATTCTCCAGGAGCTGTTGAGGTACATGGCCCTCAATATGAACCTCCAAATCGAGGAGGTCATGGAGGATGAGGACCCGATGGTAGATATTCTAGGCCCAGAAGGGCCCCCCAGGGTGGCCCCTTCCACAAACAAAACTATACAAAATAATGCGAAATCCCTCTGGCAAACCCCGGCCTCCATTCCCCCCATGGCTAAGGGAGTGGAGTGAAAATACTTCGTTCCTACCAAGGGTCATGAATACCTGTTTACCCACCCTGCCCCATGTTCATTGGTCGTAGATGCAGTGAATGCCAGGGAAAGGCAGGGCCAGCAGGGGCCCGCTCACAAGTCAAAAGAAGCAAAGCTGATGAACCTTTTTTGGGGAAAGGTTTATTCCACTGGGGGCCTCTCGCTGTGGATCGCTAACCAGCTGGTGATCCTCAGCAGGTGCAGTTTTAATTCTTGGTCTGCAGTCCTAAAGTTCCAATATCTTCTACCAGCGGAGGCTCATGCGGAACTGGGGTCCATTGCTGAGGAGGGTAAACTCGTTGCTAAGACCTCCCTCCAGGGTTCTCTCGATGTGGCGAACGCGGCTGCGCGTACCCTGGCTTCGGGAATCGCCATGCGGCAGAGTGCCTGGCTTCAGTCCTCCAGTCTTCCACCTGAGGTCCAGCATACTATCCAGGACCTCCCTTTCGATGGCCAGGGCTTGTTCACAGATCAGACTAACTCCCGTCTTCATACCTTAAAGGACACTAGAAATACCATTAAGTCCTTAGGTATGCATACCCCAGCCACCCAGAGGAAGCCCTTTAAACCGCAGACCATTCAGCAATGTCCTTTCCAACCGAGGCTGCGACAGGACCCTTATCATCGGAGGAACAGATACTCCCGACATAGGTCATCTCATCCTCCTCCTGGTCAAGGTCAAGGACAGTCTAAGCCGCCCCTGGGCCCTAAGCGCCCGTTTTGAAGGTGCGTCAGAGGATGGACTACCAGTTCTCACCCAGGACAGTCATCCCTTTCTGCACGGTCTATCACTTTTCTACCATGCCTGGTCCCATATTACCTTGGACCGTTGCGATGTATCACATCAACAGACAAGGTGTGACTCACTCCTCAGCCCTATGCCTGGAAGCCCTGAGCCTATGGGAATTCTGTATAGCCCACGATATCTCCCTATGAGCCTTCCACCTACCCGGTGTCCACAATGTGCGAGCCAATCGCCTCAGCAGGGTTTTCTCTCATCAGTACAAGTGGTCGCTCCACTCGGAGGTCACCCACCAGCTCTTCCAAGAGTGGGGATTTCCCCAGGTCGACCTCTTTGCAACCTACTAGAACCAGCACTGCCCCCAGTTCTGCTCCAGGGGAGGAGTGGAGAAGGGGGTGATCTTGGATGCCTTCCTCCTTCAGTGGTCAGGCCAACTCTTCTATGCCTTTCCCCCTGATCAACAAGGTCCTGCAAAAAGTAAAAATGGACAGGACATGGGCTATCCTCATAGCCCCAGACTGGACCCGACAACACTGGTACGGGACCCTCTTGCACCTCTTAGCGTCCCCCTTGTGGAGGCTACCACTTCGCCCGGACCTCCTTTCCCAGGAGGGGAGCCGCCTCCTCCACCCCAATCTAGCCGCGCTCCACTTGACAGCATAGTTGCTCAGTGGTTAGATAAGGGGGGGAGGTGTTCAGAGGACATTAAATGAGTCCTCGTGGAAAGTAGAAAGCCATCCACATGTTGGTCGTACCTGGCAAAGTGGTCCAGATTCTCTAGGTGGGTGGCGGAGCAGGGTACCTCCCCATCGTCCACACTGCTCCAGATTATCCTTGATTATCTCCTGTCCCTTAGGACTCAAGGGCTAGTTCCCGCCTCTGTAAGGGTGCACTTGGCAGCCATATCGGCCTTCCACCCACCTGTGCAAGGCCACTTGGTTTTTTTCTCATACTATGACCTCCCGCTTTCTAAGAGGCCTGGATCGTTCATTCCTGTACGGTAGGTCCCCCGTTCCGCAATGGGAGCTAAACCTAGTGCTATCCCATCTCACAGGACCTCACTTTGAACCCTTGGCCAAGTGTTCCTGGTCTCATCTGTCATGGAAGGTAGCATTCCTTGTAGTTATCACATCAGCCCGATATGTCTCGGAGCTCAGGGCCTTAACCTCAGAACCCCCACATACAGTCTTCCACAAGGATAAGGTCCAGCTTCACCCACACCCCGCATTCCTTCCAAAGGTGGTCTCCGCCTTCCATATGGAACAGGACATTTTCCTCCCGGTTCTCTGCCCTAAGCCCCACTCCTCCAATGAGGAACGTCACCTTCATACACTCAGTGTGCATAGGGCACGGCCTTCTACCTCGACCAGACCAGGATGCTCCGGAAATCCTCGCAAGTGTTCGTTGCGTCGGCCGAGCATATGAGGGGGCAACTTATTTCCACCCATCACCTTTCCTGCTGGATCACCTCGTGCATAAGCATGTATTATGATCTGGCTGGGGTTTCCCTGCCACCAATCATCAGGATGCATTCAATGAGAGCTCAGGCCTCGTCAGCTGCCTATGTAGTCCACGTCTCGATCCCAGACATCTGTAGGGTTGCCACGTGGTCCTGTGTCCACACATTCCCTTCGCATTATGCGATCGTCTCCCAAGCAAGGGATGATGCCGGTTTTGGTAGGGCGCTACTGCGTCCCAAAAACCCTTAAACTCCTACTTGCCTCCATCAGATATAGCTTGGAGTCACTTACTGTTGCATACATATGAGCAATCACACGAAGAAGAAAGGACAGTTACCTGTTCCGTAACTGGCATTCTTCAAGATGTGTTGCTCAGGTGTATTCCACATCCCGCCCTCCTTCCCCTCTGTTGGAGTTGTCCAGCAAGAAGGAACCAAGGGTGGGGGGAGTGTGCAGCTCCCCTGACAGCGTGCTATAGAGACGCCACTCTAGGCATTGCAGCAGTGCTCCCCCAGTACAGGTACTGCTAAGGGGAAAAACTTCTGGCACCAGTGCATGTGGCGAGCACGCACACCTACTGTGGAATACACCTGAGCAACACATCTCGAAGAACACCAGTTACGGAACAGGTAACTGTCCTTTTCTAGTGGGTGAAATTACTTCCTCTTCCTCTCCCCGGAGAAAAAACTGAGGGTTAAAGATACTGTAGTTAGAAGTTCTGCGTAGGGATTGTGGTGGGGACTTGATGGTGGTAACATTAATAAAACTCACAGAGATGTTGACATGCAAGAGGCATCCAAGATTGTTTGTGAGGAATCCCAGAGCAGCAGAGGAGTCTGTCCTCTGACAGTGCTATACAAGTGTGTTGGATGGACCCAGGCCTTAAGAAAACTTTGTCTATATTTTACAAAATTCATTCTGAGCTCACAGTGAAGACGTACTACTCGATATTTCTTATGCAGAGGAGCCCAGATGATCATCCCAGCAGCATTGTGGGAAGCAACCCTGGATGTGGCTTATAAAGGACATTGGGAGTTACGAAGATGAAGGAACTACTGCGTAAATATGCTTGGTGGCCAGTGCTGTCCTCAGACATTGAGTGTCATATGAAGGCATGCATAGCTTGCACAATGCATAGAACTACTGTTCCTCTGGCCCATTTGAAACCAGTAGTTATGGAGCGTGGCAGGGAATTGTGGTGGATATTACTAACCCCGTTATTTGACTGCATAGCTACACACTGGTTACTGTTATAGGCTATTACTCATGATACCTCTTTGCCTTCGTAACTTCACAAGGCATGGCAAAGGAGCTAATTTCTTGCCTAACCACCTGAGTCACTCTGTTTGCCCTACCGGAGAGCCTTGTTTCAGACAATGGGACACCTTATGTATCAAGACAGTTTGAAGGCTTTGACAAGTATTGATAAATCTGCTGCATACCATCTTCAAGGAAATTGCATAATGGAGAGACTGCATGGCACTCTGAAGAAGTATGTAGCTCATTTACTGGAGGAATGTCAAGATACACCCTTCCCTATTGCATTAAATTGTGCTTTATATGATATTTGGAGCAAAGCTCATGAAAGTATTGGAGAAACCTCACTTTATCGGCTCTTCATCTGACCTCTGAGGATCAAGTTGTCTAGGCTTTTGGAAAATATTCATCCCTTCCCTTTGCCATCATTGAAGCCAGCTGATGTGACTAGGGAATGTGTGAGTTTCCACAAGCATATCCATGCTAGCAGCATATGTTAGGGGAGGATATGGAAGTGTTTTCCATACTCGTGCAGGGAGCATGGCAAGTGCATTTACCACGAGGAGAATGCATTGCTAATCAGCAAGATATACTGCCTTCTGAAAAGGGAACAAAGGGAGAAGAGGATGAGTTTTCTGCTTACAATGATGTCATGTGGCCAGTTGGGAAAGTTGCACCCCAGCACTGGTAACTACCCCTGAGCTAAATAAGAGGTCCCTGGATACCTGGTGCTTTTGGCTAACCTAAGTTCACTGTAAGCTGTGCAGCCATGTGGTAGGGTGACCAGGTGTCCAGCTTTTGAAGGAACACCCTGTCAAAAAGGGACCCTGGCGACTCCAGTCAGCACTGCCGACTGGGCCATTCAAGGTCCGGTAGCGGCATCACTGAGACATGCTAGTCCATACCTCTCCTAGCTGGCACTGCATTGCATTGTGGAAGCAGCCAGCTGGTCTGGGTCCTAGGTGGGGTGGACCCCCACCCCAAACACCAGCTCCGCACTCCCATTGGCTGGGAACTGGAGCTGCTCCCAGGAGCCTCCTGCTTGCTATGCATAGTGAGGACAAAAGGGGCACCAATGTCCCCTGTCCCTGTATCCCATCTCTGCAGAGGGAGGGGAAGGGGGGAAAGATGCGACAGGGCTCAGGAGTGGGACAGAGGGAGCTTGTTGGTGGCTGCTGCTGCATCTGCTTTGAGTGCCAATCTACTTAAAAGGGCAATGTACTTAAAGGGGCAACATGTACTTAAAGGGGTGTGACGAACTGGGAAAGTTCTTAATGTTTTCTCTGAATACTGTATTGGTGCCTCAGTGTCCCCATGGCAGTTCTTAAGTATCTGGCAGAGCAAAGGGCCAGTGCACCTAAATGCCTGACACTCTGTCTCCTAGCAACTGATGGCCTAGGCCCCCCCCTCTGCAAAGGTGCCAGCTGAAGGTGTTGGAGACAAAGGGATCAGGTGACCTCCTGGCCCGGGAAAGGGGCTGAGCAGAGAGGAGGGGCTGGGAGGGGTTGTTAGTCTGAAGCTGGCTGAGGGCAGACGTGGGGGTCTGGCTCACTGACCCCCAAAATGGACCCGGCTAAGGGGTCCGGTTCTCTGTACCTACAAGCTCTGTTTTAGACCCTGTTCCTGTCATTGAATAAACCTCTGTTTTACTGGCTGGCTAAGAGTCACGTCTGACTGCAAAGTGGGGGTGCAGGACCCGGTGGCTTCCCCAGGACCCGGCTGGGGTGGGCTCGCTGTGGGAAGCGCACGGAGGGGCAGAGGATGCTGAATGCTCCAAGGACCCAGGAGGTGAAGACGTGTGAGCTTCTTGCCCTGAACAAGTCTGCTCCGAGGGAGAGGAGGCTCCCCAAAGTCCTGCCTGGCTTGGTGGGGAGCAGTTCCAGAGCATCGCCCGGGGACTCCGTGACAACTGGTGGCAGCGGTGGGACGTACTGCACCCCGTGAATGGCGCTGCTTGCAGTAAGTGACTGGGAAGCAGTAAAACAAAGGAGGGATAATGAGGACCAGGCATGCTGAAGGCTCAGAGAGGGACGGTTTCAGGGGGCAGTTAACCTCTGGGAGTGTGTGACCAGCGAGAAGGACTGTTGGAGTAACGGGGTCCCCCTGAGGATTGCAGCGAGCAGTCTCAGGGGCGGAGGAGCTTGCCGCTCGACCCTGAAAGAGAGAAGGATTTTTGCAGTAGCAGGGTTCCCCGGGGGATTGCAGAAGCAGTCCCAGGGGCAGAGGAGTCTGCAGCTCGACCCTGGCAAAGAGGTGGTGATCATGAGAAGGGCTGGCACACCAGGAGTTCTTCCTGGAAACCATGGGGGAGCCAAGAGCACACAGGCCTGTGAGTCCAGAGCCACTTGGGAACGGTGAAGTGATGGCCTATCACCATCTCCTTAAGAAGGACATTGTGATCCTGTGCACAAAGAGGGGGTTACGCATGGGGAAATTCAACAAGGCACAGTTAATCATGCAGTTGGAGGAGAAGGACCACTCTGAAGAGCAGATTCCTGGCCCAGATGGGGCTACAAGAGGATCTGAGAGCAGCTGGAGCATCAGCCAGGCATCCCCGGGAGTCTGGTCCCCAATCAGACGAGGGTCTTCACAATTGGGTTCCCGATCAGGAAATTGGAGACGGATGGGATCGAAGCAGAGCCTGAAAGAGTGAGAGGACCGTAAGAGAGAGCAAGAGCCTGAGGAAAAGCTGCAGGAAAAGCAGCAGCAGCGTGGACTGGTGATGGTGGAGCAGAGAGACATAGGGGGCGGCCCAGGGGTCAGTGGGGAAACAAGCCTGTGGGGGCAAGACCCTGGGACAGAGAGAACTGTGGTGGTGCAGCCCCAAATGCTGAGGGACTGTGGAACCTGGGTGAAGTTCCCTGGGGTGAAGCCCCTCACCCTGCCTATGGCCCAGATCCCTGTGCAGACCCAGGAGGGGTCGGGCTGGCTGGTAGTTGGGGTTCTCCAGAATATCGGCTGGGAGGCCCTGTTGGGGGGTGACTGTCTCCCTATGGGACAGGATCCAGGCCCCGCTCCTGTAATGGCCGAGGGTTTGAATTCAAATCCAGGGAACCAATTGGCTAGGAGGGAAATGGTCAGTAAAAATGCAAATGACCTGGCTGGCAGGGGGAAGGGGCTGCTGGGCTCAGGATACCTGCCTACCTGTAACCAGCCCCCTGGGGCTGAGTGGGAGAGAGAGATGCTCCCCGCCCCCCCTGCACACCGGAGTGGGGGCTCACGCTGGCTCTGATGCTGTGACCAGAGCAGAGAGCTCGCTGCCTGCCTCCACTGGAACAGCAAGTGCAGTGCTGAGCACGGGGGGAGCTGAGACCCCAGCTGAGTGGGGGGACACCCAGGCAGGGCAGGTCAGCTGCCAAACAGGTTTGCCTGGTCCAGACGTGCTGCTGGGAAGTGATTGCACAGCAGGGAGGAAGCTACCAGGGACAGGGCTCAGGGGGGCTGTGACCCCAGGCCCAGCCAGCGAGAGGGAGCAGGTCCCACTCCCTGCCCCAGCTGCTGAATCCCAGACCGAGCTGCAAAAGGATCCCTCCTTGGAGAAGCTGAGGGAACTTGCTGGCCACAGCGCTGCAAACCCCCTTGGGGAAGGCTGCAGGGACAGAGTCCTGCAGGAGAAGGGATTCCTGTACCAGGAATGGGCTCCCCAAGAGGAAGTAGAACTGGGGGGAATCGGGAGGCAGCTGGTGGTACCCCAGGAATCCACAGGTTTCTTCCCATTCGAGCTGCTGGATGAGAGGAGAGTGAGGGGACCCCTGGACCTGAAGAGGGAGGATTGAATGAAGAAGGGGGAAGACTCCCGAGGGGATCTCTTCCCTGAGGTGGGAGCCAATCTCCCCATCAGGTGTTCCCCATTCAGAGTCACTGGAAAAGCAACCCAAATCCTGGAGAGAGAGGTCAGGAACACGCTGGCTTTAGATGGGATCCAGCCGTTTTACAGCCCATGGGCCTCACCCATGGGGCTGATCCCCAAGGGAGACAGGATGATCTGGTTTTATGGGGGCTATCAAAAGCTTAAAGCCATCATGGTGTCCGATGCCGACCCCATGCCTAGGCCTGGGGAGATTCTAGACAAGCAGAGGGTGGTGGAGAACTTGGCCCTGGCAGACACTGATAACATGTGCATCTTTAGCCAGACCTGGGAGGAACAGGTGTCCCAGGTGAAGAGGGGGCTGGGCTGCCTCAAGGAGGTGGGACTGACGGTAAAAGCTGGAAAGTGCAAGGGGGGACGGCAGAGGTGTTGTGTCTGCGCCACAAAGTGGGAAGCGGCTGCCCAAGCCCAGAGCTGGCAAAGGCCAAGATGGGGGCTCTTAATCAAGAGAGCCCGAATCACAGACCAGAGGGCTGGGAAAAAACCCAATCCCAGCTTGAACCCCAGGGGTACTGGGGTGGCAAAGGGTGTGGGCTGCATAAACCTTCCCACATGCGGTCTGCAAGTGCCATCAAGCACACCCGACCTAAGGGAGGGCGTAAGACTGGACTGTCCTGGTGTAACTCACACCAAGGAATGGGAGAGATGCTGGGGCATCCATGGGAACCTTGGTGGGTTCGAACTTCCCCAGGTCACTGGCTGAAGTGACCTCGGTCAGTTCGGTCTCGAAGGGGGGAGAGATGTGACGAACTGGGAAAGTTCTTAATGTTTTCTCTGAATACTGTATTGGTGCCTCAGTGTCCCCATGGCAGTTCTTAAGTATCTGGCAGAGCAAAGGGCCAGTGCACCTAAATGCCTGACACTCTGTCTCCTAGCAACTGATGGCCTAGGCCCCCCCTCTGCAAAGGTGCCAGCTGAAGGTGTTGGAGACAAAGGGATCAGGTGACCTCCTGGCCCGGGAAAGGGGCTGAGCAGAGAGGAGGGGCTGGGAGGGATTGTTAGTCTGAAGCTGGCTGAGGGCAGACGTGGGGGTCTGGCTCACTGACCCCCAAAATGGACCCGGCTAAGGGGTCCGGTTCTCTGTACCTACAAGCTCTGTGTTAGACCCTGTCCCTGTCATTGAATAAACCTCTGTTTTACTGGCTGGCTAAGAGTCACGTCTGACTGCAAAGTGGGGGTGCAGGACCTGGTGGCTTCCCCAGGACCCCGCTGGGGTGGGCTCACTGTGGGAAGCGCACGGAGGGGCAGAGGATGCTGAATGCTCCAAGGAGAGACCCAGGAGGTGAAGACGTGTGAGCTTCTTGCCCTGAACAAGTCTGCTCCGAGGGAGAGGAGGCTCCCCAAAGTCCTGCCTGGCTTGGTGGGGAGCAGTTCCAGAGCATCGCCCGGGGACTTCATGACAAGGGGCAACAGAGAAGAGCAACGAGAATGATTAAAGGTCTTGAGAACATGACCTATGAAGGAAGGCTGAAGGAATTGGGTTTGTTTAGTTTGGAAAAGAGAAGACTGAGGGGGACATGATAGCAGTTTTCAGGTATCTAAAAGGGTGTCATCAGGAGGAGGGAGAGAACTTGTTCACCTTAGCCTCCAATGATAGAACAAGAAGCAATGGGCTTAAACTGCAGCAAGGGAGATTTAGGTTGGACATTAGGAAAAAGTTCCTAACTGTCAGGGTAGTTAAACACTGGAATAGATTGCCTAGGGAAGTTGTGGAATCTCCATCTCTGGAGATATTTAAGAGTAGGTTAGATAAATGTCTATTAGGGATGGTCTAGACAGTATTTGGTCCTGCCATGAGGGTAGGGGACTGGACTCGATGACCTCTCGAGGTCCCTTCCAGTCCTGGAGTCTATGAGTCTATGTGTCTCTCTCTCTCTCACACACACACACACACACTGTGTCTCACACATACATACACTTTGTCACACACACACAAACAGTGTGTCTCATACACACACACACACACATACACACACTCTGTCTTTCACAATAACCTCCCAACACATACTTGTGGTGATGGTGTTACTTCTTGATACTTCCTGCAATGCACATATACTCTGTAATTGTCTTCTTTCAAAGTGCTGTTGTTTGAGTTTTTTGACTGGTCTATGCATTTCATAATTTTTATTTGTCTCTTACGCTTAAATTGAATTCTTTGAGTAGTGAGGTCTAAAATGCCTAACCTCTCCTGGCTGAAGTAATTGTCCCTATGGTAAATTTTAAAAAATATATATTATATCTATTTTTTGTTTATATTGGTGGCATACATCCGCACATTACCTTGATAATTTGGTGCACATAACAAAATTAATTGCACACATGGATGGGAAAAATTAGAGGGAACATTGCTAGGTACCACTGAATTTTTGGGGAAAAGGAAAAGAAAGTGTGTGTGTGTGTGTGTGTGTGTGTGTGTGTGTGTGTGTGTGTGTGTGTGTGTGTGTGTGTGTGTGTGTGTGTGTGTGTGTGAGAGAGAGAGAGAGAGAGATCTTTCTCGTTCTTGTTCCTGTTTTATTGCCTGGTTCCTGCTCCCTGAACTTGGTGTTCCTGTCCCTGTTTCTTTTGCAGGGGGGGAAGCTATTCAGGGCCTACTGCTACATATCTCTTGTTCTGACTGTTGTTATATTTTGTTCAGGCTGTTGCTGACATAACCAGTTTATGGTTATTACATGTTTTGACTGACAATATACTTGCGTGTCTTACTTCATTTTTTCATCGAGAGATTTCTGTTCTGGGGTGCATCAGAATGCAACAGTCGTCTAAGAGAACTCTATCACCTCTGTTGCTGTTGTGGATCTCTACCTGAGTGATATCCCCAATTATTTTCTTATCAGATCTGGGCTCAGATCTACATTAAGAGGAAGAGAGTGATCCAACTGTTTTTTTCCAGAGCCTCAATATTGAGGGGTGATTTTTTTAATCAGACTCTCATAAATTCATGCATCCTTCTAACTATAATATTATACCAGACTGGGCAAGTTGGTAGGAGTGGCAAGGGCCTCCACTGATGCCTTGGTCATACTGTCCAACTCCAGGATTTCCATATCAAGCTCCTTCAAGAGGTACGACCTGGGCTCTGCATCGATGCAACGATGTTTCTTTAGATCTGGGACACTCAGATCCGATACCAAGTGATAAGTCCCCCATGCTGATCCAAGATATCTTATATGATGAAGCAGAGGAAGGTGATACACCTCTAGAAATCAAGATTTTGCATTAGGACCAGGAACTCTCTAGATGAAAATGTAGGAGTACTTCAGCTTCCTCACTTTTTGAGCAAGTCAGCAGAAGGTTTTCTACTTTAAAATTACCCTCTGTTTCACTGGTGGAAATGTCTCATCTTGTCTTTTAAATCCTTGGAAATACCTCTACAAAGTTTCTCTGCCCATTCTGGAGAGTCACTGGCAGCCAGTAAAATCAGTATGGTATACTCTGACTTCCTGTCAACCAATTGTTAAAAAAACAGTTAACCCCTCATACAGGATCTGATAATGTCTTTTGTTTTTATTTTTTCACCTACCTTGTCCCACTAATTCTGTGGTAAAAGCTGCAGTGATCAAGAACAGGCTATTTACATTCTATCCCCAGTGACAAAGAGGGGAAAAAATAGATTATTTGGGAAGAAAATTATTTTCTTCATCTTCTTTAAACATGAGGATAGCTAACTACCTAACTGTCAGGGTAATGTATGACATGTTAATTTCATTTAAAAAACTAAAACAATATAAAATTAATATGGCACATGTTAAATTAATGGATTAAAATCTGACATCTGATAGCTCTCAAAATGTAATTGTAATGGGGAATAGTCTAGAGTGTGTGTGTTTCCAGTGGGGTCCAGGATCTGGTTCTTGGCCCTAAGCTATTAAACATTTTAATTAATGACCTGGAAGAAAACATAAAATTATCACTGTTAAAGTTTGCGGATAACACAAAAATTGAGGGAGTGCTGAATATTGAAGAGGACAGATCACTGATTCAGACTGACCTGGATCACTTGATAACCTAGGCACACGCAAACACTGTGAGGTTTAATACAGCTAAATGTAAATGTATATATCTGGAAACAAAGAATGTAGGCCATATTTACAGAAGTGGAACTCTATCCTAGAAAGTAGTGACTCTGAAAAAGATTTGGAGATCATGGTGGATAATCAGATGAACATGAGCTCCCAGGGTGAGGCTGTGGCCAAAAGAGTTAATATGATCCTGGGATGCATAAAGAGGGGAATCTTGAATAGAAGTAGAGAGGTTGTTTTACCTCTATATTTGGCACTGGTACAACTGCTGCTGGAATGCTAGTGCTGGTGCTCACAGTTCAAGAAGGATGTTGATAAATTAGAGACGGTTCAGAGAAGAGCCACCAGAATGATTAAAGGATTAGAAAACCTGCCTTCTAGTGCTCAATCTATTTAACTTAACAAAGAGAAGGTTAAGGGCTGATTTGATTAGTCTAAAATAGCTCCATGAGGCAACAAATGGGCTCTTCAATCTAGCAGAGAAAGGTCTAACACAATCAAATGGCTGGAAGTTGAAGCTAGGCAAATTCAGACTGGAAATAAGGCTTTCATTTTTGACAGTGACAGTAATTAACCATTGCAATAATTTACCAAGAGTTGTGATAGATTATCCATCACTGACAATTTTAAATTCAAGATTGGATGTTTGTCTAAAAGATATACTGTAGGAATTATTTTGGGGAAGTTCTATGGCCTGTGTATTAGGTCCCTTTGACTTTGTAATCTATGTTTTTCCATCACTCATGTCTCTTTCACAGTCCCAATCCCCTTCTTTTGCTTCCTTGCAGATGGAGGGAGAACTGGAACGTTTCCACAAGCAGAACATGCAGCTGGAACTGAACATCACAGAGCTGCGACAGAAGCTAAAGGCCACTGACCATGAGATGCACAAGGAGCAGCAGAAGGTATGGGGCACAATCTTGATGGCAGAGATCTCAAGTCAAACAAAATGCAAGCTATCAGGAACATGGACAGTATAGATGTGTGGCTTTGAGGACAGAGTTTTCCTTCTTGGGTACTGTGCAGAAGTGAAGGGGAAGAGACGCTGTGGCAGGAGGGATCAGAGACAAGAGCTTTCCAAGTATGAAGGCTTGTGTGAGAGTTGGATATTATAGAGAGGTAGACAGTACCAAAACTCCAGCCATTTGGTCTAACAGAGCCTGTGTGCACTGTCCTTCTGGATATGCTGCAAGGTCTGTGTATTCACTGAGGATTCATAGAGTAGTTGGAGAGAGGGCTAAGTGAACCTCTCTGCCACACCCAAGGCAGAGAGTTTGGGAATATGTGGCCTCAGCAACCTGTTCCCTCCCAAGAGTACCATCTGTGCTGGACCTCTGCAATGACATGCAGTAATTAGTCAGGAAAGGTAGAGGGGGGCTTGTGCATGGATATCAGGGCATACTTATAGTTGAAGGAACCATGTCAGAGGTGTATGAAAGGTCAGAGAGGAAGGAGCAAGAGGTTTGAAAGTGGGCATGAAGGAATTTAATAGCCAAGGATAGGACTGGGGAAGCAGGCAGGGTACGGAGTGAGCAAATAAGAAATGTTGCGCCAGGGAGAATGAGGAGAGGGTGTTGATATGAAGCCATCAAGTTGAGCACATAGCTACTATCTGCACCTGTTTTTCTGTCCTATCACCTGTTACATTTACTTGTTGCCTCTTGTTTCTAGTAAGATTGTAAGCTCTTTGGGCAGGAACTGTGTTTTTGAAGTGTCCAAGATAACAGGATCCTTAACCTGAATGGGGCCTCCAAGCACTAGTGCAGTACAAGTAATAATGCAGTTTTTATAAGGTGAGGAGGGATGTTAGTTATTGGCAAGATTTGTTACTGTCTTAAGTCTGACAGCACTCAAAGGCCAAGAAGTTCTCTTTCCAGCTGGGAGATGTCCAGATGGCACGTTCTTAAAAACAAAAAGTATAAATAACACATGAGGATTCTCAACAATTCAACTTGAGCTTCCAGGAGGTCCTCATGCATGACAGTGTGCTCTGAGTGGGTGTTCATGTATAATTCTTGCAGGAGCGAGACATGGAAGCTCTTGTCAGGCGGTTTAAAACAGATCTTCATAACTGCGTGGGCTTCATCCAGGAGCCCAAAAAACTGAAGGAGGGGATCCGGGAACTGTACGACAAATACGTGCAGCAGGCAGACATGGTGAGTTGGGGCTCTTTCCTCTCCATGGTAGATGAGCACATCTCTGGTGTCACACCTTCTGAGCCTGTGTATTGTCTCTCATCAGGTGGAAATTGTGGGGGTTGACACAGATCTGCAGCAGGAATACACCCGGCAGAGAGAGCATCTTGAGAGGAATCTGGCAACACTGAAGAAGAAGGTTGTGAAGGAAAGTGAGATCCACCGAGCTGATAATGTGCGCATCATGCAGGTACATGGCCCATTTTCCTTGCTCCTGGCAGGGGCAGTTGGAGAGAGAAACTGCACAGAAGAGAATTCCTCTTTCTCAGGCTTCCTTGCTGTAGTACATTCTCAGGAGTCTGAGAAGATTTCTGTTTGATACCCTCCCAGAGTTCCACTTACACTGGAACTGTGGAAGTTTTCTAAGTTGCTGAAGGGAAAGTGTTTAAAAGTGCCATGTTTTCTCAAAGTGATGGATGAGGTGAAGTGGGATCTGTAAGGGAAGAGATGGCTGGAACAATTGGTATTTCCAGTCTCTGTGTGCAAGTTCACACTTTCACAGTGTAAATTGCAGGAGGAAGGGGTCTCAACTGTAAGTGAATATCAGTGTTTTCTTTGTATAATGAAATTCTTCTTCTGGTATCCTCTGCATATTCCCACTCATGGGATGCTCCCACTGGTGCAGCCTGAATGATGGAATCTTAACTTGAGTTAACTAACAGTGCCCACTAGAGCCCTCAAGCCCCTTCCTTGCTCCTCCCCTCAGTGATTGTGACGATTGTGAGGCTGAGGGTATAAAAGGTGTTCCTCAGTTCCTCACCTCAATTCCTTCCAGCCAGGACCAGCTGATGGATTAGGAACTACTCTGGGATTGTCCTGGATCTGTACTTCAAGTGCCTAGTTAGATTAGTTTTACTGTAGTTAATTCAGGCATAGTTAGTTTAAAATTTAAGTAGTTCTGAATAGTTTTAGATAAGTTCCTTTAGTACAGGATGACAGAAATGAAGACTAAGAAGCTTGGCTTTAAGAAATAGGTTTCCTGTCCATCAGGTTCCTGGCAGGCGATACTCATACTAGATATCTTCCATGTTTGGGAAGAGGTCATTCTCCGTCAAAATGCTCAGTACGCTCTGTGTTCATGACGCAAGTGAAGGAGAGGCAAAATAGCCTGCAGGCAAATAGAGGTGGCTAAAAGGAGAGTTTTGGAGGGAATAGCTGCAGACTCTATGTTCAGTGACAATGGGACTTGGTGAGTGATGTATTTGGCCTGTCTGCTCATAGTTTGGTTGACTGTTTGTTTCTTGTTCTCTGTGTATGGGCTGTGGGCCCTGAGTAAGCAGACTGCCTTGCCAAAGGCTGACAGGCGTTAACTCTTCAAGAATTTCTTCTCTTCATGTCCTTGGCTTCTTGATTAATTTTGTTCTCAATATCTCGATTTTGTGCTGAGTTCTCATATCGTCTCTCTTTTTACCCAACCCTTTTGTTATTAGTTTAACCCCTTCCTAACTACTCTAGCCAGTCAGTCCCCAAGGAGACTGATCCCCCTTTTTATTGAGGCCATCCAAATGATACAGCTTCCTGAGCACATTAGCTTTTTCCACATCCTCCGTCACTAAGTTGCCTCCCTCATTCAGTAAGGGGCCCACACTTTCCTTGACTTTCTTCTTGTTGCTAACATACCTGAAGAAACCATTCTTGTTACTCTTAACATCTCTTGCTAGCTGCAACTCCATAATATAATTAAATTTAACATCCCTATGGCGGGGAAAACACCACAGCAGCCCAACACTGTAGCATTTAATTTCAGAAAGTGGGGCAACACAAAAATCAGGAACTTAGTTAAACAGAAATTAAAAGGTACAGCACCAAAAGTGAAATCCCTGGAAACTTTTTAAAGACATCATAATAGAGGCTCAACTTAAATTTATGCCCCAAATTAAAAAACATAGAGAACCAAAAAAGTGCCACTGTGGCTAAACAATAAAGTAAAGGAAGCAATGAGAGGCAAAAAGGCATCCTTTAAAAAGTGAAAGTTAAATCCTAGTGTGGAAAATAGAAAGGAGCATAAACTCTGGCAAATAAAATGTAAAAATATAATTAGGAAGGCCAAAAAAGAATTTGAAGAACAGCTGGCCAAAGACTCAAAAAGTTATAGCAAAATTATTTTTAACTACATCAGAAGCAGGAAGCCTGCTAGACAACCAGTGGGGCAACTGGATGATCGAGATCCTGAAGGAGCACTCAAAGACTAAGGCCATTGCAGAAAAATTAAATGAATTCTTTGCATCGCTCTTCACGGATGAGGATGTGAGAGAGATTCCGAAACCTGAGCCATTCTTTTTAGGTGACAAATCTGAGAAACTGTCCCAGATTGAGGTGTCATTGAAGTTTTGGAACAAATTGATAAACTAAACAGTAATAAGTCACCAGGACCAGATGTTATTCACCCAAGAGTTCTGAAGGAACTCAAATGTGAAATTGCAGAACTAACTGTAGTCTGTAACCGATCATTTAAATCAGCTTCTGTACCAAATGGTTGGAGGGTAGCTAATGTGACACCAATTTTTAAAAAGGGCTCCAAAGGTGATCCCAGCAATTACAGGCTTTTTGACTTTTTGAGCCATCTTTTTCATTAGAAGTGCAAAATGTGTTGGTTAATTCAAGAATGTATGAATGTTTTGCTCATAAATAGAAAACAACTTTATTATGGATTAATATCAGTAATGTAGATTCTTATATAGACCTAATAACTATATCCTAGAATATTTATTATATCCCAAGAGGAAGGGTCACTCGCTGCCCTCTCTTAAGGTCCATCTGTCTGTAACTTCAGCATACTGTGTTCCTGTAGACAATAAATTGGTGTTTGTTCACGTTATAGTTAAGAAATTCTTAAAGGGTCCTAATAATCTGTATCCACTGGTGAGAGACCCTGTACCTTCTTGGGATCTAATTTAGTTTTTATACAGTGGATGCAACACCCATTTGAACTCACAGAGGATTGCACATTTTTCCATTTACCTATTACAAAAGCTTCCTTTAATAGATAGTGCCTCAGCAAGATGAATAAGCAAGTTACATGTGTTAATGGCAGCGCCACCTTTTACTGTTCTTCATAAAGACAAAGTAACATTGCATACTCACCCGAGGCTTTTGTTTACGGTGGTATCTGATTTTTATATTAATTGATTAATCTGTTGGTGTATTTTGCCAAACCTCATACCTATGTGAGCGAGGCCAAACTGCATATATTAGATGCCAGAAGGGTTTTAGCATGCTATTTGGACAGAACTAATCATTTCAGACAATCACCCAAGAAGTTTATCTCTTACAAGGAAAGAAACAAAGGCTGAGCTGTTATTGTTCAAACTCTATTTAAATGAGTGAGATTCTATATTAAAGAAGTGTATAAACTAATGACTATCCCACTTCCTGAAGCAGTTAGAGCACACTCTTCTACAGCAAAGGCATTCTCAATGGTTTTTACTAAACACATTCCTCTAGTGGAGATTTGTATAGCAGCTACATGGAGTTCAGTTCAGATGTTTACTAAGCACTATCCGTTAGACTTAGAGTCTAGATCAAATGCTAAGTTTTGTTCACAATCACTGAGGGAAGAGGTGAGGGAGATAGAATCAAAGAGAAAGTTAAGGGCTGACTTGATTACAATCTATGAACAGCTACATGGGGAACAAATATTTACCCATGGGCTCTTCAGTCTAGCAGAGAAAGGTATAACATGATCCAATGGCTTGAAATTGAAGCTAGCCAAATTCAGACAGGAAATAAGGTATAAATGTTAACAGTGAGGGTAATTAGCCACTGAACCAACTTACCAAAGGTCATGGTGGATTCTCCATTACTGAAAATTTTTAGGTCAAGATTTGATGTTTTTCAAAAAGATCTGCTCTAGGGATTATTTTGGGGCAGTTCTCTGGCCTGTGCTGTACAGGAGGTCAGACTAGATTATCACAATGTTCCCTTCTGACCTTGGAATCTATGAATCTGTGACCTGTTCTCCATGATGCCATACTGCTTGGATTTGTTTATGTCTCCACCTTTATTCTTTCTTGATTGTGTCCCAGATCATCCTTTACATGATTTTGTCCAGAATGCATGTCAGGCTAACCAGTCTGGTGTTACCTTTGGGCCATTTTCTTTTTTTAAAGATTGGCATGTGGTAACTTTTTAACCCCTCTCTGGAACTTCCCCAATGTTCCAAGTTTTGTTTAAAATCAACACTAATGGTTGATAGAGCTCCTTTGCCAATTCTTTAAATAATCTTGGATGCAAGTTATCCAGTCCTGCTGATTTAAAAATGTTAAATTTTAATAGTTGTTTTTTAACATCTTCCCTAGTTAGAGATGGAACCAAAGATATTCCATTATCAATGTAAGATATGAATACATCATTCTGCTTCTTTAGGAATACAGAATAGAAATGTTTATTGAATGCTTCTCCTTTTTTGCATCATTCTTGACAAATTTACCGTCCTTGTCTAGCATCAGGCATGTATGTTGCTATTGAATCCTTTGAATGTGTCACTAGAGTAGTGAATAAAGGAGAATCAGCTGACATTTATCTACATTTTCAAAAAGCTTTTGACAGAATGCCTTATAAGAGGCTACTAAAGAAACTAAGCAGTCAGAAGGGTAAGAGGTAAAGTATTGTAATTGATCAAAAACTGGCCAAGAGAAGGAAACAAAAGAATAGAAATAATCTATCAGTTTTCATCATGGCAAAAGGTTAACACCAGGTGTCTCGAGCTTCTATATGAGGTCCTGTGTTAAATATATTTATTAATGAGTTTGAAAGGTGGAGGTGATTAATGAGATAGCAAAATTTCCAGATTCTAGAAGGCTAATTTAGTTAGTCAAGATCAGAGAGAACTATGAGGAACGTTAGAGAAACCTAAATAAGATAGGTGAGTGGGCCGCACAATGGCAAATGAAATTCATTTTTCATAAATGCAAAATAATATACATTGCAGGGGAAAAAATGATTTTTTCATACACGGGGCATGGTTCTAAATTAACTGTATCAACCTCAGAAAAGGCTCTGGACCACTGTAGTTGCTCAATGGAGACCTCTGCTCAATGTTCAGCCATGGTCAAAAAAAGCAAAGCAAATGTTAGGATAAAAACATAAAAACAGCTATACTGGGTCAGACCAAAGGTCCATTTAGCCCAGTATCCTGTCTTCCAACAGAGGCCAGTGCCAGGTGCCCCAGAGGAATGAACAGAACAGAGAATCATCAAATGATCCATCCCCTGTCACCCATTCCCAACTTCTGGCAAACAGAGGTTAGGGACACCAACCCTGCCCATCTTGGCTAATAGCCACTGATGGACTTATGCTCCATGAATTCATCTAGTTCTTTTTTGAACCCTATTATAGTCTTGGCCTTCACAACATCCTCTGGCAAAGAGTTCCACATGTTGATGCATAAGGAATGCAGTGGTGAATAGTACAGATATTATAATGCCTTTATATAAACCAGTGATGCAGCCTAATCTGTATACTATGTGCAGGACTGTCACCCCATCTCAAAAAAATATTGCAGAATTAGACGTGGTTCAGAGAAGGGTAATAAGAATGATGAAGGGCATAGAAAATTCATACCAGAAGAGATTGAAAAGATAGGGTTTGAATGATCTTAGGAGAAGAATAACAGGAGCCACAGCACTATATAAAGTAATGCGCAATCTAGAGGAGGTAGATCAAGAACTACAGTTCTCCTTGTTTTGTAACACAACAGGAAGACATTTATTGAAACTACAAAAGATGGCCAATACAAAACTGATAAAAGGAAATACATTTTCATAGAATGTGTAATTAGACTGGTACTGAGTGTCACAGGAAGTTGCTGAGGCCAAGAACTTAGCAAAATTAAAAAAGGAATCAGACATTTACATGAATAACAAGAATATTCAGAATTATTTTTATAACAAAGATTTCATGCTTCAGGACCTAAACCAGTCTCTAACTATTGGAGATCCAGATGAGCCCTAATGTGTGGGGGCAAATTATCTCATACCTGCCTATTGCAAGGGTTTTTGTGCCTTTCCCTGAAGCATCTGGTGCCACCTACTGACTGAGAGAGACTTCTAAATTAGATGACTCTCAGGTCTGATCCAGTATAGCAATCTCTGTTTCACTTACAGCTCTGACCCATATGATACCCAGTATTCTTTCCCCCATGGGTATGGTGCTACCTCCTGTTGACCCAGATGTAGGGTGACCAGATAGCAAGTGCGAAAAATTGGGACAGAGGGTTGGTGGGGTATAGGTGTCTATGTAAGACAAAGCCCCAACTATTGGGACTGTCCCCATAAAATCAGGACATCTGGTCATCCTAATCAGATGCCCTTTATCACAGTGATACTGTGATACAAATATGTCAATTGAAAATCTGAGCATATTGTTGCTACAGGAAAATGTGAGCCTGATTAAGGAAATTAATGAACTGCGGAGGGAATTGAAGGTGACCCGCACACACGTGCATGATCTCCAGTCAGCACTAGGACTACACAGAAAAAACAAGAAGCAAGGGATCCCAGACACAGGTGATTATTACAGTTCTCCCTGTATCTCTCCATTTTATCGGCTTTCATCTTAAGCCTCATGTCTCCCTTTGCCAGCATGTGAGTTTCTCTCCTTTTGGCTGGTATTAGTCATAAAACTCTATGGTTGCCTGGAAGATACCTATGCAATGTACAGTGGTATTCAACTATACAACGCACAATTCACTTATGAAGCACTTCAGAACCTTCTCGTTTAGCTCTCTCCCCCCGTGCCAAGAGATGCATGTCCTAGCTCTTTCTTCAAGAGTAAATAGAGCCTGGCTAGCTGGAACTCTCATCGTTATACACTCTGGCTACTGTTTTCTCTAGTTCCTTCCCATGAACTGCTGCCCAGTCCCAGTGTGCTGAGGTTGAATGTAGAAGAGGAAACAGAAAGAATCATAGAAATGCAACGGCTGGAAATCAAACGCCTTCGAGACCAAATCCAAGGGCAGGAGCACATCCTTGCTCTTCGGCCTCTGTCAGGTGGGAGGCTTCCCATGCTGGAGATTGAAAGGAGCCATGGGACACAGCCACAATGATGCAATCTAAGGAAATTCTACACGATTGCTTCTACTGAGAGGATTAGAAATCCTGGAACCAGATCAGACTATTTTTCCCTGTTCTGTCCTGTAACCTTCCCTGTTAATCAAATACTCCCCCACAAAATACTCTCTGCCTTAATCTTCTCCCCTCTGAGAAAGAGACACTCCAAACTCGCACACACACACACCCTCTCTGTGCTGCACTCTCCCCTCTGAACAGAAGCTGAGCTGAGAGGAATGGAAATAATAAATGTGCGAATGCCGATAGCACCATCTGACTGGTGTGTGTGCAGATCTCTGGGAAAGCAAGAGTCACTGAAAAATCAGATGCCACAATTCAGAGGGGTTAAATAAATACTGTAACTCTCTTGTGGTTTAGTATAATATATTGCTGGAAGGTTCTCCAGAGCCCTTTATTCTGAAATGCTGAATGACTAGTCAATGCACAGTGACATCCACACAGGACATAAGAGAGATGGGAATAAGAACAGTGAAATATGTTCTAAGCAACTTCCCAAATTACTGGCAAAATTTTGTCGTCCTGTAAAGATAATCTTTAGCTAGTGATCAGACAAAATTGGCCAACAGTCTGTATGGTCTGGTACCTATAAATGTATCAGCTTACTCACTGCAGAGCAGTCATCATCCACAAAATATACCATGAGTCAGGAAAGAGCCCCAGTATCAGCGTACAAAATCTGCCTCTCAACCCAAGCCTCTTGTTTCACTTCTTCTGTTATATTGATCTCCTGCTTATCTCCATGCTTTCCTCCTAACATCTGAAACTCTCTTTTATCGCAGATATACAGGGCAACCACTCTTGCTTTTTTCAAACAGTTCTTGAAGAGTGACTTCTCAATGTAACCCCATTTTTTAAAGTTCTGTCACAAACCTAACAATGAATAAAAACTACAAGATTTCTACATTTTCAGATCTCCTCAGTGCATGATGTCTGACTTGCATTGCCTACGGTAGCTGAAGAGCAGTGTGAATTGGAAGGGTGGCAGGTATTTTCATGAGCTTTCACGGCAAGGGTTAGGGGGAGCTGCATCTGGGGCCTAGTCAGTGTCCTGAGAGTTAGTGCATAACAATTCAGGACAGGAAATGGAAATGAGGAGAGGCAAGTGCCTCCTAAATACTTGTAATACTAAAAATAATATCGTTAAGGATGAATACGATGCCCAAACTGAATTACTTATTAGACTTGATATCTTTCAGAGAAACCATAATCTTTAGCAAACTGATACTTTAAAAATAGATAATTTACTGCAGGTGTTCCTATGGACTAGAACAGTGGTCTCCAAAGTGGGGTGTGTGCAAGAAGATCCTTCGGGGTGTGCGGCAGGAGGAGCTTTTTTTTTTGTTTTTTCTTTTAGAGATGGCGCAGCAGGGGGTGCGTGCTCAAAAATTTTTTACTAATAGGGATGTGCAATCAAAAAAGTTTGGAGACCACTGGACTAGAACACTATTCCTGCTAAGGTTGAATGGTTCAGTCAGTGCATAGGCAATAAATAGATCCCTATCAAATTCACAGTCCATTTTGGTCAATTTCACAGTCAGGATTTAAAAAATCACAAATATCATGATTTCAGCTACACCTCTACCCCGATATAACGCAACCTGATATAACATGAATTCTGATATAATGCGGTAAAGTAGCGCTCCAGCGAGGGATGGGGGGGGGCTGTGCACTCCAGAGGATCAAAGCAAGTTCGATATAACGTGGTTTCACCTATAACACGGTAAGATTTTTTGGCTCCTGAGGACAGTGTTATATCTGAGTAGAGGTGTATTTAAATCTGGAATTTCATGGTGTAATTGTAGGGGTCCTTACTCAAAAAGGTGTTGTGGAGGGGTTGCAAAGCTATGGGGATTGCGGTACTGTTACCCTTATTTCTGCACTGCTGCTGGCAGCAGCACTGTCTTCAAAGCTGGGCATCTGCAGAGCAGCAGCTGCTGAACAGGAGCCCAGCTCTGAAGACAAAGTAGGGATGGCATGATGTGGTATTATCACCCTTACTTCTGCACTGTTGCCTGCAGAGCTGTGCCTTCAGTCAGCAGCCACCACTCACCAGCCACCCAGCTCGAAAGGCAGCAGTGCAGAAGTAAGGGTGGCATGGCATGGTATGGTATTGCCACCCTTACTTCTGCACTGCTGTTGGTGGAGCGCTGCCTTCAGCGCTGGGGACCCAGCCAACATCTGCTGCTCTCTGGCCACGCAGCTCTGTAGAAAGCGCAGAAGTAAGGGTGGCACGATCGTGACCCCCCCTAAAATAACCTTGCAACTCCCCTTTGGGTCAGGACCTCCAATTAGAGAAACACAGGTCTCCCCCATGAAATCTGTATAGTAAGGGTAAAAGCACACAAAAACACAGATTTCACAGTCCGTGGTGTGTTTTTCTGACCGTGAATTTGGTAGGGCCCTAGCAATGAATCTGGTACCTCAATTTTATTCATCTTTAACCAGGATAAGACACTAACTTGGCAGATGCCAAAGAACGAAATAGAACTGGTACACATTAGCCTTATGGGGTGCTGTCTCCACCACCTAATGTTGTCATCCTGATGCTTCCTGTGCAGGAAAAGGATGTAATTAATCCAATTAGCAGGTGCTTTTGAAACTAGCTGCTTTCTGAAAGTCTTCGGAACATACACATTCTGGCTTGCTGGGGCCCCCACTATGTTGTAGTTCTGCTCTCCCTTTGGCTGGTTTAAATGGAGTGATAGAAGAAAATGCCATTTTGGGGGCATCATTTAGCGAATTTGAATCAAAATCTTAACAAAGAAAAAGGACCTCATCCTGCTCAGAGTAAGAAGTATTTCCAGCTGAAGAGCTGTCTCACGGTGGTAATGAAGAAACTTAAGGGCATGTCTTATGAGTTGGCCTCTCTGGGAAGATATGATTTCCAAAGGTTGTAAAAAGCTTACCACATGAATCTGATGTAAACAGTGAACACTCAGGGAATTCAAGACATCATGTTTAGAGTGGGTGTTGGAGCCTGATATTGGGTGAGACTTTGCACCTGAAGTATTTATAGTGTTTATAGTGGAGACTGTTTAGCACAGCAGGCTGATACAAGGTGAGATACTTAGTAAACCCAAAATAGTTGTACTGACATTCTCAGATGACTACTGAGAATGCAAAACAGAAAGCTAGTCTTTTGTGCACATGCTGCTGAAGTTCCCTGAGGTATGTACTCTTTGTGATGAGGTTAATGCTCTACTTTGTTTTACATGGGATGGAGATATACTTCTGAACACTGATGATTTCACCATCTTTGACAATACCAGCATGTTAGATGGCATTGTATCTTATGAAGAGTTCTGGTTCTTAAAAGCTGTGACTGTAGTCAAAGATTAATTCTTGCTGAATGGACACAGCCTTCCAGAGTTGTGCACTTGGGTAATAGTTTTTGAGGAACTGCAATGTTTGAGAAATACCATTTTCTTGTTCCTTTTAAAGGCTATTGAATTTGCCACCCTCTTTACCACACTGTACACAGAGAGAAATTAGTAAGTCACCAGCAAGTTGATAGTGTCCAGCCTTGATTTCTCAAAAAGGATCTGCTGAGAAAACGATAGCTAACAACCTGTGATTACAATGCATCAGACCTGGATGAGCTTCCTCTGTTGAACACACATCAGGCCACTGTTTGGATCCCAGCACTGGATCTTGTGTGCTTCTAAGCCCATGGTATCTGAGCAACATCCAGACACTGACTCGGACTTTGGCCTCTCAGGCTCACTTCTGGGTACAGATGGTAATCCAGCTGCTGTAGACCCCACAACCAGTTCTAGACCCCCAAATCTCCCCAGTGACTTAAGCACACCCTCCTCAGAGCTCCACTGTTGGGGTTACACTGTTTTACAGTTTAACCCTTCAGTTTAATGATGTTCCATGATTTTTCCAGGGACTGAGGTGAGGCTGACTGGCCTGTAGTTCCCTGGATCCACCTTCTTCTCTGTTTTAAAGATGGGTACTACATTAGCCCTTTTGCCAGTCATCCAGGACCTCCTCCAATCACCATGAATTTTCAAAGATAATAGGCAATGACTCTGCAATCACATCTGCCAACTCCTTTAGCACCCTCAGATGCAGTGCATCCAGCCCCATGGACTTGTGCTCATCCAGTTTTTTTTTAAATAGTCCTGAACCATAGGCTAAGCAAGTGCAGAATGGTGGTGGAATGTGCCTTGGATGTTTAAAAGGCTGCAGGCATTGTTTGCTTACTAGGTTAGACCTCAGTGAAAGCAATATTCCCATTGTAATTGCTGCCTGCTGTGTGCTCTATAATCTCTGTGAAAAAAAGGAAGAAAAGTTTCCGTTGGGGTGGGGTAGTTGAGGCAAATCACCTGGCAGCCAATTTTGAGCAGCCAGACACCAGCGCAATAAGAAGAGCACATTGAGAGGCTCTAGGTCTCTGTGAGGCTTTGAAAACCAGTTTCAGCAATGACCCACAGTAATGTGACACCTGTGTTGTTTCTTACCGAGCTGTCCCCTTCATTGCATTTTCTCCCCATAAACACCACCCCCACTAACCACAGGGTGCTGAATCAATAAAGAACCTTTTCTCTTCAATCCATTAAGTTTTATTATGCTCACAAAGACACAGAAACAGCAAAGAAGAATAAGATAACCTGGGGCAAAAGGGCTGATAACAGTGGCAGGGGAACAAGGACAGCTTGCTTGTTATTGCTGTGCAATTGTAATCAACGGTTTGGGAATGGGAGCCTTCTGGTCCTTGTACCCTCCCCTGGAGTTAAATACAAAAGATTCCAGACTTCCTCCACCCCTTCACCTCCTAGGACATTTGGGAGGTGAGGATGTGGGATTTGACGATGATGGCAGCAGGTTCAGCATAGGTTGCAGAGGGACTCCTGCATCCAGCTGCCTTTCTTGAACCTCAACCAGATGCCTCAACATGTCTATTTGTTCCCTCATAATCCACAGTATCTCATCCTGCACGTCACGCTCGTGTTCTCTGCATGCTCCCCTGTCCTCCCTGTCCTTGTGCAGGTTGTTGGACAGTGCCAGTGGTTTCCCCAGGAATTGAAATTAGGGAGGGTGTTCGAATTTACAGGGGGCGTGTCAGGACCAATGAGATAAATAAAAGAGATATGAATAAAGTAAATGTTTTGTTAGGATTATGCAAATTTAACATAAGAATAATGCAAGTTACACCAAAACACATAACAGGTCTAGATTTCTAAAAAAATATACATTTTAAAAAAAAGTATTTAATTTAAATTGACTTTTGAAAAGTAAGCCATCATGGGGTAAGAGGGCAGTCCTCTCATGGATCAGTAACTGGTTAAAAGATGGGAAACAAAGGGTAGGAATAAATTATAGGTGTTCAGAATGGAGATAGATAAATAGTAGTATCCTTGAGGGGTCAGTACTGGGACCAGTACTGTTCAACATATTCATCTGGAAAAATGCGTAAACAGTGAGGTGGCAAAATTTTCACATGATACAGAACTATTCAAGATAGTTAAGTCCCAGGCAGACTGCGAAGAGCTAGAAAGGGATCTCACAAAACTGGGTGACTGGGCAGCAAAATGGCAAATGAAATTCAATGTTGATAAATGCAAAGTAATGCACATGGGAAAGCAATCTCAACTATACATACAAAATGATGGCATCTGAATTAGCTGTTAACACTCAAGAAAGAGATCTTGGAGTCATTGTGGATAGTTCTCTGAGAACATCCACTCAATGTGCAGCAGCAGTCACAAAAGCAAACAATGTTGGGAATCATTAAGAAAGGGATAGATAATAAGACAGAAAATATCATATTGCCTGTATATAAATCCATGGTACGCCCACACCTTGAATAGTGTGTGCAGATCTGGTCACCCATCCTAAAAAATATATTTTGGAATTGGAAAAGGTACAGAGATGGGCAGCTAAAATGATCAGGGGTATGAAACAGGAGGAGAGATTAAAATGACTGGGAATTTTCAGCTTAGAAAAGAGATGACTAAGGGGGATATGACAGAGGTCTACAAAATCTTGACTGGTGCGAAGAATGTGAATAACGAAATGTTATTTAATCCTTCACATAACACAAGAACTAGCAGTCACCCAATGAAATTAATAGGCAGCAGGTTTTAAAAAAACAAAAGGAAGTACTTCTTCACACACTGTAAAGTCAACCCAGGGGACGCTTTGCCAGAGGATGCTGTGAAGACCAAAACTATAACAGGATTATAAAAAGAACTAGATAAATTCCTGGAGAATAGGTCCATCGGTGGCTATTAGCCAAGATGGGGACAGATGCAACACCATGCTCTGAGTGTCCCTAGCCTGTTTGCCAGAAGCTGGGAATGGGCAACAGGGGATGGTCACTTGATGATTACCTGTTCTGTTCATTGCCTCTGGGACACCTGGCCTTGACCACTGTTGTAAGACAGGGTACTGGGCTATATGGACCATTGGTCTGACCCAGTATGACCATTCTTATGTAAAAATTAATTATAATAATAAAAATGTTTAGTACAGAAACTCCCCAACATAATGACCTCCCAAGATAGCAACAATGTGAGATAACAACCTTGGCAAATAATGCATTTTTAAAAACTTGGCCTACTAGGAAACATATTTATATAAGTTTCCATTCCCAGTCACAAATCTAGCATTCTGGAGCAAAGTGACTAAAATATAGTCCAACAAACAAATGTTTATTTAACTTTTCCCTCCCCCGCACCCCACTCACCTGTGTTGTCCTTGGTCAGTGGAGAGTACACTCAGAGTTCAGAGGTGCTTTCACATGAGTACACCTTCCAGGTGGGGGACAAGAAGGCACCTTGCTCATTCCTCCAGCTGCTCACTGTTCACTCTGGCCACAGCTGTTCATTGTGCCACTGTTCACTCCACCGCTCTGTTGCCAATGGCCCTGCGCAGTCACCTTCTGCTGCCACCTGCCCCTGTGACCTCTGCGAGTTGGTCTCTTGAGGTTCCACCAGCTCTCAGTCATTTCAGCTGAGCTCTCAGTATGGGAACCTCACTGCTAGTGCAGTCTGGGCCGTCTCTTCCACAGAAACACTGTCCCACAGCAAGTCTAAGCACTTAGATCTGATTATCAGTGATTTCAGCTGCAGTGGTCACTTAACAGAACAAAAGACTATCTATGGAGCCTAATCAGCTCTGTCTTTAAACAGTGGAGAGGGATAGATCCCCACCCTCTCTCTTGATGCCTTCAGATCATCATAGGCTACAGTTCTGCTGCCCTTTACTCATACAATAAGAACAACATTTCATCCCCCCCGCCCCCACATTCAAGTGGTTTGTAATCCAACCCCAGCCAAAATCTATCACTTGGACAACAGAGCTCTGTTTGCTGGATACCTGGGTAGTTTAGGTGTGAATGTAAATATAATCTGGCCCCACAGCCCCAGCTCATCACTAGCTGTCAGGGAGAGCTCATTTAGACTTTGCTTACAAATCATCATTTGATATTATTAGGTTGGCCAACATCATGAATGCACTGACATCAAAAAAACAGCTGTATAAGGAAGCAAGGAAGCTAGTCTATGTTCCTACTTTTCAAATCTAGTATACTTTTTCAGATACACATATTTTATCATACACTGTATAAGCTTTTAAGTGTGTATTAATGTTTCAGTTTAAATTCAGATTTCCAAACAATCACTAAATTGGTATGTAACTAGCTCACAAAACTGGGGGAAGGAGGGGGTTTTGAAAATTCAGGGGGGGTGTACACCCCCCTGGGGGGGGGGTCTAGGGAAGTAACTGGACAGTGCAATCCTCCATGCACTGAGTTCCATCTTGTCACTCTCAGAGATGCGCATTAATTCATTGAACATGTCCTCCCAAGTCTTCTTTTTCTGCTTTATAATCGGGAAAGTCTCTGTCCCAGTATGGAGGATGCGCCAACAGACAAGGTTTCAGCTGCAAAGAATACAAAGCACAAGGGTAGCATTGACAGTGCATACATTGTTTCCAGTGCAAGGTTAATTCTTTTTATAAAAGAAACACCCCTCAGTGCATTTCCCTGCAAACCACAACGTAATCACAATCGCTGGCTACTGCAAGAGTCATTTTGCTGCCCCAGCCATGGTGAGTAAGGCCATGAGGCATGGGTGAGAGGTCTTGTGTTGCAGTTTTTGTGAAGACATCCTTGGGATCACAGGTTGCAACTTCAGAAAAGCCCCCTTTCTCCTAGTGTAAGCAGAGTCAGGATGAGCTCTACCCTGACATCTGGTGGTGAATTATAGGGAGTGTGGAAAGGAATTTCAGGTATTTGCATTGGCACACCCACCTCACCTAGCATAGCCCACAGCAGCCTGGGATGGTTATTTTGACAGCTCTGGGATCCCCAATTTCTTTGTTATTGGGGCAGGAGGAATAAAGTGCTGTCACCCTGATTATGTGAATGAGGAACTATGAGACTGCTTTATGACAGAGATGTCTCAACATCAATTAAGTAGCACTTGCTAGACAAGGGACATGGGTGCCAAAACCTAGTGAAATGAGAGAGTTTGGGGGACTGGTGTGTGTATCTGATGGTATGGGTCCTTTTAGGGGCCTGGAATGCCAATTGCACATCCTCCTCTCTCCACTGTTGAAGAGCAGAGCTAATTTTTATTCCATTAAGAGTCCATCTAGAGGCTGCTGAGCTGAATTCACATTGGGCCAATGGTGCACCAGCACTGGGACTCCCCTACTACAAGCTGAAATCACTAAAAGAGCTAAGCTCACTGAGTACTGTGTTAACTAGTGGGGGAGCCTGAAGATCTATCGCTAAGTAGCTGGCAGAGTGGAGCAGTTTGCAGCATGCTGGAGCAGCCCATGGAACAGTGAGCGAGCGGAGTGGTTCGTGGGACGGTTGGAGTGGCCCACGGAACAGTGAGCGGAGCGGTTTGCGGGGATGGCTGGAAGAGCGGTACAGCTGGTGGAATGGAGCTGGTCGTGGTGAAGGCTGCAGCAGAACTCCATGGAGAGGCGGAGCAGTTGTCCCTGGCCCACGTAAGGTGCCCCTTAACACCCTGTGTGTGCCAACCCCATTTCCACCCAAGCTGGCGGAGGTAAAACTCTGCAGATAAACTTTTGAACTCTGGGATGGCACTGACCAGAGACTTTCAGGTTGTTGGACTTTGGCATGATTGGACTTAAGACCCTAAGGGGGGAAGTACATTGCCAAACATACTTGGAGGTGGGTTTTTTTGCTTATGGTTTGTGTTATAATCCTGTTTGTGGTGTTTCTCCAACGTGATGCCGCATTGTTTCCCTCCTTTATTAAAAGGATTTTGCTGCACTCAGACTCCGTGCCTGTGAGTGAGGAAGTATTGCCTCCTAGAGGCGCCCGGGGGGGGGGTGGTAAGTAATTGTCCCAGGTCACTGGGCTGGGGGCTCAAGCCGGTTTTGCTTTGTGTTATTGAAACGAAACCCCTGGATACTGAACTCGGCCCTTGTTGCTGCCAACTCAGAGGGGCAGAAGGGCCCAGGTCACTGGGTGGGGGCTCGAGCTGGTTTTGCATTGTGTTATTGAAACGGAATCCCTGGATACTGAATCCAGCCCTTGTTGCTGCCAAGTCAGAGGGGCAGAAGGGTTACACTAACAACCTGGATGGTGCGTGAGGACAGGCACCAGGGTAAAGCCCCCAAATAGTTTGATTGTTACAAAAGCAGCACTGGGTTGGGGGGAAGGGAGACAAACAGGAAGCCGCCCCCGCCCCTTTTTAAATGCCTGGTTGCAATACGCGTTGATCGTTTCCAACCACAGCCAGGGCACACTCAGGAAAGCATGGCTGTATGACCCGGAATTCACCAAGTGGGTGGATTACTTGTTGAGTTGCTTGTGGTTTAAGGGCTAGCATTTAAAACTTCCCCCATTTACCCTCTGTGACCATATGTGATATCAGTCTCCTGAGGGTAACAAATATGGAAAGGGAGCAGATGCTGCAAGTGGGTCCGGACCTGGTCCTTATGCTGCAATGCTGTGTGCCACAATGTTACCAAAAGAGTTAATACTGGAGTGGTGTGGGAAAGTGTCATACCATGATGGACAAAATAAGGCAGCCCGTCCCAGAAGCCTTCTGCAAAGGATTGCAGAGTTACCTCCATGAAAGCTTCCTAGAGATCTTCATGGAGGATTCCAGGGCCATCCTCATGTACATAAATAGTCTTTCTCAGAAAGCATCCTCTGCATTGCTGGAGTGGCCACCAGTACCCACTACACCTACTCTTTTGTTCAGATTAAACATTAAAAATAATAGCATGTAACCCCTACAGTTTGTTTGGAAATGTGTACTCCCCAGAGGTGCTTTCCCCAGTATCATGCTCTGCCAACAATTGGTCCTGTGAGGGGATGAGCTCCAGGGTTAAAAACAGTTCTTGGCTCTCAGGGAGAATGGATCCTCCGTTCGCCTGCCTCGCATTCTCCTCCTCCTCCCCCCTCTTCCTCGTCAACAATGTCCTCCTTGTTGTTCCTCAAGGTTGCCCAGGGCTCCTGGGAGGTATACACTGAGCATTTTGGGGTAGTGGTAGGGTCGCCGCCAAGAATCACATGCAGCATCTCATAGAAGGGGCATGTCCGTGGGGCAGAACCAGAATGACTGTTCACCTCTCTTGTCTTCTGGTACGCTTGCAGAAGCTCCTTTATATTCACACGGCACTGCTGCGGTAGCCCTTCGCCTCCATGCCCCGTGCTGTTTTGGCATAGATGTCAGCATTTCTTCTGCTGGATCAGAGCTCTACCTGCACAGACTCTTCTCCCTACACAGCAATAAGATCCAGCACCTCCTGTGCTGACCAGGCTGGAGCACATTTGTGGCCATTAGTCTCCATAATCAGCTGTGCTGAAGAGTTTTCCACACTGACCAAACAGGAAATGAAAATTGATAAGTTCCTGGGGCTTTAACAGGGGCATCTATTTCCTGTGTACCTGGCTGACGTGCGGTGGAGTTGAAAGTGCTCTCCAGAGCGATCACAGCAGAGCACTCTGGGACACCTCCTGGAGGCCAGTTCATTCAAATTACACAACGCAGTGTCTATACTATCCCTGTATCAACCAGTGGATGTCGAATCAGCGCTACGCCTCTTGCAGAGGTGGAGTACAGAAGTTGACTTTACAGGCCACTCAGGTTGGCAGAAGGGACTCAGTAGTGTAGACTCATACATTATTAAATCGACCTAATGCAGCTTATATCAACCTAACATTCTTGTGTTGACCAGGCCTTAGTTTCCTCACAATTCCAAGAGCTCTTTGGGAGCCAAATATTTGGATTTAGGCAGCATCATATCAGGGTCCCTGGATGACCCTCTCTCCTTCACCTGCTCTGTCTTGCCTGTGGCTGCTTCTGGTCTCTTTTCTTTTGCTGAAAGGGATAGTGAGAGGGTCCTTTATAAAGTTGCAGTACCCTTTACCAGGTCACCCTCTTGGTCTGCCACAAAGACCCCTCTCACCTCCTCCCACAGGTACGTCATCTCTTTGGTTACCAGCTCACCTGGAAGGATAGTTTTCACTAGGCAGTGGCCAACTCATTGCCCAAAGGTGTTTGTATTTAAATAAGGGGCCCTCCAGGTTAACGCACCTCCATTGTCCCTGCCCTGGTAGCTAATGGATGATTTTTGTATGCACTGTGGCAGTAAATAACCCATCAGTTTCATAAAATCAACAAGAATTCACGTTTTACATAGACAAATTATCCAGACTGTGTTCTCTAGGGTCATTATAGAATATCCTGACCGAAGGCTCCCACACACTGCACCCGGTCCCAAGTGAAGCCACTGTTGGGAGCACACCAGCCATTCCCGGCAAGACACAGTCCCTGCTCTGAGGACCGTGCACTGCCCCGTTCAACAAGTTCTTTACTTAGCTCGCGTCAGCCCTCCACTCTGCTCAGATTGGCTGACTCGCCCGCACGGGCGTCTCAAGGGTCCTCTATACCTCACTGGGGGGACAAGCCCGAGACAGGTGGCGTCGACACTCCTCCTCAAATTGTGGCTTCAGGAGCAGATCCCGACGCTGTCATTACAGACGCTCAGGTTCAAGTGCCTGCTCCACCAGACACTATGCCCAGAGCTCCCCTTGACAGGCACCTAGGCATTGTAACTACGACTGCTGGGATGACTGTGAAAGCAGCACGTTCAATGAGTACCGCTCCTTGTCATCAAGGTCCAAATCTCAAGGTCAGCACTGACATGACCATGGACGCTCCCACCGCTCTTACAACACCATGCAGTCAACAGTGACCTTGGCTTTGGCACCCAGCCGCCCGTCCCCGAGCCGCACCGCCCCTCAAGAGCGATTTGCACCGCCCGGTACCCAAGCCAGTCAGTGGCAAGTGGCACCGTGGCAGGGGCAATGGTGTCAATGGTCACCGTGGCCACAATTGCCCACCCAGGCAAGACCCCGCTCGGTAGCTGGAGTGTCCCATGCCCATTCAGTGTCCCCTGCCTCCCCCCCATGGCAGAGTCAAAAGTCGACGGGTACCAAGCAGGTGGTACCAGGCCTGGATTCGGTCTTGGGGATCGAACCACTGGCATCTCCCAATGCCCTGGGAGCTGGACCAGCCCCCTCGCCAGCACCAGAGGAGACCATAGCGGCCTCTCCACTCATTCTACAGAAGGACTTTAAGGCTCATCAAGAGCTTCTCAAGCGGGTGGCCTCAAACCTCCAACTCCAGGCTGAGGAGATGGAGGAGCCGTCAGACACCCTTTTCAATGTGCTGTCCTTCTCGGCACCGGGCCGAGTGGCCCTACCTCTCCACCAAGGGGTAGCCAACGTATCGATTGCTCTATGGCAAACCCCAGCTTCCCTGGTACCTATCTCCAAAAAGGTGGAGAGCAAGTACTTTGTCCCGGCTAAAGGACACAAGTACCTGTACTCCCACCCAGCACCCAACTCCTTGGTGGTGGAGTCAGTCAACCACTGGGAATGCCATGGTCAACCCGGGCCCATCCCCAAAGACAAGGACGCCAAGAGACTGGATTCTTTTGGCAGGAAGGTTTATTCTTCTGCGAGCTTCCAGCTCAGGGTGGCCAACCACCAAGCCCTCTTGAGCTGCTATGAACTGAAGTTCGAGCCTTTTCTCCCAGAGCAGGACAAAAAGGAGTTCAAGGCTCTGGTTGCCAAAGGGGCAGCGGCAACAAAAGATGCCCTCCAGGCTTCCTCGGACATGGCCGACACGGCGGCCCATTTGATGGCCTTGGCCATATCTATGCATGGGGCATCCTGGCTGCTCCTGTTCGGTCTGTCTGCAGAGTCCCAGTCCTTGATGCAAAACCTTCCCTTCAATGGAAAAGCCCTGTTTGCGGACCAAACCGACGTCCACCTGCATGGGATGAAAGACTCTCGCACCACCCTGCAAACTTTGGGCCTATATGTCCCATCAGCAAAGGACAAACCTAGGCTGCAGACCTCAGCACCTCCCGCTAGGGGCAGATATGAGCCTCTGCCTAAGAGACTGTGGGAGCAGAGATGCAGGTCCCAGCGTCAGTCCCACTTGGCCCTGTGACCAGGCCCCTTGAAGGGAAAGAAGCAGGGGACGAGGCACTTTTGACTCTTTGCGGGGGACCACCAGGCCTGTTGCCATGGAAGCCCCCCAGTTAATAAACTTTGTGTTCTGCAACCGTTTATCTGCATTTCGAGTGCAGTGGTCCCGTATAACATCAGACCAGTGGGTCCTCAGCACTATTTCCAGGGGCTACATTTTGCAGTTCACCTCACCCTCCTACCCTAGGAGGACCTCGGGGAACTGGAACATGCTCCCCCTTCTAAGCCGGGAGGTGGTGCGCCTTCTCAACCTGGGTGTGGTGGAGAGGGTACCAGTAGAATTCCAGGGTAAGGGGTTTTACTCTCGGTATTTCCTGATCCCGAAGGTGAAAGGTGGGCTCCATCCTGGACCTGCAGAATCTCAACAGGTTTATGGTCCATTACAAGTTCCGCATGGTATCCCTGACCTCCATCATTCCCTCCCTAGACCCGGGAGATTGGTTCGCATCCCTGGACCTCCAAGATGCGTATTTCCACATCCATATTTTCAAGGGTCACAGGAACTTCCTCTGCTTCCTGGTAGGGCGGGACCATTACCAGTTAGTAGGCCTCCCTTATGGCCTTTCCACAGCCCCCAGGGTTTTTACCAAATGCATGGGAGTGGTGGCAGCCCACCTCCGGAGGAACAAGCTGCAAATTTTCCCTTACCTGGATGATTGGCTCCTCAAGGGCAACTCAAGGTCCAGGTACAAGCCCAGATACAATTCCTGCTGTCCACATGCGCAGGTCTGGGCCTAGTGGTGAACGAGGCCGAGTCCATGTTGGTACCGGTCCAGCGCATACACTTCATAGGGGCTCTGCTAGAGTCCCTAGAGGCCACAGCCTCTCTTCCCCAGGACAGATTCGGGACACTCAAAAGTCTCATAGCCTCGGTCATGACCTTCCCTGTGACCACGGCAAGAGTGTGTGTTCAAATCCTAGGTCACATGGCAGCATGCACATCCATGGTGCAGCATGCCAGGCTCAGAATGAGGCCCTTCCAGCTCTGGTTGGCCTCCCAGTATTCCCAGTCCAGGGACAGCCTAGACAAGGTTGTCATGATACCACTCAACGTAGCAGCCACTCTGCAGTGGTGGTCCCTCCCGAGCACCATGCTGAACGGGATTCCGTTCCGAGAAGGCCCTCACTCACTAGACCTGGTGTCGGATGCCTCAGACCTGGGCTCAGGAGCCTATATAGGGAACATTTAACCCCAAGGCAAATGGTCGACCTTGGAATTGTCCTTCCACATAAATATCAGGGAGCTCAGAGCTGTACACCTGGCACGCATGGCGTTCAGTTTTCACCTTTGTGGGAAGGCAGTCAGAGTCCTCATGGACAACACCGCCGAAAAGTATTACATCAATAGGTGGGGGCGGGGAGGGGCACACGTTCCTTGGCCCTGTGCTGGGAAGCCCTGGACCTATGGGAGCTTTTGTATAGCCCACGATATCTCCCTGCGGGCCTTCCACCTACCCGGTGCATGCAATGTGTGAGCCGATCACCTCAGCAGGGTGTTTTCCCGCCAGTACGAGTGGTCACTCTACTGGGAGGTTGCCCAACAGCTCTTCCGAGAGTGGGGAGCTCCCCGGGTCGACCTCTTTGCTACCGCCGAGAACCGATGCTGCCCCTAGTTCTGCTCCAGGGGAGGGCCAGAAAGGGGGATGATCTCCAGTGGTCAGGCCAATTGTTCTATGCCTTTCCACCGTTCCCACTGATAGGCAAGGTCCTGCAAAAAGTAAAGGCAGACGGGTCGAGGGTTATCCTCATAGCCCTGGAATGGGCCTGCCAACATTGGTACGGGACCCTCCTGCAACTTCTAGCAGCTCACCCCCCGTGGAGGCTGCCACTCCACCCGGATCTCCTCTCCCAGGAGAGGGGATGTCTTCTCCACCCCAACCTGGCCACGCTTCACCTGACAGAATGGTTGCTCCAGGGTTAAACGAGGAGGAGGGAAGGTATTCGGAGGATGTCAGACGAATTATGCTGGAGAGCAGGAAGCTGTCCACATGACGGACGTACCTTGCCAAATGGTCTAGGTTCTGTAGGTGGGCGGAGGAGCGGGGCGCCTCCCCATCATCCGCTTTTCTCCAGCTCATTTACAATTATCCCCTGTCCCTTAGGACCCAAGGACTAGCTCCTGCCACTTTCAGGGTACATTTAGCTGCCATTTCAGCCTTCCACCCTCTGCTGCAGAGTCACTCGTTCTTCTCCCATCAGATGACCTTCCGCTTTTTAGATAGTGCATTCCCATATGCCAGGGCCCGGTCCTGCAATGGGATCTGAATCTAGTGCTATCCCACCTAAAAGATCCTCCCTTTGAACCCTTGGCCACGTGTTCCTGGTCCCACCTGTCATGGAAAGGGGCATTCTTGGTGACTATCCCCTCAGCCTGTCGTGTCTCAGAGCTTAGGGCCTTGACTGCAGAACCCCCGTATACGGTGTTCCACAGGAATACAGTCCAGCTTTGCCCACACCCTGCATTTCTCCCAAAGATGGTCTCCGCCTTCCATATGGATCAGGACATTTTCCTTCCAGTACTCTGTCCTAAGCCCCACTCCTCCAATGAGGAATGCCGCCTACACATGCTAGATGTACATAGGTCACTGACCTTTTACCTGGACCGAACCAGGCCTTCAGGAAATCCTCGCAGCTGTTCATTGCGTTGGCCGAGCATATGAGGGGGCAACCAGTTTCCACCCAGTGCCTTTCCCACTGGATCACCTCGTGCATACACGTGTTACGACTTGGCAGGGGCTCCCCTGCTGCCTATCGTGAAGGCGCATTCTACGACAGCTCAAGCCTCGTTGGCTGCCTATGTAGCCCACGTCCCTATCTATGACACATGTAGGCTGCCACGTGGTCCTCTAGCCACACTTTTTCCTCGCACTATGCAATCATCTCCCAAGCAAGGGATGATGCCGGTTTTGGTAGGGCAGTGCTGCATCCCAAAAACCCTTAAACTCCTACCCACAGCCATCAGATGTAGCTTGGAGTCACCTACTGGTGCATACACATGAGCAATCACACGAAGAAGAAAGGACAGTTACCTGTTCCGTAACTGGCGTTCTTCGAGATTTGTTGCTCAGGTGTATTCCACATCCTGCCCTCCTTCCCCTCTGTTGGAGTTGTCCAGCAAGAAGGAACTGGGGGGGGGGGAGCGTGCAACTCCCCTTATAGCGTACTATAGAGGCGCCACTCTAGGAGTCGCAGCGGTGCTCCCCCCCCCCCCACAGGTACTGCTAAGGGAAAAACTTCCGGCACCGGTGCACGTGGCGAGCGCACGCACACCTACTGTGGAATACACCTGAGCAACACATCTCAAAGAACACCAGTTACGGAACAGGAAACTGTCCTTTTCGTGACCCCTGCAAACACCAGAGCAGCCCTCTTTCCCAACTGAACAGGCAGAGACGTCTCCTGTTCCCTATCTACCTGTTGTTCAGCATGGGATCTGCTGGGCTGCATGCCAGAAGGCCCCAACCACCTGCTGTTCTCTCCCAAGAGGGGGCTGAGCAGGCAGGTTGCCCAAAGAAGGAGCCATTTGCAGCAAAGGAGAAAAGGGCATGCTGGGAATGGCTCAGTGTCTCTGGGTCTGGCTTTGCTTCCTGACTATCACAGCACTCCCAGATTGACCCCAGAGCACTATGTAAAGGGCCAGTCCTGAAGGTGTCAAATGTCTTCTGCTCAACCAGCAACTTAAGAGTTACCATATTAAATGCCATGTTAGTCACTATTTGTTCAACTCTGGTAATCCTGCTTGGCTCTGCCAGCTCAGCCAGAAGCCTTGTTCCACCTGTTCACCACTCCCCACAGCGTGTCACTTGAGCCGGGGAGGAAATGTGAAATGAGACATCCTGCTCTGAGTGGGGAGGGCGACACTCAGGCACCGCAGTTACAGCCCTGGAATCTCTTCCAGGACAACAGGTTGTATCAGACCCCACCCTGCTGGGGAATGTACCTGTCACCGTCCAGGTGAAAGGGTTGTGCTTGCTGCAGCCTATCAGAAGAAGGTAGCTGGCTGAACAGGCCAAGGAAGGAGAGCTGGAAGTTACACCTGTTGCCTGGCAGCCCGTTGCTGTTGGAAGAGAAAGGCCAAATTTTACCCTTGGGCCATATCCCAGGACCTGCCATGTCAGCCTGATTCCAATGGAAGGAGAGTGTGGTGCAACCTCAGCTGCCAGCTGGGAACTCAGGCAAAGGTGGAGAGGTGGCTGAATTGTGCCTGAAGTTGGTGATTACTTGTCATCTGTGGGTGAGTAAAACCTGTAACTGCATGTGTCACGCTCTGTCTCTCACACAGTTCATAATCATCCGCAATTGGGGGTGGGGTGGGGCTGTGGGCTGCTTCATGAAAGCTAGCCATACTGATCCTGTGGTCTGCCCCTCTCACACACATAGACTGTTCTAGGCATAGGCAAGATAGGCAGCTGCCTCGTGCAGTACAGGGGCCTGGTGCGGCAGATTCACAGCAAGCTGGGTGTGATCTATTCTGTGCTCACCTGCTGCGGTGCAGTCTAATTTCCTGTGCTCACCCTTAATGCACTTTGCCGTAGGCTGCTTTGAACCAGGACTAGATCAAAGTACATTAATGAATAGTTAATGCACATCAGCAGGGTGTGCGCAGCAGCCTCGACAGGGACCATGTGGCTGGACGGTCCAGCTTAGCACAGGCAGCCCCAGAGTAGGGGAGTCCACAGCCCGGCCCAGCCCACGGTAACCTCCCTCTGGAATAACTGAACGATGAGGGACCCAGAAGGGCCCCCTCAAGGTGGGTGGTAACCAGGTAAGTGGCATCTCCTTGCTGCCCCCCAGCCCCTGACCTAGCCCTTGTTCCCCTCTCAGCTCCCCTTGTGTTCTTCCCACACCCCATCTGTGCACCTGCCTCCCATTCCCCCATGTCCTAACACCCCTGCCCTAATCTGCCTGCCCCCCCACATCTCTGCCTGTGTCCTAACCCAGCTACTACCTGGGGAACTGAGGCCTGAACCCCCCATCTGTCCCCTGCACCCTGGTCTCTCCCCAGGTCCTTGTCCCCAGTTCCACCCCTGTGAAGACTCCAGTCCCACTGTATTATTTCCCTCACACACACACTCCATTCTTCCAATCTTAGATTCATAGCATCCAGGCTGACAGGGACCACTGTGATCAGTCTGACCTCCTGTATAACAGAGGTCAGAGAATGTCCTCAAAATAATCCCTAGAGCAGATTTTTTTAGAAAAACATACATGTGGTGCCTGGCTTTCTCACCTCCTTCCCCCACAGCTTCATGTTGGGGACCAACCCCTGGCCTTGACACCCAGAGGGGTTCACTTGAGATTGGGGAGGGGAGATAGAGCCCCATGGCACAGGTCAAATGGTGTGCCTGGGGATAGAGCCCCCCCAGTGCCGGGGCTGGGCAGGGCTGCTGTCTCCTCAGGATGGGGGACCCCACTGGGAGAGGTGTCATCCTTCCAGGGACATCTGATTATGGAGGAGCATGCTGATATATTTGCTGCACTGTCATGACAAAAGGGGGACTGACCAATATGAGAGGGAGCGCTGGATGAGATCGCTTCTGTCCCATGGAGTGTTCCATTTGACCTGTGGGTGCTGTTTTAAAGAAGCTGCTTAGATTCCCATATACCCTTTCCAGGTCTGGGGAGTGGTCACTAACCCACCCAGGCCAGGGCTGTAGCCATATTCAGTATAACAGTTCAAGCCAGTCTATGGCCAATCAAATTCAAATTTTTCTTTAACCTGAAGGGCTTCACTCTTCCCCCCCCCACCCCCCGCCACCCCCCAGACACCCACATATGGGGGATTTACCCCCTTACAGGGCTGAACCAAATATGTTACAAACCCAGCACCTATGGTCAGGGACTCCAGAATAGATGTGGGGAGGACAAGGGGCGATGGGCCTGGCCCATCCACTTTCCATCATGGGCCTCACCCCTGCCCTTCTTCTTCCCTCCAAGGCTCCATGTCCTGGCCAGGCCAGCAGCTAGAGCCTGGCCGGGGAGCCCCGGCAGCTTTGGGGAGCTGTGGACCCTCCACCTGCACTGGGCAAGGGGCCCAGGAGTCAAGGACATGGGCAGGGCCTGCTGCTTTCACACACACCCCCTCCTCCCCGGGAAGGTGGAGGGTCTGGGGCTACCTGGCCCACTCCAGCTTCCAGCTTGGTCCAGGACAGAGCCTCAAGGGGAAGAGGAGGGGCAGGGCTAGGGCCACACCAGGGCCCCTGGGTCCCTCCCTTTTGGAAAGGCTTTTTTGCCCCTGCCTGTGGTAAGGAATTCGTGCAGGGTGTACACCCTGCATGCCCACAATAAAAGGTCATTAGTGTGCTTTGATCTAGGCCCATTTCATGTAGACTGTTTATGGTCGATTCGTCTCTCTTAAATTATGGCTGTAGGGGGCCTCCACATACTGAAGTTCTGCCTAGGACAGCCGACTGTCTGGAGCAGCCGCTGCCCTGCCTCACCCTTTTCTGCCAGGCATTTCAGCTTCAAGTTGTTCTTGTTGCTTCACAGGCCTCATTCAGCAAGATCTGCACTGGAATAGGTGCTCTGGCATCATGATGGTGGGGCCTGTTAAGCACTTAGCAGAACAATCATGAACCTTTTTGATTAAGTGAAACAAACCTGATCTACTTGGCTGTAGAAGGCTGCCACATACTGAGCCCCATAACCATGAGCCCTCTACTCTAAGCCTCCCCCTCCCCAGGCATGATCAAGCCACAAAGTGTGTGTATGTGTGGCCAGGGGGTGTCATGACTGCCATCCCCATATGTGCTGTGCCCAGACATGACCAAGAAGGAAAAATTTTATGGGGGGGAGGGGGGCAGGATTTGTTTGGAGGCGGGGGGAGGCATATTTAAGGACTTATACTAGGATGACTGGAAGCTTAAAAATAACTGGTGCAACTTCCTGCAGGTTAGAAAATGTTAAGATGTTGCAAAACAGGAATTTTATGTAACAAATTCCTCTGGGATTCTGAGCTAGAATAACTATGCATCCCTACACTCAACATACTCCTATATTCTCTATCAGGCACGTAAAAGTACAAAACAGGCCAAAAGCCAACAGCAGCATTGGAAACAATCCTATAACCTAGTAGTCTCTCTCCTCCGGTACATGGGGTTAGGGAGGGGTGGCGAGAGCCTTTGGATGTCTCCTGGGTTGACCTGATGCCATACAACGGGAGAGTGTGTGGAAGTATTTCAACAACTGAGCCATCTGTGGCATCTGAGCTGAAATCTCTTTTACTCTGTGGGATCTGGGCCCGTTTCTTCCTGTCCCATGTATAACAGCCAGAAACACTGAAGTCAAAGCCTTCACTCAAACACAAGTTTTTGGGCTCAATACAAGAAGGGGGAGGTGACATTTAATGGTCCGTGAGAAGAGGATAGACTAGATTGTCTAATGGTTCCTTCTGGCCTTAAAATCTATGACTTTATGAAAAGTGTCTGTGTCCCTATTTATTCCATGCTAGTTCTCGGGGAAGGGGGGAATTGCTGCAGAGAGAAAGCACTTTTCAGCACTTCCAGTCTGCTGTGGAAAGAAGCTGCCCTCCTGTATGGAGGTGTGGAGATTCACATCCCTGCCATTCCCTTGGGCCCAAGCAGACTATTCTGATGTGATGAGTGAGACAAGAAAGGAGAAAAATAAAATGTAAAGAGTTAAACTCCTGCAGTCCAAAGGCCTTGTGGAAGCTGTATGAAAGTGTAATGGTGAGACAGCATAGCTCTGTGCTTGGAGCACAAAGTGAGGAGCAAAGGGTGCTGTGATACAGAGGTGGCCATGCAGTTATGGTGCTGGTGTAGTTGGGCTCTATGAGGCTGTATGTTAGAATAATACTGAACCTGAAAGGGGGCTCTTAGACAGAAGCCTAGAGCTCACCTCTAACCCTGCACAGCTCAGCCCCCATCTAAACTAACCAGCTCAGAAATGTCCCCTGGAGTCAGACAGGCCCTTGCAGGGCTGAGTGCATTTACTTTGCAGGGTGCATGCATCCCCCACCACACAACACACACTGTATAGAGGTAGGCAGCATGCGATGTCTTGTCTGTTGCTGTGTTTGTGAATAGCAGAGCTGGTCCCAGGCAGACACAGCTGCTTCTCTGGCCACTAACTGGAGGCTTGTAATTATTTTGAATACAGCCACAGACTGTGAGTTTGATCAAGAATCCTGCATGCCTCCAGACCAAGCAAAAATTCTCAGACTAGGCATTTCTGTGATCTGGATCCAGTCACACACAGGAGAGTCCAAACTCCACAGACGCAGCAGGGGCTTATAACAGAGCAAAGATCATGCAATGCAACTAGCTACATGCCTGTGAGCAGAATAAAGCTCAGAAGCTGCCCTGCCATGTGACCAGCTGGTAGAGAGCCTTGAACAATGGCTGTTGTGCTTATGGCTTTAACAGTGATCTCATGCTCCATCAGAGTCAGGGCCAGAGCTTGGAAGAGTTTGCCCTGACACTGTCAGGCAGTGTCTGGCTCCACCTCGCCCCCCCCCCCCCCCTGCCCACCTGGCCTAGCTGAAGAGAAGCCTCATGTAGCCATTGTTTAGAATGTCAAGGAAATCACTTCTTGCATCCAGACTGGCGCAGCCCCCCCCCCACCCATCTTCTAGTACGAGTCTAGGATGGTAAGGGGCTAATAGAGTGTACATAAAGCCCAAGCTAAGGGGGGAGAATGAGGCACACTGGTGGTGGTGTGGGGGCTACACAGAGCCCCTGGCATGCAGGTGGGGGTAGGGAAGGAGGATTGTAGAGAGGCCCTGACATAGAAGGGGATAGCAGGGTAGCACACTGGGATTTTATGGAGAGATGCCAGGAGCCTCTACTGTGGGCAGTAAGCGCTGCCTGCAGACGCGACAATGTGCTCAGCCCTCTGTTCTGTAAGGGTCCCCAAACTGGGACTGGATCCTTCAATTGTATTTGAGACTGAAAATAGGAGCCAATGGAACACACACAGCACCAAGATAATATGCTCTTAGTGCTGTTTGTATAACAGGCAGAGTGAGATGCTTCCTTGCTGCTTTATAGCTTATGCTTGACTCGTTTCTATATGGCCTTCCCCATAGTCCCAGACAGACACAGCTAACTGGACACACCCCAGTGCCAGGGCCCAGGGGCATGGTGGTCCATGGACCTTTCACAGCTGGTAAAGAGGTTGAGTGGAAGGAGAATTTGTAATTGGGAATGAAGGCTGGGCTTATGAGTAAGTTTCCCAGTCTAGATCCCTGTAGTTGTAGGTTTGGGTCGTGCCTCTGATATAAATTCCCTGTGTGACTGGGAGATGTCACAAGCATCTCAGGTTTCAGTTCCCTACGTGTAAAATGGGGCTAATAATGCCCAGCCTTACAGGAGTTGTGAGGGTGTAGCCATCACTGTCTCTGAGGTGTTTAGATACCATGAGCCAGCGTCTCTGTGTCAATTAAGTAGGAAAGAGGGGGCCAGCTGGGAGCCCAGTTATGGTTTCCTAATGTTCTGCGTGGTCCCCTGGGGCTGCACTAACTTGTGTAAATGGAACTTGAACATGGGTCCCAAGCTGTTATCCACAACTGAGCATAGCCATAGCCATAGCATAATACATACCTGGCACCCCCTCCCTCCATGGCTCTAGCATGCCCCTCTGTTTCCCAGCATACCTCCTACAGCGGGTAGCATAGGCGCACCCCATGCTAGTTTTACACCCATTGAGGCCTCTCACATGCTGGGAATCTGCTGATGGAGCAATGCAAGTGGTTTCTGCTTGCAGTGCAAAGACTCTGCTCAATAGCTAAGCAGGGGCAGGGATGGGGCAGGGGGACACAGATGTCTCTAGTCAGAGACAGTGAGGTGTCAGGGAAGGGCAAGACAGGAAGGCGCTGGGGGCTTGTTTGCATAGGCAAGGCCAGAAGATTACGGAGCTTCCCCTCTGCACCCCACGTGCTTTAAGTGTGTGTTCGAGTAGGCGGATGCGCATGCAGAATCCCTGAGTCTTAGCCCTCAGGCGCACATTGAATACCTGTCTATCAGGTAGAGGGAGCTCTGGCTAAAGAAACTGCAGGGGCAGGAGGCACGGACCCATGAGCAATAACCATAAATTTTATGTGGTGCAGTGTCTGGGGGAACGTGAGAGCCTTTACTGTCATCCTGGGTGGGAATCCAGGCTGGGCTGATGGCCTGAGACAATGATCCAAGGGACATGTGTTGGTGGCTCAGTCCAAGGACTGGGGTGACAGGAAGCACAGCCAATTCAGCAGTTACTAGTCATTGTTTCATTTTTCCTCCATTGCTTGGGACTAGACTGTAAGAGTTAAGCCCAGGACCCAACCCTTTGCTGACAGGCTGGGCTGGAGAGCCAGTTGGTGACAAGAGGCAGCTGCTGATGAGGGAACATGTGAGGCTGGGGCAGTGAATGGGGCTTTATCACACTATGGGGCCTGCCTCTGTCTGTGCTGCCAGTGCCCAGCTGCAGTCACAGTCCTGCTGAGGAATGCACAGGGACACTTGCGCAGTCTGTGGGCTCAGCAGCCCTGCAGCCCTTGAGTCTGGAGAGACAGAAGACCCACAGCAGCAGTATCACCCCTGAGACAGGCTTCACTGAACAGGGATGCCCAGATGCACCAGTGAGTGGAGCCTCAGCATGGGTTGGGAGGTGGCAGGGCGGGGGGGAGGTCCCCTGGCCTGTGCCATAGGGCGTGGGTTTCAGTGAGGAAGGTCTCTGACCCCAGCCCTGGGAGACTGGGGTGGGGGGGTGGGGTTATTTGGGAGCAGGGACTTTGTTCAATTACACTTTGTTCTTTTCTGGCCTTTTTCAGATGAAATAACTAGGACAAGGAGGGGCTGGAGGACTCAGTACCAGCCACTCCCCATGACACTCTGGAGGTGCGTCAGCTCACCGCAGTGGACACTGCAGATCAAGCTCTGTTATCCTGCCCCTCAGCCATAGTCCTTCCTGGTGCATCCTCTGGCATACAGCCCAAAACTCTCTAGGGGATGCAGTGATGGGCACCCCTGCTGTACTGGAGCTCTGACATTCAGTGGCCACAGGGCATCAGAGGGCAAGAACACAAGCTGCCTGCCTCCCAAGGAAATGCCACAGCCTTCACAGCTGCTGTGGCTTTGACCACCCCAGCCAGGGAGCTGGTGCCATCTGTGTGATCATCGCAGCATCCAGCCTATAGGCCCCTCAGGCACCCACTATGCCCGAGCTGGAGCAGCTCAGTGTGCCCAGGCCCCCTGCGGAAGCTGGCCGTATTCAGAGGAACATCCTTGAGGAGCATGTTGAGCTATGGTGGTTCAAGGACCCTAAGAAATCCATCTTGTGCTATGGGGTGGCTGTGGTGCTAATTCTGGCCTGCGGGACAGGGGGCATCATCCTCCTCTATAGCACCAGCAGCCGGTCCGGGGAGTGGCGTCTGGCTGTGGGCACCACGCTCTGCCTCCTGGCCTTGCTGGTGCTCCTGAAGCAGCTGCTGAGCTCTGCTATCCAGGACATGAACTGCATCCGGAGCCGGAACCAGATTGAACTGCTGAAGAGTGGTGGCTTTTCGGACTGTGTGGTGCTGCTGCTCAGTGCCCTGGTGCTGCTGGTGTGTGGCGTGGTCCTCACTGTCCTCTCCACCACGACCATGCAGCTCAGCGCCTCACGGCCTCTGGCCAGCATGTTCACCAGTGGAGTCATCCTCATGACTGCTGGTGCTGTCATTCTGTTCTGCCTGCTGCTTTACGTGCTCAGCATCTCCTGCTGCCCAGATGCTCCCAGGAGCCTGGACACAGGTGACATTAGCATCTTCACCATCTCCAGCCGGCTCTCTGTGAACCGCCGGCTCGCCACCACCTCCAGCATGGCCAACCTGATATAAGGCCTGGGCAGGGCCAACATGCCCTTCAGTATGGCAAATGTGTACTGATCCTGGGGCAGGGTAAGGCCATGCCTGCCACCCCTTCAGCATGGTCAAGCTAATCTTAATCTGGGGAAGAGCTGAAATTTGAGTTGTGCCGTGAACCAACTGCAGTTATCACTGAAATGGCCTGGCATTTGCACTTTACTCAGGCCAGTAGGCCTGAACCCTGGCAAAGACAAGGCGGTTCCTGGATTGATTTGATTTAACTGGAACTTTACGTGTAGAGCACTGGCATTTTATTTTTTTACCTCAGCAAAGTCTCCTGTGGCATTTACTGTCCATCCCTCTGACACACCAGTGTCCGTGCTCTGAAGGATGAAGATGAAGGTGAGCATGTCCTGGTCCTGTTGGAAGCCCTTGCTGCTCTGAGGAGATCCTGAAGTGTTTGGCGCTAAAATAGTCTGTTTCTCACGTAAGAGTCTTGCAATCTACTGGCTGGCAGGGCTATGACTATACGGTGGAGGAGTCTCCTATAGCTCTGGGGTAGAGCTGCTCCTTGGGGATCCAAGTCCTAGGATTGTTTTCTAACAAGCTGTGCCACTGTGAGCCTGTGCATGTGTCCCTGAGACGCCAAGCCTGCTATGGTGACCTGTGCCAAGCTTCTCTCCAGCAGCGCAGCATAGAGCCATGTCCCCACCGCCAGAAAGGCGAGCAGCCTGCTGTGAGCGTTGATATCTGACAAAGAAGGGGACGTGGGCTGAAGCACCTTGTGGCCTGCTGGGTATGAGTGCAGAGCTGTGTGCATGTGCATATCCATATGCGTGACTGTGTGAAAAATCGGGATGGGGTCAAGGGGGAATACGTGCCTCTATAAGAAAAAGCCTAAAGAATCGGGACTGTTCCTCTACAATCGGGACATCTGGTCACCCTACTGTGGGGAGCTGGCATGGGGAGGGATAGTGTATGTAGATAGCAGTGCAGATGGGGTGGATACATCGGTGTGAGTGGCACAGATGAGTGCAAGTGCTGGATATGTGCAAAAATGCATCTGTATGTGTGATGTCTTTTTGTGTTTGAGGCCTGCAAATTAACTGGCATGCAAATTATAGCTGTGTAATAAGCACATGCCCTGACATGTATGGCTTGATTACAGTGAGCGTATATGTGCAGCCCTTAAGCAGGGCCCTCCCTCCCGCAGCCATTCCTTAAACTAGACAGATTTAGCTGTTTCAATCGCTTCCCCAAACCTGTCCCCTCTACCCCTGATCACTGATGCTCTTCCTTGAAATCTCTTCAATTTGCAGGTACTCTTTGGGGGGTTGTGGTTACTGGAACTGAGCGCAGTATTTCAGGAGCAATTGTACCAGAGCTGTATACAGGAGAACTATTCCCGGCGCACTCTGGCATAATACTTCTGGGTGCAACCCCAAACCATGCTGGCTGATAATGCCACGAGATCCTAGTGAAAATTCCTGTATGACCTGATCTGTTGTCACAGTCGGTCTCTCCCAGCTTTCTCCCTGCCACTGAACTACGCTGTGATGTTCTGCCAGATTAATTACTTGCATGTATCCAGGCAAACTCTCATTTTGTTAGTCTCTGCCTGGGTCTAAGTGCTGTAGGTCCCTCTCTGTCATTTCTCCAGCCCGTCTGGGTCTTGCAGCTCCGATCAGGTTAGGATCATCTGCACCTTTTATTAAGATGCTGTTTCCGCCCTCTTCTTCGACACTAATTAAGACAAGACCTTTTTTGCCCGAGGGCTACATCAGGGTTGCGCAACTGTATGGAGGGCCGGGTAGGGAAGGCTGTGCCTTCCCAAACAGCCTGGCCCCCATCCCCTATCTGCCCCCTCCCACTTCCCACCCCCTGACTACTCCTCTCAGAACCCCTGCCCCAGCCAACCCCCCTGCCCAGCTCCTTGTCCCCTGACCTCCCCCTATCCAATCCCCCTGTTCCCTGACTGCCCCAACCCCTATCCACCTCCCTGACCCCCACGCCTATCCAACCCCATTCCCTGTCCCCTAACTGTCCCCCCACAACCCCAGACCCATCCAATCTCCCCTGCTCCCTGTCCCCTGACTGCCCCCTTGGGACCCCACCCCCTATCTAACCTCCCCATCCTCTGACTGCCCTGCCCCCTAGCCACACATCCCACCTCCTGACAGGCTCCCAGGGACTCCCACGCCTATCCAACCCTCCCCCACCGTTCCCTGTCCTCTGACTACCTGCCCAGAACCTCTGCCCCCTCCTACTGCCCCCTGCTCCATGACTGCCCCACGCTCCCCATCCCCTTACCATGCTGCTCAGAGCAGCAGGAGCTTGCAGCCCTGCCATCGCGCTGCCCAGCAGGAGTGGTGTGCCAGAACACTGGCACGGCATGGAGAGCTGAGACTGCGGGGGAGCTAGCCCTCCCCGGCTGGGAGTTCAAGGGCTGGCAGGACGGTCCCGCGGGCCGGATGTGGCCTGTGGGCTGTAGTTTTCCCACCTCTGCACCAGATGCTGCCTTTCTTTCATCTACCAGTGTTCATCTGTCAAAGAAAGCAAGCCATTTGGTTATTTTTTGCTAGCTTAGCACCCAGAGACCTCAGGTGAGATTGGGGTCCTGTAATGCCAAATGCTGTGCATACTTGTAGTGAGAGAGTCCAGGCCCAAAGAGCTTAGTCTGCATAGACACGACAAAGGGCAGGAAGGGAAACAGAGGCCCAGAGCAGCAATGACTTTCTCAAGGTCACACAGAGCTCACAACAGAGCTGGGAATAGAATCGTGGCCATTTGTCTGGCAAGATCTATTATTTACAAAGACACCAACACTGCAGCTGAGCCATAACCGCATGTCTCTGCGTCTGCCTGTGCATAGTCATACCCCTCTGCTTATCATGGTTTGTGTGTGTACATATGCCTTCCTGCCTGTGCATGGGTCTACCCAGCTGTATGCCTCTGTAGTTGCACCTATCTGTGTGCTTACGGGTCTGTGTCTCTGCACATCTTCATTCATGCCTGCATGAACGTTCAAGTCTGTGCCCCTGCTTAAGAACATAAAAACGGCCATACTGGGTCAGACCAAAGGGCCGTCTAGCCCAGTATCCTATCTACTGACAGTGGCCAATGCCAGGTGCCCCAGAGGGAGTGAACCTAACAGGTAATGACCAAGTGATCTCTCTCCTGCCATCCATCTCCACCCTCTGACAAACAGAGGCTAGGGGCACCATTCCTTACCCATCCTGGCTAATAGCCATTAATGGACTTAACCTCCATGAATTTATCCAGTTCTCTTTTAAATGCTGTTATAGTCCTAGCCTTCACAACCTCCTCAGGTAAGGAGTGCCACAAGTTGACTGTGTGCTATGTGAAGAAGAACTTCCTTTTATTTGTTTTAAACCTGCTGCCTATTAATTTCATTTGGTGACCCCTAGTTCTTGTATTATGGGAATAAGTAAATAACTTTTCCTTATCCACTTTCTCCACATCACTCATAATTTTATATACCTCTATCACAGGGATCGGCAGCCTTTCAGAAGTGCTGTGCCAAATCTTCATTTATTCACTCTAATTAAAGGTTTCGCGTGCCAGTAATGCATTTTAAAATTTTTAGGTGGTCTCTTTCTATAAGTCTGTAATATATAAGTAAACTATTGTAGTATGCAAAGAAAATAAGGTTTTAAAAATGTTTAAGAAGCTTCATTTAAAATGAAATTAAAATACAGAGCCCCCCGGACCAGTGGCCAGGACCCGGGCAGTGTGAGTGCCGCTGAAAATTAGCTTGCGTGCTGCCTTCGGCACCCGTGCCATAGGTTGCCTACCCCTGCTCTATCATATCCCCCCTTAGTCTCCTCTTTTCCAAGCTGAAAAGTTCTAGCCTCTTTAATCTCTCCTCAGATGGTACCCATTCCAAACCCCTAATCATTTTAGTTGCCTTTCTCTGAACCTTTTCTAGTGCCAGTATATCTTTTTTGAGATGAGGTGACCACGTCTGTACGCAGTATTTGAGATGTGGGCGTACCATCGATTTATATAAGAGCAATAATATATTCTCTGTCTTAGTCTCTATCCCCTTTTTAATGATTCCTAACATCCTGTTTGCTTTTTTGGCCGCCTCTGCACACTGTGTGGACATCTTCAGAGAACTATCCACGATGACTCCAAGATCTTTTTCGTGATTTGTTGTAGCTAAATTAGCCCCCATCATATTTTATGTATAGTTGGGGTTATTTTTTCCAATGTGCATTACTTTACACTTATCCACATTACATTTCATTTGCCATTTTGTTGCCCAATCACTTAGTTTTGTGAGATCTTTTTGAAGTTCTTCACAGTCTACTTTGGTCTTAACTATCTTGAGCAGTTTAGTATCACCTGCAAACTTTGCCATCTCATTGTTTACCCCTTTCTCCAGATCATTTATGAATAAGTTGAATAGGATTGGTCCTAGGACTGACTCTTGGGGAACACCACTAGTTACCCCTCTCCATTCTGAGAATTTACCATTAATTCCTACCCTTTGTTCCCTGTCTTTTAACCAGTTCTCAGTCCATGAAAGGACCTTCCCTTTTCTCCCATGACAACTTAAGTTACGTAAGAGACTTTGGTGAGGGACCTTGTCAAAGGTTTTCTGGAAATCTAAGTACACTATGTCCACGGGATCCCCTTTGTCCACATTTGTTGACCCCTTCAAAGAATTCTAATAGATTAGTAAGACACGATTTCCCTTTACAGAAACCATGTTGATTTTTGCCCAACAATTTATGTTCTTCTATGTGTTTGACAATTTTATTCTTTACTATTGTTTCGACTAATTTGCCCGGTACTGATGTTAGACTTACCGGACTGTAACTGCCAGGATCACCTCTAGAAACCTTTTTAAATATTGGCGTTACATTAGCTATCTTCCAGTCGTTGGGTACAGAAGCCAATTTAAAGGACAGGTTACAAACCCTAGTTAATAGTTCCGCAATTTCACATTTGAGTTCTTTCAGAACTCTTAGGTTAATGCCATCTGGTCCCAGTGACTTGTTAATGTTAAATATATCAATTAATTCCAAGACCTCCTCTAGTGACAATTCTGTCTGTGGCAGTTTCTCAGATTTGTCACTTACAAAAACCGGCTCAGGTTTGGGAATCTCCCTAACATCCTCTGCCGTGAAGACTGAAGCAAAGAATTCGTTTAGTTTCCCAGCAATTACTTTATCATCTTTAAGCACTCCTTTTCTATCTCTATCATCGAGGGGCCCCACTAGTTGTTTAGCAGGCTTCCTGCTTCTGATGTACTTAAAAAACATTTTGTTATTACCTTTGAGTTTTTAGCTAGCCATTCTTCAAACACTTTGGCTTTTCTTATTACATTTTTACACTTAATTTGGCAGTGTTTATGCTCCTTGCTATTTACCTCACTAGGATTTGACTTCCACTTTTGGAAGGAAGTCTTTTTATCTCTCACTGCTACTTTTGCATGGTTGTTAAGCCACGGTGGCTCTTTTTTAGTTCTTTTACTGTGTTTCTTAATTTGGGGTATACATTTAAGTTGGGCCTCTATTATAGTGTCTTTAAAAAGCACCCATGCAGTTTGCAGGGATTTCACTTTAGTCACTATACCATTTAATTTCTGTTTAACTAACCCCCTCATAGTTCCCCTTTTTTAAATTAAATGCCACAGTGTTGGGCTGTTGAGATGTTCTTCCCACCACAGGGATGTTAAATGTTATTATATTATGGTCACTATTTCCAAGCGGTCCTGTTATTATTACCTCTTGGACCAGATTCTGCGCTCCACTCAGGACTAAATCTAGAGTTGCCTCTCCCCTTGTGGGTTCCCATACCAACTGCTCCAAGAAGCAGTCATTTAAAGTATCGAGAAATTTTGTCTCTGCATTTCGTCCTGAGGTGACATGTTCCCAGTCAATACAGGTATAATTGAAATCCCCCACTGTTACTGAGTTCTTAATTTTGATAGCCTCTCTAATTTCCGTTAGCATTTCATCATCACTATCACTGTCCAGGTCAGGTGGTTGATAATAGATCCCTAATGTTATATTCTTATCAGAGCATGAAAGTACTATCCATAGAGATTCTATGGAACATGTGGATTCACTTAAGATTTTTACTTCATTTGATTCTACATTTTCTTTCACATATAGTGCCATCCCCCCCCACACACACTCCACACGAGCTGTTCTGTCCTTCCGATATATTTTGTACCCTGGAATGATTGTGTCCCATTGATTGTCCTCAGTCCACCAGGTTTCTGTGATGCCTATTATATCAATATCCTCCTTTATCATGAGGCACTCTAGTTCACCCATCTTATTATTTAGACTTCTACCATTTGTGTACAAGCACTTTAAAAACTTGCCACTGTTTATTTGTCTGCCCTTTTCGGATATGTCCGATTCTTTATGTGAATGTTTCTCGTCTGATCTGGACCTTACATTATCCTCTTCCATCCTCTGCTCCTGACTATAACCTAGAGAATCTCTATCAATAGACTGTCCTCTAAGAGAAGTCTCTGTCCAATCCACATGCTCCTCTGCAGCAGTCGGCTTTCCTCCAATCTCCTAGTTTAAAAACTGCTCTACAACCTTTTTAATGTTTAGTGCCAGCAGTCTGGTTCCACTTTGGTTTAAGTGGAGTCTACCTCTCCTGTATAGGCTCCCCTATCCCAAAGTTTCCCCAATTCCTAATGAATCTAAACCCCTCCTCTCTGCACCATCGTCTCATCCATGCATTGAGACTCTGAAGCTCTGCCTGCCTACCTGGCCCTGCACATGGAACTGGGAGCAATTCTGAGAATGCCATCATAGAGGTCCTGGATTTCAGTCTCTTCTCTAGCAGCCTAAATTTGACCTCCAGGATGTCTCTTCTACCTTTCCCTATGTCATTGGTACCTACATGTACCACGACCACCGGCTCCTCTCCAGCACTACACATAAATCTATCCAGATACCTTGAGAGATCCGCAACCTTTGCACCAGGCAGGCAAGTCACCATATGGTTCTTCCGGTCATCACAAACCCAGCTATCTATGTTTCAAGTGATCGAATCTCCCATTACTAACACCTGCCTTTTCCTAATAACCGGAGTTCCCTCCCCCGGAGAGGTAACCTCAGTGCAAGAAGTTACCCTAACACTACCTGGAAGGAGGGTCCCAACTATGGGAAGGTTTCCCTCTGCTCCCATTGAATGCTCTGCTTCCCTGGGCCTTTCATGCTCCTCAACAGCACAGGGGCTGTCTGACTGGAGGTGGGACAATTCTACAGTGTCCCAGAAAGCCTCATCAACATACCTCTCTGCCTCCCTTAGCTCCTCCAGTTGTGCCACGCTGGCCTCCAAAGCCCGTATGCGGTCTCTGAGGGCCAGGAGCTCCTTGCACCGAATGCACACATACACCATCTGCCCACAGGGCAGGTAATCATACATGCTGCACTCAGCGCAATAAACTGGATAGCCCCCACTCTGCTGCTGGGCTTCTGCCTGCATGGTCTCCTAGTCAATGAAAGGGTTGTTTAAAGCAAGAAGTTTTGACTGTCGTTTAGTTTACAGGTTTTAAAACAAAAGCAACAGCAAGAGGGCCTTGCCTCCTTCCAAATGCCCTTGCGAAAATCCCTAGTAGCAGCCCCTGGTCGCTTGCGCATTGCTTTATAAAGCCCTGGCCTGCGTGATAGCCTCACCCACTGACTGAGGCTCAGCCAATCAACAGAGGCTTCTAGCTTTCAAACCTTCCTTTGAAGCTCACAGCTTCCAACTGCCAGCCACAGCACACGGTCCTTCAAACAAAGAGATGGACAAACACAAGCTCAGCACCAGCAAGTAACCCCCAAACTCAAACACACACTACGGACAGTCACTTACCCGAAGGGTGCTGTATTTGCTCCAGGGGTGGATTAACAAATTTGCCGCCCCTAGGCCCACAAAAAATTGCCGCCCCTCCAGCTCACGGCCGCTTCCTCGCAGCAAGGCTGGGAGGGAGGGGGGAGAGAGAAGGGGAGTTGCGGCACACTCTGGAGATGGCAGTGGTGGAGCGGAGGTGAGCTGGGGCAGGGAGCGGTTCCCGGTCCCCCCGGGTTACTCCCTGCGCCCGCAGGCCCCAGGTCACCTCTGCTCTGCCTCCTCTGAGTGCCACTACTTGCTTCTCCCTCCCTCCCTCCCAGTGCTTTCGCGCAGCAAGCCTGGGAGCGGGGAGAAGGGGAATTGCGGCATGCTCAGGGGATGGCAGCGGTGCAGCGGACGTGAGCTGGGCGGGGAGCAGTTCCTGCCCCCCCCAGTTACTCCCCCCACCCACAGGCCCCAGCTCACCTCTGCTCCGCCTCCTCCGATCACGCCGCTACTTGCTTCTCCCTCCCTCCCAGCACTTTCATGTGGCAAGCCTGAGAGGAAGGAGGGAAGCGCGGCACCCCTGGGGGAGGAAGCGGTCGGGGATTTGGGGAAGGGGCAGAATTGGGGACGGGGTGTGAGCAAATTCGCCCCTGCAAATTTGGCACTCTAGGCCTAGGACTTGTTGGCCTAGGTGATAATACGTTGCTGATTTGCTCCTCCTTCACCTGGAGAACTCCCTTGCAAAACTCCCTGTTAGCAGCCACTGCCTGCTGCACCCAATCTCTCCATGCATGTGTCTGTGAAGATCCCACTGGAGGTCGGGGTCATATAACAGTTTTATATTTTGCACGTGCACTAAGACCTGAACAGGCCACTCACAAAAGACAGTGAGAAGCTATTTCCCTGGACACATCTGACTTGGGGGCAGGCATCCCTGAGTCAGCAACAGACCCCTCCTTAGGCATCAGTGTTACTGTTTCATTCACTTTGGTTTTTTTCCTCCCTGTTTTGAGTGAATAGAAATATAATAAAGTGGTACTGAAACTGCATGTTGCAGTCTGGGACTGCACTGGATTCCTGCATGAGAGGGCTGAGCCCAGGGGCTGCTCGCTGTCAGCCACCTTCTGCACCAGAGTCAGGCTGAATCAGAAGCATGAGCTAGGATGATTTATGGCCCAGTCTAGTGGGCTGCAGTTTAATCTGGCAGTGGTTTCAAGTTGGTAAGCATGATAAAGGAAAGCCTGACTAGGGCATGAAGGCCCCATTAACAGACCTGTCTCCCTTCTCCCTCAAACACACAGGCTTGTTCCCCCCATATGCTCCCTCCCCCTTTCATCTGTGTACATGCCCTCCTTCATGTAATGCAGACCTGTGTAGATCAGGTTTCAGCTGCATTAACCTGGGCACACTCTACATGCACTTCAGCCATTGCACCTTTCCCTGCTCCTCAAGGGGGCTCACAAGAATGATGCAAAGCGGCCGGTGCTCTTATATGTGATGTTAACTGTTCTATTTATACAAAAACCCTCATGGTTTTTGTATAAATAAGGTTTTCACCAAGAAAGTTGGTGGTGATTGGAAATCTAACATAGCAAATGTCAGTGAAAATGAGGTAGGATCAGAGCCTAAAATAGGAAAAGAATAGGTTAAAAATTACTTAGACAAGTTAGATGTCTTCACATCACCAGGACCTGATGGAATGCATCCTAGAATACTCAAGGAGCTGACTGAGGAGATATCTGAGCCATTAGCAATTATCTTTGAAAAGTCATGGAAGAGATTCTAGAAGACTGGAAAAGGGCAAATATAGTGACAATCTATACAAAGGGAAATAAGGACAGTTTGGGGAATTACAGACTAGTCAGCTTAACTTCTGCACCCGGAAAGATAATGGAGCAAATAATTAAGCAATCGATTTGCAAACATCTAGAAGATAATAAGGTGATAAGTAACAGTCAGCATGGATTTGTCAAGATAGGGTAACAAGCCTTGTGGATGGGAGGAAGTGGTAGACATGGTATATCTTGACTTTAGTAAAGCTTTTGATACTGTCTCACATGACCTTCTCATGAAAAAGCTAGGGAAATGCAACCTAGATGGAGCTACTGAAAGGTGAGTGCAAAACTGGTTGGAAAGCCATTCTCAGAGAGGAGTTATCAGTGATTCACAGTCATGCTGGAAAAACATAACAAGTGGGGTCCTGCAGGGATCAGTTCTGGGTCTGGTTCTGGTCAATATCTTCATCAATTATTTAAATAATGGTATAGAGCGTATACACATAAAGTCTGTGGACGCTACCAAGCTGGGCAGGGTTGCAAGTGCTTTGGAGGACAGGATTAAAATTCAAAATAATCTGGACAAACTGGCGAAATGGTCTGAAATAAGTAGGATGAAATTCAATGAGGACAACTGCAAAGTACTCCATTTAGGAAGGAACGATCAGTTGCACACATACAAAATGGGAAATGACTCCTTAGGAAGGAGTATTGCAGAAAGGGATCTGGGTGTCATAGTGGACCATAAGCTAAATATGAGTCAACAGTGTGATGCTTTTGCAAAAAAAGTGAACGTCATCCTGGGATGTAGTAGGAGGAGCATTGTAAGCAAGACATGAGAAGTAATTCTTCCACTCTACTCCGAGCTGATTAGGCCTCAACTGGAGTATTGTGTTCAGTTCTGGGTGCCACATTTCAGGAAAGATGTAGAGAAACTGGAGAAAGTCCAGCGAAGAGCAACAAAAATGATTAAAGGTCAAGAAAACATGACCTATAAAGGGAAGATAGAAAAAAATTGGGTTTGTTTAGTCTGGAGAAGAGAAGACTGAGAGGGGACATGATAACAGTTTTCATGTATATAAAAGATTGTTACAAGGAGGAGAGAGAAAAATTGTTCTTCTTAACCTCTGAGGATAGGACAAGAAGCAATGGGCTTAAATTGCAGCAAAGGAGGTTTAGGTTGGACATCAGGAAAAACGGCCTGTGAGGGTGGCTAAACTCTGGAATAAATTGCCTAGGGAGGTTGTTGAATCTCCATCACTAGAGATTTTTAAGAGTAGATTAGACAAACACCTGTCAGAAGTGGTCTAGATAATACCCAGTCCTGCCATGAGTGCCAGGGACTGGACTAGATAACCTTTTAGGTCCCTTCTAGTCCTATGCTTCTACGAATACCAGCCCTTTCCCTGAGCCTCCAAGGCTGAGCTCTACCAGGGCATGTGTTGCCCCCAAGTGAGACTAGAACTAGCTCATGATTAGGGCTACAATTTTGTCACAGGGGTCATATGCATGACAAAATCTTAGCTTTATTTATGATTGCACCTGTCCCATCATATGCATCAGCTGTACTACAAACATACAGTACTGGGGGTAGAACTAGGGATCTTTGTCTGCAGATGAAAGCCTCTACCTGGTAAGCTAAAGAACCTGTGGGCTGCTGCTAGCGGTGGTACTTTGGTCAGCCCCTAGAGCACAGCAGTGCAGATATACTGTGACAAAGTTTCTCCTCTACCTTGGTGGGTCCTGCGCTTATTGGCAGACTTGCTCACCTCAGTGATCTTCCCCACAGTCTGGATCAACTTCTCCTGTGTCTGATCAGGAGTTGGGAGGTTTGGAGGGAACCCGGGCCTGCCCTCTACTCCGGGTTCCAGCCCAGGGCCCTGTGGATTGCAGCTGTCTATAGTGCCTCTTGTAACAGCTGTGTGACAGCTACAACGCCCTGGGCTACTTCCCCATGGCCTCCTCCAAACACTTTCTTTATCCTCACCACAGGACCTTCCTCCTGGTGTCTGATCACATTTGTACTCCTCAGTCCTCCAGCAGCACAGCCTCTCACTCTCAGCTCCTTGTGCCTCTTGCTCCCAGCTCCTCACACGCACTTCCTCTCCTCTGGCTCCCTTCCTGCCTGACTGGAGTGAGCTCCTTTTTAAACCCAGGTGCCCTGATTAGCCTGCCTTGATTGGCTGCAGGTGCTCTAATCAGCCTGTCTGCCTTAATTGGTTCTAGCAGGTTCCTGATTACTCTAGTGCAGCCCCTGCTCTGGTGGCTCAGGGAGCAGAAGCCTGCTTCTCCTGGGGCTAGTACTGGCTCTCCCTTTGACTGCTCTGCTGTAGAGGAAGGAGGGAGAGGGCTGCTGCTGTTCCTGCTGGGTCCTGGGCCCTCGCTGCTGCTGTTCCTGCTCCTGCTGCTCCCCTGGCTGGGCTAGACACCACCACCCACCCCTCTCTCTGCTGTCTGCTGGCTGGCTGGTGGTTCCCACTCCCCCCTCTGTTCCTCCACCTACAGCCCCTGTGGGGGGGGGGGGCTGCTGGCCTGCTTCCCAGAGAGGACGGGAGTGAAGGACCCCAGCTCTTGTTGCTGAGGACACCATCCTCTGAGCGGGGTCCCTCCTGCCTGGACACCAGACCACCACCACCTGGAGCTGCTGGGGCAGTTGCTGGGGAGCTGTTGGTGCCCGGAGGAGGAGAGGAAGGAGACGAGGACCTCCTGCTGCTGGGAAACCACGTAAAGACCACTGTGGAGGGGGCTTTTCTGGACTGAGTCTTTTTCGAACTGTGCTCTTGTGGTGGGGGTTTGGACTGTGTCTGCTGGGGCAGCGGGGGTGTGGCTTGGAGCCTGCCCCCAGTCCATCCGTGTCCCCCTTCGCCCCCACCACCATCGTTGCCCCCTCCACCACCCCCGCTGGCTGTTTTCCTTCTGCTTTGGACTCCTGCCTCTGGGTCTGAGCTGCTCTCCTGGCTCACCACGCCCACTTCCACCATTTGGGCCTGCAGCAGCAGCAGCCAACCACTGACTTTTTGGCACAAGTGCCTGTGGGTGCACCACCTCCCCCCTCCTCCTGGACTGACCTCCTCCCCTTTGCCACATTTGTCCACCCCACCTATTTCCCTCTGCTGCCTGATAGTTCTGCCCCAGCCCTGTAGCTGTCCCCGTGGTCCCTCTACCCCAATCTCAGCTCGCCCTTTCCCCCCACCCTGTGCTCCCCCAGCCCTGATCGGTTCCCCCTCATGCGCCCACGCCCCCTCTCAGGCGCTTGTGCCCTTCCCCATTTGGTTTCCCCTTGTTCACTGCACTCCCCCCTCTGCCGTTGCCCCCCCCGCTCCCCTAGTGCAACTGGAGGAGCCGGAACCCCCCTCTGCGTTGGTGCCCTGCACTAATCCCACCCGTAGTCCTTGGTTGCTCCCTACGCCCCTTTAGCCTTCCCCTTCTGGCGCCCTCCTCCCCTGCCTGCAGCCTAGCGGGGAAGGGTGGCCGCCTCCTCTCCTTCCCCTCCCCTCGCTGTTTGTCCCCCTCCCCGCTCTCGTTATGGCGGGGGATGCGGCAGGGGAGACCCCTCGCGATGCTCCCACTACCCGTCCTCCACCTGCCCCCGTGTCCACTGCCCAAGCCTCTACCTCGACCGCCGCTGCTGATCCACCTACCACCGCCCCTGCTGGGGCACTGGCAGCAGCGAGTACTGGGGAGACCTCCGTTGCTGCCACGTCTCTCGCCCCTTCTGATTCGGGGGGAGCCCCCCCAACCGGTGGGAAGGGTCGGGGTGGGAAGAAGGGTAAGGGTCCCGCTAGAAAGGCCAGGCCCTCCATGGCGGAGACTGTCCCCGCTGCCGCAGCCCCGCTACCGGCTGCGGCGTCCCTCCCCGCTGTTCCCTCCACCAGCTCTGCAGGTGTCCCTCCCCCGGCCCCCAGGGCGTACGCCCAGGTGGTGGCGGCCCCCCCGCCTGCCGCTGCTCCTCCGCCCGCCGCTTCTGCCAACATCTACAGCGGCCAGGGGCCCCTTTCCCACTTTGACCAGGAAGCACGGCGTGCGTTGCCTCCTGGTGCCCGCCTCGCCCCACGTGGAGACCTACGTGCGGGCGTTGGCCAGGGTAGTGGGGCCCACGGCCATCGTGGCAGCCTCCAAAATGTACGGGAAGGTGGTCTTCTTCCTGGCATCGGAGGCTGCCGCCCAGGAGGCGGTAGAGACGGGCCTGGCGGTGGGGGGCGTGTTCGTCCCCCTGGAGCCGTTAGAAGACCTGGGGGTCCGCTTGATCTTGACCTCCGTCCCTCCCTTCCTGCCCAATGCCGCCCTGCTGCCCGCCCTTTCTGCCCTGCGACGCCCCATCTCTGTCATCAGCCCTCTCCCCTTGGGCTGCAAGGACCCCGCCCTCCGTCATGTTCTCTCGTTCCGCCGGCAAGTGCAGCTTCAACTGCCGCCGCCGGCGCGTGGCAGAGAGGCGCTCGAGGGGTCCTTTCTGGTCCCTTACCAGGGAGCCCACTACCGGGTGCATTACTCAACGGGGGAGGCCCGGTGCTACCTCTGCCGGGCGATGGGGCACGTCCGGAGGGACTGTCCCTTGGCCCAGCACGGAGGAGCATCCGGGACCCCCGAGCCCCGGCAAGGCGCCGGCCCTGTCATCGCCGGTCCCCCTAGCTGCCCGGCACCCGAAGCTGCCCCTCCTCCTCCTTCTCGGTCCACCTCTGTGGAGGAGGGTGTGGCGGGGCTACCGCCGGCCGTGGGAGAGGGCTCGTCCCAGGGGGAATCCTCCCCGGTTTCTGCTGTCCCACCACTGCCTCCTTGAGTCCCTGAGCCATTGCCCTTGCCCCCTGAGCCGACCCCTGTTAGCCAGCCCCCGGATGATGCCATGGAGGGCTGGTCCTTAGTGCAGGGGAAGCGCGGCAAGCGGAAGGCTCGAGTTTCTTTACATCCTTCGGATTCGGAGGCCCCCCGGAAGAGCAGGAAGGGGGCGCCGATGTCGAGTCTTCCGCCTTGTCCCCTGATGACTCCCAGTTTGTGGTGCCGGCTGGGGATACCGTGGCAGCACCGGAAGGTGACACCGCCCCTCCTCCGGGGTCCTTTCCCGTGGATGCCCCCGAGGGAGCCTCTCTCGCCCCCTTCCCACTTGGCGCCTCTGAGAGCGCCGCGGTGGGTATCGCCTCGGGTGCTGGCGGGGAGGGCCCTGGGGTGGTGGACTGTGATCTCCCTCCCATCTACGCAGAAATCGAGGCCCTGGGTTTGACCCCAGTCACGCAGGGGGAGGATGACCCTCTGCCGGCGGGCCTCGATCTGGGCGCCCTCACTACATCCCCCCTGTCCCTGGGTTCCCTTCCCCTACCCGCTGTTTCTGCTCCCACCTCTGAGGGTCCCCTGGAATCTTCCCTCGACTCGGCTGCGGGTGGCACTCTGTTGGCAGCTGCCGAGCCCCTTGGGGCGACGGCCAGTGCCCCACTGCCGAGACCCGCTTCCCAGGGGGTGTCCCTCTTGGGTGTGGAGGACTCGCCCTCCTTCCTCAGCGGGGACCCCATTGACCACCATCTCTCTCTGGATGCCGAGGCTGCCGCATGTGCCACAGTGGCTGAGCCCGGCATCGTTAGGGGTCCCCTGCCCACTTCCCAGATCCTTGAGCCTGGCCAGGAGGAGCCACCTTCCGGCGTCTCAACTATGGAGGCTCCGGATCCTGCCTCTACCTCCTTCCCGGATTCTCTCCCTGATCCCCGCCCTACTCCTGTTGGCTCTGTCCTTGTCCCCCCCACTTCCTGTGATGCCAGTGCCGCCCCTGGCAATACCTCCCAGGGAGCGGGTTCACTAGTTCTTTCCTGTCCCGACCCCCCAGGGGCTGCTGTTCTCCTTCCACCGCCCCTTCTTGAATCTGAGAGCGGGGCAGGTCGTGTGGCGTCGGTCCATCTGCTGCCACGTTGGGGATCTGCCCCCTGCCTACCCGCCTTGGTGGGCCACGGGGCTGTTACGGGGGCCCCACTGGGGGCCAGTCATAGATCAGTGACCCCACCCCCCCATGCGCTGAGGGAGGAGCTGCGGGAGTTCCTCGAGGACGTCCGTGGCTCCCGGAACAAAGTCCATCTTGCGCTCCAGCGGTGGGGGGATTTCCATCAGGTCCTCCGGGCCGCGAGGGCCCTCATGGGGGAGGGTAAGAGGACTGGGAAGCAGGCCGCCGCGGCCTACCGACGGGTCCGTGTCTTCCGTGACTCTTTACTCACCTTCGGGGTTGGTCACGGATTGCTGCGCGGCCTGCCGGAGGCCGTGGGCGTGTCTGCCAGCGAGGATCCCCCCCAGCCCTCCTCATGGCGCCGATCATCCTTGCCACTTTGAACACCCGAGGCTGTAGGATGGGTTTCCGCAGGAGCCAGGTGCTCTCCTTCCTCCGGGAGGGGGGGTACTCTGTGGTTTTCCTGCAGGAGACCCATACGGATCCGGCCGCTGAAGCTAGCTGGCGGCTGGAGTGGGGGGATGGGGCCTACTTTAGCCACTTCTCTGTCTGCGCGGCTGGAGTGGCGACCCTGTTCTCCCCCGACCTACGGCCCGAGGTGCTAGGGGTCGCCGAGGCTGTGCCGGGTCGCCTGCTGCACCTCCGGGTCCGCATGGAGGGGCTTGTGGTTAATCTCGTCAACGTTTATGCCCCGACATCGGCCCCGGAGAGGCTACGTTTTTATCAGCAGGCATCCGCCTTCCTCGGCTCCCTGGACCCTCGTGAGTGCCTGGTCCTGGGAGGGGATTTTAACACCACCCTCGAGGAACGGGACCGCTCGGGGACCGAGCAGTGCCCGGCAGCTGCGGACGTCCTCCGAGAGATTGTCGACCGCCACTCCCTGGTGGACGTCTGGCGTGACCACCACCCAGACGACGTCTCGACGTTCACCTTCGTCCGGGTGGAGGTCCATCGGTCGTGCCACGCCCGGCTGGACCGTATTTACCTGTCACGTTTCCACCTTTCACAGGCCCACTCCTCCAGCGTTCGGCCGGCTCCCTTTTCGGATCACCACCTTGCCACCGTGACGGCCTCTCTCTGCGCGGAGAGGCCGGGGCCGGCCTATTGGCACTTTAATAATAGTTTGCTGGAGGATGCGGGCTTCGTGGCGTCCTTCCGGGAGTTCTGGCTGGCCTGGCAAGGGCAGAGGCGTGCCTTTTCCTCGGCGCGGCAGTGGTGGGATCTGGGGAAGGTGCGCGCCCGGCTCTTCTGCCGTGACTACACTCGGGGTGTCAGCCGACGGAGGGATGCGGCGATAGGGCAGTTGGAGCGGGAGGTCTTGGAGCTGGAGAGGCGTCTGGCCGTCAACCCCGAGGATCCATCCCTCTGCGGAGCGTGCCGGGAGAAGCGGGAGGAGCTCCGGGCCCTCGAAGACCATCAGGCCCGGAGTGCTTTTGTTCGATCCCGCATCCACCTCCTTCGGGAGATGGATCGCGGCTCCCGCTTCTTCTACGCCCTGGAGAAAAGGAGGGGGGCCAAGAAGCACGTCACCTGCCTCCTGGCGGAGGACGGCACCCCCCTCACGGATCCGGCGGAGATGTGCCAGAGGGCCAGGGCCTTCTACGCCACTCTTTTCTCCCCGGATCCGACCGATCCTGACGCTTGCAGAGTGCTCTGGGACGGGCTCCCGACGGTCAGCACGGGCGACCGGGACCGGCTAGAGCTGCCTCTCACTCTGGCCGAGTTCTCGGAGGCCCTCCGTCACATGCCCACCAATAAATCTCCGGGCTTGGACGGGCTGACCGTGGAGTTCTACCGCGTGTTCTGGGACGTCCTCGGCCCAGACCTGGTCACTGTCTGGGCTGAGGCTTTGCATAGCGGGGTCCTCCCTCTCTCGTGCAGGCGAGCCGTGCTGGCCTTATTGCCGAAGAGGGGGGACCTCCGCGACTTACGGAATTGGCGTCCCGTCTCGCTCCTCAGCACGGACTACAAAATTGTTGCGAAGGCCATCTCGATGCGGCTAGGGTCCGTGCTGGCGGATGTGGTCCATCCAGACCAGACCTACACCGTCCCGGGCCGCACCATCTTTGATAACTTGTATCTGGTCCGGGACCTTCTGGAATTGGGGTGTAGGGATGGTCTGTCGTTCGCCCTCCTGTCCCTGGATCAGGAGAAGGCGTTCGACCGGATGGATCACGGGTATCTCCTGGGCACTCTGCGAGCGTTCGGCTTCGGACCCCTGTTTGTGGGTTTTCTGCAGGTGCTGTACGCTTCTGCGGAGTGTCTGGTCAGGCTCAACTGGACCCTGACCGAGCCGGTCAGCTTCGGGCGGGGAGTGCGGCAGGGGTGCCCTCTCTCGGGCCAGCTGTACGCTCTGGCGATCGAGCCCTTCCTCTGTCTCCTCCGCAAGAGGTTGACGGGGTTGGTTCTTCAGGAGCTGGGGCTGCGGCTGGTCCTGTCGGCATACGCTGACGATGTGCTCCTCGTGGTCCAGGACCCGGGCGACTTGGCGCGGGTGGAGGCTTGCCAGGCTGTGTACTCGGCGGCCTCCTCCGCCCGGGTCAACTGGGTCAAGAGCTCTGGCCTGGTGGTCGGGGACGGGTGGCAGGCGAGCTCCCTCCCACCCGCGCTTCAGGCCATCCGGTGGAGCGCGGGTCCGCTGCTCTATCTCGGCGTTTACCTTTCTGCCACGCATCCGTCTCCGCCGGAGAACTGGCAGGATTTGCAGGGCAGGGTGACGGAACGGCTCCGGAAATGGACAGGACTACTCCGGTGCCTCTCCCTTCGGGGGAGGGCACTGGTGCTTAATCAATTGGTCCTGTCCATGCTCTGGTACCGACTCAACACCCTGATCCCGGCCCCGGGTTTCCTGGCCAACCTCCGGACGGTGATTCTGGAGTTCTTTTGGCCAGGGACGCACTGGGTCTCTGCAGGGGTCCTCCACCTGCCCCTGGAGGAGGGGGGGCAGGGCCTGAAGTGCTTACGCGCTCAGGTCCATGTCTTCCGCCTCCAGGCCCTGCAGAGGCTCCTGTTTGGTGCGGGTAGTCCGGCGTGGAGCGTATTGGCGCACGCCTTCCTCCACCGCTTCCGAGGTCTCCGATACGACCGGCAGCTCTTTTACCTCCATCCGAGAGGTCTTCCGCGAGACCTCTCTGGGCTGCCGGTCTTCTACCAAGACCTCCTCCGGACCTGGAAGCTCTTTTCAACGACCAGGTCCGTGGCGGCCACCGTGGGGGTTGACCTCCTCGCGGAGCCCCTGCTACACAATCCCCAGGTTCGTGTGCAGGTAGCGGAGTCCCCCACAGTGTGCCAGAGGTTGGTCTCGGCGGGAGTCACCAGGGTCGGAGACCTCCTGGACTACGACCGGGGAGACTGGCTGGATCCCCTGACGCTCGCTCAGCGCATGGTGCTCTCCAGACCTCGTACTCCCCAGCGCGTACTTCAGGAGGTGAAGGCCGCTTTACTGCCCGCTGCTCGGGCTTACCTCGACCGGGTCCTGCGAGAGGGCACGCCCCGCCCACCCTCCACCCCAGGCCCCATGGACATTTTTATCAGGCCCCTGCCCCGTGGACCCAATCGGCCCCCTCACCCTTTCACTGCCAGCCGGCTGCATGATCTGCAGCCGGTTTTGTTCCAGACCGCGCCACGGAAACATCTGTACTCGCTCGTGCTCCATACCCTTCACTACCTCACCCTCGCGTCCCGCCCCGATACCAAATGGCGGGACCTCTTGCCGCCTCTCGAGGGTGAGGAGCCCCGATGGGCCAGCTTGTACTCTGCCCTGGTCCCGAGGCCCGCCAGGGATATCAGTTGGCGGCTCCTTCACGGAGCCGTGAGCACGGGCGTGTACTTGGCGCGGTTCACATCTGTCCCTAGCACCTGCCCTTTCTGTGGTGAGAAGGAGACCTTGGCGCACGTTTATTTGGAGTGCGCTAGGTTGCAGCCCCTGTTCCGGCTCCTCCTGAATATTTTCCTGCGTTTTTGGTTGCACTTTTCCCCTCACCTTTTTATCTACACGCTCCCCATCCGTGGCCCCACGAAGTCGCGGGATCTCCTTCTCAACCTCCTCTTGGCCCTGGCCAAACTGACCATCTACAACACCAGGGAGAGGAGGTTGGCCGATGGGATTTCCTGCGACTGTAGGGCCTATTTCCGTTCCTCCGTCTGCTCACGCATCCGGGCAGAGTTCCTTTGGGCGGCGTCCACTGGCTCCCTTGACGCCTTCGAGGAGCAGTGGGCGTTGTCCAGGGTTCTCTGCTCGGTGTCCCCATCGGGTTCCCTTCGTTTAGCCCTATGACCTCACTCCCGATCCTGTTTTTTTCATTAGTTGTCCCCCGTAATTATTTGGTGTCCCAGACCTGTGGGTCCTCCCCTTAGGCTGGGGGAGGCCCTTTAGAAGTGGGCGCCCACCCCCGCTGGATGCCAGTAGGACTGCTCTGCTGTAGAGGAAGGAGGGAGAGGGCTGCTGCTGCTGCTGCTGCTGCTGTTCCTGCTGGGTACTGGGCCCTCACTGCTGCTGTTTCTGCTGCTGTTCCTGCTCCTGCTGCTCCCCTGGCTGGGCTAGACACCACCACCCACCCCTCTCTCTGCTGTCTGCTGGCTGGCTGGTGGTTCCCACTCCCCCCTCTGTTCCTCCACCTACAGCCCCTGGGGGGGGGGGGGCTGCTGGCCTGCTTCCCAGAGAGGACGGGAGTGAAGGACCCCAGCTCTTGTTGCTGAGGACACCATCTGAGCGGGGTCCCTCCTGCCTGGACGCCAGACCACCACCACCTGGAGCTGCTGGGGCTGCTGTGGCTGTTGCTGGGGAGCTGTTGGTGCCTGGAGGAGGAGGAGGAGGAGTAGAAGAGAACCACCTGCTGCTGGAGACTGTGTGAAGACCACTGTGGAGGGGGCTTTTCTGGACTGAGTCTTTTTCGAACTGTGCTCTTGTGGTGGGGGTTTGGACTGTGTTTGCTGGGGCACCGGGGGTGTGGCGTGGAGCCTGCCCCCGGTCCATCCGCGTCCCCCTTCGCCCCCACCACCATCGTTGCCCCCTCCACCACTCCCGCTGGCTGTTTTCCTTCTGCTTTGGACTCCTGCCTCTGGGTCTGAGCTGCTCGCCTGGCTCACCACGCCCACTTCCACCATTTGGGCCTGCAGCAGCAGCAGCCAACCACTGACTTTTTGGCACAAGTGCCTGTGGGTGCACCACTTCCCCCCTCCTCCTGGACTGATCCCCTCCCCTTTGCCACATTTGTCCACCCCACCTATTTCCCTCTGCTCCCTGATAGTTCTGCCCCGGCCCTGCAGCTGTTCCTGTGGTCCCTCTACCCCAATCTCAGCTCACCCTTTCCCCCCAGCCCTGATCGGTCCCCCTCCATGCGCCCACGCACCCTCCCAGGCTCTTGTGCCCTTCCCCATTTGATTTCCCCTTGTTCACTGCACTCCCCCCTCTGCCGTTGCCCCCCCGCTCCCCTAGTGCAACTGGAGGAGCCAGAACCCCCCTCTGCGTTGGTGCCCTGACACCCTCCCACCCTTAGGTCCTTGGTTGCTCCCTACGCCCCTTTAGCCTTCTCCTTCTGGCGCCCTCCTCCCTTGCCTACAGCCTAGCGGGGAGGGGTGGCCGCCTCCTCTCCTTCCCCTCCCCTCGCTGTTTGTCCCCCTCCCCACTCTCGTTATGGCGGGGGACGCGGCGGGGGAGACCCCTCGCAATGCTCCCACTGCCCCTCCTCCACCTGCCCCCGTGTCCACTGCCCAAGCCTCTACCTCGACCGCCGCTGCCGATCCACCTACCACCGCCCCTGCTGGGGCACTGGCGGCGGCGAGTAGCTGAGACACCTCCGTTGCTGCCACGACTCTCGCCCCTTCTGATTCGGGGGGAGCCCCCCCAGCCGGTGGGAAGGGTCGGGGTGGGAAGGGCAAGGGCCCTGCTAAAAAGGCCAGGCCCTCCATGGCGGAGACTGCCCCTGCTGCCGCAGCCCCGCTACCGGCTGTGGCATCCCTCCCCGCTGTTCCCTCCACCAGCTCCGCGGATGTCCCTCCACCGGCCCCCAAGGCGTACGCCCAGGTGGTGGCGGCCCCCCCCCCCCGCCTGCCGCTGCTCCTCCGACTGTCGCTTCCGCCAACATCTACAGCGGCCGGGGCCCCTTTCCCACTTTGACCAGGAAGCACGGCGTCCGTTGCCTCCTGGTGCCCGCCTCACCCCACGTGCAGACCTACGTGCGGGTGTTGGCGAGGGTGGTGGGGCCCACGGCCATCGTGGCGGCCTCCAAAATGTACGGCAAGGTGGTCTTCTTCCTGGCATTGGAGGCCGCTGCCCAGGAGGCGGTAGAGACCGGCCTGGCGGTGGGGGGCGTGTTCGTCCCCCTGGAGCCGTTGGAAGACCTGGAGGTCCGCTTAATCTTGACCTCCGTCCCTCCCTTCCTGCCCAATGCCGCCCTGCTGCCCGCCCTTTCTGCCCTGGGACGCCCCATCTCCGTCATCAGCTCTCTCCCCTTGGGCTGCAAGGACCCCGCCCTCCGTCATGTTCTCTCGTTCCACCGGCAAGTGCAGCTTCAACTGCCGCCGGCGGCGCGTGGCAGAGAGGCGCTCGAGGGGTCCCTTCTGGTCCCCTACCAGGGAGCCCACTACCGGGTGCATTACTCACTGGGGGAGGCCCGGTACTACCTCTGCCGGGCGATGGGACACGTCCGGAGGGACTGTCCCTTGGCCCAGCACGGAGGAATGTCCGGGACCCCCGAGCCCCGGCAAGGCGCCGGCCCTGTCATCGCCGGTCCCCCTGGCTGCCCGGCCCCTGGAGCTGCCCCTCCTCCTCCTTCTCGGTCCACCTCTGTGGAGGAGCGTGCGGCGGGGCTACCGCCGGATGTGGGAGAGGCCTTGTCCCAGGGGGAATCCTCCCTGGTTTCTGCTGTCCCACCACTGCCTCCCCGAGTCCCTGAGCCATTGCCCTTGCCCCCCGAGCCGACCCCTGTTAGCCAGCCCCCGGATGATGCCATGGAGGGCTGGTCCTTAGTGCAGGGGAAGCGGAAGGCTTGAGTTTCCTTACATCCTTCGGATTCGGAGGCCCCCCGGAAGAGCAGGAAGGGGGGCGCCAATGTTGAGTCTTCCGCCTTGTCCCCTGATGACTCCCACTTTGTGGTGCCGGCTGGGGATGCCGTGGCAGCACCGGAAGGTGACACCGCCTCTCCTCCAGGGTCCCTTCCCGTGGGAGCCCCCGAGGGAGCCTCTCTCACCCCCTTCCCACTTGACGCCTCTGCAAGCGCTGCGGTGGGTATCGCCTCGGGTGCTGGCGGGGAGGGCCCTGGGGTGGTGGACGGTGATCTCCCTCCCATCTACGCGGAGATCGAGGCCCTGGGTTTGACCCCGGTCATGCAGGGGGAGGACGACCCTTTGCCGGCGGGCCTCTATCTGGGCGACTTCCCCATGGCCCCCGTCCCTGGGTTCCCTTCCCCTACCCGCTGTTTCTGCTCCCACCTCTGAGGGTCCCCTGGAATCTTCTATTGACCTGGCTGCGGGTGGCACTCTGTTGATGGCCGCCGAGCCCCTTGGGGCGACGGCCAGTGCCCCGCTGCCGAGACCCGCTTCCCAGGGGGTGTCCCTCTTGGATGTGGAGGACCCGCCCTCCTTCCTCAGCGAGGACCCCATTGACCACCATCTCTCTCTGGATGCCGAGGCTGCCGCACATGCCACAGTGGCTGAGCTCGGCATCGTTAGGGGTCCCCTGACCACTTCCCAGATCCTTGAGCCTGGCCAGGAGCCACCTTCCGGCGTCTCAACTATGGAGGCTCCGGATCCTGCCTCTACCTCCTTCCCGGATTCTCTCCCTGATCCCCGCCACACTCCTGTTGGCTCTGTCCTTGTCCCTCCCACCTCCTATGATGCCAGTGCCGCCCCTGGGAATACCTCCCAGGGAGCGGCTTCACTAGTTCTTTCCTGTCCCGACCCCCCAGGGGCTGCTGTTCTCCTTCCACCGCCCCTTCTTCAATCTGGGAGCGGGGCGGGTCATGTGGTGTCGGCCCATCTGCTGCCACGTTGGGGGTCTGCCCCCTGCCTACCGGCCTCGGTGGGCCACGGGGCCGTGACGGGGGCCCCACTGGGGGACGGTCATCGATTAGTGACCCCACCCCCCCATGCGCTGAGGGAGGAGCTGCGGAAGTTCCTCGAGGATGTCCGTGGCTCCCGGAACAAAGTTCATCTTGCGCTCCATCGGTGGGGGGATTTCCATCAGGTCCTCTGGGCCGCGAGGGCCCTCATGGGGGAGGGTAAGAGGACTGGGAAGCAGGCCGCCGCGGCCTACCGGCGGGTCCGTGTCTTCCGTGACTCTTTACTCACCTTCGGGGTTGGTCACGGATTGCTGCGCGGCCTGCCGGAGGCCATGGGCGTGTCTGCCAGCGAGGATCCCCTCCAGCCCTCCTCATGTCGCCCATTGTCCTTGCCACCTTAAACACCCGGGGCTGTAGGATGGGTCTCCGCAGGAGCCAGGTGCTCTCCTTCCTCCGGGAGGGGGGGTACTCTGTGGTTTTCCTGCGGGAGACTCATACGGATCCGGCCGCTGAAGCTAGCTGGCGGCTGGAGTGGGGGGACGAGGCCTACTTTAGCCACTTCTTGGTCTGCGCTGCTGGAGTGGCGACCCTGTTCTCCCCCGACCTACGGCCCGAGGTGCTGGGGGTCGCCGAGGCTGTGCCGGGTCGTCTGCTGCACCTCTGGGTCCGCATGGAGGGGCTTGTGGTTAATCTCATCAACGTTTATGCCCCGACATTGGGCCCGGAGAGGCTGCGTTTTTATCAGCAGGTGTCCGCCTTCCTCGGCTCCCTGGATCCTCGTGCGTGCCTGGTCCTGGGAGGGGACTTTAACACCACCCTCGAGGAACGAGACTGCTCGGGGACCGAGCAGTGCCCGGCCGCCGCGGACGTCCTCCGGGAGATCGTCAACCGCCACTCCCTGGTGGACGTCTGGCGCGACCACCACCCGGACGACGTCTCGACGTTCACCTTCGTCCGGGTGGAGGCTCATCGGTCGCGCCACTCCCGGCTGGACCGTATTTACCTGTCACGTTTCCACCTTTCACGGGCCCACTCCTCCAGTGTTCGGCCGGCCCCCTTTTCGGATCACCACCTTGCCACCGTGACGGCCTCTCTCTGCGCGGAGAGGCCGGGGCCGGCCTATTGGCACTTTAATAATAGTTTGCTGGAGGATGCGGGCTTTGTGGCGTCCTTCCGGGAGTTCTGGCTGGCCTGGCGAGGGCAGAGGAGCACCTTTTCCTCGGCGCGGCGGTGGTGGGATCTGGGGAAGGTGCGTGCCCAGCTCTTCTGCCGTGCTACACCCGGGGCGCCAGCCGACGGAGGGATGCGGCGATAGGGCAGTTGGAGCGGGAGGTCTTGGAGCTGAAGAGGCGTCTGGCCGCCAGCCCCGAGGATCCATCCCTCTGCGGAGCGTGCCGGGAGAAGCGGGAGGAGCTCCGGGCCCTCGAAGACCATCGTGCCTGGGGTGCTTTTGTTCGATCCCGCATCCACCTCCTTCGGGAGATGGATCGCGGCTCCCGCTTCTTCTACGCCCTGGAGAAAAGGAGGGGGGCCAAGAAGCACGTCACCTGCCTCCTGGCGGAGGACGGCACCCCCCTCACGGATCCGGCGGAGATGTGCCAGAGGGCCAGGGCCTTCTACGCCACTCTTTTCTCCCCGGATCCGACCGATCCTAACGCTTGCAGAGTGCTCTGGGATGGGCTCCCGACGATCAGCACAGGCGACCGGGACCAGCTAGAGCTGCCTCTCACTCTGGCCGAGTTTTCAGAAGCCCTCCGTCGCATGCCCACCAATAAATCTCCGGGCTTGGACGGGCTGACCGTGGAGTTCTATCGCGTGTTCTGGGATGTCCTCGGCCCGGACCTGGTCACCGTCTGGGCCGAGGCTTTGCAGAGTGGGGTCCTCCCTCTCTCGTGCACTTCTATATTGCTCTCACAGCATATGTTAGGGTGATTGAAGTCCCCCATGAGAACCAAGGCCTGTGATCTGGAAACTTCTGTTGGTTGTCTGAAGAAAGCCTCGTCAGCCTCATCCTCCTGGTCTGGTTGTCTATAGCAGAAGCCCACCACGACATCACCTTTGTTACTGTCACTTATGTTGAAATCCCTGGGTTGATGGATGAGTTCAGAGAGGGATGGAAGTGGCAGAGCTAGAGAGGTCTATCATAACAGATGCCAGTCTGAAAGGCTGGGGAGTGTTCTCTGGAAATTGGTGCTGAAGGGACATGGTCTTTCTTGTAAAGAAAATTATACATTTTCTAGAACTGAGAGCAGTGAAGTATGCTTTTCAACACTGCAGAACAGTCATATTCTGCTAATAATGGACAATACATTGGCAATGGCTTATCTAAACTATCAGTGGGTACAAGGTCAAGGGATCCACAAAATAAAGCAGCATCACTGATGCGGAGGCTCATCTACAGTCTATCAGAGATTTGCATATCAAAGGCACCAGCAATGCAAAGGACAGCTGGCTGAACAGAAGGGAAAAAAATAATCAGGCAGAATGAAGTCTTAAACAAATCCTTCCAGTTATCATTACAAATTTCAGAGTTCTAATTCTAGGTATTTTATATCCAAAGCAAACTGGAAGACTCACCAATACTTTGCAAGAAAAAGGGAGCCCTAGACATAGATGCCCTGTTGCTTAAGCGGCTAAAGGGTTTACTTTATGCTTTTCCCCCAGTGCCCATCATCACCAGAGTAATACAGACAATCAGAAAGGGTGATCTTAGTGGTTCCCCTCCCAGTGGCCCAGGAGGCCTTGGTTTCATGCCAGTGGAGCTATCATTGTTCCTGAATCTAAGGCCAGATTTGTTATCCCAAGGTCCAGGTCTTCACTAGGATCCAAGCAAGTTAAATCTAGCAGTTTAGTATTTGGAAGGAAGTTTTTAGAACAGAAGAGTAACTCTGCTGGTCTCACTGTTAGCATCTAGGAGAAAAATCAACAAGCAGCACTTACTCAAGGATCTGGTCTAAAGTCAAAGCTTGGTATAGAGAGAGAGCTATTCAGGATCACATAGTCAAAGTATCTCATGGTCTGGGCTTTTACAATGTTTTGATACTGGGTTGCATGCTAGTACCTTAAAAGTACATGTTTCCACACAGTCTGCAATTTTGAGTGTATCCAGAAAAACCTCCATTTCCCCCCATAAGGACATGTTGCTTCATTAGATCAGTTCAGCTATTGCATTCTCCTAAGGTGCATAGAGCTCCATCTTGAACATTGTGCTCAATGCCTTAATGCAAGTCTCCTCTGAACCTATTTAATCAGCTTCATTGTGTTATTCTAATATAAAAATGAGCTTTTTGATTGCTGTCACTTCGGCACAAAGGGTGTCAGAGTTTGGAACTTAGTTGAGCCATGCTTCTGCATCTTTCACAAAGATACGGTGGTTTTGAGCACAGATCTCACCTTTATGCTAAAAGTAAATACAATATTGCATTAAGCACACAAGAGCTCATTGCCATTATTTTTGTCCACATCCTTCTTACTGAAAGGAGATGCTATGGCATTTGCTGGAACTAAGGCGAGTCTTAAAGGTTTATCCGAAACTAACTGAGCACATAAGAAAAGCAACAGCCTTATTGGTCATATTTCACCCAAGAAAAAGATGTGCTAAGCATCTCAATCATCAAACTCAGGGTGGAAATACAGGTGCATTGCTGAGGTGTATTGTCAGTAATGCGGGACTACACCAGAGATAGTGTCCAGGCAGTTTCATCAGTACATCAATCTGACTGGCTGCTGAGGCCAGCAGCTTGCTGCCTTCTCAATGCTCATGCCCACCACGCCACCACCTAGTTCCTGCTGTTCCCACCTTGCACCCAGCCTTGCCTGTTCTGCCCCTGCCTTGAAACCCCTCCCCCGTTGCCTTCTATCCTGCCCGTTGGCTTGACCACCAGCTCTAGCTCCTGATTCCGGTTTGACCCCCAGCTCTACTATCCAGTTCCTGCCCTCTGGTTTGACCCATGGTTTTGGATCACTACAGCTCTCACCCTAGCCACTAGGCATGATGCCCACTCTGACCACCAGGCTACACTGCCCTTGTCCTGGCCAGCTGACAAATAGAGCAAAAGGACTCAATCCTCCAATGGGCACCGGAGCTCAGTCAGTTTGAGCAGTGGGCTGAGAAAGGGCAAGCCCCTTACAATGAAATCTGTAAAGCGGCAACTTGATTATCCCTGCATACATTTTCTAAGTTTTAGAAGGCACACACTCAATCTTCAACTGATGCAGCCTTTGGCAGTTGGGTCCTGAGCCCACACTTGCACAGTAGTCCAGCACAGAAAGACAACAGCCTATTTGAAGGAGCCACACGAACCTATTCAATGAGATTTATAGCAAATATGTTTTAAATCCCCTATCCTGGGCTCCAGGCACTTTTGTAAACATTTAAAAATACAATCAACAAAAGTAAAGCCAGCAGGTGATCTCTAGCCAAAATAAACAACCACCTCATACCCCAAAAGCCTAGGTGAATTGCAGAGCATTGAGCAAGGTGGGTGTTTGCAGCCTGTCTCCCCTACCAGGAATTGCAAGGGATCGAGGGGCTGGCAAATAAAGATAGTAGGGTGGGAATGAGGGGTAATGTTGATCTTATCAGCCATAAAGTCCCTCCTACTGATTGGCCAGCTCCTTTGCTTGGCACCCAGTATGACACCTGGCCACAAAAAGAGGAGAGAAAGTGTACTCCATTGGCATAAACAAAGGACACCTGTGTTCTAATCCCATTTTTGACATTGACTCACCTTGGGGGCCCCCTGGCTTCCCATCTGGGAAATTCTCACCTACCTGATGCCTAGCTGGCTGTGAAGCTTGCATACATGTAATTAATCTTGACTTCTTTAAGATAGTGCATGACATTTTGATTTTAAAAAATAGCATTATACAATATCAGTAGTGCACGTTACGTGGATTAGACTTGAAATTAGACGAAGGTTTCTGACCATTAGGGGAGTGAAGTTCTGGAATAGCCTTCCGAGTGAAGTAGTAGGGGCAAAAGACTTTCCTGGCTTTAAGACAAAGCTTGATAAGTATATGGAGGGGATGTTATGATAGGATCGTTAATTTGGGCAATTGATCTTGAATTACCACCAGACAGGTCTGCTCAATGGTCTGCGGGGAGATGTTGCATGCGATGGGTACTGAGTTGCTGCGGAGAACTCCTTCTTGGGTGCTGGCTGGTGACTCTTGCCCACATGCTCAGGGTTTAGCTGATCGCCATATTTGGGGTCGGGAAGGAATTTTCCTCCAGGGCGGATTGGCAGGTGCCCTGGAGGTTTTTCGCCTTCCCCTGCAGCGTGGGGCACGGGTCACTTGCTGGTGGTGTCTCTGCAGCTTGAGGTCTTCAAACCATTTTTGAGGATTTCAATAACTCGGTCCTGGGATAGGGGTTGTTATAAAATTGGATGGGTGGGGTTCTGTGGCCTGCCTTGTGCAGGAGGTCAGACTAGATGATCAGATTGGTCCCTTCTGACCTGAGTCTATGAGTCTAAGAACTGGCTAACTGACCGATACCTAAATGTAATTGTCACTGAGGAATGATTGAATGTATGTGGGGAGGAGGAGGTTTGAGGTAAATCTTCAGTGCTGTCCTGCAGGTATCACTTCTAGGCCTGACATTATTTAACGTTTTCATCAATGATCTGGAAGTAAATATAAAATCACTGTAGATAAAATTTGTGGATGACACAAAAATCTGTGAAGTGGTAAATAATGACATGGCAGTCATACAGAGCAATCTGGATTGCTTAGTAAACTGGGCCCATTCAAACAAAATGATTCTTAATACAGCCAAAGGCAACTTTATACATCTGCAAACAAGGAGTGTAGGCCATACCTACTGAATGAGACTGTACCCTGGAAAGCATTGACTCAGAATTATTTAGGGGTCATAGGGAAGCAGCTCAAGATGAGCCCCGTCTGATGCGCTGGCAAAAAGGGCTAATATGATCCATGAACATATAAACAGAGGAATAATGAGTAGTTGAGAGATTTCTACCTCTGTATATGGCATTGGTGAGACCAGCACAAGAATACTGTCCAGTTCTGGTGTCTATATTATTTAAAACATGTTGAAAAATCAGAGTGTGCAGGAAAGAGCCACAAAAACTATATAAAGGCTGGAGATGTACAGTTGTTTTACAGTGAGACTTAAATAGCTCCATCTGTTTATCTTACTTCAAAGAAAATGTGAGTGGTGACTTGATTAGCATTTAACTACCTCCATAGGGAGAAAATACAGGGTGCTAAAGAATTCTTTAGGAGAAAGGAGTAACAAGAAGTAATGGTTGGAAGTTGATGCCAAACAAATTCAAATTAGAAATAAGGCAGTTCTTTTAACAGTGAGCGTGATTAAACATTGGAACCAACTCCCAAGGGAAGTGGTGGATTCTCCATCTCTTGCTGTCTTCATATTCAAAGTGGATGCCTCTCTGGAAGATGCTTTAGTCAAACAAAAGCTGTTGGGTTCAATATAGGGGAAAGTGGATGAAACTGAATGGCCTGGATCACAAAGGCCATACTAGATCTAATAGTCCCTTCCAGCCTTAAACTATGAATCTATTAATCTAATGAATGAACATGTCTATTGCGCAATATAAATGCTATTCTACTATAATAGAGAAATGTGCAGGTTGGTATTTTAATGCTGGAATAAAGGTGGCAGCGAGGGTGGGGAGAGGCAGAGGGAACAGGTGGGGAGTTAATGTGAAATGACTGCAATATAGCATAAGGCGGTTTTGGGCTCCATCTGCAGAGGCATGACATCCTAGACCATGGCAGGGACAGTCCCTAATTATCAGGTTATGTCACTTTATTACCGGTGAAGAGCTGTTGCACACTAAGCATTTTCACAGACTCTACAATGTTGAAAAGTATGAGCCTTCCATAACAAATCTCAGCAAAGTTGGAGGATGGGTTAATGAGGAAATGGGGGAGGGGGTAAGAGAAGGGACACAATGATGAATGATTCTGGAGATACTATCATGGAAAGAAATGAGGACAACATACTATTGGACCAACATATGGACTGTGTGCACAACTGCATTTCTGTGTACAAGGACACATGAGAATGTGTTGTACATAACATAAGAATGGCCCTACTGGGTCAGACCAAAGGTCCATCTAGCCCTTTAGCCTGTCTTCCAACAATGGCCAATTCTGGGTACCCCAGAGGGAATGAACAAAACAGGTAATCAAGTGATCCATTCTGTCGCTCATTCCCAGCTTCTGGCAAACACCATTCCTGCCCATCCTGGCTAATATCTAATTCTTTTTTGAACCCTGTTATGGTCTGGCCTTCAAAACATCCTCTGACGAGGAGTTCCACAGGTTGACGGTGAGTTGTGTGAAGAAATACTTCCTTTTATTTGTTTTAAACCTGCTGCCTATTAATTTCATTTGGTGAAATTCATTAGTTCCTGTGTTATAAGTAGTACTAAACAACACTTCCTTATCTATTTTCTCTACACCAGTCATGATTTTATAGACCTCAATCATATCTCCCCTTAGCCGTCTCTTTTCCAAGCTTAAAAGTCCCAGCCTTATTAATCTTTCCTTATACGGAAGCCATTCCATACCCCTAATAATTTTTGTTGCCCTTTTCTGAACCTTTTCCAAGTCCAATATATCTTTTTTGAGACGGGGCAACCACATCTGCACACAGTATTGAAGATGTGGGCATACCATGGATTTATACAGAGGCAACATATTTTCTGTCCTATTATTTATCCCTTTCTTAATTATTCCCAGCATTCTGTTTGCTTTTTTGACTGCCACCGCACATTGAGTGGATGTTTTAAGAGAACTATTCACAACGACTCCAATATCTCTTTCTTGAGCGGTAATAGCTAATTTAGACCCCATACTTTTATATGTATAGTTGGGATTATGCTTTCCAATGTGCATTACTTTGCATTTATCAACATTAAATTTCATCTGCCATTTTGTTGCCCAGTCACCCAGTTTTGATAGATCCTTTTGCAGCTCTTTAAAGTCTGCCTGGGTCTTAACTATCTTTAGTAATTTTGTATGCACATACATGAATACTAATGTGTGTGTGCACATGAGTGCGTGAGAGAATGCATGTCTACACAACAGTGCACGTGGCTAGGTCCTTGAGAATCTGTGTAAGAGAACACATTTGCCAGCAAGTGTTAAAACAAAGCCCAAAGACAAATGCCTGAATAGCTCCCACAGAGTTGCTCTGTAAGAGCCTGAACATTTCTTGCCAACACAGTGTAAGAAGCCAGTGAATGTACTCTCACATCCTGTCCTGCACACAGGGAAAGGCTCCAGCAAAAATCCCTTATTTTCAGGTCACTCTGAGGACTCAGTGTCAGAGTCATGCCCTGGACCCTTAGTGAGCCTGCCACACACATAATAGCACCAGGTTTTATTAAAGCAAAACAAGAAGAAAATTTGGAAAACAGTTCATAAGGGAAAGCATGAGGCTCTATTAATTATCCAAATGCATAAAAGTGTTAGTGTAAAACAATCATTTCTGTTTGAGTGTTAACAGTAGGATAAGCTGGAATGCAATAGGAATCATTAGTCTCTATTCCTAAATATAAACAAAAGCTGAGACGTGCTCAAGCACTGACTGCTCTGCCTGGATTCAACAGGCTAAACAGAAAAGGAATGTAAGAGGCTGCATCACCTGTTGAACTGAGGTGACTGCCACCGCCTTCCCAATGGATGCACTAACCAGTCCTTGGCTGCAGCAAGGCTGGGTGCTTTCTGCTTGGGATCTTTAGATACAGTTCTAGCCATTTTACCTTTTCACACTTGTGGGGCTGGTCAGGTTCCCTGGATACTTCCAATGCTGAGACCAGGTTCCCACAGCCTCTGGCAGGTGTAACATTCCTTTGTGATGTTTGGTCATCCTGCTCAAGGAGGACTCTAACTTGTATGGGGGGGCGGAAGAGGGAGAAATTCAGTGGCTGGTTGGGCTAAGATGGCAAAGGGGATGCTGAGAGACAGAAGTAGGTCGTTTTTCTGAACATTCCCTTAATCTGGGACACACTCCAGAACAGTGAAAGTGGAAATCAGAGTTCTATTAGCTCACATCGCTGATGCAGAGGTAAGAGATGTTACTGTAAAGTGAAACAGTTAAAAGGCACCTGTCATCCATCAGTGCCAACTACCAAATGCACATTAAGCAAAGGCATTTCCCTTCTGCCATTTCTTTAGAGCTGGCCATTATTCCCAGCTCTCCAGCTGTTCACCTCAGGCACTGATAGCACTGACTATAACATTGCAGTGTCCCCCGCATAAACTGGCAAGTGAGCTGGAAGAGTGTAGAATGTTTTGGCAATATGGATCTCATCTCAGTTAGTGAAATATTATTTCTACCTCCAGCTCCCCTGGGCTCTGATTATTTTTAAAACCCTTGGAGCACAAAGACTCCTGCCCAGACATGTCTGCTCCACTGACACCCAGAGTCAGGGCTAAAGCTCTGTAACACATCTGGAGGTGACAATACTAGTGGGATTACTCTGGCGCTCTATTAACACAAAGTTTTGGGACCTGAGGTTACAGAACCAGCTACTTTGGGGCACTCAGACCACATGCTCCTAGGGTGTGAACTAGAAGCAATAAATGTGGACGTAACCATCCTCCTGCACCAGAACAAGGCGCCCGCCGTCATCCACAGCAAGGACACGGTGTCTCTTCTGCTGAATTTGGTTGCTCAATACTACCTCCCCCATCTCACCATCTGGGGAAAATTTAATCACCTTCAACTGATCGACCACAAAAATGTTACTGGACATGTCTACGCATACACTGAATGGCTTTGTCAGCAGCGACTGTGAGGTTTTCAGCACATTGAGGATCAGCCCAGACTTCTCAATGATGACGATCTGCTTCTTGATGAAGTCTGAGACAATGAATTCCTCCCAGTCATTGATGGCAATGAAAAGGAACTTCCCCCCATGGTAATCTGTGGGTGCCACCCTGCCCACTCAGTGTCCTGAAGGGCTGTAAAGGGAGATGGAGCAGCGTGTGCCCTCACTCACCGCAATATAGGAGTCCTCATAGGAGGTGATAGCATAGGAAGACTCAGATCCCCTTAGCAGCAACTTGTGCAGAAACTTGCCCTCAAGGGTTAGGAAGAAGAGGAAGGAATCTGAAGAGCAAGCTAGAACATCTCCACAGAGCGAAATGCCACAGAAGACACCGTCTGAGTCTGGCAGAGGTATTGATTGCTGAAAGTGCCCACCGGCGCTGTACTGCTTTATCTCATCATTCTCCTGATCCAACAGGAGAATGCCACCAGCATGAGGCAGAACAGCAATCCCTGTGATATTGGGCTTTACTTGGGAGCCGCACTGGTCTACCTCGAAAGTGCAGACACGCTTAGGCCTTTTACTGCGTCTGCTACAACAAGAGGGGTTCTTGTTGGGAGTGTCAGGAGCACTCTCTTCAGAGCTTGGACAGGAGTCTTCTTCCGAGTCCACAGGCAAGACTGAGTCATCCTCAGACTCCTCACTGGGGGAAGCAGATGCCTCGCTATCTGGCTCAAAAACAGTTTCCATGTCTCCTTTAGGATGTTCCCCAGGAAACACTAGACTGAAGAGTGCTGCCTCAGACAGCATTTCTGGCTGATCCCAGGCTATGGCCAATTCAGGGATTTGGCTCTCTAGTTTCCCTGGGATATATGTCTGGAGCTCCTGAATCCGATTCCTTATCATGCCCTCCAGGTGTAAGATCTCATAGTCCTTTCCCACATAGAGGACCCTTTGAGAGAACTCCTTTGTGCTGATTGCTTTATCTCTTTGGTTCTGGAGCTCCTCTTTCACCAGGCGACAACTTTCCATTTGCTGAGTTAGAAAAGCAGACAGCTCGCCCAGAACATCTTCTTTCTGGGCCAGGAGATAGTCAATAAAGTCATCCACATATCTGGTGATCCTCTCCTTTATGTTCTCAACTTATCTACTGTCTCCTCCACAGCTTTTTCCTGCTCAGAGATGCATGTTATCGTTCCTGCCAGGCTGTCAATTAGCTGCTCAACAGAAGGCCTTTCCCGCTGCACAGCATTTGCCATAGAGACCACCTTGTGCTGGAAATGGTCTAACATGCGGCAGTCCCTGCAGATGGGAGCACTGCAGGTGTCACAGAAGAATCGTAGAGCTTCCTGCTGGTGGTCCTGGCAGCACAGCTCCTGAAGCAGCCTCATCTCAGCATCGTACTCCCCAGCTAGAAACTCCTCAAGCTTCACCACCCTGTGTTGAAGAGTGAGACGGGAGCAGCAATGGTCCTGAGTGCATGACTGGCACAAGAAATCCTTGCAGTCTAGGCAACGGGCAGTGGCAGTCAAGATCTTCTGGGCATCTGAGCAGACTGTGCAGGCCAAGTCCCTGTTGCGTTTAATCTGGAACAACTCCAGTAGGCTGTTGATGAAGAAGTTGGTTTTCAGAGATGAGGCACCTCCTGGGACATCTGTTTGCAGCCGGCACTCAGGACACTGGAGGGCTCTGTCCCTCACTAGTGGTTCCAGGCAATGCTGGCAGTAACTGTGCAGACACGGAAGGATCTTTGGCACTGTGTAGAGATCATAGCCGATTTTACAGGTCAGGAAATCCTCCTTGATTAATTCTTGTAAGGACATAAAGGTTAGAGCCATTGCTCCATCCAAATGAGGCCTGGAAACAAAACAAAGAGAAGAGTCAAAATGCACTCATCTTATTTCTACACACATCATCTGAGTGACAGTCCTGCTGAAGGCTGCAATCCCAAGAAAAAGCCAGAGTGACACATGGGAGGAACAAGGGGAAGGAGAGAAGCAGATATATGAGGAGTGGGAGACAGGGTCAGGGTCTGGCCTGCATCATATATCTGTCCTTGTGCATGCTTCTGTTTAGCTGGATGGGTATCTTTAGTGAACACCTGTGGAAATTTTTGCTTCCTGACACTGCAGAAATGTTTGAATCTATTTGCCCTGGGGACATAGGCAAGAAATTGTTGAGCATCCAGGAATTTTATCCCCAAAATTACTAAAATGTATAGTCTAGACAGACACAAGGAATGGCAGGTGAGAGAACTAGGCTAATTTAAGGAAGAAACTATCTGGGATCTGAGTTGGATCAGCTGACACATTGAAGTTCTCTAGGACTCTGACCCAAATTACTTACTGAAGGAACTCTTTATGTTTTTTATGAATTTTAGAACATACCACAAAGATTAGGCTATTACAAATTCTAACAAACCAATTATGGACAGTACGATGCAATTATCATATTAAGGTCAGAAATAAAGTTTGTCAGCAGCAATACTGGCATTAAATCATCAGTTTAATCAAACCATCAAATTAACACAGCAAATAATTACTTCATCCCAGAACAGAAAGTTCAAGGAGTTGTGTTGATGCTGTGAAACTAAATTAACCACCTAAATCTTTAGTTGGGTGAATATTTCAGTATAAAAACCAATTTGACTTACGTCTATAGCACACCCTCAGAAGTCAATTAATGCTTTCCTCCCAGAACTTCACTGTAAGGTAGTGGTTTCTGGCGCCTAGTGTTTTTTGCCAGTTGATGTAAAGTAAAAATGGGTCCACCTCTGATGGAGACACTTTTCTCTAAGTAAGTGAAGACCCAAATAGATTATTCTTCAAAATCAATAGTCAATCCTGTCTTGGCGTATCATAGATATCTGGGACAACTTAAAAACAGGCACATTTATTTTGATTCATCACAAAATACTTTAACTTATGTCATGACAAAACATATGGTTAGTGTAAAATGGTAGCAAGCCCATTTAAGGGCTAGAGACCTAGGTCCAGCCAATCCTAGTTACTAGACAGGCACACCTGAGCAGGGATCAGCTGATTCCCGGGGGTGGGGGGTGTGTGGAAATGGGATGCTCAGGGAGAGAAAGCCATGGGAGGCTCTTGAAGGAAACCCCAGACCATGCAGTATGATTTGAACCTCAGAGCCAGAGGAGCTGAAGAAAGCTGAGGGCCAGAGAGAGCAGCCTCCACAGCAGTAAAAAAACAAAAAAAACCCTCCAGGCAGGTAGGTCCGACAGTGGTCTGCCAAGGCAAGGAACAGCTTCAGAGAACAGACTCCGGGATAACGAGAAGCCCCACAACTGAGTTTTGTTTTGTCTCTTATGTCAATTAATTAGACCCTGGGAGGGAAGGCATTACTGGGCAAAAAGCCCCTGTGGAGTTTATTTAAGAAGCCACCTGAAAGGGGAAGTTGAAGCATGGCTGCTGCAAAGCCATCTCAAGCCACAAAGGGGCATTTGAGATGCGACCTGCCTGTGACAGCAGTAAGGCCTGGTCTACACTACGCGTTTAAACCGATTTTAGCAGTTAAACCGATTTAACGCTGCACCCATCCACACAACGAGGCCCTTTATATTGATATAAAGGGCTTTTTAAACTGGTTTCTGTACTCCTCCCCGACGAGAGGAGTAGCGCTGAAATCAGTATTACCATATCGGATTAGGGTTAGCGTGGCCGCAAATCGATGGTATTGGCCTCCGGGCGGTATCCCACAGTGCACCACTGTGACCGCTCTGGACAGCAATCTGAACTCAGATGCACTGGCCAGATAGACAGGAAAAGCCTCACGAACTTCTGAATTTCATTTCCTGTTTGGCCAGCATAGAGAGCTCACCAGCACAGGTGACCACGCAGAGCTCACCAGCACAGGTAGCAATGCAGTCTCCTGAGAACTGAAAAAGAGCTCCAGCATGGACCGCATGGGAGGTACTGGATCTGATCGTTATATGGGGAGAGGATTCTGTGCTAACAGAACTCCGTTCCAAAAGACGAAATGAAAAATACATTTGAAAAAATTTCCAAGGCTATGATGGAGAAAGGCCACACCAGAGACTCAGTGCAGTGCAGAGTGAAAGTTAAGGAGCTCAGACAAGCCTACTAGAAAACCAAAGAAGCAAACAGAAGGTCTGGGGCAGGGCTGAAAACATGCCGCTTCTACGCTGAGCTGCATGCAATTCTAGGCGGGTCTGCCACCACTATCCCACCCCTGTCTGTGGATTCCGAGGTAGGGGTGGTAATCTCAGCCATGGCTGAGGATTCTGCGGAAGGGGAAGATGAGGAGGAGGAAGAGGAGGACGAGCTTGCAGAGAGCACACACCACTCCGTTCTCCCCAACAGCCAGGAGCTTTTTCTCATCCAGACGGAATTACCCTCCCAGCCCTCCCAAGCCAGTAGCCCAGACAATGAAGCCATGGAAGCGACCTCTGGTGAGTGTACCTTTGTAAATACAAAACATGGTTTAAAAGTAAGCGTTTTTTAATGATTGATTTGCCCTGAGGACTTGGGATGCATTCATGGCCAGTACAGTTATTGGAAAAGTTTATTAACATGTCTGGGGATGGAGCGGAAATCCTCCAGGGACATCTCCATGAAGCTCTCCTGGAGGTACTCCAAAAGCCTTTGCAGGTTTCTGGGCAAGGCAGCCTTATTCTGTCCACCATAGTAGGACACTTGACCACACCATGCATGTAGCAAGTAATCTGGTATCATTGCATGACAAAGCCTAGCTGCGTATGGTCACGGTGATTGCTGGCACTCAAGCAACATCCGTTCTTTATCTCGCAGTGTTATCCTCAGGAGAGTGATATTGTTCATGGTAACCTGGTTGAAATTCAGGAATTTAATTAAGGGGACAGAGATGGCCATTCCTACTGGGCTGTTAGCCTGTTGCTTAAAAGAAATCCTTCCTTGCAGGTAGCCAAGCGGGGGGAGGGGAGGGGAGGGGAGGTAATGGCGCTGAGCTTTCTGGTGTCTCGCTACCAGGAATCTTCCCTGCTACCAGCCACACAGTGGGAGGGGAAGGGGGGTGATTAGCAGTGATCTTCCATGATACCAGCCACGCGGTGGGGGGAGGGGTAAAGCGATCATCCCAGAGAACTGGATGGGGGGATGGTTTCTGCTGCTGCATGTTAACAGGAAAGCAGCAGCACTGAACGGGATTTGCTTGGTATTTGGGAAAGGAGGGCACTGTGTATATGAAGGCTGCAGAAGCCGAAAGACAATGGCTTACCATGGCTGCATGCAAGCTGAATTCTGTTGCCCGGACCTGCGTCTGTGAGATCTCTAACACCAGAGCCGCAGGCACTCAAGATTAAGATGCAAAATGCAACCTTTAGTGAAATCTCATGTGCTATATTGTTCACTGTGAAAGAGTATAACCATTGTTCTGTAAAATGTATCTTTTTAAATACTTCTCTCCCTTTTTTACCTCCCTCAGGCAGCTGCAAATTTTTCAAGCCTCCCTACTCCATCCCGAAGGCTATCTCAGATAATGCGGAGGAAAAAAAAGACATGAGGCGAAATGTTCTCAGATATCATAGAAGTAACCCGCAGTGAAAGAGCTCATCTGAATGAGTGGAAGGACGTGGTATCAAATTACAGGAAAGATGCCAGTGAACGCGAGGACAGCAGGGACCAACGTGAGGAGAGGAGAGACGCTTGAGACGAGAGGTGGCGGCAGGAAGATCAGAGGTGTAGGTAGGAAGATCGGCGGTGGCGGGATGCAATGCTGGGGCTGCTGCATGATCAAACTGACATCCTCCGACGTCTGGTGGAGCTTCAGGAACAGCAGCAGGGTCACAGAGTGCCGCTGCAGCCTGTGTAACCACCCTCACCACTCTCCACGTTCCATATCTTCCTCACCCAGACGTGTAAGAACACGTGGGGGAAGGCTTCGTGCACCCGCCCACTCCACTCCCGTTGACAGCCCAACCAAAAGGCTGTCATTACTTTGAAATATTTTTAGTGGCCTTTTCCTTCCCTCCTATCCTCCTCCCAAACCATACCCGGGATACCTTGTCAGTTCTCTCCCTCTTTTTATAATGACTTTTTAATAAAGAACATGATTTTTAAACAATAGTGACTTTATTTCCTTCAGTAAGCTGTAATCAAAGGGGGAGGGTGGGTTGCTTGCAGGGAATGAGTCAATCAAGGGGGGAGGGTTCATCAAGGGGAAACAAACACAACAGTCACACCGTACCCTGGCCCGTGATGAAACTCATTTTCAAAGCTTCTCTGATGCGCACCACTTCGTGGTGTGCTCTTCTAATCGCCCTGGTGTCTGGCTGCACATAATCAGCGGCCAGGTGATTTGCCTCAGCCTCCCACCTGACCATAAAGGTCTCTTCCTTACTCTCTCAGAGATTGTGGAGCACACAGCAAGCAGCAATAACAATGGGGACATTGGTTTGGCTGAGGTCTAAGCGAGTCAGTAAGGTGTGCCAGCGTGCCTTTAAAGGGCCAAATGCACACTCTACCACCATTCTGCACTTGCTCAGCCTGTAGTTGAACAGCTCCTGACTACTGTCCAGGCTGCCTGTGTATGGCTTCATGAGCCATGGCATCAAGGGGTAGGCTGGGTCCCCCAGGATAACAACAGGCATTTCAACATCCCCAACTGTTCTTTTCTGATCTGGGAAGTAATTTCCTTGCTGCAGCCGTTTAAACAGAGTAGTGATCCTGAAGATGCGAGCATCATGAACCCTTCCTGGCCATCCCACGTGGATGTTGGTGAAACGTCCCTTGTGATGCACCAGTGCTTGCAGCACCATTGAAAAGTACCCCTTGTGGTTTACGTACTGGGTGCCCTGGTGCTCCGGTGCCAAGATAGGGATATGGGTTCCATCTATCCCCCTCCCACACACACACACACACACACACACAGTTAGGGAATCCCATTGCAGCAAAGCCATCCACTATGACCTGCACGTTTCCCAGAGTCACCACCTTTCATAGCAGCAGCTTAATGATTGCTTTGGCTACTTGCATCACAGCAGCCCCCACAGTAGATTTTCCCACTTCAAATTGATTCCCGACTGACCGGTAGCTGTCGACGATGCAAGCTTCCAGAGGGCTATTGCTACTTGCTTCTCCACTGCTAGGGCTGCTCTCATGTTGGTATTCTGGCGTTTCAGGGCAGGGGAAAGCAAGTCACAAAGTTCCATGAAAGTGCCCTTACGCATGCGAAAGTTTTGCAGCCACTACGAATCGTCCCAAACCTGCAAACCTATGCAGTCCCACCAGTCTGTGCTTGTTTCCCGGGCCCAAAATCGGCGTTCAATGGCTAGAACCTGCCCCATTACCAGCAGGATCTTCAAAGTGCAGGGGCCCACGGTTTGAGAGAATTCTGTGTCCATGTCCTCATTCCTCTCATTGCCACGCTGCCGTAGCCACCTCCTCCTCGCCTGGCTTTGCAGGTCCTGGTTCAGCATAGACTGCACGAGAACGCGCAAGGTGTTTACAATGTCCGCGATTGCGGTCTTGATCTGAGCAGGGTCCATGCTTGCTGTGCTATGGCGTTTGCACAGTTCACCCAGGAAAAAAAGGCGTGAAACGGTTATCTGCTGCTTTCATGGAGGGAGGGGTGAGGCTGCACCCAGAACCACCTGTGACAATGTTTTTTGCCCCATCAGGCACTGGGATCTCAACCCAGAATTCCAAGGGGCGGGGGAGACTGAGGGAACTATGGGATGGCTATGGAATAGCTACCCACAGTGCAACGCTCCGGAAATCAACACTAGCCTCGGTACATGGACGCACACCGTCGAATTAATGTGCTTAGTGTGGCTGCGTGCATTCGACTTTATACAATCTGTTTTACAAAACCGGTTTATGTAAAATCGGAATAATCCCGTAGTGTAGACATACCCTAAGATTAATGCTGCATTAAGCATCACTCAGTAGTTCATAAAAAAATTAGGCTGTGCTCTGTTAAGGCTATTTCTGCCCATTGTTTATCAGGGCATTTGCATGGGCGGTTACCTGATCCATGCATGCGCTGGCAGCAGTTAGATGCACACACATGAGACAGGCACCTATATTTCTAAATCTGGTCATTCAAGTTACATTGTAAACTGTGTGTAGCGGGGATTGGGGCCATCTTGTGTGTCCACAGCCGTGACTCTGAAGCGGGATCCCCAGCGCCCCCCGCTAAAGCAGGGAACTGCCCCGACAGCCCCTGGTTCCCCCCGCCTGCACCCTCAGCGGTTTTCAGGCTTTCTGAGCTGAGTGCCCCCGTTGAGTTGTATGTTTGGTTGTGTCCCCCCACAGCCCAGGCAGACGGGGTGGGGCTCCCTGCCTGGGCCCTGCTGTGCACAGCTGGCTCGAGCCCAGCAGCCCTTGCCCCCCCAGACAGAACTAAAATTATGCCCCCGCCCAAGGCCCCCGCAGCCGGGCCCTGGCGTTTTACAGCCTGTTGCGGGGCCTCGGCACGAGAGAGGTGGCGACCCCCTGTCGTACAGCGCCCGCCGGGCGGCACCTAGTCCCGAGGCAGCCCCCGGCCACGGCGGAAACGGTCCAATAAACAGCCCCCGAGGGGCTCGGCTGGCAGCGCGCGGGGTCACCCCACACGGGCCGCCCAGCGCCAGCGCCAGCGCCGCTTCCCGCCCGCAGCGGCCGGGGGCCGAGGGGGGCGCCGCACACGGCAGGTTCCAGGCTCCGGCCCGGCCCCCCCGCTCACTGCCCCTCGCGCCGCCACGCTCCCTCCCGCGCGATTCACCCGCCGCCGCGCCGCGCCGAGCGCTGCCGGGACAGCGCCATTCCCGCTCCCGAGCTGCGCAGGCCCGGCCGGCGGCGGCCGCACCGCACTTCCGGGAGCCGCTCCGCGTCCTCCCGGCCCGAGTCTTAGCGCCCGTCGCCCGGCAACGGGGGGCGGGGAAAAGCTGCGTGGGGAGGCCTGGGGGCGGGAGGGAAGAAGGCAGGACGGGAGGGGGGGCGAGGGAGGGATGGGGGAGGGGAGGACGGGGGGCAGGAGGGAGGCGGGGCAGGGGAAGGGATGGGGGGCAGGGAGGGAAGAAGGGCAGGGGGTGAGGGGTGGAGGGGACTAGGGGCAGGAGGAATTAGGGGAGGAAGGGCAGGGGGTGGGGAGGACTAGGGGCAGCGCCGGCTTTAGGCCGATTCGCCCGATTCCTGGGAATCGGGCCCCGCGCCTAAGAGGGCCCGGCGCTTTAGGCGCCTTTTAAATTTTTTTACTTACCCTGGCTGCGGTCTGCTCCGGGGTCTTCCATGGCCCCGCTCTCCTGACCAAAGCGCCGGCAGGAGCACGGCTGCCCCACAGCCCCGCTCTCTCAGTTGGAGCTCTGACCAGAGCGCCACAAGCCCCGCGGCCCCGGCTGGAGCTCCGGCCGGAGCGCGACAAGCCCCGTGCCCCTGGCTGGAGCTCCGGGCCCTTTAAATAGCTCCCAGAGCCCTGGGGTAGCAGGGGGCTCTGGGGGCTATTTAAAGGGCCAGGGCTCCAGCTGCCTCTGCCACCCCGGTCCTTTAAATAGCTGCCGGAGCCCCGCTGCCCCCATGCATTCCCCAGGGCTCCCGCGGCTATTTAAAAGGTCCGGGGCGGGGTAGAAGCAGGGGAGTCCCGGGCCCTTTAAATAGCCCCCAGAGCCCTGGGATAGCGGGGAACTTGGGGGCTTTTTAAAGGGCCGGGGCTCCAGCTGCCTCTGCTGCGCCTCCTGCCCTGCCCGCACCAGCCCCATCCCCCGCTGCCTACAGCCAGCTGTGCACCCCCTGCCCACAGCCAGCCCCTACCAAACCCCCTGCCCTGTCTCCAGCCAACCCCTGCTGCACCTCCCCTGCGTGAAGCCAGCCAGTCACATAGTCCTGTCTCCAGCCCTGCCAACCCCTGCTGCACCCCCCTGTGGCCCTGCCTGAAGCCAGCCCACCCCACACTCCCCTGTTTCCAGCCAGCCCTGCACCCCTTGCCCTGTCTGCAGCCAGACCCTACCTCCAGTCAGCCCCTGCCCTGCCTCGAACCAGCCCCATGTCCACTGCTGCCCTGCAGTTCCCAGGCCAGTAACCTGCACACCTGCTTCAATGAAGGGGGCAGGAAGCAGCGGGAACCCACACATGTGCACGCCCCCAGGGAGTGGTGTGGACCCACACATGTGAAACGGCAGTCATTAATAACCAATCAACAGCATATATGATGCAATGTACATAATATACAATTTTATTATTTATATAGTTATGGAAAGTAAATAAACATGGAAGAAATGGAAGGCTTTTTTTTACACTTTTTTCTTTTTAAGTCATCCCTGCCAGGGCCCAGCCAAAAGTGTTCGAATTGGGCCCCGCACTTCCTAAAGCCGGCCCTGACTAGGGGCAGGAAGAATTAGGGGAGGAAGGGCAGGGGGTGGGGAGGACTGGGGCAAGAGGGAGGCAGGGAGGGAAGAAGGGCAGGGGGGACTAGGGGCAGGAGGAATTAGGGGAGGAAGGGCAGGGGGTGGGGAGGACTGGGGGCAGGAGGGTGGCAGGACAGGGGAAGGGATGGGGGGAGGCAGGGAGGGAAGAAGAGCAGGGGGGACTAGGGGCAGGAGGAATTAGGGGAGGAAGGGCAGGGGGTGGGGAGGACTGGAGCAGGAGGGAGGCAGGGAGGGAAGAAGGGCAGGGGGTGAGGGTGGGGAGGAAGGGCAGGGGTTGGGGAGGAGTGGGGCGGGGGGCGAGGGAGGAAGGCAGGACGGGAGGGGGGCGAGGGATGAAGGGATGGGGGCAGGGAGGGAAGAAGGGCAGGGGGTGAGGGGTGGGGAGGAAGGGCAGGGGGTGGGGAGGAAGGGATGGGGAGGACTAGGGGCAGGAGGAATGAGGGGAGGAAGGGCAGAGGGTGGGGAGGCCTGGGGGCAGGAGGGAGGAAGGCAGGATGGGAGGGGGGCAAGGGAGGAAGCGGGGGGAGGCAGGGAGAGAAGAAGGGCAGGGGATGAGGGGTGGGAAGGAAGGGATGGAAGGAAGGGCAGAAGGGAGGAAGGGATGGGGGCGAGGGGTGGGGACGACAGGGGAGGGAGGAAGGGCAGAGGAAGGGATGGGGAGGACTGGGTGGCAGAGACTTGCTGGGCAGGGTTAGGGTTAGCAGCTGCACACCAAGGCCTGGTCTGTACTACAAGCTAAGGGTGGCAAGCTGCCTTGTGTTGGCCTAGCTATGAAGTCTCTTCTCTTGAATTTGGCTCCCAAGTGTCTCTCAGCGCCGAGGCATGGAGTCAGTCGATGCAGTGTCAGTGTAGATGCTGCTTTGCTTAGGTTGATGGTTGCTGGCCTCAAGGAGCCATCCCACAATGCCCCACACTGACAATCCAATCAATACAAGCACTCCTGGTGAGGACCTGCATCACCAAAGCAAGGCACCAAGTGTGCATGCACACAAGAGACTTAATAGCTATGGGGGCTGTGAGCTGACTTAAGTTAGGTCTATATAATTTCGTAGGGTAGACATAACCTAATTAGAGCAGCCCTAAGGCTGTTTTAATTCATGCCTGTATCTTTCTCTTATTTTTTTTCCTATTTGAACAGTGCCTTAGAGGGTAAGTGAGCTCCACTCTCTCCTGATTACAGTGATTAGAGTTGCAGTGTTTCCAACTCTTGTGAGTCACATGATCTTTGTCTAGGTTTCTGGCAGAGAGGGGTAGGTGGACTGCATGGGACATGCAGGCCAGGAGAAGATTGGGGTAGGAGGGTTATGGTAGAGGAATAGAGAGTGCAGAACTGAGGTGGGGGTGATTGAGAAACAGGGAAGACTTCTGATAATGAGGAGGTGGGGTCAGTGGTGATTGGTTCCGGGGGAGACTCACATAGTGCACCTACCTGCAGGGATATCTCATTTGTCCTCATTATGGTCAGCCTCAGACAGTCAAAAGTTATGAGTCAGGTCCCAAAAAAATCATGTCACTTGTTTTAATTATTGAGGTCTTGTAGGGCTATCCTCACTATGAGCTCAATTGTTGGGAAGTGGATGAAAGCTCATAAAAATGTTACAAGAACCCATAACTGTTAATGTTATAGAAAGGCATATATGAAAAAGAGACAGCCTGGTTTGGTATAAACAGAAAAGGATGACTGATATGACACAAGGATTATGGTGAGGTCAAGACTGTAAACAAGAGGGGATAGGAACCAGAAAATAATAGGCCTAATTTCTGACACACCCAATTCTGGTCCAGTGGAGGTTAGAACAGTAAGGACCTATTTGACCCATTGCATCCCTCACAGACTTCTAAAAAGAGACTTTGGGGAGAAAAAATATGGACTCCTGGGGGATTCCTTGGGGAATGGTCAACAAACTTCTGCTTTGTTCCAGACACTGTCCTTTGATGATGAACTTTAAGGATCATTGGAGATGCCCAGACCTCAGCACACCAGTGAGGACATTTGGGCATCACAACTGAGCCAGCGAGCAACCTAGGTTGACACATGTGAAATCCTGCTTTGTCTTCCCTTTCCTTGTATGATCTTTCCAGGCCCTCACTATCTTCCTCTTGTCCCTTTCTTCCCTCTGCATGCTTTTGACCTGACCCAATTCACGTGATTCTAGGAGCTGGGACCTTAAGGAAAACACCAAATATCATGAGTCATGATAAAATCAGGATAGTTGGCACCAATGCTTTCCCAGCAGTTAAATTATGTTGGAACAAGCCAGGCTGGGAAAGCAATTTTAAGAGTAGAAACACAGACTGATTTTGAATCCCAACCCTGTAATCCTCTTTCTGACAGAATCATGCTAAGGTGAAATGACAGGTCAGAGATGAGGTCAGGATCACAGGTCTGTGAAAAAAGGGGATTCCAGCTGGGGATAGTTAGAAATCCCTAATAGTGTCCCTAAACCCCTAAAATTTGGCTAGTTTCTTGGTGCTATCCTTCCTGGAATCAGCTGATTTTTTCCCCCAAAGAATTTAAGATTTCAGAACCCTTTGTTTTAAGGAATGGAGTATTAACCCCAGTGTTTTGTCCCCGTTCTAATTCTGGGACTTCTATCCTGTTCCATGAATCTGTTTGATATTTAATATTTGCATATAACACTCTACAGAGGAAACAAAGACATAAGGAGTTTACCAGGTGTGATACATGTGAACAGCATAACACTGGTGGGGAAGGAGGGGGTTTGCACAAAATAAAGAGAGAAAGCTGCTTGTCTTCACCCTGCACACAAAGTTAAAAAAATGTGTATTTTATTAGGTTGACATATGCTTGTGCAGTTTCTACTAGACCCAGGATTCTCCTTTGCCTCCTGTTCTCTTAAAGAGATGGCTGCATTTCACCCTTGGATGAAGCATCCCCACAGATGCAGCCTGTAAAGCTAGGACCTTTCAGGATAATGATAAGCACAATGATAACATCACTGTGTGTTAGAGATTTCATTAATCTTGTTTCAGAACTCAGCAGCCAGCTCACACAGCAAGTGCTGGGCCTTGTAACCAGGAGGGCAGCCAATCAAAAGGAATAAACTCAAAGTTCAGCTCTGAAGTGGAAGGAGCCATGACAGTGAGACAGGCTGTGTAGCCACATACATTCAGGTTAAACAGCAGAGCCCGTTTGGCACCACAACCAGACAGCTTCCCAGATGCTCCTCTTATAACTGTCCCTGGCATTTCCCCTCCTATGGCTTCTGAGCTCTCATATGAGCTAGGATCGGAAAGCAGGCTTGATATACAGGTTAGTGGCTTTGTCGTGTTGATGGGCAGTACCTCCCTCTCCAGGGCAGAGTCACTGGAGGCTACAGAGAGTCAGGGTTTCATGGGGGATGTTCTAGTCTTTGTCTTCTCTGTGTGATGTCACCAGGCTCTCAGAATCAGAAGTGTCTGTGCTGGAGTGTGTCTATCTCAGTGCTGGTCATTTGGAACTCTGGCTCAGGCTAGGGTGCGTGAGGCTAGTGCTGAGGGTGGGGTTTCTCCCTAGCATCATGCTAGGAGCAAAGGCTGCACCAGGCTGGCTTTCACTGTGCTTTATGGCATTTCAAATACTGAAGCAAAGATGCAAAGAGCAGTTTGTTTTCAGTGCCAAGGCAGACCTCCCGGCACTGTGGGCTGTATTGTTCCCTAGTGTAACACCACTGAAGTTGGTGCTGTTACACCAGAGATAAAATTGGACCCTAATAGTTTCCCAGGAATCTCTGCTCCCATTATCCCCTCTCCCATGCCGACCCCTTCCTCATCACACCCTTCTCTCATGTCACTTCTCAGCTCCTCCTTTTTTCATGTTGGTCCCACCCCCTAAGTTAAACAGTGGAAGCTAAACCAAGAATAGTGACAACTCGATGGAGAAGGAAGGCTCGGAGTGGAGGTGGGGGTCCTGGGCTGCCGAGAGCTGAAATGACAGGCCAGGAGTTGAAAGCCCTGGCCCCAGAAGGTGAAGGGGGATGGCTGGGAGGGGCGCCTGGGTGAAGTCCCAGCCTCAGAGGGAGAATGTGGCTCCAATTAGTCTTCCTCCTGCAGCCGTTCACTTGGCTGGATGTAGTTATCTTCAATGAAGCCATCATCATCCTCCAGTTGCAGCCCAGCAGCACTAGGCATGGATTGATTCTCCCCCCAGGCAACCCCGCTCTCAGCATGGCTGCCTCCCATCGAGCTGGTGTCAGGCAGTGGCTGGTGGCGGTAGCTGGCAAAGTTCTTATGGAATAGTTTGCACTTTGCAGCCAGTGCAATCAGGATGGAGATGCCAATAGCTGATACAAGGAAGCCCACCAAGTATGGCCAGCTGTTCCCTCCCTTCCCTGCAGGCGACGTGGTGGTTGCTGCAGAGGAAAGAGAGACTGAGTAGGTCAGGGAATCCCCATGTCTCACCAGTATCTTCCTGATGGGTGAGGGATTGCCAGGACCTACTACCACAGACACAGGGTGAATACTTGGGCTGGTGCTCCATGAGCCACAATGGTGCTGCTTAATGGTGCCTATCAGAATGGTAGCATTTTACACCTACTTCACATTCTCTTTGCATGAGTGCAAATGATTGCATGGTGAATTGGGCCCAGTGTATTCAGACCTGTGATTCTGAAGTTGCCTGTGCTTTTTAAATTTTTAGCCTAACAGAAAACACCATTAAAGCATGTACAGCTTTGTATGAAAGGAAATTGAGGGTTTGATTATTAAAGGGGAACAAGGGAGTTTATATATCAGTGAATTTGGAAGAGTTACTAATAGTTAAAACCCTCAATCACTTTTTCTGACATAATTTGGGTTGGGGACACACAATCTCATGACTGGGAGACAATTTACCAAGGCTTTGGCTCGGTTAGGATTTAAAGGTATGTTAGATCACGTTATCTGGCTCCATCCATAAAACCTTATAAAACTTAAGTCAAGACAAAGCAAATTGTTCTTTAGCAGGTGCAAGCTGTGCAAGTTAAGGTCTCAGCGGAGCAAGTGTTACAGTTTGCTTTGTCTTTAGCTTTGAAGGTTTTAATTAGATGGATCCAGCTAATCTAACACATCTTTACATCCTAATTTTGGCTGTGTCTTCACTGTTAAAAATAATAAATAAGTGAGGTCAGTCACAGGCGAAGGTATAGCTTAGCTGCCTTGTGGTAAATACTACAGTGCCTTGTCTCCACTAGGATTTTAAGGTTGGATGATTAATGTGCCTTAGTTAACACTTTTTGTGGGGGGGAGGCAGTGAAGATAAAGCCTAACAAAATTGGGAAAGAGGGACAGGGGATGGATCACTTGATTACCTGTTCTGTTCATTCCCTCTGGGACACCTGTCACTGGCCACTGTCAGAAGACAGGATACTAGGCTAGATGGACTTTTGGTCTGACCCAGTAGGGCCGTTCTTATGCTCTTATGTTATGTTCTTATAACTTGAATGTAAAGCGCCAGGATTTGTGTAAATGGAATAATCCGGAGAAAAACAAAAGGATGGCTCTCCACTCTGTTGAACGGAATACTGGAATTTGCAAATGTTTTGTCTAGGAAACAGTGTGATGAGGAAGGAGTAATGTTATGTTTCATTTCATTAAATACCGAGAAGCTGTTAAATGGCAGCTGTTCATTGGAGTAAGTGGTGTAAACTGCCACAGTTTTGCTAATGTAAATGGTTTCTCTCAAGCACTAACACTGGGTAGGTTCTGACCTTTCCTGAAGAATTTTCTTTAAAACTCTAGAAGAGGATAATCTGCAGCTCAGCATAAGGTCTTGGGGGAGGGATAGTTATCCTGCTCAGATGGCAAGAGATCATTCAGATTTCATAATTCTCCCACTAACTAACCTCTGGGCTCCTGTATTGTGTTGGTGCCTGTCATGTAGTATCTGAGTCTCTAATAACTTTGATGAGGTTAGTAACCTTTTTTTGTTGTGTAAAATTATCTCGTGCTTTATCTGACAACAAAGTGTTTCTCAAATGTGGCCACTTGGGGGCTTTTCCTGTGGCCACAACAGCCTCCTGTGCAGTGATGGGGAGGGGAGTGGGGAGGCACAAAACAGCAGCCCCTCTCCTTCCCTGTTGCTCCTTGATGCCCCGCCCTGCACCACCTCTGGAGACAGGTAAGGCACAACACTGCAGGAGCAAGGTGAGTTCTCGACCCACCGTGGGTGGAGGGGCAGTGAAGCTTGCGTGGTTGGGCAGCAGGCTCCACTGACAGGACTTTGGGAGCCTGGCTGCAGGGCTTCGGGAGCTGACCCCTGGCTCCAGCCATGCACTCTGGCCTCCGGCCACATGGGAGCAGGCACCAACTTCTGGCTGTGCGGTGGCGGGGCTCACCCCCTTCCCCCATCACCATGGGCCCCGGCTGCCTCCCCCTCCAATCCCCCCCATCCAGGCTTTAATTTGTCCTGGTGCTTGCTGAGAAGAGTGATATGAACAAACATGTAAGTATCACTTTTCACAGCACACTTAGTAGCTAGCTGGGAGGCTGTGATAAGTGATATTAACAAACATACAAATATCACTTTTCACGGCGTTATTTTTAATTATTGAGTCTGCAATAAAAAAACCCTACATAAATAAATTACGAAGATTTGGACGTGTATTTCTGATTCTTTCATTTGGTTTTCCTAAAATACTTAATAACTTTAGGGAAGAGTGTCATTGTGGCCACCAGCAAGAGTTGGTGGCTGCACTCTGAGGCCACCAAAAATTTTGTTGTGAAAACCCCTGCCCTAAGATTATGTCTACACTGCAATTAGACACTCAAGCTGGCCTATGCCAGCTGACTTGGGGTCAGGCAAAGGAGCTGTTTAATTGTAAAGCAAATGTTCCTGCTCAGGCTGCAGCCTAAGTTCTGGGACCATTCCCCATTGCAGGGTCCTAGAGCCCAGCCTCCAGCCCAAGCCCAACATGTACACCAGAACTGAACAGCCCATAGCCGGAGCCAGTTGACACAGGTCAGCTGTGGGTTTTTAATTACAGTGCAGACATACCCTATGTGACTGTTACAGCCCTTGTCCCCAGCCAGGACACCACACACTCACTCTGACAAGGTCCAGAGCAGAATTCAGGCAGTCTCTCTAGCTATTGATGCTGCCAAATGCATGTAGCTGCCAGGAATGTTAGTTACATTGCAGAGCAATCCAAACCTAGCAGAACAGAGTGAACCAAAATCTTACGATGAGTTAGTTAGGAGGCAGAGCAGGAATTCAGACCTCACATACTGGATCAGTGGGGTATATACTTTGGGACTATGCCACTGGTAGGAAAACTGATTAAATAGGGAGTTAGAGCATTCACATGGGAACAGAGTTCCTGTAGCTGCACAACTTACTGTCATTTCTCTGCACTGTGGCCAGCAGTTTTCTTCTGAGTGAAGGCTGAGCCTGAGGAAACCACTGTTTTCTCCTGCAGCCTAGATCCTGAAAGTTCAGGGTCTTGACCTCCTGGCCCTGGAGTTCTGGTGGAGAGGCACAGAGTACTTGCACACCTAGGAGACAAAACCTGACTCAGTTGCAGGGAAGGGGGGCTCCACCTTCCCACCCATTCCCATTTTGGAGGGAGGTCTTCTTTATTATATAAAGAGCACAAGAGAGTGCACCTGCTAATGCCCACCCACTTAGTCTGTTCTCAGCTTCTAGTGAAACCTAATGGAAGAAACAAGAGAAGAAATCACTAAATATGGAGCCATCGGCAACAAGCAAAATTAGTGGGAGGAGTTGCTGTGAATGTGAGCTGCCTGTTATCTGTAAAGTACCAAATATATTTAGGCTTGGTCTCCACTACAGATAGGGTTGCCAATTTTCTACTCACACAAACCCTCTACACGCTCGTTCTCCACACCCTTCACTTCCTCACCCTCGTGTCCCGCCCCGATACGAAGTGGCGGGGCCTCCTGCCACCTCTGGAGGGTGAGGAGCCCCGGTGGGCCAGCCTCTACTCCACCCTGGTCCCAAGGCCCACTGGGGATATCAGTTGGCGGCTCCTCCATGGGGCCATGAGCACGGGCGTGTACTTGGCGCGGTTTACCCCTGTCCCGGACACCTGCCCCTTCTGCGGCGTGAGGGAGACCCTGGCGCACGTTTACTTAGAGTGCGCCAGGTTGCAGCCCCTACACCGGCTCCTCATTGCCATCCTCTTACGTTTCTGTTTGCACTTTTCCCCTCACCTCCTTCTGTACGCACTCCCTATCCATGGCCCCACGAAGTCCCGGGACCTCCTGGTCAACCTCCTCCTCGCCCTGGCAAAAAAGGCCATCCACGCGACCAGGGAGGGGAGGTTGGCCGATGGAGACTCTGGTGACTGTGGGGCTTGCTTCCGCTCCATGGTCCATTCACGCATCCAGGTGGAGTTCCTCTGGGCGGCGTCCACTGGCTCCCTTGACGCCTTCGAGGAGCAGTGGGCGCTGTCCGGGGTTCTCTGCTCGGTGTCCCCGTCAGGTTCACTCCTTCTGACCCTTTAACCTCACTCCTGTCCCTGTTCTTTTATTAGTTGTCCCCCGAACTCAGTGGGTTCTGTGGCCCTGTGGTTCCTCCCCTTAGGCTGGGGGAGGATCCTTTAGCAGTGGGCGGGCTTTGCCCGCCCACTTCCCAGACACCCAATAGATACTCACACAAACCTGAACACCCTGTCCCACCCCTCCTCTGAGGTTCCACTCTCAGTTCACTCCATCCCCTCCTCCCTCTCTTCACCAGGCTAGCTCAGGGGGTTGGGATGTGAGAGAGAGAGTGAGGACTCTGGGGTGGGGCCAGGGATGAGAGGTTTGGGTGCAGGAGGGGGCTCCGGGCTGGAGGGTGGAGCCAAGGGGTTTGGAATATGGAAGGGGGCTCTGGGCGGAGGCAGAGGGTTGGGATGTGGGAGAAGGTACAGGTTCTGGCCTGGGGGTGTGGGTTCCAGGATGGGGCCAAAAATGAGGGGTTCAGGGTGCAGGAGGGGGCTCTGGGCTGGGGGTTAGGGTGAGGGCTCCTGCAGGAGGTGCGGGCTCTGGTGTGGGACTAGGGATGAGGGGTTTGGAGTGTGGGAGGGGGCTCTGGGCTGGGCAGGGGGTTGGGATGTGGGGGGGGTGAGGGCTCTGGCTGGGGGTGCTGACTTAGCTGGGGATAAGGGGCTTGGGGTGTAGGAGGGTGTTCTGGGCTGGGACCAAGGGGTTCAGACGGTGGGAGGGGGATCAGGGCTGGGGCAGGGGGTTGAGATGCAGGAGGAGGTCAGGGGTGCAGGCTTTGAGCGGCACTTACTTCAAGCAGCTCCCAGAAGCAGCGGCATATCTCCCCTCTGGCTTCTACATGGAGGCACGGCCAGGTGGCTCTGCGCACTGCCCCCTCTGCAGTCGCCACTCCTGCAGTTCCCATTGGCCATGGTTTCCTGCCAATGGGAGCTGCAGAGCCAGCTCTTAGGGCGGGGGCAGTGTGCAGAGCCCCATGGCTGCCCCTACACGGAGGAGCTGGAGGGCGGACATGTCGCTGCTGCCAGGAGCCGCAGGGAGCCTGTCTTAGGCCCGCTGCGCCACCAACCAGACTTTTAAATGGCCTGGTCAGCAGCCCTGACCAGAGCTGCCAGGGTCCCTTTTCGACCAGGAGTCCCGATGGAAAACCAGACCCCTGGCAACCCTAACTACAGAGCTAGGTCGACATACAGCAGCTTACGTTGACTAAGCCATGTAAGCATCTATGCTACAATGTAGCTCCCACCAATATAAGTCGCTTGCTAGGTCGCCTTAATAACTCCACCTCTGCAACAGGCATAGCGGTTAGGTTGAGGTAGACAGGGCAATGCAGTGTTAGTGTAGACACTGGGTTACTTACATTGCTTTTTGGCTATCAGCCCCGCATGGGGCTCACAGCCAGAGTCCCCTGCTGCCCAGCACTGACAGCCTCGGCTGCGAGACCTGGGCAGCGAGAGTGAGAGGCTGCGGCACTGACTCCATGGGTGCTTTGGGGCTGGAGCACCCACGGGGAAAAATTAGTGTGGACATGAAAAAACACACTAATTACTGTGGTGGCTACATATCGACCTAACATAGTTCAACTTAACTTGCAGTGTAGACAAGGTCTCACATTGTGATAGAAATGTCAACAGTTAAAGGGACACCGTCGCCATGAAATCTAGAACATTTCAAAAACTGGGCTCTGAGGTTTGAAGTCCTGCTCCCACTGAAGTGGATAATAGGAGCTGTTGAGTGATTAGCACTTTTGAAATCTGGCCATTTATTCAGATGCCAAAATGTGGATTAGGAGGTGAACTTTAGGTGCCCATTTCCAAAATCTTAGCCAAACTGAAAAAAAGCCTTTTCTCCAACACATCATTTCTAGGAATCTTGGGCATTACTTGTAACCACAATAAATAAAAACTTTCAGAGTGATTTTTCAGTTGATTAAAAAAGAGTAGAGAAACCCAAGAAAATAGTCTGCTGGAAATAAGTCTGCATTAATCAGAAGAGATGGAATAAAAGGACCAAATAGGGTTTCTACAGCTATTACTTCTGTAATTCTTCCCTGAAGCCTTCCAGGGCATTTACGCTTCAGTCCCCCCTCTTTACCTATGGTAGCCATGCTCTCAGTCCTTCCCTCACCTCTTCTTTGTTGTAGCCATTGCTGGAAAGGATACATGGAACAATTACAGACCCAGGGGTTCCCCTGAAGCAGGATCTGATGGGTTCTTTCCATCAGCTGCAGGACTAGTGCATCCACAGAGAGCAGATCATTGTTCTGCAGATCCAGATGGACAAGGGCCCTGAAGGCAAGGAACGCAGGCAGCTGCAGAATCTGAAGCTTATTGTTTTTCAGGAGCAGCGTTTGCAGGTTTCTCAAGCCCTGGAAAGCTTCTGGGTGAAGGTGGGAGATGTTACAGCTGCTCAGGTCCAGCAGATGAAGTGCCCAGAGGTTAGAGAAGACTGCTGGATACAGCATGGGAATGATGTTGTTGGAGAGGTTTAGAACACGTAGAGAAGGGAAGTGTATCAAGAAAGTCCCACTTCTGAGCATTGCCAAGGAGTTGAAGGAAAGGTCCAAGCTGGTGATGTTTCCAGGAAGGGAATCTGGAGTGTGTAGAAGACTCTTTCCACTGCAGTCAGCCCATCCCTGAGAAAATATTGTTATCTATATGAGGGGGTTCTGCATCCCTGGTAGGATTCTCCAGTGAAATTCAAAAAATTCAAACATAATTCATTAATTTAATTGTTGCAGAGTTTTACAGAAAAACAGATAATTTTAGGAACATAGGAGCTACCAGAGCAGATCACACCAATGGTCCTTTTAGTCCAATATCCAGTCTCTGACACAGGCCAGTACAATTAGATAAAGAACAGCACAGATTGGGTTGCTGTGGGTCTATAATCACAACACATTTTACAGAGTGAGATGAACATGAGAAGAAAGGGGTGGTGGAGGAAGAAGCCCAGATACTGTAGATGAGCGGGATGGGCAAAGTTGCTGGACATCCCCTCCAGTGGTATTTATCATTCAAGATCATTTCCAAACTTGTGACCATCTAGCACTGGAATATGTGTCCCCTCCTTCCTCCTTCCTCCCCTTGGATTTTCAGACTCTGCCTCTGTCCAGTGTGTTCTTAATTCATTCAAGGGTCTCCAGCTTCCTGAGAAGTGGACTGCACTGCTTGATTGCTTGGACCGTGTTTCTTACAGGGGCTGTTGCACTTCCAGTTCCCAGGTGAGAGCCCACCAGCAGACATCTGCCTGTGCAGACTGAGTAAGCAAGCCAGAGTGGCTGACGTGTAGGAGTGCATCTATCTAACTATTTATGGAAGGGTTTTAAACCAACCTGGCTTAGAGGGGAGGTGAAAACAGATATATAAATATAATACAAATGGAAGAAAGAGGAAGGTGATGATAATATAAAACAGAAGCAAGGAATGGTAGAAAATTGATAAGGGAAGCAAAGCAACACGAGGACAAAGCTATTGCCAGCAGAGTTAAGGACAAAAAGAAGAAAGTTTTTAAGTATATAAGGAACAAAAAAGAATCCTAACAAAGATACTGGTCCATTACTAGATAGACATGGTAGAAGTATCAATAGTGATATAGAAAAGACAGAAGTGTTCAATAAATATTTCTGTTCTGTATTTACGAAAAATCAGATGATGTAGTCCTCCAATGATAACTGTTTCCATTCCACTAGCATCTCAGGAGGATATTAAACAGCAGCTATTAAAATTAGACATTTTAAATCTGCACCCCCAAATAACTTACATTCAAGACTTGTAAAAGAGCTGGCTGAGGTCCTTGCTGAACATCAGTGTTGATTTTCAATAAGTCTTGGAACATTGGGGAAGTTCCAGAAGTCTGGAATAAAGCTAATATTGTGCCAATATTTATAAAGGGTAAGTGGGGTGATCCAGGTAATTATAGGCCTGTCAATGTGACATTGATCCCAGGCAAGATAATGGAGTGGCTGATAGGGAACTTGATTAATTAAGAATTAAAAGGAGAGTTATATCAGTAATGCTAATCAACATGGGTTTATGGAAAATAGATCCTGTCAAATTAACTTGATATCTTTTTTTATTAGATTACAAATTTGGTGGTTAAAGGTAATAGTGTTGATTTAATAGACTTTTTCTGTAAGGTATTTGACTTGGTAATATGACATTTGGATTAAAAAAATAGAAAAATATAAAATTAACATGGCACAAACTAAATGGATTAAAAGCTGGCTAACTGATATGTCTCAAAATATAATTGTAAAGGAGGAATCATCGAGTAGATGTGTTTCTAGTGGGGTCCATCAGGGATCAGTTCTCGGCCCTATACTATTTAACATTTTAATCAGTGACCCAGAAGCAAACATAAGTTCACTGATAAAGTTTGCAGATGACATAAAAATTGAGGGAGTGGTAAATAATGAAGAGGACAGGACCATAGGCGCCAGCTCCGTGGGTGCTCTGGGGCTGGAGCACCGACAGGGAAAAATTGGTGGGTGCTCTGCACCCACCGGCAGCCAAGCTCCCCGCCCCACCCCCTGACCCAGCTCATGTCCACCTCCACTCTGCCTCTGCCTCCTCCCCTGAGCGTGCCACAGCCCCACTTCTCCTCCTAGCTCTCAGCACTTGCCGCCGCAAAGCACTGGGAGGAGGGGGAATGCGGCACGCTTAGGGAAGAGGCGGGGCTGGGGATTTGGGGAAGGAGTCTGATAGGGGCAGGGATGGGGTGGAGTTGGGGTGGGGGCTGGGGAAGGGGTTGGAATGGGGCGTGGCAGGGGGCATGGGCGGGGGGTCGAACACCAACTGCTGGGAAAAGTTGGTGCCTATGGACAGGACAGATTGCTTGGTAAACTGGGTACAAGCAAACAATATGTATTTTAACATGGCTGAATGAAAATGTTTAGGAACACAGAATGTAGGCCCTACTTACAAAATGAGTAGAACCCTGTGTGGATACAAAATTTTTATCCGCATCCAATCTGCAAACATGTACTGTGGATATCTGCAGATTTGCAGGGCTCTAAAGATTGGGGTCTCTGTCCTGGGAAACTGATGTGGAAAAAGATTTGGGTATCATGGATAATCAGTTGAATATGAGCTCCCAGTGTGACATTGTAGTCAAAAAGGCTAATGTGATCCTTGGAAGCATAAATCTTGAGTAGGAGTAGAGGTTATTTTACTTCTGTATTTGGCATTAGTGAGACCGCTGCTGGAACACTGTGTCTAGTTTTGGTGTCCACAATTCAAAAAGGATGTTGATAAATTTGAAAGAGGTTCAGAGAAGAGCCACAAGAATGATTAAAGGATTAGAAAACATGTTTTATTGTGACAGACTCCAGGAGCTCCATCTATTAACCTCTCTGTTAAGTTAAAGGGGTGACCAGTACCTACATGGGGAACAAATACTTGATTATGAGCTCTTTAAGCTAGCAGAGAAAATCATAACAGGATCCAATGGCTGGAAGTTGAAGCTAGACAAATTCAGACTGGAAATAAGGCAATTTTTAACGGTGAGAGTAATCAAACATTGGAACAGTTTACTGAGGGTCATGGTGGATTCTCCATCATTGCGATTTTTAAATCAAGATTGGATGATTTTCTTAAAGATCTGCCCTAGGAATTATTATGAGACTGTTCTCTGGTCTGTGCTATACAGGAGGTCAGACTAGATGATCACAATGGTCCCTTCTGGCCTTGGAATCGATGAATGGCCATTTCATTCTAAGAAATGCTCTAATCTCACTGTACAGCAGGGGTCCCAAACTCCCAGCCCATGGGCCATCTGCGGCCTGACAACCTCCCCAGTGTGGCCCGTGGGGCTCCAGCAATTTTGAAACCGGTTTCTCCCTTGGTCCCACCTGCTGCCCACGGGCCCTCCCCGGGCGATTTAAAATGGCCTGGGGCCCCACCCACCACCAGCAGCACAACCGAGCTGAGCGGCTTCCTACTTGCTCCACATGGCTGCCGGCCCCTCCCTGTGGCGGGGCAGGGCTGTGCCTTCACACGCTGCCCCCGCCCCGAGCACCCCTGAGGCCAATGGGAAGCTGCAGGGGCGATGCCTGGGGGCAGCAGTACATGGAGGCCCCCTGGCCCACCCCGCCTTGGAGGCCAAACTATGCACGGCACCTCCTGACCCCCTCCCACCCCAAACTCCCTCTCAGAGCCTGCATCTCCTCCCCCTTCCACACCCCCCCAACCCCAAAACTTCCTTCTAGAGCCTGCACCCTCCCATACATACACAGCCCCCAAACTCTCCCAGAGCCTGCACCCCCCCTCGTACACACACCCTCCCGCTCCCAAACGCCTTCCCCGAGCCTGCACCCCTCCTCCTTTCCACACCCCCTTCTGCCCCAAGCTTTCTCCCAGAGCCTGCACCCCCTTCTCCCACACACTCCCATCCCCCAAACTCCCTCCCAGAGCCTGCACCCCTCCCCCTCTCCCGCCTCCCTCTCAGAGTCTGAAACCCCACCCCCTGCCCCATCCCAGAGCCTGCACCAAGCACCCAGACCTCCTCCCCCACCACCACCCAAACTCCATCCCAGAGCCTGCATTCTGCACCCCAGTCCCCTACCCCAGGTCTCCTCCCCCACCCAAACTCACTCCAAGCCTTAGGCAGGTTGGGGGTAGAGTTTGGTGGGGGAGCAGGTTCTGGGCGGCATGAGTGACATTATTGGACCACTGGAAGGATTTGAGGACTGGCACTGGCCCCAAGGTAAATTGAGTTTGAGATCCCTGCTGTAAAAACTCCAAATGATGGAGAATCCACCACACCTCTTGGTAGCCCTCCCTCCTCACATGTATCACTTTACACATTTCTGTATGGAACTGCTTCTCGCTGCACGCAGAACCTACTCTAATCTCTCCTGGTCCCTTTTGCAGTTTGGGTCAGCTTTCTATGCTATTTTTTCATTGTCTTGCATTCAGTTGATTGGGCTGGACAGGACCTCCTGGGTCACTGAGCCCCTTTCCTGGGTGCCTTTAGACTACCCTGAGTCCTGTGAAGAGTCCTCCATACCCACCTTACTGTCAATGCTGCAAGGATGTCCTGCTGCCGCAGGCCAGACACAGAGGAGGCTGCAGACACAAAGGTACCAGGCACATTCCATTTGGCTTCAGGAAACTGCACAATAGAGAAACAAGTCACAGGGAGGTTGTGGGGGACAGAAGTCTCCAGGCCCTGCCCCACTGATATGATGGTGTGACCATGGGAGCCAAGTTTGTAGAAATTTTGGTGGTGCCCAGAACCCGCCCCCCCAACTCTGCCCCTCAAACTCCGCCTCCACCTGCCTAAGGCTCTGGGCGGGGTTTCGGGGGGAGGTCTGGGGTGCAGGTCCTGGGCTGAGGATTAGGGTGCAGGAGGGGTGCAGGCTTTGGGAAGGAGTTTGGGTGCTGGGTGCAGGCTCCATGCTGGGGCACGGGGTGGGTGTGCAGGAGGGGGTGAGGGCTGCAGGCTTTGGGATGGAGTTTCGGTGCAGGCTCTGGGCTGGTGGTGGGGGTGAAGGAAGGGGTGAGGGGTGCACGCTATGGGACGGAGCTTGGGTGCTGGGTGCAGGCTCTGGGCTAGGGCAGGGAGTGGGTGTGCAGGAGGGGGTGAGGGCTGCAGGCTTTGGGACAGAGTTTGGGTGCAGGCTCGGCTGGGGGTGGGGGTCCAGGAAGGGGGAGGTGGTGCACGCTGGGGCAGAGGATCAGGATGCAGGATAATGAGGGTTGGGGCTGAGGATGAGGGGTTCATGATGCGGGGGAGCTCAGAGATGGGGCAGAGGGTCAGAGTGCAGGGGGATGAGGGCTCTGGCTGGGGATGAGGATCAGGGTGCGGGGGGATGAGGGCTCTGGCTGGGGATGAGGATCAGGGTGCAGGGGGATGAGGGCTCTGGCTGGGGCAGAGGCTCAGGGTGCGGGGGGATGAGGGCTCTGGCTGAGGCTGAGGATCTCGGTTCGCGGGGATGAGGGCTCTGGCTGGGGATGAGGATCTGGGTGCCGGGGGAGGAGGCCTCTGGCTGGAGATGAGGATTAGGGTGCGGGGGGAGGAGGGCTCTGGCTGGGGCTGAGGATCAGGGTGTGGGGGCATGACTCTGGCTGGGGCTCAGGATCAGGGTGTGGGGGCATGACTCTGGCTGGGGCTGAGGATCAGGGTGCAGGGGGATGAGGGCACTGGCTGGGGCTGAGGATCAGGGTGTGGGGGCATGACTCTCGCTGGGGCTGAGGATCAGGGTGTGGGGGCATGACTCTGGCTGGGGCTGAGGATCAGGGTGCAGGGGGATGAGGGCTCTGGCTGGGATGAGGATCAGAGTGCAGGGGGATGAGGGCTCTGGCTGGGGATGAGGATCAGGGTGCGGGGGGATGAGGGCTCTGGCTGGGGATGAGGATCAGGGTGCGGGGGGATGAGGGCTCTGGCTGGGGATGAGGATCAGGGTGCGGGGGGATGAGGGCTCTGGCTGGGGATGAGGATCAGGGTGCGGGGGGATGAGGGCTCTGGCTGGGGCAGAGGATCAGGGTGCGGGGGGATGAGGGCTCTGGCTGGGGCAGAGGCTCAGGGTGCGGGGGGATGAGGGCTCTGGCTGGGGCAGAGGATCAGGGTGCGGGGGGATGAGGGCTCTGGCTGGGGCAGAAGATCAGGGTGCAGGGGGATGAGGGCTCTGGCTGGGGCAGAAGATCAGGGTGCAGGGGGATGAGGGCTCTGGCTGGGGCAGAGGATCAGGGTGCAGGGGGATGAGGGCTCTGGCTGGGATGAGGATTAGGGTGCGGGGGGATGAGGGCTCTGGCTGGGGCTGAGGATCAGGGTGCGGGGGGATGAGGGCTCTGGCTGGGATGAGGATCAGGGTGCGGGGGGATGAGGGCTCTGGCTGGGGATGAGGATCAGGGTGCGGGGGGATGAGGGCTCTGGCTGGGGATGAGGATCAGGGTGCGGGGGGATGAGGGCTCTGGCTGGGGATGAGGATCAGGGTGCGGGGGGATGAGGGCTCTGGCTGGGGATGAGGATCAGGGTTCGGGGGGATGAGGGCTCTGGCTGGGGATGAGGATCAGGGTGTGGGGGCATGACTCTGGCTGGGGCTGAGGATCAGGGTGCAGGGGGATGAGGGTACTGGCTGGGATGAGGATCAGAGTGCAGGGGTATGAGGGCTCTGGCTGGGGATGAGGATCAGGGTGCGCGGGGATGAGGGCTCCGGCTGGGGATGAGGCTCAGGGTACGGGGGGATGAGGGCTCTGGCTGGGGCAGAGGCTCAGGGTGCGGGGGGATGAGGGCTCTGGCTGGGGCAGAGGCTCAGGGTGCGGGGGGATGAGGGCTCTGGCTGGGGCAGAGGCTCAGGGTGCGGGGGGATGAGGGCTCTGGCTGGGGCAGAGGATCAGGGTGCGGGGGGATGAGGGCTCTGGCTGGGGCAGAAGATCAGGGTGCAGGGGGATGAGGGCTCTGGCTGGGGCAGAAGATCAGGGTGCAGGGGGATGAGGGCTCTGGCTGGGGCAGAGGATCAGGGTGCAGGGGGATGAGGGCTCTGGCTGGGATGAGGATTAGGGTGCGGGGGGATGAGGGCTCTGGCTGGGGCTGAGGATCAGGGTGCGGGGGGATGAGGGCTCTGGCTGGGATGAGGATTAGGGTGCGGGGGGAGGAGGGCTCTGGCTGGGGATGAGGATCAGGGTGCGGGGGGATGAGGGCTCTGGCTGGGGATGAGGATCAGGGTGCAGGGGGATGAGGGCTCTGGCTGGGGCAGAGGCTCAGGGTGCGGGGGGATGAGGGCTCTGGCTGAGGCTGAGGATCTCGGTTCGCGGGGATGAGGGCTCTGGCTGGGGATGAGGATCTGGGTGCCGGGGGAGGAGGCCTCTGGCTGGAGATGAGGATTAGGGTGCGGGGGGAGGAGGGCTCTGGCTGGGGCTGAGGATCAGGGTGTGGGGGCATGACTCTGGCTGGGGCTCAGGATCAGGGTGTGGGGGCATGACTCTGGCTGGGGCTGAGGATCAGGGTGCAGGGGGATGAGGGCACTGGCTGGGGCTGAGGATCAGGGTGTGGGGGCATGACTCTCGCTGGGGCTGAGGATCAGGGTGTGGGGGCATGACTCTGGCTGGGGCTGAGGATCAGGGTGCAGGGGGATGAGGGCTCTGGCTGGGATGAGGATCAGAGTGCAGGGGGATGAGGGCTCTGGCTGGGGATGAGGATCAGGGTGCGGGGGGATGAGGGCTCTGGCTGGGGATGAGGATCAGGGTGCGGGGGGATGAGGGCTCTGGCTGGGGATGAGGATCAGGGTGCGGGGGGATGAGGGCTCTGGCTGGGGATGAGGATCAGGGTGCGGGGGGATGAGGGCTCTGGCTGGGGCAGAGGCTCAGGGTGCGGGGGGATGAGGGCTCTGGCTGGGGCAGAGGCTCAGGGTGCGGGGGGATGAGGGCTCTGGCTGGGGCAGAGGATCAGGGTGCGGGGGGATGAGGGCTCTGGCTGGGGCAGAAGATCAGGGTGCAGGGGGATGAGGGCTCTGGCTGGGGCAGAAGATCAGGGTGCAGGGGGATGAGGGCTCTGGCTGGGGCAGAGGATCAGGGTGCAGGGGGATGAGGGCTCTGGCTGGGATGAGGATTAGGGTGCGGGGGGATGAGGGCTCTGGCTGGGGCTGAGGATCAGGGTGCGGGGGGATGAGGGCTCTGGCTGGGATGAGGATCAGGGTGCGGGGGGATGAGGGCTCTGGCTGGGGATGAGGATCAGGGTGCGGGGGGATGAGGGCTCTGGCTGGGGATGAGGATCAGGGTGCGGGGGGATGAGGGCTCTGGCTGGGGATGAGGATCAGGGTGCGGGGGGATGAGGGCTCTGGCTGGGGATGAGGATCAGGGTTCGGGGGGATGAGGGCTCTGGCTGGGGATGAGGATCAGGGTGTGGGGGCATGACTCTGGCTGGGGCTGAGGATCAGGGTGCAGGGGGATGAGGGTACTGGCTGGGATGAGGATCAGAGTGCAGGGGTATGAGGGCTCTGGCTGGGGATGAGGATCAGGGTGCGCGGGGATGAGGGCTCCGGCTGGGGATGAGGCTCAGGGTACGGGGGGATGAGGGCTCTGGCTGGGGCAGAGGCTCAGGGTGCGGGGGGATGAGGGCTCTGGCTGGGGCAGAGGCTCAGGGTGCGGGGGGATGAGGGCTCTGGCTGGGGCAGAGGCTCAGGGTGCGGGGGGATGAGGGCTCTGGCTGGGGCAGAGGATCAGGGTGCGGGGGGATGAGGGCTCTGGCTGGGGCAGAGGATCAGGGTGCAGGGGGATGAGGGCTCTGGCTGGGGCAGAAGATCAGGGTGCAGGGGGATGAGGGCTCTGGCTGGGGCAGAGGATCAGGGTGCAGGGGGATGAGGGCTCTGGCTGGGATGAGGATTAGGGTGCGGGGGGATGAGGGCTCTGGCTGGGGCTGAGGATCAGGGTGCGGGGGGATGAGGGCTCTGGCTGGGATGAGGATTAGGGTGCGGGGGGATGAGGGCTCTGGCTGGGGCAGAGGATCAGGGTGCCGGGGGATGAGGGCTCTGGCTGGGATGAGGATCAGGGTGCGGGGGGATGAGGGCTCTGGCTGGGATGAGGATTAGGGTGCGGGGGGATGAGGGCTCTGGCTGGGGCAGAGGATCAGGGTGCGGGGGGATGAGGGCTCTGGCTGGGATGAGGATCAGGGTGCGGGGGGATGAGGGCTCTGGCTGGGATGAGGATTAGGGTGCGGGGGGATGAGGGCTCTGGCTGGGGATGAGGATCAGGGTGCAGGGGGATGAGGGCTCTGGCTCGGATGAGGATTGGGGTGCAGGGGGATGAGGGCTCCGGCTGGGGATGAGGCTCAGGGTGCAGGGGGATGAGGGCTCCGGCTGGGGCAGAGGATTAGGGTGCGGGAGGATGAGGGCTCTGGCTGGGGATGAGGATCAGGGTGTAGAGGGATGTGGGCTCTGGCTGGGGAAGAGGATCAGGGTGCAGGGGGATGAGGGCTCTGGCTGGGAATAAGGATCAGAGTGCAGGGGGATGAGGGCTGTGGCTGGGGATGAGGATTAGGGTGCGGGGGGATGAGGGCTCTGGCTGGGGATGAGGATTCGGGTGCAGGGGGATGAGGGCTCTGGCTGGGGATGAGGATTAGCGTGCAGGGGGATGAGGGCTGTGGCTGGGGATGAGGATCAGGGTGCAGGGGGATGAGGGCTCTGGCTGGGATGAGGATTAGGGTGCAGGGGGATGAGGGCTCTGGCTGGGATGAGGATCAGGGTGCAGGGGGGTGAGGGCTCTGGCTGAGGCAGAGGATCAGGGTGCAGGGGGGTGAGGGCTCTGGCTCGGGATGAGGATCAGGGTGCAGGGGGATGAGGGCTCTGGCTGCGATGAGGATTAGGGTGCAGGAGGATGAGGGCTCTGGCTGGGGCTGAGGATCAGGGTGCGCGGGGATGAGGGCTCTGGCTGGGAATAAGGATCAGAGTGCAGGGGGATGAGGGCTGTGGCTGGGGATGAGGATTAGGGTGCGGGGGGATAAGCTCTCTGGCTGGGGATGAGGATTCGGGTGCAGGGGGATGAGGGCTCTGGCTGGGGATGAGGATTCGGGTGCAGGGGGATGAGGGCTCTGGCTGGGGATGAGGATTAGCGTGCAGGGGGATGAGGGCTGTGGCTGAGGATCAGGGTGCAGGGGGATGAGGGCTCTGGCTGGGATGAGGATTAGGGTGCAGGGGGATGAGGGCTCTGGCTGGGATGAGGATCAGGGTGCAGGGGGGTGAGGGCTCTGGCTGAGGCAGAGGATCAGGGTGCAGGGGGATGAGGGCTCTGGCTCGGGATGAGGATCAGGGTGCAGGGGGATGAGGGCTCTGGCTGCGATGAGGATTAGGGTGCAGGAGGATGAGGGCTCTGGCTGGGGCTGAGGATCAGGGTGCGCGGGGATGAGGGCTCTGGCTGGGGCAGAGGATCAGGGTGCGCGGGGATGAGGGCTCTGACTGGGCATGAGGTTCAGGGTGCGGGGGGATGAGAGCTCTGGCTGGGGATGAAGATCAGGGTGCAGGGGGATGAGGGCTCTGGCTGGGGCTGAGGATCAGGGTGCACGGGGATGAGAGCTGTGGCTGGGGCAGAGGATCAGGGTGCGCGGGGATGAGGGCTCTGACTGGGCATGAGGATCAGGGTGCGGGGGGATGAGGGCTCTGGCTGGGGATGAGGATCAGGGTGCGGGGGGATGAGGGCTCTGGCTGGGGATGAGGATCAGGGTGCGGGGGGATGAGGGCTCTGGCTGGCGCAGAGGATCAGGGTGCAGGGAGATGAGGGCTCTGGTTGAGGATGAGGCTCAGGGTGCAGGGGGATGAGGGCTCTGGCTGGGGATGAGGCTCAGGGTGCAGGAGGATGAGGGCTCTGGCTGGGGCAGAGGATCAGAGTGCGCTAGTATGAGGGCTCTGGGTGGGGCAGAGGATCAGGGTGCGGGGGACTGAGGGCTCTGGCTGGGGATGAGGATCAGGGTGCGGGGGGATGAGGGCTCTGGGTGGGGATGAGGATTAGGGTGCAGGGGGATGAGGGCTCTGGCTGGGATGAGGATCAGGGTGCAGGGGGGTGAGGGCTCTGGCTGAGGCAGAGGATCAGGGTGCAGGGGGATGAGGGCTCTGGCTCGGGATGAGGATCAGGGTGCAGGGGGATGAGGGCTCTGGCTGCGATGAGGATTAGGGTGCAGGAGGATGAGGGCTCTGGCTGGGGCTGAGGATCAGGGTGCGCGGGGATGAGGGCTCTGGCTGGGGCAGAGGATCAGGGTGCGCGGGGATGAGGGCTCTGACTGGGCATGAGGTTCAGGGTGCGGGGGGATGAGAGCTCTGGCTGGGGATGAAGATCAGGGTGCAGGGGGATGAGGGCTCTGGCTGGGGCTGAGGATCAGGGTGCACGGGGATGAGAGCTGTGGCTGGGGCAGAGGATCAGGGTGCGCGGGGATGAGGGCTCTGACTGGGCATGAGGATCAGGGTGCGGGGGGATGAGGGCTCTGGCTGGGGATGAGGATCAGGGTGCGGGGGGATGAGGGCTCTGGCTGGGGATGAGGATCAGGGTGCGGGGGGATGAGGGCTCTGGCTGGCGCAGAGGATCAGGGTGCAGGGAGATGAGGGCTCTGGTTGAGGATGAGGCTCAGGGTGCAGGGGGATGAGGGCTCTGGCTGGGGATGAGGCTCAGGGTGCAGGAGGATGAGGGCTCTGGCTGGGGCAGAGGATCAGAGTGCGCTAGTATGAGGGCTCTGGGTGGGGCAGAGGATCAGGGTGCGGGGGACTGAGGGCTCTGGCTGGGGATGAGGATCAGGGTGCGGGGGGATGAGGGCTCTGGGTGGGGATGAGCATTAGGGTGCGGGGGAATGAGGGCTCTGCCTGGGGAGGAGGATCAGGGTGCGGGGGGAAGAGGGCTCTGGCTGGGCCTGAAGATCAGGGTGTGGGGTCATGACTCTGTCTGGGGCTGAGGATCAGGATGCGGGGGGATGAGGGCTCTGGCTGGGGATAAGGATCAGGGTGCGGGGGGATGAGGGCTCTGGCAGAGGCAGAGGATTATGGTGCAGGGGGATGAGGGCTCTGGCTGGGGATGAGGATCAGGGTGCAGAGGGATGAGGGCTCTGGCTGGGGATGAGGATCAGGGTGCAGAGGGATGAGAGCTCTGGCTGGGGATGAGGATTAGGGTGAAGGGGGACGAGGTCTCTGGCGGGGCAGAGGATTAGGGTGCTCGGGGATGAGGGCTCTGGCTGGGATGAGGATCAGGGTGCAGGGGGATGACGCCTCTGGCTGGGGATGAGGATTAGGGTGCAGGGGAATAAGGGCTCTGGCAGGGGCAGAGGATTAGGGTGCAGGTGTATGAGGGCTCTGGCTGGGGATGAGGATCAGGATGCGGGGGGATGAGTGCCCTGGCTGGGATGAGGATCAGGATCCAGGGAGATGAGTGCCCTGGCTGGGATGAGGATCAGGATCCGGGAGGATGAGGGCTCTGGCTGGGGCAGAGGATCAGGGTGCGAGGGGATGGGGGCTCTGGCTGGGGATGAGGATCAGGGTGCGGCTCTGGCTGGGTATGAGGATTAGGGTGCAGGGGGATGAGGGCTCTGGCTGGGGATGAGGCTCCCGGTGAAGAGGGATGAGGGCTCTGGCTGGGGATGAGGCTCAGGGTGCAGGGGGATGAGGGCTCTGGCTGGGGATGAGGATCAGGGTGCAGAGGGATGAGGGCTCTGGCTGGGGATGAGGATCAAGGTGCAGGAGGATGAGGGCTCTGGCTGGGGATGAGGATCAGGGTGCAGGGGGATGAGGGCTCTGGCTGGGGATGAGGATCAGGGTGCAGGGGGATGAGGGCTCTGGCTGGGGATGAGGATCAGGGTGAAGGGGGATGAGGTCTCTGGCGGGGCAGAGGATTAGGGTGCTCGGGGATGAGGGCTCTGGCTGGGATGAGGATCAGGGTGCAGGGGGATGACGGCTCTGGCTGGGGATGAGGATTAGGGTGCAGGGGAATAAGGGCTCTGGCAGGGGCAGAGGATTAGGGTGCAGGTGTATGAGGGCTCTGGCTGGGGATGAGGATCAGGATGCGGGGGGATGAGTGCCCTTGCTGGGATGAGGATCAGGATCCAGGGGGATGAGTGCCCTGGCTGGGATGAGGATCAGGATCCGGGAGGATGAGGGCTCTGGCTGGGGCAGAGGATCAGGGTGCGAGGCGATGGGGGCTCTGGCTGGGGATGAGGATCAAGGTTAAGAGGGATGAGGACTGTGGCTGGGGATGAGGATTAGGGTGCGGGGGGATGAGGGCTGTGGCTGGGGCAGAGGATTAGGGTGCGGGGGGATGAGGGCTCTGGCTGGGGATGAGGATCAGGGTGCAGGGGGAATGAGGGCTCTGGCTCGGGATGAAGATTAGGTTGCGGGGGGATGATGGCTCTGGCTGGGGATGAGGATCAGGGTGCGGGGGGATGAGGGCTCTGGCTGGGGATGAGGATCAGGGTGCGGGGGGATGAGGGCTCTGGCTGGGGATGAGGATTAGGGTGCGGGGGGATGAGGGCTCTGTCTGGGGATGAGGATTAGGGTGCGGGGGGATGAGGGCTGGGGCGGAGGATCAGGGTGCAGGGGGATGAGGGCTCTGGCTGGGATGAGGATTAGGGTGCAGGGGGATGAGGGCTCTGGCTGGGATGAGGATTAGGATCCGGGGGGATGAGGGCTCTGGCTGGGGATGAGGATTACTGTGCGGAGGGATGAGGGCTCTGGCTGGGATGAGGATCAAGGTGCAGGGGGATGAGGGCTCTGGCTGGGGATGAGGATCAGGGTGCAGGAGGATGAGGGCTCTGGCTGGGGCAGAGGATTAGGGTGCGGGGGGATGAGGGCTCTGGCTGGGGATGAGGATCACGGTGCAGGGGGATGAGGGCTCTGGCTGGGATGAGGATCAGGGTGCGGGGGGATGAGGGCTCTGGCTGGGGCAGAGGCTCAGGGTGCAGGGGGATGAGGGCTCTGGCTGGGGCAGAGGCTCAGGGTGCAGGGGGATGAGGGCTCTGGCTGGGGATGAGGATTAGGGTGCAGGGGGATGCGGGCTCTGGCTGGCGATGAGGATCAGGGTGCGGGGGGATGAGGGGTCTGGTTGGGGATGAGGATCAGGGTGCAGGGGGATGAGGGCTCTGGCTGGGGCAGAGGATCAGGGTGTGGGGGGATGAGGGCTCTGGTTGGGGATGAGGATCAGGGTGCAGGGGGATGAGGGCTCTGGCTGGGGCAGAGGATCAGGGTGCAGGGGGATGAGGGCTCTGGCTGGTGATGAGGATTAGGGTGCAGGGGGATGAGGGCTCTAGCTGGGGATGAGGTTCAGGGTGCGGGGGGATGAGGGCCCTGGCTGGGGATGAGGTTCAGGGTGCAGGGGGATGAGGGCTCTGGCAGAGGATGAGGATCAGGGTGCAGGGGGATGAGGGCTCTGGCTGGGGATGAGGATCAGGGTGCAGGGGGATGAGGGCTCTGGCTGGGGATGAGGATCAGGGTGCAGGGGGATGAGGGCTCTGGCTGGGGATGAGGATCAGGGTGCAGGGGGAAGAAGGCTCTGGCTGGGGATGAGGATCAGGGTGCAGGGGAATGAGGGCTCTGGCTGAGGATGAGGATTAGTGTGCAGGGGGATGAGGGCTCTGGCTGAGGATTAGGGTGCGGGGGGATGAGGGCTCTGGCTGGGGATGAGGATCAGAGTGCAGGGGGATGAGGGCTCTGGATGGGGATGAGGGTCAGGGTGCGGAGGTATGAGGGCTGTGGCTGGGACAGAGGATCAGAGTGCGGGGGGATGAGGGCTCTGGCTGGGGATTAGGATCAGGGTGCAGGGGGATGAGGGCTCTGGCTGGGGATGAGGATTAGGGTGCCGGAGGATGAGGGCTCTGGCTGGGGATGAGGATTAGGGTGCGGGGGGATGAGGTCTCTGGCTGGGATGAGGATCAGGGTGCGGGGGGATGAGGGCTCTGGCTGGGGATGAGGATCAGGGTGCAGGGGGATGAGGGCTCTGGCTGGGGATGAGGATTAGGGTGTGGGGGGATGAGGGCTCTGGCTGGGGATGAGGATTAGGGTGCAGGGGGATGAGGGCTCTGGCTGGGGATGAGGATCAGGGTGCAGGGGGATGAGGGCTCTGGCTGGGGATGAGGATCAGGGTGCAGGGGAATGAGGGCTCTGGCTGAGGATGAGGATTAATGTGCAGGGGGATGAGGGCTCTGGCTGAGGATTAGGGTGCGGGGGGATGAGGGCTCTGGCTGGGGATGAGGATCAGAGTGCAGGGGGATGAGGGCTCTGGATGGGGATGAGGGTCAGGGTGCGGAGGTATGAGGGCTGTGGCTGGGACAGAGGATCAGAGTGCGGGGGGATGAGGGCTCTGGCTGGGGATTAGGATCAGGGTGCAGGGGGATGAGGGCTCTGGCTGGGGATGAGGATTAGGGTGCCGGAGGATGAGGGCTCTGGCTGGGGATGAGGATTAGGGTGCGGGGGGATGAGGTCTCTGGCTGGGATGAGGATCAGGGTGCGGGGGGATGAGGGCTCTGGCTGGGGATGAGGATCAGGGTGCAGGGGGATGAGGGCTCTGGCTGGGGATGAGGATTAGGGTGTGGGGGGATGAGGGCTCTGGCTGGGGATGAGGATTAGGGTGCGGGGGGATGAGGGCTTTGGCTGGGGATGAGGATCAAGGTGCAGGGGGAATGAGGGCTCTGGCTCGGGATGAGGATTAGGGTGCGGGGGGATGAGGGCTATGGCTGGGGCAGAGGATTTGGGTGCAGGCAGATGAGGGTTGGGGCTGAGGATCAGGGTGCAGGGGGATGAGGACTCTGGCTGGGGATGAGGATTAGGGTGCGGGGGGATGAGGGCTCTGGCTGGGGCTGAGGATCAGGGTGTGGGGGCATGACTCTCGCTGGGGATGAGGATCAGAGTGCAGGGGGATGAGGGCTCTGGCAGGGGCAGAGGATTCCGGTGCAGGGGGATGAAGGTTCTGGCTGGGGCAGAGGATTCGAGTGCAGGCGGATGAGAGTTGGGGCTGAGGATCAGGGTTTGGGGTGTTGGAGAGGCTCAGGGCTAGGGCAGAAGAGCAGGGTAAGGGTAGCCTGCCTTGCCATGAGTGGATGGTAGGCGCTAGGACCCTGGGGCAGCAGACAGCAGTTCTGCCGGGAGCCGATCTCTGGCAGCGCGAGGAGCAGGCAGAGATGCGGCAGAGGGGGGATGCAGGGGGAAGTGTGGATGGCAAAGGCCGGGACCCACTCCAGGCAGGGACGCGGCGGGGTGGGGCGGTGGGGGGAGACCCGCCAGGGCCGGGGCCCGATCCAGGCAGGGTCAGGGGAGAGACCCAGCTCCAAATATTGCTGGAGCAGGGCACCCGGCCCTGAATATTTCTAGAGCCTGGGCACTTCAAGCCCATATAACCCACTGCCTCTGGGTGTGACATAGCCTGTGCTGGGAAGAGACCAGACTATTTCCTCCCTGGATCCTGTCCCATGGCAGGGACCAGTGTCCATTGACTCCAAGCACTTCTAGTACATCTGCCTTTTTTTTTTTTAAATAAAATCCAAATAAGACATAACGACAACTACAAACTACTACAGCCACTTAATAAAGCTCACGAGAGAGAGCGCTTGGTCCAGCAGGCTGAGCACAAGGGCAGAAGGCAGGGACACCTGAGTTCTAATCCTGGCTCTGGGGTGGACTTGCTGTGCAGTCTTGAGCAGCTCAATCTCTCTGCCTCAGTCTCTCCATCTGTAAAATGGAGATAAAACCCACTCATAAGAATGGCCACACTGGGTCAGACCAAAGGTCCATCCAACCCAGTATCCTGTCTACTGACAGTGGCCAATGCACAGTGTTCCAGAGGGAGTGAACCTAACAGGTAATGATCAAGTGATCTCTCTCCTGCCATCCATCACAGCTCTCTGTCTCTTATAGCTGGTGTGAGGATTAGCCAATGTCTGTACAATGCTTTGTAAACCTAAAGTACTTCATGAAAAAAATGGAAGCAGTGGAGATCATCGCATTGGACATCATCTGTCAGAGTCGACAATCTCTGAACCTCAATGGCTTTTCTCGCTGCTGCTTGCTCTCAAAAGTTCTTTCTGCAATGACCTGATCTCCTGCTGGAGTGCAGGTCAGCTGCTCTTGTCTGTGTTACTGCCGGCTGTGCCTGTCCTAAGAACCGGAGAGCCCAGGGTCGTGGGGGAACCTGTTTGTCATTCTGCTCAGAGCATTGCTTTTATTGAAGCTTCTTGGCATACAGGCTTTTGTAACTATTTCAGGGTTAAATCTCTTCGGCTCACAAAGCTCACGGGATATAGGCGGTAAGATTTTTGTCCTTCTGTCCATGAGTGGGTATCTGAACTCATTATCCTAAGAAAGCACTGAGAAGTGGATTGCGAGATCCAAATGATGCTACGTACTAACCTCTTGCATCTGGAAGGACTGTGCATGAATTAGAGGTGGGAGGTGGCCAGGGCATATGTGGAAGGGCAGGTGATGAGGCAGGATATATCCAGGAGGATTAGAAGGACTGAGAGCATTGGGAGATGCCCAGGGAGAGGAGTACAAGGGCAGGGGGCAGTGCTGGGGTGGGAGATGGAGGAGGTAGTGCTGAGGGGAGAAGTGCCAGGGGGTGAGTAGAAAGGAAGGAGTAGATGGGCAGTGGACAGCACTGAAGGGGTGGGGCAGGGGGCAGTGCAGAGAGGGAGGATCAGGGGAAGGGGTCAGTGCCAAGGGGAAAGGCCAGGGAGCAGCAAATGGGGGTCAGTGCTGAGGAGGGTGGGTCAGAAGGACAGCGCTGAGGGAGGTGAGGCAGAGGAAGGAATCATTGTGAAGAGGGATGGTATGTTCAGGGGGCAGCACAGAGGAAGAAGGGTCAGTGCTGAGGGGATGGTCGGGGGCAGCACAAAGGGAGAGGGGCAGTGCTGGGTGGTGAGGCAGGAGGGTCGCACATAGTGGGAGGGTCAGGGAAAGGTGTCAGTGCTGGGGAGAGGGGCAGTGGAACAGGGCAGCTCTGATGGGGGAGAGTCAGAGGAAGGAGTCAGTGCTGAGGGGGGAGGATCAGAGAGCAGCACAGAGGGTGAGGGGCAGTGCTGGGGGTGGGGCAGGAGGGTAGCACTGAGGGGGTGGGGGAGGGGCAGTGCAGAGGAGGGAGGGGCAGGGGGCAGCACAGGGGGAGGAGCAGTGCTGGGGGTGGGGCAGGAGGGTAGCACTGAGGGGAGTAAGGCAGGGGCTGCAAAGGGGGGCAGGGGTCAGTGTTGATTGGGGAGGGTCGGGGCAGCACTAAGGGGGAAGAGTCAGTGCTGATAGGGCAGCACGGGGGGAGGGGCAGGAGGGCAGTGCTGAGGAGGGGTTAGGGAGCAGCACAGAGGGAGGGGCTGTGGCAGGAGGTCAGGGGGCAGTGCTGAGGATGAAGGGCCAGGAAGCACCAAACTGGTTGGTGCGGAGGAGGGTGGGGCAGGAGGTCAGGGGTCAGTGCTGATGGGGGCAGCACAGGGAAATAGGACAGCACTGAGAGGGAGAGTAAGGGGGCAGCAATGTTGCTAAGTTCCAGGGTTCCCTGCAGGGTCAGGGTCTGTGGGGCTCAAGCTCTAGTCCAGGGGTCTCAAACTTAAATGACCATGAGGACCAGTACATTGGCCTGAGGGCCATATTACTGATACCTCCCCCCTCACCCCTGCCCCCACTCCACCCCTGCCCCCATTCCAACCCCTTCCCCATGGGGCTAGACTCCGGTAGAACTGATGTTGGGGCTGGGTAGTTGTGGGGGCAGAACGACTGGGCGGGGGGCAGATGTGGGGTAAGAGCGCCTGCTGCAGGGTCCAAAATCCCTGGAGTAAGTTTGGCAGCATTAGCCACAGTAATTCTCACACATGCTGTGGGTGAGCATGGGGAGTTCAACAGTCAAACAACAGATCTGAACACAATACAAATGGTATTTGTTCTTAAGTTTCAGAATTTTGGGGTCCAAGCCCTTGTTTTTGAGCCTCTGGTGGGGAAGAGCTAAGGCAGGAGGTGCCCTGCTGGGCTGCGTGTAGAAGAGAAGGGGGTTAGAAGAGTCTTGGATCCAGGATCTAGGGGACAGGCCTAGCTTACATTGAATGCTGGAGGAGGCTTCCCCTGGCGAGCTGGTTACAGAGCTAGGTTTGCAGATGTGGACTCTAAAATTGTGCCAGCCTGCGCAGACCATGGTGCTGTGGTTGCAGGCTGCATTTGCATCAGCAGAGCAGGTGGTCACACTCCCCGGTGTAGTTTGCACCCATAGCTGGGAGCCTCAGCACAAGCAGAAACGTAGAGGCTGCTTTGTCACTGTGCTGGAAAATGGACCTCAAGCACAGGCCACTGTCACCTTTACTCCCAGAACAGATGCCTGCCATTTCCCTAGCAGAGAGCGCCCACAGAGGCCATCAGCACTAGGGATCTGACCAGGAAACCAGAAATGAGCTTTGTCCTTCCTCCTTCTTCTCCTCCCCCTGCCTGACACCCCTACTCACCCCAAATGTTCCCTGCTAAGGGGAAGTCCAGGCAGTTACCTTAGGAGCTGAGCCTGGCCGCCTGCTGCCTCTTGGTTTCTTCTTGGGTCTGTGTATTGCGGGAGTGGAAGGTGGAGTCTCAGAAAATAGAGAGTGAATGTGAAAAGGTGAAAGGTAAATGGAGCTGGTTTAAAGATTAACTGTAATCAGCCTCTCCCCTGCCTTCTTGGCACTTAAAATCTGCACGTTGCCTGGCACGCAGCAGAGGAGTCCAGTCTAGGGCAGGTAACAGGGAGATAGGGCTGCAAAATGAATTCATGCTGCCTGCTGAGGACTCTGAATGCACTTTTCGTCTTTAGATCTCAAAGTGCTTTACAAAGAAGGTAAATATCAATTGTCCTGTATCTTGTGCATTCCTAGGGGCTGGGTGAAACCTTGCAGAAGATGGTGGGTGTAACAGCTGTCTTTCATTCAGGATAAATGTAAACACCAATTGCAGATTAGATAGCTAACACAATGGAAGTCACTGCCAAAACACAGGCCACATGCAAGGTCAGTCAGGAATTTGAGCTATGCAGAGGGAGGGGTTTCACTGGGGGTTGCATACAAATGCAGGGAGCTTGGTGTATTGTTTGACTGACAGGCACACGTTCAGCAAAACACTACAGAAGTAGACGGAGAAGGTATGTGTGTCAGAAACAGTACAGAAGTAGATAGAGAAGGCAGCAAAGAAGGCCCAGAAACAACCAGAGAGAAGCATTTATAACATGACCCTGAGGAAAGCTGAGAGAGCTTTTGGGCAGTATGCTGACTAGAAAGCGGCTTGGAATGATGAGCAAAGCAATTGCCTCCTGCTGTTTGATTCCTGCTGTATTCAGAGAAACAGGGCTTCATATATTCCATGTAAATAAACAGGATTGCATCAAAGAAGTACCCGAGTCCTTCTAATGGATATAACCCACAAGGTCATGAATATTGGCTAACTGCTCAGGACAAAAGGAGAAACAATAGAACTGTGTGTGTATAATTTTGATAATGTGCACTTTGTGTGATAGTGCTGTAACAATTGTGCATCTGTGTGTGTGTGTTTTGAAAAATGTATGCTGTGTGGACCTGCTTGAGAGAATGGGATTGTGAGGACCTCTGATTAATAATTAGTCATTTGTTAATAATCAATAACCAATTAACTGACAACCAATAATACAATTTTACTGTGATTATATATTTAATGAGAGGGATTCTCCCCTGCCCGGTTTCGTTTAGTTTAGTTTAATAACAAACCTCGAGTAAGCCAGCTTTGGTTGGAATATTGATCAACAGTTAGTAGAAGCAGCACTTAGACAGGCACGCAGCGCCCACAGCTGCGGAAGGCCTGCCCTGTTAGTTGATCTGCAGCCAGCCTTTCAGTGACATTACTTCCAATGTCTTAGGGTTATTATACCCTTTGTTGCCCTTATTTATTATTTTAATTTTTATCTGTTTCCTCCCCTTTTGCACGTATGTCTTATTTTAGGTTATTTCCTAACACATTTTGTGGAAAATGTTGCTAAAACACATGTAACAGCAGTTTTCACACCTTGCAATTAAGCTTACCAACATCTCTATAATAGCACTTTTTAAAAAAAGATGCTGAAGGTTACCGCTAGTTTAAAGAGTGGAATTTTACCAATCTTTGTATTAACTGCAGAGCATCATAGGAGTCTTGCTCCCAGCAAGACACTATCTTTCTAAGCCTGTCCTAAGCATCAACAGTGCCAGAGAGCCAAAACTGGGGCATGAGGGTGTTTTTATTATGGGACCACGTGTTTCTCTATGAGAAAGTGGTGTGTGATTATGGCATGGTGTCTCTTGGGAGGAACAGGTGAGCTCCTGGGTGATGCAACTGACACACACACAAGCGTGTAGCTGGTTTGGAAAGTCACAGCTTCCTTGCATTCACACTGGATTCAGAAATGATTTGTTTCTCACACAGTCCCTGGGGTTCAGCCAGGGATTAGACACATCAGCAGCAAGGAAACCCAAGAGAGGGGCTGGCATGCAAGAGAGGTATGTTTCCAGATATGATAAACTGACACAATTCCATGAAATCTTGTTATTGCTCAGAAGGGGGAGACTGAAGAATGGGTGATTAACTGGGTGATTAAACAATAATGGAATACAATTTATTTAAATATTTTTGGATGTTTTCTACATTTTCAAATATATTTATTTCAATTACAACACAGAATACAAAGTGTACAGTGTTCACTTTATGTTTTTATTACAAATATTTGCATTGTAAAAAACAAAAGAAATAGTATTTTTCAATTCACCTAATACAAGTACTGTAGTGTAATCTCTTTATCATGAAAGTTGAATTTACAAATGTAGAATTATGTAAAAAAAAAACCAAAAAAAACAAAAAAAACCCCAACAACCTGCATTCAAAAACAAAACAATGTAAAACTTTAGAGCCTATACGTCCACTCAGACCTACTTCTTGTTTAGCCAATCGCTCAGACAAACAAATTTGTTTACATTTGCAGGTGATAATGCTGCCCAGTTCTTGTTTACAATGTCACCTGAAAGTGACATTCGCATGGCACTGTTGTAGCCGGTGTTGCAATTTATTTACGTGCCAGATGTGCTAAAGATTCATATGTCCGTTCATGCTTTAACCATCATTCCAGAGGACATGTGGTCATGCTGATGACGGGTTCTGCTCAATAACGATCCAAAGCAGAGCAGATCGGTGTGTGTTCCGTTTCATCATCTGAGTCAGATGCCACCAGCAGACAGTTGATTTTCTTTTGGTGTTTCGGGTTCTGTAGTTTCCATATCTGGCACACCTTGTCCCTCTCAGATTTTGGAAGGCACTTCAGATTCTTAAACCTTGGGTAGAGTGCTGTAGCTATCTTTAGAAATCTCACACTGGTACCTTCTTTGTGTTTTGTCAAATCTGCAGTGAAAGTGTTCTTAAAATGAACAATGTGCTGAGTCATCATCTGGGACTGCTATAACATGAAATATAGGGCAGAATGCAGGTAAAATAGAGCTAGAGACATACAATTCTCCCCCAAATAGTTCAGTCTCAAATTTAATGAATGCAGTGTTTTTTTTAAAGAGCATCATCAGCATGGAAGCATGTCCTCTGGAATGGTGATGGAAGCATGAAGGGGCATATGAATGTTTAGCATATCTGGCATGTAAATACCTTGCAATGCAGGCTACAAAATGTCATGCAAATGCCTGTTCTCACTTTCTGGTTACATTGTAAATAAGAAGAGGGCAGCATTATCTCCTATAAATGTAAACAAACTTGTTCGTCTTAGCAATTGGCTGAACAAGAAGTAGGACTGAGTGGACTTGTAGGCACTAAAGTCTTACGTTGTTTTATTTTTTGAATGCAGTTAATTTTAAAAAATTCTACATTTGTAAGTTGTACATTCACGATAAAGAGATTTCACTACACTACTTGTATGAGGTGAATTGAAAAATACTATTTCTTTGGTTATCATTTTTACAGTGCAAATATTTGTAATAAAAATAATATAAAGTGAGCACTGTACACTTTGTATTCTGTGTTGTAATTGAAATCAATATATTTGAAAATGTAGAAAACATCCAAAAATCTTTAATAAATTTCAATTGGTATTCTGTTGTTTAACAGTGTGATTAAAACTGCGATTGATGGTGATTAATTTTTTGAGTTAATCATGAATTAACTGCAATTAATTGACAGCTCTAGTCAGAAGCCCTTCTGTCTGACAAGATTTCCTGTTCCTATATGGGCTGATCAAGGGCTCGTTCCCTCCAAACAATTCAGCACCATGGGTGGGGCGTAGAGGAACTGTTGGGAGGGAGGATAAGCAGGGGAGCTGAGAGGGGGACAGAGGAACAGGAGAGGTGTGTGTGGGGAGGGGCATTTCACTACCTGTCTGGGCAGTGCTTGGCACTGGACTTGAGTCTCTTCCAGGTCCCAGAAGAATATCTTTCCACAGCTCACCCAGTGGATTGCAGCCTTCGGTATGTAACTTGTGCCAGAGTGACGGAGCATCACCACGGCAGCTGCCTAGCAGCCCAGCTGGCGTTGGGGTGTCCTTTGGCCTAGTCTCAGGTCCTGTGGGTGCAAAGCCATGTCCTTTTGGTGATCCTGTGCTCTGAGAAGCATGTTAAGGCCTCTCATGCTTAACCCATGGGCCCAGTGAGGAGCTGGAGGAAATATGACCCTCTCCTACCCTGGCCTTGAGTCTGGGAAGGGGAAGGAGCACTTAGCTCTCCTGTAGTGTGGACCACAGACACTCTCCTTTCTCTCCTGGGCAGTGGGGGAGGGAGTTTAACCTAACCCAGCAAGCCCCCACGACAGTCTGGGGGGGAGGAAGCAAGTCATCTGCTGCCTTTTGTCTTCTCCTTGCTGTGTCCTTTGTTCCGGGCCTTGCATGCCAGGGGGCTCTGTATGGGTGCACAATACAGGTATCAGTGCAGCAGGATGTCCTGGGGCCCATGGCATGGACAGCAGGGGTGAAGTTGGGCAGCACAAGGTAGCGTTGCCTTATGTGGAAATCCTCTGCTCTGTGTTTTGTCTCAGGGACTAGGTGGCTTCTCTGTGTGACAGGAAGTAAGAGGCAATCTCAGAACAATAGGGTGACTTCCTGCCAGCGGCTGCTTTCTCAATGCTGCACACCACCACCTGGACAATATCAGTATTAGCCAGGTGCCAGAAATGCCTGGACAAGAGCAAGACCTCTTGGCCCAGCTGTGGCCCCAGGACCTGAGCTGCCAGGGGGCACTGCCTGAGCACATGGACAACATCAATACCAACCTGCCAGGGGCCTAGCGCTATTCCCCAAGCTGGCCCTAGTCCGTGGCCTGAAGGGGATTGTAACTGCCCAGGGCCTCGTACCGTAACTGCCTGGGGCTGGTGCCGCGCCTCAAGCTGGTCCTAGTCTGTGGCTCGCAGGGCCTGGTGCTGCTCCCCACGCTGGCCCTAGTCTGTGCCCCACAGGGGATTGTAAAGAGGAGGTAAATCCTGAGATTCCCCATCTCAATCATCAAAAGGAAGAGACGCTAACTGCTGCTGACCTTCACTTCTGCAGCTTCCATTCCTCTGGCTGCTCTAGGAGTGAGGGGCCCAGTTTCCTCTGTAGTGAACAGAGGAACTCATGTGCATCCTTGCATCCCCTCAGCACACGCCCTGCACAGTCCTGCAACTGTCCAAAGTGCAAATCCACTCACTCTCTGCTGCCTGCCTCTGTGCACAACTATCGTACACCCAGTCTCTCTCCCTCCCCACTCCCACACAACAATGTTTCTATTGGAATGCTACTGTAACGAACGCATTGTTGGGGACAGGCTGGGGACCTACAGCACCAAAAGCACATGTAACTCCATGAGCTGTCCATAAGTAGCTAGCTGTTCTAGTCACTGCAGGGAATCTGATCACTCCTTAGACAGCAGTTGCTCTGCAACCTTCACCAGGACATAGCAGGAGCATCACTGCCCTGGGACAGGGTGTGAATCTTGAGTTTCCACCATGGTGGGATACTGCCTCAGCCACAGCCAGTGGCTTAAAGCCACTATTTGGCTATATTGTGACAGTTAAACATGACAACGCATCAGGAAATTTCCAAGTGCATGTTCAGCAGCAGCCTCCCATGTGGTGTGTCTGCTGTTCTGGTTTGCTACACAATGTACAATATCAGAGGGGTAGCCGTGTTAGTCTGGATCTGTAAAAGCAGCAAAGAATCCTGTGGCACCTTATAGACTAACAGACGTTTTGGAGCATGAGCTTTCGTGGGTGAATACGCAATAGTATTTTGAGCTATACACTTATCCAGAAAAATAGGAAGCGAAAGTACAGCCCAAGTGCACCATGGCGAGTTAACGTGGATGTGTGCAATTCCTTACTGGGTTTTTAACTCTGAAGCCCTGATGTTGTCTTTGCAGCAATTTTTTTTTTAACTCTTCAAATGAGAAAAGTTGCCTGTGTTTAGTACTTTTAGCATCGGAGGGATCCTGATTAGACTCTGAAGATCCTGTTTCATTCAGAAGAATGGGGATGGGAAAAGGAGAGTTTGGCTATTGTTTGGCTGCAGAGCAGAGATTTTTGCAATGCTGAGTTAGCCTGGCAGCTACACATCAGTGGTGCCTCTACCCAGCGAGCAGGAAAAGGAGAGAAATGTTCATTTCAGTTGTCATGGAGCCACAGGCTGTGCTATGCCTCTAACCTTTATGCAGTCCCTCTAGGAGGGTAACCCTTCAGTGCTAGGCCCTGGGCCTCCACTTCTTTGCAAGGGTGAGCACTGCATTCTGCTACTCTGAGACAGAGTCTCTGGATTCTGCACCTCTGCTTCTCGCTGTGGCTCCTCCAGTGAGTCCAAATGAGTTTAGACCCCTGTCGGAGGCCTTACCCCTCTTGGGAGCAGTGCAACCAGCTGGATGTTTGCAGTGACACAGGATAGCTTTTATTATTCAAGCTGAACACCGTGTTTGGTAGGGTGCCCACTCATGTTCCTAGAATGCCAGGTGTTACAGCTCTTCTGGAAACGGCCTGGGCCCGCCCCTGCCTGCATGACCCCGCCCCTGCCAGCGTGATCTCCTGCACAAGATGCGTGTGAGATCATGCTGCACAGGGGACGCCATTTCCAAGAGCTCTCCTCCTTGCCCCGCCCCTTCTGGCCTGGCCTCTCATGTAGTGAATGGACAAGGTCACACTGGTGGGTGCCCAGTGGCACAGTTTAAAATGGTGTCTCCCATATTATACAAAACAAAATCACATCCAGTTTTGTCCCAGTACAGGTCAGGGGACAATCCAGCCAAAATGAGTTCTGTCCAATTTAAAACCAGACAAGTGCCCTAAAATCAAGGAGGCCACTTAAGTTAGAATGGAAAAACAAGGGTTATATGAATGTCCATGCTGCAGCATTACCTGCCTCTCATCCAACCTGTCCAGGGTTCCTGCTCTCCTACTGCACTGGCCTGCAGCCTGCTTAACCCAATCTGCTCACACCTGCAATCTAGCTCTAGAGCCACTGTTTTCTGTCTCCTTTGGCTGTCAATCATTAACAGTTAATATCCAGCCATGGGTCTTGCAGGATAGTAAGCATATTGGTGAGTATGCAGGAACTGTCTCCTACCCAGCCCCTTCTGCCAGAAGAGAAATTAACCCCTTAAATTCCTAAAGGTAATACAACAGTGAGTAGGTAAACTGATGTTTGCAGTGTTGTAGCTGTGTCGATCCCAGGATATTAATGAGACAAGGTGGATGAGGTGTAATATCTTTTATTGGACCAATCTCTACCTCTTTCACCAACAGAAGTTGGTCCAATAAAAGATATTACCTCACCCACCTTGTCTGGGTAAACTGAGTCATGCATATATTTCATATAAATAATGCAGAAATTCTCCACATTAATCACAGAAATGTAGGGTTGGAAGGGACCATGAAAGGTGCAGTGGTTCAACCAGGGGTACACGTACCCCTGGAGGTACGCAGAGGTCTTCCAGGGCGTACATCTACTCATCTAAACATTTGCCTAATTTTACAACAGGCTACATAAAAAACACTAGCGAAGTTGGTACAAAGTAGAATTTAATGTGATGACTTGTTTATACTGCTCTATATACTATACACTGAAAAGTAAGTAAAATATTTATATTCCAGATAATTTATTTTATAATTATATGGTAAAAATTAGAAAGTAAGCAATTTGTCAGTAATAATGTGCTGTGACCCTTGTATTTTTATGTCTGATTTTGTAAGCAAGCAGATTTTAAGTGAGGTGAAACTTGAGGGTACACAAGACACATCAGACTCCTGAAAGGGGTACAGAAGTCTGGAAAGGTTGAGAGCCACTGATATAGTCCAGCCCCCTGCACTAAGGCAGGACTAAGTATTATCTAGACCATCCCTAACTGTCTAACCTGCTCTTAAAAACCTCCAGTGATGGGGATTCCACAATCCAGAGTTTAACTACCCTTAGAATTAGAAAGGTTTTTCTGTTATCTAACTTAAATCTCCCTTGCTACAGATTACTTCTTGTCCCACCTTCGGTGTACATGCAGAACAATTTATTACAGTTCTCTTTATGACAGCACTTAACATATTGAAGACTGTTATCAGGTACCTCTAAGTCTTCTTTTCTTAAGCCTAAAGCCTGGTCTACATTACAAAGTTAGGTCAACATAAGCCACGTTAAATTGATTTAATAATGTATGTGTCAACACAACTGAGTCCCTTCTGCCCACCTAAAGACCTGTAAAGTCAACTTCTGTACTTGACCTCCGCCAGAGTTGTAGCGCTTCATCGACATCCACGGGTTGACATGGGAATAGTGTAGCCACTGCATTGTGTAATTCGAAGGAATTGGCCTCCAGGAGGTGTCCCAGAGTGCTCTGTTGTGACAGCTCTGGAGAGCACTTTCAACTCCGCTGCACATCAGCCAGGTACACGGGAAATAGAAGCCACCCAGTTAAAGCCCTGGGAACTTTTGAATTTTCATTTGCTGTTTGATCAGCATGGAAAGCTCATCAGCACAGCTGATGATGGATGCTCAAGGCCTCAGACGCGCTTCAGCATGGAGTACAGAGGAGGTGCTGGATCTTACTGTTGTGTGGGGAGAAGCATAGGTGCCAACTCCATGGGTGCTGGGGCTGGAACAGCCACGGTAAAAAAAAAATGGTGGGTGTGGAGCACCCACTGGCAGCCCTCCTATCAATGCCTCTCCCTCCCCCCAGCGCCTCCTGCCTGCTGGCGGGCCATGCCGATCAGTGCCTCCCCCTCCCTCCCAGCACCTACCACCTACCGCGGATCAGCTGTTTCGCAGCATCAGGAGGCACTGGGGGGAATGGGGAAGGAATGAAGGTGCCGTGCACTCAGGGCAGGGAAGAGGTGTGGTGGCGGTGGAGCAGGGGTGGGAAGAAGCAAGGGGTTGGGGCATTGGGGGAAGTGGTGGAGGCGGGGGACCACCCACCAGCAGATTAGAAACACTGCACCTATGGGGAGAAGAGTCTGTGCAGGCAGAGCTCTGATCCAGCAGAAGAAACATTAACATCTTTGCCAAAATCGCATGGGGCATGGGGGAGAAGGGCTACACCAGGGACACGCATCAGTGCCACGTGAAAATAAATGAGCTTAGGCAAGCATACCAGAAGACAAGGAAGATGAGCAGTCACTCTGGTTCTGAGCCACAGACATGCTGCTTTTATGAGGAGCTGCATTCAGTTCTTAGAGGCAACCCCACCATTACCCCAAAATGCTCTGCGGATTCCTCCCAAGAGTCCTGGGTGACTTTGAACAACAACAAGGAGGACATTGTTGACAAGGAGGAGGAGAATGCAAGGCAAGCAAGTGGAGGGTCCATTCTCCCTGACAGCCAAGAATTGTTTTTAACTCTGGAGCCCATCCCCACACAGAACCAATTGTCAGCAGAGCGTGATACTGGGGAAAGCACCTCTGGGGAGTTCACATTTCCAATCAAATCATCGAGGTTACATGCTATTATTTTTTAATGTTGAATCTGAACAAAAAAATAGGTATAGTGGTTATCGGTGGGCACTCCAGCTACGCAGAGGGTGTGCTCCAAAAAAGACTGTTTATGTGCATGGGGATGGCCCTAGAATCCTCTGTGGCGATCTCTAGGAAGCTTTCAGGGAGGTAACTCTTCACTCCTTTGCAGAAGGTTTCTGGGAAGGGCTGCCTTATTTCCTCCACCATGGTAGGACACTTTCCGCGCCACTCCAGTATTAACTCTTCTGGTAACATTGCGGCACACAGCATTGCAGCATAAGGACCAGGTCTGTACCCAGACGCTTGCAGCATCTGCTCCCTTGTTGCCTCTGTTACCCTTAGGAAACTGATATCACATATGATCAGCTAGGGGAAACGAGGGAAGTTTTAAATGCTAGCCCTTAAACCCCAAGCATTTTGACAAGTAAACTGCCCCTGTTTGGTGAATTCTGGGTTAAACAAACATGCTTTCCCAAGCGAGCCCTGGCTGTGGTTGGAAGGGATCACCATGTACTGCAATCAGGCATTTAAATTTTCTTTTTTTGTGGGGGGCACTTCCTGTTTGTCTCTCTTTCCCCCAGCCTGGTGCCACTTTTGTAATATCTATTTGAGGGGCTTCACACTGGTGCCTGTCTTCAAGCACTATCCAGATTGCTTGGGGAAAGGGGGCTTTTATGAGGTTGGAACCAGTGATTCCAAGGATGTCTTCACAAAAGCTGCAGCACAAGACCTCTCGCCTATGCCTCATGGCTTTACTCACCATGGCTGGGGAAGCAGTCTAGTATCCATTGCACTCAACTCCAGGGGAGGGTACAAGGGCCAGAAGACTCCCATTCCCACACCTTTGATTGTTACTGCAGTGCGATTGTAAGCAAGTTGTCCTTGCTTCTCACCCCACCCCTGTGTCCCACTTTTCCCCAGGTTATCTTACTTTTCTTTGCTGTCTCTGTATGTTTGTGAGCATAATAAAACTTAATGGATTGAATAGAAAAGGCTCTTTATTCATTCATCACATTGTGGTTAGTGGGGGGTGAGCAGTTCTCAGTGGTGGCAGATGACAGAACAAGAATCAATGGTCTCAAGTTGCAGTGGGGGAGGTTTAGGTTGGATATTAGGAAACCCTATTTCACTAGAAGATTGGTGAAGCACTGGAGTGGGTTACCTAGGGAAGTGGTGGAATATCCATCCTTAGAGGTTTTTAAGGCCCAGCTAGACAAAGCCCTGGCTGGGATGATTTAGTTGGTGTTGATCTTGCTTTGAGCAGGGGGTTGGATTGGATGACCTCCTGAGGTCTCTTCCAACCCTAATATTCTATGATTCTATACTTGTATGTGTGTGCTGCAAGATGCCGGGAGCCTAATTCAGCAAAACAGGGAGAGGAGTCCTGGCTGGTGGAGCAGAAGGGGTTCAATGAAACTCCAGTACATCAAGTGGCATCTTGGACAGGAGAGTCTAACCCGTCACAATGGTTACTCATTGACACATTCATCCAGTTGAGTGATTTAGGGTGTCTTTCTTCCATATAGAAATGATGTATGTTTGTGGTTCTTTATCAATAGTAATTATTTGATTACAGTAGTGCCCAGAATGTTCTGTGTGTTTTCCAAACAGAGTCCTGGCCCGCTTAATATTGATAAATAGACTTAAATCGACTAAACAGCATGACTATTTTTCAGGCACATGTGTTGCTGTGCGCAGGGGTCATCTCCATCAGGAGTCCTTGTGCTCTAAACAGAGCACATATTGGAAGTGCCCTTTCCATCACTGAGCGGCGCCAGTGTATGTGTAGTGTTAGCAATGGGAATCTGTGGGCTCTTTCCAAGGACACGGTGAAGAGCTGGCAATGGTGCGGCAGAGCCTCAGCCTGGGTCTCCTTTAATCACTCCATGGATGTTTCGCTTTGGGGGCACTGTGCTTCCCCTGAGTGCAGTGTAAATAGTCGGAAACAATGAATGGATTTCCTGTTCCTGTGCATGTTTTCTTTAGTTTTTTAGCAGGATGTCCTATAGGTTCAGGATAAACTAAAACACAAAGCTTGTTAACAGGATTTTTGCCCGGACAGTATTAGGTTTCACATGGGAACAGTACAGAGTTTGGTGTGTGAAGTTTATCGGTGGAAGATTGATGGTGCTTTTTCCTAGGATAGGCTGTGGCACATGGGGTTAACCCCATGCATGCAGTATCTTTTCTGGGAGTCACTTAGTGTTTTCTGGGCCTGTGTGTGCTGTTGGGTGTGACTTTGCGTTCCTGGGCATAAGGCCTGTGAGTTTTTCTTGAGCTGTGCAATGTTTAAATAACTGTGATTTGGGTGTTGTACAGTTTGAAGTCTTGCCAATGCACTGTGGAGTTTGTAATGTGTAGTGCAGTGCTGAGGCATTGCACGCAATGAGCTTAGCTGTTTGTTGTGCACCTGATGCCTCTTAGACTCATAGACTTTAAAGCCAAAAGGGACCATCGTGACCATCTAGTGTGACCTCCTGCACACTGCAGACCACAGAACCTTGCCCACCCACTCCTGTAAGAGATCCCTAACCTCTGGCTAAGTTACTGAAGTCCTCAAATCATAGTTTAAAGACTTCAAGTTACAGAGAATTCACCATTTATACCAGTTTAAACCTGCAAGTGACTCACGTTGCAGGAAAGGCAAAACCCCTGCAGGGTCTCTGCCAATCTCTGATCCCTACCCCAAATGTGATGATCAGTTAGACCCTGAGCATGTGGGCAAGACCCACCAGCCAGACACCTGAGAAAGGATTCTCTGTAGTAACTCAGAGTCCCCCTCCCCATCCCCAGTGTCCCAACGCCAGCAGTTGGAGCTATTTGCTGCTATCAGTCACAGATTGGCTACGTGCCATTATAGGCAGTCTCATCATACCATCCCCTCTAGGCACTTGATCAAGCTCAGTCTTGAAACAAGTTAGGTTTTTAGCCTTCCACATGTAACTGAAGTTTGTAAAATGTGGTAAGGGGAGAGGGCTGGAAATCGGTGAAGGAGAGTTGGGTTTTCTGCTGCTTTAAACTTCCTCCCAGACATGTTTACCCAGACATACAATTTCTATTGTTCTCTCCTCAGCATCCCCCACCCTGCTGATCACAGTCCAGCTCTTTTAATCTCACGTAATGAAAGCACTAGGTCACCACTCACAAGGTTTCAAATCAGGCAACTATGTTTCAAGTGGCCCCTACACTAAGAAAGAACAATGCCTGGAACCTTACCCCAAGGCCTCCCAGGAGCTCCGGCTCTTAAATAGTTTGGTAGAGTCAGAGGTCTAATGGGCCTGGCTGTGTCTGCAATGGACCTTGTAGGAATCCTACCCCCAGAACGTAGCATAGATTGGGCACAGGCATTTTGATCACTGCAACAGCTAATCCTGCTCAGAACAAGTCCAGCCCATGTGGTTGTGTAACTGTCTATACCCAGTCTACACTCGCCTTGCCACCGACGCTTACACATTCCAGCATTCCCTGACATTCTCCCTGTGGCCAGACAAGGCAACCTGCACTGAGCTGGGCACAGTGCTGCCAATTTGCCCTTCTCTGCTCTTTGACTGATTTTCAGACTGTTTATATAGTGGGTTCATCTCTGCGGCCAGGCTCAGAATCCATGACATTGCACGGTGGGTGCCTGTCATTGAATTTAACATGTCTCTGGATGTGTGGTATTCTGTGAGAACCAAAGAACTAAGGAGCAAATAGAGTATCTGTGGGGTAAGTGACTGTCTGTAGTGTGTGTGTGTTTGTGTTTGGGGGTTACTTGCTGTGTGCTGTGTGCTGAGCTTGTGTTTGTCAGTCTGTTTGTTCATTTGTTTGGTGAGTTGTTTGAAGGACCATGTGCTGTGGCTGGCAGTTGGAGGCCGTGAGCTTCAAAGGAAGATTTGAAAGCTCGAAGCCTCTGGTAATTGGCTGAGCCTTAATCAGTAGGTGGGCATTCACTCAGGCCAGGGCTTTATAAAGCCACGCACAAGCGACCAGGGAGCTTCCAAACAGGGGCTGCTAACAGGGAGTTTCGCAAGGGAGTTTGGAAGGGGAGTGGGAGGGGAGCAGGGGTCCCTTGTCGGTCCTACCTGTTCCCCTGTAGTCCCCTTAAAACCTATACTCCAAACCATATTCCAAAACCCCTTTTTTTAAACCCACCCTTTCATTAACTAGGAGACCATGCATGCAGAAGCCCAGAAGGAGAGTGGGGGCTATCCAGTTTATTGCACTGAGTGTAGCATGTATGATTACCTGCCCTGTGGGCGGGTGGCGTATGTGTGCAGTCGGTGCAAGGAGCTCCCGGCCCTCAGAGACCGCGTACGGGCTTTGGAGGCCAGGGTGGCGGAACTGGAGGAGCTAAGAGAGGCAGAGAGGTATGTTGATGAAGCTTTCCGGGACACTGTACAATTGTCCCACCTCCACTCAGACAGCCTGTGTGCTGTTGAGGAGGAAGAAAGGCCCAGCGAAGCAGAGCAGTCAATGGGAGCAGAGGGAAACCTTCCCATAGTTGGGACCCTCCTTCCAGATGGTGCTGGGGTTGCCTCTCGCACTGAGGTTGCCTCTCCGGGGGAGGGAACTCCAGTTGCTAGGAAAAGGCAGGTGTTAGTAATGGGAGATTCGATCATTAGAAATGTAGATAGCTGTGTTTGTGATGACCAGGAGAACCGTATGGTGACTTGCCTGCCTGGTGCGAAGGTTGCGGATCTCTCGAGGCATCTAGACAGACTTATGTGCAGTGCTGGGGAGGAGCCGGTGGTCGTGGTACATGTAGGTACAATGACATAGGGAAGGGTAGGAGAGATGTCCTGGAAGCCAAATTTAAGCTGCTAGGGAAGAGACTGAAATCCAGGACCTCTATGATGGCATTCTCAGAAATGCTCCCAGTTCCACGCGCAGGGCCAGGTAGGCAGGCAGAGCTTCAGAGTCTCAATGCGTGGATGAGACGATGGTGTAGAGAGGAGGGGTTTACATTCATTAGGAACTGGGGAAACTTTTGGGATGGGGAGAGCCTATACAGGAGAGATGGGATCCACCTAAACCAAAGTGGAACCAGGCTGCTGGCACTAAACATTAAAAAGGTTGTAGAGCAGTTTTTAAACTAGGAGATGGGGGAAAGCTGACTGCTGCAGAGGAGCATGTGGATCAGACACAGACTTCTCTTAGGGGAGAGTCTGATGATAGGGAATCTCCAGGTTATAGTCAGGAACAAAGGACGAAAGAGGATAATGTAAGGGCCGGATCAGATGATAAACAGTCACATAAAAAAGAATCTGACACATCAGAAAAGGGCAGACAAATAAACAGTGGCAAGTTTTTAAAGTGCTTGTACACAAATGCTAGAAGTCTAAATAATAAGATGGGTGAACTAGAGTGCCTCATGATAAAGGAGGATATTGATATAATAGGCATCACAGAAACCTGGTGGACTGAGGACAATCCATGGGACACAATCATTCCGGGGTACAAAATATATCGGAAGGACAGAACAGGTCATGCAGGGGGAGGAGTGGCACTATATGTGAAAGAAAATGTAGATTCAAATGAAGTAAAAATCTTAAGCAAATCCACATGTTCCATAGAATCGCTATGGATAGAAATTTCATGCTCTAATAAAAATATAACATTAGGGATCTATTATCGACCACCTGACCAGGTCAGTAATAGTGATGATGAAATGCTAAGGGAAATCAGAGAGGCTATCAAAATTAAGAACCCAATAATAGTGGGGGATTTCAATTATCCCCATATTGACTGGGAACTTTTCACTTCAGGACGAAATGCAGAGATGAAATTTCTCAACACTTTAAATGACTGCTTCATGGAGCAGCTGGTACAGGAACCCACAAGGCGAGAGGCAACTCTAGATTTAATCCTGAGTGGAGCACAGGAGCTGGTCCAAGAGGTAACTATAGCAGGACCGCTTGGAAATAGTGACCATAATACAATAGCATTCAACATCCCTGTGGGGGGAAGAACATCTCAACAGCCCAACACTGTGGCATTTAATTTCAAAAGGGGGAACTATAAAAAAATGAGGGGATTAGTTAAACAAAAGTTAAAAGGTACAGTGACTAAAGTGAAATCCCTGCAAGTTGCATGGGCACTTTTTAAAGACATCATAATGGAGGCCCAACTTCAATGTATACCCCAAATTAAGAAACACAGTAAAAGAACTAAAAAAGAGCCACTGTGGCTTAACAACCATGTAAAAGAAGCAGTGAGAGATAAAATGACTTCCTTTAAAAAGTGGAAGTCAAATCCTAGTGAGGTAAACAGAAAGGTGCATAAACACTGCCAAATTAAGTGTAAAAATGTAATAAGAAAAGCCAAAGAGGAGTTTGAAGAACGGCTAGCCAAAAACTCCAAAGGTAATAACAAAATGTTTTTTTAAGTACATCAGAAGCAGGAAGCCTGCTAAACAACTAGTGGGGCCCCTTGATGATCAAGATACAAAAGGAGCGCTTAAAGACGATAAAGTCATTGCGGAGAAACTAAATGGATTCTTTGCTTCAGTCTTCACGGCTGAGGATGTTAGGGAGATTCCCAAACCTGAACTGGCTTTTGTAGGTGACAAATCTGAGGAACTGTCACAGATTGAAGTTCACTAGAGGAGGTTTTGGAATTAATTGATAAACTCAACATTAACAAGTCACCGGGACCAGATGGCATTCACCCAAGAGTTCTGAAAGAACTCAAATGTGAAGTTGCGGAACTATTAACTAAGGTTTGTAACCTGTCCTTTAAATCGGCTTCGGTACCCAATGACTGGAACTTAAATAATGTAACGCCAATATTTAAAAAGGGATCTAGAGGGGATCCCAGCAATTACAGACCGGTAAGTCTAACGTCGGTACCGGGCAAATTAGTTGAAATAATAATTAAGAATAAAATTGTCAGACACATAGAAAAACATAAACTGTTGAGCCATAGTCAACATGGTTTCTGTAAAGGGAAATCGTGTCTTACTAATCTGTTAGAGTTCTTTGAAGGAATCAACAAACATGTGGACAAGGGGGATCCAGTGGACATAGTGTACTTAGATTTCCAGAAAGCCTTTGACAAGGTCCCTCACCAAAGGCTCTTATGTAAATTAAGTTGTCATGGGGTAAAAGGGAAGGTCCTTTCATGGACTGAGAACTGGCTAAAAGACAGGGAACAAAGGGTAGGAATTAATGGTAAATTCTCAGAATGGAGAGGGGTAACTAGTGGTGTTCCCCAAGGGTCAGTCCTAGGACTAATCCTATTCAATTTATTCATAAATGATCTGGAGAAAGGGGTAAACAGTGAGGTGGCAAAGTTTACAGATGATACTAAACTACTCAAGATAGTTAAGACCAAAGCAGATTGTGAAGAACTTCAAAAAGATCTCACAAAACTAAGTGATTGGGCAACAAAATGGCAAATGAAATGTAATGTGGATAAATGTAAAGTAATGCACATTGAAAAAAATAACCCCAACTATACATACAATATGATGGGGGCTAATTTAGCTACGATGAGTCAGGAAAAAGATCTTGGTGTCATCGTGGATAGTTCTCTGAAGATGTCCACACAGTGTGCAGAGGCGGTCAAAAAAGCAAACAAGATGTTAGGAATCATTAAAAAGGGGATAGAGACTAAGACAGAGAATATATTATTGCCCTTATATAAATCCATGGTACGCCCACATCTCAAATACTGTGTACAGATGTGGTCTCCTCACCTCAAAAAAGATATTCTAGCACTAGAAAAGGTTCAGAAAAGGGCAACTAAAATGATTAGGGGTTTGGAGAGGGTCCCATACAAGGAAAGATTAAAGAGGCTAGGCCTCTTCAGCTTGGAAAAGAGGAGACTAAGGGGGGTTATGATAAAGGTGTATAAAATCATGAGTGATGTGGAGAAAGTGGATAAGGAAAAGTTATTTACTTATTCCCATAATACAAGAACTAGGGGTCACCAAATGAAATTAATAGGTAGCAGGTTTAAAACAAATAAAAGGAAGTTCTTCTTCACACAGCGCACAGTCAGTTTGTGGAACTCCTTACCTGAGGAGGTTGTGAAGGCTGAGACTGTAACAATGTTTAAAAGGGAACTGGATAAATTCATGGTGGCTAAGTCCATAAATGGCTATTAGCCAGGAAGGGTAAAGAATGGTGTCCCTAGCCTCTGTTCATCAGAGGATGGAGATGGATGGCAGGAGAGAGATCACTTGATCATTGCCTGTTAGCTTCACTCCCTCTGGGGCACCTGGCATTGGCCACTGTCGGTAGACAGATACTGGGCTAGATGGACCTTTGGTCCGACCCGGTACGGCCGTTCTTATGTTACGTTATGTTAAGTCCATTAATTTCCTAAAAGTAGTGTAATACATTCTCACTCTGTGAGAAATCTGTAATAACATTGGAAACAGTAATATTTAGTAATGCATAGCCATTTCTAGAAATTCAGGACCAAATTACTGAATTAATTACCCCTAGATTACTCACCTCCCTGCATAGGAAACTCAGGAGTGGGAGACAAAGAGGAAGGAGAATGCTGTGATGAGCCTTTCATCAAGTTTTCCCCAAATCATTCAATATTGAACGTGCCCCAGTTCCACCACTTTGAACCCCATGGATCTTGGCAGATCCACAGAAGGCAAGGGGACTTCACACTGGCTCTGGAGACCTTGTACCCATCCTTAGCTCCTTGTCAGCATTAATTCAATGGATCTGGACTGTCCAGTGCTTATGGAATGCAGCTGTAGCAGATTGTGATGTCTGCACATCTGCTTTCTAATTCTGTATTATACTTCTGAATGTTTAAGTAATTGATATTCCGGGCAGACAGGTAGAAAGGTATGCTGGGGAGCAGATCTTATGTGATCTGCTACAGATGGCTCTGTGGCTTAAGGGATACAGAAGATGGTAATAACATTGGAAGCTTCTCTCATTCATTATTAACATTCTGCCTTTTGACCTGGATGTAACTGAGAGCAGAATGGCCCCTTTTGTCAAGGAGGAATGAATCGTGGCAGCTGGCAGCATGATTTGGTCCCCCAAATTAGTGCTGTTCACAGGCCTCCCAAGGGCAGTTTTAGCTCTCTAGGTATGCCTATGTCTTCCTTGCCCACAGTATCTGCATGCCTCAAACATTAATGGATTTTATCCTCCTGACCCCCAGCAGGGTAGGGAAATGCCATCCCCCTTCTACACCTGGAGAACTGTCACAGAAGTTAGGGGCCTGATTCTTATGGTGTGAGCACACGTACTTCCCTTTGACTTCAGCTGAGATTCAACAGTTCTGAAAACTGAGCTCAGTGTGACTTGCCTACAGTCACATGGAGTCCATGGCAGAGCAGGAGATTTGAACCCAGGTGTCTCGTATCCCATGTGTCCCCAATATCTTAGCCATGAGGCATCCTTCCGCATTAGTTCATGCTAGCTGTGACCACTAATCTATATTCTGAGTGATCAGAATGTTTCATAGAGATTTTAAGGCCAGATGGGACCATTGGAAACATCTAATCCAACCTGCATCACGCTGGTCTCAGAATTTTCCCAGTCATCCCTGTAGCGCGGGGAATTATTCTCCCTCCCGGTGTAAATGAACATTCCCCAGGCTAATGCACTCAGTTCAAGGGTTGCCTTTAGGGATCAATCCACTCTGAACTGAAAGATTCCAAGTGACAGTAGATTTACCACATCCCTCGGGGAGCTGGTCCAGTGGCTAAATATCCTGACTGTCAAAAATGTGCTTTTTATTTCCAGTTTGAGTGTGTCTAACTTCAGCTTTCAGGCTTTGGATCTCCTGCCTTGGTCTCCGTGATCAACAAGCCCCCTGGTGTCAGATATCTCCCGCCTGCATCAATCAAGTCACCTCTTACCCTCTTTCAAATAAGCCAAATCGGTTCAGCTCCTTATGTGCCTCACTGTGAGGTGTCTTTTCCAGACCTCCAGTCACTTGTAGCTCTGCCCTGAGCCTTCTTGATTTTTCACTGTGTTAAAATGTCTGTTTACAGTAGTACATCCAGGCACCAATTCCCTCTCCTCTGCCATTCTGGTGAATGTGTTTCCAGGGGGGCTTTGTAGCACCCTACTCACAGAGCTGGGGCTCAGGGAGCTTGCAAAAGGGAAGTTGCATGAAATATAAAAGGATTTGCAGTCTTTGCATTCCAAATCCATCCATTCCCTAGAGAACAGCATCTGTGTGGCAGCTCAGATCATGCCACACATTACTCCCTTTCTCCTAGAGTCAGGGTCATGTTAGAACAATGGGTGGAGAGCAGGAAATGCTGCATGGGAAACAGGATTTCATTTCACTGCTGTTGGGATTCTTCCTACAGATCCTCTCCCCTCCCCCAACTCAGCCCTGTCTGTTACCCGGGGTTCTTTCAACCTGGAGCTCTTGGTAACTTTTACTCTGTGCGAGGTGGTGTCAGAGAAGAAATCAGGGGAGACATGGCCGTCCGACCGATAGATGGCTGGCACAAACACGAGTGTTTCCGCTTAAAGCTAAACTTTACTTAGTCTCAAGCACTTACACACGTCCACAATAGGTTGTGAAACACCCCCAACCCTCGATAATTACCGAAGTTGAGAGTGGCTCTCGAGTGGCACAGTGGCAGCTCATCTGCCAGTGGGGGACACAAGATGCATCCAGAGAGAGAGACCAGTCCCGAAGAGTCCCCCTTATTTTATACATTAGTAACACAATGACATGTCCCTTAAAGAAAACTTGTTAAGCAAGCAGTTTCAATGGTTAAGCAAGTGGTTTCCTTCTGATTATCGATTAACCAGATGTGTGTTTTTCCCAGAGTTTGCAGCCTTGAGGTCCTAATAGACAATCCTGAGGGCAGATCCTGCTCTTCTAAAATGCATGTATCAGCAATTTCAAATATTAACATCAACTCTATTAAAAGTATCTTATTATACCATGCCTTTTATTTAGACAATTTGTTTTTGAGGCCAGTGTGTTCAATGTTTTCTTGAAATTTTTTGCATAGGCTTTTTAATTTAATTATATCCTTGGGGTTTTGGTGAATTAAAATGTAGGGGTGTCATGCATACAAGCAGACCCCTTTTGTACCTGTCTTCAGATTTCAGCACTGCATACGCCCACAAAAATGTATGTTTTACTCTACTTAGGGATAACCTGTCCCCCTCTCATTTTTAGGTTTGACTTCTTTATCCACTTTACTCTGGAGGGTCAGAATTTGAGCCTTTTGGTTTCAGGTAGTTTATTTGCTGGCCAGGTATGTCCTTTATCTGTGGCTCCTTTGTGCTGCCACTTATGGGCAGTTCTCTCCTTCCTCTGTCAGTTAGGTACTTTGCATTAACACAGATGCTTTCTGGCTTGCTTCTGGATCCAAAGCCATCAGCAGCTCAGAGACCCTCTCTTAAAAGGGACACAATCAACTTCCAGCCGAGTTTTGATTTCTTTTCACTTTCATCTCCTGTTTCAAAAACACACAGTGATCTGAAAGAGAAAACCCAACCTATTGTGGCTTCCTTTAGAGCCCTAACAGGATTTTACATTGCATTTATTTACCCCTTCTACAATATACATTGCAATGTCCTAGGAAAAATGCACATTCCTTTCATAGTTTAACGTCTATAACATTACATTAGCCATATCAATTTTTATATAAGGCGTAACTGTTTCTTTTGTGCTCACAGAGTTTTCATGTACCTTTATTAAAGTGACAACCTGTTTACTCAGAGCCACCTTAAGGCTCCGTGTTTCTAATGTTGCTTCATACTATGGGGCAGGGGTAGGCAACCTACGGCACAGGTGCCAAAGGCTGCACGTGAGCTGATTTTCAGTGGCACTCACACTGTCCGGGTCCTGGCCACTGGTTCGGGGGGCTCTGAATTTTAATTAATTTTAAATGAAGCTTCTTAAACATTTTAAAAACCTTATTTACTTTACATACAACAATAGTTTAGTTATATATTATAGACTTATAGAAAGAGATCTTCTAAAAATGTTAAAATGTATTACTGGCACGCAAAACCTTAAATTACAATGAATAAATGAAGACTCAGCACAGCACTGCTGAAAGGTTGCCAACCCCTGCTGTGGGGCCATGTGGGTACCCATAGCAGTGCCGCTGACTTTAAGGTATAAATTGTTCCCAAATGTGAAATAGTTGTGGGTGAAGACAAAGTCACAAAGTTCAGCCACCAGGTTTGCCATGACATTATCAGGGATACTGTTCCTGATGGCTTGTAGTCCATCTTTGTGTGGGATGTTGGTGTAGAAGGCTTCTACATCCATAGTGGCCAAGATGGTGTTTTCTGGAAGATCACCAATGGATTGTAGTTTCCTCAGGAAGTCAGTGGTGTTTGGAAGATAGCTAGGCGTGTTGGTAGTGTCGGGCCTGAGGAGAGAGTCTACATAGCCAGACAATCCTGCTGTCAGGGTGTCAATGCCTGAGATGATGGGGCGCCCAGCATTTCCAGGTTTATGGATCTTGGGTAGCAGATCGAATAACCCTGGTCGGGATTCTAGGGGTCTGTCTGTGCAGATATATTTCTGTGCTTTGTCAGGGAGTTTCCTGAGCAGATGGTGTAGTTTCTTTTGGTAACCATCAAGTGGGGTCAGAGGGTAGTGGCCTGCAGAATGTGTTGTTAGAGAGCTGCGTAGCAGCCTCTCATTCATATTCCGATGGTACCAGTCAGCTCTGTGTTCTTGGGGAATCAGGGTGCAGTATCCATCCTGTCTGACTCATGAAAGACACGCCCCCCTCCACACCAGCCTCTGCTTAAACCAAAACCCATCAGAGAAAAGACTTGCAGAGAGCAATGAAGGGTGTTGGGAGACACACCTAGACCCCTCCTGACAAGGGTGAGAAGATTAAGACATCTCCATTAGCATACGGAATGGAGAGCAGAGACAACTCCCCTAGCCTCATCTGCCTGAGAGATGGGACAGAGAGACATCTCAATTTGCATACAGAATGGAGAATAGAGAACCGCACTGAACTCTGGGAGCAGAAAAAGCAGGGAAGCACTGCATCATGGGAATCTCTGCTCTAGATGCTAATGAACCTATACCTGCACACTCCCAGCTCAGCAATTATCAGACCAATTCTAGTGATGAATCCTTGATTGATATCCAAAATACTGAAGCCGCGGAGTTGCATTATGAGCTCCCTGGAAGAAAACACCACCCATAGCCAAGAGTGATCAGCTCCTATTGTTTAGCCTAAAGAAAACCCTTGAGTCATCCGCTTACCTATAAACAAATCTAGTGTTCTCCCTTGGACCATTGTATTTTCTCTACAAAAATTCCTACTCACTCTCCAGTCAGTGTTCTGATGCTTAGATCCAAACTAGGCATCAGTTCCACTGGGACTCCATATTCTCCTGAACGATCGTGCTGGAGACTCTGCCTGTCTTCTGCCGTCAGGACCTTGAGCTGCCACTATTATCTGGGAAACCCGACCAGTTCAAGCTTCAGGGAGCGGTGAGATCCCCTTCCCCTTGTCTTACTCTCTCTTTGTTTTCCTTTCTACCATAGGTATTAACCATTAATAATATAGGTTATGTTGGTTTACCCTCCTTGTGTAGTTACTACTAGTATTCAATAAATAACTTTTATAGTTAAGCTGGTTGCTTCTCTCTCTCTTGCTGAACTTTACTCTCTTGTGTTTTTAGCTTCACCTATTCACTCTACAGCAACGCTTCTTTTACCTAAGCTAAAGATCCCTGCAGCACCCAAAATCCTGTGGGGTTTGCTCATCAGGTAGGTTACTGCCAGTACAGTTGTGTTGTGAGAGTGGGGATAGGGACGTGCTGAATCTGGGACACATGAGGGTAACAGCTTGAAAGTGCTGCCTGACCCAGTCCATGGAGCCCAGGGGCAGATAAGGAGAGGCAGCTTGAACGTGCTGCTTCGTCCAGCCCAGTGAGTCCAGGGACATATAAGGGGTCAGCTTGGCAGTGCTGATTGACCCAGTCCGCTCAGACTTGCTCTGTTAATGTACGTGTGGGTGGGTGTGTTCATCCTGTTCTGGGGCTGGAGGAACCCAGCCCTGGGGAACCTAGGTCCTGCAGGATAGCTCCACTGGGAGGGGACTTGCAGAAGGGAGGAGTAGAGCTCCATGTGAAAACACAAGTGACACAAGCAGCACATTGATAGAATTACAGAACCCCCACCTCCCGAAGAGTAACTGAATAAATGAGCATACCCCAACGTAACGGCCAAATCTAGTAACACCGACCTATTCATGATGGCAGCACCTCTTTTGTCAGCCTTTTTAATTATGATGTCAGAGTTGTTCCTGAGGCTGTGGATGGTGTTGTGTTCTGCACGGCTGAGGTTATGGGGCAAGTGATGCTGCTTTTCCACAATTTCAGCCCATGCAAGTCGGCGGAAGCACTTTATGTAGAAGTCCAGTTTGTTGTTTCGACCCTCAGGAGGAATCCATGCAGAAGCCTTCTTTTTGTAGTGTTGGTAGCAAGTTTTTTCTGGGTTAGTATGTTGTTCAGAGGTGTGTTGGAAATATTATGTTCAGAGGTGTGTTGGAAATATTCCTTGAATCAGATTGACAGAGCCAGAAGAGTACCCAGAAGTCACTCATTACAAGACAAGCCCAACAAAAGAAGTTACAGAATGCCACTAGCCGTCACCTTCAGCCCCCAACTAAAATCTCTCCAGCGCATTACCAAGGATCTACAACCTATCCTGAAGGACGATCCCTCACTCTCACAGACCTTGGGAGACAGGCCAGTCCTCACTTACAGACAGCCCGCCAACCTGAAGCAAATACTCACCAGCAACCAGACACCACACAACAAAAACACTAACCCAGAAACCTATCCTCGCAACAAAGCCCGTTGCCACCTCTGTCCACATATTCAGGGGATACCATCATAGGACCTAACCACATCAGTCACACCATCAGGGGCTTGTTCACCTGCACATCTACCAATGTGATATGTGCCAGCAATGCCCCTCTGCCATGTACATTGGCCAAACCAGACAGTCTCTATGCAAAAGAATAAATGGACGCAAATCAGACATCAAGAATTATTACATTCAAAAACCAGTCAGAGAACACTTCAATCTCCCTGGTCACTCAATTACAGACCTAAAAGTCACAATTATTCAACAAAAAACAACTTCAAAAACAGAATCTAATGAGAAACTGCAGAACTGGAATTAATTTGCAAAATGGACACCATTAAATTAGGCTTGAGTAGAGACTGGGAGTTGATGAGTCATTACATAAACTAAAAACAATTTTCCCATGCTAGTTTTCGCCCTACTGTTATTCATACCTTCTTGTCAACTGTTTGAAATGGGACATCCTGATTATTACTACAAAAGTTTTTTTTCTCCTGCTGATAATAGCCCACCTTAATTGATTAGTCTCATTAGAGTTGGTGTGGCTACCCCTATTTTTTCATGTTCTCTGTGTGTACGTGTGTGTGTGTGTGTGTGTATATATTCCTACTGTATTTTCCACTGCATGCATCTGATGAAGTGGGCTGTAGCCCATGAAAGCTTATGCTCAAATAAATTTGTTAGTCTCTAAGATGCCATAGGTACTCCTGTTCTTTTTGCGGATACAGACTAACATGGCTACCACTCTGAAACCTGTAAAATTAAGGAAATTAGGGGTAGTTTGTGTATGGAGGATGTGTTAAATATCATCATGTTGGGATACGCACTGCAGTGCCTCTGTTTAACTCAGGAACATTTAGCTCTGGGGTAGAATTGGTGGACAAAGTGACCAAGTACCCAAAAAGTGTTTTAGACTAAATCATCAAACGACAGATAAATGTTAATGCGAAATGTTGAAAGTCTTCTTCATTCAGCAAATTATGAAATCTTGCTAAGAAAACGCTAACAATTGGAACATGTTTTGGGAACAAAACAGGGTGTGATGTAAAATAAAATGTCAGTTGAAAATAACTGTGTGAAACGTGTTTTTATGGAGTTCAAGGGGTGTAGGGTTTGTCAAAAGGGAAGTAGGTTGCCCTCTAGTCTACGTGCAGTTAGGCTACAGTTGTCAACAACAACAAGAGGTAGATGAGTGGCCTGTTTCTCTAACAAAGGCCCACCCACCCCACACAGCCCTGGCGCTTGTGCATGAGGGATATAGACTGTTGGGGCATCTGGACCATTGCAAAGCAGCCCCAGAACCCCTCTTAAATCATACCATCTTCTGCTTCAGCTGTAACTTTTCATTTTCCACCCCAGGCCCTCTGCATTAGGACTTAATCATGACCCCTCTGATTTCAACAATGTCTCGGGTCTCATCTACTGTTTCATATTATTTAATGCTGTACAACATCTAGGATTACAGTTTGCATAAAAGTGTTTCATAAAAACAAAACAAAAATGTATTCTCTAGGGGAAGGGCCGTCCCTACCCATATGCAAATTTCCTGGTGCCTTATGCAGCTGCGTACTGCTCCAGCCACTGCCCCGCCCCCACTCCACTTCTACCCCAAAGCCTCTGCCCTGCTCTGCCCTGCCCCAGCTCCTCCCCAGCCCTGCCTCCACTCTCCTGAGGAGTGCAGCAGGGTTGGGTCTGCACTCACCAGTGGTGGGACGTGCAGCGGTCTGGCCCCAGCCATGCTGCCGGTGAGTGCTGGGGGTGGTTCTCCCTGCGTCCCAAGCCAGCCCTGTCCCCCTTGTCCCACTGCAGGGGGGCTGTGTAGGGGCCCAGAATAGCTAGGGATGGTAGGGATAGCCTTGCTCTAGGGGCTTAGCCAAGATAATGATCAACCAAATTGTAATTGTTGCTTTGCAGGCATTGCTACAAAGTAGCTTTAAATTTGTTTTTGTTAATATTTCTGATAGGCTGTAGGATGGGGGAGATAATACCTCATAAAATGAGAAAGTGCTTCCGAACGACAAACGCTTGCACATGGTAAAGCATAACAACTAACACAGAATGGCTGCCTACAAAACTGTCTCACTAAAAGAGTTAGCAACATTCCCCCTAAAACTCAGGACTGCTTTCCTACTCCCATGGCCTGATTGCTTTGTCTGTGGCTTTTTTAAAAATTTGTTTGTCCTTGGTTTAGATTTTTAAAAACATTAGAAAAGAAGGAAAAAAGGGGAGGTGTAGAAAAGTGTGGGGGAGGGGGGAGGAAGACTCCTTATTTCTGGTAAAAAACCAGGTAACTTTTTTTACATAAGCTAATTTTTCTTGTGTTTTTTTTATAAATCCAAACTTCAAAAAGCAATCTTGTTTATTTTTTTGATAATTTTGTTTTTTATTAAAACACATATGTAAACTCTCCTCAACTACGAGTTTTCATATTCTTACCCAGTTGCTGTTTTGGTACTTTAAAAACACTATTTTTAAAAGGATAGGCTAGTATCTTAAGCCTTTTTAGTTCACTAAACTTCTACAAAATATCCCTAAGAGGGGCCTTGTTTTGTTACTGCTCTGTCAATACTGTTTTTTCATGTTAAACTTCAAACATCTGTAAAAAGGTCATGTTATTATGTTACTTCTCAGTCAATGCTGTATTTTCCTGTTAAATGTTAAAAAAAATCTTTTATATAATGAAACCCTTCATGTTTAGCAACTGTTAAAAGTATGGGGGAAAAGTTGAGAGGTGGGGGGGTGTTCTTCAGAGAGGCTATATCTGAGCTTCATACAGTCACAAAGCGATGTTTTTTGTCTTTTTACAATCAGTAAATAGAATAAAATACTTGTTATAACTTTCACAAAGTTTCAATGCAATCTCACCATTTGTTAAAACTTTAACAGCATTTAAAAAGTTAGGAAAGAAGTCTGTGTAAAAAACCAAGCAAACTGAAGGGGTGACCCCTAGAGCCTTGCTAAGGCAGACTACAATGCATGGATCACTGGCTAACCTAATTAGTCTTATCTGTTTTTAAAATGTAGAGAACGCTCCAGCTCCAGCCTGTGCTGTATTATTGTAATGAAATCTATGGACCCAAAACAAACACAGGAGCTTGTACCTGTGTCTCATAGACTCATAGACTCTAGGACTGGAAGGGACCTCGAGAGGTCATCGAGTCCAGTCCCCTGCCCTCATGGCAGGACCAAATACTGTCTAGACCATCCCTAATAGACATTTATCTAACCTACTCTTAAATATCTCCAGAGATGGAGATTCCACAACTTCCCTAGGCAATCTATTCCAGTGTTTAACTACCCTGACAGTTAGGAACTTTTTCCTAATGTCCAACCTAAATCTCCCTTGCTGCAGTTTAAGCCCATTGCTTCTTGTTCTATCATTGGAGGCAAAGGTGAACAAGTTTTCTCCCTCCTCCTGATGACACCCTTTTAGATACCTGAAAACTGCTATCATGTCCCCTCTCAGTCTTCTCTTTTCCAAACTAAACAAGCCCAATTCCTTCAGCCTTCCTTCATAGGTCATGTTCTCAAGACCTTTAATCATTCTTGTTGCTCTTCTCTGGACCCTCTCCAATTTCTCCACATCTTTCTTGAAATGCGGTGCCCAGAACTGGACACAATACTCCAGTTGAGGCCTAACCAGCGCAGAGTAAAGCGGAAGAATGACTTCTCGTGTCTTGTTTACAACACACCTGTTAATGCATCCCAGAATCATGTTTGCTTTTTTTGCAACAGTATCACACTGTTGACTCATATTAAGCTTGTGGTCTACTATGACCCCTAGATCTCTTTCTGCCATACTCCTTCCTAGACAGTCTCTTCCCATTCTGTATGTGTGAAACTGATTGTTCCTTCCTAGGTGGAGCACTTTGCATTTATCTTTATTGAACTTCATCCTGTTTACCTCCGACCATTTCTCCAATTTGTCCAGATCATTTTGAATTTTGACCCTGTCCTCCAAAGCAGTTGCAATCCCTCCCAGTTGGGTATCGTCCGCAAACTTAATAAGCGTACTTTCTATGCCAACATCTAAATCGTTGATGAAGATATTGAACAGAACCGGTCCCAAAACAGACCCCTGCGGAACCCCACTTGTTATACCTTTCCAGCAGGATTGGGAGCCATTGGGAGCTGTCTCAGCAAACGGGTTGCAAACAAATTAAAAACAAAGACATTCTGATAATGCAACAGAAAAATTCATCAAAAGTCCTAAGAAAATGAAAGCTTAATATAACTTTCACATGGATTTGTTAAAAAGTGGGAAGGAAAATAAACTTGTATCTGATCCACTGGATTACAGAATAAGGGGAATATAAACTAGCTGTTACTAAGGTTCTGTGGTTTTCACTCTAGGGTGTTTTCTGCATGCTCATTTTTTTTTAAATTGAAACACGTAAAAATATTAAATAAAGGGCTCTGTCTTCATATATGCTTGTCTTTTAAAGTGTTTGTTCCTTTAAAAAACTGAATGTAACTTTTACTTGTATTTGTTAAAAAGCAGGCAAAGAAGCAACCTTCTTATCTCTGATCCACTGGCTTACAGAGGCTGTTTTTGCTGACAGTGGCTTTGCTGCAAAAGCATGCTATTTCAAATTGTCCTTACTAAAAAATGACCAGTGCTAGTCTAAAATATAGGGGGGAAACCTTTTTTATCACTATACGTTACTTTTATAAACAGGTTTTCTGTGTTTTTAACCCTGGGTTGTTTCAATAAAAAGTGAGTATGCAGAAACACATAAGCAAAAGGGCTAAATTAAAAATTGTTTCTTCAGATAGACTTCTAATCCACTAACTTCAAATGGCTGCTTCAAATTGTTCTCACTAAAAACATGGGGAAAAGTTTTTAAAAACTTTTGCGTAGTAACGGTTTGTGGGTTTATGCCTGGGTGCTTCTGCATGCTCTTTTTAATTGAAACATATGCAAAGGGACTAAATGAAAGGATGTGTCTTCATATAGGCTTGTCTTTTACAGTGTTTATCCCTTTACAAGCCTTTTACCTCTATTTGTTAAAAACTTTGACAAATTACTTTTATAAACTAACTGGCTGTGGTTTTAACCCTGAGGTAATTTCTGTTTTTATTTAACATTTTTAATAAGATTAGTTACAAAGCAATGTCTTCTTCACATGACAAAAGGAAATGTTTATTTCAACAAGTATTTGGTATAACTTTGTTTTAAAAGCAGGCCTAGGCTGTCTTGTTATGTTCTGGCCTCCTTATCTCTGATCCAGTGACTCACAGATGCTGTTTTTGATGACAATGGCTTTGTTGAACAAGCATGCTGCTTCAAATTGTTCTTACTAAAAAATGACCAATGTTAGTCTAAAACATAGGGGGAAACTTTTCTATCACTATACGTTATTTTTATAAACAGGTTCTCTGTGTTTTTAACCCTAGGATGTTTCTCCATAATAGTTTTTTTATTGAAACACACATGCAAAGGGGCTAAATGAAGGGATGAGTCTTCATATAGGCTTGTCTTTTAAAGTGTTTATCCCGTTACAAGACTTAATATAAATTTTACTTGCATTTGTTTAAAAGTCTGGGGAAGAAGCTGCCTTCTTATCTCTGATCCACTGATTCACAGATGCTGTTTTTGCTAACAGGGGTTTTGCAGCAGCTTCAAATTGTCCTCCCTAAAAAATAACCCATGTTAGTCTAAAACACAGGGGAAACCTTTTAAAAAGGTTACTAAGGGCTTATGGTTTTAACTTTTATTAAAGTCCCTATGTAAAAGGGCTACATGGCGGGGAAAATGCTTGGTGTCTTTTTTTAGATAAGAATAAGGCACATAAAGGGGGGTGGGGGAGATGGCTCTTGTTTAAAAACCTTGGGACTATAGGATTGGTTCAGGAAAATGAATTCTATGACACTGCTGTAGAACAATATCTGACTGGGCCGATCCAAAGGCAGTGATAACAAGCCCGAGGGACTGTGAACCTGGAAAGTTTCCTCTTTCTGCAGAAATACTTGGAAGGGTAAGATCTCTCTCTCTGACTCAACCACGTGCTGTCTATCTTTGCCCTTTGCAAAGGGGCTTTCTTTTCCCTTTCCCCTTTTCCTGTTCTCTTTTAACCTATTTTTATATGTTTCTCTTTCATTTAACTCTTTTTAAATGCTCTTTTCTTAACCTATCCTTGTATTTAATAGTTTAAATGCTTTTCTATTAACCTTCCTTTATACTTTTTACCACGTACTTACTAAACAGCTTCCTTTATATGTTTCTCTTTTATTTAACTCTTTTTAAATGCTCTTTTCTTAACCTACCCTTATATTTAATACACCTTTTACATTTATTGCAAAAAATTTTATTCTTTAATAACATGCCAGACTAGGCCTTTAAAATAATCTCTCCTTACTAAACCTCACCAAAAATCTCTCTTCTTTAATAACTTGCCTCTATTTGAGGTTATACTACTCATAGACATTATTTATATTGGGCCCTCCACAGTTCCTCTGGCCGGATAAGTTTGCTTGGAGTTCAAGGGCACTAAGCTTGCCAGTCTGGCTCCAGAATGAACCTGCCACTGTACTAGAGGAAGCAGACAGGCAATGTCACGTCTTGTCATGGATGCAGACGACACATGATTGGAGGAGCAGCTGGAACACACTTTGAGAATTCTGGGCAGGGCCCTAGTTCCCCTGACAGATCAGCAGCCTGGAACTAGACCTGGGATATCTCTGCTCACAAAGACTTTCTGTTTGTGCGGCATTCAGCTCATGCTGGAATCTGCCTCCGAGTAGACCAGCCACCAGCATTCTGCTGAGATTCCAAAAGGAGCTGAGCCCGGTGACTGGGCACAGAGTGTTTTCCACTTAGGGAAAGGGAAGCTTCTTTCTCGCTGTGTCTCTGATATGAGCAGCACCATTTCCTTCCTGGACTTCCGCCCCCGTCACTGTGACTGGAACTAAAAACTAAAGGAAACCTGCCAGGGAGGGGGACCGCCTCCTCGGCCAGCCCAGTCTCTCTCCAGTCGGGCATGTTTGGGCTTTCCTGACTCTGGGCAGTCAGGACTCACTTCAGGGCCATGAGATTCCAGGAGATGTATCTCCTTTTCCTCCTGCTGCGCCTGACAGGTAAATTTTCTTCCCCTGGTGGGAAACCCATGGCATCTGCACTGGTTCCCCAAAGAATTTCCAGGGGCTTGTCGATTGCACAGCCGGGGTGATCACATTCCATAAAGTCTGCTTCGGGCCATGCAGTTGTAATGCTGCAGCTGCACTGGGGCGGGGTCCCTGCAGGATGGGCTGGGAATGGTGACGAGGCGCTGGTTACCTGCTCTGGAGGGTGCAAGGTTGGAGAAATGGGGCTGAAAGGACGGCAAGGAAAAATCCTAGGTTCTTAACAGCTGGAAAGAGGCAGTGACAGCATGGCTCCCGAACCAACTAGCTGAGCTGGCAGGGTACAGTGCTGAGGCTCTGGGACAGCAGACTCCCTTCATCTCTCTCTGTCTCATCCTTCGATGGGACCCCTCAGGAGGTCCAGGACAATGGGACAAGGGTTCTAGGTTAACGGGGAGCTCTGAGATACTCTCAGACTTCGGACCCTAGAGAAATCACCTGCCCCACTGATGCAGCCAGCCTGGGCATGATCCACGTGTGTGACAATGCTGGGCCACTAAAGAATGGGCTTAATTAGAAAGAAGGCCAGAATTTCCCCTGTTGGTATTGTCACCATCTGGACTGTCTGATGAGCCATCCAAGAGACATCAGGCTGGGGCAGGTGCACTGTTCTAGTCTCCCTCTCCTGTGCTCCCTCTCCTCTCCCAGTTAGAGCACACTATGGCTCGGGGCAGGGAGCAGAAGCTTTTGAGGAGAAAAGAGCAGAGATTTTGTGTCTAGGTCACATGGCTTGTAATAGCAACTGCCATGACCTAGCAGAAGAGCCGCAGTCGAAAGAGAGAGGGGAAGGCCCCGCTCTGGCTGGCAGGGCAAGGGCAGGGAACAGCCAGGAGTCCCACTGACACTGCAGGAAATGTGCCCTACACAGAGCTTCTCGCTGGTTCATTGTTCTCGCACTGGATCAGACCTAGCCATGTGCTGGCAGTCAGTCCCGCTCAGCCACGCAGTCACCTGCAGCCAGGGTAGATGTCGAAGGTCATCTGGGAGTGACTTAAAAGTTCATGTCTAAGAGATGGGGCAGGTTGAAACCCAGGAGAGCCAAAGGCCTGTATCCTGCTGAGCTGTGTCAGGGCCATGGCTTCCCACACGCTCTCTCTCCCTCTCATCCCTCCTGCACAGCTGCCATTCTGGACATTACTCTGGTCGCCAATGTGCAAAGTCCATCTCACACCAGTTTCTACCTCTCCTGTGTGATGGGCGAGCGAGCTGTGAGCTACCTCCAGATCGAGAGGGACAATAAAATAGTGATGACTCATCCCAACACAAAGTTCCAGAACTACAGGAATCGCAGCAATGAGGTCCAAGCCAGAGGCTTTTCGGTGGCGGATCTGGTGGGGATTTTATACTGCCTGGGGAAGACCCAGATGGAGCAGGCCAGGGTGGTCTACGTGCATAACAGCCGGAATGGTAAGTGGCTGCAGGACAGCAGGCCTGCCCCAAGCATTCTCTGAGGAGTCTGGGAGTGCGACATCAGCATGCCTGGTAATGGCTGAGCATACGTGTGGGCGTGCGTGACTGCAGTAGCACTGGGCAGGCCAGAGTTATGCTGCCTCCTGAGGCTGTTAGCACTCAGAGGCCAGAGAATGGTATTTGAGCAGCTGAACTACTGAAGGGACCTTGGCTAAGGGCAGAGTTTCTAGTGACCAGGTCAAACCTCCATATGTCAGCATGGGAGTCTGGCTGTGGGCTGATTCCCAGAATGGTCTCAGAAGGACTTTGGGAAGTCCAGAACTGCTGGGGCCATGAAAGTGGCATTGAACAGCTAGAAAAGAGATAGAGCGTGGCCCAGCCTGGCTGTTGCAAATGAGCATCAATGGGATTCTGCATGTTCCTAGAGAAGGGCGACAAAGGTGTGACAAGATTATGGCGATCAACAGATGGCTCAGGCAGTGATGCTATAAGGAGGGCTTTGTGATGTACGGCCACTGGGAAGCATTCATGGACAGAGGACTGTTCTCTCGGGATGGACTTCACCTGAGTAAGGAGGGAAATAGATTTCTAGGATGGAGGCTGGCACAACTGATTAAAAGAGCTTTAAACTAGGAATTTGGGGGAGATGGTTGGGAGATGTCCAGGTAATCTCCACACCGGAATTTAACATTGAGAGGGAAGAAAACAAAGTAAGAGAGGATACAGCCATGGGTAGGAGAATGGACATAAGGAGGAAGGGTACTGTAGGTACAGTTCTAATAGGTGATACTGGCGGTAGAATGCCTGTGCCTAATCAGGTAAAGAATGTCAGTGAAGCCAAACGGCAAAAATTAAGATATTTGTACACTAATGTGAGGAGCCTAGGTAACAAAATGGAGGAACTAGAGCTACTGGTGCAGGAAGTGAAACTGGATATTATAGGCATAACAGAAACATGGTGGAATAGTAGTCATGACTGGAGTAAAGGACCGGAGATAGGACCGGGATATCATACAGGAAGATCTGGATGACCTTGTAAACTGGAGTAATAGTAATAAGATGAGATTTAATAGTGAAAAGTGCACTGTCATGCATTTGGGGATTAACAACAAGAATTTTGGTTATAAATTGGGGACGCATCAGTTGGAAGTAACAGAGGAGAAGAAGGACCTCGGAGTATTGGTTGATCACAGGATGACTATGAGCCGCCAATGTGATATGGCTGTTAAAAAACCTAATGCGGTCTTGGGATGCATCAGGCGAGGTATTTCCAGCAAAGATAAGGAGGTGTTAGTACCGTTATACAAGGCACTGGTGAGACCTCATCTGGAATACTGTGTGCAGTTCTGGTCTCCCATGTTTAAGAAGGATGAATTCAAACTGGAACAAGTACAGAGAAGGGCTACTAGGATGATCTGAGGAATGGAAACCCTGTCTTATGAAAGGAGACTCAAAGAGCTTGGCTTGTTTAGCCTAATCAAAAGAAGGCTGAGGGGAGATATGATGGCTCTGTATAAATATATCAGAGAGATAAATATCAGGGAGGGAGAGGAATTATTTAAGCTCAGTACCAATGTGGACACAAGAACAAATGGATATAAACTGAACACTAGGAAGTTTAGACTTGAAATTAGACGAAGGTTTCTAACCATTAGGGGAGTGAAGTTCTGGAACAGCCTTCCAAGGGGAGTAGTGGGGGCAAAAGACATATCTGGCTTCAAGATTAAGCTTGATAAGTTTATGGAGGGGATGGTATGATGGGATAGCCTAATTCTGGCAATTAATTGATCTTTGATTATTAGAAGATAAATATGTCCAATGGTCTGGGATGGGATGTTGGATGGGATGGGATCTGAGTTACTACAGAGAATTCTTTCCTGGGTGCTGGCTGGTGAGTCTTGCCCACATGCTCAAGGTTTAACTGATCGCCATATTTGGGGTCGGGAAGGAATTTTCCTCCAGGGCGGATTGGCAGGGGCCCTGGAGGTTTTTCACCTTCCTCTGCAGCGTGGGGCATAGGTCACTTGCTGGTGGATTCTCTGCACTTTGAGGTCTTCAAATCACAATCTGAGGACTTTAATAACTCTGACATAGGTTAGGGGTTTGTTACAGGAGTGGGTGGGTGAGATTCTGTGGCCTGCGTTGTGCAGGAGGTCAGACTAGATGATCATAATGGTCCCTTCTGACCTTAAAGTCTATGAGTCTATGAGTTCCTCCATTGCCTGGACTCTAGGGCTATATCCCCTTCCTGAGCTCAGAGTTCTTTTCGAGGGGCCAGGCTCAGTGTGGGGCACATCACAAGCTTCTCCGCTTTGGGCAGGTCATCGAGGACAGGTCCCTGTTGGAGAGTTTGTCTTGGACCCTTTGATTTCTGTCCTGGGCAGCTTGTTCTGTGTTCCCTGTTCTAGCTGGATGACGGTTCTACGTAGAGTCTTTACTGGCTTGTGGATTTGCTCCTAGCTCCTTGGTTACACCCTGGCCCTGTATGAATTACAGTCCTGTCACAGAGTAGGAGGTAAGAAATTACCCACTAAGCTGACACCATTGCAGAGGTGTCTGAGAGACTTAGGCCAGCACTTGAATCAGGGTGATAGCTACTGTACATCCAGTGACGAGTGCCAGACTGTAGCAGAATGGAGAGATTGCAGAATGAGGCCCACCTGAGGAAATCTGGTGATTCCTGTGTAAAACCAGCCAGTTTTAAATAGTAATAAAGTCCAGTTGGGGAAGGAGCTGGAGGGAGGTTCCAGGACAGGCCAGAAGCTCAGAGCAATAAGAGGCAGTGAAAAGGGGGAAACCCAGAAAACTGCCACAATATCCATAGAGACTGCAGGGAAGGCCCCTGAGTTGCCAGGGAAATGCTTTCCAGGCAGGCAGGGAGCCATGGGAGCAGCCCTGCTCCAACTGGGAAGAAGCTGAGCAATAACCTCAGGGTTTTGTCTCTGTCAAGGGCATTTTGGACTTGATTCTGGTCAATGGTGACCCCAGAAAGGGGGAACTAAAGACTGTAACCTGGCTGGAGGGCCCTGTGACCTGGCAGAGAAACCACCACAGCGCTGGAGTGACTGTCCACGGGGGCGCTAGCTACATGGCATCTGGTCGTGAGGGGACTCCCAGCCGTTCAGCTAAGTGGAGTGTGAATGCAGTAGCTGGAAACAACCTGAGGCCCCAGGAGAGCAGTTCAAGTCTAAGGCTACATCTTCACTACCGGCCGTATCGGCGGGTAGCAATTCATTTCTCGGGGATCGATATATCGCGTCTCATCTAGACGCGATATATCGATCCCCGAACGAGCTCCTATTGATCCAGGAACTCCACCAACCCGAACGGCGGTAGCAGAGTCGACAGGGGTAGCCGCGGACATCGATCCCGCGCCATGAGGACTGCAGGTAATTTGATCTGAGATACTTCGACTTCAGCTACGTTATTCAGCTGAAGTTGCGTATCTTAGATCGATTTTCCCCCGTAGTGTAGACCAGCTCTAAGATGACAGACCTAGATAATTTAACATGCTTTTAGCTGTGGCGCTTTGCTGTAGGGTTCCTGACCAGGGCCGAATAGTGTTGGTTGATCAGGAAGGTTTGTGGGGAGGGAGGCAGTTTCTGGTGTGAATGCACACCAGTCACACCACATGAGCCTGCTGAGATGAGGCTGCTCCCCAGGACCGGTATACAAGGCCCTGGGGACAGAGATACTAGCAGCTCTGGAGGCAGATGCCACTGGAGACTGGGTCTGGAGATCAGCAACAAGCTTGTGTCTTACATCTGGCCCAGCAGCACATCATGGAACAGAGACTCAGGGTCTGTCTACACAGCAAAGAAAAACCATGGCTGGCCCATGCCAGACAATTCTGGCTCAGACTGCGGGGCTGTTTCATTGCTCTGAAGAGTTTCAGACTTGGACTGGAGCCTGAGTTCTGAGATACCCCCACCAGCCTGCATGGTCCGTGACATCAGAAGTCTACACAGCAATGAAACACCCCACGAGCCCAAGTAGGCTGGCACAGGCCAGCCATGGGGTTTTTCTTTGCTGTGTAGACATACTCTAAGGCCCAGTGCTCTTATAGTCAAAGATCCAGGAAGCGGGAACATCTGCCTGTAAAACATCCTACCTGTTACTTCTCAGCATTAGCTTCTGAGTAACCCGCCTGGACACCACTATAGGGAGCTGTGTACTGACACTCGAAGCATCTACCCTTTAAAGTTGCTACACGGAACAACACAGCAACTGACTAATGCTTGGGTTCCCCTTGGGATGGGGATGGCACAAGAAGCCTTCCCCATATCGCAACTGTTGCACAAGGGCTGATCCCTATGCTCCTAAGTTCAAGGGCCAAGCAGTACTAGCCACCCCAATTGCATACATGCATGCTGGTGGGTCTGGGCAGCATGACTCTGCATTGTCCCCAACAAGGGCCAGAGCCTGAAAGGTGCTAAGCAGCCCTTAATCTTAGGTAACTAGTAACCATGAGTGTTGGATTCTCACACCCATACTCAGACTCATATCTTACTGCCTAGGTACTACAATGCTGGGTATGTTTATGATAGGGAACGCAGGCAGCGATGCCTGTAGTTAAGGTTGCCTGACACTTTCTATTATAAGACCCTGTTATCAGATGCTTATAACTTTGCCAAACTTTATTCTTATTATTTGTATTGTGCTTAAGGGCTCTAGTCATGGATCAGAATTCCAGTGTGCTGGGCATTGCACAAACACAGAACAGAAAGGTGGTCTCTCCCCTCAGCTAAGAGATAAATATAGCCAGATCATAGAATATCAGGGTTGGAAAGGACCTCAGGAGGTCATCTAATCCAACCCCCTGCTCAAAGCAGGACCAATCCCCAGACAGATTTTTATCCTAGTTCTCTAAATGGCCCTCTCAAGGATTGAACTCACAACCCTAGCTTTAGCAGGCCAATGCTCAAACCACTGAGCTATCCCTCCCCCAAGCTGGCAGCTTGCAAACAAAGAGGGGTGGTCAGCATGACGAGCAGCAGTCTCTGCACACTAGCAGCCTAACCACTGTTGTTTTTGTAGGGATTGTGGCTAAGGAAAGTTGTGAAGAGACATTTAAATGTGGACAATGAGTTAGCTTTGCAGATGTCTATGGGGAGCCACTCCCATGTGTATGAGGCAGCATGAGAGAAAGCACAAAGGTGTTTGAAACTGTAAGAAGTGGGCAATGGAGACCATCATGGGCCGATCAGAGGAGAGCACTGACAACTGGAAAAATGAACGAGACTCGAGGAGATAGGTAGACTGGGATTGACTGTGAAGGACCTTGAAAGTGACAACAAAGCAGCTTATGCTGGATGTGAAAGAGAAGGAGGAGCCACTGGAGGGATTCAAAGAAAGGGCTGACATGGTCAAAGTGACAGGGTAGGAAAATAACCTTTGCAGCAGCAGCATTCTGAATATGAGTGGGACAAGACCGCATTTGTCAAGGCCAGAGAGGATGTGGCAATAATCAAGATAAAAGATGATGAGATTCAGGACACGGGTTTTAGCTGTGTGGATGGATAAGAAAGGCCATATCTTAGAGATGTTATGCAGAAAGAAATGAAAATTTATATATCATCTGGATGTGAGGATCTAGAGCAGTGGTGGGTTGTACGCTGCCCGTCAGGCTAATTCGCTGACAGGCCGTGAGATAGTTTGTTTACATTGACTGTCTGCAGGCACAGCCACCCACAGCTTCCAGTGGCCGCGGTTTGTCGTTCCCGGCCAATGGGAGCTGTGGGAAGCGGCACGGGCCACAGGAACATGCTGGTTGCCGCTTCCCACAGCTCCCATTGGCTGAGAACGGATAGCCACGTCCACTTGGAGCTGCAGGCGGCCGTGCCTGTGGACGGTCAATGTAAACAAACTGTCTCGTGCTCCGCCAGTGGATTAGCCTGATGGGACGAGTGCAGCCCATGTGCCTCAGGTTGCCCATCATTGATCTAGAGAAAGGTCCAAGCTGAAGATGCCACTCAGGTTACGGGCTTGTTACCGACAGGATGATGTTATCCACAGTGATTGAGAAAGGAAGTAGTGGAGGATTTGGGTGGCAAAAATTAGGAGCCCTATTTTAGTCAGGTTGATCTTGAGCTGACAGCTTGTCATCCATAAGGAAGTGAAAGAGAGAGAGGCTGAGATTGTAGTTTGGGCAGATGGAGACGGGTCTGGAGTAGATGTATATCTGTGAGTTATCCACATAGAGGTGGTTGTTGAATTTCTGTTTGCAATGAGATTGCAAAGAGATAAGGTGTCAAGGGAGAAGAGAAGGGGACCAAGGACATGGTACAGGACTTTGAGGTGGATTTAAAGGTTCCGACCCTACTGATGACCTATGTGGGTTCCCATGCAAACTTAATTGTCCCCCCTTATGCATATGCATTATGCAACAATCCTCGATACATGATCGCATGCTACTTTTTCATAGGATCCCACCTCATTCAGTGAGTAGATTGTCATTCAGTATCTTTTTTAATCCCTCATATAATGTGTGCCCTCTTGCCTTATTTGGATACATCCCATCCAAGCCCAGGACTCAATATAAAATTATTAATTTCCTCTTAGGTGTTTCTGTGGTGCTCTTGCCATAGTATCTCAATTAATTTATCTTCACAACACCCCAGTGAGATGAGTTAGTATTTTAATCCCCACTTTACAGATGGGAAATTGAGGCACTGAGACATTAAGGCCAAAATTGTTAGAAGTGTCTAACTGAGACACACAAGGCTTGAGTTCCCAGACTTTTTTGCAGTTTTACAGCACTTTATATTTTCAAAGCACAGCTCCAGTTGACTTCAGTTGCAGTTGTGAGCACTTACCATTTCTGCAAATCTGGCCCCAGGTATCTTACACTGGGCACCCAGAAAATGAGGACCACACAATTGTGAACTCCTAGGTTTTAAGTAACTTGCCCAGCATCACAGGGGAACTATGTGGCAGAGGTGGAGATACAATTCTCCAAGGCAGCATTCAGCTCCCTTATCCAGGAGACCATCCTTTCTTTTCCTGCAGTTCTCTGTCTCATTCACCGCACACCTTCCCACTTCTGCAACCAATGAAGCAGGAGTCTTACAGACAACAATATCACTCACTGCACAACCCTGATACATCTCCAGAGCACCATTCATCCTGTGCACGGAATGAGGCAAGGGGCCTGTGGAAAAAAATAGTATATGATCAGGTAATCAAAGGCTGTGTCATAATGCATACACACAGGGGCGGGGGGTGGGGGGTGCAGATAAGGCTGCACGGGCAGCCTTAATTATGGCACTTCCTAACTTTTTAATGGTTGACTTTGAAACTTTGATGTTCTTTTAACAATTTTTAGGATCTGTAAATACCTAAGATAGATTCCAGTGGGTAACAGTGATCACTACACACTTACAAAGCTGTATTATTAGCCACACAGATTTCACAGGAAACATTAAACTGACCATTTGCTGTGAAAACCAGAAAATCCCCAAGAGAACTGTGAAATCCTTTGGCTGCACTAACTGTGTTGTGCACACGTGCAGAGACGTGGGTGAGTCTGTGCCCACAATCTCATTGCAGCAGATCAGACTGTGGGAAGTGGGTGGCAGGGCTGGTTGCCTGCCCAGGGGCTCTCTTGGACCAAGCCCGTGGACCAGGCCACTAACAGCAGCTGGGGGAGATGGGAAAAGAAACTGTAGGAACAATCTGAGAGGGGCACTTCCCTTCTGCTATCTTAACAAAGGAAAGCTCCAGGAGGTTGAAGAGCAACGGGCTTTTGGCCCTTTTGAAGCAAGTGGGTGCCCCAGCATAAGCACAGCTGGGCTACATTCATACTTCCACACATGCCCTGTGAACCGTCCTGCTCCCCTCTCCAGCCTATACTATGCAACAAGAAGTCCTCTGCAAACCTGCCATCACTCCCAGCCATACAACAGTGCCTCACTCCAAAGCCTTCTTAATGCCCAGTTATTGTGGCCAGCAAAGCGCTCTCTGGTGGTGGCAGTGATTACTGCAAGGCGTCCAGGTACAGCTCTCACAGAGTGGTAGCCGTGTTAGTTTGTATCAGCAAAAACAACAAGGAGTCCTTGTGGCATCTTAGATACTAACACATTTATTTGGGCATAAGCTTTCATGCTAAAACCCACTTCACTGGATGCATGGAGTGAAAAAAACAGTAAGCAGAATACTGTATATATTATAGCACATGAAAAGATGGGAGCTGCCTTACCAAGTGGGGGATCAGTGCTAATGAGCCAATTCAGTTAAGGTGGAAGTGGCCTAGTCTCAACAGTTGACAAGAAGGGATGAATACCAAAGGAGGGAAAATTACTTTTGTAGTACTAACGAGGCCAATGCAATCAAGGTGGCCAATTTCCAACAGTTGACAAGAAGGTGTGAGTATCAGCAGAGGGAAAATCAGCAGAGCCGGTACAGCTAGTCTGTTAATGTTTGTTCCCGAGTGACCTTCCTGTCTTGCACCCCCCACCGCCTGGGTTGTGACTAGCCTTGTACTGGTTAGTACAAGAGGGCAATTCCCCCTCCTTTGTGCTAGGCTTGTGGACACTGGGGAATCCAGACAGACAGAGACTCTGTGTCTGTGTGTACTCCTGCTCCCCTCCTTGCCTTACACCTCCTGCCACATGGTGGGCTGGACTTAGAAGGTTCAGAGAGGGCAGAGACCATCACTGACAGTGTTTGACCCCGTCTCTCTCATGCATGGGCCTCTCTGGGGTTCTCTGTTCTTCCGGCAGTCAGACCACATGGTCATTGCTTGCTCATAGAGATACCGGGGTCCTGACTTCCTGTGCCCATGGGTGAAAATGTTGACTAGAGGCCCCAAGCAGGAGCAGTGCAGCTCCCTCCTCAGCACCTGCAAGGAGCTCACAGCCTGTGATACAGCCAGGGACGAGGTGACTCCCAGCCACACTGCAGAAATCCTGTCTGAGAGGTAACTTCATTGTCATTTGGATTTCAGAATGGCCTGGAGCATAGCGGAGGCTGGAACAATGTGTATAGAGAGCAGTGGAACCAAACCGTAAACCCTGGATATGATGGAAACCACTTCAATTCAGGGCATGTATGGAGCACAGGGTGTGAGGAGCTCCCATCTCTACATCCCAGTGCCCAGGATATCAGAGTGCTGCTTGGCCTGGCTCTGCCCTGCTCTCAGCAACGTCAGCAATGAGACTGTGCCATAGAAGGCCACGTTAACTTTTTCTTTTTTTTGGTCCACAGGATGTTCCAGGGGTTGGCAGTTCCTCCACAGCAGCTGTCCCCTCTTGGGAAAGGGAGGTCACTGTGGACACTCAAACACCCTCCTAAGCTTTACCCTCCTTTCTCCATTTCTCTGTAGCCCACCTGGTCCCACTGAAAGTCACCCAGACTGTGAGCATTGCGGACTCAGCCACCTTCTCTGCCAAAGTCCTTCACAAGAAGAACACGGATGTCTTGTGGAAAAGAAATGGCAAGTGATCCAGTGAGCGGCTTCCCCTGGCTGGGGAAGGCAACCTAGTGAGCAGTCCCCTCACACCCCAGCAGGAGACCCTAGGAAGCCATGCCCCGAAGAGATTAATAGCTAATAGAGGCAGAAGGGACCCCTGTGATCAGCTAGTCTGACCTCCTGTATAACACAGGCCATGAAGCTTCCTTGAATTAATTCCAGCCTGAACCAGAGCAGACCTTTCAGAAAAACATCCAACCATGATTTAAAAATTGCCAGTGATGGAGAATCCACCACAGCCCTTGGTAAATTGTTCCAGTGGCTTGTTAAACATTTGTGCCTTATCACCAGTCTGAATTTGTCCAGCCATTGGCTCGTGTTAGACCTTTGGCCACTGGAGCTCTCCTACCATCAGATTTCTGTTCTGCATGCAGGTTATTATTGACTATGATCAAATCATCCCTTAACCTTCTCTTTGATGAGCTAAGTAGATGGAGTTCCCTGAATCTACTATTAGAAGGCAGGTTTTCTAATCCTTTAATCATTCTCGTGGCTCTTCTCTGAACCCTCCTCAATTTATCAACATCCTTCTTGAATTGTGGACAACAGAACTGGACACAAGATTCCAACAGCAGTTGCACCAGAACCAAATACAAAGGTTAAAATAACCTCTCTGCTCCTACTCGAGATTCCCCTGTTTATGCATTAGCCCTCTTGGCCACAGCCTCACACTGGAAGCTCCTGGTCAGCTGTTTATCCACCATGACCCCCACATCTTTTTCAGAGTCATTGCTTCCCAAGATAGAGTCCCTCCCACAGCAGGAGACCCCAGTGATCCACTCCCTTTGCCAGGCTGGAGCAGGCAACCCTAGTGAAACAACCAGACTGTTGTGGATACATAGGGCCAGGGACCCCAGAGAGCTCTGGACCAGGTTCCAAGGTGCACACACAGCCAGGGCACATGATCTCCCAAAACCCCTCCCCACAGGGTCAGAGTGAGGGCTCAGTGAGACCTTCCTCCACACATGACTGAACCCTACATTGCATGAGCCCAGGACAAGTGGCAAGTGAGCCCCACCTCCGCCCTGCTCCAGATGCAAATGAGGCTGGGGCAGTGCCCCCTCCCCGACTGCTCTAGAAGTAGTCAAGGCAGTTGCATTGAGCAGGATGAGCCTTGGCAGTTTCTGGTCCAGACTGTGCCATTGCCATAGGCTCCAGGCACTCACTCTGCAGTGTTTCTAGACCCCCCTTCTCCTAGGTATGTTTACACTGCAATACCTGCCAGTGTGGGGAGACAGACACACTAGCTCTGCTCACGATAGCACCCTAATACCAGCAGGGCAGGCTTGCTGGAGTGGCCTGGCTGGCAGCTCAGGCTGGCTGCCTGAGCACAAACCCACCCAGTCCCCTGGGCTATGTACGTGGGTGCAGGGCCGGCTCTAGCAATTTCGCCTCCCCAAGCACGGCGGCATGCCGCAGGGGGCGCTCTGCCGCTCGCTGGTCCCGCGGCTCCGGTGGACATCCCGCAGGCATCTCTGCGGAGTGTCTGCTGGTCCTGTGGATGCTCCACCGGAACCGTGGGACCAGCGGACCCTCCGCAGGCACGCCTGTGGGAGGTCCACCAGAGTTGCGTGCTGCCCTCCCGGCAACCAGCAGAGCGCCCTCCGTGGCATGCCACCCCAAGCACGCCCTTGGCACGCTGTGGCCTGGAGCCGGCCCTGCGTGGGCGGCTAGCTGGAGCCCCTGCATCTGCTAGTCCTGTGAACAGAGCTAGTTTGTGCCTGTCTATCCATGCTGGGGAGCATGCACCCTGCTGCAGTGCAGACAGACCCTGACAGATATTGCCTCCATCTGATGCGGTCCCTCCAGACAGTGCTGCCTTGAGGGCTCAGACCTACCCTGGATGGAGTGCCTCACTAACCAGGGAGAGGAGGAGTCAGGCTGCACCATTTGTCTGACCCCTTCCTTATCTGGGATCCTGAACCCTATCCCCTACAGACAGCCATGGGACTGGCCACCAGGGATTGGCTCATGCCCTTGCGCTCGCTTTGCTGGCCTGGCCTTTCAGGAACAGTCCAGGAGAGACCTGATGCTCACCAACATCCTAGAGACGTGTCTGGGTCATCAAGCTGAAGAGGGCAGAGCCGCTCGGTGCTGCCCAGCTGCACATGGTTGGCTCTCCCTAGAGGGACTAACAGGGACAGGGTTTGACTCAGGCCAGCTCCGGTGTTGGGTAACTTCAGGACCTGATGCCATTTGCCCTCTTTCCTTAATTCAGGTACCTTCTACCAGACAACGCACCGAGGTGAAGTGAATGGGACGCTGTTCACCTTAACCCTTTCGGATGTGGGTCTGAGTGAGAATGGGGTGTACAGTGCCACATTCATAGGAGACAGTCCCCTGACAAGTGCCTTCTACAGACTGATTGTGAGAGGTAAGATTGCTGTGGGACCTCAGGGCTGGGTCTGGAGCCTGGCTGGGGTAGGGAACAGTGCAGGAATGCCACTTGGGGCCAGAGCCTAGGCTCCAGACATACAACAGACCCACTGGAGAAGGGGCTGGTGGGTGTGAGGGCTCAGTCTAGGCTGGGACCTGGCCCAAGAGAAATGGGGGTCTTGGATTTGGGGTCAGACAAGCAGATATGGGCCCTGTTCTGGCTTTGCCTGAGCTCAGCTGTGTGCTGCGTTTGCTGCCTCTGGCTCTGGGGCTAGCTAGGGCCTGTACAGAATGCTCTAAGTTAAGCTAGGCTGTGTTGGGCCCAGTGAGGCGCCCCTGGCAGCCAGAAATGGCTGGGATATGGCAGTGTTCTTGCTATGCTTTCCTCCAGCCATGCCTCCATGGGGAGGCACGTGCAATGGTCAGGACTGGAGGCGAGGAGGGCCTGGAGGGCAGTTTAGCTGTGTGGATAGAAAACAAAGGTGGAGTCTAAGAAACGTTCTGAAGAGGGAAGCAGCATGGTGAATGTGTGGGTGCAAGGGAGGGAGGAATTGCAGGTGACACCAGGTTCCAGGCCTGAGTGACACAGAGGAGGGTGGTGCCAGAGAACAGGGAGCAGCGGGGTTTGGTGGAAGAGAGCAGTGGCTCATCTTTGCCCTTTGGGGTGCCAGTGAGGCATTCATGCCCAGCCATGTTAACTGGGAGGGGCAGAACATGTGTGTGCCACAGGACTGAGGTCTGTGTGCTAGGGAGACAGGCCCCTCTGGTATTTCCTGCTGTCAGAATGCTGGGTCCGGTTGCCCTGGCCCTGCCTTGCAGGCAGGCTCTGCACTCGCATTCCCAGAGGTTAGGAGTCCGTCGGGCTTTGGTTCATTTTTCAGCTGCAGACTGAGCATGCAGCTGGTGATCTCACAGGGCGCTGCCCTAAACCCCCTCTGCTTTCTCCCAGGGTGTCCAGCGAAGAAGTGGGGCCACTCTTGTGAGAAGGACTGTCCTGACTGCCTGAATGGAGGCATCTGCCACGACAGTGTTGGGGAGTGCATCTGCCCTCCAGGTTTCATGGGCACTCGTTGTGAGAAAGGTGGGGCATAGCTACCTCCAAACCCCACACTCCATAGGCCAAGGGAATAAACACCCCACTCCCTCCACTCACCCTGAGTCCCCATCTAGGCACAGAGCCTTCCTCTCCTCTTTCTCTGCCGTGTGGCAGGGACGGTGTCGCAGGGATGGCAATGGGCTGTGCTGGACCTGGGGCTCCTTGGGGGATGGGCGTGGCAACGAGCTGGAGCTGGCGCTGGGCCTTGTTGTGCGGCAGGGATGGTGATGCAGGGATGGGGCTGACCTCAGTCTGTGACGTGGGGATGGGCTCGAGGAGGTCTGTGGCTCAGCCTCCTCTAGACTATAGAGGCTGTTTGCAGTTTGGGGGGGGGGTTGACTGATTTGTCAAATGTCTGTTGTTTGTGAGTCTCCTTGGCCTGTGTGGGAGGCTGGGGCCCCTCTAGCAGGATGGGGGCAGGAGCTGCTCCCCATTTCTTCCAGAGAGGCAGGGAACTGGCCCCTGGAGTGGCACTCAGTTAAGGACTGTGAAGCCTTCAGGGATCTGAGAGAACCTTCTCCTGCAAGAGGCTCTGCTAGTGCTGGGTGTGGGAGGCAGTGTGTCATCTCGGATCCCTCTGTGCTGAAGCTAGGGCTTAGATCCTGGGACAGTCCTTTTATAAAGATACTTTTAAAGATTCCTCCCACTGAGGATCTGGGTTCATAGACTCATAGACTTTACGGCCAGAAGGGACCATTAAATCTGCTAGTTTTATCTCTAGTCTATCACAGGCCAGAGAATTTCACCCAGTCCCCCGTGTTTTGAACCCATAACTTGTGTCTGGTAAAGCAGCAATTCCAGAAAGGCAGCCGGACTGGATCTGAAGACAGCAGGAGATGGAAATCTACCACTTCCCTTGGGAGCTGGTTCCAGTGGTAAATCACCTTGATGGCTAATTTTTGGCCTTATTTCTAATTTGAATTTGTCTGGTTTCAACTTCCAGCCACTGGTTCTTGTTCTGTCCTTCTCTGCTGAATAAGAGAGCTCTTAAGTACCTCGTATTTTCTCATCACGAACAGACTTACACACTCTAATCAAGTCTTTTTTCTGGTAAACTAAACAGACTGAACTCGTTAAATCTCAATGGTAAGGCATGTTCTCCAGCCCTCAATTTGTGTTTGTGGGTCTTCTCTGCATGCTCTCCAATGTTTCAACATCCTTTTAAAAATGTGGATGTCAAAACAAGATGCAGTATCCTCAATGACAGAGGCAAAATCCCCACCCTGCTCACTATATCCCAGAATCACATTAGCTCTTTTTGCATCACACTGGGAGCTCATGGTGAGGTGTGTGACTGTGCTGAGACCTGACAGGTGGGTCAGCACTCTCATCACTGTAGCCTCAATTAGTTTTCCCAGAGACAGCTGACTGAACAATGAGCTAATCAGAAGGAGAGGATGGGGGAGGTAAGGAACTAATTAGTCCTCAGCTGGCTAACCTGATAAAAGCCAGGAAGGAAGTGTTACAAGGGGGGACTGGAGTGTCTGATCTGAGCCTGGCCGGGCCGGGCCGGGCCCCCTAGAGAAGGAGATCTCTTTTCCTCCTAGGCCCTAGTAAAGAGAGGCAGAAAAGGATTGAATACTGTGATGTTGCACTGTACTGGTGTGAGTGGAAGGGTTTAGAATAAAATACAGTCTGAACACTGAGGGTATGTCTACATTGCAATTAAAACCCACAGCTGGCCTGTGTCAGCTGACTCAGGCTTGCCGAGCTAGGGCTAAAGGGCTGTTTAACTGTGATGTAGATGGTTGGGCTTGGGCTGGAGCCTGGGCTCTGGGACTCCACGAAGAGGGAGAGTCACAGAGCTCAGGCTCCATTCCATGGTGTACCCAGAATATAGTGACCTCATTGTCTCTTCATCTCGCAGGTGCACAATCACCATAGACCCACAGGGGAGGATGCAGATCACCATGAGTGGTCACCATGAGCTCCCATTGCAATGCTGGAATGGGTTACCTAGGGAGATGGTGGAATCTCCTTCCTTAGAGGCTGTTAAGATCAGGCTTGACAAAGCCCTGGCTGGGATGATTTAGTTGGGAATTGGTCCTGCTTTGAGCAGGGGGTCGGACTAGATGACCTCCTGAGGTCCCTTCCAACCTTGATATTCTATGATTCTATGCTATAGCTAAGATGGTGGATGTATCCTTGAATGCATTAACAACAGATTGTCAAGTAGGGAGGTGATTTTTACCTCTGTATACAGCATTAGCGAGTCTGTTACTGGATACTGTGTCCAGTTCTGGTGTCCATACTGCTAAAATGATGTTGATAAACTGGAGAAGGTTCAGAGAAGAGCCATGAAAATGACTGAAGGATCAGAAAATGTACCATACAGTGAGAGAATCGAGGAGCTCTGTCTATTTAGTTTAACAAAGAGAAGGATATGACTTGATCAGTCAATATGTACCTACACAAGGAAGAGAAATTGGATAATGGGGGCTCATCAATATAGCTAACAAAGATATAACAAGATCCATTGGCTAGAATTTAAAGCTGGACAGGGTTAGACTAGAAACCAGGTGCAAATTTTTAAACAGTGAGGAAAACAACTTACAAGAGTTTTGGTGGATTCTCCATTGCTCCAAATTTTTAATCAAGATGGGATGTTTTTCTGAGCATTATCCTCTAGTTTGAACAGGACTTAATTCAGGGCAGTCTCTGGCCTATGCTGTGCAGGAGGTCAAACAAGATGATCACAATGGTCCCTTCTGGCGCTGTAATCTGTGACTCCTGGCCTGGGCATAACAGACCAGGTTCTCATAGTATCTGGCCCTACTCAAAGATCATCTGTTCATTGTCCCCTGAGTTGGGATCTCTTGTGCCAGCAAGATGGCAGAAACCCTCAGCTCTGACTTATGCTGCTCCATCTTTATGCTGCAAAATGGAGCTGGGGTAGAAAGATTGCTCTGTGCAGTAGCTGGGGCTGTTTCTTATCTGGGTTCATTTGACTTAGCCTTGTCTCTGATGCTGTCAAAGCTACTCCTGGCTGTAGCTAAGGTCTCCCTAGCAGTTATTTCTGCCTGTCCTGTCCCTGTGAGTGGTGTTTCTCAATCTCTCGCTAATACACATTTTGCTGTTACTGCTTATACCATTATATTTTACACGGGACTGAGGCTGGATTCCCCCACCAATAATGGCCAGCATCTCTGCTCTGCCTTGTGGAACTCAACAGACTTTTCTTTTCAGCCGTGTTCTGGCACGGGGCCTCCCCAATTCCCTGCTGGTTTTGGTAAGTTCATTAACTGTTAGTGCATCTCTGTGCTGGCTGCATAGCTTGTCCTGGCTGTGGTGGTGGCAGGGCCAGGCCATGTGGAAGTGGAGGGCAGTGAATGGACTGGTGCTGGCTGCAGCAGAGTAGTGAGGAGAATTGTCTTGTTTTGAAGCCTGTAGGGAAGGGAGGTTTGGCCGTAACTGCCAGGAAAAGTGCAACAATGACCAGGGCTGCAAGGGGCTGAGCTTTTGCCTGCCAGATCCATACGGCTGTTCCTGCGCTTCCGGATGGAGTGGCTCACAGTGCAGTACAGGTACAGCAGCTTGGCCTGCCTGCTTTCCTCTCCCCTCCCCGACAGAGGCACCACCCCAGACTGGGTTCCTCCTAGGCAGAGTTGGCCTGACCTTTCTATTTCCAAAGGGAGACACTCCCTGGGGCCAAGGCAGACCCCAACCCCCACCCACACCTTTGGCTCTTTTGTTTTGCTGTGTTTTTTGTCTCTTGCTGGGTCCCCTGCTGCCTGTGCAGCATTCCCAATACAATGGTGCTTACTCGAGGATGCTGAGTACGGCTCATGTCTTCAGTTTTGCAGCCCCAGTCCCTCAGCCACGCAAAGTGTCTTGGGAACAGGAACTTCCACAGCTCAGACTGCAGCAGAAAGAGGCAAACGAATCTTCTCTGCTGCTTCCCCGTCTCCTCTCATCCCCCATGTCCTTGGCCAGCCCCACAATGGATCCCTGGAGACACAGCTGGGCTGGAAGAGAATGGGCCAGGGTGCCTACAGTTAGAAAGCCCTGTGCACCCATCACCACTTGGACTGAAGAGCATGTGAGAACTGTCTCCCTGGGCCACTGACACCTGGCTCTGACACAGTATTAGTGCCTTGGGCAGGGCCGGCTTTAGGGCTATTCCACCAATTCCCCCGAATTGGGCCCCGCACCCAGTGAGAATCCCTGCCCTGGCTAGAGGCGTCTTTTTAATTTTTACTCAGCTGGCGGCGCTCTGGGTCTTCGGCGGCACTTCAGCAGCGGGTCCTTCAGTGCCGCTGAAGACCTGGAGTGAGTGAAGGATCCACCGCCAAAGTGCCGCCGAAGACTCGGAGCACCGCCCGGTGAGTACAAGCCCCATGTGTTTTTTTTATATGTGTGGGATTTGTTTGTTTGTTTGTTTGTTTTAGTCATCCCTGCCGGGGCCCCGTTGAAACTGTTCAAATTGGCCCCTCACTTCCTAAAGCCGGCCCTGGCCTTGGGAGTCTGATTCTGTGGTTGCTACTCGTGCTCTTCCTTGCACCGGCCTCAAGCCTAAATCCTGAACCGTTGTCAGGCATTGACCAGTGAATTCTTGGCTCTTCCCTCCAGCCTGCCCTCCTGGACACTACGGCGCAGACTGTGCCCTAGAGTGCCACTGCCAAAATGGAGGCACCTGCAACCGCTTCAGTGGCTGCGTTTGCCCATCAGGATGGCATGGGGATCACTGTGAGAAATCAGGTAGAGCTGCTTTCAGTGCAATATGATCCGCCTGGGGGTCCGGCCCTGCCAGGCAGGAGCCCGCTGACCTCTCTGCTGCTGGTGTTCACCCAGCCCCAGCACCAGCCCCGCAGTGTCTGAGCATCGCCCACGTACTGACCATTGTAACTTTGAGGGTGCTCGAAACCTCAGGAACTGCTCCCTGCCCAATGCCGCAAAGTGCTGCTTAGAGACAGACTAACACAGCCCCTCCTGGCTGGCAGTGCTCCCAGCTGGAAAGCCACCGAAGAGCAGCTGCTTGGGATCCTGGAACTGGGTGGGAGAGCCAAGTGCTGCAGCACTGTTAGCAGGCCCATCAGATGCCAGTGCTTGGGCAGGCCAGCTCTGTCAGGGGACATCACTGCCCAGCCGAGGTGCTCAGACCATGGCCCGTGGGCACTGGCTTGGGGTGTGGAGAGCTGCCTGGGCACAAGGTGCTGGTTCCTCCTGCTGCCAGTGAGGGAAGAGACCTCGGAGAGGAGCAGTGAAATGGTGTCAGCGAAGAAGGGGGGCAGATCCACCAGCCGTCCTTGTTGGGACCAGGGCAGTCACTTCTTCAGGGCATCTAAAACTGGGAAGGAGGTGGGTGGCTCTGCGGAGCTGCCTTGAGGACCTCAATGCAGAACCCTCAGCTAGGGCAGAGCCCTGGGCCTCCCAGACAACCTGCAGCAGCCTCTGGCTCAGGGGCAGGGAGAGCAGTGAGCTCAGGGGGCTGGAGCTTGCATGCTCAGCACTGCTATTTGCCGTCCCAGATCGGATTCCCCAGATCATCAACTTGGATGCAGAGCTGGAATTTAACCTGGGTTCCCAGCCTGTGATCAGCTGTATGGCCACGGGCAACCCGCCCCCAGTGCGAGATAGCATCGAGCTGCGCAAGGCTGATGGGACAGTGCTCACGGTACCCGTCCCCCCTCCTCCTGCCCCATCAGGTCTCCCTGTGCCCCTCCATCTTCCCAGGGCTCCCTGTGCTACCCCCCCCCAAGTCCTGTCCCTCCAGGGGGCTCCCTGTGCTGGCCCCCACAGTCCCAACCCGCTGGGGCTTCCTGTGCTGCCCCCCACCCCCTAGGTCCATCCCACCAAGACTTCCTGTGCTGCCCCCCTAGTCCTGTCCCACCAAGGCTCCCTGTGCTTCCCCGCCCCAGTCCCATTCTTCCGGGGCTCCTTGTAGCCTCCCCCCACTCTGCCCAGGAAAGGCTCTCTGTGCCTTCCCTGCCCCTGCTCTCTGTGCACCACTCCACCCTGCCAGGGCTCTGTGTGACTAGATCCAGCTGCCCTCAGGTTCCTCAGTCTCCAAGCTGGTATTTACCCCAAATCCCTAGGTCCGTGCAGCCCCATCTAGTGCACCATGGCTGCAGACCTTAACGTGAGCCTGCTCGGGCCTGGATCCTGAGCAGCATCCCTCTGTCCTACCCATCTCTGTTCTACCCATCTGGCTGTGCTTGGTGCCTGTGGCCCTCGGAGGGGTAACTGCAGCTTCTCTCTCCCACCTAGTCAATTAAAGCCATCATGGAAACAGACAAAACCACATCTGAGTTCCTGGTGCCAATGCTCACCAAGGCAGACACAGGCCTCTGGGAGTGCAGAGTTTCCACCAGTGGGGGACAGGACAGCAGGAGAGTCAAGGTCAATGTCAAAGGTGAGAAGGGGAGGGGAGGGGAGAGGAGGGAACTGATGGGATGTTTGAGAATGTGACCCTTCTACCAGCCCAAGTTGGCAGAAACAAAGGCCCGGTTCAATATCTAGAGATTCCCATGTCCCCTGCCTAGTGAATGCCTTTAGTTGAGGGTGAGTCCCTCCATCAGGGTATGCCAGGTACAGTTCTGCTTCCCTCAGTTCACACAACAAGGATAACAACCCTTTATTACTCCTGCCCCAATAACAAGGAGGCTGGGGATCCAGCACCAGCCGCAAGTGATCATTTGGGCAAGCAATCCATCATGCTAAGCACCTAGGCAGGGTGGGTGTGCCCATGTAAACTAAATCAACTCCTGAAGTCCTTTTCCACACCTCACCACTAGATCAGGGGAGAGCTCATTCAGACTCTGTTTACAAGAGCAACTAGCGTAGTGGTTCTCAAACTTTTGTACTGCTGACCCCTTTCACACAGCAAGCCTCTGAGCGCAACCCCCTTCTTATCAATTAAAAACACTTTTTTATATCTATTTAACACCATTATAAATACTGGAGGCAAAGCCAGGTTTAGGGTGGAGGCTGGCAACTCATGACCCCACCCTGTAATAACCCCGTGGCCCCCTGAGGGGCCCCGACCCCCAGTTTGAGAACCCTTGAACTAGAGAGAGGTGAAGTCTCTACTGCCTAAGACATCCATCTCCCCGCAGGCCAAGGCAGGCTCCCTGGGCCTGAGCTCAGCACGAGGGAGGTTCGGAGCTGCCCTCTACTTCTGGGGAGCAATTGGCATTGTCATGGTTACAGGAACCAGCATGGTTTGCTTGTAGCTGGCTGACCCTCAGCCTGGCCTTGGCCATAGAATCTATCCCTCTCTTGCCCCTGGGTCCCCTCTGGGCAATCTCACTGCTCCTGGCAGTTCAGTTCACTCCTGTGGTCCCTTATGAGTCCAATTCCCTCTAGTCCCTGGTGACATTCCCCAGGCCTCACCACTGATTAGTGGGGAGCCGCATTCCAGGGCCCCTGGCCCATGTCAGGTGTCAGTCTGCCCCCAGACAAGGGTGGGGTGGGAGGAAAGGACAGCCACTCCCCCGGCCAGGCTCCCCTGGCTACTGGAGCTCACTGGCAGTCCCCAGCAGCCTGTCCTCCTGGGCAATCCCCCCACCATCACTCGCAGTAGCATTGTTGCCTTTTTAAGCTCCCATTCTCCAAGTGGAGCAGATTCTGCATGTGCGCCTAGCTGGCACTGCCTGAGTGCAGGGACCCGTGTTAGCCTCTCCATCAGTGGGATGAGGGCATGTCTCATCACGGTTCTGACAGCAGAGACTCTGGGATCACGGGGTTCCCCCTAGACTACCACGGAAAGGGTTAGTATGAGACTAGCACGGGCGATGTGCTAGGGCTGACCAGCAGGTCAGTGTAGCCAAGTGTCCGTGTTAAACATAAACAGTTGTGTTGGGTTTATTGATGTTGGTTCTGTTCTTTGCCTACAGTCCCTCCAGTGCCACTGAGGCCCCCCCGGCTGCTGGCCAAGCAGAGTCGGCAGCTTGTGGTTTCCCCAGTGGATGGATTCTCTGGTGACGGCCCAGTCACCTCCATCAAACTGCTCTACAAGCCTAAGGACAACACCTCACCTTGGTCATCCATTGTGGGTAAGGGAATCAGCTTGCAACGGACATTTGGGGCAGGATCAAAGTCACAGGGCAGCGGCTCTGCCTCTTGCCCCACTGCCTGCAGGACTGATTCCTCACGTCTCTCTGCCATGATGCTTCCCTCCCTGTATTTGCTACTGCTCCGATTTTGGTGTCATGCTCAAATTTGGCCACGATTGATTTTACAACAGGGAAAGTCCTACCCCAGGGAGGCCTAAGCCAGCTGCTGCTGCTTCTGAGCTAGCTTGTCAGTAAAGCCTGTGGAGACTCTCTCAGGCTGAGTGAAAACCAGCAGAACCTGTTGCTGCGTAGAGATTGACAGGTGATGCCACATCATGACAGCAGCAGTGGCTCAGACACCACTGTCAAGGTGCCTGGTTGGACATGGGCCAAGAACCCATGCTCCAGAAACTCCAACCCTAGCCGGGGAAGGATAGGGCAGGTGAGGGCTTCGCTCAGCCAGTTCTCCCCTCGCCATTTTCCTCAGCAGTCCCATGAGGTCCCCTCCCCTGTCTCCAGCTCTAATCCCACTCTGCCTTGCCCTGGCTGCCACATCACAGGGAATCTCTGCAGGGGCCTTTAGGAGAAAGCAGAGTGTGTGACGTTGCAGGGAGCATGTTCGATCTGTGCAAGGCTGAGGGTGCAATCAGGGCTTTCCTGGGCACAGGGTGGGGCATGGCTGTCTGGAGGGGAGGCCTGGCAGCACCATGACCAGAATCCAATGTGCTGCTCTGTGAAGAGCTTCTTGTTCTAGAAGCAGGGCTGGTGCTGACCCAGATTCTGTTCTGAGCTCCAGCCCCAAGACACTGAGCGTCGGGCACTCCAAGCACTAGCTTTGCCAAACAGCGCATTCTCATAGCACCAGGGGAAATCCTAAGTCCCACTGGGAATGGTCTAACTGGAGAAGCAAAAGCAGGCTGAATAGCAGGCGGGGATGGGCTAGGGCTGAGATGCTGGGATCCAGCAGGTCCTTGTTGCATATTGCTAACAGCTGGGCCCAGGGAGGGAAGAGGCAGCAGGCCAGCCAGGGACATCCTGCTGCCAGTGCTCAGCCTGCGATGGGCTCTGGGAGGAAGCTGTGTCACAGCACAGAACAAGGCTGCTGGTCACGTGGCTTTGGTTTAACAGGATCCTTTGTAATCAACAGTTGACAACAGTGAAAACATCACACTCATGAACCTACGGCCAGTCACGGCCTACCTGGTCAAGGTGCAGCTGACTCGCCCTGGTGACAAAGGGGAAGGTGCCATGGGGCCACAGGCGGTCATGGTGACAGAGTGTCAAGGTGAGTGCCTGGCAGGGACTGGGGACAGACAGGAAAGGAATCCCCCGAATAAAAATACTACAGAGTGGGTGTGCCTGGGCCTGCCCTCTCCAAGAGCCACCAGGACTAGAGCTGGGGGGATTCATCCATTGGTTATTGATTTATACCGCACCAGTGTCTACAGCTTCCAAACAGGGATCAGGCCCTGTTGTCCTGGGCTCTGTACACGTGTGGTTTAATTCACAAGCCATTTGTTCCATGAATCTCACCTAATTAACCCTGCTCTGAACCAATCCAATGAGATTTAATCCTGTCCAGTCCAGTTCATCCTAGCCCAATCCCAGTTTTCTTGGAATTTCTCTGATTTAATCAACTCTGTTCTAGCTGATCTGAGAGTCTGGGCCCATGCTGAATCTAGTCTGAATTTATTGGGGCATTCTCAACCTCCTCAGCATCAGGGCTTGATACAAGTGTAGGGTTCTTCCAGGCCCTGGAGCCTAGAGTGGCAGCATGAGGTCCTGTGTATTCCTTCAGGAGGAGAGAGAGGACTGGCCCCAAGGTGAATTTTCTGTCTGGTTTTCACAGGCATTGGTCCAATAAAGATATTACCTCACTCACCTTGTGTCTCTAACAGAACCCACAGCCAAGCCTGTGATCGAAGGCTGGTCCGTAGAGGGGAAGAACACGCTTCATGTTAATTGGAACTTGCCAAATAACTACGAGCCAGCAAATGGGTTCGTTGTACGTCTCTTGGACTCAGCAAAAGTGCTTGTCCGTGAGATTAATATAACCTCCATGTTTGTGCACGCTGCCCGCATCCCTAACCTGGAGTTCAACAAGGAGTATGGCCTGGAAGTGTTGGTCTATCACTGCACCAGCCTGGGCCCTCCATCTGACCTCTACAAGGTCATGATCAACAGCAAAGGTAGGTAACCAACAGCCCCTCCTGCCCTGCAGAACCAGCACTGTCAGGAGCAAAGGGAGGGAACTGTCTGTCACAGGGACATGGGGCCAGCTCTGCAGCTGGCGTAGATCAGCATGGTCCCATTGAAGTGAATGGAGATACCCTGGCTGGGGATCCGATCCATAGAATTTGCCACACAAGATCAGACTACTGGTCCATTGGGCAATTCTGCCTGCTTATTTCAGGGACTATGGCCAATACCTGATGCCTCAGAAAGAGGCAAAAAAACCCATGATGCACCTGGCTCATGGTACAGTCGTGCACAGGTAAATAGCTTACCCTGACATGGGGAGGGGAGAAACCTTTCCTGGCCCTTGTAGGGGTCAGCTGGTATCTTGAAGCATGAGGCTCTTTCTCTTGTCTTGGGTATGGCCGCACGTGAACCGCCCCAGCGGCAGAGGTGCAGCGCTCCAGTGTCAGTACAGGTAGTGCCTACGGAGGGGCTCTCCCATCAGCGTAGGTGGTAGCTAGATTGACAGGCCCCTAAGAGATGTAGCTGGGCTGATTAAGTTCTCAGTGCAGACCAGCCCTTAGTATCTAGTTGCCAGTGTTATTAGGCATAAAACTAGAGTATTATCCAGCACCTCTTTCAGTTCAGCTCTGTATGTCACTCTGCCCCTGCAGCCATGACTCCCTAGGCCGATTGCCTGAGGAGGGAAACACGGTCTCCTTTTCTTTCTTCCACAATTGTTTGGCCCAGAGTGGCTTACTGCTGCATAGTCCCCTGTTCCATGGCTACTGCTTGGCCTCTGTGTGTAAAGCAATAGAGCAGTCAGGCCACTATCCCAGATTGCTACTGTAATACAAATCCTGCACCGTGGCAGGGGGTTAGACTAGGTGACCCTTGTGGTCCCTTCTAACCCCCTGGTTCTATGAAATAATAGATAACACAGGCCATGGAATTTCACCGGTGATTCCTGCATCAAGCCCAGTAACTTGTGGCTGAAATTGCTGCGGTTCCTTAGCATTGTGTCATTTATTAGGACTAAAATTATAGCACTGACCATCCCCAGTTCGATTCTTTGCAGACACAACAGCTCAATTCTTCCCAGGTGCCACTGCACCAACTTCCTTGGAGATACACCAGAGGGGACCATTGTGATCATCTAGTCTGAGCTGTACAGCACAGGGCAGAGACCTGCCCCACAATAATTCCTAGAACAAAACATCCCATTTTGATTTAAAAATTGTCAGTTAAGGAGAATCCATCACAACCTTTGGTAAATTGTTCCAATGGTTAATTACTCTCACCAGTAAAAATTTAGAACTTATTTCCAGTCTAAATTTGTCTAGCTTCAACTTCCAGCCATTGGATTGTGTTAGTTGGACCTTTCTCTGCTACACTGAAGACCCTATTATTAAATATTTGTTCCCTGTGTAGGCACTTTAAGTACCAAGCAGGACGGATGCAGTTTGTCTTTGGGTCACCGAATCTCCCTGTTGTTTGGGGAAGGGACTTTTATACAAGTCACCTCACTTAAAATAAACTGCAGCAAGTTGTCCCCAGGGCATGTGCAGAACTGGAGATACTACTCTCTGATTTCAGCTAACTGTGCTTTGGAGAGGTTAACCCTCCTGCTGTCAAGTAACTGTCACCTCCAGGGGGCACAATCACCAAATTCAGCATGACTTTGGGATACTGTAATTAGACTGTGGAACTCACGGGCACTGGATGACATTGAGGCCAAGAATACAGGAAGATTCAAAGAGGGGTTGGACATTTCTATGGCTATCAGTAATATGCACAGGTATTACAGTTAATGTATAAAAGGGTTTTTGGAAGGGAAACAAAACCCTGCTTTGGGGCTTAAGCCAATCGCTGACAGTTAGGGAGCAGGCTGAGTCCTTCACGGAGGGCACACTATCCCACATGTGCCTGCAGTGGGGTTTTTACAGTGTCCTCTGAAGCTCCTGGGCTGGCTATGGTCAGAGACAGGAGAGTAGGCTACACAGACCTCAGGCCCAACCCAGCCTGCTCATTCCTCTCTTTCTGGGGTGCTGAAGAAAGAAATTAAAATGTTAATTTAAAAATGACCAGCCATTGATTAACTTGTGAGTCCTGTCCCATACCACGGTTGGGTAAAGGGAGGCATTGGTCAGCATCCACTAGACCCTGCCTCCTCCTCTGTCCCATCCCTCCTAACTGTTTAGCGTTGGTGCTGATTCAGGATGGCAGCCATTGCTCACCCAAACATGTGGTGCTTTGCTTGTCCAGCTGATGCTCAGCACTCTATCTCCTGTAGCTGGTTCTGCGCACTGCATCCCGCTGCCCTGAGGGTTCAGCCCTGCACTGCAAGTTGGGAGTATCTGAGAAGGGCTGATAGTGCTCCAGGGAGCCCTGCCATTTAGTGCAGACAAAGAGCGGTGACTAGAAAGATGAGGCTGAGGCCACGTCTACACTAGGTGTGCTTTGCCAGTACAGTTCTTGCAGTGGTGCTCCTAGCATGGACACAGCTTATACCAGCCACACTGCACTCTTGCCGGTAGAGCTTAGACTCATAGACTCATAGACTCTAGGACTGGAAGGGACCTCGAGAGGTCATCGAGTCCAGTCCCCTGCCCTCCTGGCAGGACCAAATACTGTCTAGACCATCCCTGATAGACATTTATCTAACCTACTCTTAAATATCTCCAGAGATGGAGATTCCACAACTTCCCTAGGCAATCTATTCCAGTGTTTAACTACCCTGACAGTTAGGAACTTTTTCCTAATGTCCAACCTAAATCTCCCTTGCTGCAGTTTAAGCCCATTGCTTCTTGTTCTATCATTGGAGGCTAAGGTGAACAAGTTTTCTCCCTCCTCCTGATGACACCCTTTTAGATACCTGAAAACTGCTATCATGTCCCCTCTCAGTCTTCTCTTTTCTAAACTAAACAAACCCAATTCCTTCATAGGTCATGTTCTCAAGACCTTTAATCATTCTTGTTGCTCTTCTCTGGACCCTGTCCAATTTCTCCACATCTTTCTTGAAATGCAGTGCCCAGAACTGGACACAATACTCCAGTTGAGGCCTAACCAGCGCAGAGTAAAGCGGAAGAATGACTTCTCATGTCTTGTTTACAACACACCTGTTAATGCATCCCAGAATCACATTTGCTTTTTTAGCAACAGTATCACACTGTTGACTCATATTAAGCTTGTGGTCTACTATAACCCCTAGATCCCTTTCTGCCATACTCCTTCCTAGACAGTCTCTTCCCATTCTGTATGTGTGAAATTGATTGTTCCTTCCTAAGTGGAGCACTTTGCATTTATCTTTATTGAACTTCATCCTGTTTACCTCAGACCATTTCTCCAATTTGTCCAGATCATTTTGAATTTTGACCCTGTCCTCCAAAGCAGTTGCAATCCCTCCCAGTTTGGTATCGTCCGCAAACTTAATAAGCGTACTTTCTATGCCAACATCTAAATCGTTGATGAAGATATTGAACAGAGCCGGTCCCAAAACAGACCCCTGCAGAACCCCACTTGTTATACCTTTCCAGCAGGATTGGGAGCCATTAATAACTACTCTCTGAGTACGGTTATCCAGCCAGTTATGCACCCACCTTATAGTAGCCCCATCTAAATTGTACTTCCCTAGTTTATCTATAAGAATATCATGCGAGACCATATCAAATGCCTTACTAAAGTCTAGGTATATCACATCCACCGCTTCTCCCTTATCCACAAGGCTCGTTATCCTGTCAAAGAATGCTATCAGATTAGTTTGACATGATTTGTTCTTTACAAATCCATGCTGGCTATTCCCTATCACCTTACCACCTTCCAAGTGTTGGCAGATGATTTCTTTAATTACCTGCTCCATTATCTTCCCTGGCACAGAAGTTAAACTAACTGGTCTGTAGTTTCCTGGGTTGTTTTTATTTCCCTTTTTATAGATGGGCACTATATTTGCCCCCCTCCAGTCTTCTGGAATCTTCCCCGTCTCCCATGATTTCCCAAAGATAATAGCTAGAGGCTCAGATACCTCCTCTATTAACTCCTTGAGTATTCTAGGATGCATTTAATCAGGCCCTGGTGACTTGCAGGCATCTAACTTTTCTAAGTGATTTTTTACTTGCTCTTTTTTTATTTTATCTTCTAAACCTACCCTCTTCCCATGAGCATTCACTATATTAGACATTCCTTCAGACTTCTCAGTGAAGACCGAAACAAAGAAGTCATTAAGCATCTCTGCCTTTTCCAAGTCTCCCATTACTGTTTCCCCTTCCTCACTGAGCAGTGGGCCTACCCTGTCCTTGGTCTTCCTCTTGCTTCTAATGAAAGTCTTCTTGTTTCCCTTTATTCCCATAGCTAGTTGGAGCTCATTTTGTGCCTTTGCCTTTCTAATCTTGCCTCTGCATTCCTGTGTTATTTGCCTATATTCATCCTTCGTGATCTGACCTAGTTTCCATTTTTTATATGACGCCTTTTTATTTTGTAGGTCACGCAAGATCTCGTGGTTAAGCCAAGGTGGTCTTTTGTCACATTTTCTATCTTTTCTACCCATCGGAATAGCTTGCTTTTGGGCCCTTAATAGCGTCCCTTTGAAAAACTGCCAACTCTCCTCAGTTGTTTTTCCCCTCAGTCTTGATTCCCATGGGACCTTACCTATCAGCTCTCTGAGCTTAGCAAAATCCGCCTTCCTGAAATCCATTGTCTCTATTCTGCTGTACTCCCTTCTACCCTTCCTTAGAATTGCAAACTCTATGATTTCATGATCACTTTCACCCAAGCTTCCTTCTACTTTCAAATTCTCAACAAGTTCCTCCCTATTTGTTAAAATCAAGTCTAGAACAGCTTCCCCCCCAGTAGCTTTTTCAACTTTCTGAAATAAAAAGTTGTCTGCAATAGACTTTAACGTCAGAAGGGACCAATATGATCTTCTAATCTGACCTCCTGCACAACGCAGGCCTCAGAATCTCACCCACCCACTCCTGTAACAAACCCCTGACCTATGTCCGAGCGACTGAGTCCTTAACTTGTGGCTTCCTCCAGCTCCTCCCTGCGAAATAGGCTCTACTGGCAAAGGCACACTTTTGCCAGAATAACCATGCCTAGCCTAGGGGCTTTCCCCAGCCCAGCTCCATTGGTCAGGGATTGCACCTCTTGATGCCGCAGACCCATCGTCGCGTGTGTATGTGGGCATGTGTGAATTTAAAAAATGCAGCCTTGGCATTTCCCAGCCAGGCAGCCCTCAGTCTGCTCTGTCTATAGCCTCAGCAGTAAAATCAAACTGGAGTCAAGACTCCCACCTCATTGCCCCTCTTCGCCAGCCCTGGGGACAGGGGCGCGGCTCCGACCATGCCCCTCTGCAGCAGAGGTCAAGGGGGGACTTGTCTTGGGGGTGATCCCACTGTTCTTCCTTCTCTGTTTATTCTGCTGTGGCCCATTGATTGTCACCCCCTCCCACATGTACATATGTCCTTCCCATGGTCCCATGCCCTGCACAGCCCAGGGAGTCTCCTTTGCTGTGGCTGAGGCTGGGGGCTGGGTGCAGCCAGGCCCAGTGCTTCACACCCTGGAGATTTTACCTGTGGTGCTGATTTCCCTCCTCTCCTCATCCCAGGCCCATCCTCCCCCAGGTCTCTCCACGCAGAGCCCCTCACGGACACTATCGTCAAACTCACCTGGCAGGCCCCTGAGTATCCCAACGGGGGTGTCAGTAAGTACATTGTGGAGCTGCAGCAGCTGGGTGGGGCCAGTGAGCCTCAGTGGGTTGACACGGACAGCGGTGGGGAGACCACGAAGACCATCCCAGGCCTCAACGCCAGCACATGGTACCAGTTCCGGGTCCGAGCGAACTCCCATGTGCCTGGGGAGTGGAGTGAGCCTGTGAAGGCAGAGACCCTGGGGGACGGTAAGTGGGTTATTTCAGAGATGCAACAGGAAAGAACTGAACTGAGTGGAGTATGCAGTCCCCCTCCATCCTGGCTGCTCTGCTGACCTACCCCAGCTGGAGGCCTGGCACCAGTATCCATTCCCTCCTCTCCCACACGGAGCCATATTGTCAGGGCAGCCCCAGCCCAGCTGGCACCCCACACACAGGCCCCTTGGGAGGCTCCTTTGGAGTCTTGGCTCTGTGTCCAGCCCTGCAAAAAGCCTAGTTAGTGGGTGATGTGCTGTGCCCCAGAGTGTCACCAGTAACCACCTCTTGGCTGGTGTGTGACCCACTGAGCGGCTCGGGCACTGACCCCCACATCAGTTGCGAGCCCACAGGAGAGCTGCTCCCAGCAGCACTGCTGTGGTGCATGGAGACAGCAAAGCTCCTGGGGCTGGAACATTGTCTTTGGTGTGGGGAGCACAGGGCAGGTAGAAATGGGCACGAGAGAGAAACTGAAGATGAAAAAGAGCAAGGAGGGGAGGAGAATGGTGTGAGAGAGAAGACGGGGGAAATAATAAGTCAGTGGAGTTGGGGGGCAGGGAAGGGCAGAAACTGAAGGGGAGTAAAATGCCCTTTCCAGAACATCGTTCATTTCAGTGCAGTGTGGGGAACATGCAACATGTGTGCAAATCAGTGTATGTGTGGGTGCAAATAAGCTGCAGGCATCAGGGTCGGGAAGGTGCTGTCATGGCTCCAGTCGTGCAGTGTGATGCCTGGGGCAGATGAACTGCAGAGCCCTGAAATGCCAGGGTCAGCTGCAGCCACTTTGCTGCATGGCCTTTGCTATTGGGCTGCAGGACCATATTCAGCCAAGGAGGAGAGGGGTTTTCCCAGTGCATGTAGCAGTGCAAAGAGATACATTGGGCTGGAGCTGGCACATTTGACACCTTGAGCTGGGCACAGCCATGAGCCCTCTGTTCCCCTCCCTCCTTGCAGGTGCCTTCAGCGAGGTGCCCAGACTGAAAAGCCAGGACATGCAGCCTTCGGGAATAGACCAGCAGCTGCTCCTGGCCATCATCGGCTCCGTGTCTGTCACCTGCCTCACCATCCTTTTTGCCCTCTTGGCACTTTTCCTTATCAAGAAGAATTTTTTTCACCGGCGCCGGACCTTCACCTACCAATCTGGCTCAGTGAGTAATGCTGCCTCTGCCTCATCAAACCCGCAGCCAAGCTCCCTGAGTCCCCATGTGCCAGCCCGACCTCTAATCCTAGTGCACCATGGGCAGCGTGAAGCATGCCTCACGCACACACACCATCACCCCCAGCCCTGCTCAAACCACGGTGTTGGGTTCCTTGGGGACCAGGAATCTTTAACTTTCCCCTTACCTGTTTATTAGGGGGAAGAGACCATCCTGCAATTCAACTCAGGGACCCTGACCCTGACCCGCCGGCCAAAGCCTCAGCCTGAGCCCCTCAGCTACCCCATCCTGGAGTGGGAGGACATCAAATTTGAGGATATGATTGGAGAGGGGAACTTCGGGCAGGTCATCAGGGCAATGATCAAAAAGGACGGCCTGAAAATGAATGCAGCCATCAAGATGCTGAAAGGTGAGTGAGCCGGCACCTGCTTGGGGCCCAGGAATGGCAAGGGGGTTAAGGACAATGTACACATCCTGGCAGAGATCCCTGCATCCTGAGCTGGGCCCCAGGGCCAAGTCAGAGTTTGCTCCAGGTACTGGGACAGACTCAGCCTCAAGCAGCTGAGATACTGGGCAGACACCAGAGCTCACAAGGCTGCCTGAAGGCCCCACGTCTGGGCTCCGTGGGGCCCAAGTTCAAATCCAAGAAGTGCCCAATGTGTGTCCCCCAAACACTATCTGAATGGGAATAGCGTGGACATCTGGGGGGGTGCCAATGGTTTTTGCCCACCCGAGAGGATTTCTCAGGAGTGGGTGGGTGATGGGGGTTTGCACACACCCAGGACAGCACCTCAGGGGAGAGGGTTTCTGGTGGTTTGCACCCACGGGGGGTGGGGGGGAGGGCAGTTCTGAAGGTTTGTACCCACGTGGGAGAGTGTCTCGGGGGCGGGTGATGGAGGTTTTCACCCACCCAAGAGGGTGCCAAGGGGGATGTGAGCCAGTGCTGGTGGTTTGCGCCTGTGGGGGGTGTGGTGCCAGTTGCTTTGTTTTAAGAGCCACACCTGGCCATGGGGTGGAGGAGGTACCTCAGGATGGCAGAGGGGGGTGGCTGTGGACAGGAACCTCAGGCCTGGGACTGCAGTGCCAGCAGAGGGTGACTGGGGACGGGTGTCTAGGGCCTGCGACTGCAGAATGGGGTGGCTGGGGACGGGAGCCTTGTGCTTGGAACTGCAGAGTGGGGTGGCTGGGGACCAACGCCTCAGGCCTGGGACTGCAGAGGGGGATGGGTGGTGATGGGAGGGTGTCTCGGGCCTGGGCAGGGTTGGTGCAACCTATTAGGTGACGTAGGCAGTCGCCTAGGGTGCTAGCTTTTGGAGGGAGGCATTTCGGGTCCTTCGGCGGCGACCGCGGTGGCCGGATCTTCGGCCACCCTGATCGTTGTCAGCATTTAGGCCGAGGGACCTGGGGCAGGGGGACACAGGGAGGGCCGCCTGCAGCAAGTAATGAGGGGGTGCCGCACACAGGGGAACCAAGCTCACTTCTGCTCCGCCTCCTCCCCTGAGCACGCCATCCCGCTCTGCTACTCTCCCTCCCAGGCTTGTGGCGCCAATCAGCTGTTTGGCGCCATAAGCCTGGCAAGCGGGAGAAGTGGAGCAGGGGTGGCACACTCAGGGAGGAGGCAGAGCAGAGGTGAGCTGGGGCAGGGAGCTGCTGCACGGCTCCCCGGGCCGGGGGGACCTGCCACAGGGCCCGGGGAGATCTGCCCTGGGGAGGGCATCTTAGGGTGGTGGGGGGGCAGAGAGCTGCCACAGGGCTCGGGGGTGGGGGGCGCAAGGTGGAAGTTTCGCCTAGGGCACTAAACATCCTTGCACCCGCCCTGGGCCTGGGACTGCAGAAGGGGTGGCTGGGGATGGGAGTCTCGTGCCTGGGACTGCAGAAGGGGTGGCTGGGGATGGGAGTCTCGGGCCTGGGACTGCAGAAGGGGATGGATGGTGACGGGAGGATGTCTCGTGCCTGGGACTGCAGAAGGGGTGGCTGGGGATGGGAGTCTCGCTCTGGGACTGCAGGGGGGGGATGGTGACGGGAGGATGTCTCAGGCCTGGGACTGCAGAAGGGGTGGCTGGGGATGGGAGTCTCACGCCTGGGACTGCAGAGGAGGATGGATGGTGACGGGAGGGTGTCTCGGGCCTGGGACTGCAGAAGGGGTGGCTGGGGATGGGAGTCTCACCCTGGGACTGCAGAAGGGGATGGATGGTGACGGGAGGACGTCTCGGGCCTGGGACTGCAGAAGGGGTGGCTGGGGATGGGAGTCTCGCCCTGGGACTGCAGAGGGGGGATGGTGACAGGAGGATGTCTCAAGCCTGGGACTGCAGAAGGGGTGGCTGGGGATGGGAGTCTCGCTCTGGGACTGCAGAGGGGGGGATGGTGACGGGAGGATGTCTCAGGCCTGGGACTGCAGAAGGGGTGGCTGGGGATGGGAGTCTCGTGCCTGGGACTGCAGAAGGGGATGGATGGTGACAGGAGGATGTCTCGGGCCTGGGACTGCAGAAGGGGTGGCTGGGGATGGGAGTCTTGCCCTGGGACTGCAGAAGGGGATGGATGGTGACGGGAGGATGTCTCAGGCCTGAGACTGCAGAAGGGGTGGCTGGGGATGGGAGTCTCGCCCTGGGACTGCAGAGGGGGGGATGGTGACGGGAGGATGTCTCGGGCCTGGGACTGCAGACGGGGTGGCTGGGGACAGGAGGGTGTCTGTGGCCTGGGCCCCTGGATTGCAGCGTTTGTTCCTGCTTGTTTCAGAGTTTGCCTCAGAGAATGACCACCGGGACTTTGCGGGGGAACTGGAGGTGCTGTGCAAACTGGGGCACCACCCCAATATCATCAACCTGCTGGGAGCCTGTGAGAACAAAGGTGGGAGCTACCCCTGCCCCCCGCTGCTCTGTGTGGGCTGGGCCAGGCTTTTTTCCCTGCTGTTCCTGGGGTCCCTGCACTTCTCTCCATCCCGCTTTGCTGCCCTCCTCTCTGCTCTGGGCAAAGTCCTGCCCACCCTACCCACTGCAGGATGTTGAGGGCCTGTCTCCCTCCTTTGTCCCTCAGGCTACCTGTACATTGCTATTGAGTACGCTCCCTATGGGAACCTGCTCGATTTCCTCCGGAAAAGCCGAGTCCTAGAGACTGACCCGGCCTTCGCGAAGGAGCATGGGACAGCATCTACCCTCACGTCCCAGCAGCTCCTCCAGTTTGCTTCCGACGTGGCCAAGGGAATGCAGTATCTAAGCGAGAAGCAGGTGTGTCCCCTCCCCTGCCCTGCCTGCTCTGAGCCCGTGCCAAGCTCTGCCACAGCCAGCCGCCGTGATAGCCACGTGGGTGCGTGTGCAGGAGCATGGGAGGGGTGCCAGTGACTGCACAGCTGTGTATCAGAACCAGGAGCTGAGGCGTCTGGCACCAGGCTCTCCCTGAAACACCCCAGCCATAGCTACCGCTCTGTGACCCAGTGACATGGCAGCGAGGCAGCGTTACCACGCCCCCCCATCATGTCCCTTGCCACCAACAAGAGCACAGAGCTGGGGCAAACTAGCCAATGAGTATAGGTCTCTCCTGCCCATCTGCGTTCTGATTGGCTGTGATGTGTTCTGCACGTGGGGCATGGGAATGGAGGAGCTGGCGCCATGTCTCGGAGAGCAGCTCTGCTACTCAGTGGCTGGCCCGGCAGCCTTCTGGGCACAGGTCTCCGGGGCAGCCAGCTGACCTACCCATGCTCTGACCAAGCGTGCGAGGGACTGGGCACCCCCCTGAGCCCTGCTGAAGCATCCTCCCATATTTAGCTGCCCCATGACTCCCCAGTGCTGGATGCGAAACGCCCTCAGTTGCCTTTTCCTAGGGCTGCCCCAAAGCCCAGCCAGCCCTAGGTAACTTCCAGGGGCTTGGAGCCACCACTGCTGAGTCCAGGCTCCTTTCTGCTGCCTCCTGGCCAGGCTCCCTGAACCCACCTGCAGCTTGGCTGCCTGCCCTCTGCCCAGCCAGCTGGCACAGGGGAGACTCCCCAGGATCCAGGAGAGCTGATCAGGATCCACTGCAGCCATCAGTTTCCTCAGCAGTAGCTGGGGCCCAGATGTGCCCAGGGATTGGGGCTGGACCAGAAGCAGAACAGCTTTGTCTCTCAGCATGTCCAAAGCGCCGAGGGTAGGGCCCGCCGGCACCTTCGTGTTCCCAGCTGCAGAGTCCCAGAGGGAGAATGCTGCATCGCCCCCACCCCCACACACCTGTCGCCAAAGCTGGTCCCTGTTCTGCATCCCAGGGCTGGGAGTAATAGGAGGCTGGGGCTGGCCAGCTTGTCTCCAGGAGGGGCCACACAGGTCCAGCCCTCACTCACCATGGCTGTCTCAGTTCATTCACAGGGACCTGGCAGCCAGGAACATTCTGGTGGGGGAGAACCTGGCTTCCAAGATTGCTGACTTTGGCCTCTCCCGAGGGGAGGAGGTCTACGTGAAGAAAACTATGGTGAGTCCAGAGTGAGGGGCTCTCTACAGCGCCCTTGGCAGATCTAGGTTGCAATGCCCCAACCCAGCAACTCTAGGGACAATTACTGTAATTGCCCCTGTGCTAGTGCAAGATCTCTTCTGTTCACAGCAAGGCCGTGAACCCCCCTCCACCCATGGCTCCCGCTGCCTGGATTGGGGGCAGCTGTTCCCTACCCTGGCTTTCCTCACTCGGTGGTGGGTGGCGCCTGTACCCAACCTGGATCTCCCCCCTGGCTGGGTTGAGAGTGGCTGTTTCCTACTCCCCCTTTCCCTGACTGTGGGGGGGACATTTCCCCACTACCTTGCTCATTACAGTGGGTCTTTTTCCCCAGGGCCGCCTGCCAGTTCGCTGGATGGCCATCGAGTCCCTGAACTACAGTGTGTATACCACCAAGAGCGATGTGTGAGTCCTGCCCCCGGTCCGTGGGGTAAATATGTCTATTGGGTTAGCCCTCTGCCAATGCAGAAGGGGGTTAGCCGACCCCTCCCTGCTGACATCAGAGGCACTACTGCTCCTACACCTTCCCCGTGCCTTGTTCCCAGCCTCTAGCCCATCTCCTGCTCAGTCCAGGCTCGCTGTGCTCAGAGCCATGGATTCCTGTTACACCAGGGACCCATTGCACTAGCCTTGCTCAGTCCTAGCTCTGAAGCCTAGCTCCTGTGCCTCCATCTTCCCGGTCCCCTCCCCTGGTGCAGTCCCAGCCCCTCCCATTCCTGTCCCAGAGTAAGCCCCTCAGACAGATATGCTGCCAAGCCTCAGGAACTGGGTGAGGGGGCCCGGGAGGGAGGCACTGCTGGAGACCCAAGTGCTGTCTCTCTTTCAGGTGGTCCTTTGGGGTGCTGTTGTGGGAGATTGTCAGCCTGGGTAAGTACTGGCCCAGGCGGCTCATCCTGGGTTCGTCCTTTCTACCTGTGGGTCCTGCGGGCATGGCACAGGTGTGCCCAGCTAGCCTGGCCCTCCCTCCCTTAGCTCTGTCAGGGAGCTCTTGGCTCTTGTCAGAAATGTTGTCTGGGTGAGGCAGTGAGGAACGTAAGCACTGCCCAGCGGAGGGTGTGATGGCACCGCAGTGCCAGCTGGGAGGATCCCTCAGACCCAAGCACCCATTGGGGCAAGGGAGTATGCACATGCCGAGGAGCTGGCCTAGGGTCTCCACTGAGCTGTCTCCTCTGGGCCTTGGTGCATGAGTCATAGCGTAGACATGCAGCCCAGCTGCAGCACTGTCCTGGAGACACTTGCAACAGCCACGGAAGGGCTTTCCCACTGCTTTAGAGCTACTCCCTCAAGAGGCAGGCGCTGGGCCACCATCGACCTCGCGGCGTCTACACCTGGGCTTAGGTCAGCGTAATGACCTCTCTCAATGTGTGGCTGCCCCACAGCCCTGAGCAACACCTGAGCGGAGGCTATACCCACGGTTCTCTCTTTGGCCATATGTGTCTCCCCGCCATAGCATCTGAGCGCCGCACCGTCTGCGGCAGATTTATCCCCATGGTACAGATGGGGATAGAGGCATAGACCTGCCAGGGCATTCAGACACCTGGTTCTCAGTACATCCAATGGCTACATGCCTTGGAGGATCTGTGCCAGAGAGACCAGGTGACTTGCCCATGGTCATGCAGGAGCTCTAACCCCTGAGCCAGCCTGTCCCGAGTCAGGCCAATCCCGACAGTAACTCCAGTGTTGAACACATTCCCAGTGCTATAGGTTCTGAGTCTGTGGGCACCCGCAACAGCACCCTAGGATTGGCCCAGTTCCTGCCATGGCCCCAGCAGGCACTGCCTGTCCAGGTCTCTTCAGGGAACACACAACCCACCAGCAACAAATGTCTTCCAAAGTGATGAAGCTGAAAGGAACATCACAGGGAGACACATGTGGGCAGAGCAGAGAGGCGGGGGAAGAGCCCACCCGCTGCATGTCCCCTTGAGGGAGGCAGCTGGTTCAGCTTCAGCCACAATCTGACTGGTGAGGGTCTGAGGGTGGCTGGAGCCTGGGCAGCTCTGGTTTTGTATGGCAGAGTCTGCACAGGGGTGGCGTGTGGAGTGGGACCTGCAAACTGCAATAGTCACAAGAGTGAAATGCCTGCAAGCTGCATGGAAACTTTTTAAACTCACCATAACAGAGGCTCAAACTCTATGTATACCCCAAATAAAAAAATACAGTAAAAGGACCAAAAAAATTCTGGGTAAACAACAGAATAAGAGGTGTTTAGAGGCATACTTTAAAAATTGGAAGTCAAATCCTACTGAGGAAAATAGAAAGAAACTCTGGCAAGGCAAGTGTATATGTATGATTAGGCAGGCCAAAAACAAATATGAAGAGCAACTAGCAAAAACTAACTTCATTTTTTTTAAAGTACACCAGAAGCAGGAAGCCTGCCAAACAGTTATTGAGCCACTGGACAAGCGAGATGCTAAAGGAGCACTTAAGGAAGACAAGGCTGTTGCTGAGAAGATAGATAAATTCTGTGCATTGATCTTCACAGCAGAGGATGTGAGGGAGATTCCCACACCTGAACCATTCTTTTTAGGTGACAGATGTGAGGAACTGTCCCAGATTGAGGCATTGATAGAGAAGGTTTTGGAACAAATTGATAAATTAAACAATGATAAGTCACTAAGACCAGATGATATTCACCTGACGGAACTCAAATATGAAATTGCAGAACTAATAACTGTGATATGTAACCAATTGCTTAAATCAGCTTCTGCACCAGATGACTGGAGGGCAGCTAATAGAATGCAGATTTTTTTTAAAAGGCTCCAGAGGCGATCCTGACAATTACAGGCCCATAAGCCTAACTTCAATATCAGGCAAATTGGTTGACACTATAGTAAAGAACAGATTTATCAGACTGAGCACAATATGTTGGGGAAGAATCAACGTGGCTTTTGTAAATGGAAATCATGCCTCGCCAATCTTTAGAATTGTTTGAGGGAGTCAGCAAACATGTGGACAAGAGTGATCCAGTGGATATAGTGGACTTGGTTTTCAGAAGGCCTCTGGCAAAGTCCCTCACCAAAGGCTCTTAAGGAAATTAAGCATTTGAAGGTCCTCTCATGGATCAGTAAATGGTTAAAAGACAGGACACAAAGGGTATTAATAAATGGTGAGTTTTCAGACCAGAGAGAGGTAAAAAGTGGGGTCTCGCAAGGATCTGTACTGGGACAAGTGCTGTTCAACATATTAATAAATGATCTGGAAAAAGGGGTAGAGAGTGAGGTGGCAAAGTTTGCAGATGATACTAAATTACTCAGGATAGCTAAGTCTGAAGCAGACTGCAAAGAGTTACAAAGGGATCACACAAAACTGGCTGATTGGACAACAAAATGGCGGATGAAATTCAATATTTATAAATGCAAAGTAATGCACCTTAGAAAGCATAATCCCAACTATACATATAAAATGATGGGGTCTAAATTAGCTGTTACCACTCAAGAAAGAGATCTTGGAGTCATTGTGGATCATTCTCTGAAAACATCCACTCAATGTGCAATGTTAGGAACCACTACGAAAGGGATAGATGGTTGCCCCCATCTCAAAAAAAATATGTTAGAATTGGAAAAAGTACAGAGAAGGGCAACAAAGATGATCAGGGGTATGGAACAGCTTTCATATGAGGAGAGATTAAAAAGACTGTGACAGTTAAACTTGGAAAAGAGATGACTAAGGGGGGATATGATAGAGGTCTATAAAATCATGACTGGTGCAGAGAAAGTGAATAAGGAAGTGTTATTTACTCCTTCTCATAACACAAGAACCAAGGGTCACTCAATGAAATTACTAGGATGCAGGTTTAAAACAATGATAAGGAAGTACTACTTCACACAACACATAGTAAACCTGTGGATATTGTAGAGGCCAAAAGTATAATTGAGTTTAAAAAAAAATTAGATATGTTCATGGAGGATGTGTCCATTAATGGCTATCAGCCAAGATGGTCTGGGACACAACCACATGGACTGGAAGCCTCTAAACCTCTGACTGCCAGATGCTGGAATTGGACAAGTGATGGATTACTTGATCAGTTGTCCTATTCTGTTCATTCCCTCTGAAGCACCCAGCATTGGCCACTGTTGGATGACAGGATACTGGGCTGGATGGACCATTGGTTTGACCCAGTCTGGCTCTTCTTATGTCCTTATGAGTGTGTGTGCTGCATTCTGCCCCCAGGAGGAACTCCTTACTGCGGGATGACGTGTGCCGAGCTCTACGAGAAACTGCCACAGGGATATCGTATGGAGAAGCCACGCAACTGTGATGATGAGGTGTAAGTGGGACCTGGCTGCCCCAGTCTGTCCCGGCGGGGCCTGCTGGGACCAGGAAAACAGGCTTAGCCTTGTCTGTGGCCATGGGGCACCAGCCGCACACAGGAACCAGAGCCTCTTTGCATGGCCTCTGTGTTTGTTTGGTGAATTGGGGGACATGATGTAATCCCTGTGCACTAGGAACAGGAAAACTAGCAGCCTCCCCACTCATGACCCATGGTAGGGCTCCCTTGCCTTCGTCCCTCCTACTGCAGCTTGCTTATGCCCAGGACCGGAGCTAGAGTTTTTCGCGCCCTTGGCGCACGGCCATTTCGCTGCCCCGCGCACCACTCCCACGGCTCCGGTGGAGCTGCCACAGCCATTTCTGCGGAGAGTCCGTTGGTCCATGGCTCCAGTGGAGCTGCCGCAGCCGTGCCTGCGGCAGGTCCACCGGAGCCGCATAGGACCAGCGGACCGTCTGCAGGCATGACTGTGGCAGGTCCATTGGAGCCGCCTGCCGCAGCCCCCCACCCCCGGCAAAATGCCGCCCCCTCGAAAGTCCTGGCACCCTGGGCGATTGCCTACTTCGCCTCAATGGAAGCGCCGGCCCTGCTTATGCCTCTGTAACTTGCCGCCTTCCCTGCTGGTGCTTCCCCCACCCCCATGTCCTGTCTGCACTGATACAGGCCCTGCTGTGCCCTCTCTCCTAGGTATGAGCTGATGAAGCAGTGCTGGCGAGACCGCCCCTACGAGCGCCCGCCCTTTGCTCAGATCTCCATGCAACTTATCCGGATGCTGGAGGCCAGGAAGGTAGTCTGCAGCTCTCTCCCTCCCTCAGCGCTGTACTCAGGCCCTGGGGCAGGGCTGCCCCCAAGGGGGAGGCAAGGGTGACCTTATGGGGCAGCCCCATCACAGTAACTGCCACTCCAGGGCTCTAATGCGCTCTTCCAGCGGCCAGGACGAGCTGGATTGCAGAGCTGCTGTAGCTCCTTTCCCTGGCCATGACCCATGTTGGCAGCTGCTGGGCAATGATGTAAATCTGACTGTGCCACACGGGAACTGCCCTGATGCTGGGCAAATTCTGGGGGCTTTGCAGCCTCTCTCCTCGGAAGGGCACCGGGGAGCAGGGCTCTGAGCCCTGCCACGTGCCTGGGACTCATCTCCAAGCCAGAGCCCAGGAAGCTTTGCAGGGGGACAGTCACAGCTGGAGTAGGTGCGTAGTGTGGGGACAGCCCTGTTCTGGAGGCCAGTCCCACTCTGCCCAGTGCCCCGCGCTGCTCTAATCCCTGTTCTGAACCTAACCGAGCAGAGCTGCACTCCAGACCCAGACTACAAGGGGCTCTGGGGAGAACGCTGCCCCCTCCTGGCTAAGGGAGGAGCAGCTTCAAGCCTTAGCTCAGGCCAAGGGGCCCAAAGCCAAACCCCACTCACAGGGTGTTCATCCCTACCTGCGTTCGCTTAGACAGGGGGAATCACCCCAGCAGCACTCGGAGCAGGCCAGGGTCCTGATACCAGGACCAGGGTGCTGGGAATGTGAGTGCTGACCAGGAGACTCTAACCCAGCCCCAGGCCTGACACTCTCTCTCCCCATCCAGGCCTATGTGAACATGGCCTTATTCGAGAACTTCACATATGCCGGCATCGACGCCACAGCAGAGGAGGCCTGAGGGCGAGTGGAGCACAGCGCCGGGAGCCCTGTAAATAACGCACCCCTACTTGCCGCACTTGGACGCCAGCTGGTCTAGGCCAGGAGAGGGACATGGCCTCTGCCCTGTGTGGGGCATGCTGTAAATGGCCTGCTCCAGCGTGGAGATGAGGAACTGCCCTTTGTCCTGGAGCAGGAACTTGCTGGGGGCAGTTCTGGCTAACATGATACCCCCGTATGCTTCAGCCAGGTTCCTGGCTCAACGGCAGCTTCTGCCCCCCCGTCCACTCAGGCCGGACTGCCCTGCGCTTGCTGCCCTCTCTGCCGGTCTCTGCAGTGCAGCGTTACACCAGTGGCAGGGCCAGACAATGGGCCAGGCTCTCCCTGTCTCTTGCCCCTCCCTACTCTCCCAATCCTTGCTGCAGCTAGGTGCTGTGCGTGGCCGAGATCACAGGCAGGGAGGCCTGTCTCCCCTTGAGCGCATGGACACGGGGCCTTCTCTGGAGCTGGAGGATGTGACACCAGCCCCTTGCTGCCCTAAGAGAGGCACAAAGACTTGTCCTGGGTAAAGGACAGAGTTGGAAACAGCCCCAAATGTAGAGCCCTTGTCCCCTACCTCCAGCCTTGATGTTTCGTGTGTGGCTGCTCGGCTTCCCTGCTGGCCGTGGGCTCTCGGAACTGACTGGACCTGGCCTGGCACCATGTGGCCAGCGTACTGGCATGCAGAGCCGTGCAAACATTGCTCCCAGATGCTGGAGACCCTCTGGGACAGGGCTGATTAGGGGAGTCCGATAGGAAGGATTCCAGCACTTGCCTTTGGAACACCATGAAGGAGTAAAATATTCCAGGCTTGGCCCCAGGCTCCTCTCTGACCTGCCAGAGACCAGTGGCTGACACGACTTGTGCTTTACGGTTAATAAAGGAAGTCTAAGGGGCTGGCTGGCTCAGGGGTTTGGGGAAGGGGCCGGGGCCTTTCCTCTTTCTCTCTTTCATAGAAACACAGATTGTAAGTCTAGAAAGGACACTTAGATCATTTAGTTTGACTTCCACTAGGGGGCACTGGCTCCAAGCCAGCTCGAGTAGGCTCAGGGAGCAGGGAATGGGATACTGGGTCTTGCACCTCTGGTGCCTGTGTGTTCCCTGACCTGCCACGAGGACATCAGTGTCCTGGGCTATCTCAGGAGCACGGAATTTGCCACATTCAAGCATGGGCCCATTGCTCCCAAAATGCTGGCTAGGGTATGGCTTATGCCCCGTTCTTCAGGGGCAAGCAAACTAATTAAAGAAACCCTCCTTGCACTGGGATATTGGGCCATGCTGAATAGCAATGGAATTCCCTCCTGAACTCTAAGGAGACAGCTGGTGCTCTGGTACATGAGAATGGATTCCCCTGAGATCAGCTTTCTGGTGAGTGCCCACATTGTTGCTGATCGTCTAGTTTTCTTGCCCACGTCCAGACCAGTTGTGATATTTTCCTCTTGCATGGCTGGCAGTGCAAAAGCCAATTACAATGTATGATTTGAAAAAACACGTTCTACAGCACATGTGTGCTCTGAGTGCTTGCCCTGTGCTCGAGGTGTTCTGGGTGTGAGCAGCCAGGGAACCCAGAGCTGGGCTTATGTGCCCACTGGACATGGACTCTCGGTGGGGTCCGAGGCAGCGCAGAGGTGCAGCTGTATCCTGGTGCTCTGCACGGGCCCTCTGGCTCTGCTCGCTCTCTCTCACTCTCTGGGAAGATGGTGTGGAGCACATGCCTGGCCTCTCAATCGCTTGGCTTGGCCTTAGGCGCCTGGCAGGAGCTTAGTACATTTGGAGCAAGCAGTTGCCTGGGGCTGGTGGCACCTGTCTGCACAGCTGAATATCGCCATCTTGCTGAGCCTGTACAGGTGGTGGATACAGGATGTGTTGGGAGGGGATTTCTGTTCAGGCTGAGATGATGTGAGGTGTGAAATCTCCAAGGGACTAAACCATGCAGCATTCCTCTACGAGCCAGAGCTTCCTTTCACCAGTAACATGCAGCAGCCCCGTCACCCTGTGTTGTCTTGAGTTGTTAATGAATGAATAGCTGAGAGGTGTGTGCGCGCATGCCCCTGACTGGTCTGGTGTGTGCAAAGAGCAGATCACACAATGGGTGTGTAGGGGAAAGCTAGTCCCAGAGTGCTGCCTAAGAGGGACCCAGTGTGCACCCTAGAGGCAGGAGTCCCTCCCAGGTGCACCCCCTCCTTACCCACCATGCAGGGACTCAGGGTGTCTCGCAGCAGGGTTGTTTTTCTTCCTATCCTGGCCTCCATTCTCTCCTGTAGCCACAAGGGCAGGACGTGCTGCCTATCTGATAGGAACAGACTCTATTGGTGCCGTCACTGTCAGCGACTGAGCGGCCACAGCATGGTGGTTTGGGGGCCGGGGAAGTTGGGTGGATGGGGGGTGGAAGGGGCCCTTCACCCAGGCTTCCTGCGGAGCGAGGCTGACATGTCTCAGATAAAGGCTTTGTGTCTCAGAGCTCCAGCAGCAAGCCAGGCCCAGAAAGAGAACAGCCCTGCCCCGGGTGCCCAGCTCTGCAGGGCAGGAGGCTGGAGCCCTGTGCTCTGACTGGCACTGAATGCTCATTGTGCAGAATGGGGGCCCAGCTGTGTCAAGAACAGCCCCTTTTCTTGGTAGCTGGACTCCTGCTGAGTCTCCTCACTCCTGCTTTGAGCCCTGCTCCGGTGACATCTGAAGGTGGGTCCAAAGAGCCTCTGTCCTTCCTTAGCATCCTCCCTTGGGAAAGTGCTGTGGCGGGAGCAGGGGAGGGTGTGCTCAGTCTCTTTTGGGTCTCTGCAGTCGGTGCATGGGCCATGGCCAGAGATGAGCCTGTGTGAGCCTAGGGAACAGTTGGTCTCTCATCCAGCCTGGCCCAGCTTGCCAGCACATAAAGCTGGCTTTATAGATTGATAGATTGTAGGGCTGGAAGGGACCTCGAGAGGTCACCGAGTCCAGTCCCCTGCCCTCATGGCAGGACCAAGTACTGTCTAGACCATCCCTAATAGACATTTATCTAACCTACTCTTAAATATCTCCAGAGATGGAGATTCCACAACCTCCCTACGCAGTTTATTCCAGTGTGGAACTTTTTCCTAATGTTCAACCTAAACCTTCCTTGCTGCAGTTTAAGCCCATTGCTTCTTGTTCTATCCTTAGAGGCTAAGGTGAACAAGTTTTCTCCCTCCTCCTTATGACACCCTTTTAGATACCTGAAAACTGCTATCATGTCCCCTCTCAGTCTTTTCTTTTCCAAACTAAACAAACCCAATTCTTTCAGCCTTCCTTCATAGGTCATGTTCTCTAGACCTTTAATCATTCTTGTTGCTCTTCTCTGGACCCTCTCCAATTTCTCCACATCTTTCTTGAAATGCGGTGCCCAGAACTGGACACAATACTCCAGTTGAGGCCTAACCAGCGCAGAGTAGAGCGGAAGAATGAACTCTTGGGTCTTGCTCACAACACACCTGTTAATGTATCCCAGAATCACATTTGCTTTTTTTGCAACAGTATCACATTGTTGACTCATATTTAGCTTGTGGTCCACTATAACCCATTGATCCCTTTCTGCCATACTCCTTCCTAGGCAGTCTCTTCCCATTCTGTATGTGTGAAACTGATTGTTCCTTCCTAAGTGGAGCACTTTGCATTTGTCTTTATTATACTTCATCCTGTTTACCTCAGACCATTTCTCCAATTTGTCCAGATCATTTTGAATTTTGACCCTGTCCTCCAAAGCAGTTGCAATCCCTCTCAGTTTGGTATCATCTGCAAACTTAATAAGCGTACTTACTATGCCAACATCTAAGTTGTTGATGAAGATATTGAACAGACCCAGTCCCAAAACAGACTACCTCCAGGTTCCTCTGGTTTGGAGCTGAGTAAAATGGGGAGTGGCCAAGGCCCTGCCACACCTGGCTGTTCCCTAGTTGTGAGTGGTTCCTTGGGGTCATGTGCTGATGGGGGTAGGCACACATACAGAATGGGAAGAGACTGTCTAGGAAGGAGTATGGCAGAAAGAGATCTAGGGGTCATAGTGGACCACAAGCTTAATATGAGTCAACAGTGTGATACTGTTGCAAAAAAAGCAAACGTGATTCTGGGATGCATTAACAGGTGTGTTGTAAACAAGACACGAGAAGTCATTCTTCCGCTTTACTCTGCGCTGGTTAGGCCTCAACTGGAGTATTGTGTCCAGTTCTGGGCACCGCATTTCAAGAAAGATGTGGAGAAATTGGAGAGGGTCCAGAGAAGAGCAACAAGAATGATTAAAGGTCTTGAGAACATGACCTATGAAGGAAGGCTGAAGGAATTGGGTTTGTTTAGTTTGGAAAAGAGAAGACTGAGAGGGGACATGATAGCAGTTTTCAGGTATCTAAAAGGGTGTCATCAGGAGGAGGGAGAAAACTTGTTCACCTTAGCCTCCAATGATAGAACAAGAAGCAATGGGCTTAAACTGCAGCAAGGGAGATTTAGGTTGGACATTAGGAAAAAGTTCCTAACTGTCAGGGTAGTTAAACACTGGAATAGATTGCCTAGGGAAGTTGTGGAATCTCCATCTCTGGAGATATTTAAGAGTAGGTTAGATAAATGTCTATCAGGGATGGTCTAGACAGTATTTGGTCCTGCCATGAGGGCAGGAGACTGGACTCGATGACCTCTCGAGGTCCCTTCCAGTCCTAGAGTCTATGAGTCTATGGCTTCAACTTACAGCTGGGACTGGGTGGGTAGTGTCTGCTTCAGACAGGGGCCCCAGGCTACTAGCCACTTTTGCAAACTCTCCTGGGTCTTGTGTTAAGCACAGCTCCCCTGTGCTAGACCCTGCAGATGCTCCCAGCAGTGACTCTGTCATGTGTTCACACTGCACATGCCTCTGGCCAACTGGTGAGTGCTGGGGATAGGGGTGCACTGGGACCCCAGGGTCAGGGAGCACCCCAAGGTCCCTGGGAAGAGAGAGCATCCCTCTTTGCTCTTGACCAGCTCCCTGCCTTTGAGTGGTGCTGCATCAAGTGTTGTGAGGTGGGGGTGTGTGAGAGAGTGTGTGCATGGACATGTTATGGGGGTGAGGGGCGCTGTGTGGGTATCTTTATCCTGGAAAGAAATCCAGTGTGTTCTTAACCTGTGTTTGCTGCTATTTTAACTGGTTAGCTATGCCAGGCAAGTCAGCATTGCCTGTGAGTGAGCAGCGGGATGTCTGCCCTCAGGCTCCCTAGAGGCTTCAGCATGCACTGCTTACCTGTGATAAAAGCCAAATTGCTGTTTCTTCAGCTATTTTCACCCAACTGAGCTAATCCAAGTCCCAACCCCGCTTTTGCAGTGTAGCGAGGGTGTGGGTGTGTATGGGTGTGCATTGCACAGCCATGTGAGGCAGAGGCTGGGAGTGGGGGGCCTCTCCATCTTCAGAAATGTCCCAGCTGACTCCATGCTAGGCTCTGTACTGTCCCTGCATTGTCTCCCTAGCCTCTGGCCCTGCAGGTCCCATGCCACCACCTGTCGCTCTGTGGGCTGAGGAGGGAGAACTGGCCTAGGCAGGAGATGCTGCAGGAGCAGTGAAGGGAATTCTGGGACTGGGATAACCATTCCCAAGGAGCCCATGCTTGTGGCAGGGGAGAGCTGGGCTCTGGTATGTGGGTGGGCTGAGAAATTATTTAAATACAAAACAACAAGGAAACTAAATGCCCCAAAACTTCATTCACACTGAGGTGAGGGTGCCCAGGGTTGTCTGGGGCCCTTCCAGAATGTGGAGTTCAGCTGAACTCTCACTGCTGAAAACCAAGAACTGGAAGATTATGGTACATGCCACCCCAGCCATGCCACCTTAATGCTGGTGGCCTTGCAGCTCCTTCAGCCAGCTGGCTTCCTGGGACATTGTCTATGGCCAACCGGCTCCTGCAGGGGAGGGTGTCTCCAGCTGGATGGTGGGCTCCTGGAGGGTGGATGTTTCTGGCTGGATAGCAGGCTCCCCTGGGGGGTCTCTGGCTGGCTAGCGGGCTCTTTGGGGGAAAGGGGGATGTCTTCAGCTGGATGGTGGGCTCCTGGGGAGGGGGGGGGTGTCAGATCAGCTCCCTGAGCTGAGGGAACTCCTGATGCTTCCTGTGGAAGCCCAAGTTGCAGGCTCCTCTTCCCACTCTGGCACCAGGACACCTCTCACTGCGCTTCTCCCTAGGTGAGTCCTGGCACTGCCTCGCTGATTGGGACACAGATGCTCTGAGACTATGGCAGCAATTACCTGTGCAAACCTAGGGACAGCATGGGGCGAGGGTCTGAGCAGCTGTGACCCTGATGGCAGCAGGGATGCATGCCCCCAGCAGGCAGCTCCCTGAGCCCTGCATGGTGCAGCACTCCCTGCCTCTTTCTCGCCTGCATTGTCTCCTCCCCCCAACTCCTGTGCGATGCCCAGCCCTGGCCATGCCCTGGTCCGGCTCCAGGGAGGAGTCCGGAAGCCCCAGGCCTTCCTGCTAGTCTGTTCCATCCAGGGGCTGCTGCTGCAGAGCTGTTGTGTCTGTCCTGGGAGCGCATGGACCTGCTTTTCCTTATCTCACTTCCTCACACTTTTCCGCAGTGAATGCTATTGCCCAGCATGAGACAGGGTGTGCTTCCCACCGAGCTGGCCTGAGCCACACGCCAACCACAGGGCTATTTTGGGATGTTTGTTTGTACCCAAATGACCCACCCCTCCCTACGCAATAGCCTGGGAGGAGGGATGGATTCGGATCCTGATGGCCCATGGCACCCAGTTTGTGAGGCCAATCAGAACTGGGAGCAGAGCTCGTGAGCCCACTGGACCCTTGTAAAAAGGCTGCTTGGGCGAGCCTGATGAGACGGGCAGGTTCTTACCTGTTACATGGCTAGGCCTCCCAAAGAGCTTTTGCCAGCTGGCCAGCATGGGAGGCTGATGGCCACCTGTGGGGAAGGGACTTTCTGTGGCTGAATCCCAGGCTGAATCCCAGGTTCCCTGTCCCTTGTGTGCATCTCCCAGTCCACCCCTTGCCCCAGAGCAGCATTGGCAGCCGCTTTGCACAGGGATAAATGGTGACAGAAGGTGGCAGGCAGGGCCCCCATATGCTCCCCATCTGTCTGGGTGGGGTGGGGTGGGGTGGGGGTGATGAACACCTACCTTTGGGGGCTGAGCTGGGGAAGCACCTATAAGCCCTGGGCTAGGGGGAGGGAGCTTTCCTAATACAACATCAAAAACCAATAGCATGTTTTTCTATCTTGTGCCTCACCTGTTTCTGGGATGAGGAGGAGGCAGAGCATGGGAATCACACGTACCACTTCTACTACACCTTGGCACCTGACAACTTGCAAAGACATAAAGCCCTAACTTTCTGGAGCAGTAGGGCTGCCACATGCGGCTCTGGTGACACAGAGCAGCAAATTCCCCTGCCTGGGGGAAATCTCAGCTGGCCCAGCGCTGTCATGTGGCTGCTCTGCCTCACCTGTCCCCTCAACATAACAGTGTGGTCGGGGTGGCGGCCAGGCTGCTCTGGCAGCTGGTTGAGCTGCAGTTACTGGAATGAGCCCTGGGTGCTGCTGGCAGCTGGCACAGGACACAGCAACATGGTTGCTCTAATTTGCCCTGAGACCAGGCCAGTGCACGGCAATTGCACAAATGGGGCACTGTATTTCTGGACTCACTGCCTTCTGGTGGCACTTTGACTGTACTATGGAGCAGCCTCTCCAGGCCCCTCCGCACTAAACAGCTCTCTCCTTCATGCAGATGTGGCTCTCCTGGGAGAGGTTTCTGAGACCATTCGCTGCTTCTCCCGATCTTTTGAAGACCTCACCTGTTTCTGGGATGAGGAGGAGGCAGAGCATGGGAACCACACGTACCGCTTCTACTACACCTACAATGGGTAGGTCAGGACTCACAAGCCCTGGAATCCCAGCCCTGGCCTCTCCCTCCCCAAGGGCCAGGCTGGCTGCACTGCACCCTAGGCAGATACCTGACTGCCAGCACTCCCCATCTGCCTCAGCCCTGCTTAACTCTTGGAGGTTTGCTCAATGATGAAGCACTCCACTTGTCTCCCCAGCACGGCTCCGAGTGGAGCACTTCGCCCTCTGCAGCAGTCTTGGCCTTTCACTGGTTTCCAGAGCCTGGGAACTGGCTCCCTGCTGCAGTATGTTCTTGGCAGCCTTGTGGGGAAACGCACCCCTACTACTGTCAGTACTTCTGTGGTGCCCCCACCATAATGCCTGCGTGCCTGGTGGTCTGGCTTTGCCCTCCACCCTCACAGGCAGCGCAGAGCCATTGGCTCCTTGGTACAGCTGGGAACTGGGTCTCAGAGCCTGGCCCAAGGTCACACAGGGAGCAGGGACTCGAATGCTGGTTGCCCAAGCCCTATCTTAGTGCCCTGGCCTCTTGCCCATTGTCTCCCTGCTGCCTGGGCCCCCACGGACAGAGAACCTGCTTCTGAGGGGGGGCAGCCTCCTTTCCTGTGCTGCCTACCGCAAGCCTGGACCCCGCAGGGTGGGTGTTGGTGGGCAGGCAATAGCATGGCCTGCCACAAAGGGCTCTGCTGCTGGGCCTGGGTGTCCAGTTTTCGACTGGAACGTCTGGTTGAAAAGGAAACCTGGCAGCATTAAATCTGGTTGACCACAGTCGCTGCTGGCTCCATCCCATCCCAACACCCACACGTGGCAGCTGCCTCTAGTCTGGTCTGCCCCTGCCTGAAGGCTCTGCCCTCTGCAGCAGGACAAACTGCTTGGGGGACCCCTGCTCCCATCTGGGCCCTGCCCCTGGGCTGTGGCTGCTCCTCACCTTCTCCCTGCTGCAGTCAGAGGTGGTTCTGGGCACCCCGCTCCCGCCTCATTCTGCAAGAACCCAAGGTTCCTGGTTGCAATTGACTCCAGTTGTGAGCTCCAGGTAGCAGTCAGCCCTCAGTCTGCTGAATGCTTTAGCAATGCTCAGAGCTAAACAGCAAGGATGATGGCTTTCTACTTGCTGGTGGGAGAGGAGAGAACGCGCAAACACTCTCCCTAATTACCCTCACACACCATGGGTCTGCTCTTTCAAGTGCTAAGTGCAGAACTGTATATACAAAAATCATCCGCAATGATCTCAGTTGTAATTATCATGATCAAGCATTCAAATTGATTATTTGAACATGCAACTGCTGTAACTGGGTGTGCCTTTTTTGCACGCAAAACTGCACCGAATATTGTGCATGTGTAATGGACTACTCTGCCCGTGTGTGTGAATGATCTCTCTCTGTCAGACCCCTCCATTCTAAGGGTGGTCCTAGCCAGTATTCACTACGCGGCTGATAGGATGCCAACAGTCTAGGAGTTCAGAACTCCCCTCTGCGGGGTTCTGTTTTTCACTCCAATATTGGCCCCCTAGGTGAAGGGACAAGGCCCTGAGCGCAGGGGTGAGGGGTCTGCAAGCTACCTTCTCACAGACAGGCTGTGGGGGCACACGCAGGGCCAGGCCAGAGGCTCCAGGAGCCTCCAGTGCACTGTGCAGTCAATGGGCTCCGTTCACAGGGCTCCGTCCGGGAGACCCTGGGCATGGAGCAGCTTCTGGGCCTCTGAACAATCCAACCCTTCCCTGCCCCGGCCCCGGCCCCAGCCCCTCGCTGTGGGACTGACCCTTCCCTGCCCCACTGTGCCCCAGCCCCTCGCTATGGGGACCGGCCCCCACTGTGCCCCAGCCCCTCGCTGTGGGGACCGGCCCCCACTGTGCCCTGATCGGGCAGGCTCCACATCAGCTCCTCCCAGCCTGGCTCTGCAGGTAGCGGGGGAGTGGGGGGGGGTGGAGAGCGAGCGATGGACAGAGAGGGGAGAGGACTGAGCGGGGTGGGGCCTCAGGGGAAGATGCAGGGCAGGGGTGTTTGGTTTTCAGCAATTAGAAAGTTGGCAACCCTGCTGGGACCCAGTTCCCCTGGCCTGGCCACAAGGCTGGGGCTGTGCCCAAGGGTGAGGAAGGGGGCCTGTGTGGACTGCGAGCCCACGCCCTGACGGCTCTGCTCCCCAGGGAGAAGGCCAAGCAGTGCATGCTGGCTGTGCAGAGACGGAGCGGCGGCGGCAGACGTTACGTCTGCGTCTTCGCCAGCAGCCATGAGGTGCGGCTCTTCACACAGCTCTGCATCCACGTGCTAGACACACCTGGCAACCAGACCAAGTACTCCCGGGAAGTCGCCGTGGAGACGGTTGGTGAGTGTTGGACTCCGCTTTCTGCTTGCAAGGCACAGGGAGCCCTGCCCAGCCCCACCCTCTACATCACGGCCATTGGAGGTGGAAAAGCCCTACTAGGCTCAGGGCTGCCGCAGCCGATTCTCCAGTGCTTTGTCCTTTCCAGGGGCCGTGTGGTGAAGAGTTTACTGCTATGGGAAGCCCCAGGCCCTGCCCCTTTTCTCTGACTCTGGCAGGTCGCTGGGCCGATGGGGCATGGTGGTGTTTCCCAGCATCTCAGTCCTGTGCTGCCCAGGAAGGAGAGAGCTGCCATTACCTACTGATGCTCACACCATGCATGGAGAGCAGCAGTGACCCTCACCCCACTGCCGAGGTCTCGACACCCTGGTGCAGCCTGCCAGCATGCTGGTCCCCTCCCAGTCAGGCCAGGGCACGGCACAGAAACAGCCCTTGCTGCTCAGGTGGACGCCCTCTTCCTGCCCAAAGAGAAGGGGAACCCATCCACACGGTTCCTGTCGGGCCTCTGTGGTGTTTGACGTCAGGGGTCGTCACCTTTCTGCAGAGATGGAAACGCCCTGGCTGGCTCAGTCCCAGCTCTGAGGCTTGCTCCATGCAGCTCTTCTTCCAGCACTCGGTTTAACATCATCTGCCAGCATGGGACCATGCCACCTGCCTCTCAACTGCTCAGTAATGGAGAGGCAGCTTAGCTGCAAGCCCAGGTACTAACAGACCCTGCTCCAAGCCCAGGGCACTGGCTGCTAACAGTACCCAGCTCTTCGTGAAGTGACTGTGTGTCCTGGCACAGCCAGGCCCCGTGCCCAGCCGCATGGGTGGGTTACTTACAGGCTGCTGGTGCTGCATGCTGCTAGCCTGGCCTTGGAGCTGTGGCAATGCCCACGAGCCTGCAGCAGAGACCTTTAGCTTTGGTATTTTCCTTCCAGGGCTCATTGCTCCCCCTGTGAATATAACGGTCACCTGGACTGGGAGAGCTAGGGAGTTGCAGGTGAGCTGGGAACCCCCAGCTACTGAATACACCGAGCTCTTCATCTATGAGATCCTCTACTGCATTGTGGGCTCCATGGAATCACCCTGTCGGGTAAGGCTGTGTTCCTCCCTTCATGGCTGGCTGTAACATACCCCATGGGATGGGCTGTAGGTAACACGGTGTTCCTCCTGCCAGGGCCGGCTGTAACATACCCCACGGGCTGTGGGTGACACCATGTTTCACCCTTCGTGGCCGCCTGTAACATACACCATGGGCTGTGAACATTGCTGTGTTCCTCCCGCCGTGGCCTGCTGTAACCAGAGGTGGATTTACCATGAAACAAACAGTTCAGTAGCACAGGCCCCCCGAAGACAGGGCATCCACCAAAATGCAGGACAAATCTCATCTGGCAACCTGCCCCTGAGTCCTGGCCGAGGGTGCAGCAGGGCTTACACTGCGTGCATTTTGTGGCCGGTGGGCCCACACTGCTCCTGGAAGCAGCCGGCAGCTGGCTCATCTCTGCATGCCCCTGGTGGGGGGGGGAGGTGGCTCCGTGTGCTGCCCCTGCCCCTGCCCCAGCCAGTGCACGGAGACCCACTGCCCTCCTTCCCTCAATGGGCGTGCAGAGATGTGCCAGCAGCAGGGCTAAGGTGGCTCCCTGCCCACGTTGCCTCCTTCCCTCTGCGCCACACCACTACCCGAAGTGGCTGGCATGTCCCTGAGGTCCTTGGGGAGGGGGGTGTCTCTGTGTGTTGCCCCCACCCCAAGCACTGACTCTGCAGCTCCCATTGGCTGGTAACTGTGGCCAATGGGTGGTGAGGGGATGGTGCCTGTGGGCAGTGGCACACAGAGACCCCCTGGCCTCCCCCTCACCCCCCAGCTGAGGAACCGATGCCAGAGGGGTGTGCTGGTCGCTTTGGGAGCTGTGCCGCCCAAGGTAAGCACCACCCCCCTGACCCTGCCACACCCCAACCCCATGCCCCAGCCCAGAGCCTGCACCCCACACCCAGACTTCCTCCCAGAGGCTGAGCCCTTACCCCTCCGACATCCCCAACACCCTACTCCAGCCCAGAGCCTGCACCAAACTCCTTCCCAGAACCTGAACCCCGCATCCCCTCCTGGACCCCAACCCCTGCCCCAATCAAGGTACCTCACTTTATTTTCATTTACTTCCTATTACTTATAGGAGGAGCATGAAGAAAAAATGTATGAAAAACCAGGGGAGGGGACGGGGAAGATAAGAGAGGATGTTTTTTCTTGGCTGGGTCCCGAGGGAGGGGCTCCCTGAAAATGAAGCTGTGCACAAGGCCCCACTAACTCTGCCACTAGCTGTAACATACCCCCTGGGCTGTAGGTAATGTGTTTCTCTCCTGTGGTCGACTGTAACACCCCACAGGCTATGGGTAACACCTGGGTTCTTCTCCTCCCATGGCTGGCTGTGACATACCCCCTGGGCTGTAGGTAATGCTGTGTCCCTCCCGCCTTGGCCAGCTGTAACATGCCCTACAGGCTGTGGGTAACTCTCTGGTGAACCTTCATGCCATTCTCCCTGCAATTCCCAATCCCAGCCTGGCAGCTGCAGTCACCTCATTTCCTGCCCTAGATGGGCATGCGCCATATAATGGGCGCACTGAAAATTCAGCCAGACTCCTGCAGGGGAGAATGTGACTCTCTTTCACGTCTCTGGTGCTGCCCCAGGCCCTTGGGGCTCAGGAGCTGAGAGGTTTGGGGGCGTCTTGTTAGAGGCAAGGACAACATATGCGGTGGTTGAAACAGCTCCCATGTTCTCCTCCTCACCCAGTCTGGTCCCTCTCCTACAGAAGCAGGTGCATAGCACCAGGGCATGTGTCCTCCGCCCCCTGCAGCACGGGGCCAAGTACCACATCCGGATCCGCACCAAGCCAGATGGCTTGTCCCTGGATGGATTCTGGGGTCCCTGGTCTCAGGCAGTGGCTGCTGAAACACCCCACTCCTCAGGTGAGTGACTCCTGGACAGAAGGGTTTGCTGTGAGATGCACACACAGCATCTCCCCAGTCCTGCCTGGTAACACACAACCCATGCAGGAGCCTGGGTGGGGGCTGAGAGTGTCACTCCAACTCTGCTCATCCATCAAGGGCTCCTTGAACTGCCACAACTGCCCATCTGGGAAGGCTTCTGAGGAGCATCAAGGGAGGAGACTGACAGCGAAAGAGCAAGAGGACAGGGTTTGGTGGAAGCTGCGGGAGATGGCACCTGGGAGGTTGGGCACAAAGGGGCCCACTGCTAGAGCCCAGCTCTGTGAGGCCTGTCTGCAGGATCTCAGACATCCAACAAACTATAAGCTGCCTCCTTGTTCCTGTGGCCTTGCACTGTCTGCTTGGAGCTCACTTGCTCTCTCCTGCCCAGGAGAGATCGGGCTGCGCTGTTTCACCTCTGACCTGCAATGGGTGCAGTGTGAGTGGACCTGGGATTCTGCAGATTCCAACAGCTCCCACAGCCTCTTCTATCGATCCCAAGGGAGCAGTGATGCCTCCAGGTAACAGGCTCCGGCCAGTGCCCAGGACACGCCACTCCTGTGCGAGGTGGGGAAGTGCTTCAGCTGTTCTGGGCTCGACATTCAGATGCACAGATGCAGCGCCCTGTCCCAGGAGCAGAGCTTGCCAGGTTGGACAGCACTGCAAATCCCATGCAGCTAGGGCCTTCCCTTGCCTCCAACTAGTGCCTGTGCTCTGCAGGCCTCAGAGGTTTCCAGACTGAGGGGATTCTCTGTCCTGCCCATGCACTGCTTTGCTCAGGAGCAGAGACGAAGGAGGCTGTGCTACGGGATGGGCCATATGCTATTCCTTCTGTGATGTGCACGGAGAGCCATTACTTGGCTGGTCACCAAAAGCAGCCGCTGGGGAGCGAGGACAGACTCTCAGGAAGCAGGGTGGGCTCAAGCCAGGGGGAGAGATCCCAGGAGGCCAGAGGTGCTTGTGGGCAAGGTTGGGGCAGTGCCCAGTTGCTGGTGACATTCGGGCCCTCACAGACAGGGTGGGGTTGTTACCCTGCGGGGGGGAGGGTGACTTGGGTGAGGGTGGTGAGAGGAGTCAGGCTGCATGGAGATAGGTCAGTGAAGGGGTGGCCATGGCTGCTGGAGGGATTGGGAAGCAGAGGTACCAGCTGGACTTGCGTGCACCTTGCTTCCTCCCCAGAGGCCAGGCTTGGCAGCGCTGTCAAGAACACAGACTAAGGCCCCAGAACACCCATGCCTGCACGTTCCAGCCCAGGAATGACAGTGACATCTTCATCTTGGTGAATATCTCTCGGGGGCACCCTGAACCAGCCCTCAGCTACTTTAGGGAGCCGTTCCGGATGCACCAGGCCGGTGAGAACCCACTGACGCCCCATCCTGTCTCCTTTCTAGGTCTCCTCCCCGTGGCTGCACAAGCCTGTGTCCTGTGAGGCAGGGCCAGCTCCAGCTTCTTTGCCGCCCCAAGTCACGAAGCGGGGGGTGGGGGGGAAGCCACGATCGGCAGCACTTCGGCGGCAGCTCTACCGCGCCGCTTCATTCTTCGGCAGCAATTCAGCAGTGGGTCCTTCCCTCGGAGAGGGAGTGAGGGACCCGCCTCCGAAGACCCAGACATGCCGTCCCTTTCCATTGGCCGCCCCAAGTGCCTGCTTCCTGCGCTGGTGCCTGGAGCCGGCCCTGCTGTGAGGGTCTGGACTGCATGGGGTGCGGCCCAGGGAGCCCTGGCACTGCAGCAGGAGGGAGCTCTCTCCTGTCCTGGCTGGGCAGAGACGGGATCAGTGCGGGGGGAGCTCGGGGGCTGGACTGCGCGAGGGACTCTCCCTTCACCCAGCTGTGCCAACATGCACTCCTTGCTCCAACTGCAGTGCTCACCAGCCCCCCAAGGATCTTGCAGGCCAACATCAGTGGTGGGCAGCTGAGGCTGCAGTGGGCCCCACCAGAGGAGGAATTGGCAGAGTACATGGTGTATCAGATCCGCTACTCAGTGGAGAACAGTCTGGACTGGAAGGTAATTGGGGACTGCCCCCCACAGCAGGAGAGGTTGCCAGGAGGACTGGCACCCCCCTCATCTCCACAGAGGTCTCCCTGGGTACTAGCACACCCCTTACCCTGCAAGGAAGGTCTGCCTGGGGATTGACACGCACACGGGAGGGCTCCATGGGAACTGGCACACCCCTCCCCTGGAGGTGCTCCAATACCATGGGGAGGGCTCCAAGAAAAAAAGGTGTCAAACCCAATAGAACTTGGCCCGCCTTTTGTCTCTCCCACCCCAATCCCCATCAGCTCTATCCCCAGGGTCAGCACGGGGCATGTGGAGCCCAGCGAAACATCTCTTGCCTCAGGGTGTAACCCAGCTTTTCCTGGGCAGGTCCTGCAGATCCAGCATGCGGCCAACAGTGAGACCCTGGACCTGCGTGCTGGCCCCTGCTACCTCCTCCAGGTGCGAGCCAAGCCCAATGGGCAGCAGCTCCAGGGGTTCTGGAGTGCCTGGTCAGAGACCATCGTGGTGGAGGCCCCATCTGGAGCAGGTATGGGCCAGTGCTCCTGATGGGGACGAGCCTGAGTGAGGAGGGGGGCCTGCAGCTGGCTGAGGCAAGGGGCACTAGAGGCTGGGGCAATGCGGCGGAGGTGCTGTCACAGATTCCCCAGCCTTTAGCAGTCTCCACAGTCACCATTAGTGTGGGTCACACTGTTCCACAAAGGTGGGCAATGCAACCTCAATGACTTTGGCCACCAGCATCCCGTGTCTCCCAATGAGCTCTGCCCAGCGAGTCTGACTGAGGAAGACTCTTCATCCCTTGGGGATCAGTGAAGGTCAGCCAGCATTTGCAGTGATGCCAAGTAATCTGTCTCAGACCCCATCTGGAATGCAGTGTCAGGGATTTCTTAGATTAGCATAGGGAGCAAAGATTAAGACTGAGTTCAGACTGGTCCAGCTGTTTTCAAACTTTTTGAGCTGAGCCCTTCTTGAGTTACAATTTTGGGGTGCACCCCCCCAATCCAGGCAAAAATAGACACAATCCTTGCCTCTCCCCATGTCGGATTTTTAGGGTGGGAGAAAGCACATGCAGTCTTTGGGGGTGGAGGCTGCTGGGAGCGGAAATTGGTGCAGCCATGGTGGATGTTGATACTGACCCACATACTGGGTGCCCCACTGAGGTGAGCCAGAGGGTGGAGGTGGCAGCGCTCTTCCCTGGTGGTGTTGCTCCCCCCCCCCGACATTCTTCTGCACCCCCCTGGGTGGGAGTATGCCCCCCAGTTTGAAAACTTCTGGACTGGCCAGTGCAGGGGTTCCCCCAGCCAAGCTGCTGTAGAATCCATCTTCTTTCTCTCTGAGTCCCAAAGGAGAGCTGCTCTGTATATGTGAACCCCGTTCTTCTCCCAGGCCCCTGACCCCTCCAGTCCATTATCTTTGTGCTGCAACCATACCAAGTGCACTTGTTCAGCATGCCAGGCTTTCCCATTGAGTATTCATTCTTGGTCATTGGAGTTCCCACTATCTTTTCCGATTGCTCCATTGGTACAGAATCATAGAAACGTTGTGCTGGAAGGGACCTCAAGAGGTCATCAAGTCTAGCCCCCATATTGAGGCTGGACCGAGTAAACCTAGACGATCCTTGACAACTGTTTGTCCGGCCAGTTCTTAAAACCTCCAGTGATGGGGATTCCACAACCTTCCTTGCAAGCCTATTCCCCAGCCTAATTACCCTTAGAGTTAGAAAGATTTTCCTAATATCTAACCTAAATCTCCCTTTAAGCCCATTACTTCTTGTCCTACCTTCAGTGGCCATGGAGAACTAATCTCATGCTCTTTCTAACAGCACTTAACATATTTAATGACTGTAATCTGGTCCTCCCACAGTCTGCTTTTCTCTAGACTAAACATGCCCAGTTTTTTTAACCTTTCCTCCTAGGTCAAGTTTTTAAAACCTTTTATATTTTTTGTTGCTTTATGCTGGACTTTCTCTAGTTTATCCATATCTTTCCAAAGGTATGGTGCCCAGAATTGGATACAAGACTCCATCTGAGGCCTCATCAGTGCCAAGTAGAGTACAACAATTCCCTCCTGTGTCATTTATATGACACTCCTCTTCATACCCCCCCAGAACATTAGCCTTTTTCGCAACTGTGCTACAAGCCCCAGATCCTTTTCAGCAGCACTGCCACCTAGCCAGTTAGCCCCCATTTTGTAGTTGTGTATTTGATTTTATCTTCATAAGTGTAGTACTTGAGAGAGAGAGAGAGAGAGAGAAGGTATCTTTTATTGGATCATCTTCTGTTGGTGGAAGGGACACGTTTTCAAGTTTCATAGAGGCCTTCCTCAAGTCTGAGAAGGTAACCAGAGTGTCCAAGTAAAATACAAGATGGAACAGATTAAGTATAAAGGGCTCAAACATGCTGTAAGAGACCACTGAAAATGAAATGGGCAATTAAGGGTTAGCAAGCAGTAGAGTGTGCTATAAATTGCTGTTATGAGCCATACAACCAGTGTCTCTGTTAAGTCAAGTCCATGGTTTTTAGTGTCCAGCAGAGTTACGAATTTAAGTTCCCAAGAGTGTCTTTTGAAGGTGTTCTGCAGGTTTCCTCTGCAGGCAAGCACTGAGAGGTCAGCTGTGGAGTGATTGCTTTGTGAAGAATGTTCACTTCTGGATGATAAAACTATTTTTGTCTTTTATCATTTTTGAGAGCATAGTGATTGTCGGGTTTCACCCACATAGTTGTTGTTGGGCATTTGATGCAGTGGATGGGGTATACCCCGTGTAGGACCCCTGGATCTTGAAAGGTGTGTTGTGAGGGGTATTGATCATTGTCATGGAGATATGTCTGCAGATTTGGCATCTGTTCTAATAGGGACTAGTGCCACTTTGAGTTGGTGTGTCCTGGGCAATGAGGAGCGTGCTTCTGATGAGCTTGGCAAAGATGGAGTTGAAGGCCAGAAGAGGGTTCCCATCAAGTATGGGTTGTAATTGTTTCATGATACATCATGGGTCCAATGTGGGGTGGCAGGTGACAACTGAGGATGTGCAATAAGTGTGTTGGTTTGTTTTTTCTGTATTGAAACAGGTTCTCCTGGTGTATTTTGCACAATGCAATCTACTTTTCTGATGTATTGTCCTTGCTTAGTGAAGGTGGTTTTAAGTGTGTATCCTTGACTTGCTCTTTGGAGTAAATTCTGTGTGCACTTGCCTTTACTGAATTTCATCTTGTTGATTTCAGACCAATTCTCTAATTTGTCGTGGTTGTTTTGAATTCTAATTCTGTCATTCTAAATGCTAGCAATCCCTCCCAGTTTGGTATCATCTGCACATTTTGTAAGTGTACTTTCCACTCCATTATTTAACTAACTGATGTAACTATTGAATAGTAGCAGACCCAGGACAGGCCTCTTTCTAACTCTAAGGGTAGTTAATTTCTAGAATAGGGAGGATGTGGAATCCCCGTCACTGGAGGTTTTTAAGAACAGGTTGGACAAACACCTGCCAAGGATGGTCCATCAGGACAGTTGGACGACTGGCTGTGGCTTGAGCAGGCAGAGGGTGGAGCAGGAGCTGAGGTAAAAACAAGCACAGTCTGGAGCAGGAGTAGTCTAGCAGGCAGCATACCCAGCAAGGGAGTGATGTTGAGCAGACGGAAGTGGCTGCTTTCATTAGATACCTGCCAGACCCTTGCTTGTGGATTGACTGGATCCTTAGGACTCACAGGTAATTATCTCGAATGTCATATCAAGCCAAGAGCCATCAGGCTCAGAACAATCATTATATGAACTAGGTTTAATTGGCCCTCTCTCAGCACAGGGGGCAGGATTACATGACCTTTTGATGTCCCTTCCAGACCCACATTTCTATTTCAGCAACCTCTCCCTAATGTCACAGATGTGGGATCCAGGCAGGCAGCACCCCTCCTGGTGCCTCAGGTCAGGTCAGCTGGTGGATGCCTCCATGTTGATATGTGTTGATCCCAGCCAGTTCTTGAGGACACATTTGTTCCACCCCAGACAGCTACATGACCCAAACACCTCATATCTTCCTCTGCACCAGGGGCAGTGCTTTAATCCCTTTGGACCCAGCAGGTCACAAGACAAAGTCTGATGGGTCACCTGAGATGCACAGTGCTCATAACATGACAGACAATTCCCATTTTCATCACAGGCAGCAAGGACACTGGGGAGCCTGATGCATTCACTGCTTCCTTCTCTGTCCCCGGCTGGATAATACTGAGCCTTACCATCACACTGCTCTTCTTTGTGGGACTCCTGGGGCTGAGGTGCTCTTTTCCCTCTGCGTACAGGTAACTGAGTCCCCACCACTGGGGTACAGGTAACTGACACCCTCCCATTCCTGTAACAGACCTCTGCTCCCTACGGGTCCCTCCCTCATCAAGGGTAAAGATAACTGACGTCTCCTGCTCCCCTGTTCTCTGCCTGTCCCCTAGAGGGCTCCCTGCTGTGCCCACCCTTTTATGCCCTAATTTGTCTTTTCCCCAGAGGGACTGTGCTAGGATGCTGTGACAGGCCTGGTTAGTGTGTTTCTGGGACTAGCCAGGGGCAGGATGGTGTCTCCCGCATAGACTTGTGCAGGGGTGGCTCTAGACATTTCACTACCCCAAGCATGGCATCATCCCGTGAGGGGCGCTCTGCTGGTCGCCAGGAGGGCAGCAGGCAGGGTGCCTTCGGTGGCATGCCTGCGGGAGGTCCACCGGAGCCACGGGACCGGTGACTGGCAGAGCGCCCCCCACGGCACGCTTGGCGTGCTAGGGCCTGGAGCCGCCCTTGGACCAGTGAGGTGCTGGGGGAGGGAGTGAAAATGTCTTCCCCTTCCCCCCCCCCCCCAGGGCCATGTGGAGCTGAGGAGGGTGGGGGCGGTCTTCCTTTATTGGTGTGTGTAGGCTGGAGAGAGATTGATTTCATGCTCCCATTTTTCTTCACCCAGCAGCGTGAAGCGAAAGCTCTGGCCTCCTGCCCCAGATCTGCATCGCGTCCTGGGCACTTTCCTCACTGACAGCAAGCAGCAGCAGGTGAGGTGCAGAAGCCTCGGGCCATGTTCCCAGGACAGGAACCGAGGTGGCTGTCCTGCCCCAGTAGGGTCACCAACTTTGTAATGTTTTAAAAACCAGACACTGAACCAGAGTGCCAGAACCTCCCCAGCCCCGCCTCTTTCCCTTGCCTTGCCTCTTCCCCTTCTCCCCCCGCACCCCAAGACTCCACTTCTGATTTGCTCCTCTTCTCTCCCACCTCCGCATGGCTCTCTGGTCTCCCCCCGCCCCGCCAGGAGGGACTCACCTGTGGAGCCGGGGCTGGGAGCTGCAGCCATGGAGGTCAGAGGCAGCCCTGGCTGAGTAGGGGCTGATGCAGGTGATGACCCAGTGCCTCCCCTGCCTACAGTAACCAGACTTTGGGTGTCTGGTTGGTAGATTTGATCAGCCACTGTCAAGTCCCTTTTCGACCAGACTTTCTGGTCAAAAACTGGGCACCTGGCCACCCTATGCCCCAGATGAATGCCAGCTGGTCGAGACTGTGTGTTCCCCCACATCCCTGCTCCAGAGCCAACAAAGCAAAACCTTTCACTGGAGCTATTTGTCACATCTCTGCCTGTGGAGCCATTTCCCAAGTAATCACAAGCCTCAGTCTCAGTGGAATTAAGCACTGCAGCTCCCTGTGGCTGGAGCTGGGTGCTCAGCACTCCTGTGGGTCAGCCAGCCATGTGGGGGTGGCTTCTGGGCTGTAAAACCACCCCAAAGGAGACCCAGGTGTTTCCAGACACACAGGGCTGTACAGCCCTCTCCATGAGCTCCCCAAGGAGTAATGCCCCCATTCTGAGCCTCGTGGTGCATGTGGGGAGCTGCCACTGTGCCAGGCCTGACTCTTACGCTTACCTGTCCTGGACCTCTCAGGTTCCTGGGGTGACTTCAGGTCAGGCAGGGTCATCACCTTTTGGCTTCTCTCTTCTGCAGCAACTTTTCTCTGTGGATCTCAAAGCCTTTTACAAAGGGAGTCAGGGGTCACTTCCCCCATATCATGTAGCGGGAGACTGAGGCAGGCAGGCAGGGATGAGGCTTGTTCTTTGAAACAGCTTGCAGGTTGATATGTGAGGATTGGTCCCAGGAGATGTATTAATGGACCAAGGGCAGGCAAGATTGGCAGAGGTTAGTGACTGGGGAAATGTATCACCTGGAGATCTCTGTCCTGCGTGTGAATATACACAGAGGGTGGGATACAGATGTGGTCTGGGGGGGCTCAGGACGGGGGCCCTCCCCGTCCTGCCCCAGCCTACACTCAGCTATGCTATTTCCCCTTCTCCTTAAGGCAAACACTTCATTCTACAACAAGCCCTTGGAAGATGTGATCCTACCCTGCCTCCTGGAAGTCCTTTCTGAGAGGAAGGGGGCTGAGACTCCCCCAGAGCCCACCCTGCTGAAGACAGCATGCCCAGGGTCTGCCATCCCGGAGGGCCCTGAGGATGAAGACGCTAGCAATCTCTCCTCGCCCCATCAGGACTACATGGTGCTGCATCCCAGCAGCCCCACAGGCAGCCGCTACGAGAACGAGTACCTGGACAACAGAGGGGAAGGGGATGACATCTACCTTAGGGGTCTCGCTGTGCTCCTGCTCCATGTCCCAGATGCTCACTCAGAGCTCCAGCAGAACCGGGCTGAGATCCAGTACAACCCACAGGTGCCTAGCTGCCTCCAGGCTGAACACGTGCCTTTAGGGGGGCCTGTGGACTCTGAGGAAGAGGACTGGGAGTGCCCATGCTCCGGGAAGCAGTCCATGTCCACTACAGACATTTCTAACCAGTCCTACCTGCTGATGAGAAGCTGGGAGCAGCAGCCCTTCCTCTGAATACAGGATCTGCTGCATGTCCTAGGCTGACCAGCAAGGATGGGAGTGAGGCAGAGGGCTTGGCATGTCATTAGAACCTCACTGCTGGGATGTCCATGCCTGCCTGGATTCTCAGCTCGGCAGGAGGAACCCCCATGGGCTAATACTGTAGAGCAGGGGTTGGCAACCTTTCAGAAGTGCTGTGCCGAGTCTTCATTTGTTCACTTTAAGGTTTCGCATGCCAGTCATACATTGTAATGATTTTAGAAGGTCTCTCTCCATAAGTCTATATATTATATAACTAAACTATTGTTGTATTGTAAAATAAACAAGGTTTTCAAAATGTTTAAGAAGCTTCATTTAAAATTAAATTAAAATGTTGATCTTATTCTGCCAGCCTGCTCAGCCCGCTGCTGGTCTGGGGTTCTGTTCACCTAGGCCAGAAGCAGGCTGAGCGGGGCCTGCAGCCGGGACCCCAGACCAGCAGTGGGCTGAGCCGCTCAGCCCACTGCCGCTCAGAGGTTCCGGCTGCCAGGCCCGCTCAGCCCGCTGCCAGTCTGGGATCCCGGCCCTCCCCACATAGAGTGGGTACCTACCTTCTCCCAGGTTCTGGCCCATTCTTTTCCTCTCTCTGCACTAAACACAGGGCTGGGGGTGAAGGGTCTGTCCAGGAGCTCCCGTTTGGTGCTTGGGGTGGGTATGTGGGGAAGAGGGGTGCAAGAGTCAGGGCAGAGGGCTGGGGGCAAGTGAGGGGCATGCAGGTGTCAGGGCAGGGGCCTGGGGTGTGTGTGGGGTTCAGGGCAGAGGGGTGTGGGTAGGTGGGGGGGGATGTCAGGGCTCAGGGCAGAGGGCTGGGTATGGTGGGGGTCAGGGAAGGGGGCTGGAGGGGCTATGCTCCTATTCCACTCCCCGACCCTGCCGGGAGTAGCGAGCACACTGACTCTGTTCCTCCCCAACCCCCTCCCTTGCCCCCTGCCCCCGGACCGGGCTGGGCAGGGCAGGAGTTTTAATGGCACATTGCTGCCTGGCAGGACTCCGGCACGCAGCAGCGTGCTATTAAAAATCAGCTCACATGCCATCTTTGGCACACGTGCCATAGGTTGCTGACCCCTGCTGTAGCATTATGTGCATTTCTTCTGTGGCCTCCACTGTCAGCTGCTGCTGGTAACAGGATCCTGCACTAGATGGGCCAGGCTCGGGGGTGTTTGTGCAGTCAGTGGGTGGGTGATACCGATCTCCCTGGCATGTGATCAGCCTTTGAGGCAGATCTCCAAACAAGCTGCACTCTGGCACTACCAGAGAAGTTCTGCAGGCTGGGGTGGGGGCACTACAATTGTCCTTTGAGGTCAGAAATCTGCAACTCTTCCCCAGGGACCCCAGCCATTGTCCCCTGTGATCCCCAGCTGCTTTCCTTGGGGAGGGGTTGCAGAATTCTGATGTCTAGGACAGTGGGGTGAGCCCCCCCTGGGTTCTGTGTGGGAGCTGGGGGCTTTGAAAAGGGGATGGGAGGGGCTGAGCACAGTCCTGGTCCTGCTGCATGATAGATGACCCAACCTGAGACAAGAAAAGAAGTCCGCTTCCCCTCCCCCTGGTTCCCCAGTCTGGCTGCCTCCTGCACTTCCCTTCAGCACTGTGTGAAACTGTCTACATGCCTCCAGTCAGCCAAGCTGGGAAATGCTGAGGCTCCCCAGAGCATTAAGATATGGCTCCTCTGCCTCAGCCACAGCCATTTGAGATGAGAACAAGGTCCTTTGTGCTCCCTTTTTTCCCTCCCACTCTCCACAGTGCCTGTGCGTGCCCAGTTCCGTCCATCTCCACCTCCAGAGCATATCCTTACACTTGTCTATCCCCTGGCGTGGTCTCTGATGCTCCTGGGTGCAGGGCCGTGGCATGTGCTTTGCTCTATGGAATGTGGTGCACACCCTGTGGCATTACTGATTAGTAATAAAGAATCATTCCCTGGAATGTGATGCCTCTTGCTGCCAATTGGACCAGGGTGGTTTACTAATGTGGCACACTCTGCAGCAGGCCCTGAAGAAAACCTAGGCTCTTGAGAAACCCCCATCACAAAGCAGAGCTCTCCATTACTGGACCCCTCAGTTGTGGAGTCCCATCCTGTCGCTCTCTACACTGGCCTCCCATGGAATATCAAACTAAGTTAAAGGTCTCGGTCCTGAGCCACAAGGTGCTCAGAGTATCTAAATGATCACCTAAAGCTCTGGGGTGAAGACTGGTGGAGAACTCCATGCCTCTGGCACAATGTAACTCCCTGCAATAGGAAGAAAGCAGATCTATGTGGGAGACAGAGCTTTCTCAGTCTGAGACTGTGGAATTCATAGTTTTTAAGGCAGAATGGACCATTGGAATCATCTAGTCTACCTGTAGAGCACAGGCCAGAGAACATCCCCACAATAACTCCTAGAGCAGAGCTTTTAGAAAAACATTCAATTTTGATTAAAAAATGGTCTGTGGAGAATCCACCATGACCCTTGATCCATTGTTCCAATTATTAATTCCTTTCAATGTTAAAAATTTACACTATTTCCAGTCTGAATTTATCTAGCTTGAATGAATTCCCACAAAATCTCTCCAACTGAAAGGCCTTGCCTTCTTTAAAAAACAAAGTATATATATTTTAAAAATCCTAAACCATTCCCGTGTATGCTTCTGCCATGAAGGACCGGAGGAGAGACCACACATGGGACAGACATTAGTCACTTTATGCGCTAGTGAGAGGTGCTCAGATACTACCCTGAAGAGCACAGTGTAAGGAACCTAAATTGAGTAGAATAGATATGAATGTGTTCTCTGATTGGATCAGCCAAGGAGAGCAACAGATTTGAGTGGACTCAGCCATCGCCAGTCACGATACAGCTGTTTGCATATGCAGTTAGACTGGTTGACACTTCCCTTCCCAAAATGCAGTAGGAAGATGGCCTGGATTCTCACCTCCTCTAGAAAACCTCTGTGGGTGTGGAGCTCATTGAGAGCATATCTCACACTGCTCTATCAGTGGGAAAGGGGTTTTCCCCCTCCAGGAAAAGCCTCAGGGGAGAATCTCCAAAGCTGGTTATCCCCATGGAGTGGTGGGAGGCCAGAGCCATCAGTACACAGGCTCTGTAAATCAGCCCCAGCCAGTACCTGCCCCCAGCAGGGAGTTCCACTGGAGCCATGGTAGCAGTGACTCCTAGTGGTCCTGGTTTCTCCTAGAACCCCTGGGAGGCTTCACAGGGCCCTGGCCATATTATCTCTTCTGCTTATGGTTTGCGGTGTGGGAATAATGTGCATTCCAGCTCACCCTGTCTGCACTCCTTCCCTCACTTTGGAGCTGAACCTGTACAGGGGCCTCCTTGGGGTCTGAGGATGGTGAAGAGGGACCAGGAAGGTGGCTTAATCCCCCGACCATGCAGCAGAGGGGATGTACATACCAAAGCCCCTCCTACCTTGATTTTGGAAAGGGGCAAGGGAAAGAGCCAATTTGTGTCAATAATGATACTGAGAACTTAACAGCAGACCAAAAAACTGCGCACGCACGCACACACGCACATACACTGCAGCTGGGGAAACTAAGGCTCAGAGAAGGGATTTGCCCACTCAGAGCTGGAGGCAATGCCAGGAAAGGTGCCCTTGTAACCCACACCTTCTGGGTGTGGTGGTCTGTCCCTCTAGTGGCACTGAGACCACTTAGAGATTAATGAATCTGCTCTACAGCCTTAGCTAACAGCCATATGGCTTGGAGCTCATGCAGTAGAGGCTCATGCACTAAGCTCCAGAGGTCCCAGGTTTGATTCCATGCACTAACAACCGGGGTCTGTCAGTGTTACTCCCCCACAGCTTAAACTTCCAGTCCCTGTTGCCACAGGCACACGTCCAGACATGCTGCGCACACCTAAGACACTTGTGTACATACGTGAGCCCAGATGCAAGTGTATGCAACACAGGCCCTAATGCAGAGTCTCTCACATAAGTGAGTCTGTCACAGCGTTTCAGGTAACAGAAGGGAAGCAGCCTGTTTCATGCTGAAGATTACACAGGAGGCTGGGGCCGTTTGAATTCAAACAGGTGCAGAGAAGGGCTACTAGGACGATCAGGGAAATGGAGAGCCTAGCATACAAGAGGAGACTGGAAGAGCTTGGCTTATTCAGCAAAGCAAAATGAAGACTGACAGGGCACCTGATTGCTCTTTCTAAATTTATCAGAGGGGTAAACACCAGGGAGGGAGAGGAACTATTGGAGCCAAAGGAAAATATTGGCGCCAAAATGAATGGGGATAAACTTGCCATGAGTAACTTCAGCCTCAAAATTAGCAGCTTTCTAACCGTTAGAGGAGTAAGGCTCTGAAACAGCCTCTCACCAGGAGCAGTGAAGACAAGAAACGTAATTGGTTTTTAAGATAGAGCTTGATACATTTATGGTATCATTTGAAGGGGTTACACACACCAGATTAGCATAAACTCTCAACCTTAAAGGTCTTCCGGCTCCCCCGTCACCCTTCTTACTAGGCAAACTGAAACCCTCCTTGTAATGGGCTTAGTAATGAGTTACTCTCTAGCTCCCTCCCATGAACCATCACTAGGCACACAGTGCAGCCATTGCCCACAGGCCTTAGTAACAACCAACAGGACCAGTTTAAAATCCTGCAGCATTAGGGTGAGCAGATGTCCCGATTTTATAGGGACAGTCCCAATTTTGGGGTCTTTTTCTTATATAGGCAGGGCTGGCTCTGGCTTTTTGGCCACCCCAAGCCAAAAAAAAACCCAACAAAACCTGTGGGGCGGCCAGAGCCAATGTGCAAACTTTCAGCTAGCGGGACTCCCTGCGCTGCAGAAGTGCCCCGAGCAGTGGAGTGTGCGCCCTGGCTAGCAGGGGAGGGGGGGGGGAGAGAAAGGGGGCAGCCAGGGCACTCACCACTCAGCCTCTCCCGCCGCGCCGCCTTCCGGGAGGGCTCCATGCCGCTCCAGTCGGCAGGGAGGGAAGAACGTGGGCTGCCAGGCTTGCTGCAGTCCTGGTACCAGCTGGGGCAGACAGAGAATGCAGCTGGCTCCCAGCAGAGCGCTCCCCTCCTCTGCACCACCGACCCTACAGGGCAGCCAGAGCAGCAAACAAAAAAGAAGAAAAAAGAAAAGGGCATCCATGCCACCCTAGCATTGGGCGGAAGCTGCCCCTTAGAATCTGCTGCCCCAAGCATGAGTTTGCTTGGCTGGTGCCTGAAGCTGGCCCTGTATATAGGCTTCTAATACCTCCCACCTCGTCCTGATTTTTCACACTTGCGGTCACCCTATGTAGCACCTTTATTGATAGCAGAGCAGGCAGAACACAGTCCTGATTGCTGTTTTCAGCCCCAGCCGCTAGTGGCAGGGGAGCCTTGCTCTCAGGGCATGCCAGTCACCAAGCCTCATGGCTGGGAGAAGTGAACAGTGTGTCCAAAGGTATAGATAGCAGGGGAAGGCTGCAACCTCCCATCACACAGCTACACTGCGGAGAGCAGTGTGCATGCACACTCTGCTCTCTCTGGCCAGACACACCAGTTCCCAACATAGCTACCTAACTGCTTCTGCATATGTCCCACATACAAAGTGAGGAAAGAAATATTATTGGGAAACAAAGCTTTCAGAAATCATTTGGGGACAAGAAAATGGGCCTGTCTGTCCTTTATTACCATGTATTACTTGTACTAAGCTAGTGCCTGAGGGCTGCGGTCTCATTCTCTCAAGCAAACTGAAGAGAATTGCTGCTGCTGTGGCTGTTGAAAGACCTTTCTCTGACCTTGCCTTGGGCTGTCTGAGACCATTGTGCCAGGATTTCTCATTTATGTACTTTGGAGTCTCGGGCCATGTCTACATCTAAAATTTTGCAGCGCTGGTTGTTACAGCTGTATTAGTACAGCTGTATAGGGCCAGCGCTGCAGAGTGGCCACACTTACAGCAACCAGCGCTGCAAGTGGTGTTAGATGTGGCCACACTGCAGCGCTGTTGGGCGGCTTCAAGGGGTTTCAGGGAACGCGAGAGCAAACCGGGGAAGGAGACCAGCTTCGCCGCGGTTTGCTCTCGCGTTCCGCGAACCACCCTGCAAACCGCAGGGAAGGAGACCTGCTTGCTCGGGTTCGGGGAACGCGAGAGCAAACCGGGAAAGGAGACCAGCTTCGCCGCGGTTTGCTCTCGCGTTCCGCGAACCACCCTGCAAACCGCAGGGAAGGAGACCTGCTTGCTCGGGTTCGGGGAACGCGAGAGCAAACCGGGAAAGGAGACCAGCTTCGCCGCGGTTTGCTCTCGCGTTCCGCGAACCACCCTGCAAACCGCAGGGAAGGAGACCTGCTTGCTCGGGTTCGGGGAACGCGAGAGCAAACCGGGGAAGGAGACCAGCTTCGCCGCGGTTTGCTCTCGCGTTCCGCGAACCACCGTGCAAACCGCAGGGAAGGAGACCTGCTTGTTCGGGGAACGCGAGAGCAAACCGCGGCGAAGCTGGTCTCCTTCCCCGGTTTGCTCTCGCGTTCCCCGAACCGCCGAGCAAGCAGGTCTCCTTCCCTGCGGTTTGCAGGGTGGTTCGCGGAACGCGAGAGCAAACCGCGGCGAAGCTGGTCTCCTTTCCCGGTTTGCTCTCGCGTTCCCGGAACCACCCTGCAAACCGCAGGGACTGAGACCTGCTTGCTCGGGGTTCGGGGAACGCGAGAGCAAGCCGGGGAAGGAGACCAGCTTGATTACCAGAGGCTTTCTCAGGTATGCTGGGATACCTGCTTATTCCACGGAGGTCAAGAAAAGCGCTGGTAAGTGTCTATACTTGATTACCAGCGCTGGATCACCAGCGCTGGATCCTCTACACCTGAGACAAAACGGGAGTACGGCCAGCGCTGCAAACAGGGAGTTGCAGCGCTGGTGGTGCCCTGCAGATGTGTACACCTCCTAAGTTGCAGCGCTGTAACTCCCTCACCAGCGCTGCAACTTTCTGATGTAGACAAGCCCTCACTTGAGCTTGTATGCCACTATCTATGGGGCCAGAAACCTCTCCTAAGCTTAAAAGCCAGTTAAACCAGTTTAAATGTGTTTACATTAGTGGATTGTGCCTGTTTCATTAAATCAGTTTTGAAATTAAATTTATACTTTTGTAGTATCCATAAAGCCTCCCAGCCAGAGTTTCAGTTATCTGGGCACCTAAATCTGCTGACAGGCAAGTGGCAGGATTTTCAAAAGTGCTTAGGCACCTAATTGCCATGGGCACCTAACTTCCCTCTCTGTTGCTGTTAGTTCTCTAAGCTCCCCGTAAGAGTGAGGCACCTAAGGATCTGAACACTCCCTAGGCACCTACCTGCCTCTTTAGGCACCTAAATACGGGGGGTTAAGATCTGGCCCCTGGCACAGCCTACGCAGCACTACCGACAGCAGCAGCTCCCCATTGCACTGCCGACGGCAGCGCGTTACCGGGCAGCACAGCGCTCTGGGGCCAAGGCTGAGCGGCCCCCGGCACGTCCCGCCGCTTCTCTTGCCAGTCACAGACCCGCTCGGGCTCCGGCGCGGATCTGAGCTGCACCCGGGCGGCCGGAAGCTGCGGCGCGCACACGTGGGGTCACGCCCCGGAGAACGCGCCCCCTCCCGTGGCCGGCCGCAGGCGGGCGGCTCGGCGTTTGGGGGCGGGGCCGGGGAAGTAGCCCTCGCCCCCCCCGTCCTATCCCCCCGCAGCAGCTGCCCCGTGACCCGCCCCGCGGGCGGGCTGAGGCTGGGACGGGGCGGGGCGGGTTAATATCGCCGGCTGGGGCCGGGCTTCAGCCCCCCCGGCTCCCTTACCCAACCCTGGGGCCAGGCGGCCAACACCCACCGCCAGGTAGGCGCTTCCGGCCAATCAGCAGACCAGGTCAGAGGTCACCTGACCCTGGCTCGGGTCAAGGGTCAAGGCCCCTAGTCTCACGAGACGGACGCTAAGCCCCGCCCCCGAGTCCATGCGGGCCAATAGGGACAGAGGGTCCGGTCGTCATGGTGCCGACGGCTGTTGGGTTTGAAGTGGCCAATGGGGGCTTGGGGCGCCAGGTTTAAGCGCCGCGAGGGGGCGGCGCTTGGAGAGCGGAGGTTGACTGAGGGAGCGAGAGCGAGGTGTGCCGGGCCCCCGCCCGTGACCTGCCCCCGCGCCCGGTCTCCGCGGTTAGTTCCCCTCCCCGCCGGTCGGTGTCCGGCAGGAGGGGGAGCCCGGGGCGGGAGGTGACTGGCCGGAGGGGCACTGGGGGGGGAGCCGGGGTGTGGGGCGGGCGGTGACTGGCAGGAGGGGCACTGGGTAGCGGCGGGGTGGGGGGAGCCGGGGTGTGGGGCGGGCGGTGACTGGCCGGAGGGGCACTGGCTAGCGGCGGGGGGGGAGCCGGGGTGTGGGGCGGGCGGTGACTGGCAGGAGGGGCACTGGCTAGCGGCGGGGGGGGAGCCGGGGTGTGGGGCGGGAGGTGACTGGCAGGAGGGGCAGCCGGGGTGTGGGGCGGGCGGTGACTGGCAGGAGGGGCACTGGGTAGCGGCGGGGGGGGAGCCGGGGTGTGGGGCGGGCGGTGACTGGCAGGAGGGGCACTGGGTAGCGGCGGGGGGGGAGCCGGGGTGTGGGGCGGGAGGTGACTGGCAGGAGGGGCACTGGGTAGCGGCGGGGTGGGGGAAGCCGGGGTGTGGGGCGGGCGGTGACTGGCAGGAGGGGCACTGGGTAGCGGTGGAGGGGGGGGAGCCGGGGTGTGGGGCGGGAGGTGACTGGCAGGAGGGGCACTGGCTAGCGGCGGGCGGGGGGAGCCGGGGTGTGGGGCGGGAGGTGACTGGCAGGAGGGGCACTGGGTAGCGGTGGGCGGGGGGAGCCGGGGTGTGGGGCGGGAGGTGACTGGCAGGAGGGGCACTGGGTAGCGGTGGGCGGGGGGAGCCGGGGTGTGGGGCGGGCGGTGACTGGCAGGAGGGGCACTGGCTAGCGGCGGGGTGGGGGGAGCCGGGGTGTGGGGCGGGCGGTGACTGGCCGGAGGGGCACTGGCTAGCGGCGGGGGGGGAGCCGGGGTGTGGGGCGGGCGGTGACTGGCCGGAGGGGCACTGGCTAGCGGCGGGGGGGGAGCCGGGGTGTGGGGCGGGCGGTGACTGGCAGGAGGGGCACTGGGTAGCGGCGGGGGGGGAGCCGGGGTGTGGGGCGGGCGGTGACTGGCAGGAGGGGCACTGGGTAGCGGTGGGCGGGGGGAGCCGGGGTGTGGGGCGGGCGGTGACTGGCAGGAGGGGCACTGGCTAGCGGCGGGGGGGGAGCCGGGGTGTGGGGCGGGAGGTGACTGGCAGGAGGGGCACTGGCTAGCGGCGGGGGGGGAGCCGGGGTGTGGGGCGGGAGGTGACTGGCCGGAGGGGCACTGGGTAGCGGTGGGCGGGGGGAGCCGGGGTGTGGGGCGGGAGGTGACTGGCAGGAGGGGCACTGGGTAGCGGCGGGGGGGGAGCCGGGGTGTGGGGCGGGAGGTGACTGGCAGGAGGGGCACTGGGTAGCGGCGGGGGGGGAGCCGGGGTGTGGGGCGGGAGGTGACTGGCAGGAGGGGCACTGGGTAGCGGCGGGGTGGGGGAAGCCGGGGTGTGGGGCGGGCGGTGACTGGCAGGAGGGGCACTGGGTAGCGGTGGAGGGGGGGGAGCCGGGGTGTGGGGCGGGAGGTGACTGGCAGGAGGGGCACTGGCTAGCGGCGGGGGGGGGGAGCCGGGGTGTGGGGCGGGAGGTGACTGGCAGGAGGGGCACTGGGTAGCGGTGGGCGGGGGGAGCCGGGGTGTGGGGCGGGAGGTGACTGGCAGGAGGGGCACTGGGTAGCGGTGGGCGGGGGGAGCCGGGGTGTGGGGCGGGCGGTGACTGGCAGGAGGGGCACTGGGTAGCGGTGGGGGGGGGGAGCCGGGGTGTGAGGCGGGCGGTGACTGGCAGGAGGGGCACTGGCTAGCGGCGGGGGGGGGGGGAGCCGGGGTGTGGGGCGGGAGGTGACTGGCCGGAGGGGCACTGGGTAGCGGTGGGCGGGGGGAGCCGGGGTGTGGGGCGGGAGGTGACTGGCAGGAGGGGCACTGGGTAGTGGCGAGAGGGGGACCCGGGGTGTCCAGCAGGAGGGGCACTGGCTAGCGGCGGGGGGGGGGGAGCCGGGGTGTGGGGCGGGAGGTGACTGGCAGGAGGGGCACTGGGTAGCGGCGGGGGGGGAGCCGGGGTGTGGGGCGGGCGGTGACTGGCAGGAGGGGCACTGGCTAGCGGCGGGGGGGGGGAGCCGGGGTGTGGGGCGGGAGGTGACTGGCCGGAGGGGCACTGGGTAGCGGTGGGCGGGGGTAGCCGGGGTGTGGGGCGGGCGGTGACTGGCAGGAGGGGCACTGGGTAGCGGCGGGGGGGGAGCCGGGGTGTGGGCCGGGCGGTGACTGGCAGGAGGGGCACTGGGTAGCGGTGGAGGGGGGGGAGCCGGGGTGTGGGGCGGGCGGTGACTGGCAGGAGGGGCACTGGGTAGCGGTGGAGGGGGGGGAGCCGGGGTGTGGGGTGGGCGGTGACTGGCAGGAGGGGCACTGGGTAGCGGTGGAGGGGGGGGAGCCGGGGTGTGGGGCGGGAGGTGACTGGCAGGAGGGGCACTGGGTAGTGGTGAGAGGGGGACCCGGGGTGTCCAGCAGGAGGGGCACTGGGTAGCAGTGTGGGCTGAGGAGAGCCTGGGTGGGGGACTGGAGGGGAGCCTGGGGTGTGTGTGTGTATGTGAGCTGGGGCTGTGTAAAGGCTGCCCGGGGGAGCAATTCGCCCCTGGCCCGGCGTTGGTCTGGGTCTTCGGCGGCATTTCGGAGGCAGGGGGCCCTTCAGTTTTGCCGAAGACCCAGACCGCCGCCGGGTGAGTACAAGCACTGCAGCTCCCCTGCTTTGCCCCAGGCCCCCTGAATCCTCTGGGCAGCCTTGGGCTGGAGGGGAGCCTGGAGTATGTGTTGTGGTGTGGGCTGGGGCGGGGTCCCGGGGGGTGGATGTGGTGGGGGTGTCTGGCAGGAAGGTAGGGCCTGGTCTCTTGACTGTCGGTCTCTTTCCCCCAGACACCTCTCCCCCTGCCATGGCGCAGTTTGTATTTGAGAGCGACTTGCACGGTCTGCTGAAGCTGGACACTCCGATCCCCAATGCCCCCCTGGCGCGATGGCAACGCAAGGCCAAGGAGAGCAGTGCCTCTGTTGCTGGCCCCGGGCCCAGTCCTGCCAACACCAGCAGCACTGGCCTCTCCCCCATGAAACCAGCCAACCGGCCCCACAGCACCAGCAAAACCCCCTCAAAGACCCCTGGTGAGTCAGAGCTGGGACTGGTACCCCTGGGTGTGTGGAGGTGGGTGAACAGACTTGGGGCCCTGAATTAGCCAGCTGGTTGTGTAGAAGCAGTGCACCAGCAATCAAGCTGGTGTGACTCCTTTGCCAGGGCACAGAAGGCTGACAGAGTACTGTCAGGGATCGAAAACTGGCAAAGAGGAAACAGAATAGGGTTAGTCAGTTCTCCTTATGGGAGAAGGCTAGTAGAACTAGGTTCTGTGTGGTTTGACCTGTTTACTGCTGATCTGGAAAGTGGGATGAGCAGTGAGGGTAGGACAATGTGCAGATGACACAGCTACTGAGGATAGTCTGGACTGGAGAGAACTGTGGAAAAACTTCAGTGAGACCTGAAGATGTTGGGTGAATGGGCAGCATGACGGCAAATGGAATCTTGTGTTGCACATTGAAGGGAGAAACTTAAACTCCTCATATACCTTATGGGCTCTAAATTAATTGTCAACCCATGAAAATGAGCTTGGCATCACTAAGGCAGCTCAGAGGAGACCTCTAAGTATGCAGCTGTGGTTAAAAAAAAATTGCTTGGTTGTATTAGGAATGGTATGGTGAATAATGGAGAAATATTCTAATGCATTGGTCCCCAAACTGTTTACCTCGTGTGTGCGCCCTTCTTCCCCCCGCCCAATCCATGCCCCTCCACATCCGGAGCTGGAAGTGGGGCTGCAGCTCCAGTGGAGGAGGGGGTATACAAGGGTAAGGGGGCCAGGATCAGAGAATGTTCCTGTGTGCCCCACAGTCTGTGGACCTCATTTCTAATGCCTTTACCTAAATCATTGGTTTAGCCTCATCTGTGTACTGCACTGGACACCATGTCTCTTTATTAGTGCAGAACTAAAGAGGGCTCAGAAAACCAATGAGAATGGTCAATGGTCTGTGAAAGCTCTTCTGTGAAGACAGTTTGGGAAGACTGGGTTTGTTACCTTAAGAATATGAATGGGATGGAGAATATAATCAGTATGCATGCATGAGGAGTAAAAAAACCTCTTCCTGGAAAGGGAAGATCAAGAACTCTAGTTCTGTGTCTCATAACACAGAACAGGGGGGATGTTTAATTAAATTGAAAGATGGGGAGACTCACCAGTACAATTAATTTTTTTCATAGAACATTAGACTGTGGAATTTACTGCCACAGCAAATCATAGAGGCTAAGGACTTGACACAATTCAGAAAGGGAATGGACATTTATATGGATATCAAGAATATTCAGGGTTAACAATTGACAAATTCTAGAAAGGGTATTTTAAACTTTGCATGTCACAGGTTAAGCTAATCTCTTAGATCAGCAGGAGACTTATATGGGGCACATCTGCTACTTGGGAGTTGTTACACCTTTCTCTGCTGCATCTGGTACTGGCCCTGTTCGAGAGGATACTGAAGTAGATGGATCTTGTCTGATCAAACATTTTGAATTCCCACGTAAGGAGTCCTGACTCTGGGGTCTGTAAGTGGCTACAGTCACAGTGACTGGGATCTGGTTTGCTGAGCTCTGCACAGTGGATACTGGTGACCTTCTATATGGAAGTGCCACCAGTCTGTCCTCAGTCCCTCTAGAGGAATCTCTGTTTGGCTGCACCTGGAGAAGACTGAGGTATATATAGGTTGAATGACAAGCCTTTGAAACAAGTTGAGGTTCTTCCTGGAGCTATGAGCAATGCCGCCTGCTGCTGAAGCCATTGTTTTGGAGTTCAGAGTGTCTCTTAATGAAATTAAGCTGGGACCCAGGCCCTTCTAAGGCCTGGTCCACACTATGCAGTTAAATCGATTTAAACAGCGTTAAATCGATTTAACGCTGTACCCGTCCACACTACAATGCACTTTAAATCGATTTTAAGGGCTCTTAAAATCGATTTCTATACTCCTCCCCAACGAGAGGAGTAACGCTAAAATCAATATTACTATATCGATTTAGGGTTAGTGTGGATGCAAATCGACATTATTGGCCTCATTCTTTTACAGTAGCTACCCACAGTGCACCGCTCCAGAAATCGACGCTAGCCTAGGACCATGGACGCACACCGCCGAATTAATGTGCCCTAGTGTGGACGCATAAAATCGACTTTATAATATCAGTATTATAAAACCGGTTTTAGTTAATTCGAAATTATGCTGTAGTGTAGACGTACCCTAAGATGTGCTGAGGTTCAGAGAAGACCAGCAGCACATGATCATTGGATTGGAGGCAGCTGGTTATCTACTGCATCAGCCTCTTCCCATCCAATCGAGTGTGGCTGCACTAGAGCCTCCAGGCTGGCAAAACACCAATGCTAGAAAACATGGTGTGCAGCCAGCAGTGCCTGAGGGTTTTGAGGCAAACACTGTCTATCTGGGGCCTTGCTGGGCAGTTTGCTTCAACTAAATGCAGATGGGATGGCTCTCTTCTGTATACAACACAGGTAAATCAGGATCCAAAATCCAGAGCACACCGACCAAAGCAGGTGGAGATCGCTATATTCCCAACCGCAGTGCCATGCAGATGGAGGTTGCTAGCTTCCTCTTGACCAAAGAGAATGATTCTTCTGAGGATACACCTACCAAGAAGGTGAGCGACGCATTCTCCTAACAGCCAGTCCCTCTTAATCTTCTGAGAAGCAAACTTCAGAGTATTCACACTGCTTCATGAGCAATTAGTGTGATGCTCACATCTGCAGCAGTCATCTTTCTGGAGTGAGGCATGAAAAGTGGTGGCTGGAATGGGTAGAGCTGTACAAAGTTATTGCAGGAGACTTGGGTTATGGCCCCTAGATACAAAGAGTGAAGGCAGTGTGTGATTTGTTTCATCATATAATGCCTTGGGACCCTTGGCTGGCCTGCACTGCGTCTGGCAGGTCTGAATGCAAACTTGTGGAAGGCTAATCATAGAATATCAGGGTTGGAAGGGACATCAGAAAGTCATCTAGTCCAACCCCCTGCTCAAAGAAGGACCAATCCTCAACTAAATCATCCCAGCCAGGGCTTTGTCAAGCTGGACCTTAAAAACCTCTATGGAAGGGGATTCCACCACCTCCCTAGGGAACCCATTCCACTGCTTCACCACCCTCCTAGTGAAAAAACTTTTCCTAATATCCAACCTAAACCTCCCCCCTGCAACTTGAGACCATTACTCCTTGTTTTGTCATCTGGTACCACTAAGAACAGTCTAGATCCATCCTCTTTGAAACCCCCTTTCAGGTAGTTGAAAGCCATTATCAAATTCCCCCTCATTCTTCTCTTCTGCAAACTAAACAATCCCAGTTCCCTCAGCATCACCTCATAAGTCATGTGCTCCAGCCCCTAATCATTTTTGTTGCCCTCTGCTGGACTTTCCAGTTTTTCCACATCCTTCTTGTAGTGTGGGGTCCAAAACTGGACACATTATTCCAGATGAGGCCTCACCAGAGGAGAATGATCATATCCCTCGATTTGCTAGCAATGCTCCTATTTATATAGCCCAAAATATCGTTAGCCTTCTTGGCAACAAGGGCACACTGTTGACTCATATCCAGCTCCTCATCCACTGTAACTCCTAGGTCCTTTTCTGCAGAACTGCTTCCTAGCCATTCAGTCCCTAGTCCACTTCTGTCCTAAGTGCAGGATCAGATTTCTTTTGGCCCAATCCTCTAATTTGTCTAGGTCCCTCTGTATCCTGTCCCTACCTTCCAGTGTATCTACCACTCCTCCCAGTTTAGTGTCCTCTGCAAGCTTGCTGAGGGTGCAATCTATGCCATCCTCCAGATCATTAATGAAGATATTGAACAAAACCAACCCTTGGGGCACTCTGCTTGATACCAGCTGCCAACTAGACATGGAGCTGTTGATCACTGCCCGTTGAGCCCAATGATCTAGCCAGCTTTCTATTCACCTTATAGTCCGTTCATCCAGTCCATACCTCTTTAATGCACTGGCAAGAATACTGTGGGAGACCGTATCAAAAGCTTTGCTAAAGTCAAGGAATAACACACCCACTGCTTTCCCCTCCTCCACAGAGCCAGTTATCTCCTCATAGAAGGCAATTAGGTTAGGCAGGCATGACTTGCCCTTGGTGAATCCATGCTGACTGTTCCTGATCACTTTCCTCTCCTCTAAGTGCTTCAGAATTAATGAGACTTGCGCACACAGAGCTGGCTGTTCCAGGCTCAAAGCTTGAGGACTTGGCTGCATAAGGAAATTCCACAGAACTTGTGTGGAATAAGCAATTTAGCAATAGCTATGGCACTTTAAATTCACAGCCTATATTATTCTGGAATGACTTCTTCATATAGACAAGTCACGAAGCAGCTGTACAAAGCCAGTCCTTTGTGGCCATATTTCCACACTGGCCCTTTTTTGCATCCCATTCCCAATCTGGAGGCAGTTGGTACACTCCAAAACTGGCCAAACAGGACACAGCTGTTCAAGTGAACTAGGGGCAGCCTGGAGAACTGGCTTGCGTGCGGCTGGTTCTCCAAGCAAAGCAGCATACCATCTGGAGCAGAGGGAACTACCTTAAACTGATGGCACAGCTGGGGCCATGGGGCCCAGAGCTGTTGAGCTACATTCCTGTTTTGCCTGTATTCCCTCTGAATGTGGTAGGAAGACTCATCTTTGCCTAAGAGGATCTGTATATCTTATCTACAGGAGCAACAGAAGGCTTGGGCACTGAATCTGAATGGGTTTGATGTGGAAGAAGCAAAGATCCTCCGGCTTAGTGGGAAGCCTCAAAATGCCCCAGAAGGTATGCAGGGTTTGGGGGTGATCTGAATGCACCTTCTGTGCTGGAAGGGAAGAAGGGCTCCTTTTCTCTCAAAGGAGAGATCCATAACAGAACCCTAACTGGTGTCCTGTGTACTCTCCCACTCCAAGTACTGGGATGTGTGCAAATAGCTGTGTATCAGACTGAGCTCTGGAACACCATGAGTTCCTTAATAGCTTTCCTTTGTGGTCAGTGGCTTACTGGCATCATGGCCACTGCACACCCCTCAAGTCTAAGCTGAGAAGCGGCAGCACAGGTCAGTGACTGGCACTGCAAAGCACAAATCTTCCCTAAAAAATTGCTTTTGACCCTAAGTTCCTTTAAGGAAAGGCTGCAGTAGAATATTCAGTAGTCCCCAGCCACCCCATACTATCTTTGATTGATTTAAGTCATGCTTCAATTAAACTGTTAATTAACAGAGGATTGGGGAAACGTGAAACTTCCCAAGCCCACCAATTTGAATCTGGTTTCAGCAGGTAAACTAACTGCCATCTGAAGGCACCTCGACAGGCTGCAAAAAAGGAGTGAGACTCATCAGCTCAGTCTCCTAGTGGGCAGATGTCATAACTAGCACCACAGCTTGCTCCACTGGCCTGAAGCAAGTGCATCTCCCTTTTTAAGTCTTGGCTTTGCCTTCAGTGGAAGACTCCCTATGCCTAGGTGAGCCACAAGTCTGTGAGAATGAGGTTGTAGAATCTATCTAGTGAATAACCACTGCTGTCTCTCTGGTTTTCAGGTTACCAGAATAACCTGAAAGTGCTCTACAGCCAGAAAACAACACCTGGGTCCAGCAGGAAGAATGGCAGATACATTCCCTCCATGCCAGACCGGATCCTGGATGCACCAGAGATCCGTAACGACTACTGTAAGCAGGTTCTGCTACTATGTGCAGGGCCCTTGGTGGCCTTCTGTATTCCTGTCCATCCTAGTATTTGCTACCCTCTCCATGCCATGCCCTTTAAATGTCACAAGGGTGCTACTTGCTTCCTCTTCACCCTGCATGAAGAGGTTAAACAAGATCAGACTTAAGAGTTCTTGTAGTATCTTTGATACCATCTCCAACTCAAAGCTATCACTTGGTGCCACTGGCTGGCTATCCTCCAGCCCATTTGTCAGTCCATATGAGTGTCCCATTGTAGCTAATTCTAAGTGTGATTTTGAAAGTCTCTCTCCATAGCATCCTGGTCTTGTTCACCCCTTGTTCCCTTCACCCACTCTGTTCTTCACTTTGTCTAGCGGGTTCTTTTTTTCTCTGACCTCAGACTTCTCATGACTTGCAGGGCCATCCCCCTCTGGAAGTCTGTCCTAAGACTTGTTCTGCTAGGGACTGAAACGAGCCTGACCAGGCACTTACTGCTGGGATTGCTCGTTTGGATGGTGCCTCTCACTTGGTTCTGACACTGCAGAACCTTGTGCACTCCCGAAGGAGTTCAGCAAATCCATTAGTGTCACAGGCTCTCTCTCATCTAGACCTGCTGGCTTGCTTGTTTTAAACTTGGATGCTGTTGAGCAGAAGGCAAGTCCTTTGCTCTTCTTGAAGAGGAACTCAAAAGTCAGGCTTAAAGGGTTCAGTACTGGCCATTTTCAGTTGTAATTAACTTCTACCCTTCCTTTGTGAGTGGGTGGCTCTGGTCCCCATCTCCTGATATCTGAAAGTGCCTCTCTTTCCTCGATACTCCTCTCGCTGGCACTAACTCTGTCCTCTCCTTACTACCCTGACTCTGAATGCTCCTGTCTGGCCGCACTTCCACTTCAGAACAAGTTGTCTCTACTCTCAGGCCTCTGATTATTCCATTGGGCAGTCGCACTGGCAGCTTGTTCTGTGCCTCATAGCCTGTTGGGATTGTGGTGGCTTTTGCCACTTTCTATTGCATCTCATTCAAAAGACCAGAGATAGGTGGGGAAGGGTGTGCTCTTATGGCTGCCGTTTCCTTCATTGAGCCGTGGAGACTGGGTTCCTCTCACAGAGGATGCCAAAAATTCCCTATAGGAATGAGGAGGTTTGGCTTCAGTCATCAACCCCCCTACCCCCAAATCAGCTGCTTTTAGTGAGAAAGTAGTTCCAGCTAGGAGTAAGGTGGGTGGGGTAAAAATAGCAAAGTGCCTGTTCTCAGCCAAGGCAGGGCAGCTCTCTTCCTTGGCTCAGTTTGGTCCTGGAGGAACAATGGAGCCTTCTCTAAGTTCGGACACTGCTGTGTCAATGGCACTCTTAGGGCACGCTGACGCTGAGTGGCTTGCTAAATGTCTCTATCTAACCTTATAGAAAAGGGAGTTCAGAGCTTCATGCAACAGCACTGGAACGAAAAGCTTCAGTGAGCTGATCCTGTTAGCTAGGACTCCAGTGTGCCACAAGGCCAATCCCCTTACCTGCAGAGTGCCATACACCTGTGGCACTATAGAAATAAATAAGTGGTGCCGGTGGGAGTTCCTGGTCCATCAGCATTGGGGGCGAAGGGGGAGGGGGAGAAGAGGGGGTTTGTCTTGCCATGGTGCTGAGCCAGGCTGCAGGCAAGACTTCCCTGGGGTATTGTAATGAGCAGTGGGCATAGTGGGTGACCTGTGCTGTGTCTTCTGATCTTAGATCTGAACCTCATTGACTGGAGTTCCCAGAACTTCCTGGCTGTGGCTCTGGATAACTCTGTGTATCTGTGGAATTATTCCTCTGGTGAGATCATCCAGCTGCTGCAGATGGAGCAGCCAGATGACTACATCTCATCAGTGTCCTGGATCAAAGAAGGAAACTACCTTGCTGTTGGCACCAGCAATGCTGAGGTCCAGGTGAGAGGAATTGCACAGTACAGGGAAGAGTCTTTTAAATAGAGGCTCCTGCCTGGGGACCATTGTTGATACCTTTAACGACTGCTTCTTGGAGCAGCTAGTCCTGGAACCCACAAGGTGAGAGGCAATTCTTTATTTAGTTCTAAGTAGTACACACAGGATCTGGTCCAAAAGGTGAATATAGCTGAACTACTTGGTAATAGCAACTGTAATGTAATAAACTTAACATCCTTGTAGAGGGCAAAATACTAGCCTCCCTTCCCCCAACAACAGAATTTAAAAATGCAAAAAACTGCACAAAAATGAAGCTCCTTAAACAAATTAAAAGGAACAGTGACAAGAGCAAAATGCCTGCAAGCTGCATGGAAACTTTAAAAACGCCCTAATAGAGGCTCACTACATGTATACCCCAAATTTAAAAAAAAAAAGGACCAAAACCCACCATCATGGCTAAACAGTGTAAAAGGCGTTCAAAGATCAAAAAACTTCCTTTAAAATTGGAAGCTGAATCCTACTGAGGAAAACAGAAAGGAACAAGCTCTGGCAAGTCATGTGTAAAAGTACCAATTAGGCTGGCCACAAGAATTTGAAGAGCAACTAGCAAAAGACAAACTAACAACAAAAATTGAGTGCTTCAGAAGCAGAAACAATCAGTGGGGTTACTGGATGATTGAGATGCTAAAAGCATTCAAGGAAGATGAGGCCATTGCAGAGAAGCTAAATGAATTCTTTGCATCAGTCTTTGCTGCAGAGGATGTGAGGGAGATTCTCACACCTGAGCCATTCGTTTTAGGTGACAAATCTGAGGAACCGTTCCAGATTGTAGGTTCAATAGAAGTTTTGGAACAAACTGATAAATTAAACAAATAAGTCACCAGGACCAGATGCTATTCACCCAAGAATTCTGAAGGAACTCAAATACAAAATTGCAAAACTACTAACTGTGATACATAACCATCGCTTAAATCAGTTTCTGTAATAGATGACTGGAAGATAGCTAATGTAATGCTGTTCTTTTTTTAAGGTCTCGAGGTGAGCCTGGCAATTACAGGCCAGTAGGCCTAACTTCAGTACTAGGCAAACTGGTTAAAACTAAAACAGAATTATCCAGCACATAGATGAAAATGATATGCTGGAGAAGAGTCAATGTGGCTTTTGCAAAGGGAAATCATGCCTCACCAATCCACTAATTTGTTTGAGTGGGGTCAAACATGTGGATCAGTGTGATCCAGTGGAAATAGTGTACTTGGACTTTCAGAAACCTTTGACAAGTCACTCTCCAAGGGGTCTTAAGCAAAGTAAGGAGTCATGAGATAAGAAGGAAGATCTTCTCTTGGATCGTAACAAAGGGTAGGGATAAATGATCAGTTCTCTCAATTGAGAGGTACATAGCAGAGTCCCCCAAAGATCTATATTGGGACCTGTGCTTTTCAACATATTCATAAATGATCTGGAAACAGAGAAACAGTGAGGTGGCAAAGCTTGCAGATGATTCTAAATTACTCAGGATAGTTAAGTCCAAAGCAGACAGCGAAGAGTTACAAAAGATCTCTCAAAACTGGGTGACTGGACAAGAAAATGGAAATTCAATGTTGATAAATGCAATCTGCAAGTAATTCCCATTGGAAAACAGAATCCCAACTATGCATACAGAATGATGGGATCTAAATTAGCTATTACCACTCATGAAAGATCTTGGCATCATCATGGATAGTTCTCTGAAAACATCTGCTCAATGTGCAGCAGCAGTCAAAAAAGCTGTGTTAGGAATCATTAGGAAAAAGGATAGATAAATAAGACAGAAAATATGCCACTACATAAATCACAGTATGCTTATACCTTGAATATTGCATACAATAGGTATCTCTATCTTAAAGGTGTATCAGAATTTGAAGAACTAGAGAGAAGGGCAACAAAAATGATTAAGGGTGTGGAACAGCTTCCATCTGAGGAGAGTAAAAAGACTGGGACTGTTCAGCTTGGAAAAGAGATGACTATGGGGGGGATATGATAGAAGTAGGGCGTCAGTTAATTGCAGTTAACTCGTGCAATTAATCACACTGTTAAATTTCAATTGGAGTCTATTGTTTATTAAATTTTCAAATATATTGATTTCTATTACAACATAGAATAAAGTGTACAGTGCTCACTTCATATTACAGTACTTGTACTGAAAAATGATAAACAAGAGTATTTTTCAGTTCACCTCATACAAGTACTATAATGCAATCTCTTTATCGTGAAAGCGTAACTTACAATTGTATATTTTCCTGTTACATAACTGCACTCAAACAAAACAATATAAACCTTTAGAGCCTACAAGTCCACTCTGTCCTACTTCTTCTTCAGCCAGTCACTAAGACAAACACATTTGTTTACATATACAGGAGACAATGCTGCCTGCTTCTTATTTACAATGTCACCTGAAAGTGAGAACAGACATTCACATGGCATTGTTGTAGCTGGCATTGCAAGGTTCCAGATATGCTAAACATTCGAATGCCTCTTCATGCTTCGACCACCATTCCAGAGGACATGCTTCCATGCTGATGCTCGTTTTTAGAAAAAAAACAAAAAACAACTTTGACTGAATGTTTTAAGGGAGAATTGTATGTTTCCTGCTCTGTTTTACCCACATTCTGCCATATATTTCATGTTATCGCAGTCTCAGATGACCCAGCACATGTTCGTTTAAAGAAAACTTTCACAGCAGATTTGACACAATACAAAGAAGGTACCATCAATGTGAGATTTCTAAAAATAGCTACAGCACTTCACTAAAGGTTTAAGAATCTCAAGTGCCTTCCAAAATCTGAGAGGGATAAGGTGTGGCACATCTTTTCAGAAGTCTTAAAAGAGCAACATTCAGATGCACAATCTACAGAACCCAACCCCCCAAAAATAAAATCAACCTTCTGTTAGTGCCATCTGACTCCGCTGATGAAAATGAACATGTCAGTCTGCTCTGCTTTGGATTGTTATCGTGCAGAACCTATCGTCATCATGGACACAAGTCCTCTGGAATGGTGGTTGAACCATGAAGGGGCATACAAGAAGTAGGACTGAACTTGTAGGCTTTAAAGTTTTTTACATTGTTTCATTTTTGAGTGCAGTTATTTTTTGTACAATATTCTATATTTGTAAGTTCAACTTTCACAATAAACAGATTGCACTACAGTACTTGTATTAGGTGAGCTGAAAAATACTATTTTTTACAGATTTTTGATTACAAAGTGAGCACTGAACACTTTTTTTGTATTCTGTGTTGTAATAGAAATCAATATATTTGAAAATGTAGAAAACAATCCAAAAATAAATTATATTGTTAGCACAATTTTTTTTAATTGCTTGAGAGCCCTAGAGAGGTCTATAAAATCATGAGTGGTATGGAGAAATAGAATAAGGAAGTGTTATTTACCCCCTTCACATACACAAATCGGGGGTCATCCAATGAAATTAATAGATAGCAGGCTTAAAAAAAAAAAAGGGATACTACTTCACAAAATGTAGTCAACCTGTAGAACTTGTTGTCAGGCAGTGTTGTAGAGACCAAAAATAACTGGGTTCAAAAAAGAAGTTCATGATAGATCCATCAATGGCAATTAGCCAAGATGGTCAGGGATGCAACCCCCTGATCTGGGTGTCCCTAAAACTCTTAACTGCCAGAATCTGGGACTGGATGATATGGCAATCTGTTACGTGATCCATGTTCCTTTCCCTCCCACTGAAGCACCTGGCACTGTCCACTGTCAGACAGGATACTGGGCTAGGTGGAGCACTGGTCTGACCTGGTGTGGCTGTTTATGACCATCAGTAGTGCAGTGGCTGCACAAGTACTCAGTTGTACAGGTGTGAATGCAGCACAGCTAAGCAGCCTGAAGGAGCTTCTCAGGGCAGCAACTATGCCTAGGGGCTCCAAGCCTTGACTCTCTTCAGCTCAAGTTGTAACAGCTTACTCTTGTAGCACTTGAGCTCCGTTTCAATCCCCGCTGACTGGCCAAGAGGGTCTGTGATGGAGCTTGGGATCTTTTAAATCAAGAGTGGGTCTGTCTTCTAAGATATGGTAGTTCAATAACAAACTAATGGACTTGATGAAGGAACTGCTGTGTGGACAGTCTCTCATGGCTTCACTGTCTGTAAATCCTGAGTGCAGCTGGGTCCCTGAACACTAGGCTTGCATGCGATCTGTAAGGCTCTGAGCATGACTTCCTGCTTCCAGAGGACAGTGCGCTTCAGTCACTCTGGGCAGCAAAGGAAACTGTACTATTAGGTCAGAAGAACTCTTCTGGCTTGTGGAGTGGGTGTGGCTCAGCACAGATGCCAAGTGACTCCCTCAAACTTCCTGAATGTAAGGGGGGGAGGCTAATGCATCAGAGCTGCTGCCTGCCAGAGCTGGGGGAGGGGAAAGGGGGGAGAAATGTATCTGCATTGCAGGCAGTTTGCAACCTTCACTCTAAACACAGGCATCTCCTACACTACTTCTAGATCCTTCTAAAGGCAGTAAACTCCCTCTCCTGGGCTAGTGGATTGAAGCTAATTCCTGTGCAGAGAGTGTAGTATGCCCTACTTCATGTGCCCATTGTCCCAAGTTCAAACTTCCTGGGCAATGCCTTCTAGTGGGTTCTGTGAAGATGGCCCTGAGTTGTTAGCACTTGGTAACTAATTGGGAAGGCCCCCATTATACATCTAAAGTTTCCAACTGTCTCATGGGCAACAGGTATAAAATTCTTTGGATGGCTCTGACATAGGTGCACTGAGGTTTCAATGCCATAGCCTACATACAAAGGGACCCATGATTTGACAGCATAGGAATGCACCAATGTGACAAGGGCTCTAGTCTCATCTCCTTGCACAATTAGAGAAATGACTGCTCTTCATGTCTCTCTGCAGCTGTGGGACATACAGCAACAGAAACGGCTCCGAAATATGACCAGCCATTCTTCCCGTGTAGGGTCACTGAGCTGGAACAGCTACATTCTCTCTAGGTAAGGATACGACCAAGGCATGGCAAAACACTTTGCTGAGCCCCCTACTCTAGATGAACAGATGGGCGGGGGGGGGGGCCACATTGACACTGCCTGTGCTCAGTGATCTGTTCACAAAGTCAGCAGTGCAGTTCTGCATGGACCCACTTCAGCATAACCAGGGCACAGATCCCCAGATGCCAACAGAAAATGAGTGAAGGCCTGGTGAACAGCCTGTTTCTGCCCCAAGCTGCTGCTGCAACTCCTCCCTGGTGTCTGGCCTTGCTTGGGGGAGGGACCTGTATATGTCGTAGCCTCTGATTAGAAGGGGCTGGATTTAAGCCCCTGAATGTAGGGGCAGTGGGAGGGTCTTCCATTCCCCATAACCTCTGTATGAGTCCTCTGCAGTGCAGTCCCTGCTGCTGTGTTCCACTGTCCCCAGTAGCAGGTGACACCAAGATTACAGCAACACTGAATAGCTGCCTTTGCTGAAATGCCTGACCAGGAGCTCTGCAGTGGGAGCCCCTGGGAGCAGTGCTGAGATGGAGTATAGCTCATAAGCATAATACAGCCCTTGACTCAAACTTCCCTCTGCAGTGGGGCGAGGACCGGTCATATCCATCACCATGATGTCCGGGTTGCTGAGCACCATGTGGCCACACTTGCTGGCCACACACAGGAGGTGTGTGGGCTCAGGTGGTCACCCGATGGCCGCTACCTGGCCAGTGGAGGCAATGACAACCTGGTGAATGTCTGGCCATGTGCCCAAGGGGACAGTGGTGACTTTGCTCCTGTGCAGACCTTCACTCAGCACCAGGGTGCTGTCAAGGTGAGTGGGTGGCTTGTGCGAGACTTGTTGTGCACAGAGTGATGCAACAGCTGCTGGGTTCCACTTTCTTCTGTCAGTGCCCTGGCAGTCTCCATCTGTTGGAGAGGGACTTCTCCTGGAACATGTGAAGAATCTGCCTGCATCTTGGCCAGCCAGTGCTGCTTGTGCTGCTGCATGGATGGCAGAGCTGCTGTGGCTTGGCCTGATGTATAAGGGCAATGGCGACCAAGGTGTTCTTGCATGTCTTATGACTGGTGCCTCTCTTGTAGGCTGTGGCCTGGTGCCCGTGGCAGTCAAATGTCCTGGCCACAGGTGGTGGGACAAGTGACAGACACATCAGGATCTGGAATGTGTGTTCAGGCACCTGCCTTAACGCGGTAGATGCCCACTCCCAGGTGAGCTTCAGCACTGACTCTAAGACTGCGCTTTGGCCCAGTGAGCAACATAAGTGCTGCCAAGGGATGGAACCTGAGGGTCAGAGCCTGGGATACTTCCAGCATCCCCCATGCTCTCCTCAGGGGGGGAGGTTTCTTGTCTCTGAGTGGGGGTAGATGTTGGGTACTACTGCAGTGTATGTGCCCCTTCCTTCTGGGCTCTTCTGGGAGATGAGGAGCTGGTCCCTAAATGAGGCTGCACCTGATCAGTGACCTCTTGCTGTTGGTCTGCTACCTGGCATTGTAACAAGCTGCCTCCTTATAGGTGTGCTCCATCCTGTGGTCGACAAACTACAAGGAGTTCATTTCTGGTCATGGCTTTGCACATAATCAGCTGGTGGTGTGGAAATACCCTACCATGGCCAAGGTCACAGAGTTGAAAGGTAGGTCTGCATCCTTTGCTGTGCAGCCCAGAAGCAGCTGAGAGGGCTGGGATTCAGGGCAGTGGGAAAGGGCTTGGCTGCATCCAGACAGATCCTGAAAGGAAAGTCACTCTCCAGTCTTCATGAGAGCAGCAGCAGCATGCTAGTGAGATGGGGCGATGGAAGCAAGGTGTGTCCTGCTGGGAGTGATTCCACCCTAGGGAAGGCTGAGGGATCAGGTCTCCTTTGAGTTCCTCTGTGTTCAGCCTTGCAGAGCTGCCCAGGTCAGCCTGAGCATCAGCTGGGCAGGATGGAGTCTGTTTATGTGGGGAGAGCAGACTGAACTGGGAGTGCGATTGGGCATAAGTGTGGCTGAAAAGGACTGTGGGTGGTATTGGTGGGGGATGTGAGCAGAGCCCTTATAGTGCAGCGCCTCCTTCCCTAGGTCACACAGCCAGAGTCCTGAACCTGACCATGAGCCCAGATGGCTCAATAGTGGCATCTGCAGCTGCTGATGAAACACTGCGGCTTTGGCGCTGCTTTGAGATGGATCCAGTAAAGAAGAAGGACAAGGCAGGCAGTGCCAAGAGCAGCATCATTCACCAGGGCATCCGGTGAGCATGCGAGATGCCATTGGCAAGAGACAGGTCTACACTTTGTACAGTATTTTAAATGTCAATAAATACCTTAGTCTGCTTTTTATGGAGTCTGATGGAATAAGTGACCCTGACTTGTCTCGGGATCAGACCACCTGGGGAGCCAAACATAATCACCTGCCACTGCTGGACCCTGACAGCCAGTGATCCAGAGCCAGCCAGCCATGGGAATAGGGGAAGTAGCTGGCCAAGGAGCTAGGCTACCTGGAGCCCTTCCAGCCTGGGAAGAACCCTCCTAACCAAATTCCTTCTGTGCTAGCTGGGCTGCAGTAGAGTTAATGTGGGCACTGAGCTGTAAAACTGGCATAGCCCCTGTAGAGGTAAGTGGTGGTGGCAAGGCTGAGAAGCTTTTTCTTAAACTAAAGTGCCCCTGGGCCAGACTCCAGTCTCCTGCTGGTCCCTAGAATGGCTACAAAAACTGAACTTTTAAGATTCAGTGTTCCCTCTTCCAGCTCCAAGGGGCCTGAACAGACACCGGCAAGCAGCCATCCCTGTGCTTTGTGGCCCATCTGCTTTGGGTTCACAAGGTGACTCCAGGTCTGTGCCATGGGTATACAGTCTCCCCAGCTGTGCTTGGTCCTCAGTATTCCTGCCTACAGCAGACTGATTCTTTCTGTGCACAGATGGCTTAGAAAGATGGGCACTACCAGCGAAGAGCAGTGCATGGGCCATTGCTAGTGTCTGGACTACACAACGCAATGCTCTGCCCCGGGCAACTTCCCCGTCTGTGATACCTGAGAGACTCGGCCCTGTGGCATATTGTAGAAGTACAGCGGAACTATTTCAATCCTTGTTTGCACAGGGTCAGAAATTAGCAGCACGACTCATGCCCCTCTCTAGTGCCTGTTTTGCTAACAGACAAGGAGGGGTGGTGGCTAGAGTGCTTCCACCCTGAAATACTTCTCCCTCAATGTGTGCTCTGTGCTGTGCAGTCTTCCTTGAGATGTTGAGAACAAAATTAAGGAACCAAAGCCCAGGAAGGGTTAAAACTAGTGACTTGCCTATGTGCTAAAGGGTAGGAGTTTGGCAACAACCAAGGCCCTGGAATTGCTCAAAGATGAGCATAAGTTCACTCTAGCTGCTGTTACTTCAATGTGGTAGGATGAATTGCACAGCTGGTATGTTAAAATAATGCTTATAACCTAGTTACGTAGGAACAAGAGGACAGCAAGATTATCACTGTCAGCACTTCCATTACCTTGTTCTTGGGTCAGAGATAACTTGGAAGAAAACGATTGCATTTGTGGATCAGTGTCTTAACGGATAAACCACACCTGAGGCTACTACTCTAGGGTCTGTGTTGTACCATCCAATCACAGTAGGGAACAGGATAATTGTCTCCTTATGCACCTATCTATAATGTGGAAATGGGATGGGGAAGCTACATGCTCTCAGGGGCCTTCAGATCTCCAACATGTGTCCCTCACATTGATCAGGCCAGTACTAAACATTCTTGGAATTTCTAAATGTTACAACCAACACAGGCCAATTCTTTATTAGACTTTGCCTTAAGCACTGTCTAATAAAGCACATGAGCACTGACCTAACAGGGAAGAGGAGCTTAGTTACCAGTGTATGTGACTTGAGCATATTTATAATGCTCAAGCAGAATGAGTCTAGAGCTGTAATATATCTACTGGTACTTTAATGGGGCCAATTCACAAGGATGAAAGCTATAATAAAGAAATCAGACAATGGTGAATGATTATTGGGACTTGTTCAAGAACATCTACCTTGAGCCTAAAATGTCATAATTCCACAAATGAAGAAGGCTGTTCTGGGTTTTAAAAAAACAAAACACCCTGGGAGTAGATGGGGGAGTGGAAGCAGCTCTTAAAAAATAACAATATATAACAAGTAGTTGATAAAAAACAGAAGTTAGCAAGTGTAGAAAATTGATGAGGGAAGCAAAGGGCTAGGAGAAATCTATGCGAACTTATGGACAGTAAGGGGTTTTCAAAATATATTACAAAAAGGGTGGGGTGGGTATTGAATGTGAAGGTATCTACATCTATCACAAAGAATGTAGGCCCTACTTAGTGGTACAGGGACTCCAATGGGCAGAAATACTGACTCTTACAAAAACTGGGGGGACATGGTGTATCATCAGCTGAATAGGTGTGCTTACTGGGAGGCTGTGGCCAAAAGAGCTAAAAGGATCCATAAATAGCAGACACGCGTTGGTGGAAAGAGGTTATTTCATTTCTGTAGTTGATGATGCTGTGACTGCGACTAGAATACTGTGTCCAGTTCACGTGTCCACAATGGAAGAAAACTATTGCTGAATGGGAGTGAGGTCAGAGAGGAGGCACAAAAATGATTAAAGGATTAGAAAACCTGTCTTATAGTGCTAGACTCAAGATGCTCCAGAGTTTAGCAAAGAGAGGGTGCAGGGACATGATTACAATCAATACTTCTTCGAGTGCTTGCTCATATCCATTCCAGTTAGGTGTGCGCGTGCCACGTGCACATTCGTCGGAAGATTTTTACCCTAGCAACACTCGGTGGGTCAGCTGGGCACCCCCTGGAGTGGCGCTGCTATGGTGCCGGATATAGACTCATAGACTCATAGGTCAGAAGGGACCAATCTGATCATCTAGTCTGACCTCCTGCACAAGGCAGGCCACAGAACCCCACCCATCCAATTTTATAACAACCCCTATCCCAGGACCGAGTTATTGAAATCCTCAAAAATGGTTTGAAGACCTCAAGCTGCAGAGAAACCACCAGCAAGCGACCCGTGCCCCACGCTGCAGGGGAAGGCGAAAAACCTCCAGGGCACCTGCCAATCCGCCCTGGAGGAAAATTCCTTCCCGACCCCAAATATGGCGATCAGCTAAACCCTGAGCATGTGGGCAAGAGTCACCAGCTAGCACCCAAGAAGGAATTCTCTGCGGCAACTCAGTACCCATCGCATCCAACATCTCCCCGCAGACCATTGAGCAGACCTGTCTGGTGGTAATTCAAGATCAATTGCCCAAATTAACGATCCTATCATAACATCCCCTCCATATACTTATCAAGCTTTGTCTTAAAGCCAGGAAAGTCTTTTGCCCCTACTACTTCCCTCGGAAGGCTATTCCAGAACTTCACTCCCCTAATGGTCAGAAACCTTCGTCTAATTGCAAGTCTAAACTTCCTAATATCCAGTTTATACCCATTCGTCCTCGTGTCTACATTAGTACTAAACTTAAATAATTCCTCTCCCTCCCTAACGTTAACCCCCTTGATATATTTATATAGAGCGAGCATATCCCCCCTCAGCCTTCTTTTGGCCAGGCTAAACAAGCCAAGCTCTTTGAGTCTCCTTTCATAAGGCAGTTTTTCCATTCCTCGGATCATCCTTGTAGCCCGTCTCTGAACCTGTTCCAGTTTGAATTCATCCTTCTTGAACATGGGACACCAGAACTGCACACAGTATTCCAGATGGGGTCTCACCAACGCCTTATATAACGGTACTAACACTTCTTCTTCGAGTGATTGCTCACATCCATTCCAGGTAGGTGTGCGCGCCGTGCGTGCACATTCGTCAGAAACTTTTTACCCTAGCAACTCCAGTGGGCCGGCAGGTCGCCCCCTGGAGTGGCGCCGCCATGGCGCTCGATATATACCCTTGCCGGCCCACCCGCTCCTCAGTTCTTTCTTACCGCCGTGTCGGTCGTTGGAAATGTGGAGCGCGGCATAGCTGTGCTCCACGTCCCTAGCTCTCCTTGTTAACTACCGTTATTATTACAGTTGTTAGTTAGATCGTTAAGTATAGTTAGTTAATTAGTTGTAGTGTAAATAGTATTGTATATAGTTGTTCGCCGGTCTGGGCTGTAGCCCTTCCCGGCACCGGGCTCATGCCTGGTTCGCCGGGCTTTAAGCAGTGTGCGGCCTGTAAAAAGCCTATGCCAACCAGCGACCCCCACGACGCGTGTCTGAAGTGCCTGGGGGAAATCGCACAGGTCGGACAAGTGCCGCATTTGCAAGGCTTTTAAGCCCAGGACAAAGAAGGAGAGAGACCAGAGACTCAGGACTCTCCTAATGGAGGCGGCACTTGACCCAGCAGCTTCACAGGCCGTGATCTCGGCGCCGGCACCGGATCGCACCGGCACCGGGAAGACTCCCCAGCACCGACCTTCCCCGGCACCGGGCGCAGAGGCGAGACCGTCAACGTCTGCTACTCCAGCCAGGCAGACCCGAATGGAGCGCCCGGCATCTACATCGGCTGCGGCACTACCGGCACCGTCCACTCCGGGCCCGGTGGGTCCGTCGAGTCCGGTGCCGTCAAGCTCCCCCATAAGATCTGGGGTTGAGCTATTGGTCCCATCCACTCCGGAGACCTTCGCCTCGGCACGGGACCTTATCGCCCTAACTGAGTCTACTCAGCCGCCACCCCCAGTACCTCCGGTGCGGGTAGCATCTAGGGGCAAGCCCATGATGACGGCACCGTCTCGGGACTCGCGCTCGCGATCCAGGTCCCGACACCACGGTCGCTTGAGATCCCGCCGCCGCTTGCAGTCCCGGCACCGCTCCCCTCGGCGGTACCGGTCGCACTCGCGGCACCGATCGACCCCCAGACGGTCGCGGTCTGACTCCAGCCGTCGATACCGGCACCGTGACTCTAGGAGCCAGTCTCGCCGTCACTCACCGCGCCGGTCGACCTCCCGGCACCGAGCTGGTGGCAGGTCCCGGTCCCGGTCGACCTCCCGGCACCGCGTCGGTGGCAGGTCCCGGTCCCGATCCCGGCACCGAAGCAGCGGCCGGTACCGTTCCAGATCCCGGCACCGAGACAGAACCCGGTCCCGATCCCGGCGCCGCTATGACTCCCGGTACCGATCCCCGGCACCGAGAAGATCTTCGGTGCCGACCCGCGCAGACCCTTATCAGCCGGGGTCAGCCCCGCCATGGCCTTCTAGGCAGCCGTCGGTGTCGTCTCAAGCAGACAGTGTGTATGCGCTGGGCACCGACAGGCAGGCGGCATTGTTTCAGGACCCTCCGCAACAGGACCAGGGTCCGCAGCAGTGGGGGTTTTGGACCCCCTGGGCATACCATCAAGCCCAGGGCCCCCAACAGCTTCCGGCTAGGCCTGCAACGGCGGAGCACAGGGTGCCGGAGGCTTCGTTGTCTCGCCCCCCTCCCTCCCCGGATGGAGAGGAAGGATCGAAGCAGCAAGACCCTGCTCTTGCTCCTGAGACAGAGGCGAGGGCTGAGGGGGACCCCCCACTGGACACTTTCTTGCCAGGGGTCGTCTCCTCCTCCTCCCCCGACGAAGCGGTGGCTGGCACCTCCTCCAGTAGCCCTCCTCCACTGGATCTCAGAGCGCACCAAGACCTCCTTAGGCGAGTAGCTCAGAATCTGAGCCTGCAAGCCGAGGAGGTCTCTGAGATCGAGGACCCTATCGTCACCATCCTCTCATCTGATGCTCCCACCAGGGTCGCCCTACCCTTCATTAGGACGATCCAGGCCAACGCCAATACAATCTGGCAGTCACCGGCCTCCATCCCCCCTACGGCGAGGGGCGTCGAGAGGAAGTACATGGCCCCTTCCAAGGGCTACGAGTACCTCCACGTCCACCCGACACAGTGTTCCCTGGTGGTGCAGTCGGTGAACGAGAGGGAGCGCCACGGACAGGAAGCTCCAGCCCCTAAATCCAAGGAGGCCAGGCGTATGGACCTCCTCGGCCGCAAGGTCTATTCAGCTGGGGCCCTTCAGCTCAGGGTTTCAAATCAACAAGCCCTGCTCAGCAGATATGCTTTTAACTCGTGGGTGGCAGCGGACAAATTCAAAGAGCTGCTGCCACAGGAGGCCCGCCAAGAATTTGCGGACATTCTGGACGAGGGCAAGAAGGTTGCACGAACCTCGTTGCAAGCTTCTTTGGACGCTGCAGACTCGGCTGCCAGCACCCTCGCCTCGGGGGTAACGATGCGCCGTATCTCCTGGCTTCAGGTCTCTGGCCTTCCACCGGAGCTCCAATACACCATCCAGGACCTCCCGTTCGAAGGCCAGGGCTTGTTTTCAGAAAAGACAGACCCCAGACTTAAGAGTCTCAAAGACAATCGGGTCATTATGCGCTCCCTCGGGATGCACACGCCGGGAACGCAGCGCAGACCCTTCCGGCCACAGCAGCAACAGCAGCGCAGGCCATACCCCCAGTTCCGCCAACGGCAGGACCTCAATAGGCGCCATGGCAGGAATGGAAGGCGTAGACATTCGGGGAACCAGGGGGGGCAGAATCAAAGCTCCTCTAAGCCCCCGCCTGGGCCCAAGCCTTCGTTTTGAAGGTGCGCCCGAGGGCGCAGTAACAGTTTTCCCCACGGATCCTTCCCCCCCGTTTTCCAACCGCCTTTCGTTTTTCCTCCCGGCGTGGACCCAAATAACATCGGACCGCTGGGTCTTACGCATGGTGCAGAGGGGATACCACCTGCAGTTTATATCATTTCCTCCTTCCCGCCCCCCTTCCTCGTCCCTCTTCAGGGACCCCTCTCACGAGCAATTCCTTCGACAGGAGGTACAGACGCTCCTCAACAAAGGAGCTATAGAGGCGGTTCCGGAAAACGAGAAAGGCAAGGGGTTTTATTCCCGCTACTTTCTGATCCCCAAGGCCAAGGGAGGCCTCAGGCCTATCCTCGACCTGCGAGAGCTCAACAAATACCTAGTGAAGTTGAAGTTCCACATGGTATCCCTGGGGACCATTATCCCATCCCTGGATCTGGGAGACTGGTACGCCGCCCTCAACATGCAGGACGCTTATTTTCACATTGCCATTTGGCCACACCACAGACGTTTCCTTCGATTCGTGGTGGGCCGCCTTCACTATCAATTTGCAGTCCTCCCGTTTGGTCTTTCTACGGCCCCGAGGGTATTCACAAAATGCATGGCAGTCGTTGTGGCACATCTTCGGCGCAGTCGTATCCACGTGTTCCCTTACCTAGACGATTGGTTAATTCGGGGCACGTCGGAACTACAGGTTTGCAGCCACGTCCGCAGGATCACCGGCCTGTTTGCCACCTTGGGCCTCATGATCAACATAGACAAGTCCACCCTGCTCCCCACGCAGAGGGTGGAGTTCATCGGGGCCGTCCTGGACTCCACCGTAGCCAGGGCTCTTCTGCCGTTACCGAGGTTCCAGGCGTTGTCGGCGATCGTTCAGCGACTGCGGGCAGCCCCCTTGACATCAATACGGACATGCCTAACCCTGTTAGGCCACATGGCAGCATGCACATTTGTGACCGGTTACGCTCGGCTCCGCATGAGGCCCCTCCAGTTGTGGCTCATCGCACATTACCGGCCGGCAAGGCAACCGCTAGACATGCTGATCACAATCCCCCAGGGGGTGTTAGATTCTCTCGGCTGGTGGCTAGACCAGTCCGTAGTGTGTGCGGGGCTCCCTTTCCACCCACCTCAGCCTTCGGTGTCCCTAACAACGGATGCCTCAGATCTCGGCTGGGGGGCCCACTTGGGAACCCTGAGAACACAGGGCCTGTGGTCTCCGCAGGAGGTGAAGCTGCACATCAACATGCGGGAGTTGAGAGCGGTCCGCTTGGCTTGTCAAACGTTCTGTCACCAGCTTCGAGGTCGTTGTGTCGCGGTGTTTACCGACAACACGACGACCATGTACTATATCAACAAGCAGGGCGGCACCAGATCCTCTCCCCTATGTCACGAGGCGATGCGACTCTGGGACTTTTGTGTAGCCCACTCCATTCACCTCACGGCTTCCTTCCTCCCCGGAGTACGGAACACGCTGGCGGACCGCCTGAGCAGATCCTTCCTCTCACACGAGTGGTCCCTTCGCCCGGACGTCGCCCTCTCGATCTTCCAGAGGTGGGGTTATCCCCGTGTGGACCTCTTCGCGTCCGGGGGGAACAAGAAATGCCAGGCGTTCTGCTCCTTTCAGGGCAGGGAGCCCGGGTCTATAGCGGATGCCTTCCTTATTCCGTGGACGACCCACTTGTACTACGCGTTTCCCCCGTTCCCACTGGTCCACAGGGTCCTTCTGAAGGTGCGCAGGGACAGGGCTCGCGTGATCATGGTAGCCCCGGCGTGGCCCAGGCAACATTGGTACTCCATGCTGCTGGACCTGGCCATAGCCGACCCAGTTCCCCTGCCCCTTCACCCGGACCTGATCACCCAGGAACACGGGACTCTCTGTCACCCGGACCTGCAGTCGCTGCACCTAGCAGCGTGGTTCCTGCGTGGTTGACCGGTTCTGAACTGCGCTGCTCCACCCCGGTACGGGAGGTACTTTTGGGCAGCAGGAAGCCTTCCACTAGAGCGACATACTCGGCCAAGTGGAAGCGTTTCTCCTGTTGGTGCATGGAGAAAGGTCTCCGCCCTATGGAAGTTTCGGTGGCCAATATCTTAGACTATATTTGGTCCCTCAAACAACAGGGCCTGGCGATATCGTCTTTGCGGGTCCACCTGGCAGCTATCTCCACCTTTCACCCGGGTGGGGATGGCCGCTCCGTTTTTTCTCACCCTACGGTGACTAGATTCCTGAAGGGGCTGGAACGTTTATACCCTAATGTCCGACTCCCTGCTCCAACCTGGGATCTTAACCTGGTGTTGTCTCGGCTCATGGGGGCCCCCCTTTGAGCCGTTAGCTACTTGCTCCCTACTCTATCTCTCTTGGAAGACTGCCTTTCTAGTAGCTATCACCTCAGCTAGACGGGTGTCGGAACTCCGGGCTCTCGTGGTAGACCCCCCGTATACAGTCTTCCACAAAGATAAGGTGCAGCTGAGGCCACACCCTGCCTTTCTCCCCAAGGTAGTCTCGACCTTCCACATCAACCAAGAGATATTCCTCCCGGTTTTTTTCCCGAAACCTCACTCTTCAGGCAGGGAGCAACAGCTCCACTCGCTTGATGTCCGTAGGGCTCTCGCGTTCTATGTGGAGAGGACCAAACCGTTCCGCAAATCCCCCCAGCTTTTCGTGGCAGTAGCGGACCGCATGAAGGGGCTTCCTATCTCTTCGCAGAGGTTATCCTCATGGGTAACGTCCTGTATCAGGACCTGCTATGACTTGGCCCACATCCCTACGGGCCGTGTGACTGCGCATTCTACCAGGGCGCAGGCGTCGTCGCTGGCTTTCCTCGCCCGTGTGCCCATCCAGGAAATCTGTCGGGCAGCGACCTGGTCATCGGTCCACACCTTTGCTTCCCACTACTCCCTGGTCCAGCAGTCAAGAGAGGATGCGGCCTTCGGATCTGCAGTGCTCCATGCCGCTACTTCTCACTCCGACCCCTCCGCCTAGGTATGGCTTGGGATTCACCTACCTGGAATGGATGTGAGCAATCACTCGAAGAAGAAAAGACGGTTACTCACCTTTGTAACTGTTGTTCTTCGAGATGTGTTGCTCACATCCATTCCACACCCGCCCTCCTTCCCCACTGTCGGAGTAGCCGGCAAGAAGGAACTGAGGAGCGGGTGGGCCGGCAAGGGTATATATCGAGCGCCATGGCGGCGCCACTCCAGGGGGCGACCTGCCGGCCCACTGGAGTTGCTAGGGTAAAAAGTTTCCGACGAACGTGCACGCGCGGCACGCACACCTACCTGTAATGGATGTGAGCAACACCTCTCGAAGAACAAGAGTTACAAAGGTGAGTAACCGTCTTATCCTTATCCTTGCAGGAAATACCCCGCCTGATGCATCCCAAAATCGCATTTGCTTTTTTAACAGCCGTATCACATTGGCGACTCATAGTCATCCTGCTATCAACCAGTACCCCAAGGTCCTTCTCCTCCTCCGTCGCTTCCAACTGATGCGCCCCCAACGTATATCCAAAATTCTTATTATTAATTCCTAAATGCATGACCTTGCACTTTTCACTATTGTATTTCATCCTATTTCTATTACTCCAGTTTACAAGGTGGTTCAGATCTTCCTGAATAGTATCCCTGTCCTTCTCCGTGTTAGCAATACCCCCCAGCTTCGTGTCATCCGCAAACTTTATTAGCACATTCCCGCTCTTTGTGCCAAGGTCAGTAATAAAAAGGTTAAATAAGATCGGTCCCAAAACCGATCCTTGAGGGACTCCACTGGTGACCTCCTTCCAGCCCGACAGTTCACCTTTCAATACGACCCTCTGGAGTCTCCCCTTTAACCAGTTCCTTATCCACCTTACAACCTATATATACCCCTGCCGACCCAGCCACCCGTCAGTTCCTTCTTACCACCCGGTGCCAGAGCCCATGCCCGGCTCACCGGGTTTTAAACCGTGCTCGGCCTGCCACAAGCCGATGCCGACAGGAGATCCGCACAACTCCTGCTTGAAGTGCCTCGGGGAATCGCGCTTGACAGCTAAGTGCCCCATTTGCAAGGCTTTTAAGCCAAGAACAAAAAGGAGCGGGACTTTCACTTATCCCTCCGCCTTCGGCACCGAGCGATGGTCAATCGGCGGGCAGAAGCGCCTCCTCGGCACCAGACCCCACCAGTACTGCCAAGGCCTCTCGGCACCAGCCGTTGCCGGCACTGAAGTCGACTCGGCACTGCTCCCTCTCTCTGAGGTCGAGAAAGCCTACGACTCCTCCTGCCAGTACCTGACAGCTCCCCGGCCGTGGTTGAGCTCCCTGCTCCTGCTGCTTCTCTGCCAATTGCACCGCAGCCAGAGAGCTCATCTAAGTCGGATCGCCCAGCACCGACACCTGCCAAGGCACTGATGATGTCGGCACCGTCGATCCCGGTCCCATGAGGGCCGTCGAATCCAGTGCCTGACAGCTCCCCGGACGCACTGTGGTTGAGCCTACTGTTCCCTCCACGCCAGAGACATTCCCAACGGCGAGGGATCTCATTGCCATGACAGAGTCCATGCTGCCTGAACCCCCGGCACCACCGGTGCAGGTAATACAGTCTCTTGGCAATCCTCCCTTGATATGACCATCCTCTGTTGGCACAGCAGAGCGGCACCGTTCATGATCACGATCACGGTCCCACAGACGCTCCAGGTCCCGTCGGCACTCCTGCTCCCGACACCACTTGCAGTCCTGGTGCTGTTCTCCTCCTCAGTACCGGTCACACTTGCCGCACGAGTCGGTATCCCGTTCGCCAACCTGCTACTCTCGGCACCGTTCCAGCTCCCAGCACCACTACAGGCACCATGATTCCCGTAGCTGCTCCCGATGTCGAGCCTCGAGATCTCGGTCGACCTCTCAGCACCGCTCTGGTCGCAGGTCTGGATCTCGTTCCAGGTACCGGTACGCCTCCTGGTACCGGTCCCTGGTGCCGAGTTGGGCAAGGTCCAATAGAGTCAGAGACTCTGCCCATGGTTTTTCAGCACCTCCATGGCCATCCAGACATGCATCAGTCTCATCCCACGTGGACAGCTCTTACGCTCAGGACCGCGATTCTGATGTGCCCACCAACAACCTGAGAGCCCATCAGGACCTCCTAAGGAGGGTAGCACTCAATATGGACCTCCAGGTAGAGGACCCAGTAGTGGGCACTCTATTGGCAGCTGCCCCACTAGAGGGGCCCTACCCGTTTATTCGGACCATCCAGGCGAATGCCGATACTATGTGGCAGTCCCCAGCCTCTATCCCTCCAGCGGCCAGGGGAGTAGAGCATAAATATATGGTGCCCTCTAAGCCGTACGACTACTTGTATGTCTGTCCTCCTCCCTGCTCACTAGTCGTTCAGCCCGTTAAGGAGAGGGAATGGCATGGCCAGCAGGCGCCAGCCCCGAAATCGAAGGAGGCTAGGCGAATGAACCTACTCGGCCGCAAGGTGTACTCTGCAGGGGCCTTACAGCTCAGGGTGGCAAATCAACAAGTCTTGCTTAGCCGCTATAATTATAACACCTGGGTGGCGGTGGGTAAATTTATGGAGCTTCTCCCTCAAGACTCCTGCCAAGAGTTCGCTGCCCTCTTGGAGGAAGGGAAAAAGGTGGCCAGAGCTTCCCTCCAGGCCTCGTTGGATGCAGCAGACTCAGCAGCCAGGACTCTGGCCTCGGGTGTTGCCATGAGGCGCATCTCATGGCTTCAGGTTTCAAACCTCCAGCCGGAGCTGCAATATACCATTCAGGACTTACCATTTGATAGTAAAGGCCTCTTCGCAGCAAAGACAGCCCCAGGCTGCAAAGCCTGAAGGACAACAGGGTCCTAATGCGCTCTCTCAGCATGCATACGCCGGCGACCAAACGCAGGCCTTTCCGTCCCCAGCCACACTGCCGTACTCTGTGCCTAGCCAGAGACAGGACTTTGACAGACGGTGCGGCCGAGGTGGTCGCAGACAACCGTCAGGACCCCTAGAGGGCCAAGATCAAGGTCCCTCGCAATCACCACTGGGACCAAAGATGAACTTTCGAAGGTGCACCCGAGGGCAGCATACCAGTTACAGGCTGGGATCCCACTCCTCCTTCCTCTTGGCGTGGTCCCAGTTAACTTCAGATCGCTGGGTCCTACACACGGTGGAGTATGGGTACCACCTCCAATTTGTTCCAACCCTGTCCCCCTTCAGGGACCCCTCTCACGAGCAACTCCTCTTACAAGAGGTGCAGACGCCGATAGACAAAAGGGGCAAGGGGTTTTACTCCTGTTATTCCCTAATCCCCAACTCGTACGGAGGTCTCAGACCTATCCTAGACCTGTGAGGACTCAACCAGTTTATGATAAGGTTGAAGTTCCGCATGGTATCCCTGGGAACCATTATCCCGTCCTTGGAGACTGGTATGCCGCCCTCGATATGAAGGACGCGTACTTTCACATCGCCATCTTCCCTCCACACAGGAGATACCTCCGCTTTCTAGTCAACCATCAGTACTTCCAGTTTACGGTCCTGCTGTTTGGCCTTTCTACACCCCCATGGGTATTGACCAAGTGTATGGCTGTAGTCACCGCCTACCTCTGCCGACGTCGGATATGCGTTTTTCCGTATCTGGACGATTGGCTTATCCGAGGAGACTCCAAGACACAAATCACTCAGCATGTGGGCATTGTCAAGGACCTATTCACACATCTAGGCCTGATGATTACTATAGAACAATCCACTCTGGTTCCCATGCAGAGGTTAGACTTCCTAGGAGCTATCCTGGACTTCGACCTAGCCAGAGCCTGCTTACCACAGCTGCGGTTTCAGGTGATGGCAACAATCATCCGAGGTCTGCAGACTTTCCCAGCCACCTCGGCTCGCACTTGTCTCGGTCTCCTGGGTCCCATGGCTGCCTGCAAGTTTGTAACCAAACATGCCAAGCTCCGCCTCCGTCCTCTCCAAGTTTGGCTCAACTCGGTGTACCGCCCGGACAGGGACCCAATGGTCAAGACAGTCACCATTCCCTCGAGCACCCTAGGCTCCCTAGAATGGCGGCTAACTCCCTCCCGGTCATCTTCGAGCTTAAGGCCTTTGGTCTTCTCAGGAGCTGGCATTCCACATCAATGTCCAAAAATGAGAGCAGTCTGCCTGGCATGCCAGGGGTTCCAGCAGCAGCTGTGAGGCTGTGGTTTCTCAGTGTTTACAGCCAACACAACGGCCATGTGCTACATAAACAACCAGGGAGGGACATGGTCCTCCCCCTTTTGTCAGGAGGCCATCCATCTCTGAGGCTTTTGCATAGCCCACTCGATAAACCTGGTAGCGTCCTTTCTCCCAGGTGTTCGGAACGCCTTGGCGCTTCGACTCTCAGCAGGTCTTTCCTGTCTCACGAGTGGTCGCTCTGCCCCGATGTGATGCATTCTGTTTTCCAGAAGTGGAGACTTTTCCCCACATAGACCTGTTTGCTTACCGTGAGAGTAGGAAATGCTAGATGTTCTGCTCCTTCCAAGGTCTCTTCCCAGGATCGATCTCGGACGCTTTCCTGATGCCGTGGAAGGGCCAACTCCTTTATGCCTTCCCACCGTTCCCGCTGGTTCATTGGGTCCTGCTCAAACTCTGCAGGGGCAGAGTGCGCATCATCATGATCACTCCAGCGTGGTCCAGGCATACACCACGTTGCTCGACCTGTCAATAGCCAACCCAATTACCCTGCCACTCTACCCAGACCTCATAACTCAGGACCACGGCAGGCTTCGCCACCTAGACTTGCAGTCTCTTCACCTCACAGTGTGGCTGCTGCGTGACTAAACCAGGATAGCAGGCAGCCTTCCACTTGGTCAACGTACCTGGCCGAGTGGAAGCGTTTCTCCTACAGGTGCGAAACGGTTGATCTTACTCCTACTGAGGTCTTGATCCCCTCTATTTTGGACTAGCTCTGGCCTATAACAGCAGGCCTAGCGGAGTCATCGCTGAGGGTACACTTGGCAGCCACCTCTACCTTCCACCCAGGCTAAGGAGGTCGTTCTGTGTTCTCACACTCTATGGTTTTGAGGTTCCTCAAGGGCTTGGAGCGCTTACACTCTCAAGTACGCCGCCCAGCCCCAACCTGGGACCTCAACCTGGTTTTAACCAGACTTATGTCTCCCCCATTTGAGCCGTTAGCGACCTGCTCGCTGCTATGCCTGTCTTGGAAGACAGCTTTCCTCATAGCCATTACATCGGCCAGATGAGTCTCCAAGCTCAGGGCTCTTACGTTGGTTCTGCTGTACACTATGTTTCACAAAGACAAGGTGCAGTTACGACCACACCCGGCTTTCCTCCCTAAGGTGGTTTTGGCCTTTCATGTTACCCACACTCAACGCAATGGGAGCAACAACTGCACTCCCTGGACGTCCGTAGAGCGCTCGCATTTATATTGAGTGGACAAAACCATTTTATAAAATGCCCCAACTCTGTCACGGTAGCAGACCGAAGGAAAGGCCTACCTGTTTCCTCTCAGAGGATCTCATCTTGGGTGATGGTGTGCATCCGCACTTGTTATGATTCAGGTCTTATTTCCCCGAGGCACATCACCGTGCATTCTACCAGGGCTCAGGCTTCATCTGCCGCCTTGCTGGCTCGTGTACCTACCCACGAGATCTGTCGCGCAGCTCCATGATCCTCTGCCCATAACTTTTGCTTCGCATTATGCTCTGGTTCAGCAGTCAAGAGATGCTGCGGCCTCTGGCTCAGTAGTTTTACATTCTGCCACATCTCACTCCGACCCCACCACCTACGTATGGCTTGGGAATCACCTAACTGGAATGGATATGAGCAAGCACTCGAAGAAGAAAAGATGGTTACTCACCTTTGTAACTGTTGTTCTTCGAGATGTGTTGCTCATATCCATTCCAAACCCGCCCGCCCTCCCCTCTGTCAGAGTAGCTGGGCAAGAAGGAACTGAAGGGTGGCTGGGTCGGCAGGGGTATATATCTGGTGCCACAGTGGCGCCATTCCAGGGGGCGCCCAGCCGACCCACCGAGTGTTGCTAGTGTAAAAATCTTCCGATGAACGTGCACGCGGCGCGCACACCTAACTGAAATGGATATGAGCAACACATCTCAAAGAACAACAGTTACAAAGGTGAGTAACCGTCTTTTATCTATGAAGGGAACAAATATTTAATAATGAGCTCACCAGTCTAGCAGAGAAAGTTATAACATGATCCAATGGCTGGAAGTTGAAGCTAGGACTAAGCTGTACATTTTTGACAGTGAGGGTAATTAATAATTAGAACAATTTACCAAGGTGGAGTCTCCATCACTGACCATTTTTAAATCAAGATTGGCTGATTTTCTAACAGATCTGCTCTAGGTATTATATTAAGGCTGTAAGAACTGCCATGCTGGGTCAACCCAAGTGTCCTACTAGGCCAGGAACCTCTCTCCCACTGAGGCCAGTTCCAGAGCTTCGGGGGGGGGGGGGAGTAGTTGTGCTATAACACTGTTGGAGAGACAGCCACCTTTGTCTTGCTCATCTGGTGTGGGGCAGGGAAGAAACCCTGAGCATTGGGTTATATCCTTGACCATCTTTGCTAATGGCTATTGATGGTCCTATCCTTCATGATTTTATGTAATTCCTTTTGAACTGTCGTACATTTGGTCATCACACCAGCCCCTAGCAGTGGGTTGTCATAAACAGATAGTTAAGGGTTAACAAACAGTAAACCAAAAACAGCTGACCAGAGGACCAATCAGGAAACAAGATACTTTAAAATCTCGGTGGAAGGAAGCCTTTGGTTGTGTTTTTTGGGTTTTGCTTTATTCTCTCTGGATTCTGAGAGGGACCAGACATGTAAGGAGATTCCTCCAATCTTTCTGAAAAAAATCTCTTCTGTTCTAATTTTAGTAAGTACCAGGAAAAGGCAAGTTTAGTCTTTTGATTGTTTTCTGTATTTGCAAATGTGTAGTTTGCTGGGAGTATTTTAAATTGTATTTTGCAGGGGGGAGGCTTCTCTCTAGTGTCTAAGCTGAAAGACCCTGTAACTTTTACCATCAAAATCACAGAGACAACTTTTACTTTTTTTTCTTCATTTTATTAAAAGTTTTGCTTTTTAAGACCTGATTGACTTTTTCCCCTTGTTGAGGCTCAAGGGAATTGAGTCTGTACTTACCAGGAAATTGGTGAGAGACAGGGAGAGAGAAGGGAGGGGGAAAAGGTGGAATCCCTTTGTTTAAATTCACGGAGCTTGAATCTGTCTATCTCTCCAGGATAGCCCAGGGAGGGAACGCCTGGGAGGGGGAGAGAAGGGGGGTGGGGGGAAAACCTGATTTCTCTGTGTTGTGATTCAAGGAGTTTGAATCACGGTGATCTCCTAGTGTACCCAGGGCGGGAAAGAACTGGCAGGAAGAAAGGAGAAGGGGGGGAATGGTTTATTCCCCTTTGTTGTAAGACTGAAGGAATTTGGGTCTTGGGGTCCCTAGGGAAGGCTTTTGGGGGGAGCAGAGTGCCCCAAAACACTATATATTTTTGGGTGGTGGCAGCTTATCAGATCTAAGCTGGTAATTAAGCTTAGAGGAATTCATGCTGGTACCCCATCTTTTGGACTCTAAGGTTCCGACTGGGGAATTATAACATGACATGGGTTCCACAGGTTAACAGTGTACTGTGTGAAAAAGTATTTCCATGCATTGTATTAAAGCTGGTGCCTGTTAATTTAATCAGCTGCCCCCCCCCACCTCATTTTTGTATTGTGCCAAAGGATACATAACATGTCTAGTCACCTTTTTTCACACCATTCACGAGTTTATTGACCTGTACTTCCCCCTTAATCATCTCTTCTAAACTGCACCTACCTCAATTGTTTTTAATTTCACCTCATAGGGAAGCTGCTCCATTCTTGTTGTCAGGTTCTGACCCTTTTCCAGTCCCCTAGCTTGTTTTTGAGACAGGGTGATGCGAACAGGCCACACTATTCAAGGTATAGGCACAGCCTGGCTGTAGCCAGGCTATTGTGCAATTGTTCTAGCATTTGCTTAATCATTCCTAACAGTATTAGCTCTTATGACCACTGCTGCTCCTTCGTCTGACCATTAGAAAGGCAAAGGCACAAAATGAGCTCAAACCAGCTACAGGAATAAAGGGAAACAAGAAGACTTTTTATCAATACACTAGAAGCAAGAGGAAGACCAAGTACAGGGTAGGCCCACTGCTCAGTGAGGAAGGGGAAAGAGTAACAGGAAACATGGAAATGGCAGAAATGCTTAATGACTTCTTTGTTTCATTCTTCATCGAGAAGTCTGAAGGAATGTCTAATATAGTGAGTGCTTATGGGAAGGGGGTAGGTTTAGAAGATAAAATAAAAAAAGAACAAGTAAAAAATCACTTACAAAAGTTAGAGGCCTGAAAGTCACCGGTGCCTGATGGAATGCATCCTAGAATGCTCAAGGAGCTAACAGAGGAGGTATTTGAGCCTCTAGCTATTATCTTTGGAAAATCATGGGAGAGGGGAAAGATTCCAGAGGACCGGGAAAGGGCAAATATGGTGCCCATCTATAAAAAGGGAAATAAAAACAACCCAGAAAACTACAGACCAGTTAGTTTAACTTCTGTGCCAGGGAAGATAATGGAGCAAGTAATTAAAGAAATCATCCGCAAACACGTGGAAGGGGGTAAGGTGAGAGGGACTAGCCAGCATGGATTTGTAAAGAACAAATTGTGTCAAACCAATCTGATAGCTTTCTTTGATAGGATAACGAGTCTTGTGGATAAGGGAGAAATGGTGGATGGGGTATACCTAGACTTTAGTAAGACATTTGATATGGTCTCACATGATATTCTTATCGATAAACTAGGCAAATACAATTTAGATGGGACTACTATACGGTGGGTGCATAACTAGCTGGATAACCATACTCAGAGAGTAGTTATTAATGGCTCCCACTCCTGCTGGAAAGGTATAACAAGTGGGATTCCACAGGGGTCTGTTTCGGAACCAGCTCTGGTCAATATCTTCATCAACGATTTAGATGTTGGCATAGAAAGTACGCTTATTAAGTTTGCAGATGATACCAAACTGGGAGGGATTGCAACTGTTTTGGAGAACAGGGTCAAAATTCAAAATGATCTGGACAAATTGGAGAAATGGTCTGAGATAAACCGGATGAAGTTTAATAAAGACAAATGCAAAGTGCTCCACTTAGGAAGGAACAATCAGTTTCACACATACAGAATGGGAAGAGACTGCCTAGGAAGGAGTATGGCAGAAAGGGATCTAGGGGTTATAGTGGACCACAAGCTAAATATGAATCAACAGTGTGATGCTGTTGCAAAAAAAGCAAATGTGATTCTGGGATGCATTAACAGGCGTGTTGTGAGCAAGACAGGAGAAGTCATTCTTCCGCTCTACTCTGCGCTGGTTAGGCCTCAAATGGAGTATTGTGTCCAGGTCTGGGCACCGCATTTCAAGAAAAATATGGAGCAATTGGAGAGGGTCCAGAGAAGAGCAACAAGAATGATTAAAGGTCTAGAGAACATGACCTGTGAAGGAAGGCTGAAGGAATTGGGTTTATTTAGTTTGGAAAAGAGAAGACTGAGAGGGGACATGATAGCAGTTTTCAGGTATCTAAAAGGGTGTCATCAGGAGGAGGGAGAAAACTTGTTCACCTTAGCCTCTAAGGATAGAACAAGCAGCAATGGGCTTAAACTGCAGCAAGGGAGTTTTAGGTTGCACATTAGGAAAAAGTTCCTAACTGTCAGGGTGTCATAAACAGATAGTTAAGGGTTAATAGAACAGGAGTACTTCATGTCTCTTTCACCTGTAAAGGGTTAACAAGTTCAGTGAGCCTGGCTGTCACCTGACCAGAGGGCCAATCAGGAGACAGGATACTTTCAAATCTTGAAGGAGGGAAGTTTTTGTGTGTGCTGTTAGTGTTTGGTTGTTGTTTTCTCTGGGTTCTGAGAGCAACCAGATGTGCAACCAGGTTTCTCTCCAACCTCTCTGATACAGGCTCTTATGTGCTCAGAATAGTAAGCACTAGGTAGATAAGGTGAGTTAGGCTTATGTTTGTTTTCTTTATTTGCAAATGTGTATTTGGCTGGAAGGAGTTCAAATTTGTATTTTGCTGAAAGGATTTTAATTTATACTTGTATACTTAGACTGGGAGGGTATTCCCAGTGTCTATAGCTGAAAGACCCTGTAACATATTCCATCTTAAATTTACAAAGAATTTTTACTGTTTTTCCTTCTTTAATTAAAAGCTTTTCTTGTTTAAGAACCTGATTGTTTTTTTCTTTTATTCTGGTGAGATCCCAGGGGCCTAGGTCTGGATCAACCAGGGAATTGGTGGGGAGAAAGGAGGGAAGGGGGAGAGAGGTTATTTTCTCTCTGTGTTAGGATTACTTTCTCTCTCAGGGAGAGTTTGTGAGGGGGAGAGAGAAGGAGAGGGGAAGGTGGATTTTTCCTCTCCATTTCAAGATTCAAGGAGTTTGAATCACAGTGATCTTCCAGGGTAACCCAGGGAGGGGAAGCCTGGCAGAGGCAATGGTGAGGGAAAGGGTTTACTCTCCTTGTGTTAAGATCCAGAGGGTCTGGGTCTTGGGAGTCCCCAGGCAAGGTTTTGGGGGGACCAGAGGGTACCAGGCACTGGAATTCCTGGTTGGTGGCAGCGCTACAAGTACTAAGCTGGTAATTGAGCTTAGAGGAATGCATGCTGATACCCCATCTTTTGGACACTAAGGTTCAGAGTGGGGGTAGCAGTTTTCAGGTAACTAAAAGGGTGTCATCAGGAGAAGGGAGAAAACTTGTTCACCTTAGCCTCTAAGGATAGAACAAGCAGCACTGGGCTTAAACTGCAGCAAGGGAGGTTTAGGTTGGACATTAGGAAAAAGTTCCTAACTGTCAGGGTAGTTAAACACTGGAGTAAATTGCCTAGGGAGGTTGTGGAATCTCCATCTCTGGAGATATTTAAGAGTAGGTTAGATAAATGTCTATCAGGGATGGTCTAGACAGTATTTGGTCCTGCCATGAGGGCAGGAGACTGGACTCGATGACCTCTTGAGGTCCCTTCCAGGCCTAGTCTCTCTGGATCTATGTCAGAGCACTAGCCTCACACACATCACAATCTCTTGAGTGGTAACAGCTACTTGAGCCCCACCTCCTACTATACTTGTAGTTGGGATGATTTTATTTCACAGGTACATTACTTGCCCTTTGCAGCATTGCATTTCAGCTGCCATTGAGTTGCCCAGTCACTCAGTTTGTGAGCTTTCCCCTCTAACTCTTCATTCTCACTTTTCAACTTAGCAATCTTGAGTGATTTTTGTATCATCTGCAAACATTGCCCCTTCCCGCTTAGTCCAGGACCGTTTATGTTATGGGACTTCAACAAACACATTTTGAAAATTTAAGTATACTCTATCCACTGTATCACCCTTGGCCACATGCTTATTGACACCTTCAAAGCATTCTAGTAGATTAGTGAGGCATGATTTCCCTACACAAATGGTGGGTCGAAGCTTCCCTAACAAAGTGTATTAAGCTAGGTTAGTGTTTCTGCACTGGTGTGCTATCAGATCCAAACACGTGTGCTGTGAAATGTTTTGAAAAATTAGAGTGAGGGAGAAGCTATCTTCCTCACATGCTTCATGTGAATTCCAATCAGGCTGTCAGTGCACACCATGTGCACAGTCATCAGAAAGTTTTCCCTTAACAGCTCCTGTCAGATCAGCTATGGAGCCCCCTGGAGTGGCACCTTCATGGTACTCAATATATTACCCTGCCAACCCAGCCCCTACTCTGTTCTTTCGTACTGCCAGTGACGGGCACTGGAACTGCAGTCACTTGCTTTGTGTTCTTTCAGATAGTTAGCTTAGCCTAGTTTAGTTATAATTAGTCGAGTGCATATAGTAAGATTTGGGAGCAGGGGTTCCCCACTCTTAACTCCCACCCCCATGCGCTCCAGGGCATGCTGCAAGCCCAAGGCTTTAAACCCTGCAGAACCTGCAGCAAGCCTTTGCCAATGAGTGACCCCTACGCTTCATTTCTGAAGTGTTTGGGGGAGGTGCACCATGCAGAACAGTGCAAGAGTTGCAGGGCTTTCCTCTCCCAAGAACTAAAAAGGAGTGCGATTTCCAAATGAATCGGTTGCTCAGGGAATCCGCCTTTCGTGCCCAGTCTGCTGCGGACAACCCTGCACTAAGCACATCCGTATGGAACGCCCCAAGATCGGTATGTGACACACTGCAAAGGAAGGATGCTAGTCTAAGAAACCCTGGCACCAGCACTCTCCAGCCCCAGAGGCTGCACAGACAAGCAGGCACCGCTCACAATCACAGGTGCCGTACAAGTAGCACAGAAAAGCTGATGGGGTACTCCCCAGTACAGAACGCAGTAGCAGCTGCAGGTGTGGTACCAGGGCGTCCTGTGAAGGAGTCCTTAGTGTCCAGAAAACAAGAGTCTGTGCGGGCAACTTCCAGGATGGGCAGTGCCAGGTGAAGGAGGGAGTTACCCTCCACCACAGACAGGTTTGAAGTTGCCAGAGACTTGATAGTGATTATGGTTCCTCAGGCCCCTCCCGATCAGAGAGAAGCACCAGCACTGCCACAACTGGCACCATCTATAGGCAAACCGGTCATGATGCAGTGGTCACTCTCTCGTGCCTGGCACCACTCCAGATCGCCATCCTTAAGGCACCACTTTCTGGCACTGGACACCCGTGAAGGGTTCCCTGGTACCAGGGCACAACACGCCCCGGCACTGATGTGATAGCCGCAATCCCCAGCTCTGAGAGAGGACCGGCACCAAACCCTCAGCACCAGACTCCCAGTTTTGGTCATCAGACTGGGATCTCAACACTGGTCCCCTGCATCATCAACTCAGCACAGGTCCCCGACACAAGACCACGGTGGCACTGCATGGTAATCTCAATTGAGATCTGTGCCTTCAGACTCGGATAGTGACTCATATTCCCATTGCAGCAGGCACAGATCCAACAGGTGATGGAGGGAAGCACCAATGGCATGGCAACCCCCATGGCAGTCTCTAGCCCAATGGCCTTTTTAGATCCCCTGGGCTCACCATCAGGCCCAGGGCTTCCATTTGGTGGCCTCAGAGCTCCAACCATCCCAGACAGCCAAGACTCATGGTGCTGAGGAGACCTTGGCGCAAGGCCCACAGCCCAGGTCACCGGTGAGGCAACTCTGAGGCATGACCAATTGCAAGGCCAGGCTACTGTCACCTCAGCTACAATCGCCTCAGACACTGAACAGGAGGTCAGGGAGCCGGAGAGTCAGGAGAACCTCGTACCACCTCTGGCTTCCTCATCTTCGGCCCCAGATGAAGCAGTGGCAGGAACTTCAACCTTGGGCCCTCCCTCAACTGAGCACAGGGCCCACTAAGATCTTCTATCAAGGATTGCCCATAACATGGGGTTACAGGTGGAGGAAGTGGTCCAATCCCAAGGCTCAATGGTCAACATCCTTACACCAGAGATATCATCCAGGGTAGCTCTGCACTAACAAAAACTATCCAGAGCAATATTAAGACTGTGGCAGACCCCTGCCTCAATCTCACCTACCGCCAGGGGATACGAGTACCTGTTCTCTCACCTGCAACCATGCTCCCTCAGTATCGGCAGTGAATGAGAGAGAGAGAGAGAGAGAGAGACAAGGGCAGCAAGGGCCGGCCTCTAAATCCAAGGAGTCAAAAAGGATGGACCTTTTTGGCAGGAAAATCTATGCAACTGGGGGTCTGCGGCAGAGGATAGCTAACCAGCAAGCTATCCTCAGCAGGTACAACTTAAACCTCAACATGGAGGCCCACAAGTTGAAGGAGCTGATTCCACCAGACTCGAGTTCTCAGCTGTCACTGATGAAGGGAAGGGAGTGGCATAAACCTCCCTCCAGGCTTCATTGGACTCGGCCACCTGCACCCTTTCCTCAGGAGTATCCACGAGGAGGGGCGGCAGCAAACCCTGCAGGACCCACTATTCGAAGGCGCAGGATTATTTTCAGACAGACTCCAAGCTGCAGAGTCTCGAAGACTCCCTGGCGACTATGAAGTTATTGGGTACGCACAGCCCAGCAACCCAATGACATTTCAAGCCCCAACAGCAACAAGACAGGATTCTTGTAGGCGTAGGGGCAGGAACAGCAGGTGCAAACCTTCCAGTCCCGTTTCTCGGCAGAGGCCAAGGCCCAACCAAACCTTCAGCTTGCTCTAGAAAGGCCTTTTGAAGGGACGCCTGAGGACAATGCACTCGCCATGACACTGGATCCTTCCCCGTTATGAATCATCTGCCCCACTTCTACTGTGCTTGGTCTCAAATAACATCGGACCACTGGGTTCTTCTTCGAGTGCTTGCTCATATCCATTCCAGTTAGGTGTGCGCGCACATTTGTCGGAAGATTTTTACCCTAGCAACCCCCGGTGGGTTGGCTGGGTCGCCCCCTGGAGTGGCGCCACCATGGCACCGGATATATACTCCTGCCGACCCAACCGCTCCTCAGTTCCTTCTTACCGCCCGTGTCAGTCGTTGGAACAGTGGAGCACGGCTTAGCTGTTCTCCACCTCCCTAGCTACTCCTTGTTTCTTCACTATCGTTGTTGTATATAGTTGGTTTTATATATAGTTATAGTTAGTTTGATAGTTCTTGAATAGTTAGTGTATATAGTTACAGCGGGGTTTGGGCATTAACCCCTTCCGCGCATCGTGCTGGGGCCCATGCCCGGTTCACCGGGGTTTAAACTGGGCTTGGCCTGTCATAAGCCGACGCCCACAAGCGATCCCCAAGACTCTTGTCTAAAGTGCCTCGGGGAATCGCACATTACGGATAAGTGCCGTATTTGCAAGGCATTTAAACCGAGGACAAAGAGAGAGAGACTTTCGTCTGAAGAATCTCCTCATGGAGGCAGCTTTGAACCTTCCATCCTCGGCACCGAGCATTGAGCACTCTGCTAGCAGCACTTCTCTGGCACTGGACCGTGCCAGCACCGCACCGTGCCGGCACCGCCAAGACACTGAGGCACCGGCCATCTCTCTCCCCAAAGCAAAAGAGGTCAAAGTCCTCCACTACCTCTGTGCCCTTGGTGCAGACACAGCCTCGTGCGGACCGCCCGGCACCTGCACCTGCCGTGGCACCGACTGCTGCGGTGCCGTCGAGTCCCGTCCCTGAGAGCTCCCTGTCAAGGCGTGTGGTTGAGCTTAAGGTCCCCTCTACGCTGGAGACATTCTCCACAGCCAGGGACCTTATAGCCATGACAGAGTCTGTCCTGCCTCAACCCCCGGCACCGCCAGTGTGGGTATTACACTCCAGAGGCAAGCCAGCCATAACGAGACTTCCTTCAGTCAGCTCAGCAGACCAGCACCGATCACGATCCAGGTCCCGGTGCCATTCGCGGTCTCATCAACGATCATGGTCCTGACGCTGCTCGCAGTCCCGGCACCGATCGCCTACTCGGTACCGGTCGTACTCACAGCATAGATTGACGTCTCAGACCCCGGCCCGGTACTCTCAGTACCGCTCCCGCTCCCGGCACGACGACTCTCACAGCCGTTCCCGCCGCAGACCTTCGAGATCCAGCTCGACCTCCCGGCACCGCGCCAGTCGCAGGTCCCGGTCTCACTCTCGGCACCAGCATGACTCCAGATACCAATCCCCGGTGATGAGGAGATCACCAACGGCGAGAGAGAGGGACCCTTACCATAGTCTTTCAGCTCCTCCCTGGCCGTCCCGGCACCCGTCTGTGTCTTCACAGGTGGACAGTGCATATGACCAAGACAGAGACACCGATGTGCCCGCCACGATTTTCCACGAGCCCCAGGCTCAGGATCACGGACCTCAACAGTGGGCATTCTGGACACCTTGGGCATATCATCAGGCCCAAGGTGCACATCCAGGCCCATCGCGCTCTGCCACATCAGAACACCAGGTGCCGGAAGCCACCATAAGCCGCCCTCCTCCTTCTGCTTCAGAGAAAGTGTCGGTCCAGCCACAGGACTCCCAAATCCCAAGGAAGACAGAGGCTGTCCACCACAATGAGCCCTCGACTGATCGCTTGTCCCAGGTCTCTCCTCATCCTCCTCCCCTGATGAGGCGGTAGCCAGAACGTCATCTGTAGGCCCTCCACCAATCGACCTGAGGGCCCACCAGGACCTCCTCAGACGTGTCGCACAAAATATGAACTTGAAAGTCGAGGAGGTCCCAGAGGTAGAGGACCTAGTGGTGGATATTTTATCCTCTGATGCCCCCAAGAGAGTGGCCCTCCCCTTTATACGGACGATCCAGGCCAATGTCAATACAATCTGGCAGGCTCCGGCTTCTGTCCCACCTGCTGCCCAGGGAGTGGCACGTAAATATATGGTGCCCTCCAAGGGCTACGACTACTTTTACGGTCATCCCCCTCCTTGCTCCCTCGTTGTCCAGTCGGTCAACGAAAGAGAACACCATGGCCAGCAGGCTCCAGCCCCGAAATCAAAAAATGTGAGGTGCGTGGACTTGCTGGGGCGCAAAGTCTATTCTGCAGGGGCGCTCCAACTCCGCGTGGCTAATCAACAGGTCCTCCTTAGCCGTTATAATTATTATACCTGGGCGGCGGCAGACAAGTTCAAGGAGTTGCTCCCGCAGGACTCCCAACAGGAATCTGCGGACATCCTGGACGAGGGGAAAAAGGTGACTAGAACCTCCCTCCAGGCTTCCCTGGACACTGCGGACTAAGCGGCCAGGACCCTAGCCTCTGGGGTTACTATGAGGAGTATCTCATGGCTGCAAGTCTCAGGCCTTCACCCAGAGCTCCAACATACAATTCAGGACCTCCCCTTTGAAGGGCAAAGGCCTATTCTCCGATAAGACAGAGCCTAGGCTGCAAAGCCTAAAGGATAACAGGGTCATTATGCGCTCACTGGGCATGCACACACCAGTGACTCAGCACAGGCCCTTCCGCCCCCAGCCACATCGCTCTTACCCTCAGCCCAGACAGAGGCAGGACTTTGCTAGAAGGCGGGGTAGAACCGGTTGCCGGAGGCAGTCAGGCAACCAAGGGGGCCAGAACACCAAGGTCCCTCCAAACCTTCAACAGGGCCAAAACCCTCCTTTTGAACGTGCATCTGAGGGCGTCATACCAGTATCGTCAAAGGATCTGTTCTCTCCTTTCTCCAACCGTCTCTCCCTTTTCCTCCCTGCGTGGTCCCAGCTAATGACAGATCGCTGTGTCTTACGCACACTGGAATTTGGGTACCACCTCCAATTTATTTCACGCCCCCCCTTCCACCCTCCTTCCTCTTCAGGGACCCCTCTCACGAGCAACTCCTCCTCCAGGAGGTGTAGACGCTCCTTGCCAAAGGAGCCATAGAGGAGGTACCAGAACATGAATGGGGCACGGGGTTTTACTTCCGCTACTTCCTAATCCCCAAGGCAAAGGGGGGGGGGGTCTCAGACCTATCCTCGATCTGCAGGAACTCAACAGATACATGATAAAGTTGAAGTTTCGTATGGTATCCCTGGGGACCATCATCCCATCCCTGGATCCTGGAGACTGGTATGCCACCCTCGACATGAAAGATGCGTATTTTCACATAGCCATCTACCCACCTCACAGGAGGTTCCTCCGGTTCGTAGTCAACCGCCAACATTTTCAGTTCGCGGTCCTACCGTTCGGCCTCTCTACAACCCCAAGAGTATTTACGAAATGCATGGCTGTAGTCGCCGCCCACCTCTGCCGCCGGATACACATTTTTCCATATCTAGACGACTGGCTCATCCGAGGGACCTCCGAGGCACATGTGATCCATCACGTCCGCATTGTCAAGGACCTTTTCTTACATCTAGGCCTAATGATCAATGCAGACAAGTCCACTCTGATTCCCACTCAGAGAACAGACTTCATTGGCGCCACCCTGGACTCCATCCTCGCCAGAGCTTGCTTACCGCTGCCCCGGTTCCAGGCAATGGTGGCCATCATCCAGAGTCTGCAAGCTGCTCCCTTGACTTCAGTTCGCACTTGCCTCGGTCTTCTGGGTCACATGGCAGCCTGCACGTTTGTAATGAAATACGCCAGACTGCGCCTCCGTCCCCTCCAATTGTGGCTCAACTCAGTGTACCGACCAGGCAGGGATGCCATAGACATGATCACCACCATTCCCCCGAGCATCCTAGGCTCCTTCGACTGGTGGCTGACCCCCACCCTGGTGTGTGCAGGGCTGCCGTTCTATCCGCCCCAGTGCATCCCTGACAACAGACTCATCATCTCTTGGCTGAGGTGCTCACTTCGGGCATCTGCGCACGCAAGGCCTTTGGTCATCTCAGGAACTGGCCTTGCACATCAATGTCCGGGAGCTGAGAGCAGTCCACCTTGCTTGCCAGGCATTCCAACAGCACTTGCAAGGCCGCTGTGTGTCAATATTCACCGACAACACAACAGCCATGTACTATATAAACAAAACAGGGCAGGACAAGGTCCTCGACCCTTTGTCAGGAAGCCATTCAACTCTGGGACTTTTGTATAGCCCATTCTATAGACCTCATAGTGTCCTTTCTCCCGGGAGTTCGGAACACTCTGGCAGATCGCCTCAGCAGATCCTTACTTTCTCATGAGTGGTCACTTTGCCCGGACGTTATTCTTTCGGTCTTCCGGAAGTGGGGATTTCCCCATGTAGACCTCTTCGCGTCCCATGAGAACAGGAAATGCCAGATGTTCTGTTCCTTTCAAGGCCTCTCCCAGGGTTCGATGGTGGACGCCTTCCTGATACCTTGGACAACTCAGCTGCTATACGCTTTTCCACCGTTCCCGCTCGTCCACAAGGTCCTGCTAAAAAGTACGCAGGGACAGAGCCCCCTTGATCATGATCGCTCCAGCGTGGCCCAGGCAGCACTGGTACACCATGTTGCTAGACCTGTCAATAGCCGACCCTATCCCGCTACCTCTTCACCTGGACCTGATCACTCAGGACCACGGCAAACTGCATCACCCAGACCTACAGTCCCTCCATGTCACGGCATGGCTCCTGAGTGGCTGACCCAGTCTGAGATGCACTGCTCTGCCCCAGTGCAACAAGTACTCTTGGGTAGCAGAAAACCTTCCACTAGAGTAACATATCTGGCCAAGTGGAAGCGTTTCACATGCTGGTGTGGCCAACACAATGTTCTTCCCGCCAAGGTCTCCATCCCCACCATCTTGGACTACCTCTGGTCCCTTAAACAACAAGGCCTAGCGGTATCATCTTTGAGGGTGCACTTGGCAGCCATCTCTACCTTCCACCCAGGGGAGAATGGTCGCTCAGTGTTTTCACACCCTATGGTATCCAGATTCCTCAAGGGCTTGGAGTGGCTATACCCCCAGGTACGCCGCCCCGCCCCAACCTGGGACCTCAACTTGGTTCTTACCAGACTTATGTCGGCCCCATTCAAGCCATTAGCAACTTGCTCCCTTATCTACCTCTCCTGGAAAACCGCTTTCCTCATGGTCTCACATCGGCAAGACGAGTTTCCGAGCTCTGGGCTCTCACGGCAGACCCTCCATATACTGTGTTCCACAAGGACAAGGTGCAGTTGCGACCACACCCAGCCTTTCTCCCCAAAGTGGTATCGGCCTTCCATGTTAACCAGGAGATCTTCCTTCCGGTCTTCTTCCCGAAGCCACATTCATCGCGCAGGGAGCAACAGCTGCACTCCCTAGACATCCGTAAAGCACTCACTTTCTATATCGAGCGGACAAAGCCCTTCCGCAGAACCCCCCAACTCTTCGTCGCGGTCGCAGAGCGTATGAAGGGCCTACCCCGTTTCCTCACGGAGGATTTCATCCTGGGTGACATCGTGCATCCGCGCCTGTTACGACTTGGCTCACGTTCCGTCGAGCCATCTCACAGCCCACTCTACCAGGGCTCAAGCCTCATCTGCTGCCTTCCTGGCTCACGTGCCCATCCACGAGATATGTCACACAGCTACCTGGTCCTCGGTCCATACCTTTGCCTCTCACTATGCCCTGGTTCAGCAGTCCAGGGATGACACAGCCTTTGGCTCCACGGTGTTACACTCTGCGACATCTCACTCCGACCCCACTGCCTAGGTAAGGCTTGGGAATCATCTAACTGGAATGGATATGAGCAAGCACACGAAGAAGAAAAGACGGTTACTCACCTTTGTAACTGTTGTTCTTCGAGATGTGTTGCTCTTATCCATTCCAAACCCGCCCTCCTTCCCCACTGTCGGAGTAAACGGCAAGAAGGAATTGAGGAGCGGTCGAGTCGGCAGAAGCATATATCCGGCGCCATGGCGGCGCCACTCCAGGGGGCAACCCAGCCGACCCACCAGGGGTTGCTAGGGTAAAAATCTTCCAACAAACATGCATGCGGCGCACGCACACCCAACTGGAATGGATATGAGCAACACATCTCAAAGAACAACAGTTACAAAGGTGAGTAACCGTCTCTTCTTCGCATGGTAAAGGTGGGATATTCTCTCCAATTCTGCTCCTTCCCACCTCCCTTCCCCGTCCCTCTTCAGGGACCCTTCTGATGAGCAACTCCTTATGCAGGAGGTGCAGGCTCTCCTTGCAGCAGGGGCAGTGGAGGAGGTTCCTCAGGAGCTAAGGAGCCAGGGACTGATTCAATTCCCGGTATTTCCTAATCTCCACAAATGCGGGGGCGGGTCTCAGACCTATCCTAGAGCTGTGAAGACTCAACTAATTCATGATAAAGTTGAAGTTCCACATGGTCTCTGTAAGTACAATTATCCCTTTGCTGGATCCGGGGGACTGGTACACCACACTCGACCTGAAAGATCCGTATTTTCACATAGCCATTTGACTGGCACACAGACGATTTCTCTGGTTTGTGGTCGACCAAAAACATCTGCCCACAGTCCTCCCCTTCAGCCTGTCAACAGCCCCCTGAGTGTTCACCAAGTGCATGTCAGTCATTGCAGCCTTCGGCCGAAGGCAGGTGCAGGTATACCTGCCTTGACGACTGGCTGCTCAGGGGCCACACAAGAGACCAGGTGGAGTCTCAAGTCCAACTAGTCATATCTACTTTTGAGTCTCTTCCTCAATGTGAACAAGTCAACCTTGTCACCGACCCAAAGAAAAGAGTTTATCGAGGTGCTATTGGACTTGGTACAGGCAGAAGCGTTTTTGCCAGAGACCCAATTCCAGGTTATGATGGACACTATTCAAGGCCTCAGGCGATTCCTGACCAACACAGCAAGGGGATGCCTGAGTCACCTCAGTCACATGGCGGCCTGCACTTATGTGATCTGCCATGCCAGACTGAGGCTCAGACCACTCCAGGCGTGGCTCACTTCGGCCTATTGCCGACAGGTCACGGTGATAGGGGAAAAAGTTGAGTCCCTCTGATGGTGGCTCGACCCTTGGGCAGTCTACGAGGGAGTCCTATTCAACAGCTCCCAGCCCTCCTTGTCCCTTTCAACAGATGCGTCAGCTCTGGGATGGGGTGCACATTTGGGAGACCTCCAAAGAAAGGCCTGTGGTCACTGGAGGTGCTTCCCCTTCATATCAAGGAGCTCAGGGCACTAGCATTAGCATGCCGGACCTTTCCGGCCTGCCCATGAGGTCAGTGTGTGGCAGTGAGGACGGACAACACCCCTGCCATGTTTTACATCAACAAGCAGGGTGGAGTCCGTTCCTCCCCCTTATCTCAAGAAGCGCTCAGGGAGTTCTGCATAGCCCACTCCATTCATCTGGAGGCATCCTATCTCCCAGGAGCGCAGAACGAACTAGCAGAGCACCTCAGCAGATTGTTACAAAATCACAAATAATCCATCCGTCCAGATGTCATTTACTCCATCTTCCAAGGGTGGAGGTTTCCCCAGGTGGACCTATTTGCTACCAGGGGCAACAGGAAGTGTCCAATGTTCTGCTTCCAGAATCACAGTCCTGGCTCAATCACAGACATGTTTCTGCTTCCCTGGAGAGGCTGCCTGTTGTATGCCTTGTGCGCGAGAGGAATTAGGGAAAAGGTACTTCCCGGTTTGCAGGGACAGACTGGAGGTCATTTGGGTGGCCTTGGCTGGGGGTGGAAGGAGAAAAAAGCCCCTGGAGCTCAAGATGTGCCACGACTAAGAAAAGGGTGGGAACCACTGACTAGGTATCGAATAGTTCTGTTCTATGCTATAGCTTCTACCTCGTGTCTGTCCTGAAGTCACCAGTCTAACTGGAAGGCTCAGCTCTGTTACATTACCTATGTGCCAGTCCTCTAGTACAGAGGCTTGGTTCAGCAATAGGATACACAGCAGTTACTGCAACTTCCTCTTTGAAAAATACCAATACTAATTTCCCCGTACTGTTACTCACACCTTCTTGTCAACTGTCTGAAAGGGGCCACTCATTACCACTTCAAAAGTTATTTTTCCTGATACCCTGCTGTTAATTGATTTATCTTGTTAGACTGACCTCACACTTGGTAAGGCAAATCAGATCTTTTCATATATTTATATCTGCTCCTGTATTTTCCACTCCATGCATCTGATGAAGTGGGTTCTAGCCCACAAAAGCTTATGCCCAAATAAATTTGTTAGTCTCTAAAGGTGCCACAAGGACTCCTCATTATTTTTGCTGATACAGACTAACACAGCTACCACTCGGAAACCTTCCTCTGAGTTCCTTCCAAAGTCTTGGGCAAATGCCAGCTGGTCCTGCTAAGTTACTACTTATACTTTTTCTATTTGTTTGAGTCTATTTGTTCAAATGTGCAGCTGTTTCTGGCCTGTACTCTACAGGAGGTCAGGCTAGATGATCACAATGGGCCCTTCTGCCCTTAGAATTCTCTAAAAGCCATTGGGGTAACCAGAAAGTTTGATAATAGTCAGCTGCATTTGAGTGTTCACTGGGCAGGGGCTGCTCCCATCACAGCAAGGGGCCACGGGACAGCTGTGGGTACTGCAACGAAGTCGGGTTCTCCATAAAGAGCAAAGGCTCAGGCTGCATAAGGCAGAGGAGTGACTTTCTTTGTGATATCATCAGGTCCTGAGTCTAGCACTTAAATGCCCTGACAGAAAATGGAGGGGGTTCACAGCCAAGCAGCCAGTGACTAGTGCCACCCCCTGCCCCACAGCATTGGAACCCAGGCCACACACAGAATTTAGGTCAACAGCTCTATGGCCCTCAGGGGTGTGGAAAACCCACATCTGAGCATTGCAGCTATGCTGACCTAAGCCCTGGTGTAGATGTAGCTAGGTCAATGGATGCATGGTCAGGCCAGTGCTGTTCTCCCCTCACTGTAGGAGTCTGTGCTACAGGACTACGGCAGCATAGCAACGGCACATACCTACAGTGCTACAGCTCCTGTCAGCTAGGCACAGAGAGGGCAGAGCAGGCCCCGGTGCTCAGTCCTGACAAGACTTGAGTGTGGAACAATGCAAGGCTCTGCAGCAGCAGGCAGCCAGCAGGTGGTGCACATGGCCCAACATTCAGGTGGTGGGTTTTTCCTTAAATTAAGTGTGTGGGGGGGAAGGGGGGTAATTGCAGGAGCTGAAGGAGTTTGAGTGGGAAAAGGATGGAGGGACTGGACACAGCCAAATCAACAGCAGGTAAAACTAGAGTCCCCCCAGTAAGCCAGGGAGGAAGCTAGCACTGCTATCTAGGCATTACAAAAGCCCAAAACTGGATGGGGCACAGTGCCACCTGGATGGAGGTTAGGATCCTAGCTCATAGCCCCAAGGGTCTGGGGTAAGTCCATCCCCAGGGTGACCCCCCCCAATGCATACTGCTGCTACCCAGTCTGACTTGCAGCGGAGACTGCGGCCTTGGCTACACTTGGGAGTTACAGCGCTGGCGGTGGCTTTACAGTGCTGTAACTCACTCCCCGTCCACACTGGCAAGGCACATACAACGCTGCATGTACTCCACCTCGACGAGAGGAATAATGAGAACAGCGCTGGTGCTGCAGCGCTAGGGCGCCAGTGTAAACAGGGAATAATCTTACTACACTGTAACTGACGTCCGGAACCTTCCCGTAATGCTTTTAAGTAAAGATTACTCTCTTTGTTTTGTTGTGATGCCTCTCTGTTTTTTGTTGTGAACTCGGGGCTCCCAGAGCTGCTTATCAAAAAAACAAATACAGCTACTGTGAGTTCCCTTTGGAATGCCCACAGCTAGTGTTTCCTTGAAGAGAGGGGAAGGAAGGGGCTTGAGGAGGGCAGCGTGGCGTGCAGGAGGGAAGGGGGGGGGGTCCGTTTCGGGAAGGCTGCTTATCTGGTCTGTGAGGAAAAAAACAAAGAGGGCTATTTGCTTTCAAGGAATGGGTCGGAACTTGCAAAGCAGCTGCTGACAGAGTGTCGACCCCAAAAATCCACTCTCTCTCTCCCCTCCACACTCCACCTCACCCCCCTCTTTTGAAAAGCATGTTGCAGCCACTTGAATGCTGGTATAGCTGCCCATAACGCACCGCTCCCAATGCCGCTGCAGATGCTGCTGATGTGGCCATGACAGTGCGCTGGTAGCCGTCAGTGTGGCCAGACTGCAGCGCTTTCCCTGCTCAGCTGTACAAAGACAGGTTTAACTCCCAGCGCTGTACAGCTGCAAGTGTAGCCATACCCTGCATCCCAGCCACTTACTCTGATGCTAGAGCCTATGTTGCAGCAGGGACAGCCCTGGGAGTATATTAGTTCTATTGTGCCAGCAGGGCTGAGTCTGTCTCCTCCACAACTAAGCTCTAAGCCCCTTCTTGCTCTGAGCCCATGTGGCTATGGCAGAGTTCCTGCCCCCTCCAGCTTGGCTGGCTGCCTGTTCAAACAGCTCCCGTGTGCTCCCATACCCACCACCCTCCCTGCTGCCTCCGTCCCCTCCCTCCCCTTTCCATTAAAGCCAGGAGTTATTCAGTTCTCGGCTACTAGTTGGGCTGAGCCACAGCTGCCGTGTGGAACAGGCAGTGAGCACTTTGGCCCCCGCTGCAGTATCATGGCCTGCAGCATGTGCTAGCCAAGGGGCTTTGGGTGTCCCCATTGCTGACACTGGGGCACAGGCCGCCCTGCCCATTTTCCCGAGACACACTTAGGAGGCATGACTGGGTGCAGAGCACTAGTGCTCCCATTTAACCCCTAGGTTCTGGTCTCTACTCTCAGCCAGGCAAGGCCAGCCGAAAGTGAGTGAGACCCAGCTGCTAGCGCTACAGGACCAGCGGCTGCAGCCCCAGCTCCATCTTGTGCTGTACAGCCTCATTTTCACATCGGGCAGGGGATGGGCTGACCCCGGGCCCCCACCTAGCTTGAGGCCTGGGACAGGGATTTAGACTCTGTCACTTCAGAGGGAGGGTCGATTGTCTACCTTTATTCAACGTGCTAGAGCAGCAATAATCAGGCTGAGGCTTGCGAGCCACAAGTGCCTCTTTAAGGTGTCACCTGTGGCTCTTTGCAGCTCAGGACATTAGAACACTGATTTAGTTAGGAAAATCTTCCTGATTGGTTAATAACATTAACCAACTGTAGTTGATAAAATACTTGGTCATTTTGCTCAGAATCATATACATAAAAACTAAGCATGTCCCTGTTATACTGTTTAAATATGAATATACAGCACTCCAGTACCTGAAAAAATGAATTCACACACCTGTGGCTCTTTTGGGTAATGTCGCTCACTAATTTGGCTCCTTAAGCACTGAGGTCAGAGTATCACTGCAACGAAGTCTCCAGCCAGGGCCTCTACCTGGGCAGCTGGTGTACACAGTTGTCTGACTCATTTAGGAAGACCTTACCCCATACTTAGCATCCATTCTAGGAGTACTACAGGACTGAGCAAGCACATCCCAGCTCATAGCAACCCTCCTCTTCTAGACTGCACTTTTCATCGCTAGCTCTCAAAGGGCTACACAATCTTTAACGTACAGAACCTCACAGCCCCTGGGAGATGGGAGGCATTATTATACCCATTTCACACATGGGGAACAGAGGCCCACCCAGGCTCAGCGACTTGTCCAAGGCTCCCAAGGAAGCCCATGGTGGAGCAGGGAATTGAACATGGCTCTGCTTCATCGTAAGCCTGCAGTGGATCAGCTCGTTGCTTTAGAATAACTTCACTTACCCCTATATAGTGTTGAGCTCTCAGTTCTCTCTAGGAGCAGAGTAGATTGTTAATAGCTCAACGTGCAGCCCTGATCCAAAGAAACAAGGCGGTTGTAGTTACAGGGAGAACACATGGAAGGCATTGCCTCTCCGCTTCTATCCCTCAGTCCCTAGGCTAGCATCCCCTGCCAGAATGCGGTGCTCCAATTGCCTTCACACTACAAGGTGAAGGGAGCCAACCTGGTCCAGAAAGCTAGGCCTGGAAGAGCTCCATTCAAGGAGGGAATAAAAACATTTGGACTAAACCATTTGGAGAGATGACATAAGTGACTCAACAGCTCACAAGAGGCTTTCACCTTCCCCTGAATCAAAGACAAGGACACATCTTAACAGATATTGCTGAGGGAATTCTGCACCAAAAACGTAAAAACTCTGCATACTTTGTCAAAACAACGCAATATAATCACACCAGCTTACGATATTTTGGTAATTTACTTCAAAATACCTGTCAGCAAGTATGTCTGTAACAACAGACAACAATTTCAACAGGAGTAGAGAGCTAAAGAAACTCCTACGACAACCCAATTCCTGTTTCACTGCAACGCTTCTGTTGGGCACCTCACTATGGGTGTATCACACATGCCAACTAGGCACACCTTGGGGGAAAACACTACCCCCTCAGGTCTCAGATACCCACACACCCCCCAGAACCCAGCTGCAGGACACCCCCTGAGATCCCAGGGATCTAGAGAGAAACAGCTTGATGCTGGGTCCCAGGCTTGTGCAGAGTTCCCTACATGCTGCCTCCTTCCTTCAGGACATGCTGGGACCACAGCTACCCAGAACCCTCCAGCTTCTTCCCACCCCCCAGAGTCCTATATTTGAGAGCTAGAGAGCTGGGCTCTGCTGGGTCCAGTGGCCCCTAGTGGCAGCCAGCAGCACCAATTCTCCAGGGAAAAATAAAATTCTGCACAGAAGATTAATTCTGCACAAATTCTGCATTGGTGCAGAAATTCCCCAGGAGTAAACAGACCACATCCAGAATCCACAAAGCCACAAGCAGTAGGACACCTGCCCACAAGATTGAGGCAAAGAGTTTAGCACAACACCAGGCCTTAAATGGATAAGAATATCCAGAGTTGCATTAAACAGGGACAAGCATTCCCATCTTCAGTGGCTGAACTAACCACTCCTGCCTCCACTGGGGGGTGTGTGTGTGTGTGTCCATCATTGTGCTGCCCCCCGCCCCAAGTAGCACTTTCTCCTGTCATTATCAGGTACTGGTCACTGTCACAGCCACAATACAGGACGAGAGTGCTGGGCACAGCAGATTGTCAATCCCTTTGTTGCTAGCCTAGGGTGGATGAGCAATAGAGTGCATGGTGGTTGGAGGTGGGGGGGAAGAGAGCCTAGGAACCTCAGCATTGCCTGAGTCGATTAAACCCAAGGCCCAGCTAGCCCACTATCTTACCTCCAACAGGGAGGACAGCCAGCACTTTCAGAGGAAAGTTGTGAGAACCCCACAGTAGCATGTGTGGGACAACCTGCCTTGCAGAGTAGTCCCATGATAGTCCCTACTAGCTGGAGATAATCTTAAACCCTGAAACAAGTTTTAGTCCCTTCCAAAATGTATCACTGCTGCTACTGAAAGCTATTCCTGATAGTCATCTAAGCATCCAATCCCTTTGTGAACCATGTTAAATCCCTGGCCTCAACAATTTCCTCAGTCTAGTTACATGTTCTGTTCCTTCCATTTACCACTGCTCAGTGGCGCTGTGTGGCTGGTAGGAGCCTGGGCCAGAATCTTCTTACTATCCATCTGATCTGCTTTAACACGCCCCTTCATCCCACCCTTGCGTAAAGCTGGAAGAGGAGGAAGTCCCTGGTCTGGAGGCACTGGGAGTGCACGTGGCACATGCCTGATTTCTGGCCAGCATCCTGCCCCTGGGAACGGTAACGGTTCCTCTCACACACCCAGCAGCTGGAGAACAATCCTGAGTGTGGACTCTAGGGGAAGCACATGCAGGCAGCTTGCTGGCTCTCCACATCAGCCCAACTTTGGGCTAAAACCAAAACGCCTTGGCAGACATTCCCATCTGCTGGAGGTTTGGTTCCTGCCCCATTTCTGCCCTAGCAGTTGCACAGAAGGACCCCCATGAGCAGCAGCGGCTGGACTGCACCCTCCACCCCAAACGCTTTGCTCTCTGCTTAGGCTTTAGCCACCCGTCTGGTATTTGCTCTCAGCTGTGGTTCCCACCTAGGGTTGTCAACTCTCCCAGATTGGCCAGGAGTAGCCTAGAGACAACAAACAAATCCAGGAGATTTTAAATAGGCTGCTAAAATCTAGTGGCACAGTAGGGTTAAGGCAGGCTCCCTACCTGCCCTGTCACCACATGGTTCCTGGAAGTGACCTGCACATCCCTCTGGCTTCTAGGTGCAGGGCAATCAGTGGGCTCTGCACGCTGCCCCGACTGAGCGCCAACTATACAGCTCCCATTACCTGGGAACCGCAGGCATGGTACCTGCAGGCAAGGGCAGCATGCAGAGCTGCCTGGCCGCCTCGAGCCTAGGAGCTGGACATGCCAGTCGCTTCCAGGAGCTGCCCGAGGTAAGGGTCGGGCAGCCAGAGCCTGCACCCTTCACCCCCTTCCACACCCCAACCCCACCCTTCGAACCTCTCGGCCCCACCCTCCCAGCCCAGAGCCCACACCCCCTCCCACACCCCAACCCCTTGCCCCAGCCTGGTGAAAGTAAGTAAAGGTGAGGGAAAGTGAGCGACGGAGAGGGGGAAATGGAGTGAGTGAGGGGGTGGAGCCTCAGAGAAGGGGCAGGACAGAGGCATGGCCTTGGGCTGGGGATGGGGCAAGGGTGTTTACGTTTGTGCCATTAGACAGTTGACTACCCTATTCGCACCCCTACCATTGTTCTTCCCAGAGTGCTCTGAGTCCAGCTGCCTTCCCCAGCAGAAAGTGATTCTAGTATCTGCTGCCTTGTTAACTCCCTCCCAGCCACGAGCAGCTGCCCTCAAGGAAGCGAGTTCACTGCAGGTGCCTGCTGTCTCCCTGTCATGTTCTGCCAGGGAAAGGCACTTCTTTCTTTCACGTCACATCTCTATCTAGCTCAGGCAAGGCTGGGAAGGGTCACTGAGTTCACACTAAAAAAAGATCTTGGAAAACAAGAGGGTAGAGCCGCTTCTCCTTCTGTCTTTATTTCTGGAGATACACAAGAGCAGCCCGGATTGGGGGGGGGGGGGGAAGGGTGCTCACGGTCCCCTACTTCCCCCACAGGATGCACACCAACAAGGCTTGGACTGCAGCCAGAGTGGGAGATGCCCACTGACCAGCTGCTGCACTACTCCCAAATGCAAGAACAGGCCCCTCATGCCAAGTGGAAACACTTACAAGGCACAAAGGGCGCTGTCCTGGGAACCTGCACAAGGGACAGCAGGGCCACTGGGAGGAAGAGGGCTGAGGCCATGCTCTGACCTCCTCTCACTGTGCACACGGCTGCTGGGCTTCAGCGTACTATTGGTCCAATGCCACGGCAGCAATGGAGCAAATTCCAGGGGAGATTATTGCTCCAGTCTTGAGTTTACGGGTATTAAGCAGAGGGAGACAAAAACGCAGCTGCTCCGACACTGGACCAAGCCATAACCTGAAGAGGCTAGCTCTCAGGCAGCCAGCAGAGGCATAGGCAGCCATGGCCAGAATGGACTCACTCGCCCCAGCCAGCCAAGAAAGAAGGGTGCAGGCAGGCCGGGAGCATGCGCTCTGGGAATGGCTTTTCCCCCCCGAGTGTCAGCATGGCCCATGTGTGTGCAAGGCACAGGGTGAAAAGGGTCAGCCAGTGCACAGGGGTGGTAGGCCCAGCCTCACATTCAAGTAGTAACCAGAGTGGGACCTGACCCTGCACCCAATCCAGCTGTCCTGGAGTGCCAGAGCTCTCAGTGCAGGGCCCAGCAACCCCTCGCTATGCATACTGGAGCCGGGAAGGAGCAGCACAATGAAATGCAACGAAGTGGCAAGGACAGATGGTGGATTAGGAGGACCCAGGGTCCTTGAGGTGGGAGTGAGGCCCAGGGCCTTACACTCCCAGGCAGCAGTGCTGAGAGCAGAGGGGCACAGGGAGCACCTGGAGTCAAATGGAGAGTGACTCCCCTCATTCACATAGGGCCCAAACACATGGCAAAGGTGGGGTGGGCTCCATGTTTGGTCCTACTCACCATGGAGCAGCCTCCTGGTGCAGGAAGGGGGCCCTGGCAGAAGGGGCAGACAGGCACTTAAGGGGAAGTTCCTTTGGAGACAACAGAGCAGGGCTGTAACCCCTCTGCCAGCGACGCAGGTGGCTGCTCCTCTGCTCACGTGGCAGGAAGCAGCAGGAGCCTCCCCCACAATGGTGGGAGGAGCTACCCAGAGCAGAGGGGCCGTGCCTGAAGACAGACAGGGCAGCAGGGAGCAGGGCCGGGCACTTGGGATACAACAGTCTGTAGGCACTTGATTTGGCTAGTAACACCCAGAAGCAGGGGGACAGTCCCAGCCACCTCTGCCCCGGGGCTCTCATTGGCTCTGGGAGGGGCTGGCCCTCTAGTTGGCTTTCACTTTGCCGTTGGTGACAGCGCTGTTCTCGTGCAGGCTGATGCCGTTGTGTTGGAGCTGGGCTGGATACTGGGCCCCCTTGGGCAGCCGCTTGCCCTTGGTGTAGGAGTGGTACCAGAAGTTGGAGAAGAGGATGAAGAAGATGGTCCCATAAATCCAGATAAGGTGAATGAAGATGGGGTACTGGTACTGGCAGCCGGGCATGAAGTAGTATTGGGAGATGTGGATGGAGACAATCACGAACTGCGCCTGGGAGCCAGTGTGGAGTGTGCGCAGCAGGAGAAGGAGGTAGAGAGGGGACCAGTTACTTGAGGGGGAGGGGAGGAGAGGAGCATCCCAACTGCAGCTACGCCTCCATCCCCTAGCCCATGGGAGAGCGCCCATTCACACAGGGCACACACTGAGAACAGCACCACGAGGGTGACCCTGGCGGGGGCGAAGGCCCAGCCCTTTCCAGGACAGTATATGGAGCTGCTGCAGACCTCAGCTGGTCACAGCACCCAGACAGGCACAGCCTGCTAAGGTCCTCAGTGTGGGATGGACACAGCCCCACCTGAACCCTAATGAGGGTGCTGGTCCTGCCAGAGGTTGACATGGATCATTTCCAGAGCGACCCTGCCCCCATGCTGTGCCTCCACAGGAACACCCAGCCCCAGGGGTGTATGGGGCATTTGTGGCTGCTGCGCAGCCCCGACTCACCAGCTGGACAGCTGTGATGTGCTTCTTCCACCACAGGTACTTCTGAAAGGCAGGCCCTGCCGCCGAAAGCCCGTAGTAGGAATACATGACGACATGCACCATGGAGTTGATCATGGCATGGAAGGAACCCATTCCCCCTGCCGGGCAGGGAAGAGATAATTAGCGCTGTGGGCCACTCCCACCCTGTGGTGCTGCACCCCCCACCCCCACCTGACAGGGGCATAGGCTCCCAAGCTCATGGATGACCTAAGCAGCAAGCCAAACTGCACTACAGCCCTCCCCATGCCCACACAGGGCTCCCAGCCCCCACAAAAGGGGAATAATGGGTGTGAGGGGTGGGTAGGGAAGGGGTTTGACTCAGCCACTGGCTGAGAATGGGGGCTACAGCCAGGCATGGGAAGACTGTGCATGCACTCCTACAATGGTAGTGATAAGATCTTCCCTTGCAGGGCCCACGGGGAACAAGGGCAGAAGAGCCCTGAGGCCAGCAGGGTGGCGTAGGCCTCTCACTGGGAGACTGGGACCAGATCTCCCCTCCCCTCCCCGCAGGGTGGTTCAGTGTGCCAGCCCTCACCTGGGCCAAACTTAGCACCCCACCACCAGCTCCAAGGGAGGACAGAATGGTGGAAGAGGTGCAGGAAGGTGATCTGCTCATTCTTCTTGCGCAGGACGAAGATCACCTAGAAGCAGAGAGAAGCAGGTGGGTGGCCGAGTCAGCAGAAGCTGGAGCAGGTGGGACAGGACGGCTATTGAAAGTGAAGAGGTTCTGCCAGGGCTCTCAGGAAAAGACGGTTACTCACCTTTGTAACTCTTGTACTTCAAGATGGGTTGCTCATGTCCATTCCAATTAGGTGTGTGCACACCGCATGCATGGCTGTCGGAGAATTTTTACCCTAGCAACACTTAGTGGGTCAGCTGTGGAGCCCCTGGAGTGCCGCCTTTATGGCACTGAATATATACCCCGGCCAACCCATCGCCCCTTCAGTTCCTTCTTGCCGGCTACTCCAACAGAGGGGAAGGAGGGCAGGTTTGGAATGGATATGAGCAACACATCTCGAAGAACAGTTACAAAGGTGAGTAACTGTCTTTTCTTCTTCAAGTGCTTGCTCATATCCATTCCAGTTAGGTGACTCCCAAACCTTACTTGGGCAGTGGGGTCAGAGTGAAGTACTGTGGATTGTAGGATTGCTCTACCAAATGCCGCGTCGTCTCTGGCCTGTCTAACGATGGCATAGCGTGAGGCAAACGTATGCACTGACGACCAAGTAGCAGCTCTGCAGATCTCCTGGATTGGCACCTGGGTCAGGAAGGCTGCTGACGAGGCTTGAGCCCTCATGGAGGGAGCAGTGAGACAAGGGTCAGGGCCCCGGCCAGGTCATAGCAGGGACAAATACATGATGTGATCCAGGACGAGATCTGCTGAGAGAAGACTGGAAGATCTTCCATCAGGTCTGCTATCGCGACTAAGCGCTGCGTCGTTTTCCACTGGGGAGCAGTGTCAGGACCGGGACCGGCACCTGGACCTGGGTCTCAAGAACAATGACCGGTGTTGGGAGCGGTTTCGGGACCGGGACCTACTCCTGGATGGTGACCGGCGGACGGAGTGGTGTCGAGACTGGTGCCGGGACTGCGAGCGGGGCCGGGACTTGCCCGACAGTGCCAGCAGGTGAATAAGAGCCAGTTTGCCCCTGGATGGTGCCACGTGGATAGGTGGTAGTGCCTTGGTCTGTTGAGGGGATGCCGATACAGTCATGGCAATCGGATCCCTTGCCGCTGCAAAGGTATCTGGTGTAAATGGCAACTGGACCTCAACCATGCTGTGAGGTGGAAGACCAGTTGCACTGACTCAGCTCCATCCCCAGGGCCAGAATCAACAGTGCTGAGGCCATCACCTGTGTCCCCGGGCACTCTGCTGGGGGACGAGGTTCTGAAGGCGGATCCGGGAGGGGTGGAGGTGGGCCAACCTTTTCTGGTGCCACTTCTGGTCAGGTGAGAGAGAGCAGTGTCGGACTGCAGAAGTTGATTGTGGTGCCGGGGACCGCAGAGTCCGAGCGCGGTACTGTTCCTGTAGCTGAAGCCGGGGCGCTGCGTACCGAAGCACTTGGCACCGGGTCTTGGCATGCCCCTGGAGGCTCAGGACTAACAGCCACCTCCATATGGAACTGTCTTAAAACTAAAGTCTTGCTCCGTCTTAGTCCGTTGGCAAAAGCTCTTGCAAATCCTGCACTTCTCCGCCTGGTGAGATTCCACCAGACACTCCAGGCAAGAGTTGTGGGGGGGGGTCACTTTTTGGTATGGGCTTGAAGCAGGATCCGCAGGGCTTAAAGCCTAGAGCTTTGGGCATGAGCCCAATCAAATATGGGAAGGAGGGGAAAACCTCTTTTCCCCCACTAATACCAACTACTGTAATAGTTGTAGTTCTAATTACAGTAAACTCTATAACAAACTATTAACAAACTGTAGGGGAATGCTAGGGAGAGTGAAGAGTAGCAAAGCCAAGCTCCACAAGACCATCACGGGAAGTAAGAAGGAACTGAGGGGCCGCTGGGTCGGCCGGGGTATAAATCCAATGCCATGAAGGTACTACTCCAGGAGGCTCCACAGCCGACCCACTGGAAGGTAAAAATTCTGACTGCACGCACACACCTAATTGGAATTGATATGAGCAAGCACTCAAAGAAGAACCTAGAGTGACTGCAGAGGCTCCAGCAGCAGGGAGGGTCCTTCCAAAGCTCAGGTGATGTGTTGGGGAGAACCCACTGCTTCTTGTCCTGTATCCTAACATCTGATTCAGCAGCCACCAGGGATGATGGTGCCATGCTTACCAGGGCAGTGCCAATTCCCAGTAATCAGTGAATACCTGCGCAGCCATCAGGGAAGGTGGAAAAACTGCAACCTGCCCCCGCTCAGGAAGGGGAGAGACTGGCACTGGCATGAAAGGAAGTGCTCATCTCCCATGGACTGGGCTTATTTTTTGGATGGGTCCTGGCTCCCTCACATTCATTTCCAAAGCCCACGAAGGGAATCTCTGGTCACTGCTCCAGGGCAATGACCTGGTACGAGGTATAGGGAAGCTCCATCACTAGCTACCACCCCATGCTCTGGGTATCCCTAAACCTCTGACTGCCAGAAGCTGGGACTAGATGACAGCCGATGGATCACTCGATAAATTGTCCTGTTCCATTCACTCTCTCTGAAGCACCTGGCACTGGCCACTGCCGGAAGACAGGATACTGGGCTAGATGAACCACTGGTCTGACCCAGTGTGGCTGTTCTCATGAAGCTCATTATTCCTAGTCTCTGTATTTTTCCACGAGCACTGCTGAGGCCCAGCACTGGGGTCTGGGCCAGGCTCATTTGGATTTGCAAACCACTCTAGGAAATTTGGAGTGCTGGGGAGGCAGAGTGGGGCTGGGTGCCTGATTACCACTCCCCCAAGATCCATCACTTACCGTGTCCATCAGCTCAATTAACTTGGAGAAGACAAAAAGCCAAGCTACACGGACCATCTGCAACAAGGAGAGAGCATGTGCGTCACAGATCAGGCAATGCCCACCCAGCTCTGCCCTGGTGCAGGGTGCCCCACTGCCCTGTAGTCCAACCCTCCCAGACAGGTTCGTTTCAGGCAGCTAGCAAGGGCCAACAAATGTCAGGGCTGTGACACTTTCCTCTGTAGTTCAGTAGATGGACTCCTGGGTCTCTGCAATCCCATAATGGCACCCACACCCCTATCTCTGGAAGGCACTGCCTCTTTATTCAGCTCCCACTGCTGCTTTATAAGCCACAGGAGACACCCAGCCACCATCTTGGGCCAGAGGTCCCCAAGGCCAATGGCTACAGCAACAGGAAGGAAGCAGCTGCACGCTGCCTGGGGCCTGTGATTAAGGGTTGCATTCTGCTTGCAGCAAGAGGGGAGAACTTACCCGAAGGGCCTTGGGGTCCTGGGAAAAATCCACAGGGTCACATCTCCAGGTGTATCCCGTCAGCCAGCCTGCCATCAGGAACTGCAACAAGGGGACACCGCCAGACCAGGTTTAGCACATACCACACCCCCATGCCCACCCTCCCCCTCAGAGAGAGGGCAGGCCGAAGCTCCCAAGGCAACCACAGGGGGATGCCTCAGTCACCGGGCAGCCAGGTGCCCTCTGCCCGGCAGCTCGGATTGTCCAGGGGCAGGGACTGATGGCCCAAACGCATGGCATAGACCGCACGGCCACTGGCACCTCACCTCATAGACGATGTAGAGTGAGAGGCCCACCAGGAAGAAGTTGTAGATCACCATGAACTTCTTCAGGTCAAAGGGCTTCCTGTTCGCCATCAGCCGGGGGCCCAGGGACAGCACAAAGTAGACATAGCCCAGCAGGATCCCCATCATTAGGAAGGGCGACTGCATCAGTGGGTACTCAGCTATGCGGGGGTCTACAGGGAGAGGCACAAAGGATGCTGGTAAGGATGAAACCACTCCCCAGTCCGAGCCCCTGCTTCCCTTTGCCTGCAGTCAGGGCACTGCTCTGAGTGAGGAGATCTGGACTCTGCCACTGACCCAGAGTATGGCCCTTGGAGACCCCCTGCTCCTCCTGGGCAATCACGGTTACATGGCGCTCAGGGAGGAAGGTGGTTGGGAGCACCTGATGAACCCCAGTAATTCCTAATGCACACCAGGCTCCATGGCAGCCACAAACCACTTTGGGTGAAGGCTCCACTCCAGGACTTATCCCCTGCCCCTCAGATGGCATCACAATACCATGCAGGAGGCACTAAGAGCAGCAGCATCCCAGGACACCCAAAGCAGAGCAGGAGTTCCACAGCATGGCTCAGTAATGGGGGCACCCCAAGGGCATCGGGAGCACAGAACAGGGGTCCTGCAGCATAGCTCAGTACCAGTGTGAATCCAAGAGCTGTGGAACTGTATTCCACTGAGTGCTGTGATAGCCAGCAAGCAGGGCGAGTCCTTCAGGCAGCTCCCGTGGACTCCATGCATCTGAAGAAGTGAGGTTTTTTACCCACAAAGCTTACGCCCAAATAAATCTGTTAGTCTTTAAGGTGCCACCGGACACCTTGTTGTTTTTGCAGCTCCCATGGCACCCAGCTCCCTGGCCAGCAGCTGGGCACGGAAGGAAGATCTCACCTGTTCCCTTCATGAAGTCCCGGTACATTGTTACAATTGCTTCCATAACAGCTGGAGTTCTGCAGAGAGTCAGGGAAGGGTCAGGTTTTCTGGGCTCAGGATCCCCAGCTTCTGCGGTGAGCAGAGCCTGCTGATTTACCAAGCATGCGAGCTTCACCGTAAAAAGTGAAAGTTCACCAAGTGCCACAGTAACCTATAACAATAAATGTGATGGGAAAAGGTGCACAAGGGAGATTTGTTTGAATAAATTCAGTTTGAGGCCCACTAATACGGTGCCTCTCAACCTTTCCAGACAACTGTACCCCTTTCAGGAGTCTGATGTGTCTTGCATACCCTTAAGTTTCACCTCACTTAAAATCTACTTGCTTACAAAAATCAGACATAAAAATACAGAAGTGTCACTGCATATTACTGAAAAATGCTTCTTTTCTCCTTTTTATCATATAACTAAAAAATAAAATGATTAGATTGCCCTCACATTTCAGCGTATAGTATATAGAGCAGTAGAAACAAGTCATTATCTGTATGAAATTTTAATTGTACTGACTTTGCTAGTGCTTTTTACATAGCCTGTTTTGTAAAACTAGGCAAATGTCTAGGTACGTTGATATGGCCCCTGGAAGACATAAGAACAGTCACACTGGGTCAGACCAAAGGTCCATCTAGCCCAGTATACTGTCTGCCGACAGTGGCCAATGCCAAGTGCCCCAGAGGGAATGAACAGAACAGGGAATCATCAAGTGATCCATCCCCTGTCACCCATTCCCAGCATCTGGAAAACAGATGTTAGGGACACCAGGCCTGCCCATCAAGACCTGTGCGGGTACCCCTGGTTGAGAACTATTGCACTAATACATCTCAAGAACTGAGTTAAAATTACGCCAGGTAAACTGGAGAAGTGTGGAACTGGAACTCAGTGGACCAAAGTTGGTGCGCTGGAAGTTAGCCCTAACTCAGGGGTTCTCAGACTGGGGGTTGGGACCCCTTAGAGGGTTGTGAGATTATTATGTGTGTGGGGTGGGGGTTGGCAAACTGTCAACCTCCACCCCACACACCACTTTTCGTCCAGCATTTATAATGGATCTAAAGCCCACAGGTAAGTGGGGAACAAGACATGGGAGATGGGTTGGAAACAGGAGGGAGCACGGGCTATAATGGCAGAGAGGAAGGAGGGTCAGGGCAAAGCTGGGAGGCAAGATCAAACCAGTATCTTAGATGCCTATATACAAATGCAAGAAGTATGGGTAATAAGCAGGAAGAACTGGAAGTGCTAATAAATAAATACAACTATGACATTATTGGCATTACTGAAACTTGGTGGGATAATACACATGACTGGAATGTTGGTGTGGATGGGTATAGTTTGCTCAGGAAGGATAGACAGGGGAAAAAGGGAGGAGGTGTTGCCTTATATATTAAAAACGTACACACTTGGGCTGAGGTGGAGATGGACATAGGAGACGGAAGTGTGGAGAGTCTCTGGGTTAGGCTAAAAGGGTTAAAAAACACAGGTGATGTCGTGCTGGGAGTCTACTACAGGCCACCTAATCAGGCGGAAGAGGTGGATGAGGCTTTTTTCAAACAACTAACAAAATCATCCAAAGCCCAAGATTTGGTGGTGATGGGGGACTTCAACTATCCAGATATATGTTGGGAAAATAACACCGCGGGGCACAGACTATCCAATAAGTTCCTGGACTGCATTGCAGACAACTTTTTATTTCAGAAAGTTGAAAAAGCTACTAGGGGGGAAGCTGTTCTAGACTTGATTTTAACAAATAGGGAGGAACTTGTTGAGAATTTGAAAGCAGAAGGAAGCTTGGGTGAAAGTGATCATGAAATCATAGAATTTGCAATTCTAAGGAAGGGTAGAAGGGAGTACAGCAGAATAGAGACAATGGATTTCAGGAAGGCGGATTTTGGTAAGCTCAGAGAGCTGATAGGTAAGGTCCCATGGGAATCAAGACTGAGGGGAAAAACAACTGAGGACAGTTGGCAGTTTTTCAAAGGGACACTATTAAGGGCCCAAAAGCAAGCTATTCCGATGGTTAGGAAAGATAGAAAATGTGGCAAAAGACCACCTTGGCTTACCCTTGAGATCTTGCGTGACCTACAAAATAAAAAGGCATCATATAAAAAATGGAAACTAGGTCAGATCATGAAGGATGAATACAGGCAAATAACACAGGAATGCAGAGGCAAGATTAGAAAAGCAAAGGCACAAAATGAGCTCAAACTAGCTATGGGAATAAAGGGAAACAAGAAGACTTTTTATCAATACATTAGAAGCAAGAGGAAGACTAAGGACAGGGTAGGCCCACTGCTCAATGAGGAGGGGGAAAACAGTAACGGGAGACTTGGAAATGGCAGAGATGCTTAATGACTTCTTTGTTTCAGTCTTCACTGAGAAGTCTGAAGGAATGTCTAGTATAGTGAATGCTTACGGGAAGAGGGTAGGTTGAGAAGAGAAAATAAGAAAAGAGCAAGTAAAAAATCACTTAGAAAAGTTAGATGTCTGCAAGTCACCAGGGCCTGATGAAATGCATCCTAGAATACTCAAGGAGTTAATAGAAGAGGTATCTGAGCCTCTAGCTATTATCTTTGGGAAATCATGGGAGACGGGGGAGATTCCAGAAGACTGGAAGGGGGCAAATATAGTGCCCATCTATAAAAAGGGAAATAAAAACAACCCAGGAAACTACAGACCAGTTAGTTTAACTTCTGTGCCAGGGAAGATAATGGAGCAGGTAATCAAAGAAATCATCTGCAAACACTTGGAAGGTGGTAAGGTGATGGGGAATAGCCAGCATGGATTTGTAAAGAACAAATCATGTCAAACTAATCTGATAGCGTTCTTTGATAGGATAAAAAGCCTTGTGGATAAGGGAGAAATGGTGGATGTGACATACCTAGACTTTAGTAAGGCATTTGATACAGTCTCGCATGATATTCTTATAGATAAACTAGGAAAGTACAATTTAGATGGGGCTACTATAAGGTGGGTGCATAACTGGCTGGATAACCATACTCAGAGAGTAGTTATTAATGGCTCCCAATCCTGCTGGAAAGGTATAACAAGTGGGGTTCCGCAGGGGTCTGTTTTGGGACCGGTTCTGTTCAATATCTTCATCAACGATTTAGATGTTGGCATAGAAAGTACGCTTATTAAGTCTGCGGACGATACCAAACTGGGAGGGATTGCAACTGCTTTGGAGGACAGGGTCAAAATTCAAAATGATCTGGACAAATTGGAGAAATGGTCTGAGGTAAACAGAATGAAGTTCAATAAAGATAAATGCAAAGTGCTCCACCTAGGAAGGAACAATCAGTTTCACACATACAGAATGGGAAGAGACTGTCTAGGAAGGAGTATGGCAGAAAGAGATCTAGGGGTCATAGTAGACCACAAGCTTAATATGAGTCAACAGTGTGATACTGTTGCAAAAAAAGCAAACATGATTCTGGGATGCATTAACAGGTGTGCTGTAAACAAGACACAAGAAGTCATTCTTCCGCTTTACTCTGCGCTGGTTAGGCCTCAAATGGAGTATTGTGTCCAGTTCTGGGCACTGCATTTCAAGAAAGATGTGGAGAAATTGGAGAGGGTCCAGAGAAGAGCAACAAGAATGATTAAAGGTCTTGAGAACATGACTTATGAAGGAAGGCTGAAGGAATTGGGTTTGTTTAGTTTGGAAAAGAGAAGACAGAGGGGACATGATAGCAGTTTTCAGGTATCTAAAAGGGTGTCATCAGGAGGAGGGAGAAAACTTGTTCACCTTAGTCTCCAATGACAGAACAAGAAGCAATGGGCTTAAACTGCAGCAAGGGAGATTTAGGTTGGACATTAGGAAAAAGTTCCTAACTGTCAGGGTAGTTAAACACTGGAATAGATTGCCTAGGGAAGTTGTGGAATCTCCATCTCTGGAGATATTTAAGAGTAGGTTAGATAAATGTCTATTAGGGATAGTCTAGACAGTATTTGGTCCTGCCATGAGGGCAGGGGACTGGACTCGATGACCTCTCGAGGTCCCGTCCAGTCCTAGAGTCTATGAGTCTATAAATATATATTAAAAAGTGTTTTTAATTTATAAGAGGGAAATCGCACTCAGAGGCCTGCTATGTGCCAGTACAAAAGAGTTTGAGACTCACTGCCCTAACCAATGGGCAAAATAACGAGTGACGGGCTATTCCACCCACCATCCCTTCTGGAGTCCTTAAAATAAAAGGATTTTTTTGGTTTGAGGAAGGGGGGAGGGAGCAAGAAATGAAAAAGCTGTCTGACAAAACCCCTAGCTGATGGAATAGAAGACGACGCAAGCTTCACCATCAGAGCTGCCATCCCCACTGGGTTCCCAAGAGGTATCACACCACCACTGGGTCCTCATCGTCCGGATCCTGAGTGCTATCCTGACCAGACCAGCCCAGGGAAAGAGACCCAGATCACAGCATCACCTCCACCAACTTCAGCCAGATCCCCACCACCACCTGGGATGTAAGAATGTGTCATCCCTCTCTCCTCTGCCCCCCCGCCCTTGTGTCCTTTTCCTTCCCTATCTTACTTCTCTCCTCATCTTTCTAATCACAGTCTGTCTCAATTTTGCAACATGGCTGTGAGCCAGTAACAAAAAGAGACAAACGAAAGCAATGTCCTAAACAGCCCAATGCTGGTACAAGTTTGCCAGGCCTCGGAATGGCTAATAAAGTCAAGCACTGGGCTTGTGTTTCCCCAGCAGCAAGTGAGAGTCAACAGCAGAGACAGAATCTGCATTTTTTATCTTCTGTTTTCTTCTCCCTTCATAGGTTTTGTCTCATCTTCTAGAAAATGGGAACAAATGTTACCAGCAACAGCAGCTCCAGCACCACTCAGCTACCTTCTTCTCTTTTCCCCAAAAAGGACTAAGATCATCAAACAGCAATTTTCCCTTTTAAAAATGTTACTGCTAAAAACCCAAGGGAAAAAAAAAGGGGGGGTGGTTACAACATAAGCCTCACTTAATGCATGAGCTGTTTCTCCTTTTCTGCGTCTTAAATAAAAAGATTTTTAATACTGTGTTTGCCATGGGCTTATGCAGGCTGAGGGCTCTCTAGTCAAACCCCAAACCTTGTTTAAAGTTGAACAGTGTCAGGGTCGTGCTAACACCTTCCCCTGCATCATGCGGGTCTGGAGGTCACTTCCCAGGATTATCTGGACATCTCACAGAATCATTGCCCTGTCATTGCAGGGGCCCCAAGCACTGGTGCACCTCAGTCCCCTCCACTCTCTGCCTGTGGCACATCCCAGTCTAGTTTCCTGTGGGCCTTGTTTTGGTTGCTGGGCTAGTGTGCAAGTGCTGGTGGCCCGTGAGGCACAGGACAGCCTAGATGAGCCATCAGGCCCTTCTAGCCCTACTTAGACACTGGAAGAGCCCAGCTGCAGCAGCACCCGTTCCTCCCCATCAGGCTGTTCTCAGCCGGCTTCTTGCTGCACAGCTCAGTGCCATGTGGGGGCAGGGCTCAATGCCAGCCACATCTAACAGCTTCACTCCATTTGCTGCAGTGGAGAAGCCACTTACGCCAACCCAGTTCCCAGAGCTGGGCCATCTGCACCCTCCAGCACTACCTTCACCCTCCCCACACAGAAGGGGCTTCTTCCCGGACCACGGCCATGCCCAATCCCTCTCACGCCTGAAGAGAGACCCCAGCCCTCCACATGGCTGCAGCCTGATTCCCTCACCGTGCCCCTTTAAGCACTTGCCCAAACCAACTAGGGTGATCCCACTCCTTACACAACAGAGCCAGGAGGGTGCCATGGCACCAACACCCCTCCCTGCTGCTCACATACCCATCATCTGAGCAAAATGAAGTTATTCCTGCCAGGACAAGGGCAAAGAAGGGAGGGGCCACCGCACACAGGCCTCAGGGCATCAATGGCCACCAGAACACTGAACATAAAGCTGTGAGCTTCTGCAGGTCCCAGCCAGGGAGGGGGACAGCCCCTGGGCAGCAGCACCCAAGGCAGAGGAACAGCAGGGCTGGGTGAAAGCTGCCAGCTCAGGCAACTGGACACCAGCTCGCTGGTCTCCAAATCCCATGCATGGCTCCCTATGACCTACCCCTGGCCTTGGGAGGGTGCTAGCCACAGAACCCCAGCACTTCCCAGACCATATGTCTCCTATTGGCCTCATTAGCTGTAGTACCCAACAGTCGTCCACACAGCTCACTCTACCAAGCACACAGCAAGCCAGGTGCTCTCCTGGAAATGGGACAGCAGGCATGGAACAGCTCTGAGGACAGCCATCTGCAGTGCCTTCCTCCACCTGCCATGCCCTCCTCCACCTGCCCGAGGGGTGAGTGGGACAGGAAGGGAGGGGAGAGTGTGCCTGGCATAGCTCTGACTGCAGGTCCAGCCCTGCCTGACTCACTCAGAGCCAGCCCAGAGAGGGAACTCCCTTGGCTCTCCTGCCAAGAGAGACACTCCACCCACCCACCTCCTACAGACAACAGCCCTCTCTCTGCAGTTTCTGTGCAGGGTAGGCCCCAGCCTCTAGCACAGTGAAGGGCCCCAGGGAAGGTGCAGACACACCCCACAGGATGGGGGATGCCAGCCCCCAGCAACCCGCCAGGGAGGACACTGGTACACAGGACAGATGGCACTGAGCTCTCTCCTAGAGAGTCACTGCCTGGCCCACAATGGCCAACCCATGGGCGGCAGCTCCTCCACCACAGGGCACAGTTACAGCAAGAGTGACCCCACTAGACCCCATTCCACCAATCTGTTTGGCCACTGCCCCCCTCTCAGCACCCAGCACTAGTGAGCTGTCTGGGCCAGGGGGATGACATGTTCAATCCTTCCCATCCCCGTGGCACCTATCTGAGGGCTTGTCTCAAGCTACGAATTCTGTCTAGTGAATTGTGGAAGAGAGTTTGCCTGTCCTGGTGGGCATGGGGGAGAAGGGAGAGAAGACAATCATAGGAGGTCATTGGAGGACGAGGGCATTCATGTGGTGCTAACAGGCCATTCTTTGCTCTGGACACATGTTAACACAACTCACATTAATATATTCCAAGCCCAGAAGGGACCGTTTCTGCTCTAGTCTGACCTCCTGCATCACACAGGCCAGACCCATGCCCTGTATTAATTCCTGCTTCAATTCCAATAGCTGTGCTTGAGCATCTCTCTTTGGAAAGCAACCAATCTTCACTGAACCATTTCCAGGGATGGAGAACCCACCACAGCTGTACCAATGGTTAATGACTCATTGTTCCAGCTCGGCACGTTATTTCTAGTCCGAATTTGTCTTGCTTCAGCTCCCACCCATTGCATTGTGGTAGACTGGTTAGCCAAACTGAAGAGCCCTCTACTGTCAAACATCTGTTCCCCATGGAGGTACTTACAGATGTAATCAAATTACCCTCAGCCTGTGGTATGTTAAGGAGCTCAGTCTCTTTCACTTGAGTCTCTCAAAAGAAAGGATTGGAAAATAAGGCCTTACTCTCTCTCAGGGCTCTTCTGTGAGACTCTCCAATTTTGCCATATCCTTCTTGGCTTGCGGATACCAGAACTCAACCTTGGTGCGACGACCAGCGAGAATAACCTAATCCTCAAGAGTCCCCTTTCTACATCCAAGGATTGCGTTAACATAAGAACGGCCGTACCAGGTCAGACCAAAGGTCCATCCAGCCCAGTACCTGTCTACCGACAGTGGCCAATGCCAGGTGCCCCAGAGGGAGTGAACCTAACAGGCAATGATCTAGTGATCTCTCTCCTGCCATCCATCTCCATCCTCTGACAAACACAGTCGAGGGACACCATTCCTTACCCATCCTGGCTAATAGTCATTAATGGACTTAACCTCCATGAATTTATCCAGTTCTTTTTTAAACACTGTTATAGTCCCAGCCTTCACAACTTCCTCAGGCAAGGAGCTCCATTAGCACTTGTGACTCCCACCCTCACCCTGCCAATTTGAATTAAACACACCATTGAAGTTTAGCCGAAACATGTAAGCTATGGACCACAGAATATGCCCCCAGAAACCTTTGCAGCATCCTCTACCTAAGAGAAGTGTGGAGAATGTGAGTTAACGCCTCTGAAGACACATCCATAGAGCAAGAGCTCTTTAGAATATCTTGCCTGCCAACTCAGCAATATAATCAAAGCATTATTGCTATCACCCTCACTCATCTCTTCACTCCTATGCCTTGGGCCCCTGCAGATTCAGGGCAGTGCCTGCACTCCAAAGTCAGAGGGTATTGAGAAGCAGATGCACTGCCCAAACTCCCTGCAAGCCTGGGAAACCTGCCCAGCCTACAGAGCCAGGATGCCTGGATTAAGGGAGAGGTTCACCCAGCTGACCATGGGAATGAAGTCATTATAAACATCAGCCAGCACTGCTGGCACCAGGATGACAGGGGACTACCCAATGTCACCAGCCAGTCAGTGCTAGAGCTGGAAATAGAGCCCAGGAGCCCCAGGTCACGCCTGGTGCTGAGACCAAATGGTTGCTCTTCTTTCTGTGTGCTTCAGAAAGGGAGCTGGAGAGCCAGCAACTGGTTGGCACAGGGCTGGGGTACCATGGAGGCCCTAGCCAGATGACAGAAACAGCTGGCTCCTGTGCCTCTCATCATGCTTGTCAGGAGGCAGGAGCTGGAGAACCATGTGGTGATGCCCAGGGAGGAGACCTCCCCACCCCACCCACCATGCAGAGAAGACCTTTCTGACAACAGCAGAAACCATAACAGTATTGTGTATGGGAGCCCACCCACGCGCACTGCTGAGCATACATCCACACACCACATTTCCTACCACCCTAGAGATCAGCAGGGCATCTCTTTCCCTGAGACGTGCTGAGAATGCTGCAGTACCTGGTGCCAGCCCCGAGATAAGGCAGAGTGTCACACACACACACACAGAGCGCTGGCTGAGCAGGGACAGAGATTCTGCTGCCTAGGAAGAGCAATGCACTGAAAACACCCAAGTGCTTTACAATGGTAGGAGCAGCTGCCAGCAGGAGTCAGTTCTACGGTTGGAGAATCTAGACCCCATGAGGCTGCAGGTGGCAGCCAGAAGACAGGGATGCTGTCAAGGGCCAGGACTTCCCCTTGTTTCCCCCCTTACCCAAGTTACAGAACTTACCTTACACCTCCACTTTGAAGGGCAGGCTGCTCTACCTCAGCTGACCTTGCCCCTTCCATTCCAGGCTTGCAAGCCCTGCTCCCTCCACCCCTCTCTACCAGCACTATAAATAGGGCCTTGAAGGGGTGGGAATTGATTTCTTACTTCCCCTGCTCCCCAATTAACTCCACTGAAACACTGCGCTGGGACAGCCCGATTGGAACAGTCACAGACCTGCCACTATGGGCAGATCTGCACTTAATGCTCCTACACTGACAGGAGAGCTTCTCCCAACAATGCAGGTACTCCACCTCCCCAAGAGCTATGTTGAGGGGGAAGCCCTCCCCTCGACAGAGCACTGTCTACACTGGGCGACACAGGCGTAAGTTGCTAACGTAGATCAAGCCTAGGCAAAGCATCAGAGAGAGGGAGGGGCCCATAAGCAGGAATGCTGACAGCACACAGATCGCAGTGATGGGCCCTTTAGGAATACCCAGCAGCGGGCAATAGGAGATTAGACAGGGGGTTGCACAATGGTATGGCAGCAGTAGAGGCAGATGTGGTTAAGAGCTACAAAGGCAGAGGCCTCATGTCCCAGCTGGGAGGGGAAGATCAACACCTGGATACTACACATCAGAACGGTATGCACAGCACTGGTGCGACTGCACCGGAGGTAGTGCACTACACTCCAGGCACCTCAGTACTGGAGAGGCTGAGGAGTTGGAGGGAAGTCAGAGACTGACTTAGTACATGGCAAACAGCCATGGTCAACGGTTAGGTCACTCGCAGAAGCAGCCATGGGATGCTGCCCAAGCACTTCTAGGAAGATGAGGGAGTGAATAAGCAAGGGCCAAGCAGTACCATCATGCTGAGGATACGCTATGTTCAAAGTTGCCAGGCTGAGTATTATGGGACAGCCAAGCCCATCTCTTCCCCCAGTGTGGTCAGGGCAAAATCTTACTCAATGTCTGCCCCTTAGAAAGTTGAAGCAACAGACCAAAGTGAGGAAAAAAGCACTGAATTTAGGATTGTTCCCTAAAGCCCCAGCGGCACGTGGCACATGAGGAAATTTCTAACTCTCAGAAAGGCAGGAAGCAGCCAAGGACTCCAGCCTCCGATCAGGCTGCCTGACGTGTCTGTCCAAGGAGTAGACCCTCCGGCAGTCTCATTTCCTGACAAAATTAGACTGTAACCCAGAGGTGCTTAGACTTGGGCCTCCCAGAGTAGCTATGGAGATGCCATGCAAACAATTCAGCAGTCTCCTGCACCCAGAAGAAAACTCCAACATCATGGCACCAGCCTCTTGGATTCAAACCTGGCAGAACCAGTTCAGCAGCTTTAAAATAGGGGAAAGGTGAGCTTTCCCTTCCTACTGTTTGATTCCACATGCCTGGTGCAGGCTTGCAAGTCAGAAAAAGACTGAAGAGTTCTGCTGGACCAGAATACTCGAACACCAAGGTCAGTGCACTCCCGGAGAGTTCCCTAAACAGATTTCTGAAGGAGAACACCCTCAACCGAACAGATTCCTATGTCACAGTTCTGAGAGCCCAACTATGCAGCCTGTCTAGGCAAGCAGCCACCCCAGGTCTCCTTCTTACCGACAGGCAGAGTGGCTTTAGAACCCAAGTATGATCGGCTAGCTTGGGGCTGGTGGCCTCACACCAGTGAACTGACTGCATGCTCTGCATCCATTCCTCCAGTGCACTGGATTTCAAAAGTGTACGAGGCACAGGTGTTAACAGGGAGCGTTTAATAAATTCCATATAGGTAGGGAGGGTCTGGGATTCCAAAAAACAAACTGACAGCCCCTCTGCTAAGAGGAAGGGACCTGTGCAGTTACAGCACAGACCTGGAGTCTGCTAGTCCGGAATCTATTCCTGACTCTATTGCAAATCACCAAGTGACATTAGACAAGTCACTTCCCATCTCTGCAAGTCAAGTTTCCCCATCTGTGAAGAGGGGTGTGTTTCAATACCACTTCCTTGCCTTTTAAAGACTTGGACAGGCTGCAGCAATGTTTGTAAAGCCCTTCAAGGACCTTGAATGAAATCTTAGAAAAGGTGGGGGTGGGGGAGAGAGCAGAAGCAAGTCTCAGAACCCAGGTCCACTCATTCATCCTTGCAAGGTTTGTGCTATGGGGATAAAAATAGCAGCATAAGCACTTCTGCTTGGGCTAGAGCCTGGGCTCTGAGATTGTGTGTATGCGGGGTGGGGAGAAATCACTCACAGAGGCCAGGTCTCAAAGCCTGAGCGGGAACATCTGCATTGCTATTTTTATTCCTGTAGCTTGAGCCCCGCAAGCCCAAATCAGTTGACCTAGGCTCTGAGACTCGCTGTCAAGGGTCTTTTTTGGCAGTGTAGACATACCCTTCAATTCTCATTGCCTCGCAGCAGTAAGAGTATCAGTAAAGAACAGCTGCACTAATACCATTAGAACACAGCCTGCACGTGCAGCAGAGCAGCACAGGATCAGAAATGGGCAAAGGTAACAAAGGGAGCAGCAACCAGAGAGGCTTGGGCAGAGCATCTGGAGCAGGAAGGGATGAGATGAGTGATATCCGAGCAAGAGCTCTTCCTGCCCTGAGCTGCCTGCAGCCTATGGCCAGTGTGGAAACTCCAACACCGTGCTAGTAATCAACAACAATTGTGGGGGCAGAAGATTAGACCGTACAGCTACAGGCAGCCCAGCCCAATGATAATTAAGGAGGTGGAACCCAGCAGCTCTATACAAATATCTAAAGAGTGGAGAGGCCAAGGCAGAGCAGAACTAGCTGGGGCACAAGCGGGAGTGTGTGTGGAGGAACAGTGTTACAACCAGTGCAGTTAAGTCCCAAGGGGAACAGCTTCCTGACAGGCACATGGGTTAGGCTGACAGCCTTCCAGAGGCAGAGCTGGAAGTCCCATTCCCTGGGCCAAAGCCCCAGAGGAGCCCACTACTCGGTGAGAGCAGACAGGGCTTCACCAGCACCCACCTCAGTTATTTGAAACACACAAGAGTGCAAATTCCAGGCTGCAAGGCTTCAATTTGATTGTTGGGACAGGCCCTGTAGTTACCAGCTACTACTCCACTCTCTCGCCCTGGCTAGGCCTTGGCTGCAGCATCACACAGACAAGGACTGAACAGACAGCTTGGAGAAGGGCACAGGCACACTAAAGGGTTTGGAAAGTAAGAACCAGGAGAAAAACTTTGAGGGCTCTAACGACTGAAACTCCACCCTTGGGTCAGCCCTAGCTACCCAAGAGATGACACTCCCTTTGCAAGCACAACGTCCCCCGAGAGCTACCACCCAGCAGAATGCGGCTATCAGCCAGCAAAGGAAGCATGGAGGGAGGAGAGAAAGAAAGTTTACCTGGGAGCCAAAACTAGGCTACGGAATGCTCTTCTGCAACATCCAAGACCCCAGGCCCCACATTCTGCTCTGAGAGGTCACTTCCCCTCAGCCAGCATCTCCCTCTCCCACACCCTCTATGTAGGGCAAAGAGTATTTGGTGTTGATAACACTCGGCAGGGGCTCCAATCCTATGGGGAAACCGCATGTCCTAATAAACCCAAGGCACCGAGCATCTTCACCCAGGATCCCCAGCCCCCACCTCAACAATGGAGAGATTTAGTATCAGAGGGGGAGCCGTGTTTGCTGCTTTTACAGATCCAAACTAAGAGTCCTGTGGCACCTTATAGACTAACAGACGTTTTGGAGCATGAGCTTTCGTGGGTGAATACCCACTTCGTCAGACGCACCCACAAAAGCTCATGCTCCAACACGTCTGTTAGTCTATAAGGTGCCACAGGACTCTTTGCTGCTTTCAATGGAGAGACTGACAGCTCAAGACCACAGAGGCAGAGCTGGGATCAGCACCCAGGCTGACCCTGTGCAACAGGGACAGGAAAGACCTGTCCTCTCTGCAGCCTCACTCTTCCCATTGATCACGAGAGAAAAGCATGATCCAGAGTAACCTTTGGATTTGATGCCCATGGGGATGCACCAATCAACCCAGAGCCTGACTGCAGATTCCCAGGGGCCCCAGGAAGAGCCTGGGAGACTCTGGCTGACCTTCATATCACAGGCTGGGATGAGATAAGCTATCCCAACTGTCCTGTAGGCAACAACCAGGACCATGGACTAAGTGATGCTATAACACAGGGAGCGAGCTAGCTGACCATGCCTGGCATCAAAGCAAGGTAGTTTCCTATAGCAGGCTCTTGGGTTTCACTCCCAGTAAACAGCTGCCCACCCTGATCCATTCTGGGGGTTACTAGAGTGAATTTACTCCCATAATGATCCCTGCACCAGGCACAGGATAGGATATAAAGAACCCATGAGATCCCCTGTCCCCAAACATGTCCCCAAACTCTCTAGCCCCCACTCCTCCACTGGAGCTAGATAACGCTCCAAGAAGGCAGGAGAGTATAGCACCCAAACTGGATACTGCTGTTATCAGAAAGTGACAGCTTCCCCAGTGCTCTGGACCAGCAGGGATGTCTGCATTCCCAGAGCCTAGCATCTCTGCTCTTCCCCGCATGCAGAAGTTCTTGTTCTTAGGGACTGGCTTGGAGAAGTTCTTATTCTTAGGGACCGGCTCCTTTCCAGATGCATCTCAACTTGCTCCACCCGTCTAACAGGAAAGGGCAAGACATTCCAGCCAGAGAGCTCCCTCTGCCCCAACAACTGTGCAGTAGCAAGGCACCATCTAATCCAATATGTGGAGGTTTCTTCCAGAGCCTCTGAGGGTTTATGCTCCTCTTGGCCCTGCAGCACTCAGGAAGAGCAGAGCACGGAACAACATTCATCCCTCCCCAACCTCTGCAGGAGGATCAGTGCCTGTACCTGCCCTGCTCAGTCTGTACACAGGCCAGGTACGGGGAGAGAACGCTCTCTCCCTGCTATTACTCTGTGGGGCAAATAGGAGGTTCCCCTGAATCCAGACCAACATGCGTGGGAAGAAGCAATGAAACCTGAGACCCTGGGCCTCTCCCCAACTCACACAGCACCAGGAAGACAGACTCAGCATGGCTCAGAGATTCAGAAAGCACTGGGCTTGCTACTCACTCCCCCACAAATAAACAAGTTTTCCTACCTGCTCTGGAGTGAGTGGGGAATTAGGTCTTGTGCTTCCTCCCACACAACGCTCTGCCCTAGGGGACCATCTATGTCACATACCTAGAGGCATTACTCCTCCCTTCATTCCCCCTGAAACTGCACAGATCAGAACCCAGCAGAGGCCTGGCTTGTGTGTGGCAGGGCCTGGCAGCTCCAGAGAGAGCAGCATGCAGCAGCTTGGAGCCAGCATGTTACCCTCAAGGCTGGGCACTGTCACTGGAACAAAGAATTGCAGGTTGACTGGTATGCACTAACCTCTAAGCCAGGGGAAGTCAATAGGGAGACTGAGGGCCAAATCCAAACGCTTGAGCGGACCCCAAAATCTTATTTACTTATTATCATCACGATTGGGGCGGGGGGGATAATGATTTTTTTCCTCTGGAGTCTGGACCTTGACTATATGTTGACCAAGAAATTTGGACCTTGACAAAAAAATAGACTCCCCCTGCTCTAGGGACGTGTCTACACTGCAGCAGGCAGCAATTCTCCTAGCCCAGGCAGACAGACTCACTCTAGCATGCTAAGAATGGCTGTATGGACACTGCACCTTGGGCAGAGCTTTCACTTCAAACTTATGTTGACCTAGCTCCATTGCCCAGGGACTAGGAAAAACGCATTCTCCTGAGAGACATAGTTAAGCCAACCTAAGCCTCAGTGTAGACACTGCTAAATTGACTTTTCTTTATCAACCTAGTTGCCAGCTCCTGAAGAAGTAGATTTACTGCAGAGACAGAGAACCCCTTCCACTGCTGTAGTTAAGTGTCTACACTGCAGTACTGCAGCATTTCCAGTGTAGACTCTTCCATAGGTTAGCCACCCGAGCTCAAGACCATACAACGGCCCAGGCTTGAGCTCAGATGGCTTGTCTGACTCACTGCCAGAGCCACAATGTCCACATAGCTATTTTTAGCATGCTACCTTGAGCCCCTCTAGCACCTGCCTGCCTATCCAGGCTCATGAGACAGCATCTAGCAAGCCCCTTGCCACTAGGCAAGCTGTTTGATTCAGGGAGCCCTCTGTCCCTGGGAAGCTGTTTAGCAGGTCTTGCTGGAAGGTCAGGAACCTGCCCTGCCCACATTCTGCAAGGTGGGAAGAGGCCCCAGCCCAGAGCCTGTAACCCACAGCAGCTGGATACATGCCTATCATTCACACAATGCTTGTTGCCCTTCAGGCCTGGGGAAGAGACCTTCCCAAGGAGACTCTCCTCAGCTCCCACGCTATCAGCCCAGTCTGCTTACCACTCCTGCAACCACTTGCCTCTCTCATTTCACCCCTCTCCACCACAGCCACTTCTTCACCAGGCTCGTGCCTCCAGCATCTCTGAATTCTCCCATTTCTCTAGTTACTAAGGTACCCAAAACAAAGCAAGTCATCCCAGGGGCAGCTGCACAGAGCATTCCAGAGACTCCCACTCCTGCTGCAGCAGGTGTAAGCCCAGGTGCACACACAAGAACTGCCCACCATCTCCACAATGCCTCTATATATAGCCCCTTCACCCACCACAACCCTAAGGAAAAGCTCTAAAAAAAGGCAACCACACGTGGAGGGGGAAGAAGCGGGACAGTAAGCTGCTGAGTCACCCCTAGTCCCGCCCAGGAGTGGGGGCTGACAGCTACTGAATTATATGGTCCAGGAGATTAGAAATTCCTCTACCTCCTCCCTACACAAGCAGCAGCACAGATCCCCTGTGCATGATAACCACACAAGCCTCACATGAGTCTGGCACTGGCCTCCCAGTGCTAGTGCTGCACACTCCCAAGAGCCTCCTTCCCACAGATGTTCCTGAAAAAGACCCACACAGAGGCCATGCACCTACACGAGCTGGAACTCATGAAAGCCAATGTTTTATTACAGGCAGTGCACAAGGCCTGGCACTGCCATCCAGCACAGGGAGGGGAGGAGGAATCTCTCAATGGGACATTGATGCAATGGCCTAGAAGGGAGAAGGAGCTCTCATGCTACAAAGCAGTCAGCCAATCACAAGAGTCAGACTGCCTTTGCCCTGCAATGCAGAGGTCTGAGCATGGCAACTGCTGCAGGCTCAGCTGCAAAGGGACAGCATGGTGCCCTGCAGCAGGAGGTGGGCACTGTCACGTGACTGTTCCCAACTGAAGATTTGACCTTCTGTGCCCCCAAACAACTCCCCTCAGCGACCTATCAACCTGGGTCCAGGGGCCTTATTTACACAGCACATGCAACTTCCCTCCAGCTTTGGCTTCCGAGTGCAGGAGGTATGAATTTGAAACCAAGAGGAGAGGGGCACTGCTGATGCAGCCCCAGCTGAATTTTACCTTTTCTCCAATCAAAGACGCCTCTCTCAGGAACAGGCCCCTGAATTCTTCTCTGGGTCACAGACGTGTTGCTAGCTGTAATGAGACAGGAACTCCCTTAGAACTGAGGCACTCACTGAGGGAGGGGAAAGCAGTAGCAACCGTTGGGGTCAGGGAGAATGGTCCAGCACAGAGCTGGGGTGGCCCTGGGGAAGAGCTTCAGTAGCCCAGGTGAGAGATGATGCAGGCAGAGAGAGGTGCTCAGAAAGGTAGAGCCATGAGGTTTGTGACAAGGCTGCCAAGGTAGGCCAGTGTATATGAGATGGGAGACAAGAGTAAAGGTCAGAGTGGAGGACTGGGAGTAGCAGAGACAAGCAAGGGTGTGAATGCAGAGGAAGAACAAGATGGCACTGGGCTCCTTTGCCTTGGAGAGATCAGAGGACAAACCCAAAAAGGAACCTGTGTCACCCACTTGACATTTGCAGCTCCTACTGTTTGAGCACCTGGGCTGAGGCAAGCAGGAGGGGCAGGGTGTGTGCCTGGAGACTGAAATGACATCCAGCTCGTGCTTGGGACATACACGTTTTCACCCTATAGGCTGGAATCACTGAAGGCTGCACCTGGTAAGGGGCGCTGGACAGAAGTCAGTCTGCGGCTGGGGTAGGTGGTGAAGCTTTCTGCACAAGAGGAACACGTATGTGCAGTCCCTGCACTAAGTGGGAGCACACAATTGAGTCAGGCCAGCTTAGCCGCACAGCCAGAGGTAAAAAGCCACAGCAACAACTTCTCCCTAGCTCAGCCAGCTGCCAGAGGGCAAAGCCAGGCAGGACCCCTGTCTGCAGGGACTCAGGCTCGTCCCCCGACCTCCAACCCTACCCCCGCAGGCCTGGCCAACACGGCATCCCCCCCCCGGCACCCTTCCGCGGCGCTCTCCCAGGACCCCAGCACACAGCCCGGCCTTGCGGACACCCAGGGGAGCGCGGGGCCCGGAGCCCGCCTGGGCCAGGCCCACGGGAGAACAGCCGGCTCCGTCCCCCCCCCCCGCGCTGGGCCAGGGCTCCGGCAGCCGCGGCCCTTGTGCCCGGGAAGGGCCGGCAGCGGGGCCATGAGGCACCGACGCCGAGCTCGGGCCGGGCCGGGCCCCGCCTGCGGGGAGAGGGAGGGGCCGGGGCCGGGCCCAGGCACGGGACAGACCGACCCGGCCCAGGCCCCGCGGCGCCCGAGCCCCCGGCCAGCGCCCCGCTCACCGCGCCGCGGAGCCGCGCCGGCCTGGCCTGCCCCGCCCCGCCCCCCAGCCGGCTGCCGCGAGCGGCGGGCGGGGCGCCCCCGGCGCTGGGCACCGCCACGGGAGGGGGCGCCCGGGCCAGTCACAGCGGCGGCCCCGCCCCGGGCGCAGACGGAGGCGGGGTGGGGGTGGGGGCAGGGGCGGTTAGGGGCAGAGGCTGAGGGGCGGGGTTGAGAGGGGGCAGGGGGCTGTCAGGGAGGGGCAGGGGAGGGGCGGGGCCGTGAGAGCAGGGGGCGGGGTTCTGAGGGGGCAGAGGACAGCCGGGGAGGGGGACAGGGGGAAGGGTCTGGGGGGGAGGGGACAGTCGGGGAGGGGGACAGGAGGAGGGGTCTGAGGGGGCAGGGGTCTGAGGGGGCAGAGGACAGTCGGGGAGGGGTCTGAGGGGGGAGAGGACAGTCGGGGAGGGGGACAGGAGGAGGGGTCTGAGGGGGCAGGGGACAGTCGGGGAGGGGGACAGGAGGAGGGGTCTGAGGGGGCAGGGGTCTGAGGGGGCAGAGGACAGTCGGGGAGGGGTCTGAGGGGGGAGGGGGACAGGAGGAGAGGGTTCTGAGGGGGCAGGGGGCTGTCAGGGAGGGGGCAGAGGGAGAGGGCTGAGGAGGGCTCAGAGGGCTGTTAGGGAGGGGAAGGCTGGGAGGGGGCAGGATACATCAGGCAGCAGGTGGGCATAGGCTGGGAGCCTCCCCCAGCTCAGGTGGAGGAGGGCCCTGTGGGAAGAGGCACAGCTGCCTTCCCAGCCTCCATGCAGCACAGGCCACTTCTGCCCCCTCCTTTGGTTGTGGCTTCTGTTGCGGTCACCCTCATGCCCCTCTCTTGTGGGGCAGGACCCTCCTTTCCAATAGTCAGTTATTCCCAGGGGTCCTGGCAGGCCACAGGACTGAGCTCTCTAGGGAGGCTTCAGGTCCCATCCTGGCTCTTGCACTCTATATATCAAAATGTGTGTTGTGCCCTGCCCCCATCTACCAGCTTTGCTGAAGGGGAAGTGCCAGCTTTCATAAGCCCCCCCTCCCCATGGCCCCCAACACACCCAAGGGTTTCAAGTGGAACTGGCTTCTCACACAGGGACAACTTCCCAGATAAGAAGGGGCTGCTAGTGCTGCTTGCTGGAGGGTGCATGCTCAGTCCCCGAGGGTAGCATAAATATTTAATTCTCAGGGCATCACCTCCAGACTAATCGGAAAGATCTCAGACCAAACACGCCCCATCCTCCATTCTGTCTCACATACCATCCCATAACATTGCATCAGTATGATGCACTGTTGCCAAAGTCAGTTAAGAGCCACAAACTCCACAATCAACAGCAAAGTTACAGTTCAAATCAGAGATGGGAGAATACAAAGGTTCAGAGTTCAGACAGATATCCACAAAGAGATGCTTGCATGACTCTGTGGAGGCTTCTAATGCTTCCTGTGACCCTCCCTTTGGTAGGCCTTGATTTCCACTCCTTGTCTCCTCAGCAGCACCAGATACTACAATGACTGGAGCCAAACTGATTGCTTACATTTAGAGCCTCTTAGAGCAGTGGTTCTCAAACGTTTGTACTGGTGACCCCTTTCACATAGCAAGCCTCTGTGTGTGATCCCCCTTATAAATTTAAAACACTTTTTAACATTAACACCATTATAAAAGCTGGAGGCAAAGCAGGATTTGGGGTGGAGGCTGACAGCTCAAGATCCCCCATGTAATAACGCTGAGGGGTCCCAACCCCCAGTTTGAGAACCCCTGTCTTAGAGGGATGGGAAAGTTTCGGCACTGCCAAGCTAATATTTAATGGGAAGTCAAAACTTTGAAAGCAGAGACCACGAGTGTGATATCGTAACAAAAGCAAATTGACTGCAGTGTCCCAGTGTGGTACTAGGAGGTGCAATGCGGCAGGAGTAGGGTGGGGACTCATCAGGGGACCCTCTCCCCCCAACGCACTGTCTAGACTAATATTTAAAAGCATGATGCTAGCCAACATTACAAACGCCAACTAGGACAGCACAGGTTACACGCAGTGTGCCATGCCTACACTAGTCCTGAGCACTGGTTGGTAACAAAAGTGTGATGTATGCATATAAATCCTCATCTAGAGAAGGCCTCAATGAGTCCAGATTCCCGTGTCTTGGCCTTCGGCTCCTGAAACTGCCATCTTCCCTGTGATACTTCAGGAGCTTTATTTAGTCAGATTTTTTTGAGGCCAAAGGGAACCATTAGTTCATCTATGCAATTTGCCACCTGTTGACTCAGGCTGCAGGTCTCTTTAATTGGGCTGTAGACACTCTGGCTCAGGCTCCAGCCTGAACTCTGGAACCCTCTCACCACACATGGTTCTAGTGCCCAGCCTCCAGCCTAAGCCCAGAAACCTACACTGCAATTAAACAGCCCCACAGCCCAGTGAGCCCAAGTCAGCAGGCATGGGCCCAGCTGTGGGGTTTAATTGCAGTGTAGACATACTGCCAGTCTGATCTCCTGTCCATCACTGGCTAAACAATTTTGTTAATTTACCCCGGTATTGCGACCAATAGTTTGTGCTTGACTAGAGCACCTCTTCCAGAAAGGCCTCCACTTCCTTGGGAGTTTGTTCTAGAAGTAGATCACCCTCAGTGGGAAATATTTGCGTCTAATTTCTAATTTGATGGTCTGGCTTCAGCTTGCAGCCATTGATCCTCCCATGCCTTTCTCCATTAGATTAGAGAGCCTTTTAGTACCTGCTGTTTTCTTCCTATGAAGGTACTTACTTGCTAATCAAGTCACCTCTGGATTTTTTTTAAAACAAACTAACTAAACAGATTGGAGTTCTTTAAGACTCTCTCACTTTTAAGGCATTTTCTCCAGCCCTCCAATCCCTTGTGTGGCTCTTCTCTGCACCCTCTCCAATCTTTCACTGTTTTTATAGAAAGAGCTTGGAATTGGATCTAGGTGTTTTTGTCAAATATTTAAAAGTGATAAATCTAAATTTCATCTCAACTCCCATAGCAAGAGATAGCCAGACAAGAAAAACAGAAGGGGCACTTCCCCATGCTGTCTCCAAAGGGCCTGAACGTTCTTTACAGGACACACTAAAATGAACAGAACTGAGATATTTGGGGGGGGGGGATGAATTCCAGGGCAGAAGGGCCCTCAGAGAACACTGACTCCAGCATCCTCCATTTAAAACAGAGGCAGCTCAGCTTGATCCTTTACACAGAGCCTTCGTGTTCACAAGTGTCTATGTCTATGCTACAGACCTTACAGCAGCACAACTACACCCGACAATGGCACAGCTGCAGCAGTCTCCTGTGTAGCCGATCTATACCAATGGAAGAGCACTCTCCTGCCAGCATACTTAAACCGCCCCCAACGAGTGGCAGTAGCTATATCGGCAGGAGAGTGTCTCCCACTGACATGGCACTGTGCACACCAGTGCTTTTGTCGGTGAAACTCGTGTCAGTCAGGAGTGTGATTTTTTTTCCACACCCTGAGCAACACAAGTTATACCAACAAAAGTGTTAGTGTAGACAGCCTGAGAATCACATAACACCTTTCACAGTGCAGGGATGTTTGCTGCAGGATCTCAGACATCTCCCAGTGTGAGGTCCTCCACCTTCCTGCAGGTTAACTGGGACTCCATCCTCACCTTCCTGCTCTGAGTTTGCAAGGGGAGGGATCCCCATGCTGTGCAGAGTGCTATGGACTGTAAGTGTAAGGTGTTAGTGTTACTACAGCTATGTAAAGGAAGGGGGAGAGGAAAAGATTGTCTCAGATGTTACAAGCCCCGCTCCCAATCTGCAGCAGCACTTGGAAGTGAGGGAATGGGGGAGAGCGCTAGCTTAGCTCCCCAGAGAGCCACACTCTGAGGGCACACTAAGAATCTTTTTCCTCTGTCCAGTTGCTCCTCACCTCACATCTCAGCTACTCACCCCAATCAAAACACTGCTGCCAAAAAATCAGTTTCCAGGCACATCACTTCAGTGTGTCACAATTCTATCTTCCCCTTCCCACTCCCTCTATAAGTCCCTCCACTGGCTTCCACTCCCGCTAGTTGGGGTTGGTCCTACTTTGAGCAGGGGGTTGGACTAGATGACCTCCTGAGGTCTCTTCCAACCCTAATATTCTATGATTCTTTATTTCTTCAGACACAAGCATCTGATCCTCACCTTTAACACTCCTCATGACCCATCTCTGCCCCACTTTCTGCATCTATCATCTTACTGCATCATTACCTCCTGCCTGTGCTCTGAAAATGTCCATCCTTCACTGTCTCACACAAGCATATCCCTCCCCACTTTTTCACAGCTGTCCCCTGCCTCTGGCACAAACTCTATAGAGTCATCTGTGTTAAGATGCCTCCCAGCCCCATAGCTGATAACAGGTACTTGTTGCAGCCGGCACACAGCTAACCTATGCATAAACTTGCTCTGATTATTGGTCCCATTTCTTCCCACACAACCACCCACTTGACCTCACTTGTCATTAACTTGGGCCTGGGCTACACTTAACATGTAAAGTGACTAGCTACAGTGTGCAGGGTGCACTCCAGCCAGGCTGAGCTAACCGGCAGGGAAGCTGCTGCTAGGCTGATGGAAGAACAGTTCTGTTGACCCAACTCCTGCCACTCAGGCAGGTGCAACTCCGACAGTGAGAGGAAAAAACCCTTTTGTCATTGTAGGCTGTGCCTACACTGCAGGCTTATGGTGACAGCTACAGGGCCATAGCTGTGCTGCTATAGTCCCCATGGTGTAGACATGGCCCGAGACCAATGATACTCAGACCTCAGTGGTTCATTAGCGATCATCATTACCCAAAAGAGCCATCATGCTGTGAATTCATTTCCCTCTCTTTACTATAGCTTCAGCATGACTATGTAGCCAATATGACAGAGGAATATATACATATATTCTCACAGCAATGTGACTGACCAAGTGTTATTATATCAACTACAGTTCACTAACATAGTAAAAGCCTCCTGATTGGTGAATAATTAAATCACATGGTTTTGATATCATGCATGGCAAAGAGTCTCTTGGGACTCACAAGCCTCATTCTGAGTATCACTGGGCAGGGGTTATCACACCTGAAACCTCTCTCCAAGGAACACAGAGGGATAGCCGGTCTCAGCCTGGCCACAGGCTTGGCCCTGGGAAAGTTTTGCAAGTGAGAGAAAGGGTCTCCTCCAGGTAATGGGTAAAGTTGATGCCAACTCAGGATTGGAAGGCTTTCAAAAAGCTAGGCCAGAGCCCAAAGAAGAGCTATGGGCTCGATGCAGGAATCAGTAGGTGGGATTCTCTGGCCCACGTTATGCAGGAGGTCAGAATGGATGATCGTAGCAGTCCCTGTGAAGTTGGCTGAATCAACTTGAGTCTTTGAAGCTCTTCTCTCGCCAATTCCAAGCCCTGCTGACTCAGACCACTACACTATTACTGCCAACCACAGGGCCCACATGTGCAGTGCTGGGGGGAAATGGACCAGACTCTCATCCCCTTCCCCAGCAGGGGACAGGGGGCACCATGTCACCCAGAAGGAGCCACCCTGCTCTCCCCCGAAGAGCTCTGCACAAGGGCTTCCAGCAAGAGATCAGGGACAGTCAGCATGGATTCACCAAGGGCAAGTAATGACTGACTAACATATTTGCCTTCTATGACAAGATAACTGGGGTCTGTGGATGAGGGGAAAGCAGTGGATGTGTTATTCCTTGACTTTAGCAAAGCTTTTGATACGCTCTCCCACAGTATTCTTGTCGGCAAGTTAAAGAAGTATGGGCTGGATGAATGGACTATAAGGTGGATAGAAAGCTGGCTAGAACGTCAGGCTCAACAGGTAGTGATCAATGGCTCCATGTCTAGTTGGCAGCCAGTTTCAAGCAGTGCGCCCCAAGGGTTGGTTCTGGGGCCAGTTTTGTTCAATATCTTCATTAATGATTTGGAGGATGGCATGGACTGCACTCTCAGCAAGTTTGCAGATGACACTAAACTGGGAGGAGTGGTAGATACACTGGAGGGTAGGGATAGGATACAGAGGGACCTAGACAAATTAGAGGATTGGGCCAAAAGAAACCTGATGAGGTTCAACAAGGACAAGTGCAGAGTCCTGCACTTAGGATGGAAGAATCCCACAAACTGCTACAGACTAGGGACCGAATGGCTAGGAAGCAATTCTGTGGAAAAGGGCCTAGGGGTTACAGTGGATTAGAAGCTGGATATGAGTCAACAGTGTGCCCTTGTTGCCGAGAAGGCTAATGGCATTTTGTGCTGTATAAGTAGGAGCATGGCCAGCAGATCGAGAGATGTGATCATTCCCTTCTATTCGACATTGGTGAGGCCTCATCTGGAGTACTGTGTCCAGTTTTGGGTCCCATACTACAAGAAGGATGTGGAAAAATTGGAAAGAGTCCAGCGGAGGGCAACAAACATGATTAGGGGGCTGGAGCACATGACTATGAGGAGAGGCTGAGGGAACTGGGATTGTTTAGTCTGCAGAAGAGAAGAATGAGGGGGGATTTGATAGCTGCTTTCAACTACCTGAAAGGGGGTTCCAAAGAGGATGGATCTAGACTGTTCTCAGTGGTAGCAGATGACAGAACAAGGAGCAATGGTCTCAAGTTGCAGTAGGGGAGGTCTAGGTTGGATATTAGGAAAAATTATTTCACTAGGAGGGTGGTGAAGCAGTGGAATGTGTTCCCTAGGGAGGTGGTGGAATCTTCTTCCTTAGAGGTTTTTAAGGTCAGGCCTGACAAAGCCCTGGCTGGGATCATTTAGTTGGGAATTGGTCCTGCTTTAATCAGGGGGTTGGACTAGATACCTCCTGAGGTCCCTTCCAACCCTGATATTCTATGATTCTATGATCAGGGCTGGGAATCAGATCCTCAGCTATGCTCCTGCATAGCTGTGCACAGCCCTCTCCCCCACCATAGCAGTGCAGAGAGTACCCTTCCCACACAGCCCTGCAACCCCCACCTAGGGTGACCAGATGTCCCAATTTTATAGGGACAGTCCTCACATTTGGAGCTTTGTTTTATATAGGCACCTGTTATCCCCCACCCCATCCCAATTTTTCACATTTGCTGTCTAGTCACCCTCTTGTAATGCAGAGAGCCCCCTGCCAGGGGACCAGTCCTGTGCCCCCTTCCCCGCCCTGAACCCCTGGAATGCAGAGAGGGCCCTGCCATGGACCGGCCCCATGCCCCCCTTCCCTGCACCCCCTGTAATGCAGAGACCCCCCTGCCAGGCACGGCCCTGTGCCCCCCTTCCCTGCCCTGCAACTTCTGTAATGCAGAGAGCCCCCTGCCAGAGGACCAGTCCTCTGCCCACTTCCCTGCCCTGCACCCCCTGGAATGCAGAGAGCCCCCTGCCATGGACCAGCCCCGTGCCCCCTTCCCCACTCTGCACCTCCTGTAATGTAGAGACCCCCCTGCTGTGGACTGGCCCCATGCCCCCTTTCCCTGCCCTGCACCCCCTGTAATGCAGAGACTCCCCCTGCCAGGCATAGCCCTGTGCCCCCTTTCCCTGCCCTGCACCCCCGGAATGCAGAGACTCCCCTGCTGGGGACTGGCCCTGTGCCCCCCTTCCTGCCCTGCACACCCTGTAATGCAGAGAGCCTCTTGCCAGGCACGGCCCCGTGCCCCCTTTCCCTGCCCTGCACCCTCTGTAATGCAGAGACCCCCCCGCTGGGGACTGGCCCTGTGCCCCGCCCTGCACCCCTCAGAATGCAGAGACCCCTCTGCCAGGCACGGCCCCGTGCCCCGCCCTGCACCCCCCGGAACGCCCAGACCCCCCTGCAGGCACAGCCCCGTGCCCCGCCCTGCACCCCCCGGATTGCAGAGACCCCCCCTGCCAGGCACAGCCCCGTGCCCCCTTTCCCTGCCCTGCACCCCCCGGAACGCAGAGACCCCCCTGCAGGCCCGGCCCGGCGCCCCCCGCGCAGCAGGACTCACCCGCCTGGCGCTGCCCGGAGCTCGCGGCGTTTCCTGACCAGCCGACGCGCCCGGCTCACGCTGTCACCCCAGCGCTACGGGGGCCGCCCCCGGCGCTCGGCGGCCGCTGATTGGCCCGGGGGCCCCTCGCAGGCGGGGCGGGGCGGGGGAAGCCGCCCCTCAGCGCCCCCTCCCGGCGCGGGCGCGCACAGCAGGGCTGGCCCCCGCGCCTGGCAGCTCCGCTCGGGCGGCGGCCGCGGGTCGTGCGCGGAGCTGGAGTCCCGCTAGCGCCGCTTTCGCGTCGGAGGCTCCATTGTCCGCGGGCCGTTAGCGGGGGCCGGGCCGGGCCGGCCGGAGCCGCGCTCCAGCCGCAGCCAGGCCGGGCCTGCGGGGTGCGGCCGCGCGGAGCCCGGGACACTGTGCTAGGCGCTGTACGAACAGAGCCGTTTGCCCCTTTTGCAGAGTCTGGGGCAGCCCAGTTTAAAAGACCCCGGTGCAGGGGGGGCTCCCTGGGGTGATCAGTCCCCAGCCTGGTGCCGCTTCCCCTCAGGGGATTTGCCCTGACAGCCACCTAAATTGTTCCTCTCTTCCCTTCATCCATGTACTCTGCAGAATTGGTCTCTCCCCCTTCATGGTGCACAGCCCAGCTATGCCTTTCTCTCCGGTCAGCCTCTCACTTCCTTGCTGTTCTCTGGGCTGTCTCCACTTTGCGCCCATCTCCGGGACACAGTGGAGGCAAGGGCCTTCCTTCCCTGATGTCTCTGTCCCTACAGCGCCAAACAGCAGTGGCCTGTTTCTAGCCCTATTCCATTGCAACCTGTGGGTGCTATTTTGGAATCAAAATGATTTTAGTCCACCCTGGGAGTGCATTGATTATGCCTGAATAGAGCGATTTAAAGACTAAAGTGAATAACATGACAAGGAGCTATTCCAGAATAGTTTATTATTATGAATAGCTTATTATTGTAAGGGTTATAGCTTGTGCCAGTCAGTTTCCCTATCCTGACAAGACATCAGTCAAACAAGAAATTTGGTTCAGTATGGGGTAATGGGGTGAAATTCACTGGCTGTGATATACTGAGAGTCAGACTAGACAATCTAATGGTCCATTCTGGCTTTAGGCTTATGAATTGATGGAGGTCAAGTTCTGATGTCTGCCAGGCCTTGTCTCCACTCAAACTTTCACCTGTGTCAGTGTAGTCAAACTGGTGCAAACCTGGGTGTGGATGTTCTTACTGCAGTGTAATTTAAACCTGCTCCTAATCAATTTAAACCAAACTGAAACCAATGCAGTTTAAACTGAAATTAAAGTGTCCGCACAGCCTCTTTCCAGCAGATCAGCTAAATCAGTTTAAATCCACACCTTCATCTGCATGTAGACATGCTCCAAGCAACACATAGGCAACAGCACCATACTGACCATCCCCTCACAGGTTTCCATGTGGGAGGGTCCTGCCGTGTGGTAGCCAGACATTTGTCATTAACTCAGCAACCCATAAACCAAGCACAGTGCCTTCCATTTCTGTCCATTGAGACAGCACATTGAGAGAAGGCCAGGCACCATACCTAGCTCTAATGGCTCATTGAGACATTGACCATCACCTTCATGCTGACAGCTTTTCATAGAATCACAGAATATCAGGGCTGGAAGGGTCCAGGAGATCATCTAGTCCAACCCCGTGCTCAAAGCAGGACCAATCCCCAACTAAATCATCCCAGCCAGGGCTTTGTCAAAGGGCTTTTCCCACAACCACCTTCATACTTCCTCCCACACCACCTGGTCCCCATGGGGAAACTTCTGACTAAATCTGCTTTGCCACAGCCATCATATTCCTCTGAAAACTCATCTGGGCCACAGTGCCTGCAGGCTGCTGACAGCTGGTATTGGCCAAGGAGAGGAGAGCCATAAATCATGCTAAAATGCAGTGTGCTTGAGCAGTTAACCTCCTTCCCCTATGACCACACCCACCACGCTCTGCTCCACTTATCTGTGGTGCCCTATAAACTGTAAGTGCTTAGTGCAAGGATTGTCTTCTTAATACATGTTTGTTCAGTGCTGAGCCCACAGGGAGCTCTCAGGCACTGCTGGAAAACACACACATCCCCACACACAAGAGCAGAAGCAGGAGGAGCATGCAGCATCCCAGCAGAAGCAACAGCACTCAACATTCTGAAACATATTGCTTCACACAGGGAGACAGACCTTTCAGAACAAGCTGGGTTTAGGGTTTCATTGATTGGAGACGCTCTGTCAGAGAGAGAAAGTGCACTACACATATACCCCAAATTATAGGCAGAGACCCGTGTATGACACAGCCCCACAACCTCAATTTTAATTTTAAAACAATGGTTTCTAGCTCTAATTATGAAGAAAGGCTTGACACCATAAGTGTAACCAAAGCAGCAAGACACCCAATGCCATGTCTACATTAAAAAGCTTTACCAGTGGCCAGCATACAGCTACTGACCTTACTATGTCACCAGAGTGTGTTCACACTTCTTTGCCTTGGCCAGTGCCATATGTCCTTATGGTGAGAAGCTATCCTGGCAAAAGATGTGCTGCCCTGTGAGTAGAGGTTCCAGTGTCCCCTGCACCACCATACGGGACACTGCCTTGTGGGGCATTTCTGCAATGTGTGTAGAATAACACTAGGAACTTGAGGTCATGTTCTCCAAATTCCCTTTGTTCCAACCCACAATCTGCTATTTTTGTGGCTTTCAAAACAATCCCCACAGTTCCTCTGTTATAGCCCATAGGCAGTTTCCCAGTTCTTGCCACTCCAGCTTCCTCTTTATGACCCAGCCTTCACCCAGGTCACTAACTGGTTTCCCCTTCCAGGGTGGGAGACTTTCCAAGTGTCTCTGGACAAGCAATGTCAACAGTCCACACACCCGCTCCCCTGCCTCTATCAGTCCTGCCATGACTCAGACAGTCCGCTAGTTCACTGCCCCGGCAGTACCATCCAGCTGTGGCTGGTAGGGAGCCCAGGCTCTCCCTCTCCTCTGGGTTTCAGACCAGGGTCCTGCAGCAAGCAGTCCAGGTCTGCAGCTTCCCTGACCTTACTACTCTGGACTACTAACTACCTTGCTGCCAATATTCTCGTCAGAGCCCTCTCTCCTAGCATCTGCTAGGTCACCCTGCAGCCCTATCTCTGTTGCGCCAGTTCCCTTCCAATTAGCGGGCTTCTGGTAGCCTAAATCTCTCTCATTTGCTGCTTCATTGGTTGATTTGCCCTGCCTGGTCTAATTCAACCCTCTCTGGGCTGATGTGGGGAGTAGACCCCATCATAGCTGCTCTGGAGAAATGTATGGCCATCGCACTGTGGAAGCTTGCAACTGCGGATTGCTATCAGTCAGTGGGTAACCAATGGGTGACTGATACAATAGGAGCTGCCATCACCAGGTCTGCAAGGCCATTAAGCAAGTCCTGCTGCACAAGACTGTGAGTGTGGGCAGTAAGTAATTGAGGGATTCAATGCAATGGGCTTCCTTAACTGGAGCACGGTGGGGTGACAGATGGGACATGTATCTGGACTATAACCTCCACCTATCTTGCTTCTGAGTACATACAGCAAGAGGGGTGCTTTCCAATGGTGATTTAACACTGGTGGGTCACCAGGAATGTTTCACTGAGACGAACGAAGCATGGTTGGGGAAAGTGCATGATGCTCACAGCTTTACTACTGGTTTATCTGAAAAGATGCAAGCAGGGACATTTTTTTCAGGCTGGCACATTCACATCAGTGAGGCTGCAATGTGGATAGTGACCTTTGGAGACCAGCCTATGCTTTGCTTCCCTGGCTCATGAAACCATACACCGGGTGCCTGGAAAGCGGCAATGAAAGATTTGACTGCTGCTCGAACAGCTGCAGAATGACTGTTGAATGCATTTGGTAGACTGAAAGGATGCTAGTGCTGCCTTCTGACTAGTCTGGATCTCAGTGATCCAAATATTCCCACTGTTATTGTTGCCTGTTGTGTTCTACATAATATTTGCAAACCAAGGCAGGGCAGGGGGGAGTGACCAGCAGAGTGCCAAGGGGAAGTGGAAAGACTCTCTGGCTGTTCACAATCAGCAGACACAAGGTGCTGTACTGCTGAAGGAAGCCTTACAAGATCACTTTAACAGTGTGCCTGGGTCCTGGAGTGTATTGGTTTGGTGTGCTTAGCTTCTATATGAATTTTAACCAATTTGTTAACACCTATTATGAGTCTGGTGGGGGGGCTGATTTCTGCTATCACATGTCTGCTTTAGAGAGACCAGGTGGGAAAGGTAATATCTTTGATTGGACCAACTTCTGCTGCTGTGCGAGACAGACAAGATATTGAGCTCACACAGAGGTTTTCTTCAGGGCTGGGAAAAGTACTCTGAGGATCAAAGCTAAATGCAAGATGGATCAGATTCTTTAGCATAACATTTGCATAACTACTTCTGCTAAACAACCTGTTCCATCTTGCATTTAGCCAGGACACTCAGAGTACCTTTCCCAGACCTGAAGAAGAGCTTTGTGTAAACTCTAGACAAATTCCTGGAGGATGGGTCCATCAATGGCTATGAGCCAGGATGGGCAGGGAGAGTGTCCCTAGCCTCTGTTTGCCAGAGGCTGGGAATGGGCGACAGGGGATGGATCACTTGATGATCCCCTGTTCTGTTCATTCCCTCTGGGGCTTCTCGCATTGGCCACTATTGGAAGACAGGAGACTGGGCTAGATGGACCTTTGGTCTGACCCAGTGTGGCCGTTCTTATGTTCTCAAAAGCTTGTTTCTCTCACCAACAGAAGTTGGTCCTCACCCAACTTGTTTCTCTAATACCTTGGGACCAACACAGGTACAACTGTGCTTTGTGAGACATAAATAAATCATGATTTTTATCAATTAATCTTCTGAGCAGTACAAACAACCAACTTAGTAAATACTTTAAAACATTAAAAATAAGGGTTGAAAGCAAAGTCCAAAGTGCTCACTGCTCCTGCATGAATTCATGGGTCAGCCTATGGACAGTCATAGCAGTTCTCTTTGAATCAGAGAAGATTAAGGTTGGAAGAGACTTCAGAAGATCATCCAGTCCAACTCCCTGCTCTGAGCAGGACCAACCCCAGCTAAATCATCCCACTCAGGGCTTTGTCAATCCAGGCCTTAAAAACCCCTACAGATGGAGATTCCACCACCTCCCTAGCGAACCCATTCCAGTGCTTCACCACCCTCCGAGTGAAATAGTGTTTCCTAATATCCAGCCTAGACCTCCCCCACTGCAACTTGAGACTCTTACTCTTTTTTTGTCATCTGCTACCACTGAGAACAGTCTAGATCCATCCTCTTTGGAACCTCCTTTCAGGTAGTTGAAGGCTGCTATCAAATCCCCCCTCTCTCTTCTCTTCTGCAGACTAAACAATCCCAGTTCCCTCAGTCTCTCCTTGTAAGTCATGTGCTCCAGACCCCTAATCATTTTTGTTGCCCTCTGCTGGACTCTCTCCAATTTGTCCACATCCTTTTTGTAGTGGGGGGGCCCAAAACTGGAAGCAATACTCCAGATATACCTCACCAGTGCTGAATAGAGGGGAATAATCACTTCCCTTGATCTGCCGGCAATGCTCCTGCTAATGAATTTGCTGTCTGAGGAGCTGCATTATGTCTTGGCGCACTTCTCATTGCATCTCTCAGTTCTTTTGCCTTTTCTCAAGCATGTGCACTTTCCAATCCCTTGCTTCTTGTAAATCTCATAAGAAGATCTGAAAAATGTCCTGCCTTGTGTGTTTCTTCTCTCTCCTCAGGTGCGGAGGAATGTGGGGTGGGGAGGAGGACACTGAGGTCGCTCAGGACCAAGACAAAGACATTGTTAGATTTAAAGGCTTCACAAGCAGGAAAAGATACGAATTCCTACAATTTCCCCATGAAGTTCTTCATTATAGTGGTGCTCCTGTTCTGCTGCAGTGAAGGTTGTGTCACGACTTCTCTGCAAAGATTGACCTTTCTAAAATTGGCATGCTTACTCAGATTCCCTTGAAATTTGGTGTTCCTCAGGAGGATGCAGGGTAGTGTTAGTGACTCAAATTTGGGGCCATTTGAGCTAAGAGTTGAGGTGATATAAGCCCTGAAAAAAATAGCCATTTTTGAAAAGCTCTTTAAGTGGTTGGTTTTTTTGGTGTTTTTTTGCACAGAGCTAGGGATCAAACTACTGATGTGACCTTGTTAAAATGGTCTCAGTCTGTCAGGTTTTACCCAAGGCAATGCATAGCACCCATGACACTTTTGGGAGACCCCAGTCCAAGAACATTGTTTAAGAACAGGTTTATTTCTGCACTTGCAGAGATGTGCAGCCCGGAAGGCTTCCACTGCGCATGCACCAATTTGAAAAAACAAGTGAGAGGGTTTCTATGGAGCCACTTTGCACTTGCCTGGGTAGCTCAAAGGAATGTGCTGACACTATTCCCTCTGGGGAACGCCCCTCCGCTGACATTCAAGCCTAAGCTTTGTAAACCTTTACGGATTGTAAAGATTTAGTAACTCATGTTGTTGTTACATCCTATCTCTGTTGTAATATAACATGTTTTATTTTACGGGGAAGTTTACTGTGAACACAGCAGAACAGTCAGCAGCTGGAGTACACTGTGACATGGGGGTTGATGACTACAGGCTGATTGGGATGGAAAGAGGTGGTCTGAGTTGGCATCTTGTTTTGCCCACTCTGCAGCCTCTCACCGGTGATTTACGAGATTGTGAGCTACTGGATATTGTGGTGATTCACTCAGGTTGAAATGATCTGGGCGTTAGTCCTGGTGCACACCTCACAAAAGGTATGAGGGCAGATTTGGACCCCATCAGAGCTTTGTGTCCAGGAGCTGTGATCATTTTCTCTGGGTTGGCAGAGCATCTGAATAGTTGCTTCAGTGATGAGATGAAAGCTGTTAATCAGTGTTGGAAGAACATTAACTGGGAAATTGAAGGGTTCATGGCTGACCAGAAAATGTAGGGAGTGGCACAGAAACATTAGGAGCTCTGACACCTCACTGGTTCTTAGAGAGGGGGTACGTCTAGTGATCAGGGGTTGGAGGATCTCTCTCTCAAACATAAAGCTGTCACTGTTTTGGAACGGAAACCCAGTCTGTGATGTCTCTTGCTGGCCCTGCTACAACTTCCCCCTCCAACCATTCTGCAACACAACCAGACAGTAGGGAGGCGACTCGTCTGGTTTTGATCTTATGTATGTAGTGTCATTGTAGCCCTGTCGGTCCGAGGATCTTAGTGAGACAATGTGGGGGAGGTAATACCTGTTATTCAACCAGTTTTTGTAGGTGAGAGAGACAAGCTTTCCAGCTACACAGAACTTTTCCTCAGGTCTGGGAAAGGTGCAAAGAGTGTCACAGCTAAATACAAGGTGGAACGGATGGCTTAGAACGGGTGGCCAACCTGGGGCTCCAGAGCCACATGCAGCTCTTCAGAAGCTAATATGCGGCTCCTTGTATAGGCTCCAGGGCTGGAACTAAAGGCGCCAACTTTCCAGTGTGCCGGGGGTGTTCACTGCTCAACCCCCAGCTCTGCCACAGGCCCAGCCCCCACTCCACCCCTTCCTGTCCCCTCCCCTGAGCCTGCTGTGCCCTCGCTCCTCCCCCACCCCCAGAGCCTCCTGCACGCCATGAAACAGCTGATCGGGAGGTGCGGGAAGGGAAGGGGAGGCACTGATCGGTGGGATTGCTGGTGGGCAGGAGGCGCTGGGAGCGGGGGTGGGGGGAGCTCATGGGGGAGCTGCTGACGTATTACTGTTGCTCTTTGCAGGGCCGGCTCTAAGATTTTTGCTGCCCCATGCAAAAAAAAAAAAAGTGTCTGAAATTGTGCTGCTCCTGAAATTGTGCCACCCCAAGCACATGGTTGGTTTGCTGGTGCCTAGAGCCGGCCCTGGCTCTTTGGCAATATACATTGGTAAATTCTGGCTCCTTCTCAGGCTCAGGTTGGCAACCCCGGTGTAGAACTTTAGCATAAGCAGTTAGCACATGTTCTAAGGGCCCATGCAAGGTGAAGTGGCCCATTAACACCCATTAATAGGACAAACGGGTTAGTGGGTTACATACTGTTGTAATAAGCCATAAATCCAGTGTCTCTCTATTCAGTCCATGATTTTAATGTCCAGCAAAGGTATGAATTTAAGCTCCCAGGTGCATCTTTTGAAAATGTTGTGCAGCTTTCCTTGGAGGATGAGGACTGAGAGGTCAGATACAGAGTGATCGCTTTGTATCAAGTGTTCACCCACATCTGCCACAGTGTTTTTGTCTTTTAACATTTTCCTGTAGCAGTTCATTTGAGAGCGTGGAGGTTGTGATCTTGATAGTCCTCTTTTGGGGTGGTTTGTCCCCCATCTGGGACAAAAGTGCACGTGCCTTTGTCTGATGTCAGATGGGGGACACCATTTTCAAGAGTGCGCTGCTCCACCACCGGAGGAAGAGTCATGCCAGTGGGGTGGGCCCACATGGTCCCAGGAAGTACCAGGATGTCTGGCAGCCCAGAAATGGGTGAGAGGCCACCCTAACAGGAATACCATGCCATTGTAACATAGCTGTCCTTTGCTCTCAGCAATGCATGCGAGTGGGGTTCTGGGGAGCAGAGGAAGAAATGGCTATAGAAACATTTGTATACCAGGGAGTGATGACTTCAGGAAGACATGTTCCCTGCTTGTGGGGGGAGGGGGCTGAGTACACTAATGTGAAGGGGGCCAGGTTGGAAGGGGAAGGCAGTAAATGGGTTGGGCGGTGTGCTGAAGCAGGGCTGGTGGGGCTCAGCTCAGCTTAGGGGGGACTGGCTGGTTTGATATGAAAAGCATATGACATGATACATACAATTGGCAAAATGACTGCTAACTCCCACCACCATGTCTTCTTCTGTTCAACCCTACTAGGAAATTCAATGGCAAAACCCTAAATTAATGCAGAGTCAGGGCTGCTTGGTGACATGTCATTCCCTTGTAGAACACTGAGCTGAGCAAAATTCAAATGTCTGAAAACCAGGAAAATGAAGGTTACTTACATGTAACTGAGGTTCTCGCATATTCATGCTAATGGGATACCCCAGCTGGGGCAGCCTGAACGGTAGAACTCTAGCTAGCAGTAGCCACTCGAGCATCTCACCCTCCCTTCCCCCACCGTGAATGCTGAACATTCCAGGGCAGGGGTATAAAAGGGCCATGGCGCTCCAGCCGCCTCAGTCCCTCCCATTGTGGCCCCAAACCCCTTGGTAAGTAGGAGGCGGATGGGGAGTGTCAACGTGCAGAGTCCATCTCGAAGCATCTCCGTTACAGGTAAGTCACTTCTTGGGGCAGATTAATAAGCAGTTCTCTGACCCAGGCCAGTGGGACCATGGAGTCCTCACTGGAGGAGGACAGCAAGAAGTCTGTGGCAAATCTCACCTCAGCTCTAGATTCTAAATCTAAAGTACAGTGTAGTAAAGGTGTGACCAGAACTCCACGTTGCTGCTCTGCAAAGCTCTATTAGAGGTGTATGTCTAGAAAACATTATCGAGGCTACCTTTGACCTAGTAGAATGTGTTCTAATTCCCTGGGGAACAGACAAACTTTTATATTTGTAAGTTTTGTTAATACAAAATCTAATCCAGCTTGCAAGTATTTGTACAGAAATAGCCTTAACCTTATCTCTCTTTTCATAGGCAATAAACAATCTTGGAGCCTGTCTAAATTGCTTAGTCCTGTCTAAATAAAAGGCTAAAGCTCTTCTAATAGTTAGCATATGTAATTTAACTTCCCCTTCCTGAGCACAAGAGTTGGGAAAAAATGGTAAAATTATAGAATGATTTATGTGAAAGTCTGAGTCTACCTTTGGCAGAAATTTATGAAGAATTACTTTATCCTTACAAAAGACAGTGAATGGTGGATCAGCCATTAGTGCATGTGATTTACCTATATGCCTTGCAGATGTACTGTACTTTCACCTCGTGTAGTAATAATAATGTTTTTATTAGATTACACATTTGAATTTATATTCTTGCAAAGTGCCGTTAACAGATAGGCCTGCAGTATTTGGGACGCTGTGAATATGTATGTAATCCTAGATAATTATACATGTATACATAGACATCTTAAGATATTTCAGCATGGCCCTCTTTACCCGCGGTCCATTAATACGCAGTCGTGATGGCTTGACTCCCGACATCCACGTGTAAACAGGTCTGTACTGTATTCACTACACAAAACTCTGTTTTAATAGACAGCTGAAACAAAGAACAACTTCCCAAAGGTTCCAAGGGAGGTTTCATCAATTGCAATAGCACTAGGTTCATACCCTAAGAAGGCACAGGATGTCTTAGTGGAAGATATAAATTATTAAGGCCTTTTAAGAATTTTTTGACTACATCATTAGTGAAAACTAATTTACCACCTGCAGGAACATGGAGCTATGGCTGAAAGGTGAACTTTCAGAAGATAGTGAAAGAGTTGCTATCTTAAGAGTCAATAAGCATTCTAAAATATACCTAATTGGTTCTGTATACCTCAGACACAGAGATCCACAACAGCAATCTTTTCCACTTATGACTATAACATTTTTCTGTGCACTCTTTCCTGGAATGTAATGAATAACTTTTTTCTAACAATCCCGGACTCCTATGCCTCTTGCTGCTGGATGAAGAGCCTGAAGATCTGGGTGATAAACCATCCTGTGCTTTTGCGACAAGTCCGGTACTAACGGTAGAGTCTCTATTAGTCCTCTTGATCAATGAATTAAGTCTGGGTACCATTGTTGTGCGGCCCATGCTGATGCTATTAAAATTATCCTGGCTTTGTCTTGTCTTATCTTGTTTATCACTCTCTGAATGAGGGGAAATAGGGGACATGCATATGTTAATCCCTGACCCCAGTGTTGGGGGGTGCCCAATATTGGGTCCCTGTCTCTGCTGGATCTTGAGCAAAAGTTCTGATGCTTCTTGTCGCTGCTGGATTGAACAATTTCCTTTATTGGATTCCTCCAGAACTGGAAGAGCTGTGCTGCTATTTCATCCTTCAGAGCCCACCTGTGCATTTCACCTGCCCAGATGATCTGCTCCCCAGATACAAGATTGCTGTTGGGTGAACATCATGTTTTACAAACCAGTTCCAAAGGCTCTTTGCCTCCAGGCATAACTGTAGGGAATGAGCCCCTCGCACTTTGCTTGTCCAGATAAATATAACACGGTCATATGGTCTGTTACTCTCAATTATCCTGTGTTTGACCTGAGGTAGAAATGACTATAGGGCCAGCCTGATTGTTCTCAGCTCTAATATATTAATATGTAGATTCTTTCATTTTGATGACTAATGAGCTCTGACTAACAAATTGTTAGAGGCGAGGTAGGTGAGGTAATATCTTTTATTGAAATAAGCTCCCCATACCAGTGTAGATGTGTCAGAGGAAAGTATTGCTAATGGCAGAGGGAAATTACAAAGCACACCCTTCATTACATGTCGAGGGTTTGTCCACCACATTAAGGATAGTATCACCTGTTGTGGAATTACTAGTTTGCGATGCATGTTGTTTAAACCTGGCCTGTAACTTATTGCTAACCAGTGCTGAGGATCTCTCATCTGAAGATGCGCATATGGTGTCATTGAGACTGGTGATGCCAACAGACTCAGCAACTGGAGAACAGAAGAGAATTGATTGTTGTGGGGATTGGAGAAGGAGATATTTAGATGTTTTTATAAGTCTCTCCTCTGGGAGAAAAGTTCTTGACACAGCTGAATCTAGTATGGCCCCTATAAAAAACATCCTCGGAATTGGTCTTAGCAAGGAACAACTTTTCCCAGTCTAGTAGTAATCCCAGACGGGCAAAGAAGGACCGTATTTGTTTTACATGTGATGGGATGTAGGTATAGGTGTACACACATCTGCTGCCTTCTTAGGTTCATTGCTATTACTACAGAGAAGTATTCTGTAAACACTCCAGGAGCTCTGGACAGCCCAGAAGGAGCTGCAAACCAAACCTGAAGGAAAAAGGAAGGGATTAAGAGGTAAGAGGTAACAGGAGAAAACAAATTTCTTTATACAAGTGTTTAGTTTTCTTAAATCCAAGATAGGGCAACAGCCTCACCTTTTTTAAATTAGAAAATATCATGAATAAAACCCCATCCCTCTCTGATCTCGCAGTACTGTCTCGATCACTCCTGACTACAGTAGAGATCGAGCCTCTTTTCTTAGCAAATCAAAGCAAACTTGATCCTTGACCTGGGATGAAAGAGGTGGGTTGTTCAGGGGGAAGGATCTCGAACTGAACTGTATAACTGGATCCACCTATCAGATGTTATTAATTCCCACTGCTAATAAAAATGGGACAAACGGTCCCCAAACTGTGGATAAATGATGTCCAACTGGACTGGTTTGTAACCCCACATCCTCACGTCAAACCTGAGACCCTCCAGGAATCTTAGCAGCTGAAGAAGTGGAAGTTTTCCCTTTATTATTATGAGGTTTATACGACTCCTTCGATGTTACTGCTGAGCGAGGCGATACTGAGGCTGGTGATGATAAATTCCTTCTGTGATAATGGTGAGGAATTGATGCAGAGGAAGTCAGATGATGTTGTTGTTATCTGAATAACGGAGTTGCAGAGGCTCTCTTCTCCATAGTAAAAAAAACTTAGAGATCTAGCTGTTGATCTCACATTTTAAATCTTTTCTAACACTTAATCCCTCCGTACACTAAAGAGACCTTCTCTTTCAGAAGGAAGGTTTTCAATCCTCACCTTTGTCTCATGAGGCAGACCTATCGACCTGAGCCATGCACGCCTTCTTATAGCGATGGCTGAAGCTACTGCCACTGCCAAAGGATCTAAAGGAACAAATGCTGCTCCCAACTGATGTTGGAAACATCCTGCCCCTCGGGGAGAAGAGTATCCACTAACCTCAAATGTTCTTCAGGTAAAGTATTGAGGAATGATAGCATTTCCCCCCACAGATGGTACCATACTGGGATCTCACCATGTCAGCTTCATAATTCAAAATACACATGACTAAAGTGGCTGAAGAAATTTTTTTCTCACAATACCATCCAGTGTTTTTCCTTCTTCATCAGAGGGAGTGGAGTCCACCTGAGCACTTTTTGATCTTTGTAATGCCGCTTCTACAACTAATGAATTGGGAGATGGGTGGGTGGGTGTGAAACATAGCCAGAGCTTCCTGTGGAAACTGATATAATTTGTCTGCCCTCTTCACTAAAGGCTGAGACAATGGCGTATTCCATACTTCTTTTGCCAGTTGGAACAATCCTTCCATCAAGGGGAGTGTAACCCTTTGTAGGGTAGCTGCTCCCAGTATATCAAAAACTGATTTTGAAATTATTTCTCCAATGAGCTTGAAGGAATATCCAGATTCTTTACCATGCAATCCATCAGCTCATGGAATGCCACTGCATCTTCTGATGGTGCTGAGGCTGACTTGTCCCCCACACTTTTATCTGGACATGTCATCCCTCCAGAGTCTGGAGCCAACGTCTGAAATTCCATTAGTTCCTTCTCTAACAAGAGATCCCTAACTGCTGTATGAGACCCATCAGGTCTTATAGGGCTTGTTCGACATATCCTTCCTATCCGGTAGTTGAACATCCTCTCTGTACCAAACTGCTGAAAGCCTATTCTCATACCTAGAGAGCTCCAGATAAGGTGCAGGAAAAGCCAGTGTGACCATCTAAGTCAAGAAGGACTTGCCAGTCTGGCCAGAAACCCATATTCAGACCTGATCGTAAATATCTTTGTTCACACGAATCCGAGGTACTCATGAGGTACATGAGTGTCTGGGCCTGGACGTCTGCCCTAATGGTATGATCCCAGAGTAGAGTCATGGTCAGGAATCACATCAAGAATCATAGCTGGAGTTGGAGCCAGAAGCCACGCCCAGCATTAAACCAGCACCAGAGCCAGAAGTCTGCAGCGTGGGGCATGGGTCACTTGCTGGAGGATTCTCTGCAGCTTGAGGTCTTCAAACCACAATTTGAGGACTTCAATAACTCAGACATAGGTTAGGGGTCTGTCATAGAAGTGGGTGGGTGAGATTCTGTGGCCTGCATTGTGCAGGAGGTCAGACTAGATGATCATAATGTTCCCTTCTGACCTTAAAGTCTATGAGTCAAAACCAGAGTCACAGTCATGTCAAGGGTCAAGCCAGAGTCAGCAACTGGGGCCAGGACAAGGGAGCAGGAACAATGAACAAGGTGAGGTAAGAGGAACAGCGGGAACCAGGCATGGAGGCAGGAACTTGGTCTCAGGAGTCACTCAGCAGCAGGCCTAGCGACAGGGCATGAGCAGGAACAGGAATCTTTATGCTAGGTTGTGACAAATTAGCAGTCTGCTGCTAGTTAGCTGAACCACAGAGTCAGCTGGTGTAGCCCATTTGCGGGGTATCAGCTGCAGTTTGTAGCATAGGGGTGCAGAGAAACAGACTCTTTCTCAGCAGCCCTGGGAGGCCTGATGCTCTGCCCACTGAGAGTGGTCCCTGGTTGGCCCAGGACCAGGCTTTTCAGAGTGATCCCTGTAGAAAGCCTGTACTTTTGCAGGGGTGTGCATGCAATCAGCTGGCTCCCAAGGGCGTTCTTTGGGTCCATAACCTTCCCAGTCAATCAAACATTTCATTGTTCCTGGGTGTATTTAGGAATCCAGGATGGTCTGAACTACGTATTCCTTGTGGTTCTGTACCTGAACTGGGGACGGGGGTGATGGACTCTGGCCAGGAAATGGATCACAGAGAAAAGACTTTGAGAAGAATACATGAACTATTGGCTGGATCTTCCAGGATCGAGGGAGCTGCAATTCAAATGCCACTTTATTGATGGTGCAAGTGCCTGCGTATTGGTGGTCTAATTTGTGCCCAGGTCGGCTGGCATGTAGATGCAAGTGGACAGCCACACCTTTTGACCAGCGTTCAGCAGTGCGGTATTTGTCAGCGTGATTTCTGTAGGCTGTTTTGGCAGTCTCCAGGTGATCCTGCAAGTTAGCTTGTGGCTTATGAATAGTCAGTACCAGATCTGAGGCAGCAGAAACCGCCATGGACAAGGGGACAGAGGGATCAAACTGTGGATGAAAATCATAATCGGAGTAGAAAGGACTGAATTGGGTGGAAGTGTGTTCTGCGCTATTATAAGCGCATTTGGCTAATAGGCATAATGCAACTGTGATAGGTGTTCAGATGACTGAATGGCCTAGTGGTTAGTGCACTTGACCTCCAACCTCTTCTCTCTCTGTTTGGGGGGAGGGTCAGTAACAGTCCTGGTTCCTGACCCCAGGCTGGGAATGTCTGGAACCCCCCCCCTGCATCAAAGCCTTTGAATGGAGCCTAGGAGGAGGACCCAGGCCTCCCTCTCCACTGCGACCCACCCCAGGGCCCTGTGGGAAGTAACACTGGCAGGTTCTTCCTTGTAGTAAGCCTGACTCTGCCACCCTAAGCTACTTCCTACCTATGTGGGCCTTCAGTCTGGGGCATGGCCCGTATGATCCAAACAGTCAATAGCTTCCCACAGATCAAAGGAGCAGGGCCCTGCAAGGCCTGCTGGTTCTCAGAGGGTGGTGCCTGAGGGCCTTACTTGCTATGTGGCTCCCTCTCGGGCTCCTTCTGTCTGGCTTCCTGGAGAAGGACTCTTCTCTCCTGCCGCCTGTCCACTACCCCCTGCCTGGGCTTCTGAGCACCTTTGACTCCACTTCTTCAGCTGGAGCATGCTCAGCAGGCCTGTATGGGTGGGGATATCTGGGCCCAGGAGTGCCTTTTAACCCCTTCAGGCTCAGGGTGGGATTTGTATACCCCATCTCAGCCACCCAATTATTTTGGCAGTGGTTTGGGAAGCAGTGTAGATACCATTCAATTACCTGGTTGACCAGTTCCGACTGGCCAACTATCAGGAGGTGGATGCATGGGAACATACATCCAGGAGAATAAACACTTCCTTCCAAACCTGGATAGAAACTGAGAACCTTGATCTGTGGTAAGAAGATTAGGAAGCTGTGGAGGCAAAAACATGCATAATTTGGACTTGTGTAGTAATTTCTGCAGTCAAAAAACATACATGATATAAATGGGCCAATTTGGTGAGCTGATCTACTTATAATTCTGGCAGTTCTACTACGAAATCAAGGGTTATACGTGATCAGGGTCAGGAAGAGGGTCTGGACAGTATCAGGAGGCCAAAAGGCTTGCTTTGGGAGATCTTAGTCAGAGCACGAGTGTTGCAGGACCTGACGTAGGCTAGGACATCATCCTGCATCTGCGGCCACTGAATGAGCGATCTACTGCACGCCAAGTCTTGGATTGTCCAAAGAAACACGGGGGCTGTGAAGGCACATGCGCAGCATCTCAAGTCATGGGGGACCCTCAGGGACATAGAGATGGCCATTAATATAGACGAGAGTGTCAGCCCAGGAGTAACACTGGAGGCTGGTGCCAGGGAGGCCCTCCTTGGATAACATTATAAGCTTTACAAAAGGATTGGTAATGAGGTAAGGAAATCCTATGACACAGATCCACAAAGGAAAAGGTGTGGTTTCAGTATGTCAGGTGGTGGTTCTCTGGGATTCACAAGCTCTGTATAGCATTCTCCCTTCTGTGGAGGCGTGTACTGGTCTTGTGGCCTGGATGGTACGTGATCATGAAGTCAAACCTTGAAAAGGACAAGGCCCAATGAAACTGCTGTAGATTCAGTGCCTTGGCGAATTATACACACTCCAGGTTTTTATGGTCTGTTAAGATGATCATGGAGTGCTTAGCCCTCTCAGGGTAGTGTCCCCATGTCTCAAGCCCCACCTTGATTGCCAGTAATACTTTGCTGGCTGCTTCATAGTTACATTCAGCTGAAGTAAGCTTTTGAGGGGGAAAAAGCACATCCCGTTGGGATCCCATTCTTTTGGGTACAACTGCCTCATTGGCTACATGGGAGGTGTCAGTTTCAAGGATAAAAGGTTGGTCTGGATCTTGGTGGGCCAGGACTGGGGCTGAGTCGATGAAGACTACCTTCAGATGTTCAAATGCTTGATGGGCCTCTGGGGCACAGTGAAACTTTGCAGGTTCATGAAGGATAGTGGTTATGGGAGATGTGATTTTTGAAAAGTTGGGAATAGATCTCCTATAGAAGTTGGCAAACCTCCTGAATTTCTGAATGTCTCAAATAGTATGGGGCTCTGCCCAGACTGAACTGCAGATACCTTCTGAGGATCTATCCATAGCTCTCCTGCTGACAGGATAAACGCCAAAAATTCAATGGATGATGACTGTTCGAACGCACACTTCTCTAGTTTTGTGTACAATCCATGCCGGTGTAATCTTGTGAGAACCCCAGGGATCTGGTGGTCACGGCTGGCTTGGTCAAAGGAGTACATTAAGAGATCATCCAGATATGTGAACACATATTGGTTTAGGATGTCTCAAAGAATATTGTTAATTAGGTGCTGAAAGGTGGCAGGGGCATTAATAAGACTGAAGGGTATTACCTAATATTCTAAATGCCCATAGCTAGTTCTAAAGGCTGTCTTCCACTCATACCCTTTCCTGGTGTGAACTAGGTTATATGGTCCCTAAGATGCAATTTGGTGAACACCCAGGCTGACCATACTTGATCCAAAAGCTCTGGAATTAACAGCAGTGGGTACCAATAGCATATAGTTATTTGGTTAAGTGCCCTGTAGTCCACACAAAATCTCAGAGAGCTTTCTTTTAACAAAGCGTACCAGAGCACCTGCAGGGGAGGTAGAGCCGTGGATAAAGTTTTTTCTAGGTTTTCCTGGATGTACTCTCTTAAAGCTGCAAACTCCAGCTTGGACATAGAATATATGTATCCAAACTGAATTTTAGCCCTTGGTTGAAGACAAGGCAAGATTTTGAAACCTATAAGAGAGAAAACCTACAGGAAAAGAGTAGTCAGCAGGGAGATGTCTTGTTTATTACTAAGATCAAAAGATTATACTTGTGTGACGTAGTAGGGTGCGGGATGGACTGACCTGGGAATGTCGTTTAGTTTTACTGGGACTGTCTGCATGGGGGATGGGAGAGCAGGGGTTGACTTTAGGTGAGAGATGGTACCTGAGCCTGTAATCTGAGCCAGGACGGGGGGTGGGGCGAGTCAACACCTTTGCCGGGAAACTGGACAAAGGGAGAGGGGGAGAGAAGAAGGGGGAGAGAGCCGGGAGGAGGGGTTTTGGGTTTCAGTTTTGGGCTGGTTGGGAAGAGGCAGGGAACCCCAAGTCCGGGGTCTAAGATCCTTGCCCCCCAGAGGGACTTGGCTGAGGGGTCCTGGTTGTACCTACAAGCCCTGTTTGGGACAGTGTTCCTGTCATCTAATAAACCTTCTATTTTACTGGCTGGCTGACTCCCCCACACTCTGTGACAACTTGTACATCAGGTGACTCCAGGAAACACACACAGCATTCTTCAACCAGGACGCAAGCTGATGGCATGGCTTGTCTTACGAAAAAGGCAACACAGCCTGTCTATCTGCCTGGAAAGCACTGGTGAGCAATACTTTATTAGATGTGTGAAATTCTCATTAAATAAGTGTAGATTCCAGACTGTGTTATGATTTTATATGTACCCATTTGTTCCCAACACATCTACTTGCTACCACTCGAATCGCTGGACTTTGTTAAATAAACTTTTACTTGTTTTCCCTGTAAACGTATCTAAGTGCCGTGTGCGAAGCAGAGCAGTGATCTAGGGCGCAACTGCTGAACTGGGGGCCCCGTTCTTTTGGTAGCAGTGACTATGTGAATACTGCGAGTGCCCTGTGAACACTCCAGGGAGATGGTGGGAGGGTTCACGGAGTGTGCCTATCACTAACCTGAAGAGAGAGCAGGGCCTGCACAGGCTGAGATGGGAGTGCTTGTGTGGCCTGTGGCTAGCAGAGTTGGGGAACGGACCCCTAGCACACATAGGTAAGGCTTTCACACACTTACCGCAGATGGTAGCGAGGTACTTCCAAGCTAAGGTGACCAGACAGCAAGTGTGAAAAACGAGGATGGGGCTGGTGGCTAATAGGAGCCTGTATAAGAAAGAGACCCAAAAATCAGGACTGTCTCTATAAACTTAGGAAATCTGGTCACCCTATTCCAAGCCCTGGGAAGCATCACTGTAGCCGGCAGGATCTACAGCCTGTCTGCTCATAAGCCAAGGATCACGCTCCAGACCCTTATGCACCAGATAATACAGATATTGAGAAATTCAAAGGTGAGCAGCTTGAAAACAGGTAAAGATAAAAGGTCACAGTTTGTTATTTTCCATTTGTTTATTTGGGGTAAGGGAAACAGAACAAAGGGAAGGACAAGGTGAGTAAGCCGGAGACATCAGCTAAATATACCACACTGCAGCAGGAAAAGCTCAGTGTCGAGCATGGCCCAGGAGGTCCAGTAAACACTGCAGAGGGGATGAGACCTGTGCTCCTGGAAGATGACAGACATCAGGAGGAACTGACTAATCTATTCAAAGTGCCTGAGGCCAAGAGGGGTGTGGGCTTCGGACACCAGCCTGGCACATGTCCCAGTGAACAGCAATGCAGTTGGAACTGGCCAAACTAGAGATGAGAAAACTGGAAATAAAGGAAAAAGTCCACGAAATGGAGATGCCAGCAAAGAAGCAAAAGCGAGAAGCGCAGACCAGGCTGGTAAGAGGAGGTGTTAGCGAGGTGCCTCCCCCCTGGCTACGCCTGGGAAGGGTCACAGTGTCCTGCCATGGTGAATGAGCCGAGGCTGTCCTTCCCAGGCATGTTTAGTCACAGATTAAAGAGCATCTGCTTCAAAACGTTACTGGGATTGTGCGAGAGGACAAAAAGGGATACATGCAAGATCAGTTAAAATTTCACAAAAGCAGAACTCTGCTGCTGCAGTTACTTAGCTCTTCAAGCCAGTACAAAGCCAAGCCCCCTGAGCCAACAATCGACCATCTCTACCTCCTTGTATCCCTGAATCCAAGCACACCATGTGAACGATTTATTTCGGACTTGTGCTCTGGGACTGGAAAACCAAAGCCCTGACTTTTGCAATGGTGATGTTGCACATTCAGTGTTCAAGTTTATTCATAAGGATCAGGTCATCTGAATGGCCAGTTACTGGACTGCTTGCAAGGGTTATTTGAATTTTTTCGTTTTTTATTTGAATGGCTCAGTATCAGTGTTTGCAAGGAATAAGACGGTTACTCACCTTTGTAACTGTTGTTCTTCAAGATGTGTTGCTCATATCCATTCCAGTTAGGTGTGTGCGCCGCGCGTGCACGTTCATCGGAAGGTTTTTACCCTAGCAACTCCGGTGGGCCGGCAGGTCGCCCCCTAGAGTGACGTCGGCATGGCGCCCGATATATACTCCTGCCGGCCCACCCGCTCCTCAGTTCCTTCTTGCCGGCTACTCCGACAGTGGGGAAGGAGGGCGGGTGTGGAATGGATATGAGCAACACATCTCAAAGAACAACAGTTACAAAGGTGAGTAACCGTCTTTTCTTCTTCGAGTGATTGCTCATATCCATTCCAGTTAGGTGAATCCCAAGCCTTACCTAGGCGGTGGGGTCGGAGTGAGAAGTCACGGCATGGAGCACTGCAGAGCCGAAGGCCGCATCATCTCTGGACTGCTGGACCAGGGCATAATGGGAAGCGAAGGTGTGGACAGAGGACCAGGTCGCCGCCCTACAAATCTCCTGAATGGGCACGCGGGCGAGGAAAGCCATCGATGATGCTTGTGCCCTGGTGGAGTGCGCAGTCACGTGGCCTGTAGGAGTGTGAGCCAAGTCATAACAGGTCCTGATACAGGACATCACCCATGAGGAGATCCTCTGTGAAGAAATGGGTAGTCCTTTAACTCGGTCCGCTACTGCCACAAAGAGCTGGGGGGATTTGCGGAACGGTTTGGTCCTCTCCACATAAAACGCGAGTGCCCGGTGGACATCAAGTGAGTGGAGTTGTTGCTCCCTGCGGGACGAATGGGGCTTTGGGAAAAAGACGGGGAGAAAGATCTCCTGGTTGACATGAAAGGCTGAGACCACCTTGGGGAGAAAGGCAGGGTGTGGACTCAGCTGCACCTTGTCTTTATGGAAGACCGTATACGGGGGATCTACCGTGAGGGCCCGGAGTTCTGACACCCGTCTGACTGAGGTGATGGCCACCAGGAAAGCAGTCTTCCAGGAGAGATAAAGCAGAGAGCAAGTCGCTAACGGCTCATATGGAGGGCCCATGAGCCGCGTCAGAACCAGGTTGAGATCCCAGGTAGGGGCAGGGGGTCGAACCTGGGGGTAGAGACGTTCTAATCCTTTCAGGAATCTGGTCACCATAGGGTGAGAGAAAACCGAACGGCCATCTCCCCCCGGATGAAAGGTGGAGACAGCCGCCAGGTGAACCCGAAGGGACGATATCGCCAGGCCCTGCTGCTTGAGGGACCAGATGTAATCTAGAATACTGGCGATAGAAACCTCCATAGGGAGGGAACCCCTCTCCGTGCACCAACAGGAGAAACACTTCCACTTGGCCGAATACGTCGCTCTAGTGGAAGGTTTCCTGCTGCCCAGGAGTACTTGACGTACCGGGGTAGAGCACCGCAGTTCTGACCTGGTCAGCCACTCAGGAGCCAAGCCGTGAGGTGCAGAGACTGTAGGTCCGGGTGACGGAGCCTGCCGTGGTCCTGGGTGATCAGGTCCAGGTGAAGGGGCAGGGTCGGTTAGAGACAGGTCCAGCAACATCGGGTACCAATGTTCCCTGGGCCACGCTGGAGCTATCATAATCAAGCGGGCCCTGTCCCTGCGCACCTTCAGAAGGATCTTGTGGATAAGTGGGAACGGAGGGAAGGCATAGAACAGGTGCGTCGTCCACGGAATAAGGAAGGCATCCGCTACCGACCCTGGTTCCCGGCCTTGAAAAGAGCAGAACATCTGGCATTTCCTGTTCCCTCTGGACGCGAAGAGGTCCATCCAGGGACAACCCCACCTCTGGAAGAGTGAGAGGGCGATGTCCGGGTGAAGTGACCATTCGTGCAAAGGAAGGATCTGCTCAGACGGTCTGCCAGCGTGTTCCGTACTCCGGGGAGAAAGGATGCCATGAGGTGAATGAAGTGGGCTATACAAAAGTCCCAGAGCTGCATCACCTCCTGACATAGGGGAGAGGATCTCGTGCCGCCCTGCTTGTTGATATAGTACATGGTCGTCGTGTTGTCGGTGAATACCGAGACACAGCGACCGTGAAGCTGATGGGAGAACGCTTGGCAAGCAAGGCGGACCGCTCTCAACTCTTGTATGTTGATGTGGAGGGCCACTTCCTGAGGAGACCACTGGCCCTGTGTCCGCAGGGTTCCGAGGTGGGCCCCCCAGCCCAGGTCTGAGGCATCCGTTGTTAGGGATACCGAGGATTGGGGCGGATGAAACGGGAGCCCCGCACACACTACGGACTGGTCTAGCCACCACCGGAGGGAATCCAATACCTCCTGGGGGACGGTGATAACCGCGTACAGCAGATGCCTGGCCGGACGGTATTGGCTGATAAGCCAGGACTGGAGGGGCCTCATGCGAAGCCGCGCATAACCCGTAACAAAGGTGCAGGCCACCATGTGGCCTAAGAGGGTTAGGCACGTCCTTATGGAGGTCAAGGGAGCCCCTGTAGACGCCGAATGATGGCCGACAGCGTCTGGAACCTGGACAGCGGCAGAACGGCCCTGGCCAAGGTGGAGTCCAGAATGGCTCCGATGAACTCTATCCTCTGCGTGGGAAGCAGAGTGGACTTGTCCACATTGATGATGAGGCCCAAATCTCCAAAGAGTCTGCTGATCTTGCGGACGTGGTTGAGGACCTGTGACTCTGACGTGCCTCGAATCAGCCAGTCGTCGAGGTAGGGGAATACGTGTATGCGACTGCGTCGAAGATAGGCAATGACGACAGCCATGCATTTCGTGAATACCCTCGGGGCCGTGGAGAGGCCAAAGGGAGGGAGGACCGCAAATTGATAATGGTGGCGGTCAATCACGAACCGAAGGAAGCATCTGTGTTGTGGGAAAATGACTATATGAAAATAAGCGTCCTGCATGTCGAGGGCGACGTACCAGTCTCCAGGATCCAGAGATGGGATAATGGTCCCCAGGGATACCATGCGGAACTTCAACTTCACCATATATTTGTTGAGTTCCCGCAGGTCGAGGATGGGTCTGAGGCCTCACTTGGCCTTGGAGATCAGAAAGTAGCGGGAATAAAACCCCTTGCCCTTTTCGTTCTCCGGAACCGCTTCTATAGCTCCTTTGTCAAGGAGCGTCCGCACCTCCTGAAGGAGGAATTGCTCGTGAGAGGGGTCCCTGAAGAGGGACGAGGGTGGGGGGCGGGAGGGAGGATGTGAAATAAATTGCAGATGGTATCCCGTTTGCACAGTGTGTAAGACCCAACGGTCGCAAGTTATTTGGGTCCACGCCGGGAGGAAGAACAAAAGGCGTTTGGAAAACGGAGGGGACGGATCCGTGGAGGAAACTGGTACAGCGTCCTCGGGCGCACCTTCAAAACGAAGGTTTTGGGCCAGGTGGGGCTTTAGAGGAGCCCTGATTCTGCCTCCCTTGGTTGCCCGATTGTCTGCGCCGGCCATTCCTGCTTCGGTGCCTACTAAAGTCTTGACGCTGGCGGTACTGGGGATAGGGCCAGCGCTGCTGCTGCTGCTGAGGCCGGAAGGGTCTGCACTGCGTCCCGGGCGTGTGCATCCCTAGTGAGCGCATGGTGACCCTATTGTCTTTCAGGCTTTTCAGCCTGGGGTCAGTCTTCTCTGAAAACAGGCCCTGACCTTCAAACGGGAGGTCCTGGATGGTATGTTGGAGCTCCGGAGGAAGGTCAGAAACCTGTAGCCAGGAGATGCGGCGCATGGTAACCCCCGAAGCCAGAGTTCTGGCGGCCGAGTCCGCCGCGTCCAAGGATGCCTGCAATGAAGTTCTCGCGACCTTCTTGCCTTCCGCGCTCCACAGTTCCAACGACCGACACGGCGGTAAGAAGGAACTGAGGAGCGGGTGGGCCGGCAGGGGTATATATCGAGAGCCATGCCGGCGCCACTTTAGGGGGCGACCTGCCGGCCCACTGGAGTTGCTAGGGTAAAAAGTCTTCCGACAAACGTGCACGCACGGCGCGCACACCTAACTGGAATGGATATGAGCAATCACTCGAAGAAGAAGTATCGATTTTTGTTGTTAGAAATCCAATCTGGCGGCCTGCGAAAATCTAGCAAGGTTTATGTGCTGGTGATCTTTACAGTACTCTAGTTTTACTGCCAGGGCACATTTCTGAAATACAATTTCTTCTTCAAAAGGCAATATATGTGTTCTCTGTGTGCGCTCTTGGCCACCATTTTGGAAAGGGAGGGAGGATGGAGAAGGGGGAGGTAGTTTCAGGGTCTGTGCAGAGAGTGAAAGGAAAAGAGCAGCATGAATTAATACAGCTCCCTATGCTGCCTTCTGCGTTCTGTCTTGAAGCTTGTCTAGGTCACGTCCTGCTGGGCTCAAAGAACATCTGGCAGTCCACAGGCCCTGAATCCCCTTCCCCAAATGAGCTCGTCATCAGGGCACCGGTTCCTGCCTTCAGGGCTTGTGAGGTGTCCACTGGCACTGGCAGGCTGGTGGGGGGGTCCCCATCAAGGATGGCATTCAGCTCCGCACAGAAGAGGCAGGTCTGGGTCAATGTCAGCTTGTGTTGGTCTCCTTTGCCTTTTGTTAGGACAGGCACAGGTCCTCCCATTCACCCAGCATTGCTGCTCATCCTCCAACTGCAGCACACCCTCTGCAATATCTGAAGACAGATGCCTTTCGGCAGCTGGGTTATTATGCAGCTGTGTTTGCATTGTCCCTTCTTCCCACAGGTCAAGGAGATCCAGGACTTCCCTGGATCTGGGACCAGGCAGCAGCATGAGGTTTAGCTGTAGCTTTATGTGGAGCCAGGCCTGTGTGCCTGCTCCCCAAGGCGGGTGAGCAGGAAGATATGCACTTCAAAAACACACTGGGGATTTTAAAGGGTGATGGGCTTCTGGTCACCACCGCAGGGACAGGGACACTGCAGGAATGTTCCTACCGGCACAGGCAGTGCAGTGTCCATACTGACGCTGTACCAGGCAATCAGTGCCAGCAGGCAGTGTCATTCGGCTAGCAGGTTTTCAGTCACTGCCAGAAAGTCAGAGTTTTATCGCCAAGACCTAGAAGAGGGCATTCATTCATGCCCACAGCAATTACCAAGAAAAGGCAAGTTTTGCTAGTAAAACTTTCTAATGTGGCCCAGGTCTAAGGCTGAAGACAGCCAGGAACAGCTCCGAGAAAGGGAACTCCTCAATCATTTCAATGGGGTATTAAAATTGCAACCAAATTTGGTAGTATCAGAGTGAACACCAAACTAGTGTGTTTACCCCTTGATCTGAAATCATCTCCCCAGCTGCTCAACCCCCAGCTCCCTCCTCACAGTGCAGTCATGTGGGGTCAGTGCCTGGAGCAAAAGCAGACTCATTTTTGGGAGCACATATACCAAGCAGACCAGCACCCCAGCTCCTCTGAAGGCTGCTCTGTGGGGAGAAAAAATGTCCTGTAGCTGAAGCTGCTGCAGAATTTCCATGGACCCAGCAGTACCTAGGAGCCCCGACGTAGAACTTAGGTCCCAGCTGCCATGGGGCACAGGGGCCTTGGTCACCAGGCACTGGCATCCAGAGAGGGGCAGGGGAATTCACTGGAGTCTGGCTGAACAAGCTGCTGTTCTCTGTGGGACAGAGGGACCCATTGTCACAGCAGAGAAGAGAGGTCACACAAATCTGGAATTGTTTCTCAGCCCCCAGCTGGTCTGGACTTTGGCCTCCTTGCATTTCTGAATGCTGAGCATAGAAGTGGCCTGGAGCATTGCTGAAGTGACTGTTACAACTACCACCAGTTACATTCATTAAGGGCCAGTGCCTTTCCAAGGACATTCTGCCCATTGCCCCAGCACAAACGTCCTCTTCTGTGATCCTTCGAAAGCCCAACTAGCAGCAGAGACCTGCCCCGAGCTCTTGGGGTGAGTGGGGAGGAAGAGACTCTCAAACAGCTTCCCAGAACGTATGAGAGGACAAAACGGTTACTCACTTTTTGTAACTGTTCTTCGAGAAGTGCTGCTCATGTCCATTCCATTGTAGGTGTGTATGCTCACCACACACACTGGTGCTGGAAGTTCTTCCCTCAGTGATTTCTGTAGGGGACCGGCTCTGGTGCAATCTGGAGTAGCGTGTGTATCTGTCAGCATAAGGGGCACAACCGGCTCCCACCTCCCTCAGTTCCTCCTTGCTGGGACTCCGACAGAGGGGAAGGAAGGTGGGTATTGGAATGGACATGAGCAACACATCTCAAAGAACACCAATTAAACTGCTCTACAGCCAAAATGCTTCTGAAACAAATGTAGTCCAACTTTACTAATTCTGGGTCACTGAGAACGAAAATGATGCTTAAAATTGTTGATTGGCTCTAGTTTTCAAGATATGCTATTGGGTCAGTATATACGACCCTTGACTTGGGAATGGTGGAGGATAAGTGAGTGAGTTAGAAAGGGAAGGGATCTCAATTTAAACCAGAAATGACTAAAATACATCTTTGACTGGATCTATGAATAAATCTATGACTGGGTTTGGACAGTACTTGCTTTTTAGGCAAAACAATGAATGATGCAATCTGAAGCTGGTATTGCATCATACATGATATGAATTGCATCATGTTATTCCTAGAAGTCATGAATGATGCAATCATAACGAAGCTTACAACAATTTGCTGAACAAATTGCCATATATCAGCTCTAGAAATCATACAGTGTCGTGCTCTCTCATTTGTCAGTGTTTGATTTTGCAAAGGGACACATTTCTGTTTAGCCAAAGTGAGCAGAGATGCCTCATACTTGTGTGAACAGTGCAGATAACTTCTGCTATGTTTGTGGTGAAGTGACTTTTGCATCACAAAAGCGCAGTATAACCACTATGGTTAAGAAAGCCTATCATCTTTATTTTGGCTGCAAAATTGGAGATCAGGACAAGAGGTGGGCCCCACACATATGCTGCAACACTTGTGCAACAAATCTTCGCCCGTGGTTGAACAGGAAAAGGAAATCTATGCCTTTTGCAGTGCCAATGATTTGGAGAGAGCCAACAGATCATATCAGCAATTGTTACTTCTGCATGGTGCCTCCAGTTGGGAAAGGTGTGTCAAAGAAGAAAAAGTGGACTGTGCATTATCCAAATATTCCATCAGCTATACGCCCAGTACCCCACGGAGAAGGACTGCCGGTTCCTGATGCACCAGAATCATTCTCACTTGAGTCAGACGAGGAAGAGAAAGAGGAAGAGGATGAAACTGCTGGTCCTGAACTATCAATGTCACAAGACCCACATTTTCTCCCATCCTCCTCCTCTGAACCACACCTCATAACACAAGGTGAACTGAATGACCTTGTCAGGGATTTGGAACTACCCAAGAGTAAGGCAGAGCTGTTGGGCTCCAGACTACAGCAATGGAATCTCCTGGCAGGCTATCAGGGCAAATGGAGCCCATCAATGCTTGCAGACTACTGCTGGACAGTGACAAGAGATGCTCCATTTAACGAATACAAGAGACAAGCCAAGAAGCACCAAGTAGACACTGAATAGGACTAAACTATGTACATAATAGTTTTTTGCCTTTTGTTTCATAATAAATTTTATTTATATAACCCTTTTGCTGATTTTTAAAGTGTTACATAAACAGGACAGGTGAAATATTATCACGTAAAGCAACCATAAACACATGAAAAGACCTAGGTTTACAATTTATGATTAAAACTCTACTATCTACACAATATACATAGATATAAAATGTAAAAACTTAAATATCTTAGAAAGAGTAGCCAATCAGTTGTTTTAATTGTCATATTTGAATTCAGCACATCAAAATACATAATAAATATCACATTTTATCTCTGAAGCAGACGACTTCTGAAAAATTGTAGACCAGTGTTATGGAAGGTGAGTAACCGTTTTTCTTCGAGTGCCTGCTCATGTCCATTCTAATGTAGGTGACTCCCAAGCAGTACACCTCCAGAGGTGAGTAGTAGTTCATGGATGTGTCGATTGCAACACAGTTCTGCCAAATCCAGCGCCATCCCTGGCTTGCTGAGTGAAATGGAGTCCTGGTAATGGTCACCGTGTTATTCACTGCAAAACCCCCAAACAACTATACTATTGCTGTTATTACAGCAATGCCTAGAAAAAAATTGAGTGTACAAATTCAAAATAATCAGAGTTGTGGTTCCTCAGCAACATTAAGTAGGACATACTTCACATGGGTAACACTCTGTAATAGTGTGTTAATTAGCTGCTGGAATTACGTTTGTACAGTGCTTTAAAGTCGTTTCCCGAAGATGCTGATAGATATCTGAGTTTTTACAAGAATAGAAGGATTCTCTTGTGCAAGGCACTGGACTGGGATTCAGAAGTTCCTGAGTTCAATTCCTAGCTCTGACCCAGACTCTCTGTCTAGCTCTTCAGGACAGGGCCTGTCTCACATGCATGTACAGTGCCCTGATCTCAGCTGTGACCTCTAGGCACTACTGCAATATAAATACCTAATAATAATAACCAGCTGCATCAAACACCAAATTTCAATCTGTGACTCACAGGGACAGCTGCACTCCTCTGGGACAATGCAGCTCACAGCCCATAATGCACCGCAAGAGAGTGGGGATAAAACATTCTCTGCCAAGGGATCTGGCTGTGGAACTTCCAGAAGAGATCTGGCAAATCCAGGCTCCGAGCCTCTGTATGAATTGTTGCAGAACCGTCCTTTTCAAAAGGATTTTCTACCCTAAGAATGACACTCTCACACTGACAATCCCCTCTAGCCAAAAACCCAAGCAGCCAGCCAAAAGGGGAAAAAAGAGGAAACTGGAAATTAATAAAATACAATAAATGAATTAATAAAGAAATCAATCACGCAAACCTTCCCTCAAGCAGGGTCTTTACAAAAAAGCAGGCAAGCCAGAGACCACATGAAATCCACCAGGAACTTTGCTGTCGCTACCATCTTGACGTGGTAGACGCTCATATACTATGGCAATGGACCCCAGGATAAACCCCAAAGAGAGAGAGAGAGAATAATAATATTACCCTAAAACATGGCCAAGTTAATTGCTGCAAGAGCTGTAACTTTTTATTTCCTTTAGGATGCTTACATCTCACCCTGGGCACTGCATTAATGTTGTTTATGCTGAATTTCCTTTTAAAAAAGAAAACCAAATTAACACACCACCCTTTAGCCCAGAGCTCTCCTAGATACACAGGGTCACCCATTCAACGTAATCACAGAGGTACTTATTAATGATGGTGCAGTGCTCATGGATGTAGCTGGAACTGCATCACCGTAGGCAGCCATAAATGTACCGAGAAATCACATCCATCCAAGGTGCTTTCATGGCCTCCGGCAGTGTAAACACTTCCTGATTTCTACTGAGTGAGCTTGTCTGTCAGGGCCAACTAGCTGCTAGCTAAGTGAGCACTAGCCTCTTGTCCCTTGATCACCCTTCCCATGTATTAACAGGGGGGCGGAGGGACATAGGCTGACGTACGGGAGAAGGGCTTAGAAGCCAGACACTGAGGCCTGGTCTACACTAGAAAATTAAGCCAGCTTAACTATGGTGCTCAGGGGTGAGAAAAATCCACTCCCAAGCGGCGGAGTTAAACTGAACTAATCTCCAGTGGAGGCAGCACTAGGTGGATAGAAGAATTCTTCCATCAACCTACCTACCCCTCTTGGGGAGGTGGGTTACCTATGCCGACAGGAGAACCCCTCCTGTTGGTGGAGGTATTGTCTATACTGAAGCACTGCAGTGGTATGGCTGTAGCATTTCAAGTGTAGACAAGCTCCAGGTGACCAAGGAGGAGCTAACACCTAGGGCAGTTGAGAGGCACTTTGTAGGAGGGAGACAAGAGTAAAATCACATGGTTCCAAAAGGCCACATTGCCTATGCTACACCCAGTTCCTCCATCTGCACCTGCATCCAGACAGAGACACCAGCCATGGATGCCTTAATCCAGGCACTGGTGTGGATTTGCAGAGTCTGGGGCCTATGTTTCCCCGTCGCAGAAAGCCAGGTTGGGGCACTGACTGGTGTGAGAGATGCCTACAGGTAGAGTCTCTCAGGAAGCAAGTGGGAGAGCTGCAGGAGCAGGTGCTACACTGAGAAGCATCCGTACACACGAGGAAGCCGTTGAAAATATGCATATGGAGATCTCCAAGGCTGAGGAAGCAATGCAGCTGGAGAAGACTGCAGGAGAGCCACCAGGGCAGGAGGAAATGGCTCCAGCACAGGGCGGAATCTGGCTGCAGGTTATTTCTGGCAGCAAGCATTGCTACACCTCTGCTCCCAATCCACCGTCCCTATAGATAAAAACCATATGCTGCACTGGCATCCAGGTATAAGGAACCTCCCTGAAAGGTGGAGGAGGAGAAGCCGCATACCCCCAAGACTGGGAGGATCATGGCCACCACTCCCAGGAGAAAACAAAGGGTGGTGGTGGTTGGTGACTCCCTTCTAAGTGGGAAGTGAGGCATTCAGCTGCCAGCCTGACACGGCATATCCCGGAAGGGCCCATATCCGAGACATTCCAGGAGGACTGCTGAGGATCGTCCGCCCTCTGTCTACCACTGCTTATCCACATGGGCACTAAAGGTTCTGCAGGATGTGACCCTGAACAGATCAGATAGGACTACAGGGCTCTGGGAGTGGGGGAGTTGGTGGTGCAGATGGCGTTGTCATCAATCCTTCCCATCAAGAGTAGCGGCCCAGGCAGAGCCAGACACATTCTGGAAGCAAAACCATGGCTGGTATTGCCAGGGCTTCAGCTTCCTCAGCCATGAGAGGCAGTTCTGAGAAGGACTGCTGAGCAGAAACAGGGTCGGCCTATCAAGGAAAGGGAAGAATATCTGGATACAGACTGGCTAACCAGTGAGGCAGCCTTTGAACTAAGGCCTGGTCTACACTACAGAGTTAGGGTGACATAAGGCAGCTTACATCAATCTAGCTCTGTAAACATCTACACCACAATGTAGCTCCCGCCAACGTAAGTCGCCTGTGTAGACACTGCATTGCCAGGCGGGGCTGCAGCCGGAGCCCCACCATGTGGCACTGACACCCTGAGCCTGGGTGTGAGGGAAGGAGAGCCTGAGCCCGGGCTGCCTCCTGGTGAGGAACTGGTGGTGGGGAAGGAGAGTCTGACCCCAGGCGGCAGGGCTCTGGGGGAGGATGTGCACCACTGACAGAAACAGCATAGTGTGGGCTTTAAAAGTCAAATTAATTACTCCAGTGGCTGAATGACAACTTAAGTTGACTTAATTTTGCAGCGTAGAAATGCTCTTAGTTTGATGGGGGCAGGAGACAAAGGCCCACAGATGAGTCCAAAACACAATGACCTGGATGAATGGTCAGAATCTGGGGGGCACATGGACAATCATAGCAGGGTCAAAGGAGAGACAGAAGGGAATGTAGGAGGGAAATCTAATGAACATCTTATCCATCTGCATACTAACATAAGAAGTTTGGGGAATTCACTAGTATTTCTAGTTCTTCCTGTTAAGAGTCACAATTACAACATAACTGGTATCACAGAGACTCAATGAGATAATTCACATGACTAGAATATTAGTACAGGAGGGTACAGGCTGTTCAGGAAGAACAGGCAAGGAAAAAACAGAGGCGGTGTTATCTTGTATGGCAAAGATGTCTTCATTTGGATTAAGGTCGAAATAGAAGTGGGAGGCAGCCCTGTTGAAAGTCTCTGGGTAAGGATAGAAGGAATAAAAAAACCCCAAGGGTGATGTCATGGTAGGAGTCTGCACAGACCACCTGACCAGGAAGAAGAGGTGGATGAAGCTTTTTTTAAACAACTAACAATCATCCAAAGAAGTAGTGACAGGGGACTTCAACTTACCCAGACAACTGCTGGGACAGTAAGACAGCAGGGGACAGATTACCCAACAAGTTCTTGGAATGTATTGGAGACAACTTTTTATTACAGAAGGTGGAGAAAGTCACTAACAGAGAGGTTTTACATTTGAGTCTGAAAAACAGAGAGGAACTGGTTGAGAATTTGAAGGTGGAAGGCAGCTTGGTAAAAGTGATCATGAAATGATAGTTCATGATCCTAAGAAATGGTAGGAGGGAGAACAAGCAGAATAAAGACATTAGACTTCAAGAAGGCAGATGTTAGCAAACTCAGAGAATTGGTAGGCAAGATCCTGTGGGAAGCAAGTCTAAGAGGAAAAAAGAGTTCAGGAAACTTGGCCGTTTGTTTTTTTTAAAAGAGACATTATTAAGGGCACAAGAGCAAACTATTCTAGTGCATAGGAAAGACAGGAAGTAAGGTATGTGACCATCCTGGTTTAACCAGGAGATCTTCAATGACCTGAAAGGGAAAAAATGTCGTACAAAAAGTGGAAATTAGGTCAAATTACAAAGGGAATATAAAAAAAAACCAAGACAAGCATGTAGGGACAATATTAGAAAGGCCAAGGCACAACATGAGATTGCACTAGCCGGGGACATAAAAGGTAACAAGAAAACATTTTACAAATACATGAGAAGCAAGAGGAAGACCAAGGATAGGATAGACCTGTTACTTAATGAGAAGGGAAAGACAACAGAAATTCAGCAATGGTGGAAGTGTTCAATGCCTTTTTTGTTTCAGTTTTCACCAAAAAGATTAACAGTGATTAGATGACTAATGCAGTGAACATCAGTGTAAATGAGGTAGAATCTGAGATCAAAGTAGGGAAAGAATAAGTTAAGAATTACTTAGACAAGTTAGATATCTTCAAATGGGCAGGCCCTGACAAAATATAACCTAGAATACTTAAGGAACTGGTTGAAGAGATCTCTGAGTCATTAGCATTTATCTTTGAGATCTCATGGAGGATGGGAGAGATCTCAGAGGACTGGCAAAGAGCAACATAATACCCATCTATAGAAACAGGAATAAAAGTAACCCAGGGAATTACAGACCAGTCATCTTAACTTTGGTACCCAGAAAGATAAGGGAGCAAACAAACAAACAATCAGGTTGTAAGCACCTTGAAGATAATTAGTAACAATTAACATGGATTTGTCAAAAACAAATCATGTCAAACCAACCTAATATCCTTCTTTGACTGGGTAACAAACCTTGTGGCTAGGAGGGAAGCAGTAGATGTGATATAGCTCAACTTTAGTAAGGCTTTTGATACTGTCTCATACAGGGGGTTGGAACGGAGCCCGGAGCTGGAGCGTGGAGCAGCTCCAGAGCACAGCTCCAAAGCCCTGGTCTCGTATGACCTTCTCACAAGCAAAGTAGGGAAATACAGCCTAGATGAAACTACTGTCTGGTGGATGCACAGATGATTGGAAAACCATACTCAGGGCTGGTCTACACTAGGGGAGGGGATCGATCTAAGATACGCAACTTCAGCTACGTGAATAACGTAGCCGAAGTCGAAGTATGTTAGATCAAATTACCTACCATCCTCACGGCGCGGGATCGACGTCCGCAGCTCCCCCTGTCGACTCTGCTACCACCGCTCGCTCCCGTGGAGTTCCAGAGTCGACAGGAGCGTGTTTGGAGATTGATATATCGCGTCTAGATGAGATGCGATATATCGATCCCCGAGAAATTGATTGCTATCCGCCGATACGGCGGGTACTGAAGACGTAGCCTCAGAAAGTAGTTATCAATGCCTCACAGTCAAACTGGAAGGGCATATTGAGTGGCGTCCCGCAGGGACCTGTCCTGTGTCCGGTTCTATTCAGTATTTCCATAAAAGATTTGGATAATGGCACAGAAAGCACATTTATAAAGTTTGTGGATACCACCGAGTCGGGAGGGGTTGCAAGCGCTTGGAAGGACAGGATTAGAATTCAAAATGATCTTACAAATTGAAAAAATGGTTTGAAATACATAAGATGCAATTCAATAAGGAAAAATGTAAAGTACTACACTTGGGTAGGAATAATCAATTTCACAAATACAAAATGGAAAATGACTGCCTAGGAAGGTGTACTACAGAAAACGTTCAGGGGTTATAGTGGATCACAAACTAAATATGAGTCAACAAAGTAATACAGTTCCAAATTAAGTGAACATCATTCTGCGATGTATTAGCAAGAGCATTGTAAGCAAGACCCAAGAAGTAATTCTTCCTCTATACTCAGCACTGATAAGGTCTCTGTTGGAGTACTGTATCCAGTTCTGGGTACCATACTTCAGAAGAAATGTGGACAAACTGGAGAGAGTTCAGAGGAGAGCAGCAAAAATAATTAAACATCTAGAAAACATGACCTATGAGGAAAGATTGGAAAAAAATGGGTTTATTTAGTCTGGAGAAGACTGAGGGGGGACATCATAACAGTCTTAAAGTATGTAAAAGATTATTATAAAAAAGAGGGTGATAAATTGTTCTCCTGATGCACTGAGGACAGGATAAGAAGTAATCGGCTTAAATTGCAGCAAGGGAGATTTAGGTTAGACGTTAGGAAAAAATTCCTAATTGCAAGGGTAGTTAAGCACTGGAACAAATTACCTAGGGAGGTTGTGGAATCCCCGTTCGTTGGAGGTTTTTAAGATAGGTTAGACAAACACTGGTCAGGGATGGTCTAGATAATACTTAGTCCTGCCTCACTGCAGGGGACTGGATCGCATGTGGGGTGACCAGGTGTCCGGTGAAAAGGGACCCTGGCAGCTCTGATCAGCAACCATTAAAAGTCTGGTCAGCGGTACTGCGGAGCTACAGCAGGCTAGTCCCTAACTGTCCTGGCTCCGCGCTGCACCTTGCTGGCTGCTTCCGGGGCACAGAGTGGTCCATGGTGCCAGGACAGGCAGGAAGCTTACCTTAGCCCCCACACTGCGCTGCTGACTGGGAACCGCCAGAGGTAAGCTCATGCCCCAACCCCATGCCCTGAGCCCGCCTGAACCCAGAATCCCCTCCTGCAGCCCAAGCCCCTCATCTCTGGCCCCACCTGAGCCTGCACCCCCAGATGGAGCCCTTACTACCCTGCACCCCAACCCTCTGCCCCAGTCCAGAGCCCCCTCCCACACCCTGAACCCCTCTGCCCCACCCGCAGCCTGGAGCCCCCTCCTGCACCCTAAGCCCTTCATCCCTGGCCCCACCTGAGCCCACATCCCCAGATGGAGCCCTTACCCTCCCTACACCCTACCCCCTGCCTCAATCAGCAGCCCCCTCCCGCACCCTGAACCCCTCATCCCAGCCCCACCCCAGAACCCACACTCCTAGATAGAGCCCTCACCTCCTCCCGCACCCCAAGCCCCTGCCTCAGCCCAGTGAAAGTGAGTGAGGGTGAGGCAGAGTGAGCCACCAAGGAAGGTGGAATGTAGTGACCGGGGGGGAGGGGGAGAGCAGGGCCTCGGGAAGGGGTGGGACGGGGCGGGGCCTTGGGGAAGGGGCGAGGCTAGGGTGTTTGGTTTTGTGGGATTAGAAAGTTGGCACCCCTAACCACATGATCTATTGAGATCTCTTCCAGTTTTACATTTCTATGATTGTATTTACTCTTACAACACTCCTGTGAGATATGGAAGTGCCTTTATCCCCATTTTACAGATAACTGAGGCAGAAAGAGGCTCAGTGCCAGATTTTTACAGGTATTGATTTGCCGAGGGATGCAGCAAGGTACCCAGTGGAATATTCAGAAGCAGCCAGATGCCTCTCTGCATCCTTAGCAAATTAAATACCTTTTAAAACCTGTTGCTAGATGACTTGCCGAAGTCTCACAGCGAGTCTGTGCAGAACAGGGAACTGAAGCTAGGTCCCCCAAGTCCCAGGCTCGCACTCCAACCACTAGGCCCTTCTGCCTCTCCATGTCCCTCACTTACCCTATCTGACATTTTGGAGCACCTTACTCTAAAATGTCTACAAGCAGCTTGTCCTTCACAAGCACTAAGTTCAGGTCCACTGCTTTGGGAGTGATCTGAATGCAAAACCAAGCTCAACATTTCTATAAAGTGTGAGCAGAGCTTACTCTCAACACAACCTCAGTCGAAACCCCTGGGCACATCTGCCTCTGGATCCAGAGCATACATAGGACATGTCCGTCAGAAAGTCATGTCATTAAAGTAATTGCCTCCAGCCATGACTACTGTTCAAATACAAGTCAGTGGCACAGACTGAGTCAGCAAGCCTCAAGTTATGGCTTTGGTTAGGTACAGAAAACCGATACTCCCTAACAGGTTCCTTCCTCCCTGTATATGAAGAGTCTGCTAAACTCCCCTGCTGTAGAGAGCTCTGGGCTGGGTTAGTACATGCAGATAGTAGAAAATCCATCACTAGATGGAAATGGTAGAATGGTCAATACAGATGTGAAAAAGGCAGAAGCGATTATGTTCTGTATCTGGGAAAAAGCCAACCATATAGTCCTATTGTACGATCACAAAACTTTCCATTCCAATAGGAACTTGGGAGGATGTTAAACAGCTACTAAATTTAGACATTTAAAGTGGGTGGCTCAAAGTGCCATGATTTGGCCACTGAACCTGAGCAGCACCTATGTAGTAAGAGTGCAGAGAACATATGTTGTAGATATTATTTTGGGGAAGTTCTATGGCCTATGCTATACAGGAGGTCAGACTAGAGGATCACAGTGGTTCCTTCTGGCCTTGGAATCTATAAATCAGCTGGTCCAGATAACTTGCACCCAAGAGTTTTAAGAGAGCTGCCTGCCCAGCTCACTGGTCTGTTAATGATGATTTTCAATACATCTTGAAACACTGGGGAAGTTCCCCGAAATTGAAAGAAAGCTGATGTTGTGCCAGGGTAAACAGGACTACCTAGATAATTATAGGTCTGTCAGACTGGTATCAAGCCTGCGCAAAATAATGGAATGGATGATAGGGGACTCAATTAATACAGAATTAAAGGACGGTAATATAATTAAGTGGAGCAGATTTATGGAAAATAGAGCTTGTCAGAATAACCCGATTTTTTTTTTAATGAGATTACAAGTTTGTTTGATAAAGGTAATGGTGTTGATGTAATATAATTAGACTTATGTAAGGCAACTTACTTTGTACGGTACAACATTTTGAACTAGAATGATGCAAAACTAACATGGCACTCAAATGGATTCAAAACTGGCTAACCAATAGGTTACAAAAAGCCAATACTGCAACAAAGAAAATGTCCTTCTGGGATGTACTAATAGGAGTGTTGTATGTAAGACCACAGGAGGTAACTGTTCCACTCTACTTGGTGCTGTAAGGCTTTAGCTGGAGTGTCATGTCCAGTTTTGGCAACCACACTTTGAGAAAGATGTGGACGAACTGCAGAGAGTTCAGAGGAGACCATCACAAATGGTAAGTACACCTCTACACCGATATAACACAACCCAATATAACACAAATTTGAATATAATGTGGTAAAGCAGCGCTCTTTGTGGGCGGGGCTGCGCGCTCCGGTGGATCAAAGCAAGTTCGATATAACACGGTTTCACCTATAATGCAGTAAGATTTTTTGGCTCCCAAGGACAGCATTATATCGGGGTAGAGGTGTAGTTTAGAAAACATGACCTGTGAGGAAAGACTGAAAGAAATAGGCATGTTTTTGTCAAGAGAAGACTGAGGGGGAGAATTTATAAGTCTTTAACTATGCAAAAGATTGTTATAAAGAGGACTATGATCAATTGTTCTCCATGTCCACTGAGGATAGGATAAGAAATAATTGGTTTAGTTTGCAGCAGGGGAAATTTAGGTTAGATATTAGGAAAAGATTTTGAACTATGAGGATACTTAAGCACTGGAGCAGGTTACCTACAGATGCTGTGGAAGAGAAAATTACTGATGTTATAACAGGAGGTTCTTTGAACGTGTGGTCCCTATCTGTATTTCCCGTGAGTATGCATCTGGTCCATGCACCTGTACTAGAGAACTTTGAAAGCAGAGTTCATTGGTCCACGCACACACCCTTGCTCTCCTTGTGCCTCCAACTGAAGATACAAAGGGCAAAGTGGACTAGCCACCTCTCCAGTTCCTTCTCTACTGCAAATCCAAGAATGATGCAAAGCAGAGGAAAAGGAGGGTGGGTAGTGGAATATAGATAGGGACCACACAGCTCAAAGAACCTCCACTTACTATAAGGTAAATAACTTTATCTTCTTCTCTGAGGGGTGGTCCCTATACGTACTCCATCGTGGGGACTGACAAGCAGTCAGGATGCAAATGCTATGAAACTTTGTCTCTACAGAATGTGATGCAAGGTGGATCCACCATCAATGCTCCAAGATCACCCACTGCTGCAATGATAAATAATCTTTGAAATTATTAATATGGAAAACCACTAATTTAACCATTGTGGCAGGGCACCGCAAGAGAAGCCCTTAATCAGCTCCTGCCAGTCCAGGGCTGGGTGAACTGCCCTATGTTTGCCTGGTAACCGACACACCTGCCAGCCTCATTAGCAGGCGCTATAAGGCTGGAAGGAAGTGAGAGAAGGGTGCGGGGGGTGGAGACTAGGGGCTGGTCTACAGTGGGGAGGAGAGGGGGGAATCCATCTAAGATACGCAACTTCAGCTACGCGAAGTCAAAGTATCTTAGTTCGATTTACCTGGCTGTCCTCACAGCGGCGAGTCGACTGCCGCGGCTCCCCCGAAGACTCCGCTTACTCCTCCTGCCGAGGTGGAGTACGGGCGTCGATTAGGGGATTGATTTATCATGTCTAGATGAGATGCGATAAATCAATCCCTGACAGATCGACTACTACCCGTCGATCCGGCGGTTAGTGTAGACATGGCCTAGTATTGGGAGATCAGGCTCAGAGGGAGTAGAAGCCTCCTAGTCTGTTGCTGGGCAGGCTTGTGGTAGGCCAAGCAGCTGTAAAGCCCATATATAGCTGGAAACGGATCACAAATAAAGAACACGGGTGTTGCACCAGACTGAAGTGCCCCTGATTCATGGAGGAGAGGGCCCAAGGGGCAAAATCCAGAGGGGTGCAGTGTGTACCCCATTACAACCATAAATTCCTCTATTAAATCCAAAGACAAACTTATAAAATTACTCTAAACATGTCTAAAAAACCTAAATAATAAGCAATGTATCCAAACAGTAACATAACATTATACTACTCTAAAACATGTATAAGTATTTGATCAAGATACTTACAAATGGGCTAAAAGTAAGGAGTGCTTAGACCCACATTGGTCGGCTCCAGCTTGGTCAGGCAGATATTAGCAGTGAACCCTTTAAGAATTTACTATTTATATCTTTAACAAACAAGTTATATCACTTCCAATTACTGACTTCAGCAAAAGACAATTGGAGACAGTTCACCCTTATTTCCAGCCTTAATCCAGGTAAGATTTACAACCTCCTTTCTTCCCAAAGCCTTTCCTCTCTCCTCCTTGCTGTCCAACAGTTTTCCCATTGCACCTGGGTTCACACAGGCGTTAACATTGGTTTGTGGGCTGGTGAAGGGAAGGGTTGGCTCATTTAAAGACAGAATCTCTTTGTTTTATTTAAAGCCATCTACAGCTTCCCCTGTTGGTCAGAGGCCTTCTGTTTAGAAACTTCCCTTTATCTCACTAGTTGTTCTTTGAACCAGACGTCCTCCCTACTTTAGTCCTTCTGGCCTTATCACTTAAGCTAACTTCAATTCTTTAATTTTGTACTTATCCTACACCCACCTCCTGGCTGAGGTTATGGCTACCAGGAACGCAACCTTCATAAATAAGCGAGACACGGAACATGTAGACAGAGGTTCCAGGGGTGGCTTTGTGAGCACCAAAAGAACAAAGCGTAGGCCCCACTGAGGAGCAGAAAGGTTCTAACTCAGCCCTTCCAGAATCAGGCAGTCAGCAGGTAAACAAAAATTGAGTTCCCATATGAAGGTAAGTGGTATGCACTGATAGGTGCCAGGTCAACTCATAAAGAGCTGATGGAAAGACCAGCTGCTTTGACGAAAAGAAGATAGTCAAGAATAAGGGGAATACCTGCAGCTTCTGGGGATATAAGTTGCTGTGCCCAGACAGAGAAACACTTCCACTTGGCTAAGTAGCCTTTCCTAGTGGAATCTTTTCAACTATTAGTAAGGATGCTTTGCATGGCTTCAGAGCAGAAATGTTCCAGAGTTGATGCCCATCCAAAAACCCATGCTTGAGATGGAGCGCTTGGGGGTTGGAATGCTTGATTCTGCCCTTCCCCTGGGTCAGGGTATTGGAAAAGGGCTGAATATTGATCTATGACAAAGATGACAGGAGTATGAGACTCGGGAATCAAAACTGTCTGGTCCAGTTGCGGGCAATGACGATGACTCGTGTCTTGTCCTGATGAATCTTCTGCAAGACTCAAAATAGGAGTGGTAAGGGAGGGAAGGCCTAGTTCAGATGATCTGACCGCAGAAGGAGAGTGTCCCCCTACAAATGAAGCCCTAGGGAGCCTCTGGAGCACTATATGTTTACACTTCCTGGTTGTTTGAGAGGTGAACAGGTCTGTGGTGGGGGTTCTCCATACAGCAAAAATATTGTTTATCATGGAGTCATGTAGCTCCCACTCATGGTTGATAGCAAAGCGTCTGCTGAGCATGACCATTAGCTCATTTTGATTCCCTGCAAGGTAAGCTGCCAAAAGCCTGATCTGATTGCTGATGCACCAATTCCATGGATTGACTGCTTCTGCACATGGGGATGGATCTCACTGCTCCCTGCTTGTTGATGTAAAAGATGGTTGTCATATTGTTCGATATTACCAAGACATGGGGACATTGTATGAATAGGAGAAAGGCTTTGCAAGCCTCTGATTGTCCACAATTCCATAATGTTCATATACATCCTGGTCTCTCAGGATGTTCAAGAGCCCTGTGCTGTATGACTGTCCATCTGGGCTCCCCAGCCTAAGAGGGAGACATCTGTAATGATCACTGTGCCTGGTGAGAGGAAAGGAAGGGAACACCTACGCATATTTGGTGGGATCCTTCCACCACAGTAGAGATGATTACTGTGGTGGGAACTATTACTCTTGTGTTCATGGACAGTTTGTTTGATGAGTCCACTGTCTGAAGCCATGCCTGTAGACAGCAAAGATGGAGTCTGTCAAGTGATGTGATGTAAGTGCATGAAGCCGTATCTGCCGAGAGAGAGAGAGAAATTTTGGTTGATGTTCAAGGGCTGTTTGTGACCTGATCCATAAGGTCATTCATTGCTTGGAACCTGTCCATTGGCAGGTAAGCCCTTGCCGTGACTCAATCTAGGGACACCTGGACAAAGTCTAAAGTCAGTGTTGATATTAGGCCAGCAGGCACTGCCTTCAAAATTCTCCAACTCTGGGTGCATGCAGCGCATGTGTACCCACAGTGGAATACACAGAAGGGCCAGCAATTGCAGAAGAATCTGTTATTGGATGGAAGAGTACAAGGGAACAATGGGACAACACAACTCAGTATGCCGGACAGTGGTCTTAGCACACCAACAGCCTAACCTTAGTCAATTTTTTTGTAGGCCTCGGCAAAGGAGTTTTAAGGAGGCATTTGTAGGAGGATAATGAGGTAGCTTTGTAGATGTTTACGGGGAGCTCCTCCTAAGCCTGAGGGGCAGCATAGGAGAAAGCATGAATATGTTTGTTTGAAAATCAGAATGGATATAAGCAGGGCAAGACAGCATTTGTCAACGCCACACAGAAGGATGTGGCAATAATCAAGAGAACGTGGATGACAGTTTTAGCTCTTTGGGTGGAGAGAAAAAGGCCTTATCTTAGAGATGTTATGCAGAAAGATTTAGCAAGATTAAAACATAGTCTGGATGCAAGGACTTAGACAGGGGTTTGAGTCGAAGATGATGCCCACGTAATGGGCCCAAGTGACAGGCGGGCAATGGTGTTGTCATAGAATCATAGAATGTCACGATTGGAAGGTACCTCAGGAGATATCTAGTCCAACCCCCTGCTCAAAGCAGGACCAATCCCCAACTAAATCCATAGTGATCAAGTAAGCAGGCAGTAAGGAGGACATGGGGGGAAGGTCAGGAGCTGTTTTAGCCACGTTGAGCTTGAGCTGATGGCTAGATATCCACAAGGAGCTGTCAGAGACAGGCCAAGATTTCAGTCTGGACAGGAGGAGACATGCCTGGAGCAAAGGTAGAGCTGAGAGTCATCAGCATCCAGATGGTAGTTGAACTTGTATTTGTGGATGAGATTACCCTGTATAGACGTGTAGAGGGAGAAGTGGACCAAGGGCAGAGCCATATGGAGCCACCATATAATGTTGGAGTGCAGCTGAGGATCCCACTCCAAAGGGCATGTTGAATGTGTGACTAAAGACGTAGGAGGAGAACCAGGAAGGGGCAAAATCACCAAAGCCAAGGGAGGACAGGATTTCCAAAAGAAGAGCATGGTTGATAGTGCCAAAGGTGGCTGACAGATTGAGGAGCTTTGTCTAGGAAGAGGTTATTAGAGACTATGGCAAGAGTGCTTTCAGTGTAATATAAGGGCGGAAGCCAGATTGGAGAGGGCCTAGGATGGAACTCCAGACAGCAAGTTCTACACTTTGTTTTAGGACGATAGACAAGATGATCAACAGTGGTCTCTGCTGGCCTTGATAATCTATTATTTTAGACAGTGTGTTCAATGAGCTTTATAGATGGAAGGGAAATGGGGCAGTAGTTGGAGACACAAGTGGAGTCAAGCGAGAGTTTTTTAAAATAGGAAAGGCTAAAGCATGTTTGTATTGCGAGAGGAAAGAGCACGAGGAGAGTGAGAAATTATGGAGAAAAGTGAAAGTTGGTGCGAGGAAAATCAGGACATGGGATGGGATCAGGGCAAGTGGAGACATTAGAGGTGTGTAGATAATAGAACATTTATGCTTCTGTTCCTGCAGCTCCCTCTGCTGTGACCCTCACAACACGGCATCTTGAAGGGTGGTACAGGGTTACTCATTTTCCCCTTAGATGGATTTTTTTTCATTTTAGGACTGGTGCCTGGGGAATAGCTATTTGTGAGTTTTACAGTAAACAAAAATTATGCTGCTCATGGCAGGGAGTGCTGAGTCCAGGTGAAACCCAACAGCAACTCCTGGATTCAACCTCATTATCAGTATTCAATAGAGAACAAGATGTCACATAAATGGCCAGCTCCATGCCATGTTTAGAGGCAAAGCTGTTCTACAGCCATTCCCAAAGAGAAATGAGAATCAGGCTGTGAGGCTCCTTGGAACCTGCAACACAGACAGCAGTGGTCACACTTGGCATAGTACAGGGTCTTTATTCAACAATGGGAGGCAAGGGAAAGGGAGGAGGCAGTGCAACCTTCATGCACCTCCTTACACAAAAGCCAGGAGAAGAGTTTCCTCTGAAGCCGTTCAGGTTCTGCATTTGGATGAAGAGTATGGGCCCTCCAGGCCAGACCAGGTGGGAGACAGGCTTTCCCTTGTCTAGGAAGCTCCCACCCTAAGCATGTGGCCACCAGCAGCTATGCACAAACCCTCCAGCACGGAATAAAACCAGATGGAGGAGACAGCCTGGAGCTCACAGGAGGGGAGAGCCCACCCACAAATCTCTCTGCTGGGGATGATGAGTGGAGGCTTGAGGGGCTCTGACAGGCATGGAAGGAAATCCTCTAGTGGCAATTGACAAGAAAAATGCTGGTGTTGTGTGGTCAGCCAGGATGAGGCTCCTCTCTGCTCATCTCTGGTATGGATGCATTGAGGCAGATTTGATGTTGGTCTTTATGCCACTGGGTATCTTACCTAGAGAAGAAAAAGGAGTCATGCAGTCACTTGAAAAGAGAAAGGGTCTATGCAGGACAGCACCACATCAGTGCAGAAATAGCCCTATTGGGAGCCATTCAGTCCCAACCCCAGGCTCCAGGGCAGGACGGTTAGAACATAAGAATGGACACACTGGGTTAAACCAATGGTCCATCTAGCCCAGTATCCTGTCTGCCGACAGTGGCCAATGCCAGGTGCCCCAGAGGGAATGATCAGAACAGGGCCATTATCAGGTGATGCTCTCCTGTCATCCAGTTCCAGCTTCGCTCCCATCCTAAAAAAACTCTTCCCTCTTCCTTACGGGTTACACCCTTCCTCACATTTGCAGGCAGGGAGGTTTGCTACCACTGGTCAGTACTTTGGCTAAGCCATACATTATAATTTGTTCTTCTACAGCACTTGCCACTTCACAAGGATCTGAGAGCATTAATGACTAACACTACACTCGGTCTTCCTCCATGTTAATTTAGGGTTAAGGCTGCTGCTCAAAGGTATTTTCCATCAACACTATCATTGCACATCCAGGACCTCACCAGTAGGCAGAGTTACATCCACGCTAGCCTCAGTTAATACCTCCTTCCCCAAACATCATACCCACCATCCCTGGATTCTCTGGCAGCTTCAAGAATAATTTAGAAAATTGAGGTTTTTAGTGAACTAAATAGGCGCATGCGTAATTCAATCAGCTCAGCTTTCCTTATGATATTTAATTCAGTTGTTTCTGGGCTGCCCTAAATTCAGTGTTGTGTGCTACAGAATTCTGTATTGACACTACATTGTCATTTCATTGCCAAAGCTGGGGGTGGAAGTGGAGGTGTTAGCAGCTGGGCCCCCCACACCCTTGGAGTAACACATTAACTTGAGGTTTCTGCTAACAGGACCAACCATGAAATCGCTAACAACGCTGTCATTTACACTGTCATTGTCAGGATTCATAATTTATCACCCCACTGAGATAAATGAGGCCATTCTACCTCTCTGGGCCATTGTTTCAGACTGTTTGCTGACCCCGGCAGACACACTGCACTGGGTATGCTGGGTTATATTTCAAAGGATTCCTTCACAACCCTAAGGGCTAGAAATGTGCGTTTTGAATAAAGCTGAGTTTCTGGAAGACACTTACACATCACAGATCCATGGGCCTGGAGTGGATCCTAGCACCAAACTTAGCCAGGGTCTGCACCTACGTAACTCCCTGCTGCTTTGAGCATCCACAGCACTCACGTTCTATTGCTCGGAGTCATGCCAAGGAGTGCCTTCCTGCTGACTTCGGCATTTCTGGCTAATGACCGATATGACAATCAAGGTCCAGACACCCCGGGGCAGAAGGGGAGTGAGGCAGTGATTTACAGAACAAGAATACCGCATGCAAAGTATATTGAGTAACGTCTTCTATCACAGCCTGTCGTGTTCTGAACGTGGTAGTCATAATGAAATAGGTATACAAACTGGTTATGACTCTAAGTATTTTTATCTATAGAAGAGTGTGCTAATAACCTGTACTACAACTTCAGCTCCACCTCACAGCAAGGAAGGGCACCTCCTAAGGCAAGTGGCTCCATGTAATCATCATGGTCCAGCCCAGGAACAGATAATGAAGAATGATGACAGTTAATGGGGAGACACATGAGACATCCCCTGCTATCACCTCAAGAGGGAATTTCCCCAATCTTAATAACCACGAGTCACCATGGTTTTGGGGGAGATCCCCTTAAAAAGGAGGCTTTCATCCAGAAACCGAGGGACACTTCTAGGCAGGAAGCTGTCAGTGAATGCCAGGTTCCACCCGTGTATTAAGAGAATATAGGTTCATTTCACAGTTTGTGTCCCTTTGTTGACTCCAGCTCTGAGTTAGTATTTTATGGCAATTTGGATCGTATTATGGGTTAACCCAGATCCCCAAGATACCGAAGTCTGCTCAGCTACACCCTGGCGTCCTCCACAATCCCACATCCTGGCAATTATTGTAACTCCGCATGTACGGTTATTTAGCCAGGTCTAAAGTTGTGCGAGTATCAGAGCCATGACAAACTGAATTCTTCTGTTAAGAAAACAGCATCAAATGGAAATAAGATGCAAACAGTGAGGGTAACTAACCTCGAGAACAGGTTCCCAAGGGACATAAGCAAGTTCTCCATCACCTGGTATCTCATGACAGAATTTCTGTCTAAAAGATCTGCTCTAGCTCAGCCACAGGGTACTGGGCTGGAGATAGGAGTCTCTGGCCTGTGCTACACAGGAGGTCAGATTAGATGGTCATAATGGTCCTTTTTAGCCTGAACACCATGAATCTGTGAACAGTTCCATAATATCTAGATTTTAATAATGAGAGGTGTCCCTCAAAGCCAGGTCTCTCCACTTCCATGCTACCTATGCTCTGCTCTCCCTGTCCTGAGCCCCCACCTTGCCCCAAAGAGGTCTCTATCAAAGCCAGGTTTCCCCAGCTCCATACCGCGTATCCCTCTGCTCTTAGAGCGAGCTCTCCCCAGCAGCACAGCGAGCGTGGTGGTTGGGGCAGGACTGCTGATGTGCCTCTTTTTTTCCCCACACACCAAGCACTCTTGGGTGTTCTTATTTACCTGGCTGGCCTGCCTGTGACATCTGCACTCCTCCAAGCATTGGCTGCTGTTGGCTAGAAGCACCTGACATCTGGACCTGCTGGATGCCTGAAGCCCCTGCTATGATGGCACCGGTAGCTGGCTGACTTGCTTGGACAGGTCCCCCTGAGCCTGGAGGCCTCCGGTTCGACAGCCCTTTTCCAAATGCCACGGCTGCCACCAGTGCATTGGTATCAGCAGGGTTAAAAGTCTGCTTGTTCTGCCGTAAACCTGCAGGGAAAGAGAAGATTTCTGGAGCATTTCAACAGCCAAGCCCATTGCACACTTCCCAGGAGACAACCTGGGCTCACTACTGTCCTGACTCTGTAACAATGAACTTGGTGAGGATACCAGCAGATGAAACTGAATAAGGATGGGCCAGCGTGCTAGTGGCACTCAGGAGACTGGGGCTCTATACCCCTCAAGGACTCCTTGTGTGACCTTGTGCAAGTCAGTCTCTGTGCCTCAGTTCCCAATCTGTAAAACAGAGACAATAGCCCTGCCCTGCCTTACTAGGGTGTATGATGGTAAGTTCACTAAAGACTGTGAGGTGCTCAGACACTATGGGACATCTGCGATACACCCTTGAGGCCCCTTTCTCCAAGATACCATGCTGTGGACTGGCAGATAACAATGGAATAAGAAGGCCCAGCCTACCCAGGCTGTTGGAAAATCAAACCTACTTTCAAGAACTGAACATACGTGGGTTCAGGTAACAGGGTCATGCTGTGCGTGATCAGTCCATGTTGGCCATGGATACTGGAAATACCTAAGATCTGTTTTTAAAAACAGTAGATTTCCTGTATAGATAAAAACTAATTTCCCCATGCTAATTTCCCTCTACTGTTACTCACACCTTCTTGTCAATTGTTTGAAATGGGCCACTCTCATTACCACTACAAAAGTGATTTTTCCTCCTGTTGATAATAGCTCATTTCCACTTTTAATTCAATTGTCTCAGAACTGACCCCCTCACTTGATAAGGAAACTCCCATCTTTTCATGTAAACTTTGAAATGGGCCACCCTGATTACCACTACAAAATTTGTTAGTCTCTAAAGTATATATTCTGCCTACTGTATTTTCCACTCCATGCATCTGTAGTAGGCAGAATATATATACATAGTACATTTATTTGGGCATAAGGTGCACAAGCACTCCTCGTTGTTTTAATTTTAGAACTGAGACTCCTAATGGCATATAAAATGGTTATTTGCCTGTTCAGTAACTGCTGCCCTTCACCATGTGCTGCACAAGTCCATTCCACTTCAGGGTGAGCACGTGTCTTCAAGTGCACCAAAGCCAGAGCTCTTTTTCCCATACCAGTACCCATAAAGCAGCGCATGCACTATCCACATGCTTATAATAAAATGAAATAATAATTGGAGATATACCCATCTCCTAGAACTGGAAGGGACCTTGAAAGGTCATGGAGTCCAGCCCCCTGCCTTCACTAGCAGGACCAATACTGATTTTTGCCCCAGATCCTTAAGTGGCCCCCTCAAGAATTGAATTCACAACCCTGGGTTTAGCAGGCCAATGTGCAAACCACTGAGCTATCCCTCCCCTATCCTTGTGTTGCTTGCCAATGGTATAAAGATGTAGACCTGACTTGACCTGACCTGACCTTCCCTCAGTTCCTTCTTACTCGAAAACAGTAAGTTGGAGTCTAATATAGAGGGTAGGAGGGTGGGTCATGGAATAGATGTGTGCAATACAGCTCAAAGAACAATTGTTACAGAACAGGTGAGTAACTTCTTTTTTTTCTTCCTTCAAGTGATTGCTCATGTCCATTCCACTTCAGGTGCAGTGCAGAAAGGAGGAAGGTTTCAGAGTCTATCTGAACAAGAACTGCAATACAACTCATCCAAATATGACATCTTCCCTTGATGCTTGCACTTAGGATGGAAGAATCCCATTCGCTGTTACAGACTAGGGACTCAAGTATCAGAGGGGTAGCCGTGTTAGTCTGGATCTGTAAAAGCAGCAAAGAATCCTGTGGCACCTTATAGACTAACAGACGTTTTGGAGCATGAGCTTTCGTGGGTGAATACCCACTTCTTCAGATGCAAGATGCATCTGAAGAAGTGGGTATTCACCCATGAAAGCTCATGCTCCAAAACGTCTGTTAGTCTATAAGGTGCCACAGGATTCTAGACTAGGGACTGAATGGCTAGGAAGCAGTTCTGCAGAAAAGGACCTAGGGGTTACAGTGGACGAGAAGCTGGATATGAGTCAACAGTGTGCCTTTGTTAGCAAGAAGGCTAACTGCATTTTGTGCTGTATAAGTAGTAGCATTGCCAGCAGATCGAGAGATGTGATCATTCCCCTCTATTCAACATTGGTGAGGCTTCATCTGGAGTACTGTGTCCAGTTTTGGGTCCCATACTACAAGGAGGATGTGGAAAAATTGCAAAGAGTCCAGCGGAGGGCAACAAACATGATTAGGGGTCTGGAGCACATGACTATGAGGAGAGGCTGAGGGGACTGGGATTGTTTAGTCTGCAGAAGAGGAGAATGAGGTAGGATTTGATAGCTGCTTGCAACTACCTGAAAGGGGGTTCCAAAGAGGATGGATCTAGACTGTTCTCAGTGGTGGCAGATGACAGAACAAGGAGTAATGATCCCAAATTGCAGTGGGGGAGATTTAGGTTGGATATTAAGAAAAACTTTTTCAGTAGGAGGGTGGTGAAGCACTGGAATGGGTTACCTAGGGAGGTGGTGGAATCCCCTTCCTAAAAGGATTTTAAGATTAGGCTTGACAAAGCCCTGGCTGGGATGATTTAGTTGGGAATTGGTCCTGCTTTGAGCAGGGGGTTGGACTGGATGGCCTCCTGAGGTCCCTTCCAACGCTGATATTCTATGATTCTATGAAAATATTATGACTCGGGTACATATTTTCATATCCAGGTTGTAGCCCTGCAAACGTCATTTATGGGCACCTTACCCAAGGAATGCAGCTGATGCTGCTTGAGCTCTTGTAGAAATGAAGGTTACCCACTTGTAACTGGAGCTCTTCAAGATGGACTCTGCATATTGCCCCTCATGGGATATGTTGAGTAACCTGGGCTATCACTAGCTCTATACTGAATAGGCTAGCCAATTTAGTCAATTTTATATATTGTCTTTAGGAAACAACAAAGGTTATTGAGATTCGCAGTGTCAAGAGGAAACCACACAACAAAGGTGCTGCCATCTGGGAACTGGTTATCCTAAGAGCTTTGATTTCTTAGATCAGTGGAAATTATACCAGAGCTAAAACACAGAATTCAGCTGAGTGAAGCCAATGTTTGTTTTTACTTGGGTACACACCTGCTAAACCACAGCACACATGCTACAATCCTCTGACAGACCCTGCTCAGGGAAGAAGCTCAGGCTTCACCATGATGAGAGTGGGTTCCTCCACCTCTTACTGTAATAGTGACATCGGACGCCTCCAAAACAGGTTGGAGAGTGTGTCAACAATCTACTACCATAAATATGTATTTGGTGTTTAAACTTCATGAAAACTATGGGATATTATAAGCATTATTTTCACTTATCTGTATCCTGTTATAATGTAATGGCAAACATTTACATTCTCATTTATTTAGTGGCAGAGGTATGACAAAGACGCCTTGTATAATGCAAACAAAGCATTTTAGCAGGAAAGTACTAATTAGTGTGCATTTGAAGGCAAGTGGTAATTGTGTGTGATAATCAGCGATCCAAGACCCTAAATAGACTCTGGGTGGTGACCCTGTCAGTTTGCTTTCTGTAAGAAGCAGCCGTAAGTATGGATTCAGGGAAAGATTCTGCATCCCTGGCCTGTTTGGACTGGATGCAAAGCAGGGGACCCAGAGAATCTGGCACCTTGAAAAGACCATTGGGAAGCTGGCAGTTTGTTACATCGCTGCCATCGTTTGGAGTTACCAGACTGTGGGTATGTCTACACTATGGGATTATTCCGATTTTACATAAACCGGTTTTGTAAAACAGATTGTATAAAGTCGAGTGCACGCGGCCACACTAAGCACATTAATTCGGCGGTGTGCGTCCATGGTCCGAGGCTAGGGTCGATTTCTGGAGCGTTGCACTGTGGGTAGCTATTCCGTAGCTATCCCATAGTTCTCGCAGTCTCCCCCGCCCCTTAGAATTCTGGGTTGAGATCCCAGTGCCTGATGGGGCAAAAATCATTGTCGCAGGTGGTTCTGGGTAAATGTCGTCAGTCATTCCTTCCTCCGGGAAAACAATGGCAGACAATCATTTCGCACCCTTTTTCCCTGGATTGCCCTGGCAGATGCCATAACAAGGCAACCATGGAGCCCATTCAGCTTTTTTTTACTGTCACCGTATGTGTACTGGATGCCGCTGACAGAGGCGATACTGCAGCACTACACAGCAGCATTCATTTGCCTTTGCATGATAACAGAGATGGTTATCAGTCGTTCTGTACCGTCTGCTGTGCCATTTGAGATGACAGTTATCTGTCGTTCTGTACTGTCTGCTGCTGTCATGGGTGCCCCTGGCTGAGGTCAGCTGGGGGCACAAAGACAAAAATGGGATGACTTCCTGAGTCAATCCCTCCTTTATGGTATCTAAAAATAGAGTCAGTCCTACCTAGAATGTGGGGGAAGTGTACTAGAGAACCAGAGAGCACAGCTGCTCTGTGTCAGATCCCGCAGAAATGATGAGCTGCATGCCATTCACGGGGGGTGCCCCTGCAACAACCCCACCCATTGCTTCCCTCCTCCCCCAACCTTCCTGGGCTACTGTGGCAGTGTCCCCCCCCCATTTGTGTCATGAAGTTATAAAGAATGAAGGAATAAGAAACGCTGACTTGTTAGTGAGATAAAATGATGGGGAGGCAGCCTCCAACTGCTATTAGTCCAGGCAGGACATTAAGCGGTGTGGGGGAGAGGAGCCCAGCATCCCACTACAATGATAGTCCAGGCAGTACAGAATCTTTTCTTTACACATGAAAGGGAGGGGGCTGATGGAGCTCAGCCCCCAATTGCTATGATGAAGACAGTTACCAGCCGTTCTGTACCATCTACTGGGAATGACCGGGAGTCATTCCTATTTTTACCTAGGCGCTCCCAACCGACCTCACCTGAGGCCAGCCAGGAGCACTCAGCAGATAGCAAGCATATTGTATCGTCTGCCACCGGGGAAGGAAGAGGAGTGGATACTGCTCTTTACTGCCGCAGCATTGCGTCTACCAGCAGCATTCAGTAGACATAGGGTGACACTGAAAAAAGTCAAGAAATGATTTTTTTCCCTTTTCTTTCAAGGGAGGGGGGAGCGTGGAAGGGGGTACATTGACGAGCTATACCCTGAACCACCCCGGACAATGTGTTTGACCCTACAGGCATTGGGAGCTCAGCCAAGAATGCAAATACTTTTTGGAGACTGCTGGGGACTGTGGGATAGCTGGAGTCCTCGGCACCCCCTCCCTCCCTCCATGAGCGTCCATTTGATTCTTTGGCTTTCCGTTACGCTTGTCACACAGCACTGTGCTGTGGACTCTGTATCATAGCCTGGAGATTTTTTTCAAATGCTTTGGCATTTCATCTTCTGTAACGGAGCTGTGATAGAACAGATTTGTCTCCCCATACAGCGATCAGATCCAGTATCTCCCGTACGGTCCACGCTGGAGCTCTTTTTGGATTTGGGACTGCATGGCCACCCGTGCTGATCTGCGCTCCACGCTTGGCAAACAGGAAATGAAATTCAAAAGTTCGCGGGGCTTTTCCTGTCTACCTGGCCAGTGCATCCAGTTCAGATTGCTGTCCAGAGCGGTCACAATGGTGCACTGTGGGATACCGCCCGGAGGCCAATACCATCAATTTGCAGCTACACTAACCCTAATCCGATATGGTAATACCGATTTTAGCGCTACTCCTCTCGTTGGGGAGGAGTACAGAAACCGATATAAAGAGCCCTTTATGTTGATATAAAGGGCCTCGTGTGGACGGATACAGCGTTAAATCGGTTTAACGCTGCTAAAATCGGTTTAAACGCGTAGTGTAGACTAGGCCTGTGACTACACCATGATAGAAGGAACGCAAGAGGTGAAGTGCTTGATTTTGATGGATATTTTGGATTCTTTAGATACATTACATTGGTATGATACAGGGCTATTATGTTTTGAGGCTGCGGATCCTTAGCCAACGTTGGACCCACACTGAATTCACAAACCAAGGGATCTGATGAATAACCGGAAATGGGCAATCTTTTCCAGCTCTGAGATGTTTCATTCTGGCTTTCCGTTTGCTTGAACCGATGTCCCCAGGTCCAATGTGATGTCAGGGCGTTTAAGTCCTGTGTCCTGAATGGTCTCAGTAGAGGGCTGTACCCTTCTTGCAATGGGGTCTGAATCTTTAGCTACTGAATGCTTGGTTGCCTTGGAACTAGAGCTCAGTGCAGAGGTTGATGCCTTTGGCGTAACCAACTTCCTCAATCTGGAAATGCCCGGGGCTGATTCAGGCCACCTGTTCTTTCCCTCAGATAATTCTGATACCCCTCCAATCCCGAAGGGGTAACAGTCAAAACTTCTTGTAATAAGAGGGCTTGAAATGTTTTGTCTCTCCTGCTGGACATGGGGAGTGAATGTGCAACAGACAGCACAACACGAAGGACGGTGTCTTTTCTCTAGGCATTTAAAGCACATGGAGTGGGCATCCAGAGCTAGGAAACCCACGGAGCATAAAGCGCATCTTTTAAAGCCACACTTCTTTGTCTTCGGCCCCACCATAGACATTGGTACTGGCACTAGATACTAAAACCGAGACTAATGCTATTTACTATGAACTACTGGCTAACAAACTAAACGTACTAAACTGTCTGACTATCCTAAGAGAATAAAGGCACTTATCAAAGCTATTACAGATCCACAAGATCCGGAGAAGGACCATATCCATCCCCAGCGCTTCAGTTGGAAGGAAATGTAAAAGCAGCAAAGAATCCTGTGGCACTTTATAGACTAACAAACGTTTTGAAGCATGAGCTTTCATGGGTGAATACCCACTTCGTCAGATGCATGTAGTGGAAATTTCCAAGGGCAGGTATATATATGCAAGCAAGCTAGAGATGATGAGGTTAGTTCAATCAGGAAGGATGAGGCCCTGTTCCAGCAGTTGAGGTGTGAAAACCAAGGGAGGAGAAACTGGTTTTGTAGTTGGCAAGCCATTCACAGTCTTTGTTTAATCCTGAGCTGATGGTGTCCTGAGCTGATGGTGAGCTTTGTTTAATCCTGAGCTGATGGTGATTCAGAAAGATTTGAGAGCCTGGATTGACGCCTGGTCCCTCTTAGGACTAAGAGGGACCAGACGTCAATCCAGGCTCTTCAAATCTTTCTGAATCATCATCAGCTCAGGATTAAACAAAGACTGTGAATGGCCTGCCAACTACAAAACCAGTTTCTCCTCCCTTGGTTTTCACACCTCAACTGCTAGAACAGGGCCTCATCCTCCCTGATTGAACTAACCTCATTATCTCTAGCTTGCTTGCATATATATATCTATCTATATCTATATCTATATCTATATCTGCCCCTGGAAATTTCCACTACATGTATCTGACGAAGTGGGTATTCACCCACGAAAGCTCATGCTCCAAAACGTCTGTTAGTCTATAAGGTGCCACAGGATTCTTTGCTGCTTTTACAGATCCAGACTAACAAGGCTACCCCTCTGATACTTGGAAGGAAATGAGATGGTTGGGTTGTGCTGTCTCTTTGTGCTAATATTTTTGTTTCCCTTTTATCTAAACCAACCTAGTGCTGTGTCTGAACTGAAGTAATTGTTAACTCCAGTTAAAGTAGTGAACTGCGATTTTGTCTCTTCAGAGGAGCAACAAACTTGTCCCCAGAGAGGGCTGAGCAGTTCAGGACAGATGGTTCTGGGGTGCTTTGGGGCTGGGGCGTGTTGAGGTCACCCTTCAAGTAGTAACCGAGGCTAGGGAAGACTGGGGGAGGGGAGGGCCTGCTGGAGTCAGATCGCTGAATCAGGGCTGCAGAGCACACACCACTCAGGGCACTGCATGCTTGTCTGGTGGCTGTTGTTCTGCAGGCTGAGAGTCACAGCAGCAGAGCAGAGTTACAGGGCCTCTCACTGGCCTGGGTGGAACCCCAAAATGTGACAGCCCCTAATAATGAGTCGATAACAGCAAAGCAAATACCTTAGCCCCCCTCACCCCCACCCTACATTCTGGGCTTCCCAGGGTGTCCTGTCTGTTACACATCTGTCTTGGTTAGATGGTAAGCCCTCTGAAGAAGAGAAAACCTGTATTTTGGATTTTGGACAGCACCACTCACAGCATCAGCACAGAAAAAACAAGAAATAGCAGCCTGCATGGAGCGGTGCTGTTTATGCAGACAGAAGCATGGCTGGAGATAAAATGCAAGGGTGCTCAACACTGTGTCACCCAAAGTGAGTCAGAGCAGGCTGTTGCATGTCTTGAAACATAGGGCATGAACAAGCCTAGGGCAAGGCTACCAGCTGGCACATTCTTGACTCATTCAAAACATGGCTAAGGGGTTTCTTGTTTTCTCCTGTATTTGCATTGTCATTCTAATTACTTTATGCTGATTAAGATACTGTGTGGGGAAACTCCAGGAGCAGCATTTAGGGTCACCTAGAGGGATATAAAGTGAAGTTGCAGAGATGGCCAGAATGACATTCCTGATGGGATCAGAACTCACCTGAATGATGCTAGTTTGGATCAATTAGATTTCCCTAAAGCAAAGAATAGCTATTGCCTGGCACAAAGGAAACTCATCTCATGCCGTCTGGATTCCTTTCTAAAAAATGGCTCTTCTGGCTCAGCCTCTCTTCCCCCCACCCACCCCGAACTCTTTTCCCATAAGGCCCTTCCGCTATCCCCAGGCTCTATGGTTTGTGTTCTACTTGGCCTCTCAAGCCTTCCCCCTGGACTCTCTAACCCACCTCCACCTTAGTGCCATACCTCCACTCTCAGACTCTCGCTCCTCCTTGCTGATTTTCTCCAGCAGATTTGAGCACATTTTGTTCAGGCTCTGGATCTGTTTCTGCAAAGTGAAAATTATGAGAAAATGCAAGGACACCTTCAGCATGGTACAAGACAGCAAGGTTAGCATATAAAATCTTTCCCAGCGGCTGTGTGACTGAATGAGGCATTTAGGGAGTCTGGATCCAATAAAAGGTTGGCGGGGAAGCCATGTGAACGACTGTGTACTCCTCATCTCTGCTGATCAAACAGCAGTTCCTACAGAATGGGAAGTGGTTATGGTGCTGTCACTGTAGGAGGAGGTGGAGCCCAATGGTCTGGGGCAGCTGGAGCAATCACAGAAGGGGAAAGGGAGAAGGGCCAAGAAGAAAAGCAAATTGCAACAAGGACAGAATGGCAGGCTGTAGCAACTCAGGAGCGAGACAGAGAAATGGGGAGCGTGCACCTGTTCTCTTCATTGAAGGTGGGTGCAGCACCTAGCTGTTCCTCCCCTACCTGTGCCACATCAGAGCTGATTCGAGTTGCATCTGTAATCAGCTGCTTCTCCTGCTCCTCCACCTCAGGGTCAGGCTTGGTACGGAGGTGGTCCGGCACCACCTCATGGCTGAAGACTGGCACACGCCCTTCTGTCTGTCGCTGGAACAATCAGAGAATCTACGATCAGAGCCCAACCCTCTAGCAGAGCAGTCACACAACTGGAGCAAAGAATGCTGGCTAGGAAGCTAGAGCCCTGCTAACAATTTGCTGTTGAGGGATTTTGATCTATAAAGCATTAAATGGTTTGGGTCCTATCTAATTAGGTTCTTACACTACGCTTGTCCTCATGGTATCCAAACATTCTAGGGGCTACCCGAGATCGCTCTTCTCTCCCACAGCGATGCCTGCCAGGACAGCCACATTTAGCTGGCATGCTTGTGCTAACAGCCCTCACATTTCAATATCGGGGGGGCCTGGGAGTTCTTAGTGGTGTGTCTTGGACTGTGGTATTTACTACACTGTTGGTCAGTTAGCCGAGGACATGATGCAAGATGCAGACTTTTTCTGGAGAGAGCATGGCTGAGGCTAAGTTCCTGGGCAGCCAGTGGGGAGGCCTGTCAGTACAGGGATGCTCTCTCTGGGGGGCCTTGGCTGCACGGTAACTGCATTTTCACAAAGTGGAACAAGGAATATAGACTGTACCAAAGTGCAAGTTGGAAGGTGAAACCTCTCCACAGAGCCACTCTGGGATGAGCCACCCCTCCCCCAAACTGTTCATCCCCCTCTTCCTTCTGTGGGAAGGCTGTGTGTGTTAAGCATTAGGAGGTTGTAGGTGAGTTGGAGATAGTGCCTGAAGCACATTCCAGCACTCCATGGGTATCTCTCATCAGAGCAAAGCTGCCAGGTTCTTACCATGATCTCCTCATCACGGTCTGGAGATAGCACCAGGGGGATGATGACCTGGTTGCGCATTAGGGGTGTCTTCTCATGCTTCAGCACTTTGTTCAGCGTGTTCAACTGGCCTGAGAGCAGCGCAAAACTGTCCAGTACTGAGGGCCTGGGAAGGGAAAGGGGATGAGTGAGACCTGGGAAGGGATGCAGGAGACAGAGAGAGCTCTCTCACAGCTCAGCCTCGGCTTGTCATCCACTCGTCTCTGCAAGACCCCCAGACCCAGGGGCAGAGCAGGCTGGAGGAGGAACAGTGATTTCTGGTATTTGTGAAAGAAGCCTGCCTCAAAGCAGGGACTAATAACTCCCCCTTTCCCTGTATGATGCCATGGGTAGCGCCATTCCCAGCACCACTGGAATAGAAAAGGGGGAGGAGGTGCCTGTAGGTTTTAAATTACATGCACAGAAAGAGATGCAGTTTTCCTCATCGCTCACTTCCCATTGTGATCCTTATGGCAGTGCCTGAGACACCCTTTTAAGTTCTACCCAGCACCTGGCACTAGGAGTAGAGAACGTGCTCATGGTTTGGCTGTTGAGATTAAGAGCCAACAAAGTAGATAATGTTTCAGGTGGGAAGTTTGCTTAATAAATACCATCAGCGAAGCCCCCTTCAACTTTCTTTGATTTCTTGGAGAAATCATCAAGGAGGTTCTGACAATTCTGCAGGCCTTTTACAATGCTGCATATAAACAGTGACTCTCTCCAATGTTTCACTGTGGTACCTTACATTAAAGAGAGACTCCATAGTTTAGTTAGCAGCTCAGCCATTTTGTCCTGAATGTCCTTCAGAAGGTGAATGTCATTATGTGATTGACGTCAAAAACCTCTATGCAAATGCATAGCAATGTCAAAAAACAAATGCAAGAGCTATGTTTGTGCAGAGGTCAGGTGGCATAGCTGGCAAGACCAAGAAACGTGGAACAAACAATTTACCTATCGTATAGTAAATGTGGGTTTTCAAGATGTCTTCTCCAAGTGGATCCCACTCAAGAAGTGCTTGGGGAGCCATGCACACAGTTTCATGCACTAGGCCCAAGCGCGTCATGTAAGATTCACATGGACAAAGATTCAAAGCAACAACTACGATTTTTACTGCCACACATAGGGTGGGGCTGTGGGGAAGGCCTGGGTAAGATACAGAGACAGATAGTGGCCCTAATCAGGAGTAGTAAAAGAATGAGATGGATCTGGTCTCTCTCAGATCTCAATGTGATTCTGTCTGTGGCTGGAATTAAGGATCTCAAGGCTCCGTTGACGTTCCCAATTTAACAAAGATCCCAGTCTCCCTTGGAATTGTACATGCCTCGGTTTGGTACCAAGGAGTTGCAGGCCAGTGCCGAACCAAGGATGCAGCTCAGAACTGAGGATAGATCATACAAGTCCTCATACATCCCCTCCACTAGAACCCCTTTGGAGGATGACTCCTAGTGGCATGGGCAGACAGATCTGAAGGCCATCTCTAGATAGGGATAAAATCCAACTGGATCTTTCCTTTCAGTGAACTCTCAGATCTGAGAATGATAAGAAAGCTGGCTGCACTGAGGCCTGACCAGATCCACCTGTCCGTGCCTTTGCATATTCATTCACAGATTCACAAATTCCAAGGCCAGAGGGGACCATTGTGATCATCTAGTCTGACCTCCTGTACAGCACAGGCTAGAAAACGGACCCAAAATAATTCCTAGAACACGTCTGCTAGATAAACATCCAATCTCGATTTAAAAATTGCCAGTGACAGAGAATTGACCAAGATGTTTGGTAAATTTTTTCAGTGATTAAATACTCTGTCAAAAATGTACACCTTATATCCAGTCTGAATTTGTCTAGATTGGATCAGCCATTGGATCGTGTTTGACCTTTCTCAGCTAGACTGGAGAGCCCATTATTAAATATTTTTCCCACGTCGGTATCGTACTTATAGTCTGTAAGTCAGTCCTTAACCTTCTCTTTGTTAAGATAAATAGATCGAGCTCTTTGGGTCAATCACTATAAGGCAGGTTTTCTAATCCTTTATTCGTTCTTGTGGCTCTTCTTTGACCCCTCTCCAATTTATCAACATCCTTCTTGAATTGTGGGCACTAGAACATAGTATTCCAGCAGCGGTCACAACAGTGAAAAAGAGAGAGGAAAAATACGACAAAGAATCCCGTTTCACCTTATAGACTAACAGAAGTATTGGCGCATGAGCTTTCGTGGGTGAATACCCACCTCCAGATGCATCTGACAAAGTGGGTATTCACCCATGAGAGCTCATGCTCCAATACTTCTGTTAGTCTATAAGGTGCCACAGGACTCTTTGTCACTTTTTACAGATCCAGACTAACACGGCTACCCCTCTGATAGAGGAAAAATAAACTCTTTTACTCCTATTTGAGATTCCCCTGTTTATTCATCCCAGGATAGCTCTTTTAGTCACAGTACTGGGCGCTCATGTTCCAATACTTATCCACTATGATTTTTTTCAGAGTCTCATAGACTCAAGGACCGGAAGGGACCTCGAGAGGTCATCAAGTCCAGTCCCCTGCCCTCATGGCAGGACCAAATACTGTCTAGACCATCCCTAATAGACATTTATCTAACGTACTCGTAAATATTTCCAGAGATGGAGATTCCACAGGCAATCTGTTCCAGTGTTTAACTACCCTGACAGTTAGGAACTTTTTCCTAATGTCCAACCTAAATCTCCCTTGCTGCAGTTTAAGCCCATTGCTTCTTGTTCTATCATTGGAGGCTAAGGTGAACAAGTTTTCTCCCTCCTCCTGATGACATCCTTTTAGATACCTGAAAACTGCTATCATGTCCCCTCTCAGTCTTCTCTTTTCCAAACTAAACAAACCCAATTCCTTCAGCCTTCCTTCATAGGTCATGTTCTCAAGACCTTTAATCATTCTTGTTGCTCTTCTCTGGACCCTCTCCAATTTCTCCAAATCTTTCTTAAAATGCGGTGCCCAGAACTGGACACAATACTCCACTTGAGGCCTAACCAGCGCAGAGTAAAGTGGAAGAATGACTTCTCGTGTCTTGTTTACAACACACCTGTTAATTCATCCCAGAATCACATTTGCTTTTTTTGCAACAGTATCACATTGTTGACTCATATTTAGTTTGTGGTCCACTATGACCTCTAGATCTCTTTCTGCCATATTCCTTCCTAGACAGTCTCTTCCCATTCTGTATGCGTGAAACTGATTGTTCCTTCCTAAGTGGAGCACTTTGCATTTATCTTTATTGAACTTCATCCTGTTTACCTCAGACCATTTCTCCAATTTGTTCAGATCATTTTGAATTTTGACCCTGTCCTCCAAAGCAGTTGCAATCCCTCCCAGTTTGGTATCATCTGCAAACTTAATAAGGGTACTTTCTATGCCAACATCTAAATTGTTGATGAAGATATTGAACAGAGCCGGTCCCAAAACAGACCCCTGCGGAACCCCACTTTTTATACCTTTCCAGCAGGATTGGGAGCCATTAATAACTACTCTCTGAGTACGGTTATCCAGCCAGTTATGCAACCACCTTATAGTAGCCCCATCTAAATTGTACTTTCCTAGTTTATCTATAAGAATATCATGCAAGACCGTATCAAATGCCTTACTAAAGTCTAGGTATATCACATCCACCGCTTCTCCCTTATCCATAAGGCTCGTTATCCTATCAAAGAATGGTAACAGATTAGTTTGACACGATTTGTTCTTTACAAATCCATGCTGGCTATTCCCTATCACCTTACCACCTTCCAAGTGTTTGCAGATTTCTTTAATTACTTGCTCCATTATCTTCCCTGGCACAGAAGTTAAACTAATTGGTCTGTAGTTTCCTGGGTTGTTTTTATTTCCCTTTTTATAGATGGGCACTATATTTGCCCCCCTCCAGTCTTCTGGAATCTCCTCCGTCTCCCATGATTTCCCAAAGATAATAGCTAGAGGCTCAGATACCTCTTCTATTAACTCCTTGAGTATTCTAGGATGCATTTCATCAGGCCCTGGTGACTTGCAGGCATCTAACTTTTCTAAGTGATTTTTTACTTGCTCTTTTTTTATTTTCTCTTCTAAACCTACCCTCTTCCCGTAAGCATTCACTATATTGGACATTCCTTCAGACTTCTCAGTGAAGACCGAAACAAAGAAGTCATTAAGCATCTCTGCCATTTCCAAGTCTCCCGTTACTGTTTCCCCTTCCTCACTGAGCAGTGGGCCTACCCTGTCCTTGGTCTTCCTCTTGCTTCTAATGTATTGATAAAAAGTCTTCTTGTTTCCCTTTATTCCCATAGCTAGTTTGAGCTCATTTTGTGCCTTTGCCTTTCTAATCTTGCCTCTGCATTCCTGTGTTATTTGCCTATATTCATCCTTTGTAATCTGACCTAGTTTCCATTTTTTATATGATGCCTTTTTATTTTGTAGGTCACGCAAGATCTCGTGGTTAAGCCAAGGTGGTCTTTTGCCACATTTTCTATCTTTCCTAACCATCGGAATAGCTTGCTTTTGGGTCCTTAATAGCGTCCCTTTGAAAAACTGCCAACTCTCCTCAGTTGTTTTTCCCCTCAGTCTTGATTCCCATGGGACCTTACCTATCAGCTCTCTGAGCTTACCAAAATCCGCCTTCCTGAAATCCATTGTCTCTATTTTGCTGTACTCCTTTCTACCCTTCCTTAGAATTGCAAACTCTATGATTTCATGATCACTTTCACCCAAGCTTCCTTCTACTTTCAAATTCTCAACGAGTTCCTCCCTATTTGTTAAAATCAGGTCTAGAACAGCTTCCCCCCAGTAGTTTTTTCAACTTTCTGAAATAAAAAGTTGTCTGCAATGCAGTCCAGGAACTTATTGGATAGTCTGTGCCCCGCGGTGTTATTTTCCCAACATATATCTGGATAGTTGAAGTCCCCGATCACCACCAAGTCACGGCTTCCCAGGATACAGTCCGCATCCTGTATTCTGTTCCCAGATGTATCCATTTAGCTTTATTAAAACACATTATTTGTTTGTGGTCAGCTTAACCAGGAGATCCAAATCACTCTAAATCAGTGAGCTGTTTTCTTCATTATTTACAACTTCCCCTAATTTTTGTGTCATATGCAAACTATCAGTAATGATGTTGTGTTTTCCTCCAGCTCACTGATACAAATGTTAAATAGCGTATGGCCAAAAACTAATCCCTGCAAGACACCATTGGAAACACATCCACTTGATGATGATTTACAATTACATTTTGAGACCTATCAGTTAGCCAGTTTTTAATCCATTCAATGTATGTCACACACAAATTTTATTTCCTTCTAGCTTTTTGTTTTGTTTTTTTCCAGGCAAAATGGTGTGCAGTACCAAGTCAAACACCTCACAGAAGTCTATCTATATTCGTCAACACAAATTCCTTTATCAACCAAACTTGCAATCTCATCAAACAGAGATGTTAAGTTAATTTGACAGGATCTATTTTCCATAAACCCATGTTCACTGGAATCAGTTACACTGCCTTCCTTTAATTCTTTATCAATCGAGTCCTATATATGGAAATACCCCTTCCTTTCCTTGTGGGTGGACACTCCTTTCCAGAAGGACTGACTCACAAGACAAGGTCACTGTAACGAAGTGGGAATGTTCTTGATGTGTTATTTGAATGCTGAGTGGGGAGTATTGACCTGGGAAGGTTGCAGGGGAGTTTTGCTGGGACCATCTGCATTGGGGAAGAGATGATACCTGAGCATGTGACATGAGAACCCAGGAGGGGGGTTGGAAGCCAGGTGACACCTCTGCCTGGGAAATTGGACAAAGGACCCAAAGGCTGGGGGAGGTGGTGGGGGGAGGCTGAGTAAGAGGCTGGAAGGAGTTTCAGTTTAGAGCTGACTGGAAAATGGAGGGGGGGCCCCAAAGGGGCTTCCCAACATGGCTGTGGCCTCCCTGGGGCCCCCAGATGGACCTAACTAAAGGGGGTCCCATTATCTGTACTGACAAGACCTGTTTTGGACTGTGTTCCTGTCGTCTAAATAAACCTTCTGTTTTACTGGCTGGCTGAGAGTCCTGGTGAATCACAGGAAGCCTTGTGTTCCCCCACACTCTGTGACAGTCACATCTCAGAGCACATGCAGTACTGAGTTGTGTAGAGTAATTCTATTCTTTCCAGGGTCTTACACCGTGCCCATCACCACGGCATCTGAATGTGTAAAATGTGGCAATTTTTAGAAGTGGGAAAAGTGGGGAGTTCACCCACCCGGAACTCAGAAACACCAGAAAGGATTGTGCTCAAACTCTCCTATGAAGTTAATCTCTGGGCAAAAACCAAACCTTGAAAATTTCAACCCCAAAGTTGAATTTTCACAGTTGAAAAGTCATGACAGCATATAGGGAGAGATGTATCTCCCTCAAGCACTTCAATACTGTGGTGATAGGCGCTGCATAAAAACCCTAGGACAAAGACCTAAACCGAGATTTAGAAATCAATTGCAATGCTGGACTAACAAGCAAGAAAACCACCCACATTAGATCAGATGACAGAACCAGACCCTTTCTAGCATGAAGAATATCGTGCACAACTATCCTTATATTCCCTAGAAGTTCTGTGGCCTGTGCTACACAAGAGGGTCGACTAGATAATCAGAGTGGTTCCTTCTGGCCTTAGAATCTATACAGAGCAAGGGAGGGTCCCTGCTTACTCCATTCCTGACTGGTTCTGAAGCACACTTTGCTCAGGAGCCAATACAAGGAGCAGGCACCTCTGTAGTTTGCACTTCTTCTACAAGGCTTGTGGCTGCTTCTTTGTTCAGAAGATCATCTGCCAAACCCAGTGTGTGGGCACCTTCCCTCCAAAATCACCTGATCATCATGTGGTAACACCAGCAATTGCTAACATGAAAAGTTAATATTAAGGAAAGTTTTGTTGGGTGGAGATTCTTTTCATGGGATTTATCAGCTGGAAATAAGGGCCACGTGTGCTGTCAGGCCTCTGTGAACCCCAGCAAGCAGAATGTAGAGCACATCTTGCACAACAGGACAGATTAGCCATGACACCCCACACTCGCAAACATGCACACCCTCTTACCATGTGAGCCGGTCATACTCATTCTCTAGCTTATAGATGAAGCTGACCAAGGAATTCTTCAGGTCAGCCACCTGGCTAATAAGCGCCTCCAGGGACAATTCGAGCTGCTTCTCCTCCCTCTGCAGAAAGTGGGAAAGAGAGGGGTTAGGACAAGGCCTAGGGCTCTCCTCAACCCCAGAAATGCACAGAGGTCATCAGACACAAACATATATGTTTTTTTCTCCTGCTGACGATAGCTCATCTCAATTGATTAGACTCTTCCAGTTGGTATGCATACTTCCACCTTTTCATGTTCTCTGTATGTATAAGTATCTCTTGTCTGTGTGTTCCATTCTATGCGTCCGAAGAAGTGAGCTGTAGCCCACGAAAGCTTATGCTGAAATAAATTTTTTAGTCTCTAAGGTGCCACAAGTACTCCTGTTCTTTAAACACATATGCATCGCCCCACTCGCCCTTATCAGATAGAGTAACACCACTCTTCCAGGAGAGAAACACGCTGGAGATAAAATGCCCGGGGTTTCTTCTGTCACAGCCCCATTTCCCTTCAGCCAGGAACTCAATCTCATGCAGCTCACAGGCAGCTGGTCTCTCCTGCATTTCCTAAGCACCACTAGACCCAACCCCCTCGGGTAATCACCTGAGAGTCAGGTACCAGCCTCTTTCCTTCACTCCCTGCCTTTGGTCTTGCACTGACCAGGTCATTTCCAGTGGCCATGGAACCTGTAGGCTCCCATGTTTCATCTGTCATTTTTAATTTGTGGCTGGTGCTCAGACACTGCAGTGATTAGGGTCATATAAATACCTAGACCCACAAAAAGAGTTGACTAGTGCCTTTCATTTCAAAGTGTTTCATACCTACATACAGCCATCTCACTGACATCCTCTGGGATGGAGGGTGGCAGACAACTGGGGCACAGCATGCCACCTAACAGATGTGCGGGTATCTGCAGCCTAGGAAGCTGGGTCAAACCCTGGACTCTTACAAAAAGCACCCTAGGATCTCGGCTATTATATGTTACTTACACAGTAGCAGAGTTGCATAAAATTCTTTATGAAACATAGTTGGACTAGGTCCCTGCCCCAATAATTTACCAATGTAAACCACAAAGAGAATAATACGCCAAGGAGGGTGAGAGAGAGCAACCAAACAATGGGAAGGGAATGCTGATTGGGAAAGCTGATCATGACACAGTCTTTTTACAGGCATCCACCCACAGCTCTCACCACACCCTTCCTGTCTCAGAGCAACCATCCTTCTCCATCCTCCACCTTTCCCCCTCACTGGATCCATCTCCCCATCCTGGTTACATCACCCCTCTATGGTTCCCACCAGCTCTACTCACTCCTCTTCCCATTCCAATGTACCACTCCTCCCACCACCACAAATCCAGATCCCACATTCACATCCTTCTCTACCACCTCCTCCTCCTCACCTCTGCTGACATTTGCACCAGTCCTGGTCCTGTCTGCATCCCTACCCACTCCACCTCCCACACACATGTCCACCATCACCTCTGCTCCCTCATGGCACCATTCCCAATCTCACACCCATTCTCCTCCACCCCCATGCCCTACCCTGTCTCTCTTTGGAACATTACACCATTTCTAAAAAGATTACAGCCATCCACGAACTCTCCATATCTCCCTCCTACCAGGACCTGGTTCTCACAGAGACCTGGATCCCTTTGTCTCATCCAGCCTTTGCAGCTGCCCTCTTACTGAGGCCCCTCCTTCTCTTACATTTCCCACCCTGGATCAGACTGTAGTGGAAGTGTTGGACCTCTCCTCTCCTGCTCCTACCGCTTCCATCCTCTCCCTCCTCCCCTATTTTGAACAGCACTACATGCGACTCTTCTCTCCTCTCCCACTCCACCTTGCTCTCATCTACCATCCACTTAGCTCCTCCCCATCAGCCTCCCTCTGGCTCTCCTTCCTCTCCTCGCAATCTCCCACATTCATCCTCAGTGACTTCAACGTCCATGTTGATAACCCATCCAACCTCTCAGCTGCACATTTCCTTACCCTTCATTTGACCTGCAGCCCTGGTGCCACTCTTGCACTCACCAAAAGGACCATTCACTTGACTCAGACTTCACCAAGCACTGCTCTCTCTAACTCCTGCGTTCCCTCTCTCTGACCATCATCAGCCCTCTTACAGCGCCGCTCATCAGCCCCTGCCCTCCCGCCCTGGCACTCACCTTTTCTGTTTGCCTCCAGCCCATCAGCGCTTCTCTTCTGCTCTCAGCCCTCTCCTCCCTTCATAGGATTGTTGATTCACTCCAGGCTTCACTCACCTCCATCCTTGATTCCTTTGACCCTCTCTCTTATCACAAGGTCCACCTTGTCAATCCCCAGCCTTGGGTCACCCCCAACATCTGTTTCCTCTGTGCCTGCTCTCACACTGCAGAGCATCTCTTACGAATGAGCAGGCTGACTTCCTCCACTACAAATCTGTTCTCCTCCATTTCAGTTCTGCCATCTTTCTACCTAAATAACACTACTTCTTCAACTTCACTGACTCCTATGGCTGCAATGCCAACTGCCTTTTCACCACCTTTGACTCAGACTTTGTCTACACTAGCACTTTTGTTGAAAAAACTTTTGTGGGTTGGGGTGTGAAAAAACATACCCCTGACTGACGTAAGTTTCACTGACAAAAGCACCAGTGTGGACAGCACTATGTTGGCAGGAGACACTCTCCAACTGACATAGCTACCGCTGCTCATTGGGGGTTGTTTAATTATGCCAGCGGGAGAGCTCTCTCCCGCTGGTGTAGAGCATCTGCACAGGAGCTCATATGGCGGCGCAGCTGCAGAGATGTAGCTGTGCCACTGTAAGGTCCATAACGCAAACATGGCCCTACTCTTCAAACACACTCCTTCTCCTGCCACAGGAGCTCACTGATTTTCTTGATGAAATACAACATGACCTTCCCCCTCCCCTTGGCTTGCCTTTCCCTTCACCTTTCCCCTCCAACATCTCTCCCTCTGCACTGTTACACATACAGAAGTGTCTCATCTGCTCTCTTCCTCTAACCCCTCCACTTGCCCCAGTGAACCAATCTCCTGATCTCCCTCACTGCCCACTCTGATCCCCACCCTCACTTTTCTCCTTAACCTCTCATCATTCTCAGGCTCTTTCCTCTCTCACAAGATAAACGTACTTTAGTCTCTCCCATATTAAAAAAAAAACCAAATTGCCTGTAACCTCACTTGCCTCTCCAACTGTTTCCCTGCCTCCTACCTCACTGAACATGCTGTCTACAGTCCATGTTAGACCCTCTTCGATCCAGCTTCCATCCCTTGCACGCCACTGAAATCACTCGCAGCAAATCTCTAACGGCCTCTTCCTAGTCAAAGCTCCGAACCAGTACTCCATCCTCATCCTCATGGACCTGACAACGGCCTATGGCATAGTCAACCATACTCTTCTCCTTAAAATCTTGCTCTCCCTTGGTTTCCAAGATTTGGCTCTCTCCTGGTTCTCCTTCTAACTCTCTAATCGCACCTTCAATGTGACCTCATCTGCCCTTCAAACTTCTGCCATTTTTCACAAGGCTCTGTCTTCGATCCCCTTTTCTTCTCACCTTATCTTTGGGTAATCTCATCTGCAAACTGACATTCAACCACCATTTCTATGCCGATGACTCGCAGACCTACCTCTCTGCTCTATCCTTGTCTCAATCTGTCTCTTTCACATCTCCTTGTGGATGTTTAGCAGTCAGCTTAAGGTTAACATGGCTAAAACAGAGCTCTTCCCTCTTTCTGCCCTATCTCTTCTTGATCACTATGGACCACCTTGTGGACAATGCCACCATACTGCCTGCCACTTGGGCCTGGAAACCTGGGTCTCATCTTCCACTGGACCACTCTCTAAGTCCTCACATCCAAGCTCGCTCTAAATTTTGCAGATTCTTTCTGCTTAAGGTTTGTCAAAGATGGACTGTTGTATCCCTCTACACAAGTAAAATTCTCATGCAGGCTATCACCATTTCACATCATGATTATCGTAGCATCCTTCTCTCTGGCTGTGACAAATGCAATCTTGCCCTGCTCACATTCATTACTTATAAGGAGAGACTGAAGGATCTGCGATTGTTTAGTCTGCAGAAGAGAAGAATGAGGGGTGATTTGATAGCTGCTTTCAACTACCTGAAAGGGGGTTCCAAAGAGGATGGATCTAGATTGTTCTCAGTGGTACCTGATGACAGAACTAAGGAGTAATGGTCTCAAGTTGCAGTGGGGGAGGTCTACGTTGGATAGTAGGAAAAACTTTTTCAGTAGGAGGGTGGTGAAGCACTGGAATGGGTTCCCTAGGGAGGTGGTGGAATCTCCTTCGTTAGAGGTTTTTAAGGTCGGGCTTGATAAAGCCCTGGCTGGGATGATTTAGTTGGGGATTGGTCCTTCTTTGAGCAGGGAGTTGGACTAGATGACCTCCTGAGGTCCCTTCCAACCCTGATAGTCTATGATTCAGAATGCTGCTGCAAAGATCATTTTTGTAGACAGTTGTTTGACCATGTCACCCTTCTCTTCCCATCTCTTTCCTGGCTCCCTGTCCTCTATTGCATCAAACATAAGCTGCTTAACTTCACTTTCAAGGCCTTTGTGACCTGTCCCCACCTTGCCTATCATCTCTCCTTCACCATCAAGTTTTTGACTCTTGTCTCTGAGCAGCCCATGATGTGAACCTTCATCGCCCACTTGTGATATTTTAAAATAAGCCATGCCCCACCCCCACTCCATCTCACACAGTCCCCAGTCATATCCCACTCCCCTCTGTCTCAGAAAGCCCCACAGCCATGCCCCTCCCCCCAACCCCCAGCCATGCCCCGCCCCCTTCCCCCTCCCCCAACCCCCAGCCATGCCCCGCTCCCTCCACCTCCCCCAGCCATGCCCCAGCCATGCCCTCCGTCTCCCTCAGCCATGCCCCGCCCCCTCATCTCACACAGCCCCCCCCAGCCATGCCCCCGGCCCCGAGGGACACGTTCACACGGACTCCGAGTTCGCGGCCGCCTGTGGCGATGACCAGCCCCACGGCTGAGTCTCGCGCACCTGCATGACGCAGCCTCCTGCTCTTCCCTGCGCGCAGGGTGGGGGCTGGCTCGGCTCCCTTCTACTTCCGGGTCACGGGGTGAGAGGTCATCGCCTGCCAGAGAGGGGAGGGCGGAGCGGGGCAGGGCCGACATGGCTGCCTCCGAGCGAGCGGACTCTGAGGTACACCCCCACCGGGCGCGCCCTGCCCAGCCACCCGCCCTGCGCGGCCGCTCCCCGGGGGGCGATGGGATGGGCAGGGGAGCCTGGCGGGGCGGGGCTGGGCCTGGCGCGGGGCGGGAAGGGGGCAGGGACTGGGCCTGGCGCGGGGCGGGGGGAGGTGGGGCTGGAAGGGGGCAGGGGCTGGGCCTGGCGCGGGGCGGGGGGAGGTGGGGCGGGAAGGGGCAGGCCCTGACACTGTGTGGGAAGCTTGGTCAGGGGGAGCTGCGCCTGGCACTGGGCTGGGGCCTGGGCCTGAATCAGTAGAAAGGGTCTGAGCCTGATGTTATCAGGGGGAGATGAGGGTTGGTGCTAGGTCTGGTTGCAGGTTTGGTGGGGACAGCATGTGCTGGTTGCAGCATTTGGGCCCAGGTCTGCCTGAACTGTGCCATTTCCCTAATGAATAGTGTTGGTGCCCTGCTGTGACTGTGGTTGTTCAGGGTTGCAGTGGTGCTAAACCTGGGCCTGTTGTACAAGGGGCTGCACAGACATCTAGCAAAGCACAATCCCTGATCCAGATCCTACAGTTTTGGCTCGAAATGAGGCATGGTGTGTGGGTGAGGATGGAGAAGCATCATGTATCTGCAGAGATGAGCAATATGCAGTTTTAGCTGTAGAAGGGTATTTGTTAATGGGAAGAAATAAGCAGCTTTGCTTTTGTGTTCTCTGGTCATCTCCTGCCTAGTGATATGGTGACCTGTTCCCCTTTGCTGCAGGTGGAAGACGCAGGACAGGTCTTCCTCCTGATGAAGAAAGATTATCGGATCTCCCGCAACGTGCGCCTAGCTTGGTTCCTCAATCACCTGCATCAAGTCATTTGGGCTGTGCCTGAGTTAGAGCTGGTGAGTACGTGTGCCCAGGCAGGATGGCGCTGTGTGCTGATCAGTGCTCTCTGGCTTTGGCAGTTTGGCCAAGTAGGAGAGAAGCTGCAGGACTTTTGGCTACTACTGCTCCTTGGGAGCCTAGGATTCCTGTGAAAAGCTTTCGCCCAATTCTTGTTTGCTCCTTTTCCTGCTCCCCTGCAAGGCTGGCTTTCGCTCACTTGCTGTTTCTTTTATCCTGTAGGTGAAGTCAGATAATGAACTGGATGTTCTCAGCATCCTGCCAAATGGGTGGCAGCCACATGAGTCTGTGCGGCCTAGGCCCTACCTCCTTGTGCCCTCCACACAGGTCACCTTCCTGGCACGACAGTACCGCTTTGTGATTGAGCTCGACCTGAGCCCATCCACAGGGATTGTGGTGAGTGTATGCGTCTCTGCCTCTCCCCGGGTACCCCATGGCTCTGCCCACAAGGCGCTCCTGCTGCCATCTCTGTTTGGGAATGGCTTCCTCTTGTGCATTTACTCCCAGCATGCATCTTACTTCTGTGTGCCACGAGAAGTTGGCTCCCACAGGAAGCAGTGTGTGCCAGTAGTTGCCACTTGGCCAGTGCCACTCCTGGGCCAGCTCCTAGCAGGCAAAACCCATGCACAGATCATCCCTGCAGGAAAATCCCACCCCTTTTACAGGGATTATCTGTGCATGGGTTTGCCTGCTAGGAGCTAGCCCAGGAGTGTTTTCCTCTCCATGCTGGGGCTCTGCAGACTATTTCTAGAAGGATGTATGAGTAACTCCATGTGCTAGGGACCCTTGTCAATACACCAAAGGGGAGCAGCTAAAATTTCCTGTTTGTACTTCTGCAGGATGACTCAACGGGGGAGATCATTTTTGATGAGGTGTTTCATGCCCTTTCCCGATGCCTAGTGGGATTGCTAAAACCCTTCCGAATTCCTGGTTCAGAAATTACTTACCAGCCAGAGATCTTTGTCACTATCCAAGCATATTCCTCCATCATTGGCCTGCAGTCCCACCAGGTAAAGTTCTACCTCCTTCCCTTCCCCCAGTCTTCGTGTGAGAGCACTTTTTGTTGCCCTGGTTGCTGCTGAGCTCTTAGGGAGATGGAGACGGGAGTTGTCTGAGCACTGCTATGTGATGCTGTAGTCTTGCTTCATGAGAGCCTGTAGTCTGAGCAGCTCCTCTAGTGTGAGCACAGCTCCATCGTGTTCTGTGGGCAGGAGGCTGAGGTTTGGCATATGTGGGAAATGCCAGGCAAAGAAGGGGATCTGTGAGCAGCAGCTTGCTGTTAATTAAGGGAAGTACATCTAGGATATATTTTGCCCCAGTGTGACTTGAACTCTCTTCAGTTTACTTTTTGGGTGGCTTCCTGGTGAGATTGGACCGTAGCTCAGGTGCTCTGTAAACCACACATGTAAGGGAAATTCCATTTTAAACAACTTAATTCTGGTTGGTGGGGCCAGAAGGCACCTATGCAGCTAATCCCTTCCCAGCAAAACCTTAACCCTCAAAAATCATGGTGTTACCATGCCATTTGCAGACCATCGCTCTTCTCACCCTACTGATGTGTTCTATCCCTTTCCTCTGTCTTCTGTCTGTGTGTTTGGAATGTAAGCTGCTTGGGGCAGGGATTGCTTATTACTCTGTCTGTACAGTTCTTGTACAATCCTGGTTAGTCCCTAGGCACGACCATAATAAACATAACAAGGATGCCTCCCTCTGTCCTTCCCATTAGCCCTCTGTCACTGATGTCAGCCTGGACTGCCTGCTTGGCCAGTTCTCCCATAACTGTCTGTGTGCTTTGTTCTAGTGCATCTCCCCTAGCGACATTGAATTGATCTGCAGGCCACTATCCTCTCCTCCTTCAGATCCTTTCTCAAGACCCACTTCCTCCATGAGACCTTCAAGAAACTAGCCCGGGGCTGAGGGGCAGATGGAGATTGCTGTGCATACGTGAGGGAGGAGAAGGGTGTATGTGTGCAACTCATCTGAATAAAATTGTCCATATTCTAGTTGTTTCCCTCTCCCCCACTCTGTTACTCATCTCAGGGGAGGAGAATGAAGCTAGCAAGTTGTGTGCCGATTATCTCCTGAACTCTCTGCTTGTATGTTGCATCACATTCCCCTCCATGTCATCTTGTAAATTCTTTGGGGCAGGGGCTCTCTCTTACTCTGGGTCTGTGCAGCACTCAGCATGATGGAGCCCTGATCCATCATGGCTCCATCATGGGGCCTGTGGGTACTGCTGTAATATAAATGGTAAGAGCATCATCTCTAACCTGCTGTGAATTATCTGCTATGATTGGGCTCCCACCTCCCTAACCAGTGGACTTCACTATCCAATTGCTCAGGCTTTTTCCCTAGTCTCTACCCTAATTTTTTTTCTTTTGCTTCAGGCTGCTGTTCCTTATTCCTGCCAGTTATCAACAGGTAGTGGGATCAGGCTGCATGTGAGTTAGAGTAGAACAAATGTGCCTTCTTGAGAAATGTTAGGCTGAAGTTAGAGGCATCTAGGAGCTTGGACAAGGAGCCCTACTTCCTCCTGTTCAGTGCCTTCCCTCTCCCTGACTCCTAGGGCAGCAGGAACCTCTTGCCCCAGTTTGAGGTTGACAGGGGCATGTTGTGGTGGATCCCAGGATCACAACACAGAGGTGGCTGGTATGAGGCCTTTCTTGTCATGACTTAATGACCTGCCATCTCTTGTGTTCCCCCTGCTTTTCCTTAGGGTAGTGCATGTGTGTGTCTGGATCAGTGGGTTAGAGACCGCTGTGATGGGTGTCCGTTTAAAACCCTACGGTAATATCTTTCCCATGTGTCTCTGGCTCAGGTGCTATTCCAAGGCTGTCAGCTGGATGAGACCAAGAGAGAGACCTTCCTGCAGCAAATTTACACACAGCTGTGTGCCTTTGAGAATAAAGTGGCTGAGATGCTCCAACAACAGTATGAACCCAAGCCGCAGGTGAGGCAGGCAAAGGTGATGGATAGACTGGAGGAGAGATCTAGGCTCTCTGGGGCTGCTTTCCTGTCCTGCCACTCCTCTGGGAGAGGCTCATAGGATGCTGGCTTGTACTAAAACGGGCATGCTATGTAAGCCTCAGTTGGGAGTCTGTCCTTTCTGAGGAAAAGCCTCGTTCAGTGGCTGAGAGAACAGTGCCTGCTTGCAGGGATAAGTGGGCTGAGGGGTTTCCATAGTAGGTAAGCAGGACCAAGAGGTACTTAGGAGGTATCGTGGGAAATATTTACCCTAGCTCGGGGTTATACAGTTAAGCAACTGGATTTATGTGAGATCAGTGGTCAGACCCCACCTCTGCACTCCCGCTCCCAGGTAGTTCATATCTCTGAATGGCCCCCAGCAGGGTTCAGTGTTAGTACTTACATGGGAAGGGTGGCTTGTGCGGCTTCCTCTTTGGTGTAATAACTGACTCTTGAGCTGCATAAACAGTGAGGCCCAGCAGTTCCTAATATCATTTTGAAACAATGGTGGCTGAGGGATTTTTAGCAAAGGATACAGATATTAGCAAATTAACAGGAAGTGCCCTCAAGTAGCTGTTCGGGGTCATGGGGGTTCAGAGTTCAATGCGACCCGTCCATAAGAACAAGATCTGCGGAATGAAATGGAGGGGATGGAGGAATAAGACTGACCCTGCAAGCGCCTGTGTTTGTTTAATGGGATCCCCAGAGTACAGCCTGGAACTGGGGTACCGATATGCTCCCATAACTCTCCCACTCGGGCTGTCTCTCAATGCTTTGCTAGTGACAAACAGCCAATCCCTGTAGGCACTGTTATCACTCAGCATAACAGCGTGTGGAGCCCCACACCCAGCTAAATTGCATGAATGCTCCCTGAGCCACTCATGAATCACACAGAGAAAGGCTCCAGCAAATCTCCCAATCCCCCAGCCTTGCACCCAAGAACTGTACCTGACCAGTGTATGTTTATTACCCAGTCCACCCCTCTCTCGATGTGGAGAGAGAGCACACACTAGCCTTTGTAAACTGATCACTTCGACCAAAACCTACTGTTTTAGGTAAAATATGAAACGGAAAGATTGATTGTAAGTAGTTGGCACAAAAGGTCAGAGATAGCTACCAAAGAAAATAAAAATAAGCATGCAGTCTAAATCTTAAACCTTATTTACACTAAGCAGTATTTGGATCAAAAACCTCACTGGATGTTGCACGTAGGTTACAGTTCTTAATACGCAGGCTTCCCCTCTAAGCCTGGGACCAGTCTCCTCAATTCAAGTCTTTGTCTCCTCAGTGTTCTTGTTGCCTCCGGAGTAGGTATGGGAGGAGAAAGGCCAAAGCATGATGCCACTGTTCTGTTTTATATCCTTGGTCCATGTGCCTGGGAAAACACTAGCCCAGACTTGGTCATGGTGGGCTTTGCTGAGTCACAGGGTTGAGCAATCCCCATTGTGTGGTGCTTCTCTTACAGAATTGTAAATCCCTTGTTTACAACTTCCCTGCTGATTTATGGTCACTTACCACCGTCTTGGGAGTGGATCTCCACATAGCAGTGGAGACTTTCAAGTTTACAACATATTTCAGTAACAGCCATCCAGCAAAATCTCATAACTTGGTACACACGGATGATATATCTATTTGCACAGAACAGTAGGTGTCAGCAGATCATGACCTTTCATGACACTAAACTGGGAGGGATTGCAACTGCTTTGGAGGATTGGGTCATAATTCAAAATGATCTGGACAAATTGGAGAAATGGTCTGAGGTAAACAGGATGAAGTTTAATAAAGACAAATGCAAAATGCTCCACTTAGGAAGGAACAATCAGTTTCACACATACAGAATGGGAAGAGACTGCCTAGGAAGGAGTATGGCAGAAAGAGATCTAGGGGTTATAGTGGACCACAAACTAAATGAGTCAACAGTGTGATGCTGTTGCAAAAAAAGCAAACATGATTCTAGGATGCATTAACAGGTGTGTTGTGAGCAAGACAGGAGAAGTCATTCTTCCGCTCTACTCTGCGCTGGTTAGGCCTCAACTGGAGTATTGTGTCCAGTTCTGGGCACCGCCTTTCAAGAAAGATGTGGAGAAATTGGAGAGGGTCCAGAGAAGAGCAGCAAGAATGATTAAAGGTCTAGAGAACATGACCTATGAAGGAAAGCTGAAAGAATTGGGTTTATTTAGTTTGGAAAAGAGAAGACTGAGAGGGGACATGATAGCAGTTTTCAGGTATCTAAAAGGATGTCATCAGGAGGAGGGAGAAAACTTGTTCATCTTACCCTCTAAGGATAGCACAAGCAGCAATGGGCTTAAACTGCAGCAAGGGAAGTTTAGGTTGGACATTAGGAAAAAGTTCCTAACTGTCAGGGTGGTTAAACACTGGAATAAATTGCCTAGGGAGATTGTGGAATCTCCATCTCAAGATATTTAAGAGTAGGTTAGATAAATGTCTATCCAGGATGGTCTAGACAGTGTTTGGTCCTGCCATGAAGGCAGGGGACTGGACTCGATGACCTCTCGAGGTTCCTTCCAGTCCGAGAATCTATGAATATAATAGTTTACGTGCCATGCTTTGTATAAAATAGATCATAAGTGTATGACAGTGTGAATATGGGGGTTCCAAGGTGCTGCTTTGAGGTACAGAGTGCCACAATCTGTACCTTTATGCACAAGAGCAATCTCATTGTAAAGTTATGTGCGTGTGTAAGTGTTTTCAGCATCGGGGCTTAATACAAGAACAAAATTGCTCAAATCCAGGGTAATGAAACAGAAGCTGCTTCTGTATTTAGGTCCTGCTGCTGGTTTTTGTGAGAACCTTAGACAGTCACACATTTAAAGGGGCACCATAAACTTCATATTGTGACTGGAAAGGTTTGACCTACTAATGTCATGAGTAACATTTATCATTCCTAGAACTGAAAGAGACTTGTGGAGATCCTGTTTAGCAGGTACTTTGTCAACATTTTGTGCCAAGTCCCACTCATTGTGTTCCTGATAGAATCAGCAGCCCCTGTTTATGTGGCATTCTGCCACACACAGGGGGAGAGAGAAACACTTATAAACAAGAGTTGTTGTAAAACCACGGAAACTGCCAGTGGCCTTGGGCAGGAGGCTCTGGAGCAGAGGATATGCTAGAACTGGAATTTATTTTTTTTATTTTTGAAGTTGCCTAGATTTTCAGTTGACTGTGTCCTTGCCAGCAAACACTGATGACTCTCTGTTGGATCCAGTGAATTAAAGGTGTATTGATGCCCACTGAGGGATTTTAATTTTTGCTGATCATGTATCTTTCCCTAGCCAAGAGCAGCCCTGTGATTGTGCCTGGAAAGGTTATTTTTACCCTTACCTGTTTCAAGAGTACAAAATAATAGTTATATGGGATGAGGCTGGCAGAGCTGTCCCAAGCCATCCCAGATCAGAAGGGCTCTTGGTTTCATATGACAAATACTTATGTACCTTAGGACCACACACCCTCTTTCACCCATAATAGCCTTTGGGCAAATGAGGGGAAAGACTGGGCAGCATTTGTATCCGTCTTTGTAACAGGACTTGTTCTTCTTGTACAGATCTAAGCAAATAGATACACATTTGTTTATGACCTGAATCCGCAGCACCTCCAGGAGCAGTGCCCCAGGCAGGGTAAAAGAGACCTACCTTTCATAGATGCCCTGCAAGAGAGACCTTGGGCTGCACTGTTAGAGATGCTGCGCAGCAGTAGTTTGCACTAGATTGAAGGAGTTAGGGTCTGTCAGACACCCGCGGCTGGCCTGGGCCAGCTGACTCGTGCTTGGGCTGTGTAACTTTCCTTGCAGTGTAGACTTACAGTCCGGGACCCTATCTGGGCTGCAGCCTGAACCCAGAAGTGTACACTGCAATGAAACAGCCCCACAGCCTGAGCCCTGCGAGCTCAGGTCAGCTGTCAGGTCTAATTGCAGTGTAGACATACATCTAGTGCTGACTGCAAAAGGCTAGTGGCCCCGGCATCTCCTCTACTCACCCCATGGGGAGATCTGGTAAGCCCAGGCTCTACCCAGACAGAATATGGGGCATATAACACCATAGATGCCTTATTCTCAGGACCAGTAGGAGTGAGAGCTCAGGGGAAAGCCACATGAAGGGGATTGAGAAGGGTTAGAAGATTAAAGGTTAGCATAGTACTAGGTAAATCGCATTACCCCAGCCCTAGTGTATGGAGCTGTTAGGCTCCAAGCTCCTGCAAAAGGAGTGAGTGGAACAGGGTCAGAGTGTGGCTGATGGCATCTCATTGGTTTCTTGTTGCTAGGTAGATTTGTCGCCCCTCAGCCAGGAGAGTCCTTGTGCCACACAGGAACTCTCTGGAAGGAAGCCGGGTATCTCCATGGTCACTGCTGACATTGGCCTTGTCAGCATGATCCGACAGGGGATCTTAGCACTGCAGCTGTTGCCTTCTAACTCCAGTGCAGGTTAGTTCCACTTCCTGGGCTCCAAGGAGGCTGGCCTGGAAGTCTGTATCCCTCTAGCCGTAGGCTCAGGGTGGGCATGCCCAAGGAGTCATGTTGGGCCCTTCAGCCGGGGGAGGGGCAAGGCTTCGGGGTAGCAGCTCTGCGGTGCAGCAGTTCATGATCCCATTGTGGTGTGGTAATGCAAATAAAGCCAGCGAGTGCACTGGGGCCGTAGAGTGGGGAGTCTGATCACAAATGGGGGACGGTGCTCTGAGATGGTGCCTTGTTACCTACAGGAATCATCATCATCACAGACGGTGTGACCAGTGTCCCAGACGTGGCTGTGTGTGAGACTCTGCTCAACCAGCTGCGAAGTAGCACTGTGGCCTGCTCCTTTGTGCAGGTATGCCTGGGGCGGGGCACTGCAGGCTGCACCATGTATGCTGGTATGCCAGTCTCAGGCAGAGGGTGGGCGTGGGGTGAGGATGGAGAGATGCTAACCTCTGGTGCGGAGTGGGGACGGGGATGCCAATCCAGGGCGGGGGCACCATGCTGTATGTGCTCTCCCTTTTGGGGGTTTGATGCTCACTTGCCCCTAGCAGGATGGAGTGGAGCTTACCTCTGCAGCTCTCTCTCCTCTCCCCACCCTTTGCTCTGTCTCACATGGATCTCTCTCCTGCACCTTCCCAGGTGGGCGGAGTCTACTCATATGATTGCAGCTTTGGCCACGTCCCCAATGTGGAACTGATGAAATTTATTGCTATGGCAACTTTTGGTGCATACCTGTCCACCTGCCCTGAGCTGGATCCCTTAAGCCTCGACCTGAACGTGTATCACAAGGCCTTCCTGCTGTATTCCTTCCTGCGCACCGGGGAGTCCCTGAACCCAGAGTATTACTGTGGTGAGGAGAGCATGTGTGTCCTGCTCCATCGTATGGGGGGCCTGGAATTCCTTCATGTGGTGGGGCCTGAATACATCAATGTCCCCTTCGTACCCTTTCCTGGTTGCTTCCAATAGCAGTGGATGAGGGAGGCAATGGGGAGAGGCTTTTTCCAGCCCCTTTTACCTACTGCAGTGCACACAAGACAAGGGAGTGGTCCTCTTTTTTTCTCCAGCAGCCACGAGAGCTTGGTTCTGGGGAGGACAGCTTAACAAGCATGCTGCTCAGAGGATTGTAATGTGGTCAAGGCCCGCAGAATTCTAGGCCTTCTCAAGGCTCTGAATACTGGATGCTGGAGCAGAATCTCTGTGGCTCCCTTCCTGGGGCATGGTGCTTTAGGGAGCACTAGCTGGGGAGTTGGGTGCTAACGTGCCTTTCTCACCACTGCTCTCAGCTTGCCTACCCAGCCCAAAGGGGAATGTTTGTGGAAGCCTGAGCACAATCCCCCTTTCCATGGGAGTACAGTGAGGGTGAGGAAACATTCACTGGCCCCTTTGCACATGGAGGCCCTCTGAATGCTGACCTGGTTGGCTGTGCTCTGCAGAGCACATTGAGACTATGTTTGCGCATGGGAACTTGGCTTACAAGGTTATGGTCCCTAGAGAAATGGTCACAATGCCAGCATCTGGTTGCTCCCACTGAGGATGCAGGGGGCACACAACAGTTTGTGTCCATTGAAAATTGGCCTTAAGGCTCCAAAGCATCATCAGTTCTTGGAAAATGCCTGCTGTCTGTGGGGGTGGTTGAGATTCCCCATGCTGATTCAGAGGGGATGTGGCCTGAAGGACTGGGGGGAGGGGTTCAGGTGCTGGGGGAATCTGATGCTGTTTAAAAGCTGTTAGTTGTTAAACCCTGCAGTGAAGGCCGTCAGGGCCCTACTAACCGGTCATTATACAGCACCCAGGGTGGGCATGAGACTCCCTGGGGACAGGGGGAAATGGATCCCTGCCTGAGGAGCTTGCAGGTGGATTAGCAGAGTGGCCTTGCCATTCCTGTCTGGTTAAATACATAACCCTGTTGTGCTGCTCCTGATTATCACACCTGTCCCGTCATGTGCTCAGGCTGGGTCCCTGCCCTGTTACACATCTCCTCTGCACCAGCAGGCCTCTCCTGTCCCCTTCCTGAGCAAGCCTGGAGGGATGTACTACTCACTGGGAGGGAGGGAGGGAGGGATCCCACAGCTGCACTCGCCAAGTGCCTTGGGCTCCTGCTGCAGGCTGGGGAGTGGAGGAGCTGCTCCTGCGTGACCCATGTGCATGCTGCTGTTTGCAGTGTCCCAGCACAGACTGTTCAATGAGCACCTGGTGTCCGCAAGCAGCAACCCGGCTCTGGCCATGAGGAGGAAGAAGCACACGGAGAAGGAGGTGCATGCAGACCTCGTGAGCATAGTCTCTGTCCGGCTGCGTGAGGGCTACAGCATCCGTGAGGTCAACATCACCAAAGGTGACTTGCCTGCGCCATGCCATTCTGTGACTTGGGGCTCCATTCTCAGTTACACAGACTTAAGTGCAGGCTTGCCATAGTCTGACCAGCCTTGGTGGGGTGAGGACAGGAAACCATGGCCTTGGGGAAGGAGCTTGTTCTCCATGACAAATGTACTGGATTGCATGGTGCTTGTGTTCCTGCTAGGCAAATCCTGTCTCACGGTATGGAGATACCAACAGTTCAGAGGTGGGGAGAAGCTACAGGGTGAGGGGGTGCCCCATAGGTGACAGCGATGCAAGGTCTGATGTGGGCACACGTACTGAACCAAGGCTGCAGACTAGGAAGGTGCAAATAGCAGCACTTTATGCAAAGAGAGTAGTGCTGTATTTATAGTAGCCTAAGCCTTCTGCATTCCTGCCAGCACAGCAGTGGCTGCAGCAGAACCAGGTGAGTGGCTGCAGAAATGATAGCATGGGCAGGATTTCAGTAGCACCATAAATGTACCTGGTCCTTCCTAGACAGCGAGAGAGAGAGAAAATGGAAATCTTTAGTGAAGCCAAGTAAAGAATCATAAATTCCAGCAGGAGAAACGTGCAGAGTAAACTATGGTGAGAACAGGACTTTTGAAGAGCAAACTTCCAAACACAAATAGCAAGAAATAATTTGTGTGTGCAGAAACAGGACACCTGCAGGAGAATCATTGTGTCTGTTTGCCTAGCTGAGAGTCAAGGGAGCAGTTGAGAAGGATAAGGCTATAGCAGAAAAGTTATTTCTTTGCATCACTCTTCAGCTCGGAAGGTATTGGGGAGATACCTACTCGGACAGTAAAGATGAAGCACTGTCAGGGGCTGGAGTGTCAAAAGTAGAGTTGCTGGAACAAATAGTGACAAGTCACCTGGGCTGGATAGTGTGCTGAACAAGTTTCAGAGTGAAGTATATGAGCTAACAAAAAACTGCAATCTTTTATTTAAAATCTACACATATACCGGAGGCTCAGAGGGCAGGAAATGTATCTGCATCCTGTAGGATGTTTCTGGGAATTCTGGCATGTAAACTTGCACTATGTAAATTAGTCGAAACAACAGTTTTTAAAATAGAAATTATAAAATGGTTGGAAAATTGGACATGACCATGTAATCAGCACAGCCTCTGCAAAGGAGAAGCAGCAGAATGGAGCTGACCAGACTCTTTCTTATTGGTGTCACTGCTGTGGGTGTGGTTCTGGGCAGCTGCTGACCAGAGTCTAGTTCAGGAGTCGGCAGCCTTTCACAAGTGGTGTGCCGAGTCTTCATTTATTCACTCTGATTTAAGGTTTCGTGTGCCAGTAATACATTTTAAGGTTTTTAGAAGGTCTCTTTCTATAAGTCTATAATATATAACTAAACTATTGTTGTATGTAAAGTAAATAAGGTTTTAAAAATGTTTAAGACACTTCATTTAAAACTGAATTAAAATGCAGAGCCCCCCGGACTGGTGGCCAGGACCCAGGTAGTGAGTGTGCCACTGAAAATCAGCTCATGTGCTGCAGGTTGCCTGCTCCTGGTCTAGTTAATGTCATTCTTGCTCTGGGTAGCTCTGTGCAGAGGAAGCTGAGGCTGGCTGCAGACTCAGGCAGGCAGCACTGCATCAGGTCTGGTTGGGATGATTTGGTTCTGACCAGTGACTTACCTCCTTTGATGGCTTAGCATTTCCAGCCACTCGCCAAGGGAAGGTTTGATAAGCCCTGCTAGCTGTGCAGCACTGAGGACCTAGCGGGGGAACGAGTGAATGAGTCGGCAGTATGATGACCTGTTTGATTGGGTTACGTCCATAGGCTAGCGTGTGGGATGAGTGTTCTGCTCCCCTGGTCCGGCTAGGCTCTCCTTGGGCACTGCCATCGCTCTTCCAGTGAGCGCTTGGAGCGGGCCCCAAAGAGCCGAAGGACTTTGGAGAACAGCCCATGGGGCAGGCTGGCTTGTTCACTTTGGGGCAGGCATGTCTGAGGAGAGATAGGACCAGTGTGACATGAAGGCTGTCAGCCCTCAGGGAACTCCAGCTGGTACTGAGTGCTGCGGTATCCCGTACTCGTGAGCAAACCACATCTGTCCAATGCTCTGCATTGGCTTCCTATAGCCCGCTGAGTTAGGGGCAGGGTCTTGGTTCTAGTGTACATAGTGCTCCATGGCTTAGGCCCAGCACATCTGAGAGCCTAAAGCTCCAGGATGAAACCGCTGGCTGACAGCTCTGCTCCTCTGGCACCATGGAGTTTCCTTCACAAGGGGAGAGCTCCTTTGTAGAGGAGACAGAGCTCTGCTTTTCTAGTCTGAGTCTGCCTGAGGAACTGGCCTCTCATTCCAAAGGCCAGGTGCATGTCTGTGACCCGCACACAGGAGTGTGTGCTTTTCAGAACAGCTCCCCAGTAAAACGCTGTATTGCACAAACACCTCTCTCCCTGGGGGGTCGCGAAAGAGAATGAACCACACATGCCCGCGCTCAGCGTGTGATTGGAAGGTGTTTGGGGGTTAGGATGACACCCGTACAGGACAGAGTAGCCTCTGCCAGTTCCGAGTGGTATTTGGGTGGGCCTGGACCCACATGTGCTCCCATGCTGTGGGGCGCAGAACAGGCAGCACTGGCCAAAGGAAAAAGCCAGGGTAAGTGGGAGGGGGCTTGTTTAGCTGGATGGCCCACCCAGCTGCCAGAACAAGCTGCAAGGGGGCGTTGTGGAGTCCCCATTGCTGAGGAGTCAGAGCGGAGCCTTGTGCTTAGGGCAGGCTGGGGGTGCTGAGTATGGCCCTGACCCCATGGAGGAGAGGGACCATCCTACCCAAAGGATTCTGGCAATCATCTCACCTGTTCAGGGACCCCATGTCAGTTGAATCTTGTATCTTGGGGCAAGAGGTGGTGCTGCTGGGTCATGGCCTGGGTGGTGAGCTTGATCGCAGCTCTCACTGCCTGCTCTCATCCCATGCAGGTGGCTCCCAGCTGGAAGTGAAGCTGGTCTTGCTGTGGAAACACAACATGCGGATAGAATACCTGGCTGTAGCAGCATGGCCCCTGGACCCCTCCAAGCGCAGTACCTGGGTGGAGGTGACAATGGAGGGCAGCTATGACATCCTACATGATATCAGCTGCACCATGAGGAAGCCTATCACCAGCCTGTACCGTACTACAGTGATCCGTCGCTTCTGGAACACGCTGCAGAGGTGAGCCTGGCAGTTCCCTGCAGCTCTCGTAGTCTGACCCCAGCACCTGCTGGCTCCAGGATGCCTCTGCAGCCCCTTTCTCTGCTCACCTGGGCCCCCCAGTGGGGGTGGCCTGAAGAGGGATGTGAACTGACCTGTGTCTTAGGCGGTAGGATTCCCAGAGCTGACGGTGCTGCGTTCCCTGGGCCCCGCTCTGTTTGCTGTCACTAACCAGACCCCAGGCATTGAGAGGGTCTGGGCTGTGAGCAGGGGATGTGTGTCCCTGGCACCACCCTGCAATGCTGCCTTGCTCTGAAGGTCAGAGCTGTGGATGATTCTCTCTCAGGTAGGTGGGGTGTGTGGTTGACCCCAGATGACTTGTGGGCATCTGCCCAGTGTTCCCAAGCTCTGCAGAGGCTGGGGCATCTCCCCCTGTTCTGTGCAGTTGTTCCCTACCTGCTGTGCTTTGAGGGAAGGACTCGGCCAAACCCTTTCCTAACTCTCTCCTTGCTGTCGCTGAGCTCTCTCGCCTCGGGGTGGGCTGCTGCATCCGGGCTCCCTCTAGTTTGCCCTTTGCCAGGCCTGGGGGAATCCTGCTTCCCCCAAGGACATGCCCCCATCTGGCCTTGCAGTGCCACCCGTGCAGGCAGCACAGCTCTGAATGCTCGATTGGCTGGGAGCGCCCCGGAAACTTACTGATGGCTTTTGTCTTGCAGCATCAACCAGACAGATCAGATGCTGGTTCACCTGCAGTCTTTTGACACCGTTCCAGAGCACTTCACCATCCCTGAGAGCACTAAGAACGGAGTGCCCCTTTTCTACATCCCACCAGGCTCCACCACCCCGGTACGCCGCCTCCCGCTGTCCTCAGAGCCCTGGGAACAGGTGCCCTTCTGTTCTGTATCCTGGTGTCAGAGGGCTAATCCATGCAGGTGGCTGCCATGGTAACTGCCTCACAGGAACAGCCCAGAGGCTGTTCTGCTTGCTAACAGTTGCACTGCTCCACTTCCACATGATGCTGTGTGAACCGGCCCTTCTCATGTCCTTTCCCAAACATTATGCGCTCCATGGCACCACTTAGGGTGTCTGCTCCAGCAGCTGCTCCTGGAAAGCCATGGGGTGAATAGCAGGCAGCCCATTCTAGGCAATGTGCAGAATGTTCCCCAGTGAGTGTGTGGGGTGAACACCAGCTGCTCTCCCGCTAGAGAGGGCAGGAGTGCCGCAGGCTCAACCTGCCTCGATACGTCTAGGGATACCTTCCCATTGGTGCGAAAGCCCATACTGTCTGTCCGGCTCCCTTGCTCAGTTACCTTGCTGAAAGCATTCATTCTCCTCAGAGACAATGCTCTTCAGCCAGCCTGCTAGGCTCAGACTCTGGGGAGGCCTGGACCTTGTCCGTGAGGAAACCAACAGCTTGCTGCTGAGCTCTGTAACCCCAGCTCTTTCTTTCTTTCTTTCTCTGTCTGTCTCTCTGTCTCTCTCTGTCTCTCTCTCTCTCTCTCTCTCTCTCTCTCTCTCTCTCAGGTGCTGTCCCTGCAGCACAGCGGCTCTGACTGCAGCCATTCACAGTTTGCCTCCTACTGGAAGCCCATCCTCTCCATGGATGCCAATTTCTGGCAGAGGTGGCTGCATATGCATCGGATTGTTCTCATGCTGGAGCATGACACGTACGTCTGTGGTGGGGCTAGGGCAGTGTGACCTGGGCAAGTCGCTGTGGGTGGGAAAGCGGCCCTAGGGACAGCAGGAGCCAGACTGTGCAGCCAGAGCCTGCAGGAGCTGCCTCGCTGACAGAAGGGGGCTGTGCAGGATGACTCTGTGCACAGGAGGGCCCTGGGAAGGTGTCTGCTAGCTGCATGGCACAGGCAGTAACAGACTGGGCTCTCAGGCATGGGAAGGCCCATAAGCCTGAAGAGACCATGCAGTTTGTGCGTTAACCCCCTGCAGGCTGGGAAGGCATCCTGGCTGGAGGGGGAGGGGAGAAGAGAGGCAGCTCCTGGGAGTATTGGGTGCCTTCAGGGTTTGTCTGTGCCCGAGAATCCGATTGCAGGCTCTCCTGTGGGCCTCCCAGCTGGAATTTCACCCTGTGGCTCAGTAAGCCTCCCTGCAGGGTGGAGAAGCTTAGGGTGTGTCTACACTACAAAATTATGTCAACCTAAGTTACGTGGATGTACAGCGCCGCATGTCCACACTATGCTCTGTGTTTCAGTGGTGCGTGTCCTCCCCAGGAGCACTCACACCGATCGTACGGTCAATGTGGGTCATTGTGGGACGGCTCCTGAAAAGCAGCCACAGTTGATGTAAGCAATGCAGTGTCTTCGCTGATGCTGCATCAACCTAACTACGCTGACTTAAGCCTCTTGCAGAGGTGGAGTTAAGTCATGTAGTGGGCGGGTTACGTCAGCGGGAGCAACATTTTATTGTTGATGCTCACAGAGTTAGAGCAGCATAAGCTGCCTTACGTCAACCTAACTCTAGTCTAGCCCAGGACTCAGTATAGTGGGGCTGTGGCCTCTTTCAGGGGTATCAAAGGATGGGTACAGCCTGTTGTGTCCTGCTGAGAGGGGGACTGCCAGTTGTTCACAATGGCCCTCTGTGACGAACTGGGAATGTTCTTAATGTTTTGGTGCCTCAGTGTCCCCTATGCAGTTCTTAATATCTAGGTGGTGGAATAAGGGTGTGTGATTGCTGCAGAGGAAGGGACCAGTGCACCTAAATGCCTGGCACTCTGTCTCCTAGCAACTAATGTCCTGTGCCCCTCCTCTGCACAGGTGCCAGCTGAAGGTGTTGGAGACAGAGGTCAGGTGACCTCCTGGCCCAGGAAAGGAGCTGAGGAGAGGGGCTGGAGGGGGTGGTTAGTCTAGAGCTGGCTGCGGATGAGGAGTGAAGTGCAGACATAGGGGTCTGGCTCACTGCCCCCCCCCAGAATGGACCCTGCCGAGGGATCCGGTTCGCTGTATCTACAAGCTCTGTTTTAGACCCTGTTCCTGTCATCGAATAAACCTCTGTTTTACTGGCTGGCTGAGAGTCAACATCTGACTGCAAAGTGGGGGTGCAGGACCCTGTGGCTTCCCCAGGACCCCACTGAGGTGGGCTCGCTGTGGGAAGCGCACGCAGGGGCAGAGGATGCCAAATGCTCCAAGGAGAGTCCCAGGAGGTGAAGACGTGTGAGCGTCTTACCATGAACAAGTCTGCTCCAAGGGAGAGGAGGCTCCCCAAAGTCCTGACTGGCTTGGTGGGAAGCAGTTCCAGAGCATCGCTCGGTGACTCTGTGACACCCTCATTTCCGTAAAACGCTGCTGGAGTCTGCTCTGATTCCTGCCTCAGGCAGAGCCCAGGACCTGGAACCTCTGGAGAGCCGGAGGTTCCAGGAGTGGGGCCAATTTGAGTCCTGATATTATGGCAGGTGATTGCTAAGCTCCATTGGCTCAGATGGACACAGTGGCTTGCTGCCCACCCTGACATCATCTGAAGCTAAGGAGGGGAGGGCGCCCTGTCAGCAGGGGGGCTCATCCCAGCCAAGGATCAGTGTGGCTAATCCCCAGCCCTGATCAAAGGCTTACCCCATAGGTCCCTGGAAAGCAGGTAGGTAATGCTACCTCCGTTGTACAGAGGGGGAAGTAGCAGATCAGCCTAGGAGGAGAGCAGGGTTCCTGTGAGAGCAGAACTCCCTGCAGATGCAGCAGAGCCAGACGGTGCCGGAGAGGCGTTAGTGACAGCCTGTGGGGCGGGGTGGGGTGGGGAGGAGCAGGTTGATCCTGCCCAGGCTAGTGAGGGAGGGTGAATGGGCCAGGGGCTCTGCAGGGCCCCTTCCTGGGCCATGGTGGGAGCAGACAGGAGGGCTGGGCTAGTGACGCACTGGTGTGTTCCACAGACCCGTCCCAAAGCACCTGCACACACCAGGCAACAATGGCCGGTACAGCACCATCCAGTGCCGCATCTCCCACTCAGCACTCACCTCCCTGCTGCGGGACTGGAGCAGCTTTGTGCTAGTGGAAGGCTACTCCTACGTCAAACTGATGCCCAGGTGAGAGGCTCCTTGTGCTGCTTCTGCTGTGCTCCATAGAGAGCCTGGCGGGGCAGGGGAGGAGTCAGGGTTCCTTTCGTGCACTAACACCATGGCTCATGGGCTGTTGGAACTGCCGTTCAGGTGTGCCCTGTTCCCCCCCCTTCCATGCACTGCTAGAGCCCTCTTCCCCTCTCTCTGCTCCTGGCCCCCTTTCTGCCCCATCTGCCTGGGACAGGCCCTGCTAACCTGAGCACAGTCCCTCCTCTTGCCAGGAAGCCTTCCAGCTGTAACCCCCATGTTAGTACTCTGTCCTCTCTCACTGGGGCCCGGGAGTGCGTCTGACTCAGCAGCTCTCTGCACGCCTCTCATGCTGTGCAATGGAAATAGTGCAGGCGGATCCCTGCTAGCAGGGCCTGTGTGGCTCCGCCTGACTGACCCCAGTGCTGGTTCTGTCTCTGCTGCCAATTTGCAGTGGAAATCTCTGAATGACTCCAAACCCAGCTTGCAGCTTGCCCATAGCAGGAAACTTTCTGACCTTGCTAGCTGGGGAAGAAGCATCCTCTCTGCATCAGGCCCCAGAGTACCTTGAGCTCTGCCGCTGAGGCCATGCCACGCAGTTAGACTATTCTCCCTGCTACCCAGTCAGTGACTAACTCCTCTTCCAGCTCTGAGGATCCAGCTCCTTCCTCGTTCTATGTGGTCCGGATCATCTCCAAAGCTCCCTGCATGGTTCTCCGGCTAGGGTTCCCCATTGGGACACCTGCCCAGGCCAGGAACCAGGTGAGTCAGAGGGAGAATACTTTGGGGCAGTGGGAACAGAGTGAGCAGCCTGGGAGGCATGAGGGGGCTGGCATGGAGAAGAAGCAGGTGGATATATTTACAGAGCTGACACCTTGACCAGGCAGCTGTTTGGGATTTGGGACAAATGAATTTAAAATGTAGCTGCTGTAGCAGAGATTTGGAAGGTGGCAAGATATTGCACCTGTATTTTAAAGAGGCTCCAAGGATGATCCAGGGAATTGCAGACTAGTAAGCCTCACATCTGTGCCTGGTAAACAGGTCAAAATGATGATTAAAAATAGTAGAATAAAACCTCTGAAGATTATATGATTTGATCTAACCAGCTTGGTTTGTGCAGAGGAAAACCATGACTCCCTGAGCTATTAGAATTCTTTGAGCATTAGTAAAGTAGTGGATAGAAGAGAAAACTAGTTAACATAATTTAGATTTTGACAAAGTCCCAGGCAGGAGTTTACTAAGAAGCTAAGATGTCATGGGCTGAGAGGCCAAGTGAGAGATCAGGATCTATGAAGGAGACAGGAAACAGTGGGATTAAATGTTCAGTTCTCATCCTGGTGCCCGCAGGATCTGTACTAGGTCCTGTGTCCTTTAATGGTCTGGAAAGGAAAGGAGGCAGAGAAAAGTGAAACTCCCTGCAGATGTGGCAGACCAGACAGCGCAGCAGGTGACTTCATAAAGGTCTCTGAAAGGAGTGGACTAGAGAAAGGTAGTCAGGAGCGTTGTTCTGTCTCCTAACACAAGAATAAGGCACGTTCAATGAGGTTGAAAAGTGGCAAATTAAAAACATAAAAGGAAATTTGACTGTGAAAGTCACAGGAAGTTGCTGAGGTGAAAATATAACAAGATTCAAAGAGGGGTAGGGCCTTTACATGAGTACAGAATAACCTAAAAAACCTTGAACTCGGGGGCTTAACCCAACCTGTAACTATTAGAAATCAGGGGACCTTTATGGGGACAGATTATCCCCCACGTGCTACAGCAGGGTTTTTGCACCTTCGTCTGCAGCCATTGGAGCCAGGACACTGAGCTAGGCAGATCTGTGGGTTGGACCCATCTGGCAGTGCCTGTGTAATGGTATTCCTGCAGACCCAGAATGGGGCAAGAGTAGGGATTGGTTCCCCTGGTGCCTCTCTCCACAGAGCAGAGCTGTTTGTTGATCAGGAGTGGGGAAGGAGTGGTTGATTCACAGAGTTTAAGGCCAGAAAGGATCATTGTGATCATCTAGTCTGACCTGCTGTGTGACACAGACCATTACACTGCACCCAGCTACCCCTGTGCTGAGCCCAATAACTTGTTTGGCTAAATCATCTCTTCAGAAAGGCCTCCAGTTGGAGAATCCATCTCCTCCCTCGGCATACTGTTCCAGGGGTTAGTCACCCTCACGGATTGAAAAACAATTCTGCCTTATTTGTCTGGCTTTAGCTGTCAGCCATTGGTGGTTCCTGTCCCAAGTTAAAGAGCCCTTTGGTACTGGGTGTTTTCTCCCCTGGGAAGTACCTGTCACTGGAATCTAGTCACCTTGCAATCTTCTCTTTAATAGCTGAACAGCTTGTGCTCTTTAAGCCTATCACTATAAAGCTTGTTCTCCAGCGCTCAGAGCGGTTTTGTGGCTCTTTTCTGCCCCCTCTCCAATCTTCAATATCCATTTTAAAGTGTGGACCCAGAACAGGATTCTGTATTCCAGTATTAGCCTCACCAATTTCACATGCAAAAGTAAAATCACCCCCTGGTTCACTGCTCCTCTGTCTGTAAATCCCAGGATCACATTCACCCTCCTTGCCAAGGCACTGCTCTAGCAGCTCACATCGAGTTACTTGTCTCTACAGCAGGCAGCATGGACGTAGCTAAGCCCAAGTCTGCAGGACCCAGGCTTGTAGACTCGATGGTTCCAAGCCCTGCTTGAGTATCCATGCTTCATTGTAAATCTGGGTTTGCACTGGCTGGGCCTGGCTCCCTCAGATGGGCTAACACATCCACACCATGCTGCGTGGCCCTTCTGATTGTGGCTTGACCTGCAGCCATGCTGCAAAACGAGAGGGCTTCAGCCCGAGCTGTGGCTAACTCAGGATCTGACCCTCTCCCCTAGCAGGGTCCTAGGCCCCAGGCTCTGAGTGCCTGCCGACCCGGGTCAGACTGATCTATTCGTGGATGGAAGGGGGGCTTGGACTCAGATCTCAGGTGGAATCTGGGTGTAGTGTGCAGTGCAGACACCCTGTGATCCCTAGGTAGAGATGCTCAGGCTTCCTTTTCCTCTGTCCTGCAGATAGTGGAAGAGTTACAGGACCGGATCCTGCAGCTGCGCTTCCCCCACAGGGTTCAGAGCAAAGAGGCAACTCCCAAAGTGAAGAGGAAAACTTTCGGCAGCAGCTCTCCCTCGAAGTCCCAACCCGTGGCTGGGGCCCCGCCAGCCCTCTCGGACAGGCCCTGCCTTGTAGTGCTGCACAAGCCGCTGGAGAAGCTCCTGATCAGGTAGTGGCAGAGGGACAACAGGCTGCCAGGGCTCCTCTTGCTTAGTAGTCGGGGTGGGGAGGGGAAGCACTGAGGGTTAGCCCTATGCCCAAGGAGAGACCAGTGGAAGGCTGGTGCTGCCGGCAGCTGAGGAGTCTGTGCCCGTGGGGTGGCTTCAGCAGGCATGTTCTCTGACAGAGTTATGGCCATGGCCCAGGAGTGGCTGTGACTTGTAGGGCTTGGGGTCAGTGCTGTGCTGGAGAATCGGAACCTGGCCAGAGCGGAGGGAGGAGGAGAGAGTATCACTGGCCTCCGAGGAGGGACTGAAGTGGAGCAGATTCCAACCTTCCTGCTGCCGCCCCCGTGGAGTTAGATCTAGGATCAGGCCTGCTGTCCAGAAGTCCAGGCCTTGTCTGGAGACCCTTCCCCCTCGGCTGGTCATTCTCCTTTCCACCCTTCTAGGTATGAGAAGCTGCCTTCCGACTACCGGGCTCCCTTCATCCTCACCCTGGAGCACCCCCCTGTGTCCGGCCCCCTCACTATGGTGGCCAACCGCACCGCCTCCTCCACCCTGGCTTCGCTCTCCCGCTACTTCTATCACCAGCGCTGGATCTGGTGCATCCAGTCGGGGCTAGCCCCAGCGGTGCCTATTGCAGCTGTTGCCCATCTCCTGTCCACACTCACTGAGTAAGTGTCACGACTGAGGGGGCAGGGAGCTGCCCTTTCCGAAGGTGCGGACCCCAGGGCAGGGCCAGATGGTTTGAGGCTGGGTTGGGGTCCCATAACCCATCTCAGCACTGCTCTGATTCTGTGAGCAGCGGCCAGAACTACTAGGTCTGGGGTGTTCACCCAGTCCTGCTGCCACCAGCTAAGGGAGAGTGGGTTTCCTGACGTGAGGGCGCAGGAGGCATCTCCTGGAGCATGTCACCATGGTCTGGCTCCTACCTCTATCTGAGCTATGTCTGTGTAACATGCCAAGCTACTCCCAGTGTGTTGGGGCTAGCTCAGATCCAGTCCCTGCTGGGGGGGCCTGAGGAGTTCTTGTGGCTGAGGGGCTCCTGTCAGAGGAGGAGGAGTGGAGGAGTTGCTCATCTCCCAGTGCTTTTCTGTGGTGCTGCCCAGGGTCCGTTTGTCAGAGGGCTTCCATTTTGCATCCAGTGGAGACGGAATTATCAATATGGTGCTGGAGCTGCCCATACGGGTGAGTCCTGTCCCTACCACACCCAGCCTGCTCTCCCAGCCCCTTCAGGGGAACATGCTCTCTGAGACACCATGGGAACGAGCGTGGGGAGACCCACTTACTTCCCTGGGGCTCAGCGGCTCCTGTCTCCTCCCCAGCCCTGGGGCTGAAGGGTCCCATGGAGCACTAGGGGGCTCTCTGCTGTAAAGGTGAAGGCTCCCCCTCCACTTCCCTGCCACAGGGTGGGGATTGGGGGAGGGGTGGGGATTGGGGCAGAGGGATGTGGTGGACTCTGTCATGGGATTTGAGGGTGGGCTGTTGCAGGGGCATGGGGAAGTAGGTCAGAGGGATTTGGGGATCTGGGGGAGCAGTGACAGGAGACTGATTTGGATGTGGGCTGTGTTTTGGCAGCATAGTGACTGGCCTGAGGGGTTTGGTGGTGGCAGAGGGTAGGCACACATTGTTGCAGGTGTTGCCAGTCCAGCGGTGGGTTGTGTTTCGGGGGCTGAGGGGTTGGGTGGAGGCAGGGGGTAGGCACGCATGGGTGCAAGTGTTGCCAGTCCAGCAGTGGGCTGTGTTTTCAAGGGCACAGTGACGGGGCAGAGGGGTTGGGTGGAGGCAGGAAGTAGGCACACATTGGTGCCGTTATTGCCAGTCGAACTCATTCAGCATCTTGGCCGCAGAGTGACTCCTCCAGTGATGACTGCAGCGGCAGAGAGAAGCACACTTGCATCGTGCAGTATGTCCTCTTCCCGCCACACTCTACCTCCACCAAGGACAGGTGAGGTCAGGGGTCAGTCTCCCAGGTAGCACTGAGAGCCAGCCCCTCTGGCTCCTGGCCTCGGGCCTGTCAGGCAGTGTGTGGGGATGGGGAGGGCTTGTACCTAGCGCACCTTTGGCAGCTGTTGGGCTGTGGCTGCTTGGAGCTGCAATGCCCATGTGCCTCGCTGGGCATGGCCTGCTGTGGCAGCAGGCTAGCCATTGATGCCTGTTCTCTGGGGGTAGAAGGTGCTACAGGGGTAGGCGGGTGGTGCTTGCCTGGGGGGTTTCTGGAACCCGTGCAGCATGGTGGAGAGGCCTGAGCAAACACCTGGATGTGCAGGATGCTCACCCCACCTTCGCTGTTCTCCAGCTTCTCTACAGATGATGACAATGACACAGAGGTGGAGGCCATCGAAATGGACACCGAGCTGAACCTGGTCACTGAGTGCTGGGTGGAACCACAGAGTGGCCACATCCACAGCACTGCTGAGAACTGGAGGTATCTCCAAGGGCTGCCCTACCAGAAGATCCCCAAAGCTGTGAGTCTCCAAGGGTAATAGTAATAATTGGAGATATACCAATCTCCTAGAACTGGAAGGGACCTCGAAAGGTCATCGTGTCCATCCCCCTGCCTTCACTAGCAGGACCAATTTTTGCCCCAGATCCCTAAGTGACCCCCTCAAGGATTGAACTCACAACCCTGGGTTTAGCAAGCCAATGCTCAAACCACTGAGCTATCCCTCCCCCTACACCACTGAGATATCCCTCCCCCCAGAGGGCAGAGGGGTTGGGTGGAGGCAGGGGGTAGGCACGCATGGGTGTGGGTGTTGCAGGTCCTGCAGTGGGCTGTGTTTCCGGGGCTGAGGGGTTGGGTGGAGGCAGGGGGTGGATATGCATTAGTGCCATTGCTGCCAGTCCAGCTTTGGGTGAGGATGGTGAGCCCAGTCATGTGCCAGGCCCCCATTGGGCCGGGCCCTGTGCAAATACAAACCAAAGATTTCTAAGCATGGGACATTAGATGGTCGGACAGACGGCAAAGTCAGGGAAACAATGGAACAGTATTACTCAGCAGGATGGGCAGCTGTCTCAACACTCCTGCGGCCTTGCCGTTGTCAGGTCTTTTCTGGGCATCATGGCCAAGGAGACCTGGGGAGGTCAAAGCTATCTGGTGGTCCTTTTCAAAGCTCTCCTTTGCTGTGATACCCACAGAACTATGGCAACCATCTGCTGGTGCGCTGAACCCACTACCCATCATGATGATAAATAGGATTTCACTGTCTCTGCGGGCTCCCCCGTCTGCCTGTACCCCTCTCTGTCTTATGCTCAGACTGGAAGCTTTCTGGCACAGGGACTGTCTTTGTTCTGTCTGTGCACCGCTTAGCACAGCCCGTGACTAGGGTTCCTAGGCACAAGGATAAATCATTAAGGGAGATTTGAAGGAGGGTAGTGAGGCAGCTTTGCAGATGTTTATGGGATGCGAGGGGCAGCATGGGAGAAAGGTACAAAGGTGTTTGTTTGAATATATGCCAAGTGGGTGAAGGAGGCTGGCCTTGGGATAGTGAGAGGCAGGAGTGGACACCACAATCATGAATGAGAGAGAGAAAGTGAAAGCAAGTAGCTTACATTTGATGCAGTAAAGCAAGGGGAGCTGGTAAAGAGTTGCAAAGAAAGGAGTTTGGTCAAAGCAACGGGGTAAGAAAATGATCTCTACAGCAGCACTGGCTGCTTTTGGCATGGCCAGGAGGAGATTGTTGCAGCGATCGAGATGTGGAGTGATTAGCACCTGGATGAGTGCTTCAGCTGCGTGCGTGTCTAGGAAAGGCCCTATTTTACAGATGCTGTGGAGAAAGAATTGGAGCGACAGATACCCAGATGTGAGGACCTAAAGAGAGTCTTAGTCAAAGGTGTTCCCGAGTGACGGGCAGGATGGTGATGGTGTACGCAGTGACTGAGAAAGGAGATGCAGGAGGGAGGTTAAGAGCTCTGCTTTTTAGCCAGGTTGAGCTGGAGCTGATGGCTAGTTATCCATGAGATGTCAGGGAGGCAGGCCAAGATTTTAGTTTGGACATGTTGATAAATTGTATGGACAATTGTTTGACTTTGGTTCACTATGAAAGATACTCAGAGACCAAATAGCCAATGTCAGTTAGGTTTATTGCTGAGTAAGGCTGCAATTTTAGTCACGGAATCCGTAACTTCCAAAGACCTCTGTGACATCAGCCAGCGCTGGCTGGCAGGAGGGACCCCTGCCGCTCCCTATCCCCACAGGTGGCAGGGGGGACCCCAGAGCTCTGGACCACTGCAGCTTGGAACCGCCACCGGAGGGGGACCCTGGAGCTCCCAGCTCTCCTCCCCTCCACCCACACCTGAGCTGCCCAGGCTACCTATTTTGTCATGGGTAGTTCTAGTAAAAGTCAAGGACAGGTCATGGGGTTCCATGAATTTTTCATTATTGCCCGTTACCTGTCCGTGACTTTTACTAAAAATATCTGTGACAAAAACTTAGCCTTAGCTATGAGGCAATAATAATGTACAGGGGAAAAGGTTCTTTGTGATACCAGTCTTCAGGAGCCATTTACATTCACTTTATGCAGAAGGTGTGCTCCCAAAACTATGCAATTGCTATAATATTTGTGTTTAATAGATACTAATATATATAATAGTGTGGATAATACCTAGTAATACAAGATAGATAGATGTGTGTATATGCTAGCCAGCACGTACTGGTTAACAGAGACAAGGAGACAGGTCTGTAGCAGAGGTATATCTGAGAGTCGTCAGCATAGAAGTGGCTGTCGAATTTGTGTAGATGGATGAAATTACCTAGAGATAAGGTGTCGAGGGCTAAGCGAAGGGCATCAAGGACAGAGCCCTTTGGAACCCCCCCCCCCCCCCCAGCAAGGTGCAAGACACACAAGGACACACTGAAGGTGAGATTAGAGAATTAGGAGAGGACAGTCACAGAAGCCAAGGGGGCCAAGGTTTCAAGAGAAGCATGGCTGATAGATCATGGAAGGTGAAGGCGGAGCACTGGTTCTAAGCTTTGGTTAGGGAGAGGTCACGGAGTCCTCATCAGAAGTGGTTTCCTGGAGTGCAAGGGGCAGAAGCTGTACTGGAGGGTCTAGGGTGGAATTGGAGGAGATGAACTCAGTCACCAATTTATGGATGGTGCCTTCAGCGATGGAAGGAAGATGGGGCAATAGTTGGAAGTCCACCTTTGACTCCTGTTGCCTCTCCAAGATGAGAGAGACTAAAACATGACAGTATTGTAAGTGAAAGAGCCAGAGGAGAGCGACAGGTTAAGCAGGGGATGAGGGTGGAAACAAGGGAGATCAGGACGGTTGGGATGGACCCTCCTGCCTTCAGACTTCCTCTGCCCTGGGTCGTCTTCTGCTTGAGGCTTGTTCAAGACTGAGCCTGTATCCTTCTTGCAGCTGTACCCCAGGGATCTGGCCTGCATTAGCACCATGCTAACTTTCGAGTACATCAGCCAGCTATGCCAGAACAAGGAGTGGGTGGCCCCGGCTTTGGAAGCCAAGGCTGATGAAGGTGAGTCAAGAATCTGTTTCTGCTCTGGCATGATGGACGGAACCAGGGGCAGAGCCTATTGCCAGCAAGACGAAGTTCTCAGCAGCTCATTCTGAAGCTCTGACAGCTCCCTCTTTCTGTCCGACAGCCTCAGCCTCCTGTGCAGCTCCCACAGATCACCCAGCCTGTGGCTCAGCTGGCGAGGAGGTGAGCGGGCTTGTGAAAGCCGGCAGGCACCCTGAGGTCTCAAGGAAGGGGAGGAGAAATCCTCTGCTCTGGCTTGCGGAGCAGTTCTGGGCAGGGAAGAGCTACTGTCTGTCTCCATTCCCTGTTCCCTGGCTGGGCACTGTGAGTGTCTCAGGTTCTTTGCAGAGAGAATCCCTCTTAGGAGCAGGCGCTCACCTACTGTGGGCTGAACACCTAGATGGACAGCTGAATGTAGGAAGGGTTACAGACCAAACCATGAGGAGCTCCCTTCATGCTCCAGGAGCTCTGCTCTCAGGACCCTTCTGAGCCTCTTGGAGCACTAAATCCCTTAGCTAGAAATTGCAGCTACCTGTCTGTGGGTCATGTTCCCTTGGCACCTCCTGATTTGGTGCACTAGCTGCCCAGAAACCTCAACTCATTTAACCTGGGTGACCATCCCTCCGGAAGCAAAAGGGTCCTGGCGGGCAGCACAGCAAGGGGACACGTTCCTGCTCGTGCAGTTTCATGTTGGCACTGCAGCTAGCCATGGTCCACCAGTGGTACGGGAACTAGAACAGCCCCAGAGGCTCTCTGTCAGCAAGGTCCCGGCAGCTGGCTCTCTGTTGTACAGCTGGGGGCCAGGCTTTCAGGCAAGCTCCGTTCCAGCATCTCCACTGTTCTCGAGCAATGAGTACTTCCCCTGGGAGCTGAGCTGTTCTGAAAGCCCTTCCCACTCTGGAGCCACTGGCCCTATGTTATGTGGCAAGGTAAACCTGGCACCATTGGGCAGTGGGATCTAACCACCAGCCAGTGTGGCTCATAGTCATCCTGTGATCAGTCAATACTCCGAGGTCCTTCTCCTTCTCTGTTACTTCCAACTGATGTGTCCCCAATTTATAACCAAAATTCTTGTGGTTAATCCCGAAATGCATGACCTTGCACTTTTCACTATAAAATGTCATCTCATTACTATTACTCCAGTTTACAAGGTCATCCAGATCTTCCTGTATGATATCCCGGTCCTTCCCTGTATTAGCAATACCTCCTAGCTTTGTGTCATCCACAAACTTTATTAGCTCATTCCCACTTTTTGTGCCAAGGTCAGTAATAAAAAGATTAAATAAGACTGGTCCCAAAACCAATCCCTGAGGAACTCCACTAATAACCTCCTTCCAGCCTGACAGTTCACCTTTCAGTACAACCTGTTGTAGTCTTCCCTTTAACCAGTTCCTTATCTACCTTTCAATTTTCATATTGATCCCCATCTTTTCCAATTTAGCTAATAATTCCCCATGTGGAACTGTATCAAATGCCTTACTGAAATCGAGGTAAATTAGATCCACTGCATTTCCTTTGTCTAAAAAATCTGTTACCTTCTCAAAGAAGGAGATCAAGTTGGTTTGGCATGATTTACCTTTTGTGAAACCATGTTGTATTTTGTCTCAGTTACCATTGACCTCTTTGTCCTTAACTACTTTCCCCTTCAAATTTTTTTCCAAGACCTTGCATACTAGAGATGTCAAACTAACAGGCCTATAGTTACTCGGATCACATTTTTTTCTTTTCTTAAAAATGGGAACTATATTAGCAATTCTCCAGTCGTACGGTACAACCCCTGAGTTTACTGATTCATTAAAAATTCTTGCTAATGGGCTTGCAATTTCATGTGCCAGTTTCTTGGATGAAGATTACCTGGGTCCCCCAATTTAGTCCCATCAAGCTGTTCAAGTTTGGCTTCTACCTCAGATGTGGTAATATCTACCTCCATATCCTCATTCCCATTTGTCATCCTACCATTATCCCTAAGCTCCTCATTAAAGACTGAGGCAAAGTATTTATTTAGATATTGGGCCATGCCTAGATTATCCTTAACCTCCACTCCATCCTCCGTGTTTAGCAGTCCCACTTCTTCTTTCTTTGTTTTCTTCTTACTTATATGGCTATAGAACCTTTTACTATTGGTTTTAATTCCCTTTGCAAGGTCCAACTCTACATGGCTTTTGGCCTTTCTCACTTTATCCCTACATGTTCTGACCTCAATAAGGTAGCTTTCCTTGCTAATCCCTACCATCTGCCACTCCTTGTAGGCTTTCTGCTTTTTCTTAATCACCTCTCTGAGATGCTTGTTCATTCCACTTAGGCAGAAGGTATAGACTGTGACTTTTTTCCCCTTTCTTGGGATGCAGGCTTCTGATAGTTTCTGCAACTTTGACTTGAAGTAATTCCAGGCCACCTCCTGCCTTTAGATCCCTAGTTCCAGATCTATTTTTGTTTATCTTTGCATCTAGTTTGAACTAGTTTTGTCGTCTTACGATGTTTACCGAGGATGTCCATTGCTGCCTCATTCATTACAGCATTGAAATTGTTGATCATTGTTTCTACATATTCGTCTAGAGCAAGCAGTGGGGCAAATTTTCTGCTGATCATTGCTTGGAATGACTCTTCAATGTTTTGGTCTCTGAGTCTTTCTAAGTCAAACTTGGTTCTGGTGAACTTTGGCCTGACAGTTTTCCTTAGCCTCAGCCAAAAATTTAGCATCACAAGGTTGTGATCACTTCTAATATCAGCACCGGAAAAGCTCCTTGTTTTAGCTCTGTTAATCCCAGAATGAAATCAGGTTGGCACCATGATGTAGTCGATCTGGCTGTGACATAGGTGTGTGCCATGTTGATCATCTGGATGCTTTATTTGCTCCTAATGTGTTTGCAAGAACCAGATTGTTATAGCTGGCAAACTCCAAAAGTCTTACTTCTCTCGCATTGGTTACCATGTTACAGAAAGGGCCACAATAATCTCACCAATCTGCCTGTGCGTCAGTACCCATGTTAACATTCCAATCTCTTTGTACAATCAGGATATTGTTCTTGTGTACCTTATCGATGATATCTTGGAGCTGATTGAAGATTTTTACAGTTTCCTCATCGTCATAATCTGTTGTAGGAGCGTAGACTTTTACCACTGTGATATTAAATAGTACTGCCTTTAAACAGATGGAAATAAGCCTGCTGGACACTGGGCAGCATCCTAATACTTAATTCTTGATATCTTTATGCATAAGAAATCCTATGCTGTTGACATATTTGTCCTCTCCACTGTAATAGAGTACATGTCCTTCTTCCATTAGTACCTCTCAGAAGTTCTTCCATCTGACCTCAGAGATTCCTAGGCAGTGCCAGGTGTATTGTTCCATTTCATATGTGAGTTCTTTCAACCTCCCTATTTGTCTCAATGTCCTTACATTCCATGTATCAGAGGGGGAGCCGTGTTAGTCTGGATCTGTAAGAGCAGCAAAGAATTCTGTGGCACCTTGTAGACTAACAGACGTTTTGGAGCATGAGCTTTCGTGGGTGAATACCCACTTCATCAGATGTCATGCATCTGACGAAGTGGATATTCACCCACGAAAGCTCATGCTCCAAAACGTCTGTTAGTCTATAAGGTGCCACAGAATTCTTTGCTGCTCTTACATTCCATGTGACTACGGTGATGTTATCTCTTCCACGGCTCCTCTTTGTTGGCGTTACACCTGTAGTATACTTGTCGCGTCTGCCCTGTTGGAGACGGATGGCGCAGTCATTATTAACAGGGGCTGTGATCAATCTGGTATGGACATCCTTGACTTGCTCATCATATGGTGTCTTGGCAATTTCTAACCTGGTGGAGCCCATCCTTCTCCAGGCAGCCCCCTTTTAGTCCCCTCTTACAATATGCAGAAGGAGCAGTGGGCCTATTCTGTCCCCAAACCCACAGGGAGAATATATACAAAATATAAAGTATTTCCCAGTCATACTGTTTAAATATGACTCTACAGCACTATAGTAAATGAAACAATCACTTCACACGGCTGTGGCTTTTTTGGGTAATGCTGACTACTAATTTGGCTACTGAGATCTGAGTATCACTGCTCTACAGGATCTCACTGATTTTCTTTCAAGAGATAATTGAAAAAATGCATCGTGCCCTGCAACAACTCTCTCCTTCTTCCAGGTCATAGCAGACAAGAAACGTCTGCATCTCTCGCTCTGTAATCTGTTTGCCACTCATCCCATCTCCTGATCTCTCTCCATCCTCTCTCATCCCCCGCCTTGCTCTCCTCTGGCTTTTGCCCCTCACAGGTTTCTCCCATCTTAAAACCAAAAAACCATCCATGGCCCCACTTGCCTCTCCAGCTACTGCCCTGTCTCCTGTCCCTCTCTGAACTCCCAGAATGCATTGTCTGGAGCTCCTCCTGTCCAGTCCCAAACTAGACCCTCTCCAATCCATTTTTCGCCCATTGCACTCCACTGAAAATGCTCTTGCCAAAGTCTCTGATCTCTTCCTAGGCAAAGCTCAGGACCAGCACTGCATCCTCCTCCTCCTGGACCTGTCAGCTGTCTTGGACATACTCGACCATGCTCCTCCTCTTGAAATCTTGTCCTTCCTTGGCTTCTATGATTCTGTCCTCTCCTGGTTCTCCTCCACCTTCAGCATGTCCTTAGAGGATTAATCTTATCCCCTGCCCCACATCCAGCTTTCATGTGGGGCTCCCAGGGCTCTGTCCCCTTGTCTTCTCCCTCAACACCTTCTCTTTGGGTAATCTCTTCCACATCCACAAATTCAACAATCGTCTTTACGCTGATAACTCAACCTCTGCCTTTCTACTCCAGACCTGTTGTCTTCTGTTGAAACTACGGTCTGGGCCTGTCTTTCTCATCTCCTTGTGGATGGCGAGCTGCCAGCTAAAACAGAACCCTAACCGTTGCCAGACAAACCCTCCCTGCTACGTCCTTTTTGCGTCACCGTGGACAACACCATACTATTGGTCACTCAGGCCCTCTGGTTCACGCCTCTACCTGGGTCCTTGCATCTATGCAGTACCTAGTAGTGTGCTTTTACTTAGAATGCTGCAGCGTTTCAGCCTAGACCCTAGCTAGGCCAATGGGAGGGTTCTCCTGTGAGGGTAGGTAATTCAGCTCCCCGAGAGGTGGTAGCTAGGGTGACAGAAGAGTTCTTCCGTTGACCTCTCACTTTCTAAACCAGGGATTAGGTTGGCTTAACTACACTGCTCAGGGGGATGGATTTTTCACACCTTTGAGTGACATAGTTAAGCCGACTTAATTTTCTGGTGTGGACCAGGCAGAAGTCTTGTGTATTCTTTCTGCATGCCATCTTATCAGAGAGAAGTGGGGGAGGGAATCTCCTGTAGTGGATAACTTCTTGGTGATATCACCTCCCCCACCGTGTGTCTGTGATATCCTGGGACCAAGACGGCTACGGTAACACTGCACACATGTCTAAGATACTGCTTTTCTATCTAGCCATGCAGCTAAACCTCTCATCTTGGCTCCTGTTATCTCTCATCTTTTGATTACTGCAGCATCCTTTTCTTTGGCCTCGACCAATGCAATTCTACCCCACTCATATGGATTCTGATGCAATCCTACCCCACTCATATGGATTTCCTGCTGCGTAGCTTTGACCACATTACCCCTCTGTCAAGGTTTTTTCCCCCACTTTGAACTTTAGGGTACAAAAAGTGGGGACCTGCATGGACACTTTTAAGCTGAATTACTAGCTTAAGTTTGGTACGCTGCCACCAGCCAGAATTTAGTGTCTGGCACACTTTCTGTTCCCCCAAAACCTTCCCTGGGGAACCCAGACCCAAACCCCTTGGGTCTTAAAACAAGGAGAAATTAACCATCCCCCTCCTTCTCCCCTCAGACTTTCCCCTCCCTGGCTTGCCTTGAGAGGCTTCACACCAATCCAAACTCCTTGGATCTTAAAACAAGGATGAATTAACCATTCCCCCTCCATTCCCCCCACCAATCTTTAGTGAGTTCAGATTCAATCCCTTGGATCTTAAAACAAGGAAAAATCAGTCAGGTTCATAAAAAGAAAACTTTTAATTAAAGAAAAAAAGTAGAAGTTATCTCTGTAAAATCAGGATGGAAAATGCTTTACAGGGTACTCAGATTCATATAGACTAGAGGGACCACCCCCCCTTAGCCATAGATTCAAAGTTACAGCAAACAGAGGTAAAAATCCTTCCAGCAAAAAGACACATTTACAAGTTGAGAAAACAAACATAAGACTAATCCGCCTTGCCTGGCTACTACTTACAATTTTGAAACATGAAAGACTGATTAAGAAAGATTTAGAGAACCTGGTATGATATCCCAGCCTCTCAATCCCGAGAGCGAACAATGAACCAAACAAAAACTTCCCTCCACCAAGATTTGAAAGTATCTTGTCCCCCTATTGGTCCTCTGGTCAGTTGTCAGCCAGGTTTACTGAGCTTCTTAACCCTTTACAGGTAAAAGAGACATTAACCCTTAACCATCTGTTTGACACCCTCTCTCTGCATCCTTTCACTGGCTTCCTCTTCTCTTGTTATCAAATGTAAGCTCCTTGTTTTTACTTCCAATGCCCTTAACAAGCATCCCCACCCTATGTATGATCTCCCTTGGTGTAGAAAAGCCAGATCCCACCTCCATTTGGCCCTAGGTGCCACCCTCCAGCTTCCTCTTGTTAAATTCTCAAGCAAGCCCTTTTGTGATTTGTCCCCTGCTGCCCCTCACACTTGGGTGGAGCTCCCTATAAACAGCCCCCCAAAGGAACCATTAGCCTCCTGCAAAATCTGTTTTGCTCTGCCGCCTACAATCAATTGTGTGCTGAGACCGCTGCCTGTCATGCTGACCAATGGCATGCCTTTGTGGCCATCTCTTGTCCTTAGATGGCAGCTCTGTGGGACAGGGGCGCTCTCTTTGTTCAGGGTTTGTCCAGTGCCTAGCACAGTGAGGTCCTACTCAACGACTAGGACTCCTAGGTGCTACCATAATACAAATAATTAATAATAAATCCTGTGTGATTCCTCCCCCTCCATGGCTTTAGATGCCACCACACAGTGAGCAACAAAGGCGTCTTTAGTGTGCATGTCTCCCAGCTGGTGCTGCTTCCAGCTGGCAGGCTCTCCTTGTGGGTCCAGCCACCTGGTGCCCCAGAAGGGAGCAGTGCCTTATCTCCCTTGCTCTCCTTGCAGACCCTGACATGGGTGCTGGCTCCAATGTGCATGAGATTCCATTCCAGTTCAGCCTCCTGAAGCTGCTACCCAAATGCCAGCAGATCGAAATGTTCTTCCTCATGCTGACGGGAGGTGAGCACTGACAGTTGTTGGAGATAGGCAGCAGAAGGAGGACAGTGAAGCCTGGGGAACATGACATACTGGGTCGGGCATTCATTGTAACCACACTCCTTTTGCTGCAGAGTTGTTAGCAGGGACAGTCCTTTCCATAGTATTGACTGTGGTAATTGTGCTTTTGGGGAAGAAAGGAGGGCAGGATTTGCTGCTGCTTAGTTTCTTTGTTTCCTTCAAAACCAAGCCAGATGCGCACCTACAAAGGGGAGAGAAAAGCAAAGCAAAGGGGATATGCAGCTGCTGCCTCTGGTGGTGGCTCACTTGCCATCTCTCTGCTGGAGAAACACAAGCACAGCACAGAGACTAATCAGCAATCCAAGCTCTGGGAAACTAGTGCCACCCTCAGGCCGTTCAGGAAATTGCTTTTTGTTGTCTTTCAGGCTCCCACAGGAAAGAGGAAATCAGGTGGGGAAGGAAAAAGAGGGAGAAGGGGCAACAGCAGAAACGAATGCCTTGCGTTCCCGGTGGTGGTAGGGATCTAGCTGGAGCCAGGGAGATGTGAGGTGATCTCTCTCTCTCTGGCCCAGTCTGGCCAGGGCAGCTCTTAGGATCAGGCCAGTGAAGGCCCATCAGTATTGCTGTGGCGCCTGGTGTGCCAGAGTGGGATGGGGGTCTTTCAGCCAGTGCTCTCAGGACCCCAAACGAGGTGATGGGTGCAGTGCCCCAGCGTGTCATTATTTTGTTCACCAGTTGGATCTAATTTATGACACACCAGTTCTGGTCCATCGATTTCTGTCCCGCAGTCCTCCAGCAATATTCCGACACTCTGGGGTGGTATCAGCAGGCTGCCTAGTGTTGGATGGATGTGGTCTGTCTCCCTTCTGTACTTTTTCTGTTAACATTGATTGATGTAGGTGATTGGAACGTTTTTATAAACTTTCATCTGCTTTCGCACCATTGACCGCACAGCTGAGGGAGGCCCCTTGGGCCCCAGTTATTACAGCAGTGCAAGGGAGCTGCCTCCTCTCCTCCCTGCAGTGGTGCTACCTTGTGTCTCCCAGCTGGGGCATGCGGAGTGGCTCCTACAGCCCCGGGGTCACTGACAGAGATGTTGGGGGTTGCTGCTGCTCCTGTGCTTGTGTTAGCTTGGTAGCAGGTCTGTTTGTTAGTGCCAGGCCTGGGTCTCTGTGTTGTCTTGTGGCCTCCTACCTCTTGAACCTTGTCTTCAGCGTGGTTCCAGTATCTGGTGTGGGTGGGTGCAGAAAGGTTTGTGTGGCTGGTAGCAGAGGGCTCCCTCTCAGCCTTGTATAAGCTCACCTTGCAGACATAATGGGAAAACCTCCCCAGCCACATGCAGCTGGCCCTTTGCAATGGCCTGCCTGGCCGGAGGGGTGCTGGGACAGTAGCTGGCTGGAGCGGGTCTCTGATGCTGGTGGTTATGTTCTGGAGCAGAGGATGATGTGATGGCCAAGGACTCTTCGTTTGCACCCAATGAAATGCTGCTAGAGTTCTTCCACGGCTGCCTTCAGCATGACCTCAGCGACCGGGAGATCCCCTTGGCGGACTCGGATCACATGGCCTTCATGGAGCAGGTCCTACAGCGGGAGCGCGATGGCCACCTGCCCCCATTCACGCTCCCAGTGATCCGAGGTAAGGGGTGAGAGCCTGGCAGCTGGAGACGTGAGCAAGGCAGGGCCCTTGGTGCCCTGCTCCTGGACTCCCCTCCTCACAACCTGTCTCTTTGGTTCCAGAAGAGCCCCTGAAGGCCCGTGCACCCCTGGAACAGCAGGATCCCTCTCTGGCTGCTCACCCTGTTGGCAGTAGTGCTACCAGGGACATGAGTGGCTCCACGAGCGCCCTGCAGGTACCTCCCCTGGCTCCATGTCCCTCATGCTGCTGGGGGCCTCATGCTCCCCTGCCCCGGAAACTCCTGAACATGGCACAAAGGGGGCAGCTGCTGGAGCACAGTCTGAGCCCTGTGGCAAGGATTGAGATGGAGCTCTTCAAATCCAGCCCCCGTCTGTGATGACCCACCAGCCTCTCTTGGCTGCCCAGGAACTGGGAGAAGCGAAGGCCTCGCTCTGGGGCAGGCACACAGCTGGCAGAACTGCCCCAGCTGGCACTGCCTATGGAGAGGGCAGCGATAGAAAGGGCTAGGGATGACACAGGACAGGAGCGAGGCTGAGGAGGGCCTGGGGAAGCTGGCCCAGGGCCGGCTCTAGCCATTTCACTGCCCCAAGCACAGCGGCACGCCGTGGGGGGCACTCTGCCGCTCGCCAGTCCCGCGGCTCCGGTGGATCTCCCACAGGCGTGCCTGCGGATGCTCCACCAGAGCCTCGGCACCAGCGGACCCTCCGCAGACACGCCTGCGGGAGGTCCACCAGAGATGCCTGCCACCCTCCCGGCAACCGGCAGAGCGCCCCCCGCGGCATGACACCCCAAGCACGCGCTTGGCGCTCTGGGGCCTGGAGCCGGCCCTGAGCTGGCCCCATGGTCGCCTGTGCTATACCTGCAGTGGGGGAGCCCTAGCCTACGCAACGTGCAGCAGCCCAGGTCTGAGCCAGACTGCTCTGTCAGCAGGTCGAGCGTGTGGACACGGAGGCTGCTGCACCTGAGGGCCGGCCAGCCCCCTGGAGGTGTTTCTGCTCTGTATCATCCCTGCAGCCTTACCCTGCTGTGCTCTCTCCTCAGAGCCTGTGCAGTGCAGAGCTGCCAGAGACCGACGTGTCCCCGGCCAGTGCTGCTGGGCTGCTTCTGCAGTGGCGATGCTACGCCAAGCTGGTCAGTCCACAGCACCTCTTCGTCACCTTCCTGCCAGCCACCTTCCCTGGTGAGTCTGCCCCGCTGAGCCAGAGAGCTGAGTCAGGCAGCAGCGGGAATGCTGAGTGACTCTCTCGGGGGGACAGCCTTCCTGCTGTGTGGAGATGGGCAGAGCTTGGGCCTGAGGGGCTTAGCAGTGGGTCTCTTGTAGTGCTTGGGGACCTGCCTGGCTGTTGTTTGGCTCCCGTGTGGCGGTTTGGTTTTCCCGTTTATTACCACCTGGTTTAGGGCATGCCTAGAGCTCCCCACCCCTGCCACGGGGGGATCTGAGTGAAGCCCGCTGGGGTTCCCAGGAATGAAGGCTGGGGCAGCTGGCAGGGCGTTCTCTGAGGGACCTTGCCTCTCACAGGAAGTGAATATTTTAAGGATTGATACCAGTTACCCAGGCTGAGCTACTGAGTTGGCTGCTTCTCTAACTTGGGTTGAAGGCACCTAGACAGTGGCTGGCCCTCCAAGCTGTCCTTGGGGTGCTGGGCTAACAGTGGCCCCCACCCGTCAGGATATGCGGGAAGGGCTTGACCTCTTTTTCTTTTCTAGATGTACAGAAGCTGATGGCTTGTGCGCTGGAGGAAGCCGCAAAGGAGGACGGCTCTGCAGGAGAGAGCCTGGATCCTGTCTGTGGGGAGCTGGGTAGAACGAGATTCGAAGAGGCGGCTGCGGCATTCCCACCTGCCCTCAGTGTAACGCCAGCCAATGGTACTCGCCTCGGCTCCCCACCCCATGTGTTCTGTGGGCAGAGCCCATTCCGGAGCCCAGGAGAGTCCTCCTCTCCCACTCAGAGTGCCTGCCACCGCCAGGCAGACCAGAGGCTTGTGCAGCATGTGCTGCTCCTGGCTCAGCCTGGCATGGCTGTGTGATATGCCCATCCCCTGGTAGGGGTGTGGGGAAAGGCTGAGGAGTCCCCGAGCAGCACAGCTATGAATGCAGCCTGCTCGGCACCCCTCCAGAGCGGCTGCTCCTTGGGAAATGGACGTCCACTAATCTGGCGCACAGGCTGCAGACAAGGTGACTCTGCCTTCAGCAAAGCAATGGGGCTTTCTCAGAGTGAAGCTCTGGTGACAGACAGACACCAGCTCTTCTGCCATGAAGGCCCCTGGATCTCACACAGACCCTGTCCCGACAGGCTGTTCGGAGTGTGCTGTGTTGATCTGGTAGCATGGAGCGGAGCCACCTGCTCCCTGCTGGAGATCACAGCCCCACAGGGGCAGGGGAAGAGACAGCACTGCAGGCTGGGGGTGTTCAAGCCCCATACAAAGCCCTCGATATTGAAAAGGGGAGGGGGAATCAGTTGGCTGGCTAGTGTCTGAGGAGCAGAGGGTCATGCTGCAGGGGACAGGAGCTGTGGCAGGGGACAGGAGTGGGAAAGCCCTGGGCCAGTGTGTTCAGGTGTGGAGAGTCTAAGGGAAGTTACAAACCGGCCTCATGCTCCCTGTGGGCCTGGAGAAGACATCTGTTGAGGGAGCTGGGAGCAAGACAGAGGGGGGCTCTTGGGAACAAGGATACCAGCGTACTGAGCTGAATGGACAATCCAGTGAGGAAAGGGCAGGCCCAGACATAGTGGCTGGTGTCTTGGGCTGTCAATGGGGAGCTCTCCCTCAGGGCGTCTCTCTTCTGCAGAAGCAGGCCAGGACCCAGGAGAGCCAGGCACGTCTCTGCGAAAGGACATACACATCTCCTTCAACTGCCAGGCCTCGCAGCCCGAGCTGAGCGAGGGCCACCGACTCCGCTGCCCCATCTACATCTATAGCTGCTCCTTGGAGCTGCTGAGGGAGCAGATGGTCAGCCCCCGGGCACACCGGCCTCCGCGGGACATCTTTTTTAGGTAAAGCCAGCTCCCATGGCGCACCCCTTGGGGTGCAAGTGCAGGGACCTCAGGGCTGCACAGTCGAGTCTTTCCTGTGCAGGATGCTGGCTCCAGCCTTGCCCTGGTCTGCTGGCATATTCCTTCTCACTCACAGCACTGCCTGCCTGCAAGAGCTTGTAGGCTGGCCATGGCCCAATCTGGCACAGGTCACCTCGTCCTCCAGGGATGTGACACGCCAACAGGGCTGAGTGGTGACGCTGCTGCTCTTTTCCAGGTCCCAGTTTCTGGAGCGCCCCCCAAATGCCACCTGGCTAGACCACAAGCACAAGGAGCTGGTGAGTTACTGCACGCTGCTTCAGGAGCACTCACACCAGTGCTACGTGAAAGGTAAGGAGGGGCATGGCAAGGAGCTGTGCCTTGGCCTGGAGCAGGGCTGAGCCAGGGCCTTCCCTAGACCCCACTCTTTGGTGGGTGAGGGGAGGGGAGGGGAGAACTCTCTGCCCGGAACTAGTTTCTTGTCAGAGTTGGCTTAAAGATGTTCCTGCATGGCCCCTTGGGTCCCGGGTCTGTGGGCACAGCTGTGGGGAGCTCAGCCCAGAGCGGGCACCACTTGCTAAGCCCTCTCATTGGGGTCTTACTGAGCTGCCAGAGTAACCTTCCCACCTCCCGCCCTGCTGGGCACAGCCGTGCACTCAGCCTGGTGTTGCACCCGCAGGGCTGTTCAAGAGCCTGCAGCAGTCACATAGCATCAGCTCCCAGGACCTTCTCACAGCTGTGGACTACTGTGAGGAGCTGCTGCAGGAGATCGACATCACCCACTTCCTGCTGACCCTCTGCAGCCATGTGCGGGCCTTCCGCGAGAGCCACCGGCACTTCCACACGCACCCCAGGGCAGCCAGCCAGGAGCAGGAGGAGGAGCTGCCCTCCAGGGAGAGGGGCATCCTCATCTCAGAGTCTAGGTAGGAGCCATCTGCCACCCTTTGTATTGACTCAGGGAAGAGCCGTGAGCTCCTGGCCCATCATGGGTCGTTGCCACGCAGAGGAAACACAGCATCATGGAGCAGGAGGGCTAAGGAAGTGATGCGGCATTGGGCTGGTGGCTGCAGTGTGTCCTGCCCGGTTCCCACTCCCTGGTGCTACCAAGGGGTACAGTGCCTAGGAACAGAATGGTATGAGATGTCTGCAGGATGGGTTCTGTGGCTGGCGGACTTCATGCTGAGCCAAGGTCTGTGGCGTGACTGCAGGGCCCTGAATCCCTGCTACGTGGAGTGCGACGAGCCCCAGTCAGCACTGAGCAGGGACACTGCTGCACTCTGCCCACTTCTCCAGAGGCACCGCCCCTTCCCTGCATGGCTGAACTCTGTCAGTGTGTCTATCCAGACCCTGGTCTGATTCCCTCGGCTCCTCTCCTGAAAGCCTGGCAAAGGCCTGGTATAGACTCAGCTCCCCCCCAGCCCTCGTATAGAGTCCAAGACCTTATACCTAGCTGCTGTCCCTCAACTCTTCTTCCTGGGTCCTACCCCCCAGGGCTTAGCGGGGGGGCACAGTACCCAGCAGGGCCTGCGTGGCAGTATGGGTACCTAGTGGAGTCAGCTGCAGTGGACAGAGGTGTTTCCTTCACTTTGGGCTGAGTGGGTTATAGGTCTGGTAGGTGGCTAGGGATGACATTAAACTGGGAGGAGTGGTGGATACGCCGGAGAGTAGGGATAGGATACAGAGGGACCTAGACAAATTAGAGGATTGGGCCAAAAGAAACCTGATGAGGTTCAACAAGGACAAGTGCAGAGTCCTGCACTTAGGACGGAAGAATCCCATGCACTGCTACAGACTGGGGAGCGAATGGCTAGGCAGCAGTTCTGCAGAAAAGGACCTAAGGGTTACAGTGGACGAGAAGCTGGATATGAGCCAACAGTGTGCCCTTGTTGCCAAGAAGGCTAACGGCATTTTGGGCTATATAAGTAGGGGCATTGCCAGCAGATCGAGAGCTGATCATTCCCCTCTATTTGGCACTGGTGAGGCCTCGTCTGGAGTACTGCATCCAGTTTTGGGCCCCCAACTACAAGAAGGATGTGGAAAAATTGGAAAGAGTCCAGTGGAAGGCAACAAAAATGATTAGGGGGCTGGAGCACATGACTTATGAGGAGAGGCTGAGGGAACTGGGATTGTTTAGTCTGCAGAAGAGAAGAATGAGGGGGGATTTCATAGCTGCTTTCAACTCCCTGAAAGGGGGTTCCAAAGAGGATGGATCTAGGCTGTTCTCATTGGTGGCAGATGACAGAACAAGGAGTAATGGTCTCAAGTTGCAGTGGGGGAGGTTTAGGTTGGATATTAGGAAAAACTTTTTCAGTAGGAGGGTGGTGAAGCACTGGAATGGGTTCCCTAGGGAGGTGGTGGAATCTCTTTCCTTTAGAGGTTTTTAAGGTCAGGCTTGAGAAAGCCCTGGCTGGGATGATTTAGTTGGGAATTTGTCCTGCTTTGAGCAGGGGGTTGGACTAGATACCTCCTGAGGTCCCTTCCAGCTCTGATATTCTAGGATTCTATGGAGGCGTTGTACCTGAAGGTGACACTGACTCTGTTCATGGTTCGTATTGTGCCCATCTGGCTTGTATGCATGTGGCCTCATCAGTGCGGAGATGGAGGACTACAGCGAGCAGGACCACAGAAGTTTCTCATGCCCCACTGAGGAGCCAAAGATCAGCGCCAGCTGCTGCCCAGAGTTTCCCCTATCCCTGCTGGAGAATGGCCAACCCTGCCAGGTGCACCCTGACCTGCATAAAATCATCCAGGTGAGGGAGAGGGGCAAGCATGCAGTGGGCTGGGGCCGGAGGGAGTCAGTCTCACATTCACCATCTCATGTCTCTCTCGGCAGGAGAAGTTCCTGGAAATTGGGAGTTTGCATTTTAAGCCAGTGCTCTCGAATCCTCATTATTTCTTCTACTGTCCGCCCTGTGCCAAGAAAGAGGTGTGTGTAGGGTGGGGACTCGGGTCCCTGTGCCTAGCTCTGCCCCAGTGCCTTGGTGGTGGGACAAGTGAACTAGGCTCCTCTGAGGAAGGAGGTGCCATTTGTCTCCCCGAAGTCTGCCCTTTGGGCATCTGCTGAGCTGCTGGGGCACTGGAGCAGTGATGACTGACACGAGGTTGTTCCCCCTGCTCAGGAGGAGGCCTCCCGGGACCAGGCAGACAGGAAGGGCAGCGAGGACATGGAGGGGTCGGAGGCTGAACTGGCAGCTGAAGAAGGTAACTCTCTGTCCTCCCTACGAGAGCGTGTGCCTGGCACTAGTGCCGGGGGGGCTGGACTTACAAGGGAGGGGAGCTCGGCTGCAGTGCACTTAGTGTTCCAGCATCGTTCTTGGAGCAGTGTGAAGATCTCGCCCCCAATTGCCGTAGCTGTATGGGCAGAAGCCCTCGTGTAGCCACAACTATAAATGCAGCTCATTGAGGGGCCAGTCCTGGCCATGTTGGCAATGGAGCACTGCTGCTGTGAGCTGCGTCTCCACTAGCAGGATAATGGTGTGGTTACACTGTGTGCGTGTGTGTGTGCAGGGACCGTGTCTGGCTGCTGCATTGCCACGGAGAGTGACCCAGAGCTGGAGGTGGAGTATCGGGAGAAGCTGGAGAACGAGTTCCCAGACTTGGGCTCCCTTTCGGACTCGAACACCGTCAACCACGACGATGACTCGTTCAGTGTCCTGGGCGGGGACTCGCTGAATGAGCAGGAGCTCCTGGAGCAGGAGATGCCACCGCTCTTTGTGCACCTGACCTGCTCAGTGAAGCTGCGCAGCCAGCACAGCTCCATGCCTGTGCGGTCGCTGCCTACCTGCCTGGGTAAGAGCATGCCTGCAGGCCGCCAAGGCTAGGGCCTTGGCTGCATCCTGAGCTGAAGGGTTCCAGCGGGGAGCCCAGGTCAGTGCCAGGCTGCTGGCTGAGTGAGTGGAGCCCCTTGGAGCACAGCACGCTCGTCTCTCCCTCTGCCTCAGATACTGCTTGCTTGAGGCAGGTTCCATCCCAGGCTGGAGGCCAGATCTCCTAGTACTGTGCTGGTGCCATCAGCCAGCCAGCCCTCCTGGTCCCTGGGAAAGTGGCTCCAGGGTGCTGCACAGGAACAGCAGGACTTGGGCTCTTGCCTCATGGCACTCCTCAGGGGCCTGTTCCACCTGTCTGTGCCGAACCCCGACCTGCCCAGGACCCCCATGCCAGCCCCTTCCCCTGACCACCTGGTGTCCTTCCTCAGGGGAAGTGCTGAGTTGCCTGGAGAGCTGCCAGGCTATGGCTAGCATTGACCTCAGCGACCTCTGTGTGACCCTGGACATCTTTGTGCTGACCTTGCCGCTGGAGATAGAAGGTGTAAATGCTGACCTTCACCACAACAGGTGGGTGTGGGGCTGGGCTGGCTACCCTAGCCCTACAGACCGGGTGCCTGACTGGCCTGGCTCTCCTGAATTGACCCCTCCAGACAAAGAAGATGGAATTCCCCCTTGCATCATGGACCTTCCTGCCCTGATTCCCTGTGATGTGGCACCAGGGTCCCTGGCTATGGGAGAAATGGCCTCCCTGTTTCACAACTGTTCAGCCCTTGCCTGGGGCCCCCGCACTCCACTGAAGCCACCTCCGTGTGGCTCCTGCCTGGGGCTCGGGGGATGTTGTCCCAGCCTGCGCTCTCTTCCCATGGCAGGTACACATCTGAGAGCAGCATCTCCTTCACTCGCTCGCCCGGGCAGCCCTCCTCCTTTCGCTCTGACGAGGAGATCATGCACAACCTGGAGCGGCTGCCATCTACGGGAGGCGAGAGGTACTGCAACCCTTGGCCTGGCAGCTGGGCTCCGTGCTAGGCTGCAGTGCAGGGGGTGCGGGAGAATGAACCCCACTCTTCCCTCTCTCATAGGCACCCAGCGCTCTCCAACCTCCCAGGGGTACACAGACAAGCTGTCGAAGCCACCATGAATGAGGTGAGCCCTGGGTGCCCTCCCTGGGCACTACAGTGCCGCCGCCTTGCCCAGCCAAGCGTGTCTCAGGGCAGGGACCTTTGCTGCTTGCAGCAGGCTGCATGCTGAGAGCAGGCCCCAGGCCTTGCTGAGGACGCACAGGACACTGGCTGTGTGCTGCCCACCTGCTGGGCAGGCCTGTCTGAATCCAGCCATGGCCTGGGGTTGATGCAGGAGTGTCTCTGACCTCTGGCCACCAGTAGGCATGGCTGGGGAGGGAGATAAAGGCCTAGGGTGCATGGTGGGGAGTGTGGGCACAGGTCACCCAGATCATGTCCTTGACCCTTAGATCCGCTGGCTTCTGGATGATGAGATGGTGTCTGCGCTGCGCCATTCGCAGGCGGTCAGCGCCTCCATCCTGGAACGGGTCGCCACTCACGTCTACAGCTCCCAGGGGAGGCCCAGCTGCCACAGCGAGGTGGTGCCACTGCAGTTTGTCTTTGGGCCTGAGCACTCCTTGGAGAAGTTCAGAGAGGTGAGAGCCGCACAGCCCCTACCGATGTACCCTACCTCACCCCTCGTGTGCATGCCCAGCGTGCTTTCTGCTCTGCCCTTGGCAATGCCTGTGCTCTCTGCTCTCCCCTTGGCAATTCCCGGCCCCCCCTTACAGTGCACTCTCCTGGGCTCTGTGTTGCAGGAGTTCCGGAGAATGACCCTGCCGGGCTATGTGCTCAACGTAGAGGGCAGTGATTACCACTACGTCTCCGTCAGCCGCCTGCACCCCCTGGAGACCCCCGCCAGCGCTGTCCCCAGCCTGCAGCAGCCCACGCCAGGAGGGAGCACCAGAGCAGCCCAGAGCCACGTTGGGCAGGAGAGGAGTAGCGGAGCAGATGCCGAAGGCCTCCAGCCAAACCATCCAGTGCCCTCCCTGCTGCAGGCGGCTGAGGGCCTCTGGGCCTGGCCCGTGGGTGAGAGCCAGTTTGGGCCAGACATGAGAAATCCACTGGGCGAGAGCAGCCAGACGCAGGATGAGGTGAGAGGGATGGATGCTGTCAGGACGGCATGGGGGAGCTGAACTTTGGGAACCAGCCTGGGGGCAGGTCAGTAACACAGCCCCTGGTTTGGGCGCAGGAGCCAGAGGAGGTGCTGAGGCCGGAGCCAAGTGGAGCAGTGGGGCACAGCTCGCTGGAGGAGGCAGCTCAGGAGATGACCCCCCTGACCCCTCCCCACTCTCAGTTCCTGCCCTTGTCCTCCGAGAAGGGGAGTGGTGAGAAATTGCCATCTGCAGCAAGCCTGGCTGACTCCGGGACCCAGGGCAGGGAAGGTAGGAGCCCTGCATGGAGCTGGGCTGGAGCCCACAGCACGAGAGCAGCTTCCTTGGTGCTGCCGTGTGGTCCCTGCTTGACACAGGTGTTCTGCGCAGGGGGAGCCCTGCTCCTGGGAACGGGGTGTCTCAAGGCCAGCTGCCTCCCCCTTTCTGTGCCAGCCTGGGGGGTTGGTTCTGCTTGTTGGCACATGGGGGTTTGGAACTGGGCTGTGCTGGGTGTCCCTAGACATGCAGGCCGCTCCAGAGTCAGTCCCAGGCCCATCGCTGTACCTCCTGGCACCCTGGGCCTGTGCTGCTAGTCAGCAGGTGTCATGTCCCATCCTGCAGAGTCTGGGAGCCTAGGGTCTGTGCGCTGCAACAAGTGCTCTGCTAAGTGCTCCCTCTTCCCCCGCAGGTGCCAGCAAGCAGCGTCCCAGCCGAGTGCAGAGCCTAGTGTCAAGCCAGGGCAGCATGGACTCGGATCACTTAGGTGAGATTCCCCTCGGCGAGAGCAGGCAGCGTGGGGCACGGGACTCCCCTGGGAGGGGAGGGTCGCACAGGATCAATCACCCACTACCCTAGGCAGTGGTGTGGGAGGGGCTGGGTTGGGGCACCTCCAGGGCAGCGGGTGGGGCACTGGGCTCCAAGGTGCCAGCTCCTGCTCTGGAAGGAAGCGGAGGGGCTTGTTCACAGGGCCCGTGTTTCTGTGTCAGGTTACGACGGAGGGAGCAGTGACTCGGAGTGCGAGGAAGCCCTGATGAGCGACCATGACCCCAAGTGCCCCCTGATGCCGGATTTCTGGCTCATTGTAAAGATCCAGCAGGACCGGGTGGAGGTGTATTCTCACACACGGTAACGAAGGTCATGTGCCAGCTCCCCTCTTCCCCCACCCCCTCCTGTCACTCACATTGGCCCGTGGACTTCTCCCGCTCTCTGCTTCGAGTGCCTTTGCTCCCCTCTGTCGCATGCTCCCAGCCTTGCTCACTCCTTGTGTCTGCTCTCTGTCTCTGGGGCGCCTTGGTTGCCCCAGCCCACCACTGGGGTGTTTGGGTACCAACCATGTCATACGGGGCCCAGGACAGCACAGCCCCTGTCACAACCCTCACGATCTCAAACAAACAGCTGGGCAGTTGGTTCTTACGCTTGGCAGGGCAAGCTGGGCTAATGCTGCCAATCTCTGTGACCTGAGTTGGGTGGGGCTTCCTGTCGCTCTGCCCTCCCAGCTGCCCCCAGCCATGACTGTGGCCAGGGGGTTGGGGCAGGCACCGAGCCACTCATGGGATAAGCTGCCTTCCTTGCTAACAACTCTGCTGCTTTTTGTCTGAAGCCTCACACCCCACTCAGCAGGACTCTGCTCTAGCTCTGTGGCCTCTGCTGCTCCCAGCCTCTCCCCACTGGCTCCCACTTCCTCCTCTCTGCTGATCCTTCGCACAGCAGACAGAGTCTCGCTGCAGGGTGCGAGTTCTCGATGCCGCTCCAGCATACCTGCCCCAAGCCTGCTCTCGCAGGGTCTGAGAGCCCCTTGCCTGCCCTTCTCTCTAGGACCCCCATGTGACTGCTCTCATCGCCAGCCCTGCGCTCCAGTCCTGGGTCTCTGCTCTCACAGCCCCAGTTCCCATCTCCTTGCCAAGGAGTGACCCATTGTCTCTCCCTCTGTTGTCCTGCCAGCCTGTCCGGCTGCTGCTCTCTCCATTGTCCAGGCGTGGGGTCCTGACTGTGTCTCCTCCCCTTCTCCATCCCTCCTGCCTACTGGGAGACCAGCCCTTTCTGCCGGCGTTCCCTCCTCCCCTGTCCCTGCCAGCTGCAAAGGAGCTCCCCAGTGTGGCTGGGGATCCTGGGCACTGTGCCCGTCGCTGGGCCCCGTAGCTTGCACCCCATAGGCCTGCTGACCTCCCTCTCTCACTCCCACGAAGCAGCCTGAGTGCGGAGCAGGTGGCGATGGCTGAGGCTGGGAAGGAGCCGGCCGGGGAGTGTCTGCATCTCCACCAGACCGTGGTGAGGAAGATTGGCGAGATCTGCAGGGTCGTTAACCAGGTAATGTGGCTCCTGGGGAGGCTCTGACGCTCTGAGGCTCAGCCTGGCTCTTGAATGAACAGGGGTTCCTAGGCTTGGCCCAGCTTCCAGTTCCCTCTGCAGCACCAGTGCAAGGAGGCCTGGGCCCTGGGCTCCAGCCTTGCTCGCCCTGGGGCCCGGGCCATGGCAAGCCAGCCTGAGCCCACCCCGTGTCTGTTGCAGCGCTTGCTGCTGCAGGACCTGCACGACAGCCATGTCTGCAACACGCTGCTGGTGGCGGAGAGCGAGGAGGACATCTGGAAGAGCGAGACTCCCTACAACTCTTACCGGCAGCGCGCCCAGCCCACCGATGGTAAGCTGCTCTCTCTCCTCTCCCCTCCCCCTGCAGCCCCGGTGTGACCAGAGTGCCATGCCCACATGACCCACTCTCTGCCCTGCAGATTACTCCACTGAGGAGAGCTACCAGCCCCGTGACTACCTGGCAGCCACCATGCAGTTCATGCCAGGCCACTTCGCCTGCCCCGTCGTGTGGAGCACCCTCATCCATGTGCACTCCCGTCTCAAGATGGGGCCCAACATGGGGGTCTCGCGAGGTGCGTACCATCGGGGTCCCCTCGCTGCCATAGGGACCGACTGCTCTGCTGACGGGCAGTCAGGCCCTGCCTTTCCCAGACATGCAGCAGGCGGGGGTCTGAGCAGTGCCTGCCAAGGCACCATGTCTGCGCTGGGGAGGGGCAGAGAGCTCAGTGGGCTGCAGAACAGAGCTGTGTCCCGTGTCTCCGCAGCTATCCAGGCACTGCGCTCGGTGCTCAATGCTTTCTGCGTGGTTAACAGGAAGAACATGTTTGTCTACCAGGAGCGATCCACCAAGTCAGTCTTCTACCTCCGGTAAGGAGCCCCCTTCCTCAGCCCTGCCCCTGGTCGCCTTGTCCCTTGGCCATATTCTTCTTCCCCCTCCCCCTGCACCCCCCCCGGGGGGCTATTTCCCTGGATTTCTGGGCTCCTTGGGGCAGGGACGGTCCGTGTCTGGCAGTGCCCTGCACATGCTAGTGCAGCAGCCACAGTGACCGCACCATTCCACCAGTGCTGCCAGGCAGACTGGGTCCCTCTTGCTCAGTGCTGCCTGGCCCTCCACACGGAGATGGGCTGAGCCTTCAGGAAAAAAACCCGTTGAACTCTTGCTCCTTTTCACTGACACCTTAATGCCCCGGACCCCACCCCCTGGGGCTGAGGCTGCTGCCCCACACACCTCTCGTCCCTCTCTCCCTGTGCCCAGACTCTCTGAAACCACCCACAGTGGGAAGGCGTGGGAAGGGGAGAGCATCCAAGGCTGCATGTGCCGCTCGCTGGCTCTGACGCGCAGTCAGGAGCCCATTTACATGGAGGATCAGACAGTAAGTCTGTGTTGCTCTCTGCCCATGCGGGATCTGGGGCAGCTCCTCAGGGTTGTGGAGGGGCGGGTCAGTGGGCCGAGCATGGGCACGCAGTGGTGGTGGGTGCCGAAGGCCTGGGATACAGGGAGCAGACCCATCTCCTCTCTGGCAGGCAGTTGTGGGCTTTGAGGGATTGTGAGGGAGTGCATGTGGGGCATAGGAGGGTTGAGGGTAGAGGTGGGGGAATTACAGGCAGGGTGGGGGGGAAGTGTGGGGTAAGGGGGTTGCAGGTAGGGCAGGGGGCAGTTCTGGGTGGGACTGGATCTAGGGGGCTGCGGAAGCAGGTATGTCTAGTGTAGCCCCCTTTTTTCCCCCCAGGGTTCGCGCTCTTCCCTGGACACAGCCTCTTGCCGCAGCGCAGACTCTGCCCGCCCCGTGGGACAGGTGGACAGACACATCCAGCTCATGGTGCATGGGGTTGCCCCAGCAGGTGGGTCATGACCTCCTGGGAGGGGAGGGGCGCACAGGATCAATCACCCACTACCCTAGGCAGTGGTGTGGGAGGGGCTGGGTTGGGGCACCTCCAGGGCAGTGGGTGGGGGGTGGATTGGGGGCAGGGTCGCCTCCAGGGCAGTGGTGGGGGGTAGGCTGGGGTACAAGATTCTCTGCCCTGGCTTTTGTCTGAGTGATGCCTGGTGCTGAGGCATGGAGTCTGCAGCTCAGCATGGCATGAGGCATGTCTCAGTTCAGGGGGAACAGTTTCTCCCTTGGCCCAGTGTGGGGGGAGGCTGCTTCCTTGTCCGTGCCAGGCCCTGTTCTCCCCTTGCGCCCCAGCTGTGCTGGGCATTGATGCCAGATGGCCCTAGGGTCTAACTCCATGCACCACGTGCGGCCCAGACAGTGCCATGCCTTCCCAAGTCGGTGCCAGGGCTGCTCCTCCGATGGGAGCAGCTTGTTCTGGCACGTGGCCTCTCGGGGTTTGCTGTGACAGGCGGGTGCCCTGCTTGAGGGGCAGGGTGGGACCTCCGTTGGTGGTGCCCCGATGAGCATGTTGTGCTGGGGGCTGCTCTCATCTCTGCTTCTCCCCAGGGCCTGAGATCACAGACGAGCTGGTGAAGGTTCTGCGCAGGCGTCTGGATGAAGCCACCTTGGACATCATCACTGTAATGCTAGTGCGGAACTGCAAGCTGACCCCGGCTGACGTGGAGGTAACGCTTTCCCAGGGCCCACAATCACAGCCCGGAGCCAGATCTGTACCCTTGCTAAAGGCCAGGAGCCATCAGTCCTGCTGCGCCCCTGCTGTCCCCTACCCACGGGCCAGCCACCCTGTCTCTGCACGGAACATCTAAAAATCAGCATCCTCTGCCTTAGGCTGTCTCCACAGCCGGGGTGCCAGGCGCTGGGGTGGCGCAGGGCCCCTGCCAGCTGTCTGAGTGCAGACCCCCTACTTCAGGCCATCTCTGGAACAGGGTGCCTGTGAGCACCCATGGTGCGTCCACTGGGTCCTTAGAGGGTTCTGTGTGCAGCAGCACTCGGAGGGGCCTGTCTGATGCTGCCTCTCCCAGGAATGCTTGGCCCAGGAATTAGCAGGTTTCCTCTTCACAGTTCATCCAGCCCCCAGGCTCTCTGCCCACAGAAGTCCTCCAGTTCACTCTGCCCCCAGCCTCTCTGCCCTGGCTCCATGCTGTGGCCTGTTACCTGCGCCAGAACCTGCTCATCTTCCTGCACACTCCCAAGTACACCGACAGCAACGTTGAGCACCACTTCAAGGTGAGGGGCCGGGGCCCTGTGTGCGGCTGTGTTCCCACAGTGGGCTGGGGGGGATGGCATCAGAGCAGGGCTCCCGACTGGGTAGAGTGTGCAGGTCTGTGGCAGTCTTGCTGCACTCGTGGGCAGTGGCAGAGTGGTCAAGGCTGACGCTTGGCTCCGGAGCCTGAGGAGAGTGAATTCCCACCCAAGGAGAAGAGCCCCCAGGAGCGGTTGGGGCAGGCAGCACTGCCAGGTGCTGGTTCCTTACCCTGCAGTCACCCCCCACTTCCCTATTGCACGGCACTGGGCGTTGTCCCCACGGACAGGCCGATGCCCCACAGAGCTGGGGCTCTGCACAGCATAGCCCAGCTGAGGGCTGACGGGAGTGGGGAGGGGTTTGAGGGGTGACCCAGAGGACAAGGAGGGTGGGGAGTAGGAGGGGCCCAGCTGCAGCACTCATCTGCATTTAGCTAAGTTGATGGTCCTGTTCCCAGCTGTCGCCGTGGAGACACCCCTGCCACATCTGTCTCTTTTCATTGTGACAGTGCCTCGTGGCTCTGTCTCCTGGCCCCACTGAACCAGTGCCTCCCGCCAGCCATGCCACGCCTACAGAATGAGCAGGGCTGCTGTGCCAGCCTCCATGTGGGCGGTGAGCCTGCCCCTGGGTCTGCTGGGGGGAGGGATAGCTCAGTGGTTTGAGCATTGGCCTGCTAAACCCAGGGTTGTAAATTCAATCCTTGAGGGGGCCATTTAGGGGCCTGGGATTGGTCCTCCTTTGAGCAGGGGGTTGGACTAGATGACTTCCTGAGGTCCCTTCCAACCCTGTGATATTGTGATTGGCTCTGGCTTCCTGGGTGTGCTGCCACGTGGCTCTGAGGGCTTCATGCCTTTAAGAAAGGCTCGGCCTACAGCCCCTCCCACTCTACATTGAGGTGTGGAGATGGGGTGGCCGGTGGTGGAGAGTTCGGTGCCCGCTGACCCCCAACAGTGCACTGCTTGGTTGGCAGGCTGTCTGCTCCCCTCCCTTCTAGCTGTGGGGCCTGGCAGGTTGACAGCCATCCTAGGCAGCCTTTCTGGGCTTGTGGGTGAGGAGGTGATGCCACCAGCATGCAAGGCAGGTTACTAGGTGCCAGGGCCCATCAAGTCACAGAGGCTGGTAGATGATGAGGGCCGAGCATGGAGGGCAGGGCTGAAGCAGATGAGGCAGGTTCATGGTTAGCAAGGGACCTGCTTATGTGGCTGGAGGCAATGCGCTTACAGTGGGTGAAGCCACGCTGGGCTGGCACGTGCCCACCCTGAGACAAGGCTCTGCTCGCCTGCCGATGTGGCTGGGGCCGCCTCCCATCGCTCAGCGGGGTGCTTACCCTGGCACACCCTTCACCCCTCTCCTTCTCTGCTCCCCAGCACTACTTCCAGCAGGGTGGCAGTCCCGACCTTGATCTCTACCTGTACAACAAGCCCGGTGGCCAAGGCACTGGTGGCAAAGGTACTGGGGCGCTGGGCTCTCTGGCATTGGGTGAGGGGCTGAGCAGCAGGGAACTGCTTTCTTGTGCTGAGCGTCCCACAGGGATAGGAGGCAGCACGTGCCCTGTGCGCAGAGTGTGGATGTGGGGCTGTGGGGATCATCTGTTCCCTGGAGAGTCCTCCCAGGGAAAAGGCCCATCGTGGCAGCTGGAGCCCAGCACAGCTTGGAGAGGGTCCCCTGCCCCATTCCTTTCCTTTGAAGTGTTGGGGAAGGGCAGGTCCGTGGGGTGCAGGCACCTGGCGATGGGGACCCTTGAGCTGCCGAAGATTAGTTGTGGATGCGGTGCCCTGCCCCCTCTTGTGGGCTGTTGCAGGAGAGCCTGCCCGTCCTGTGCTTGGTGCTGGTCCCTTGTTCCCCTCCTGTGCTGGGTGGTGGTGTCCCGTCTCTGTCTGCCTGTGGCGAGGCTGGTGTGGCCCTCTGTGCCCTCTGAATGCTCTTCTGTTGTGTAGGAACCATGTCGGACCTTGTGCAGCACCTGTTTCCGCTCTCCCACTTTCAAGGTAGCACCTGTGGTTCATGTTGCGCTGAACCGCTTTCCCTCCCCTCGCCTGACCCCTCTGGTTCCTGCCATGGACTGGTTGGGTTGTATTGTGGCTTCAGTGCTGGCTCGTCTTGTGGCTGTGTGACTCCCAGGCTCCCTCTTCCCAGCTGCCTGTGGGGTCAGTGAGCAGGAGGCTGCTGCTGCCTGGGGCCACAACCCTCAAATCCCTTGGAGAGAGAGAGAGTTCTGCTGCTGGCTCCCACCCCCCACTCTGCCCGGGGAGCTCTCTGCAATGGGAACTCGTCTCCTGCCACCAGGGCATGCTGCAGGCAGTGCCCACAGGGTACAGGCTCCCTCTACGGCTGTGTCCACAGGGCCCTGAGAGGTCACCCTGCACCCCAAGACCCAGGTGGCTGCACTGGGGGGTTTATAGTGTGATGAGGCTGGGTGGAGGGGATCCGGTGAGATGGGGCTAGGTGAGTGCTGCGGTCTGGCCAGCACTTCCAGTGGGAACCAGGGTAGGAGGGGACAAAGTCCCCAAAGTCCCAGTCTCCGTCATCGTGGGTCTGGGTGGGAATCCTGGCAGGAAGTGGGGGACCATGTTCTCAGTTGCTGTCCGTCTGGGCTGTGCCTGAGAGTGGGTTTCCAGTTTCAGCTGGGCCTTAGACATCGTCACACCAGCAATGGTTAAGGCTCCGATTTTCTTGTGGAAGTCAGAGTCCCTGACTTCACAAGACCTCCAAGACCAGCCTGCGGCGTCTGGGAGCTGCAGGGTCCACCCGTGGCATGAGGCAGCAGAGGAACCCAAAGCTCCTGGCTGCTGCGGGTGGCCGGGGGGACCCTGCGGCTCCCAGCTGTGGGAGGAGAGGGGCAGAGCTCCAAGCTGCTGCAGGCATCAGGCCCAGCCACAGCGGGGCCCTTGCAGCTCCCAGCTGCTATGCCCAGCCTGGGGACCCCTCTGCTCTCATAGTGGGACTGCAGCATTGGCATCTGGAGGAGTAGCGAGCCCCCTGCAGGCACACCAGTGGGTCTGCTCTGGTGGACCCCAGCCTGTTCCCCTGCTCCAGAGCATTGTGACTGGATCCTGGCTGGCCTCTTGTGCTGGGGCAGCCCATGGAAACCAGCCGTCTACCTGAGGCAGGCACTTGCAGAGCGGGCCTGAGGAATCAGGCAGGTTACAGAGCTTCATGGCTAGCTCTGCCCCAGGGAGGGGGTAGCAGCCATCCTGATGCAGGCAGACAAGGACCAGCCCTGGATACTGTGTCCCGTTGAGGTGTGCACGCGTCAGGGGGATGGAAGGTGCAGGAGTCCCGAGGAGGACTGGTGAGCTGGAAAGCCTGCCTGCTCATGAGAGACTAAAGGAGCTCGGTGTTGGCAAGAGAGAGAAGGGATGACTTAGCACGTCTGAGCACCCTGGGTGGAGCCTCGTGTTCTGCTAGCAGAGGGCTCTTCAGGCTGGCAGACAGGCCGAACAGGCTCCGAGGTGGGAAGCTGAACTAGACAATTCTGACTATAAACAAATTAAACTTTGGACGTAATTAGCCATTGCTCTAGCTCAGAACGAAGTTCTGGGCTGGATCCAGGAATCCCAGGGGAGATTCTCTCACGCCTGGTCAAACTGGAGGATGATCATAGTCCTCGGTGAACGTCTCTCAGCATCCACCTTGCTGGGAATCTGCCACCGATGTTCAGTGCATGTCCTGGGAAGGGCAGGCTGCAGGGAACCTATCAGCGCTCTGCTGCCATTCCAGTCTGCAGAGCTCTGACATGTGGGCACCAGGAAAAGGCACCGCCTCAGCACCTCTCTGGGCTGCCAAGGTGGGTGCTGCGCTCTGGAGTGTGTGTAGCAGGAGGCACCACTTGCTTTTCTTCACCTTCCTTTGTGCCCCCTCCCCCAGGGGAAGTGGCCCAGCACAGTTTGAGGTGCAGCACTAATGGGGTGAAATGGGCTGGAGGAAGATAAAACCCTACCGTTTTGCTGACTCCTGCTCCGCTAGAAGCATCCCCTGGCCTCTAGTGCTGAGTGGAGGCAGGCCCCGGCCACCTGCTGCCCTCCGTGTGTGATGGGCAGAGCTGGTGACCCACTGTCCCAGCTGGGTCGCTGGCACCCATGAGAGTGACTTACTGCGCTCTGCAGGGGAGGGCGTTACCCTCCTGTGAGATAGATTGGAGCAGGGCCCTGGCGGCCCCTGTGATGGCCACTGTTGCTGACATGTAACTGGCGCACCTAGTTCATGGGTCCTGCGTGCGTTCACGTGCCAGCAGCTGTGTGGTGACTTGCCTGCCTCAAGTATCAGAGGGGGAGCCATCTTAGTCTGGATCTGTAAAAAGCAACAGAGAGTCCTGTGGCACCTTGTAGACTAACAGACGTATTGGGTGAATAGGTCTGACAAAGTGGGTATTCACCCATGAAAGCTCATGCTCCAATACGTCTGTTAGTCTGTAAGGTGCCTCAGGACTCTGTTGCTTTTTGCCTGTCTCAGTGCCCTTAAGTGCAGGTTCCTGGGCCACCTTGCACATACTGCCCCTAGGAGAGATCTTGTCCTTACCCAGCCAACTTCCCTGCATCCTCTCCCAGTTGCCAGGGCCCTCCTGGTGGCCCATGGGGAGCCAGCCAGCTCCATGTCCAGAGACACAACAGTGTGGGGACCCCACACAGGACGATGTGTGCAGTGGACACAGTGCTCTTGGCCTCCTTTCCTGCACCGGTGCCTCCTGCATGAGCTGCTGTCCACAAAATAAGCGTGGTGCTGCCACTCCGGCTGTTTGGAGAGCTGCACTGGGAAGCACAGTGTGGGGTTGGGTGGCTGAGTTATGGTCCCAGGGCTGGGCTGTGTCACCTGCTCTTGTCGCTGCTGCTGTCTCCCTCTCCCTCCTCCTCCCGCAGGTGCCCCTTGTCCCAATGGAGACTGCAGACCCCTGGGGACGAGGCCTCTGGCTGTGTGTGGCACAGTGGGGCTGATGGAGGGTCTGGCTCCTGCCATAGAAAGAGCTAACTGCTTTATGCCCTGAGCCCCTCACTCTGTCTGCCCCTACAGGGTGAGTCCCTGAGGGGGTAAAACCCCAGGCTAAGGCTCAGCTCTTCAGAGTGAGGCTGCAGCCCTGGGGCCTTCCCAGCATCACCACCAGGAGCTACAGGTCCTGCATCACTGTGCTGGCCCAAAGGGGGCTACTGACGAGTGTTGGATGCTGGTATGGAGAGGAGCAAGGATACCAGAGCCCTGCCCCTGGGATGGGGAGGGCATGTCCTAGCCAGAATGCTGCGGGGACGTCCAGGAGCACACTGAAGGGCTGGGGGGAGGGGGTGGTTTGAGGGCAGCATAGCTGGACTCCTTGCACCAAGCCAAAAATACAAATGCAGCATGATGGGCACATGACCTACACACACCTCCTCCAGGCATCATGTGAGCATCTGCAGCCCATCCCCTCTGCTCCCCCAGGGACTCCGTGCAGCTGTATACGTGTCGGAATGCTAGCGTGGCAGCAGGGCAGACCTAGCTGCATGCCAGGGGTGGCATTCCCCTATTGGCTGTGGGCACTGGCTGCAGTGGCAGCTCTCGGCAAGGGCCGAGAGTCCTTGTGGGCTGGGGGTGTCCAGTGCAGGGTTGACACACAGTCACTCGGGCTCTTCTCTCCTGCAGGAATTGCGTGCATTGCTCTGTCATTCGTGGATGAGCATGGCAGCCCCCTCTCACTGGCACACTGGGAACGGTCTAGTTCCCTGAAGCTGCCCCCATCCCTGCCTGGCACAGACCTGCTGCAGGATGCAGACTTCGAGAGCCTCACTGCAGTCAGCAGGCACCATGCTGAACCTGGCACCCTCAAACCAGGTGAGAGTGCACATCTTCTGTACTGGAGCCAATCCCTGCCGCTGAGCCTGGGCAGGAGCTGCTGCCTGATGAGGGAGCTCTGGGCACCGTGGACAGTGGGCTCAAGGCTCTGCAGGGGGGCTGGGTGGGGAGCCCGTCCAGCCATGTCCCTGGGATGGCTCGCTGGAGCTGAGGAGGGCCTGCTGTGCCCAGGGGAGAAGACATCGTGTAGCAGTGGGTGTCTGAGCTTGGGGGGGTGGGGAGCGGTATCATCCCTCTGCAGGGGCCATGCAGCTCTGGTGACTACCATCTTCCCACAGCTGCCTGCACCCTGGTGCGCTTGGACGTCTGGGAGAAAGGGAACATCAGCCCCCTGCAGCTGTCCGAGAAGCTGCGCAGCGCCGTGCGCCATGCCCTGTGTGACGCAGTCATGGAGTTCCGAGTGCTACCGGCCCCACTCTGCATGGAGGCCGCCTGCCCGCTGGAGGAGCTAGGCAGTGGGGGTAAGCTCTGGGGCAGGATTGCTGCCATCTGGCTGTGGGGTCTCTTCTGGGTCTTCTCGCCACAGGCAGCTGTGGGGCCAGGACCTCCAGCCAGCTGTGTCCTGGAGTCCAAGGGGGCGGGATGGGCCCTAGCCCAGGAGCCAGTGGGAGACTGGCCCCTTCCCCCTGGCCAGGGAGATCTGGTTCCATGGGGAGGCTGCTCCGGCGCTGGGTCCACAGCCTCTGCCCGGGTTCTGATGTGCACTCTGTCTGCAGGAGGCCTCAGGAGGACCGTGTCGGAGACCAAGGGGCTGGCTCTTCCTGCGGGCAGTGCGGGTGCCAGTAGAGCGCCCCCACCCCCTCTGCACTTCACCTCAGCTTCCAGCTCTAGCTCTGGCGAGCCAGTCACGCCCACAAACAAGATGGGGCGCCGGAGCTTCTGGGACATGCTGGTACTGTCAGAGGGACATGGGCTGTAGCGGGGTGCTCAGACTGAGCCCTGCCCCAGGGCTGGGGTCACAGCGAGGCCTGGGAAGGGAGGAGCTGGCTATGCTGGGTTGGCAGTGGGCGGGGTGGGGGGTGGGTTGGGCCTACAGCTGGAAGTCAGCTGGGATGGGTGGGCAAGGGGAGGTCAGAGCTTTGCCCCCTCCCTCCAGAGTAAGGCCGACTCCTCGGAGCTGGGCAGCCCCAAAACCACTGACGACATCGTGCTGGAGCGGCCAGAGGAGAGTCGCACCCGGCGCCGCCATAAGACAGAGAGCGTCAAGCAGCATCTGAGCCAGGAGCGTGCTTCCGCCACGGCTGAGCTGGAGCAAGCCCAGAGGCAAGTGCCCCGGTGCTTCCTGCACGGCCGGCCAGCTGTACCCACAGCGTTTCTGGCTGGCCTTGCTGCTGCTGCTACTGCTGTGTGCGTGACAGGACTCTGAGCAAGAGGGGCTTTAGCCCACTGGGCCCGAGGCTTGTGGTGACCCACACGGGCATTGCACATGGACAAGATGTGGCCAGACATCATATGTGCCGGGGGCGGGCAGGCACCACATTCACTCATCCCTCTAGCTTCTGCTTTGCACTGCCTCGGCTGCATAACTAGTGCCCTGCCCCCACAGGCGTCAAGTCTGCCAGCTCCAGGAAGGGGAAGTGGGCACCATGCACCCGCTCTTCAGTCAGACCTGCCAGCAGTGGATGGCTTTCATGAGTCGGCTGGGTATGTACCACGGGCCCATCTCCCCTGCCTCCGAGGATGGGGCTGGAATGGGGCTCTTCTCCCCGAAGCTTTGCCAGCAATCCCTGTGTAACCATTCCTTCCTCTGGCCCACGCTGACCCTGCCCTGTGCCTCTAACCCAGCATGTAGGTGCTGTTTGTTTCCATAAAGGCACCATGTGCCCGGGGTATGGCATAAGCAGTAACACGGCCTCCGACTGATGGGCCTGCACTGGCCAGCCAGTGGCCTAGTGCTGCACACGTTAGCCTGGGAGACCTGGTCACTCTCCCCAGCCCATCAGGAGGGCTCGATATTGGAGAATCTCCTAGGCGTCTGCAGCCACAGGGCTCCTGCTAGAGGGAAGAGTCCAGAGCACAAGCCCTACACAGTGGGCTGGAGATTCGGGCACTGTCCAGCTCCACAGAGGAGAACTCTGCCTTTGGAATACCTGCTTGAGATCCTCGCAGCTCCTCCCAGTCCATGCCCTCTGGCTCTGCCAAGTGCATCCCAATTAGGGTACTTACGAACACTCTCTGAGAACCCAGCAGGCTGCTTTTGTAGCTGGGTATGTCTGTGGCTCATGCCGCTTCTCCTGGGCCGGGCAGGGTGTCCTTCGGTGCAGCAGTGTTCGGTGGAGATCGTCTCCCGCTTCCTGCTCTCCTCCATCCTGGAGGAGGTGGTGAGCCTGGTCACGGCCCTGGCGAGCGACACCACTGTCAAGGTGTTCCAGCAGCACTGGTGAGTGTCGCGCCGGGGGGATCAGCCGTGGGGTTGGGAGAAGGGCCCAAGGAGTCGGCTGCCCTGAGCTCAGCTGGGAGGTAGGGTTGGGGGTCACTGCCAGGCTCCCTGTTGCAGCTGGCAGGTATTGGGTGGGGCGGCTCCTGGCGGCCAATGCTCTGTGTGGTGCTCTCCCCTGCAGCTGCCCTCAGGGTGCCACCTTCCTTCCATATAACCCCCATCAGAGCTCCAGTCCTCGGCCTGCAGCCATCAGACATTTCATCCTGCTGGGACGCAACTTCCACCAGTGGCGCTACAAAACAGAGCAGGGTGAGTGCGGGGCCAGGTGCAGGCATTCTGTGGGCCTGGGGGGGCTGCCAAGGGGGCCCCAAGCAAGCAGTGTTGGGAGAGGGCAGGTGCCCAGGCAGAAACTTCTTGTGTCCAGCTCCATGCCCACAAGGCATTTGTTCTCAGACTTGCTCGTGGCCCCTGTCTGACTTGTTTCACCCCAGGGGGTTCCCCCAGGTGGGACTCAGGCTTGGGCAGTACAAGCTCTACCCCAAGGAGCAGTTCCTGTCTCCCAGTCTGCCTGTGTCACACTGAACATGCCACGTGGCACATCCTCCAGGAGGAGCCATTGCTCTGTGACACGCTCCAGGCAACGCGCGTGGTGCAGGCTGTGCCATGCGCCCCTCGGGCCGGCACCAGGCTGCTGCTCCAGCCCAGAGCAATGTGCAGTGGCTAAGCAGAGGGTAACTCCTGGGCCAGGGCCCCCTGAGTTTTTTTTATCCTGTCTCTGCTTTGCCGGAATCTCTCAGCACAGCGAAGGGGGGTGGCTTTTTCCTGTGGGTGGTGCGCTGTATGGAGAAGGGAAGGCCAGGTCCATTTCTCCTCCTCACAGACCGGTCCTACAGGGACTGCAGGGAGGGACAAGCTAGTGCCCCTGGGGAACACACTGTGCTGGTCCCAGACATGCTGCTCCTTCATCAGAGTGGTTAGCTGGCTCAGACGATGCCCACCCTGGCTGGCCTCCCGTGGGGATTCTGCCCTTAGTCCCCATGTGGGGCAAAGGGAGGGGAGTGAGGTGCCAGCAAGACAGGCTCAGAGCTAGTGCTAAGCAGAATGTGGAGAGCAGCAAAAGGAACTTCTCTGGCATCGGCTCTATCAGAACTTCATCCTCCGCTGAGAGAATCACGGGGGGCTGCTGCTCGGTGAGTGGGTGGGTGTATGTGCACCCAGGGTCCAGTCCTTCCCATTAAAATTCAGGCCTGGTTTCTGGCTGGCTGCAGAGCTCTGGGCCTCTGACCATACCAGCACCCAGGGTTGAAGCTGCCAACACTCTTGTTCAGCTCATGCACTCTGCAGGAAAGCTCTTCGGGAAGGGTTTGACCCTCCCATCATGTGCCCACGACCCTGACGGAGCCAGGGCAGATGAGGCCTGATGTTCCTGACTAGAAACCACATCTGCTTCCCGAGAAGGGCCAAGCCCAGTGCCTGTAGGTGGTCTGAGCAGGTTTTGCCATCAGCTCCTCTCCAGCCCTCAGGGTGGGCTCCAGGCACAGGCTGGGCACTTTGCAGCTGCACACCTTCACTCTTGCAGAGCACTCTTCCAAGCCACACCCACAAAATAAGCGCCGACGACGAGTGTCTGCCAGCCTGGTGCTGCTCGGGGCAGATGTCACACACAGGAATGCGCAGCGCCCAAAGCTGCCCTGGGTTCCCCAGGGTGGGGTGTGCACATGCCCCTGGGCCTGGCACCTTGGCTGGGGAAAAATAAAACGGCTTCCCAGCGCCATTCACTCGTGGCTCCAGAATGTGGGCACCCGCAGTAAATTGCACAGGTCTGTGACCCGCTCGCATGGGGGCTGAAATAGTGAGCAATGCTGATGTCTCCGTGATTATCGCAGGCAGAGGCGCTTACCCCTTTGCGCTGTGCAGACCCCTTTCTGCAGCAGCTGCACAGGTGTCACGGCATTGAGGTTTTCCTACAAGCTGAGAGTGGCAAATGAGAGCCGCGTGGGAGAGGTGGCTCTGCATGGTGCCAGCCTGACCCGAGCCCTGCTCCTGTCTTGCCTGAGCTCTCAGCCTTAGCCCTGTCTGGAGTCAGGGATGTGCCCCTGGGCCCATCTTTGGCTCAGGACTGGATGAGGAGAGGGGGCCTTGGCTCCACCCTGGACTTGGCATGGCAGCATCACGGGCCCTTCGTTCAGGCTTGCCTGGGCTATGCTGCTCCTTAGTGACTGGTCAGTATCATGCTGCTTTGGGGACTGGCCTGGCAGACAGGGCTTGGGAGCACAAGGGGAGTGCTCCTTACAGCTTGGTGGCACTCAACGTTTGGTCATTCCCTACATACCCACTGAAATGTACCCACCTCTGGGAGCGGAATGGGTATCAGACATGGGCACAGAACACTGCAGCCCAGCATGGGCCTGGGGCAACTTTGCCAAGTCGCTCTGGGATCTCAGTGCTGAGGGTGGGGCGTGGGCTGGCACATGTGGTTGGGGATTAGGCTGGAACTTAGAGTGCAGCCCTCCTGGCCAGCTGCATCTTGGCAGGCTGCAGCGCTGATACGCTCAAGCTGGGTCCTGGCTAGTTGCTGTCATGGGCTTCCTTCCAGAGGACCAGGGGCCTGTGGCACCCATGTTCCTGCCGATGCCTCCCTACAGGGTGCAGGCAGTGATCAGCAGGAAGGCACATGGTGGTTCTCTCTGGTCTCTTTCAGCCCACAAGGGGCTCCAGCACTTCGAGGCCGTGGAGCTGAGCTTGACTGAGAAGGGCTCCAACTCCAGCCCCTCACTGGCCCCGCGGCAGAGATTCCTTCTCTTGGAGATCCTCGACAAGAAGGTGGGCACAAATCCAGCCTGGCCCTGCAGCCTCTCCGGGCAGGCCTGTGGTTGAAGGCAGCCTGGCCTGGCTCCTCACAGGGCCCTGTGTAACAGTGGGGTGGGGCAGGGCAGAGCAGGCAGCCGAGCCAGGGCAATGCTGGGCAGCTGCCTTCCTGTCTGCCCTTGCACGGCAAACCCGTGGTCTTTCTGTGGCCTAGTGCTGCCACCCCGTCTGGACGGGCATGCTGATAACGGCCATTGTTCCCAAGGGCCCAGGGCCAGCCTGTGCTCCTAGGCACCTTGCAGTCAGCAGCTCTGGGCCCTCCTGCTGCATGGTGATGGGCTGGGTGCTGAGGTGGTGCTGTGCCCCCCATCTATCCTGTAGGGGAAGCCGGCTGGGGGTGTAGCAGCAGGAGCCCATAGGCTCTTGAGTGACAGCGGCCTGGCCATGGCTCAGTTGGTGCCACCCCCCCACCCCCCACCCCCAGCAGAGCACTCACCAGCTCCCTTCCCCTCTAGCTGATGCTCTACACTTACAACTGGTCCCCGGACCTGGGCAGCTCCTTGAACAGCTCACTCACCCGCCTGCTGCAGTGGCAGAACGCCCGCTCCCACATCGTGCATTGCCTCCTCAGCCAGAAACTGGGGCTCTTCCACCACTACTGCCACCTGGACACACCCTGGCATGAGGACAGCAAGCAGGTAATGGCACTGCCAGCCCCACAATGCTTTACTGCTGTAGCGCCCACCTGGGCCGCTCACAGGTCACCACGAGTGTCTGTGTACAGCCACAATTCTGTTTGGCAATTCTAACCCAGAGCCTGTCTGCAAATGCAAGGCACACGCTGGCTCCTAGCAGCCTTGCTTACTACCTGTCAGGTGACCCCAACGCACTCCCAGTCCCGAATTCCGCCCCCCCCCAGAAATGTATGTGCTATTCTGAGCTGTCCAGATAGGTCCCTTGTTCCTGCACGGGAACGACATAGAGCAGCTTGCTGCCTGCAGTGGAGCTACCCCCAGAGCTCACAGCATGGGACTGTGACGATGTGGTTCTGGCGGGACCCAACAGAGTGCCAGTTCAGGACCAATTGCTCAAACAGGGCAGTCACAGCCCAAGGCTGGGGTTTTTCCACCTCTAAGGCAAACCAAACCAGCCAGACAAAAAGGACTTCGGTTTCACCCCACTGGCTAACCACAAGTCACACAAGCAATTTCCTTAGACACTCCAGTCTCCCAGTGTCACCACCAGTGCTACTCATCATGGGGATGAATGGTTATGAAAACCAACACCCCAGTAAAAGAAAAAGGTTCTCTCGATCCCAAAGGACCAAGCCCCGGACCCAGGTCAATATATACATCAGATCTTACCCACAAATCACACTGTTGCCAATCCTTTAGAATCTAAAATCTAAAGGTTTATTCATAAAAAACTAGAGATGAGAGCTAGAATTGGTTAAATGGAATCAATTACATGCAGTAATGGCAAAGTTCTTAGTTCAGGCTTGTAGCAGTGATGGAGTAAACGGCAGGTTCAAATCAAGTCTCTGGAGTACATCCCCTGCTGGGATGGGTCATCAGTCCTTCGTGTAGAGCTTCAGTTTGTAGCAAAGTCCCTCCAGAGGTAGGAAGCAGGATTGAAGACAAGATGGAGATGAGGCATCAGCCTTATATAGGCTTTTCCAGGTGTAAGAACCTCTTTGTTCTTACTGTGGAAAATTACAGCAAAATGGAGTCTGCAGTCACATGGGCCAGTTTCTGCACACCCTGCTGAGTCACAAGGCATATCTGCCTCCTCTCAATGGGTCAGTTGTGTAGCTGATGGTCCTTAATGGGCCATCAAGCAGGCTAAGCAGAGCTAACACCCACTTGTCTGGGATCTTTCCCAGTAACACAGCATAAGTTTGAAATATAGACAGTATACAGCCAATACTTATAATTTCAACTACCAAATGATACATACATACAGACAGCATAATCATAACCAGCAACCCGTAACCTGGTCTTGGACACCTTATATGACCCCCTTTACCTAAGATCTGGTGCCACTACAGGACCTTGGTTGCAACCCATGTTCTATATGGTCCCAGTTTATATCAATAATGTCACAGGAACTAATTTTGATTGAGGAATAAAACCAGTGTCTTTAACAACAGAAGATCAGATTTGAAGTCAGTACCAGTAACGAGGCGTTAAAGTCAGAAGTGGTTACAAGAGAAATAGATAAAGCACATTCTAACCTTAAACTAGCCTTGGTTCAAGGTGAAATTCTTACCACAGGTTTTCAGTAGCGATGTTGACCAAGTTTCAGGTCAGGCTCTGCTCCTAAGGTCGGTGGCTCTTTCTGCTCTCTTACGTGAAGAGAGAGAACGAACTTGGGGTGGTTTTGTCCCTCACCTTTACAGGTCAGTCTCTCTTTGAAGTTCATTTTCCAGAGAGTGACACCTAGATAAAGATCTTTCAGGCTCAGAGAAAGGAGACACGGAGTCTGATGGGAAAGAGGTTTCATGCTGTTGTTTGCTAAGATGCAGAATTTGTTTGGCAAGGAAGGGGGTCAGGAAGAAAGAATGAGTGCTTGAGAGGTGATGGCTAAGGCTACGTTTTAGTCACGGGTATTTTTAGTAAAAGTCATGATCATGGTCAGGTCACTGGTAGTAAACAAACATTTGTGTCCTGTGACCTGTCCATTACTTGTACTAATATACCCCTGACTAAATCTTGGGAGCTCGAGGGGGATCCCCGCTGTTGCTGGGGGCGCTGGCGGGGCTGGCAGAGTTCCTGCCTGGCTCCGAGCAGCTCTCTGGAAGCAGTGACATGTCCCTTAGCTCCTAGGCGGAGGCATGGCCAGGGATTTCTGTGCACTGGCTTCGTGGTGCCCATTGGCCAGAAACTGCAGCCAGCGGGAGCAGCGCCTGCAGGCGGAGGCAGTTCATGGAGCCACCTGGCTGCGCCTACGTTCCTAGTAGCCGAGGGAGGGACATGTCACCACTTCCGGGGAGTCCCCCGAGGTAAGCTCAAGCCGGAGCCCTCACCCCCTCCTGCACCCCAACCTCCTGTCCCAGCCCTGAGCCTCCTCCCACACCGAAATTCCTGCTGGGGTGGGGTGACCTGAGACTGCCCCAGCAGCAGCCAGTGCGGCTAACCCAGGGGCTGTCAGAGCTGCTCAGGTGGCCCCCGGATCAGCTGTACTGATCGCTGCAGAAGTCCCAGCAGTCCCAGGAAGTCATGGATTCTGTTACTTCCGTGACGAACTCGCAGCTTTAGTGATCGCCCATCAACTTCGGTGACACCTGGCTAGAAGCGTCAACTTGTCCGTTGTTTTTGAGAAACTCGTTTACCAGACAAATCTGAGGAATGGGTAAACACACATCAGTCATGATTCCAACTCATGTTCATGCTTTTACGTGTCATGTTGCTACATGCGTTTCACCATGATATTACTGACCAGCAAGTTATTAGTTTTCAAGTGATATCTCACCAGGCCTGTTCGTACACAGATGACTACACTAGTGTGAATCCAGTGTGCATTCCATCACACTTTTTTTTCTTAAGACCCTACTGAAGGGAGCGATGGGTGGAATAGCTCTTTTCCTCATTGTTTTGGTCAACAATTAGACCTAACATCCAACATACCAATTTTGGTCCACTGATTTCTGATCCCACCCTGTTCTTGTTCACCATGCGTGACCTTAACGCAGTCCTCGCGTTCTATCCGGAGGCCCTTTTGTTGGGACTAATTCAGTGCGTCTGCCTTTGGCACCTTTTCCCGCCAACTGGTTCTTATGAACTTTCACTTACTTACAGTTCTGGTAAAATTATCACAGCAGCAGGGGCCAAGGGCATGAAAGTGGGAGGCAGAGGCGGCTCTAGGCACCAGCAAAGCAAGCAGCTGCTTGGGGCAGCCCATTCGCAGGGGTGGCAGCCAGCAGGGATCCAGCCTGGGAGCTGAGAACCAACAGGGGTCCCTGGGAGCTGTAGTTCCTTGGTTAGCGCCCTACCTACAGAGTCAGCCCTGGAGCAGGGAAAGAACTACATTTCCCAGCATTCCCTTGGCCTCGATCAATGGGAAAGGGAGGGGGAGGGAGTATGGTAGCGGAAACCTCATGCTGCAGTTTGCTGTGAATGGAGCGCTCACTGCTAGAGTGAGGTGGCTCTGTGAATGGGGAACAAGTGTGCCCAAGGAGTAGGAGGCTTTGCCCCAGATATCCCCTTCAGAAGACATCCCCGGACTGGATTAGGGATACTGGTGTGACCTCACCTTGCAGCCCCCAAAGAAGAAATTGGGGGGACTAAATGGACAGTGCCCTTCTCTATCTGAAGCCTGGCAAGGGAGGTATATGAGTCCCACTAGAATTTAAAATGAAAAGTAAGGGAGGGGAGGTTCTCTACCTGGGCAGCTTTAGTTACAGCACCAAGCATGTAGGAGGATTTCCACTTCTGAGCCATGGAAGCAGAATTTGACTTTTCCTTCCCAGATGTAGCTAATATTCAGACAGGGAATCTAGCACTTGCCTTCCAGATTTGAACACCTCAAAATTCAGGAGTGCTCAAGCTCAGTTTGGGCAGCTGTTACTTCATTTCTCCCCAATCAAATATACTGATCCACTGCAACCTGCTGTAGAAAAAGTAGATAAAATTGAGCAAGAAATGCTTCCCCATGGTTTTTAGGACTGGAATTGCTATTTTCAACAGCCATTGCCTTTGTTTGTTTAAAAGGAAGACAGTGATACTGCATTGGCAAATTCCCCATAGAAAGAAAGAGTGGAACAAAAGAATAATAAAGGCACATAAACTTTTCCTCATTTATGGAGGCCAGTCTTATAATATGCATCCAAAGATCCTCCAATCACACAAGCTGAAAATTGTTCCACTTTACTGCAGTTCTGTAACCACATGGGAACCAATCCCGTCTGTGTTCTGTGCACATCCAAAATTCCTGCTGAATGACCCACCCTGGGAGCGAATTACCAGTGATCCAGGGCTGGGGCAGAAGGAGGGTGCAGGTGGCAGGGAGTAGGGGGAGAGCCCAGGGCTGGGGTGGCAGGGGAGTGTGGGTGGAGGGGGCAGAGCCCAGTGCTGGGGCAAAAGGGGGGTGCGGGTCAGGTGGGAGGTGGGGAGAGCCCAGGGCTGGGGTGGGGGCAGCCAAATTTTTTTTTGCTTGGGATGGCAAAAAATCTACAGCCGCCTCTGGTGGGAGAGGTAGGCCATGCCAGGCTGGGGAATTCACTGCCTATGGCAGGGGCCACATTAGAAGTAGGACTGGGCAGAGCCCTGGGACTAGGCTGTTGGGCAAGGTCTAGACGGGTGTTCAGGGGCTTTCCCAGCTCCCGGGCTCAGGGTGAGGGGTGTCTTAGGGCTGTCTCTTGCTTACCTAGGAGCCAAACCCCTTCCTGAACTCTACCCTGGAGGTGGATGCCCTGATCCGGAGCTCGAGCCCTCCCCCCAGCAAGGAGCAAGGCCGGCTCAGCAGCTCCGCGCGCAGCCTGCCATCCCTGCACTTCCCACCTGACATGATGCCCTTCGACGAAGCTCTGCGAGATGTCACCACCCTCAAGGGCGTCCCCCTCATCCCAGAGCTGGGGCCACGTGACCCGGTGTCTTGGCATGGTGCCCAGTTCCTGGAAATCAAGAGCCTGGAGAGGAGAGGTAAAGGGGGAGCCCCCCAGCCCCGGGCACTGGTTTCTGGGGATGGGGGTGCTCACAGCCACAGCATTTCAGCCTCCCCTGCTTTCCAGCCCTGGCCTCTCCCAGCAGGAGTGTAGGGAGCCTGGCCCGCAGTTCAAGGGGGGTTGGAGGCTTTACTTTATGTGAGGGGATAGTGTGGGGGGCCTGTGGGGTGGGAGGGGCCTGGCTCTGGCTCCCATGGCCATTCCTTTCCCTATTAGAGCTGGAGAAGCAGATGAAGATTGAGAATCTCTTTGTGACTTGGCAGCAGAGATCGGCACAGTCCAACATGCCCATCAGTGTAAGTGCTACCCATCAGCATGAGCATCCCGCCCCGCTCTGACATGGTCACTGCCCCCAGGGGTGGCCGGGGACATGGGGCGAGGGGAGGTGTTGCCCCAGGGGTGGGGGATCCTGCATTGGGACTGGTGGGGGGGAGGGTTGCAGAGCCAGTGGTTCCCCTGGGCAGGTGGGTTGGCCCTGAAAGGGCAGGACTCCCAGCATGGGCCTGGGGGAAAAGGGGGCTCCCATGGGCCGTGGAGGGGCATGGGCCACCTCCTGCAGCTGTGCCGCTTGTACTGTACAGCTGGCAGACCTGGAGACCCTGAAGCAGTCCTCGCGCCTGGTTCACTATTGTGCCACACCACTGCTCTTCGACCCAGCTTTCCGGCAGCAGATCCAGGCCGACCAGCAGGCGAATCTGGAGGGGAAGGTGAGCGACTCACCAAGTGGGAGTTGTGCTGTGATGGGGCCCACCCTGCCTGAGTTGCAGCTTTGTCCCAGGGAGGGAGCCAGCTTCCCCAGAGCTGGAGGAGGGGCTCTGCCCCAGCTGTGCAGGGCCAGGCCACTGGGCCAGAAGGCCCTCGGAGCTGTTCCAGCCGGGCAATTCCTGTGTTCCAGCACTCGGGGGCAGCAGCTGAGCAGCTATCAACCAGCAGGTCCCTCTCTTCTCGGGCAGGGCAGCGCCTTCTGGCCGTTCTCTACCGCAGGTGCTAGCTTACCCTGGCTCCCTTGTCTTTCAGAAGCGCCATCGCTCAAGCGACTCAACGGCGTCGGGGCGGGACCGGAGCCACAGCTGTGACTCGGCAGAGGTGCTGCCCTGCAAGCTGAAGGAGGAGCCCTGGCTGCAGGAGATGTGCAATGCCTTCCTGCAGCAGTACATTCAGTACCTGCAGAGCATGGGTTTCATCCTGGTGCAGGTGCGGCCCCCCTCACCCGCCCGCAGGTCAGTGTGACTCAGAACCCCCCCCCCCGTGCATAGTGACGTCCGGGCAGGCAGGGCATGTTTGCAGGGTGACTCTGGTCAGCTGACTTTGTTCTGTCTGCCTTGCAGTAGCACGAGCCGGATGCGAGCTCTGGCATTCCTGGGCACTGAGGGGAGAGGCTCCTTCTCCTACAAGCCCAAAGCAGACGGGAGTCCGAAGGTGAGAGCCAAGTGTTGGGGCGGGCATGGGTCACTGCTCCACTCACATGCCTGCTCTTGGCTACTCACCAGGCTGCTGAGAGCAGAGCCAATCACGGGATCCTGGAGGTTCTACACATCCCTCTCCTGGGGCCCCCAGGCATGCTCTCAGCACGCCCGTCCAGTATCTAGCACCCTCTTCTGCAACCCAGCAGCCCCCTGCCCAGTCCCTGGACGCAGTTCTGACCCTTCGGGCTCCTTCCACAGCTTATTCATCCCCTCTCCCAGAGCTCCAGCTTAGTGGGGGGAGGGCGTGTTCTGGGCCCAGGTGCCTCTCACGGGGCACGTGAATAGTGTAACACAATGCAGTGTGATGCTCTGCTTGTTGCACGAGGAAAACCTGCCTGTAGGAGACTGGAGGAGCCCAGTCTGTGGTGGTGAGGGGAATTGGTCGTGGCTGCGGTCACACCTGGGGAGGAGAGCTCCATAGCGGAGGGCTCCTCTGCTGGCTGGGAGCAGAAGCGAGACCACCCAGACTAGAAATAAGGCACAAATGAAGCTGTGAGGTTGATTAACTAGCAGAACAACTCACCCAGGGATGTGAGTGGACTCTCCAGTTTCCGCACCCAAACCGGGAGTGTCTTTCTGCAAGATCTGCTCTAGCTCAGGGTGTGTCTACACTTAAAATGCTACAGTGGCACAGCTGTGCCATTGTAGCACATCAGTGTAGGTGTTACCTATGCCAACGGGAGGAAATCTGCGGGTAGTCCACTTCCCCAAGAGGCGGCAGCTGGGTTGGCAGAAGAATTCCTCCATCAACCTAGCATTGTTTACATGGCGGGGTTAGGTCGACTTAACTTTGCTGTTCAGAGGAGTGGATTTTTCATGCACCGAGTGACCTAGTTAAACAGAGTAAATGCCCAGGCCTCAGCGAGAGGTTCTGGGTAGGAATTGGTTGGGCGGGGGGATCTCTGTGCCAGGCTGCAGGGGAGAACAGCCCCTCCAGTGTCCGGTCAGGCTTAGTCTCCAAATGCCAGTGAAACCACCATGGCCCTAGGTTTGTTGTAATGCAGGTTACGGACCCTTGACCAGAAACCACCTCCCAAGGCGGGAGCCTCCAGACAAGTCTCCTCTTCCCCTTCTCTCAGATAAACAGACCAAGCCCCAGGTGTCCCTGGGTCTCCCTCCTGACTCCAACAGTGGGGGGAACAAAAGCTGGCTCCAGAGGGAGGAATGCCCATGCCAGCTGCATCTCCTAGTTGGTGCCGCCTGGCTGTTGGCATGGATGACAGCTGCTGATGGGCGCCAGCACCCACCTGCCTTCTGACCAGCTCTCTTCCTCTTCTCTGCAGAGCACAAGCCCCCCAGTCACCACCTACCACCTGCAGAGAGCCCTCCCAGGTGGCATAGTGCTCATGGAGCTGGGCTTCCAGGTGAGTGGGCAGGAATCTGTCATCCCCACCCGGGTGCTCTGTGCCCAGCTCACTTAGGGCTCCCATGGAGCTTGTGCGTAGTGTCTGCAATGGTGGGCTGCAGCCAGCCTGGGGCCTTGTTCTCATGTGCCAGCCATGCTCACGCTGTGCTGGGCGCTGCCCCAGTGCGGGCGGGCGCTGCCCCCACCCTGAAGAGCTAGCTGCTGAAGGAGATGAGCCCCACGTAGCAGGTGGGAGCGGAAATGCTGTCTAGACAGAGCTGTCCCTGCCCAGCGCACTTCCTCACAGATGAGCCCAGCAAGGGCCTGACATGCCCAAGAGGCAGCGCGGAGGGTAGTGAGACAAGCAGGGAGGGCATAGGGCTCAGCCACGCCCCAAGGAGAGGGCTTTCATGGCTGGTTGGGACTAGAGTGGTGAGGCCACAGATGGGGGAAGGCCCAGGCCGGGAGATCTTACGCCTGGCGCAGGGGAGCTGAGGCAGGATTGGGGTGTGGTCTGGCTATTTGCACAGGATCCTGCTGGCCCTTTGGGAGGCTGTCGGCAGCCGGGCCATGCCTGCCCATGGGCCACATGCTTAGTGCGCTCTCTCCGCAGGGCTGTTACTTCTGCGTGAAGCAGTATGCGTTGGAGTGCTCGCGGATTCCCATGGGCCAGTCCGTCAACTCGCAGGTAACAGCTGGCCTGCGGTGCTTGCTCCATCCTGGGCAGGCAGGGCTGGAATCTCCTGCCGGGACAGGAGGGCAGGACTGCAAGGGCTTTGGGTAGCACTTCCACCTTTCCCTAGGCCTGGCCTGGGGTGGCTGCTCTGGGGCTCACTTCCTGCAGTAAAAGCAATAGCTCCTCTGCTTCACTGGAACAAGGGGGGAGCAGGGTCAAGAATGCACATGGACCGACCTGGGCTGGGAGACGCCTATCCAGTACCATGCACTGCTATGCCCCCTGCAGTGCCTTGGGGCTGCCCCGCTCCCCATGGAGCCGCAGGGGAGCAGTGATCGGGTGTAGAGCGTGCCAACTTTCCTGGTCTCTCTCGTGAGGAGTGGGCTGCTGCCAGAGGGGCCAGCTGTCCATTGCCTGCTGCCCTAGCAGTCTGTGCTGGCTGCAGGAGGCCTCTGGGAATGGGGCACATGCCCTCCTTCCCCAGGGAGCCAGCACCCTATACGTTCCAGCTGGGCAAGGGGCACGGGACTCGGTCGTACCGAGAGCTGATCACCCCGGCTGGCTGGTGGGGCTGTTCTCCTGGGTTGAAGTCTGCCAGGCCCTCGAAGCAGCTGCTGAGGGTGCATGGAGCCTTCTTTCTTGGGAACCTTTGCGTGGGGCCCAGCTATGAGCTGAGCTCCTGTCACCATAGACCCCTGTAGGCTCCAGCAGGGGGCCAGGTCACCCCAGTAGGTCACCCAGGATTTTGCAGTGGGTGGCAGGCATTGTCCCACCTCTGCTGGGGCATCTGATGAGGAGATAGTGCCCAGTTCTTCAGGGGTGCTTGGCCTCCCTCTGCAGTGCAGGGAGCACTGGGCAGGGCTGGCTAGCATGGGGCTCATTGCAGGGGCTGAGACTGCAGGGTCAGCCTCTCTTCCACAGGGCTGGAGTGCTGTCTCCTCCCTGTGGCCCATGGAGGGCGGGCAGGGCACAGGGGCAGGCTTGGGCAGTGCCAGGCAGTGTCCCCTTGTCCCACTGGCTGCGCGTCTCCTCTCTCCATCAGGGTGCTCTCACGGCCAGAGCTCGTAGCAAGAGCTGCATGGGACCCAGCTCCATCTCTGAGTCTGCGGTACGTCCTCTCCTCCCACTACTGCCATGGCACTGCAGCATCTCCCCGTGCAGGGCTGGGGCTCACCCTGCCAGGCATGCTGGGTGCTCTGTACCCACAGCCCCTTCCTGCCCTGGGTGCTGGCTGATGCTGGGCCTCTTGCTAGGTGGTTCCCATGGGAGAGACATCCCAGCAGGCACCTGAGCCCTCAGGAGAGGGCTTGGAAACAGCCTTGCGTGTCTTGCTTCTCTCTCCAGGGCTGGGGCAAAGGCGCTTCTTGCTGGGCTCACTTCTTAGATCCGCTTGGTGTTCTCTCTGCTGCTGGCACAGGGTCAGGGTACTGCGTCTGGATGCAGCGAGTGCTGCTGCCCCGTCCCCTTGGCTGCTTGTTCACTCCCATTTCTCGAACGCTCGGGGCCAGCTCTGTCCCCTTGGTGCCACTCAGAGGGCATCCCTGTAAGGAATGAAGGTGCTGGAGCCAGCCCAGCAATGCCAGTACCTCGTGGTGAGCTCTGGTGATCCTGGACCAGGGCAGGGACTGCGGCATACACAGGAGTGCCCTTGAGGCTGCACTAGCTTGTGCTCTGGCCCAGTTGGCCTCTGGCTGCCCCAGGATCTGGATGGGGGAAGCCACCTCTGCCTCCTCTCGTCAGGCCTTCTGGGAACTGGCCTTGTGTGTCAGCTGTACTCAGTTAGGATGGGGTGTGTCTGCGGTCAGAGCTGGCCCAGGCAAGCCATCCGCAGCGGGTTCCCAGCAGCTGTGCTGCGTCCTGCAGGGGCTGCCAGTGGCTGAGCTCAGCAGGACGGATTGCATCCAGGGGCGTGTGGGGAAGGGCAGAGGGGGTGGCTGGGCAGGAAGTGTGGAGACTGAAGCAGGCCCTAGCTCCCTGCTCTGGGGGCAGCTCGACTCTCTGCCCTCACCCTGCTGCAATCCTTGCAGAGCGCTGCGCCGCCTGCCCCAGACTCAGAGCCCGTGGCATGACTTTGCCTAATGCCAGCCTGGAGGGGTCCTGACTGGTTGGAGGGCCGTGCAGCAGGGCCAAGATCTAGGCTAATGATGGGAGAGCTGAGCTGCTGCAGGCTGTCAGGTTTGGGGTCCTGCCACTCAAAGCCAGCTGTGGGTCCGTCTGGTTCCTAGCAGCCAGGTGTCCGCAGCACCTCTGCACCAGGGCTTGGAATTGAAGCGACACAGACACAGCTGCCTCGGGCTGGGCGCAGCCTGGGCAGAGAGGGGTGAATGGGCAGCTCCCCACTGCCAGGTCCTGTGCCTTCGCCAGGAGGCTGCTGGCATGTCTCACTCTGCTGCCAGCAGGGCACAAGGCATTTGGGGCTCCCCTGACCCTGTGCCCCTCCCCAGCTCTCCATGCTCTTCACGGAGGAATGTGACAAGGTGCGGGACCTCATGCACGTGCACTCGTTCAGCTATGACTTTCACCTGCGCATCGTGCACCAGTACCTGCTGGGCTCCCACATGGCCCTGCGCCAGGGCTACCACCTCACCAGCTTCCTGGAGGATTTCATTGCCCACCACCCCGACATCCCCAAATTCGGCCGCAACCACGTCTTCCAAGGTGAGCTGGGGAGGGGCGCTGCCAGTGGCCCTGCAAGCCCTGGTGCTCTTGGCTCAATCCATCCCCCCCATGCAGGAGCTCTGGCCCTCGCCCTTCCCCTAGGGGTGGGGCTGCTCCCCAGCTGGAGACGCCTTTCTCAAATTCAGTGCGTCATCCAGCCCATCCGTTCCTTGGCCTGGATGGACCCACTCCGCCTGGGGCACACTGTGCCACTGCCCCCAACCTGCATGGTTCCAGGGCGCAGCTGTCTGGGACTGAGTGACAGCTGGGGCTGTGCAGAGAGCCCTGCCCAGGGCCTGCGGGGCGGGCGACGTTGCCTTGTGAGTGTGCTCTGGGGGCTGGGAAGCAGATACCTGGTGTCCGGCTCTGGGGGCCCTGACCTGCCCCTGAAGACATGGGGACACTCTGGCAAACACTGACTCTTCCTCTGCTAGGCATGCTGGCCATGCCCACCAACATGATAACAGCCCACCAGCTCTACAACTACGTGGCAGACCATGCCAATACCTACCACATGAAGCCCCTGCGCATGGTCCGGCTGGCTGTGGGCAGCGACGGCAGGAAGGGGACCCCGGGCATGGAGCAGAACGAATACGCACTGGTCTCCATCTGGAACAGGTGAGCACCTGGGAGTGCCCGTCCCACTCAGGGCATTGCCTGGCCAGGGCGAAGCAGGACTGGGGCTGGGAGATGCTCTCACACCAGCTGCTGGTCTTGGGCTATGGATGGTGGGTGGGTGCTGCAGCTGGTTCTCCTCACCCCTCTCCAGACACCTCCTGCAAGGCCCTGCTGCCCAGCTGTGGTTGGGAGTGGCACTGCCTTGGCCCCCAACACTCTGCTTGTGCCTGCAGCTCAGGCTCCTACAAAGACTCAGAGGGGTTGCGGCACCATGACGACTTTGATGTGTCCCTGCTGGTGTGTCACAGCGCTGCGCCGTTCGAGGAGCAGAGCGAGGCGGAGAGGCACGTGCTCCGGTGAGAACCAGAGCCCTTGGTCAGGGATGGGTGGAGAGGCCGAGGGGGACTTGGGCGGGGAAGTGCCTGGGGAATGGTTGGGGGTTGGTGCACAGGCCAGCACTGCAGGCCAGGGCTGCTTTCACGGCTCAGTTCCTGGGGACACAGTGTGGTTGTGCCAGTGCAGTCCCAAGGTAGCATTGGCTGGCAGGGGGGGTGAGGACCTGGGTTGGGTGGGCACTGGCTGGCACATCTGCCTGGGGAAGGAGCGTTTCCAGAGGCCCTGGGGGCACAGAGCCTGGCTGGCAGGGGCGCTCCCTCCTCACAGGTGTCTCCTCTTCAGGCTGCGTTTCTACGTCATCATGACAAGCCAACGGGAGCTGTTCCCCCGGCTGACAGCTGACATGCGGCGCTTCAAGAAGCAGCCGCGCTTGCAGCGGGAGAGCACGCTGGAGCCAGCGGTGGGCCGGGCGGCGCAGGAGGTGCCAGAGCCGGGTCAGGGCTGGCAGCAGCAGGCGGAGAGGGAGCTGTGGCAGGAGGTAGAGGATAGCAGCGAGTTCTACGCAGGCGGTGCCCAGGTCAAGCTGGGCCCTGGGCTGTTCTACACCTCGCCGCTCTTCCCCCTGCTGGCCTCCGAGGTGGCCGTAGCCCAGAAACAGCTGAGCAGCATGGTGCAGCTGGCCAAGTGCCACTGCCGCAGGGACAACCTCTGGAAACGCCTCTTCCTGCTGGAGCCGCTGGCCTCCGACAAACTCAAGCTGGGCAAGCTGTCACTGGGGGAGCTGGAGGAGCTGTTGAACGCAGTGCACGGGAAATCCATTGCTGACATCGACCCCCAGCTGGTATGGGGCAGGGGGCACACACACCTGGGACCCATCACCCCACACTGGAGATAGGCATGTGTACACACACCCCCAGGGCCCATCAGCCCCAGCTGGTGGGGGGAGGCACATGCACACGCTGGGGACAGGCAGAGTCCCAGCATGGCGTCTGGGAATCATCGGGAACATTGTCCCCTGCTGGTGAGGGGCGGGAGTGGGCACTGCTGAGGATGTAGCATGTGGGAAATCCCGGCTAGCTGTGGGGCATGGTCCACTGGGCTGTCAGGGAACGGGCTGAGCGCACAGCCTGTGAGTGCTGGAGCTCCTGGGCTGTGTTGCTCCTCTGGCCTGGTGGCCTCACCCTTTCTCCATTCTCACAGGGTTGCTTCCTCACCATGACTGTGCCCTGGTACCAGAGCCTCATCAAAGTGCTGCTGAGCCGCTTCCCGCAGAGCTGCCGCCACTTCCACAACGTTGAAACTGGCACCCAGTATCTGGTAAGGGCCAGGGCCCCTGCAGCCAGACCCCCTGGCCCTGCAGTGCCCCCGCTCCTATGGCCAGGCCCGCCTTTTTTCTGCCCCATCCCCTGCAGCCAGACCCCCTGGTCCTGCAGTGCCCCCGCTCCTATGGCCAGAGCCGCCTCCTGCCCTGGGACGCTTTTTTCTGCCCCATCCCCTGCAGCCAGAGGCGGATCCCCTGCCCCAGGACTCTCTTCTGTCCCACCCGTGTCAGCCCCCATGGCCAGACGCACCCCAGGGCTCCTGCCTGCGTCAGGGCTGGATGTGACGCCTCTGTGCCTGCTTTAGTGAGGCTGCCCTGAGGTGTGATGTCATGAGGGCACAGCAGGAGTCGCAGTGCCCCGACTGCACCATGCACTGACCCCCACCCCACGGTGCTGTCGCTGCTCCCCCTGGCACGCCCCCCAGTTCTGGCACTGTGCCCCCAAGCACATCAGGGAGCCCCCAGCCTGACAACCTGTCGCGCTCTCTGCAGGTCGTGCTCAACCAGAAGTTCACAGACTGTTTTGTTCTCGTGTTTCTGGATTCCCACTCAGGGAAGACGGTAAGAGCTGCTCCCCGCGGGTGCCTGGCGCTGCAGGCGTGCCCGGCCCAGGGGCAGTGGGAGGGAGTGCACTTCCAGTGCCCAGGCAAAGCCCAGAGGGGATTCACCATCAGGCTGGGCTCTGCCCAGAACTGTCAGAGCTAAAATTTTCCCCTCCCTGAAGAGCAGGTGTCAGCTCCCGAATGGGAATCAAGTGGGAACAAATAGGGGGCCAGGCAGGGGCCGTGTCTAACACATGAACCATGCTGCGGAAAGTCCAGGAGCCCTGACTTGCTGCATTTCAATGAGGCAGCAGCCTGGAGCCCAGGTATCCAAGGGCCTGCTGGTGCCCTGCCCCCCAGCTGGGGGTCTCATCCCATCCAGGAGCCTGTGCTGTCCCGTGCCCCCCTGCCCCCAGCTGTGCCTGTCCCTCTGGGAGCCGGTGTTGTTCCCCCCGCTCCCCTGTGCTGGCAGGTGCAGGGATCCTCGCCAAGAGCAGCTACAGGCACTGAGCTGGCCCCAAGCCGGGCAGGGGCTGGGGGCCAGTGGCTCTGCTGTGAGCAGCTCGTTCCTCCCTGCAGAGTCTGACGGTGGTTTTCCGGGAGCCGTTCCCCGTGCAGCCCCAGAATAGTGAGAGCCCCCTGCCGCAGCTAGTGTCCACCTACCATCACCTTGAATCTGTCATCAACACGGCCTGCTTCAACCTGTGGACAGGGCTGCTCTAGCCAGGGGCCAGCACCTCCCAGCCAGACACACAGAGCCACACCCTGGAGCTGACCTCCAGCAGGATCCCCCCAGCACTGCTGGCAGCACGGGGGTCACGTGATGCACGAGTAATGGACAGAGTGGAGGGTGCCTGGGGCTTGGCGGCACCCCTGGACCTGCAGCTAGCCCAGACTCCCCAGAAGGGGTGGGCTGGGGTGTGTCCCCCCTTCCTGGGTAGGGGAGCTGCTGTTAAGGACACTCACGTGTGTTTGACACTGAATGGATCTGAAACGGAGACCCAGGGATGGTCCCGGTGGCCCTGGCACCAGGAACTTCGCACAGCTGCCATCTCGGGGCCCAGAAACCTGGCATCCATGTATGCACATCCCTGGGCTTGGTGACAAGAGGTGCCTGGTATGCTGGGCCAGGGCCAGGCCCAGTCCTGAGGGCAGCGAGCACAGTTGCTGCAGGCTGTCATTTCGATGGGTGGAAGCAGCGTGGGATTTCAGTGCTGGGCCAGCAGAGGGGTGGTTACGAGGATGTACTGAAGAACGTCACTGTCAAATAAACTGCCTCAGACTGGCCCGCTGCTGCCTGGCTCTCAGCTTGGTGCTGCAGGGGGGGTCCCAGCCTTGCCCATGGCCTTCTCAAGCCCAGCTGGCCCAGTGCCCACATGGCCCACTACCCTCTCCCCCCAGCACACTGGGGAGGCAGAACTAAGCCACCCACCAGTCAGCGTTCTCCTGGCCCTGTAGCCTGGCTGCTGAGCTGGGGGAGGAGCCAGGAACAGAGTCCTGTGGCGGTGGGGCTGCACGGAGGGCAGAGCACGTCTTGAAGGACTCTGAGGGCCCTTGGCTGTCGCCGCACCGTCATTCCAGCCACTTGGCTCTGGGCATTCCACAGGTTGGCCTCCCTTTGCCCTCCCAGCCTTTGAGCCCATGTGGGGGGGTTCTCCTGGGTGCCATCAAGGGAGCAGCTGCTCCCTGCCCCTTCTCTGACCCACGCTGCTCAGTAGTGAGTTACCAGTGCTGTTTGGAGTCCCCGGGCTGAGGCAGACAGCACTGGCCCAGTTATTGCTGTTGCCTTTAAAGGGCTGTAGCCACACCCAGAAGGGCTGGCGGCTTGTCTTGGGTAGATGGGCTGACAGCCCAGCCCTCTCGCAGGGTTGGCTGGTGCAGGAGCAACAGCCTTCGCCACCCCTCTGCAAGCCAGATCCTGCCTGGTGCCAGCTGCCTGGTGGGAAGGTGCTGGTTCCCCACTCCTTGCCATCACCTGCGACCCTCAGCAGGGACCAAGGGCCCAAATGGAATGCTCCCAGCCTGACCAGGGCAGGCTTGGCCAAGTAACTGCCCTTTCCCAGAGCTGCAAGCAGGCAGTTTTGGAGCCTCTCCCAGGAAGAGCAGAGCCCTGGACCCAGACCTGCCCCCATGGCAGCTGCCTGCACCTGCTCTGTGTGGGGCAGGGCACTCCTCCGGCTGCAGGTGGCCCTGCTCTCCTGTCCCAACAAGCCTCAGGGAGCAGGTGTGTGTGCTGCTTGCTCTGCACTGGCCTGGCTGCTGGAGCTGGCACACTGGAGAGGCAAGGCAGCCTCCTGCGTAAGCAGGCAGTGTGAAGGGAGGGGCACTGGGCTGTGAATCCCCAGACAGACAGGGGAATCAGTGCACAGGACAGCTGCTCCCTCCACATCTCAGCCATTGATTGCTCTTTATCCCAGCTGCTGCAGCCTCCACCTCAGCTCCACCCATTTAGTGGGCACAGCTGGTGCTGGACACGAGCAGACTAAGCAATTGCTTGGGGCCCTGAGTGGCGAGAAGGCCCCTATTTGCTTTTTACTAAAGAACTTGCCTGTTTTAGCAAGGGGAGGGTTACAAATATTCCTGTGTAGGGCCCCTGCTGGGTTAATACCGGCGTTGCTGCTGGCCTCGGCTCTCCCAGTACGCGTGCAACCAGCCCAGTCCTTCCAGTGTGTCTCCTGCAACAAGAGCCGGATCCGGGGCTTTGAGAGCAGGGCAGGGCTGGTACCAGAGGGAGCAGTAGCTACAGCCCAGTTCCTGCCAGGTGAGTCCTGCAACACTCCCTCCCCTAACGCATGTTCCTCCCCCAGGAGCGCTGCTCCAGCACCCACTGTCTGAGCCACAGTGGGCAGCCCCCTCCCAGCCCGGCAGCGCCTGCCCCTGGCAGGGGCACAGCTCCCAGGCCCTGGCTCTGTCCAACCCCCCCTTCCCTGCCCACTGGATGGAGCTCGCTGGGCAGGGCCTGGCTCCACTCCAGTGTGTGCTGGGGTCCCTGTGCTCCAGCCCCACTCACCTTGCGGGGTGTATTCACAGCCCACGTAGCCCTCGTACCCGAGCGACTCCAGCAGCTGGAAGAGGTAGGGGAAGTTCACCTCGCCTGGGCTGTCAGGTTCGTGCCGACCAGGCACCTGCCCGACCTGGATGTGACCTGGGGGTGGAACCAGCGTCTCTTCAGGGTGTCCACAGCATCACTGTAGTGGGCACAGCCCCGAGCTCCGATCCACAGGGGGGCACAGCCCCTAACGAAGAGTCCTGCCCCCACCCAATGGTATGAGGTGTCCCTTCCCTCCCAGGGGCCAGGCCTCCCCACAGCCCTTGACTCAAACCTCCCACCCCATGCCCTAGGCCCAGTGCCTTCCCCACCATGCTTGGAGCAGAGCCCTGGTCCTCACCAATGAGCGGGAAGTACATCTCCAGGTTCCGTGTCAGGTTCCCATCCATGATCTGGCAGTGGAAAATGTCCTGCAGGAACCAGAGCTGCAGTTCAGGGTCTAGGGCAAGGCTGCGGCTGCGGCTGCAGGGACTGACTGTGCCTCCTGGCATGCCCAGGGGCTCACCACACGGCTGGCAGCAGAGACCTAGTGCCTGGGATGTGTCTGTGACCCTCTCCCCTGCCCCTCGCTGCACACAGCTCAGCGCTCCCTGGGGCCCATGCTGCCTCCTGCTGGCTGGGGAATGGTGGGGGCATGGCTCCACCTGGGGCATGGCATCATCACTGACCCACCGCTGGCCATGCCAGCAGGCTCCTCTGAACTGCTTTGGTCAGGTTTACCCACCTGCTGCACCCTGTGATTGGCACCCACCTCTGGCTTCCCCTGGCACCAGGGGCTGGGAACTTACTCTACTGTAAAGGAAACAGGGCCAGGTGCTACAGAAACCACCAAGCCACAGCCACTCACCAGCTGCAGCCGGAGGTTGGGCCTCCCCACCTTCTCCAGAATGGCTGCAGCTGTAGAGGAAGAGGCAGGTCAGTCACAGCAGGGGCCCTGCAGCCCGAGTGCCCAGCTCCCCTCAGCTCGGTCCGGGGCAGTCAGAGTGCGGCAGGGCCCCCTTACCTTGGTGAGGGGTGGTCAGGAAGTAGCAGGGGTCAGTGATGCGGCTGTTCATAGGCTCCAGCAGGCCTGTCATGTCCTCCTGCAAAGCCACATGTGAGCCCCTGGGTGCTTGTCCCCTCAATGCCTGTATCCCATTGCTGGCAGGGCAGGGCAGCCATGGCTCCCTGCAACCTCACCTTCCTCCCCAGCCACCCCTTCCTCTCCAGCTGGTGCTGGTGTCCCACGTAGGGGCTGCTCCTCAGCCAGAGGCCTAGTCATCTCATGAACTGTGTGGCCCCACGCCCCCCCCCCCCCCCCGGGGAGTCTCTGCCTCTCTCTCATGGTGCAGGAAAGTCCCGGGGGGGCGGGGGCACAGCTAACTCCTAGTGTCCCCCTCATACCTGGGCCAGGATGTCAGCAGCATATCTGAGGTTCTCGATGAAGGTAGCTTCCATCTCCAGAGCCATTGCTGCCCGCTCGGTGCCCGCAGGGAGCCGCCCAGCCATGAGATGGATCCTGCAGACAGACCTGAGTCAGAACCCACAGGCAGGAGCTGAGCTGCTCACAGGGCACAGAAGATGACTGCGCATGGGACGGGAGCAGAGACAGAGGATGCAGAAAATCGCTCCAGGTGCCCAGTGCAGGAGGGGTGAAGGGAACAGCAGCTGCAGCACCACCAGGGCACAGGTCCTAGGGCACTTGCCCTCCTGCAGTGGCTGGGGCGCTGGCCCAGGCCACCCCAGATGGGGGGAGGTGGGGTACCACTCCCTCTGAGGGGGAGATCCAGGGGCCCTCAGCAACATTGCCTCAGGTTGGGCAGGCAAATGTGGGCTTTGATACCTCCCCCTGCCTACAGGCCAGCCCTCACCCCTTGGGAGGGGGTCTCTACCCCTCAGCATGCCCCCCATGTTAGCACACTCCAGCCCTAGGGGGCTGTAGCCACAGGTGCCTTCCAACCAGAGCCCAACTCCAGGGCGGGGGAAAGTGTGTGGAATCTAAAGGCTAGAGAACCTCAAACCTCACCCAGAAGTACACTGCACTCAGATCTCCATGTCCGGAGGGACGGGGACGCCACCCAACCGGATACCACACAGCATGCACAGATAGCATGAGCAGCCAAGGAGGAGTGTGCTATCACCTACAGGCTGAGCAGGGGGAGAGTATTTCTGCTGGGATCCCAGCTGAGCTGGAGTTGGTGTGCAGCCAGGTGTCCGCCTCGGTGATTTACACACCGGCAGCCAGGGGTACATGGCTGTCGATGTGCAAATCACCAAGGGGCCCTTATGGGAGAGGAACACAGTCAGGCCCCTGTGAGCAAGACTCACTGGAATGCCAGGATCTACAAGTGGCTGGCAGGGCAAATGCTGGGGAAGGACACCGCTCAGGGCTGCCACGCCCACAAAGGAGCTACAATCACGCAGGGCCAAGAACAGATGTTCCAGAAATGCCCTTTCTACAAGCTGCTGGAACAGACTTGTGCAATGGAGGCCACCACTGAACCCTAGCACAGGGTGCTGCAATTTGGAGCAACTGCAGGCCCCAACCTCGGGATTTCCCCTGGGCAGCCCAGAGAACCAGGTGCTGGAGACAGCAGCCAAACCCAGGGGGCGAGAGCTGCGGTGTGGTACTCTCCCATGGTGCTGTATGTAATCAGGGCCGGCTCTAGCCATTTCGCTGCCCCAAGCATGGCGCCATGCCGCGGGGGGCGCTCTGCAGCTCGCCGGTCCTGCGGCTCCGGTGGACCTGCTGCAGGCGTACCTGCGGATGCTCTACCAGAGCCCCGGCACCAGCGGACCCTCCCCAGGGACGCCTGTGGGAGGTCCACCGGAGCTGCCTGCCGCCCTCCCGGCAACCGGCAGAGCACCCCCTGCAGTATGCTGCCCCAAGCACGCGTTTGGCGCGCTGGGGCCTGGAGCCGGCCCTGTATGTAATACAACAAACAAACAGCGATTTGAACAACTTTCCTCCGCCCCCTCTCCTCCTATTTCCCCAGCCCTAGCTGTGGGATCCTGTCTGAGTTCTCAGGGCAGCTGATCAGCCCAGGCCTAGGACAAGATGGGCATGGCTGTTCATAGCACTACTGCAAGAGACTCATCCATCGCAAGGCCGGAAGGGCCCATTGTGATCGTCTGACCCCTGCACAGCATAGGCCAGAAACCTGCCCCCATGGCGCTCTGCCAGGTGTAACGCTGCCGCAGGGAGCTGGGGTGAGAGCTACCTGCCCCCATCCCAGGACTTAACTGGAACTGACCATGCTTGGCACTGCCTTGTCTACCTCCCAGCCCACCTGTCCATGGCTGCTAGCAGCCACTCCCCTATGCCAACACCCCGGGGCAATGGCCAGGGGATGAGAGTGGAGCCTTGGCTGAGTTGTGGGCATGGGAGGAGCCCAGGCTGCCTAGCAGAGTGTGGTGGGTCGGGACCAAGGCACGGGACCAGGGCTGGGGGGCCCCAGCATACCTGGCCATGGCTGCCTCTCCCTCCAGCGCCCCTGGCTGGAGAATCCCAGCTCCCACTGCAACTAAAGTGACACCCATGATCTCGTCCTCCCTGTATGTCGCCAAGACCCAGCTCTTTCCCCGGCCCATCCCCTGGCCAGGGCGGGAGGGCTGGGCTGGTTCCCTACCTTGGGCAGCCCAGGGTCTTTGCGTACTTCACGGCCAGGGCCAGGCCTTCCCGGAACGCGGCCTGGCGGCCGGGCACAGCACCCAGCCCCTTCTCGCCTTTGTCCTCATCCCCTAGGGAGAGAGCAGCCAGGACAGCCCGGGTTAGAGGCAGGAGCAACCTCGCCGACCCCTGCCCAGCCAGGGACCGGGACACCTGCGCCCACGTGGGAGGGGCTGGCTCCAGGGCCCTGCATCTGGTCAGTCAGTACCCACATCTGGCCATAACCTGGGGGCTGCAGCCCCCCAGGCGCCAAGACTCCATCCAAGGGGCCAGGGCCCTGAGGAGCTGCCTCCTAGACAGCCACCGTCAGGCAGTAGCAGACTATGGGGGACCCAGGACCAGTTCAGCACTTGAGGGCCCAGATCCAGGTGTGTACCTGGCCGGGGGGGGGGTGGGGGGGGGGTCTGGGCCAGGATCGGGGTGGGTACCTGGCCGGGGTGGGGGGGGGGGGGTCGGGGCCCTGGCCTGGTACCTGGAGAGTTGTCGGGCCGGTGTGACGACGTCACACCGGACCTGGGTCGGTACCTGGCGGGGTTCGGGGGGGCGGGGCCCGGGCCGGTACCGGGCGGGGACGGGGGGTTCGGGGCCCAGACTCGGGACGGTACCGGGCGGGGTTCGGGGGGGCGGGGCCCGGGCCGGTACCGGACGGGGGGTTCGGGGCCCAAACTCGGGCCGGTACCGGACGGGGGGTTCGAGGGGGCGGGGCCGGGGCCGGTACTGGGCAGGGACGGGGGGTTCGGGGCCCAGACTCGGGCCGGTACCGGGCGGGGTTCGGGGGGGCGGGGCCCGGGCCGGTACCGGGCGGGGGACGGGGGGTTCGGGGCCCAGACTCGGGCCGGTACCGGGCGGGGGACGGGGCCCAGTACCGGGCGGGGTGTTGATCAGCACCAGATCCAGCCCAGCCCGGTCCGCAGCCCCGCGCAGCAGCGTCGGGCACCAGCCGTAGGGCCCGGGCACCTCGGCCGCGCGGAACCCGGCCCGGGCCGCCGCCTCCAGCCGCTCGGGCAGCGCCGGGCGCTCGGCGAAGAGCCAGTCCAGGTTCGCGGCGAAGCGCAGCGGGGCCATGGCGAGCCTGAGGGCGGGGCCATGGGGAACCTGGGGTGGGCGGGGCCAGTGGATCGGGGGCGGGGCCAGCGGGGCCTGGGCTGGGGCGGGGCCCTGGGGAGGCTGGGGTGGGCGGGGCCAGTGGAGCGGGGGCGGGGCCAGCGGGGCCTGGGCTGGGGCGGGGCCAGTGGAGCAGGGGCGGGGCCAGCGGGGCCTGGGCTGGGGCAGGGTCTAGGAGTTTGCCACCTGCTCGTGGCTGGGTTCTGGGGGTGCTGGAGCAAAGCTGGGGAGCCTGCGTGTCTGCCAGGATTCCGGGGGCCTGGGTCTTCCTGCCACCGAATTGATGTAGAAGACCTGGTGCACCCTGATGTCCCCGTGCACTATGGCTGACCTCTCCGTGCACCGCGCTGACCTCTCCGTGCACTATGGCTGACCTCTCCGTGCACTGTGGCTGACCTAACGGGCCAGCTGCATCCCTACCCCTTGGCTGGGCTTGCATGGCTCTTAAGTGTGTTCTTGCTCTTGTCACTTACTGAGCCAGCGCCTGAATCCTGCTGGGTGCTGTACAGAGGGAGCCATGGCTGAGCCCCTACCTGCACAGCTCCCAGGCTCTTTTTCACAAGAGTGAATAACATGTTGAGGGAGGGTCTAAGGCACCGCACTTGTCTCTACGTTTCCAGGACATGGCAGTGAGAGCTGGTCCTAAGCTTCAGCCAGGCTGCGCTCTCTGCACCCCAAGCCCCGCCACTGGTCTCTGCAGCCCCTGCCCCTCCAGATCCCTCCACAACACCCGCAGCTGCCCCACCCAGCACCTGATGCTGCTGCTGCTGCTCTGCTGTTTTCTCTGGGATCTGCTTACTGCACTTTCTGCATGAGCTCAGCGGTGGCGATATCTGACTGAAGCACCTGATCCTGTGGGTGCTGCGCACTCTCCAGGCCTAGCAATGAGGACCAAGCATGTTCTGCACTATGCGGAATTGGGCCTGTCACAAACCAATCCATCCGGGATGACCTGCGTGCACTCAGGCCATGTCTACATCTAAAATTTTGCAGCGCTGGTTGTTACAGCTGTATTTGTACAGCTGTATAGGGCCAGCGCTGCAGAGTGGCCACACTTACAGCAACCAGCGCTGCAAGTGGTGTTAGATGTGGCCACACTGCAGCGCTGTTGGGCGGCTTCAAGGGGTTTCGGGGAACGCGAGAGCAAACCGGGAAAGGAGACCAGCTTCGCCGCGGTTTGCTCTCGCGTTCCGCGAACCACCCTGCAAACCGGAGGGAAGGAGACCTGCTTGCTCGGGTTCGGGGAACGCGAGAGCAAACCGGGAAAGGAGACCAGCTTCGCCGCGGTTTGCTCTCGCGTTCCGCGAACCACCCTGCAAACCGGAGGGAAGGAGACCTGCTTGCTCGGGTTCGGGGAACGCGAGAGCAAACCGGGGAAGGAGACCAGCTTCGCCGCGGTTTGCTCTCGCGTTCCGCGAACCACCGTGCAAACCGCAGGGAAGGAGACCTGCTTGTTCGGGGAACGCGAGAGCAAACCGCGGCGAAGCTGGTCTCCTTCCCCGCTTTGCTCTCGCGTTCCCCGAACCGCCGAGCAAGCAGGTCTCCTTCCCTGCGGTTTGCAGGGTGGTTCGCGGAACGCGAGAGCAAACCGCGGCGAAGCTGGTCTCCTTCCCCGGTTTGCTCTCGCGTTCCCGGAACCACCCTGCAAACCGCAGGGACGGAGACCTGCTTGCTCGGGGTTCGGGGAACGCGAGAGCAAGCCGGGGAAGGAGACCAGCTTGATTACCGGAGGCTTCCTCAGGTATGCTGGGATACCTGCTTATTCCACGGAGGTCAAGAAAAGCACTGGTAAGTGACTATACTTGATTACCAGCGCTGGATCACCAGCGCTGGATCCTCTACACCCGAGACAAAACGGGAGTACGGCCAGCGCTGCAAACAGGGAGTTGCAGCGCTGGTGGTGCCCTGCAGATGTGTACACCTCCTAAGTTGCAGCGCTGTAACTCCCTCACCAGCGCTGCAACTTTCTGATGTAGACAAGCCCTCAGGCCCTTCCCCTGCCCTGCCTTGCCGATGCCCGCTGGAGTTTGCATTGGGCACGCAGCTCTGCTGCAGAGGAGTGATGCACAGCGTACATTTGTTTTTACATGATAAAATAATCTGTGCTGATGATTAAATACCATCAACCTACGCATAGAGTTTATTGATACCAGTGTAACTGGCTCTTGTATCAAACTCCAAGCATCTCCTGACAACTCTCCATTCAATACCAGCATTCTCCAAGCTAATCACTCCCATTGACCAGTCAGAAAACGGCCACAGGCATGAGGGTTAGCCATGCAACTTTCCACACCCTGGGGCAGCTGGGTCAGCCCCGAGGCCCCAGAGTGTGTGCGTGACAGGGATTGCTGCAAACCCCCAGGGTACGTGCACAGCCCCAGTGTGAAGTGGAATTTGCAGCAGAGACATTTATCCCAGGTGCAAACATCCCTAGTGTGGCTAAGAACATAAAAATGTAAGAATGGCAGGGTGACCAGATGTCTCGATTTTATAGGGACAATCCCGATTTTTGGGTCTTTTTCTTATGTAGGCTCCTACTACTCCCACCCCTGTCCCAATTTTTCACACTTGCTGTCTGGTCACCTTAAAGAATGGCCAGATTGGGTCAGACGAATGGTCCAACCAGCCCAGTGTCCTGTCTTCCAACAGCGGCCAATACCAGGTGCTTCAGAAGGAATAACCAGAATAGGGCCATTATTGAGTGATCCATCCCCAGTCATCCAGTTCCAGCTTCTGGCAGTCAGAGCTTTAAGGACACTCAGAGCTTGGGGTGCAGCTTCCCTGACGATCCTGGCTAATAGCCAGTAATGAAACTATCCTCCATGAATTTACCTGATCCATTTTGAACCCAATTATACATTTTTGGAGCTCTTCTCTGCACCTTGTCCTATTGTAATATATCTGTTCTGAGATGGGGCAACCAGAACCGCACACAGTATTCCAGGGGCGGGTGTACCGTAGATTTATACAGCAATATTATGATATTTTCTGCCTTGTTATCTATCCCTCTCCTAACAGCTCCTAACATTCGTTCGCTTTCTTGACTGCTGCTGCACATTGAGTGGATGTTTTCAGAGAACTACCCACAATGTCTCCAAGATCTTTCATGAGTGGTAACAGCTAATTTAGACCCCATCAGTTTGTATGTATAGTTGGGATTATGTTTTCCAATGTGCACTACTTTGCATTTATCATCTGCCATTTTGTTGCCCAGTCACCCAGTTTTGTGCGATCCCTTTGTAACTCTTTGCTGTCTGCTTTGGACTTAATCCTGAGTAATTTAGTATCATCTGCAAGCTTTGCCACCTCATTGCTTATCTGTTTCCAGCTCATTTATGAATATGTTGACCAGCTCCAGTCCCTGTGCAGACACCTGAGGGACACTGCTATGTACCTGGCTCTCTCCTCTGTGAAAACCGGCCGTTTCTAACTGCCCTTTGTCTCAGGCCCTTTGGCTGAGCCCTGGGGGGTTTGGCCGGGGGGACTAATGCTGAATTGAGGGGACTCGTCTCTCAGAGCTCAGACTGAACTAAAAGATCCCATGATGCACTGGCCCAATTTCAGCTTGGCTCATTTCATTCTGCCTGTCTAAACTCCCCCTGCAGTCTCACTCGGACGCAGTATTTTTCACTTCCTGCCCTGACTGGTTGCATGATGGTGTTACGTGACTTTCGCCAACCCCATATCTCCCTCTGAGGTGCATGTGGAGAGCTTGTGCTGTGGGTGCTTTGGGATGAACGGCTTTATGGAAATGTAGGTGTAGCGAGGTGGCGTGGGCCGACAGGGAGGAACCAATCCCCGCCCCCTGGTGGGTGGAGCCAGGCCAGGCACGGCCCCCTGCTGGAAGCAGAGGAGCAGGACAGGAAGTATAAGAAGCAGGGCCTCCAGGTCAGCTGGGAGGGAACTGGATGCTGCTGTGGTCCCCTGAGTCAGGGATCGAGCTGTGCCACCCCTCCCCCAGAGGGATACCCCGAGGAGCTGCCCCCCCCCAGAAAATACCCCGAGGAGCTGCCCCCCGGCGAGTACCCCGAGGAGCTGCCCCCCCAGAAAATACCCCGAGGAGCTGCCCCCCGGCGAGTACCCCGAGGAGCTGCCCCCCCCAGAAAATACCCCGAGGAGCTGCCCCCCCCGCGAGTACCCCGAGGAGCTGCCCCCCCCAGAAAATACCCCGAGGAGCTGCCCCCCGGCGAGTACCCCGAGGAGCTGCCCCCCCAGAAAATACCCCGAGGAGCTGCCCCCCGGCGAGTACCCCGAGGAGCTGCCCCCCCCAGAAAATACCCCAAGGAGCTGCCCCCCGGCGAGTACCAAGAGGAGCTGCTCCCCCCAGAAAATACCCCGAGGAGCTGCCCCCCGGCGAGTACCCCGAGGAGCTGCCCCCCCAGAAAATACCCCGAGGAGCTGCCCCCCGGCGAGTACCCCGAGGAGCTGTCCCCCCCCAGAAAATACCCCGAGGAGCTGCCCCCCCGTGAGTACCCCGAGGAGCTGCCCCCCCCGAAAATACCCCGAGGAGCTGCCCCCCCGCGAGTACCCCGAGGAGCTGCCCCCCCAGAAAATACCCCGAGGAGCTGCCCCCCCGGCGAGTACCCCGAGGAGCTGCCCCCCCAGAAAATACCCCGAGGAGCTGCCCCACGGCGAGTACCCCGAGGAGCTGCCCCCCCCGCGAGTACCCCGAGGAGCTGCCTCCACCGTGAATACCCCGAGGAGCTGCCCCCCCTGGCGAGTACCCCAAGGAGCTGCCCCCCCTGGCGAGAACCCTGAGGAGCTGCCCCTCGGCGAGTTCCCCGACTTGCTCCTGGAACTGCCGGCATCCGAGAACCCCAAGGAAGTGAAGGCCTGTGAGCGACGAAGCCCAATGAACAGGTTGGAGTAGGTTTAGCCTAGGGACATCAGACATTAGTCTAGGTCAGCGTGTTTCAGTGGGATCCCTGCTGACCCAGGGGTGGGATTCGCTGCCACTGCCAGGGCCCTGGGCTGGGACCTGGTGGAGTACAGTGAGTCCAGGTCCCCCTGCTGCCAGCCCCATCCCTGGGGTGGCTGCCTGGATTCGTCTACAGTCTGCACGGCTGGTGAGCTGGCTACAGGCCACTACAAGAGAACCTCGGAGTTACCGACACCTCGGGAATGGAAGGTGTCCATAGCTCTGAAATGTCCGTAACTCTGAACAAAGTGCCATTCGGGCTCCAGACTCCGAGCGAGGCTTCAGCAGCAGCTGAGCTCCCTCCTCAGCCCTGGTATGAGTTTGCAACCTTGTCTCCATCTCATGTTGTGTGTGTGTGGGGGGGGGTGTTTAAAAACAGCGCATCCCCTCCCAGTGGAGGAGAGGAAGGGTGAAAGCGGTGCAGACCCCAGTGCTGCTCCTGCTCTGCTGGCTCTGGCAGCTGGTAGCCCTGGCATCTTGCTGCAAGTGGCTGCCCCGGGGTGGGGGTGGGCTGGGGACAGGCAGCCCAGATGTGCCTACCTTTAAGATGCAATACAGGCACATTTTGTGTGTGTGTGTCTGCTGCTGCCTGGCTGGTTACTTCTGGTTTCACTTGGTGGCCGGTTGTTGACCAGTCAGTCCATAACTCTGGTGTTCGTATCTTTGAGGTTCTGCTGTATTGCTCTGTCCCACCCAGAGGGCTGGAGCCTGACTACACTTTGCTGCAAGCTCACCCCAGCCAGGGGGCTGGGCTAAAGGGGCCAGGGCCCTAGACTCTTTACTGACTTACCGTGCTAACCTGCTGTTGATCAGCTCTCAGCTGCCAGGGACTGCCTACATAGGGTTAATACTTGTGTCTCTTATTAGAGCTGCATTTCACATGTGTCTGGCTGCAATAGTGTGGCTTTTTCTGGTGGTGGAGGAACCTACACAGTACTGTGTGTTCCAGCATTTGTGTTTCACAGCTGTGTAATGTTGCCGGGTGCAAATGCAGGCATCAGGGGCCTGAATGACATTGCTGTGGGAACCTTCTCTCCAAAGTCCCTGAGTGTTCTGAGAGCATCTCAGCAAGGTTGCACTGTAGCCACCAGAGCAGGGACTTGGATGACATCATGTATTTAGATTTTCAAAAAGCCTTTGTCCAAGTCCCTCACAAGAGACTGTTAAAGAAACTAAGTGGCCATGGGCGAGAGGCATGATGGTGCCACAGATCAGAGTCTGCCAAAGAGACAGGAAATAAATAATCAGTTTTCAGCCTGGCAGAAGCCTGACATGAGGCTGTACACTAGGACCAATGTTGTTTAATATATTGTTACCCCCTCAGTGGTTAGCCAATGTTTGGGGCTTTTTGGATGGTTTCTATGAAGAGGAAATATTGATTGATGCAATCTGATATTTCTTTGATGCAATCCTGTTTATTCACAAGGAATGTCCATAAATTCTGGTTCTCCTGAACACAGCAGGCTAAACAGGAGACAGTTTCCTTTCTTACAATTCCAAGCCTCTTTCCAATCAGCACTCTGCCCAAAAAGTTCTCTCTTGTGTCGCTCTCTCTCTCTCAGGTCTATGCCACATGTACATTTCTTGCTGTCATTGGCTTTCTGCTTCTTTCACTAGCTGCTCTCTGGCTGCTTTGACTCACACAGGCACCCACACAGCTGCAATGAAATCAGCCTCCAGCCCCTGCGTCTGCATCCGGTCTAGTTTTTGGGCTGTAGTTTCCATAGTTTCACCTCCCACCAAACAAAGAGTCATTTAGTTATTCCCTGATTTAGCTTGAATGGAAGGCAGCTAGCATGCTCAATGAGGTTTGTGACTGCTCATAGATCAAAGACACGATGTGGGGAGCCACCCAGCTGCAAGCGTAGGAATATTCATTAACAACCTGGAAAACAGGCTGAGCAAGTGGCTACGTTTGCCAGTGACACAAAATAATTTAGTAAACACTGAGAGGAACTTCAAAGGAGCTGAAACCAGGTTGGTGAACAGGTAACACGCTGGCAGCCAGGAATCGGTGTTGAGAAATGCAGCATCTCATAACACAAGAACAAGGGGATAATTAAATTGAAAGATAGCAAAACTAATCTATAATAAATGGAAGCCAGGGGCTATTGCTAGTCATCGCTACACATATTATAGATAAGACTCGGAAGCTAGGCATTATAGAAAACTGACAAAATAAAAAAAGGCCACAAGGTGAAATCCATGCCCAGCAGAGTTAAGGAAGTATGTGTAACCCTTCTGCAAGCAGCAACAAGGGCTGGGTTCAGTATCTAGGGATTCCTTTCCATCAATACAACACCAAACTGGCTGGAGCCCCCACCCCGTAACCTGGGAAAATTACACACCACCCCTGGGCGCCTCTGCGAGGAACACTTCCCACTCACAAGCACAGAGTCTCAGTGTAGAAAAGGAACTTTGAATAAAGGAAGGGCAGTAACTCAGAGTTAATTTGGGAAAACACCACAAACAGGGTTAATAAACATAAACCATGAGTAAAAGACCCACCCCGAAGTAGGTTGGGCAGTGCCCTTTTCCCCTCAGGTTCTTAAGTCCAGCTAAACACTTGCTCGTCCCTTCTCTGCATCCTTTCAGGACAGTTGCTGTCCTTGGTCAGTGCAGACCCAGAGTTCAATCTGCAGAGTTCACCTCCTACCCTGGAGGCGGGGAGGGCAAAGAAGCATCTTACTTGCTCCACTGGCCACTTGCTGCCACCTGCTCATCACTCTCGCTGGCCCCTCCACCAGCCACCCTGCTGGCCACTCATCAAGCTCTCTGCCACCGCCCTGCTGGTCACTCATTCCCCAGCTGACTGTCAGTCATCTTCTGCTGCTCTGCGGTGACCTCTGCACACCATTTTCTCAGTGATTTCTACTCTTTTGAGGCTGGGCAGAAACACACTCCTACCACAGCTGGTTTCAGCTCTGATTGAGCAACTAAAATAACAAAAAAGTCTCCTAATAAAGCCTATTTAGCTCTATTCTTTGAACAGTGGGGAAGACCAGGTTAAGCTAGCCTAGAGAGAACCCCTGGAAGAGTTGTACAGTCTCCTGACCAGAACTCCTGTCCCCACCCCTCTTACTTTCACAGGGCTCTGGCATTCGAGCCCTTGGCTTAACCAGGTTCTTTCAACTGAGGGTGCTCCCGCTATCTGGGACAGGTTAAGCATGTCCTGCCTTTCTGTATTCCTACAATAATTATGACATTGGTAACCATATTTCACTACCCTGCATTCAGTACTAAGGGCATTTGTACCTGTCAAGGCTGATTCCCCACTCTGGCTTTTGGAGTGCAGAAGGTGGGGGCCCACAAGGACTCTAAAAATTAACACTGGGCACTCCAGGCTTGTATTAAACTCCCAAGGTTACAGCTTTTCTCTGACCTTGGATTGGTAGCTGCTGCCACCACCCAAGTGCAGAACCTTTTTGAGAGCCCAGGAAGGTGCACGTGGGAATTCCTTCCTGTGGGTTACCATCAAGCCCTTTCACCCGGCCCCTGGGGAAGAGCTGAGAAAGGAAAACAAAGAAATTAGCTGTTGCCACCAGCTAACTAAAAAACATGCACAAATCTCTTAAGACAGAAAAATCCAAATCCTGTTCTTAAAAAAGGTATATTTTATTAAAAATAAAAGAAAGAAAATACATCTGAAAACTGAGGCTATTGCTAGATTTTTAAAAGAGCAATTCCAAAAATTAAGCACCCAAAATAGCAACAAAAGCATCTGGGGTTAGCACAGAGGAATCCACAAGCCATAAGAAATAAACAAAATAAACCTAGTCGTGTCTTTCTACACATTTTCTGATCTACTTACATATCTGGGTTTCCAAATAAGCAATTTCTAGGTATGATTCTGCTGATTCTGCTGCTCCTACAACAACTGAGCCTGCGGACAAGGCTACCCAGGGGGCTGGCAGCAGCCAGGCACCGGAGGACGTCTGTGGTCACTGTCTGTTTAGTCAAGCGGGAAGAGGGGAGCGCTAGGGGGTCTGGCCCAGAGGGAAGGGGGTACCTGAGGAGAGCAGGTGGAGAAGAAGCTGTGGGAGGGACACATGGGGTAGGAAACAGCGAGGCTGGGAACTGAACAGACCTTGGCTGCATGTTGTCAGGTCCCTGGGCTGGAACTCAGCGTACGGGTAGTTGGACAAGGGGCACTGACAGGGCAGTGAACTGGAAGACTGGTGGCTCACTGCAGGAGTGACAGGGTCAGCGCCCCAGTGTGAGGGCTGCCAGATGCCTCTTGAACGGACAAGCCTCCGAAGGACTCGGGGAGCAGGGGATGCTGGCTGACCGGGCCGGGGGGCTGAGCCATGAAGAGGCAGCAGCAGGCCCTGGAGCGAGCGAGGAGCTGCAGACTGAGAGACAGTGCGCAAAGCAGGAAGGGGGGCCAGCCATGCAGAGCTAATCCCATCCTGTGATGAGTACAGCACGCCATCACAGTGCCCAACCCCTGCAGGGGCCAGGGGGGCTGGAACAATTTGTATTGTGGGAGTGCTGAGAACCATTGAACCAAACAATGAATCCTGTATGTGACGGAAACTGCTTCAAGTCAGGGGGTGCTGCAGCACCCCTAGTTCCAGCACCTTTGCTAGGGGCTCCCGAGGCCCCACCCCTTTGCCATGGATCGGCCTTGCTTGGGGTGTTACTGGAAAGAGCCATCCATACAGGGGCCATTTGCTCAGCTCGGGGGGCTGGCACCTATCCCTCTCTGCACTGCTCCCTGGCTTTACATAAGCTGAGGCCTGTCTGGCAGGAAGGAGGACACTGCTCCCATCCACCCAAGCACAGGACCCTGGGGGCCCTGTGAGCCATGATGGGGTGACAGTGAGCCCCTCCCCAGAGCCCACCCAAACAGTGTGTTTTACATAAAATATATGAGGTGAAGAGTAAATCACCGCTCTCCGAGCAATGGGCTCAGGCTCTCTGCAGATACAGGAAGTGTCAATGTGTTGGTCACACTCAGGACAGTTCCCTTCTCCAAGCAATGGGGTCAGACTCTCTGCAGACTCAAACAGACATTGCTGCATCATTTACACTTGGGGCACGTTCTCAAGTTTTTCTTCACAGTCATAAACTGAATTGCTTCTGACCCTTAACTCAAAGCTGACATTCTTTCGTCGTCACGTGACACCCGGTGCTGGGCCGAGGGCATGGATCCATTGTGCCTGTGCCTTAATCCAGCTCCAACACGTGCATTCACACCCACAAGGATACCAGAGCTGCTGAAGTATAGCGCGGTCAGAGTCCTGCGCTCTGTGTCGGGGCGCTGCCTGCCCAGGCCAGGACTGCATGCTGTGCTGGGGGTGGATCTCTGTGCCCATTCTGACGTGGCAGCAGACGGGTCCATAGCACAGGGCTGTGCCTCTCCTTTCCCCGGGTCCAGGAACAGCATTTCCTCCGCTCTCTGATAAAGCATCTTTGATGGTTCCAAGAATCTGAGGCAAATGTCTCTGCTATGGGGACATGGCAGTAGATAGGGCCTCTGCCTGTTGCTCTGTCCCCTGCCCTCCTGAGTCTCTCCTCCCAGGGCCTGTGTTTCTTGCACCCCGATCACCAGCTCTCCGCAACGGCCAGTGAGGCTGTAATGGGGACAGCCTTAGCCTTGCACTTCCCACCATGGGAAGGCCTCAGTGGGAATCGGCAGCAGGTGGCTGCTTGGCTGCATTTCTTCTGCTTCTTCTAGCCGTGGCTATTCCCTGCTTTACGCTGCAACGAAAACGCAGTCCCTGCCCTTAGGTGCTCATAGCTGAGTTCTGCCCATATCGGAGGCTTGCTGCTGGTTTCCCATGCCGAGAGTGACCTGGCCAGGGGCTCAGAGCTGTTACCCTGAGGATCCAGAGAGTCCTAGGCCAGAAGGGTCCAATGTGATCAACTAGTCCGACATCGGGTGTAACACGGGCCAGAGACCTGCCCCGCACTCACTCCCAGAGCAGAGCTGTTAGACAAACATCCAATCGCCATTTAAACATCATCCATGATGGAGAATCCACCACAACCCTTGGGAAATTGGTCCAATGGTTAATTACTTTCACTGTCAACAATGTACCTCTTATTCCTGGCTTCAGCTCCCAGCCCTAGTACCACAACAGACCTGTCTGCTTGGCTGAAGAGCCTGTTATATGTTCTCATGTCAGTATGTATAGACCATGATGAAGTCACCCTTCACCTTCTCTTTGTGAAGCTAAACAGATTGAGCTCTTTGAGTCTATCACTATGTGTCATGTTTTCTGAGCTTTTAATCATTCTCGTGGCTCTTCTCTGACCCCTCTTCAATTTATCAGCATCCTGCTTGAATCGTGGGCACCAGCCCTGGACACAGGATTCCAGCTGCGGTCGCACCAGTGCCAGATCCAGAAGTGAAATAACCTCTCTGCTCCTACTCCAGATTCCCCTGGTCATGCATCCCAGAATCCCATTAGCCCTTTTGGCCGCAGCATCACACTGGGACGTGGGTTAGGGTTAGGGTTTGCTGCTTTGGCTGAGGTGGCACCATGAACGGAGTGCTCTGATTGGGGGGGCCAAACAGCCAGGCAGATCCACTTGTCCACCCACAGAGTCCCCTAGCAATGTTACGAGACACCCCCTCCCCCATCCTCCCTGCCCATGTGCACACGGTGCCCTGGCCTGTTCCCCAGCATCAGTAGGACCCTGTTGCATTCTGCGCTGAGGCTGGCAGCTTTGCTGCCTTTCTGTCAGGCGTTTAATACTCTGCTGCTGAGGTCATTGGATCGGCCACTCCAGGGCTGGCCCTAGTAGGCAGAGCCAGGTTCTCCTTGTTCTGTTGTACACCGGTGATGTTGCTGTCATCACAGAGGGCTGCAGGATGCTGTGAATGACCCAGTGAGGCCTATGTGTTCCCTGGGAAAGGTACTGTCACGGAGTGGGGGGGAGGCAAGGCCCTACACCCCTGGCTTCCTGCGACTCACCATGACTCTCAGCCAGCCAGTAAAACAGAAGGTTTATTAGATGACAGGAACACAGTCCAAAACAGGTCTTGCTGGTACAGACAATGAGACCCGCATTAGTTAAGTCCATCTGAGGCCCCCAGGGAGGCCACAGCCCCGTTGGGAAGCCCAAGCCCCATCAGGGCGCCCCCTCCATTTCCCAGCCAGCTCCCAACTGAAACTCCTTCCAGCCGACTCACTCAGCCTCCCCCCAACTCCTCCCTCAGCCTTTGTCCAGTTTCCCGGGCAGAGGTGTTACCTGGCCTCCAGCCCCTCTCCTGGGTTCTCAGGTTACATGCTCAGGTATCCTCCCTTCCCTAGTGCAGTCAGTCTCAGCAAAACTCCCCTGCAACCTTCCCAGGTCAATACTCCCCACTCAGCATTCACATGTAAGCAGAGTCAGGATGAGCTCTACCCTGACATCTGGTGGTGAATTATGGTGAGTGTGGAAAAGAATTTCAGAAGCTGATCGTGTTTGCATAGACACACCCACCCCGACTAGCATAGCTCACAGCAGCCTAAAATGGTTACTTTGACAGCTGTGGGATCCCAAATTTCTTTGTTATTGGGGCCGGAGGAATAAAGTGTTGTCACTCTGATTATGTGAATGAGGAACTATGAAACTGCTTTATGACAGAGGATCTCACCATCAGTGAAATAGCACTTGCTAGACAAGGGACATGGGTGCCAAAACCTAGTGAATTCAGAAAGGCTGGGGATTGGTGTGTGTATCTGATGGTATGGGTGTCCTTTAAGAGCCTGCAACACCAATTGTATCTGTATCTCCATCTCCATGGTTGACAAGCAGAGTTAATTTTGATTCTATTAAGAGTTCATCTAGAGGCTGCTGAGCTGAGCTCACTTTGGGCTAATGGTGCACCAGCACTGGGGCTCCCCTACTACAGGCTGAAATCACTAAGAGCTGAACCTACTGAGCTGAGATCACTGAGTGCTGTGTTAACTAGTGGGGGAGCCTGAAGATCTATTGCTGAACAGCTGGCAGAGCGGAGCAGTTTGCAGCAGGGTTGGAGCAGCCCCTGGAACAGTGAGTGGAGCCGAGCTGTGCAGTTGTGGGACCGTTGAAGCAGCCCATGGAACAGTGAGCGAGCGGAGTGGTTTGTGGGACGGTTGGAGTGGCTCATGGAACAGCGAGCGGAGCGGAGTGAAACGGTTTGCAGAGATGGCTGGAGGAGCAGCACAGCTGGTGGAGTGGAGCCGGTCATGGTGAGGCTGCAGCAGAACTCCACGGAGAAGAAGGGCAGTCAGCCCCGTCCCACGTAAGGTGCCCCTTAATACCCTGCGTGCCCCCCCCATTTCCGCCCAGACTGGGGGGGTAAAACTCTGCAGATAAACTTTTGAACTCTGGGGTGGCACTGACCAGGGACAGAGACTTTTGGGTTGTTGGGCTTTGGGGTGATTGGACTTAAGACCCTAAGGGGGAAAAGGACATTGCCAAAACTTACTTGGTGGGTCTTTTGCTCATGGTTTACGTTATGAATCCTGTTTGTGGTGTTTCCCCAATATGATGCCACATTGTTTCCCTCCTTTATTAAAAGGATTTTGCTACACTCAGACTTTGTGCTTGCGAGAGGGGAAGTATTGCCTCCTAGAGGCGCCCGGGGGTGGTATGTAATTGTCCCAGGTCACTGGGTGAGGACTCGAGCCGGTTATGCATTGCATTATTGAAACGGAACCCCTGGATACTGAACCCAGCCCTTGTTGCTGCCAACTCAGAGGGGCAGAAGTGTTACACACATAACACACCAAGAACATTCCCACTTTGTCACAGGTGCTTTTGCCAGGTGTTGGCCTGACATGTACCAAGCGCTGTGTTAATGAGTTTCCGGGGGAGGCTGTCTGCAACAATGGGTCAGTACGGGAGATGGCGCTTTCTCTTCTCTCATGGATTCTGCATATTTTACCATAAAATGAAAGTCTCTGGCTGTGCAGAACGGGGATCTCATACCAGATAGCTTGTCCCTGGCTCCCTGCCAGACAGAGAAGCCAGATCTGCAGGTTCCCCACGGAGCCTACCCCCTATCCACAAGCGCACCCCCGTTTTCAGCCACCAAGACCCCTGTCCAGCCCTGCAGCTGTCTGAGCACTGCCCGGCTTCCGTGGGGACTGTTCCCTGGGGCACGGTGAGTGCTGGGCTAAGCAGGGCTGGAGGGCTCAGCCAGGCCCGTCCTTAGGATTTATGGGGCCCTAGGCAGTATTATTAAACTGGTGCCCCTATGCCGGATGGCAGCCCAAGCTCACAGCCTGGTGGGGGAGGGGGAGGAGGGACTTGACAGCAAAGGATAATGAGATGCCCAGCCTGCCTCATGGTGGCGGAGAGTCACAGTTCCCCGCAGAGACTTCCATGCACTCTCCCTCATGCAGAATGGACATGAAGAAAGTACCTAATTAAAAGCACTAAAATTTGGGAATAAAAAATGTCAGTCACAGGTTTTTTGATATGCCCTGAAGTTTGTCAGAGATTTATTTGCAAAAACTTCATAGTAAGGGTGAGTCCGCTGTCCTGCTGAATACAACATTACATATAATGGAATACATGATGCAGCTCTTCTCTGTTTTACTTTTTCTTCATCAGTATTTCTAAGTTGAATTTATATTTTAAATGTACTCAAATCTTAAGCCAGCATTCCATATTACTACATATTTAACTCACTGAAACAAAGACATTCTTTTAAATTAATCAGAGAGATTTAGTGTGTTCATAACAATGTTCATTGCTTTTAGAAAAAGGGAACAGTAATTTACTTTGTGTGATCTCCATAACAAGAGACATGGTTATGAAATGTCACCAACTTTAAAAAAATATGTTTCCAATGATTTTAGGTATAACAAGGATTTTGTCTTACTAAGGTACTGATTTTGCTGGAGGGTTCTTTTAAAACTAGTTTGTCGGATAGTCAGAAGTAAAGAAAGGGAACTTTGTCCAGCTATCTGGAAGGGAAGGACTGTTGTCCCTTTAAGGGCTCTCTTCAGTGGGGAGTGGGGGGAGATGTGGTGAAGGGATGGACAGAAAGGACAGCAAGACTTGGAAGCACTTTTTTTTTTTAACTATAGTAATAAAAATGTGTATTTTAGATAAGGGAGGTCTTTTGAAGGATTTATTTAAAAAACTTTGTGTGAAGATCCACACATTTAAGGCTAAAGATGATTGTGGCATCTAAAACTCTATGCAAGCATTTTTGAGAAATATGATTTTATAATCTTCACCAGCTCACTAATGAAATATTTTTAAAGAAAATTTTAAACTAAGGTCCTGTAGACTGACATATTCTGTGTAAATATTACATTAATGCACAACTGTTTTTGTCAGAAACTGACAGTATAAAAATTTATTTGGGCATAAGCTTTCGTGGACATCTGATGAAATGGGTTCTAGTCCACAAAAGCTTATGCCCAAATAATATGTTAGTCTTTGAGGTGACACAAGGACTCGTCCTTGTTTTTGCAGATACAGACTAACAGGACTACCACTCTGAAACCTGTCAGTATATACCTTAGGGTTGGCAAATGCCTGTTAAATGGTTTTATTACCCCTTGAATGTCTCTCTAACAGTTTCAATGTTGTGCTAATAGGTCTGGCAGGCTGGAGGTTTTTTCACTTTTAACTACTAGATTCCCTCCCAAGGAAGACTCACCAGGCTAGAGCAGCCATCTGTGGGAGCCTGCAGGAAGGGTCAAAACAGGGATAGGAAAACAAGAGGGTGGACACTAAGACCCAGTGGTGCCCCAAATTTTCAGGTGCCCTACGCAGCTGCCTATGTTGCCTATGCCTAAGGACGGCCCTGGGCTCAGCAACCTGGGGCCTGAGCCCTAGGAAAGGGAAGAGTTAAGCTGAATGTCAGGAAAACCTTAACTGAGCAGCTGGGACTTCTGTCATGGACTGAGCCAGCAGGGAAGCTTCCCTGCCCTTGCTCTAAGGCACTGTGCCCCAACGAGGAGTGAAGGCCAGTAACTGACAGCTCACAGCAGTGCCCAGCTTCATCTCCAGCCAACACTGAGTCTGGCTGGAGCAGGTGGCTTTCCGCAGGAGAGCGGTTCTGGTCAGTGCAGGTGGCGGCGGTAGGGAAGGATCAGTGACACTATCCATCAAACAGTTTCAACTCAATTAAGGGTATTGATTAATCAGTACAAGCTTGACTCAGCTTCTCAGCAATGATCAAAATCCCCGTCTGGTGATGAACAGCTGTGCACCGCAAAAACAGAAGCAGATTTTTCAGCACATGCCGGGAATTTCATTGGGCCATTTGGTTTGCATGCTGGGGACCATTCCGGTGCCCAGGCCGAGTGCCGGCTCTGCGTGCTGGAGGGAAATCCCCCAGCCTCATTTGACACTGCAGGTTTTCAGCACCGCAGTCTTTTCCCAGCAATGTTCCAGCTCCCAAGACAGCAGCATTGATGGTGCAAATGTCAGCCATTCGCAAGGGCCAGCTGAAAGATCTGTGAGGTGCCTGTTCTGCTTCTGTTACAGAAGAATAAGGGGATGAACAAGAACACATTAAAGGCAGAAGAATTCAGCCTGTTATAAGGAGATACTTCAGCCACTTGTTTCACACGGGTTGCAGCAAGCCTGGGGAACTCTCTATCACAAGATGTCACAGAGGCCCCAGACTCAGCACAATTCAAACCTGGGTTCTCATACTGTCCTGGGAGGCAGCTGACCTGATCCTGCTCAGCGGTGGATTGGAGTAGCTATGGAAGGGTGACCTCACAGCCAGAGCACTAGCCTGGGACTCAGGACTCCTGGGTTCCATTCCCACCACTCCTGGTGTGCTCTTGGCCAAGCCAGTCTTTCCGCCCCTCACCTAGGCAATGGGGAAACCACCCTTTCCTGTTGGTATTTGTATCCTAGCAGCGCCTAGGCAGGGGCCAGGGCCCACGGTGTTGGGCGCTGGACAAACAGAACAAAGAGCCGGGGGATTAAAAAGACTGCTTGGAGCTGTGCACGACAGAGCCTCCCAAGCCTCAGGGCAGCACGGGGGTGTTTGCAGGTGTAACATATGGGCTGGGGAAAGCGATCCTTGCTGGGCTGTAACGCTGCAAGGCAGGGACACTCTCACTGTGCAGCTGGGCAGTGAATGGACTTGACCTGCCAGGCTATCACAGAGTCCCCGGGCGATGCTCTGGAACTGCTCCCAACAAAGCCAGGCAGGACTTTGGGGAGCCTCCTCTCCTTGGAGCAGACTGTCTTCAGGGCAAGAAGCTCACACGGCTTCACCTCATGGGTCTGACCTTGGAGCATTCAGCACATGCCTCTCCGTGTGCTTCCCACAGTGAGTCCGCCCCGGCGGGGTCCTGGGGAAGCCACAGAGTCCTGCACCCCCACTTCGCAGTCAGACGTGACTCTCAGCCAGCCAGTAAAACAGGTTTATTAGATGACAAGAACAGGGTCTAAAACAGAGCTTGTAGATACAGAGAATGAGACCCCTCAGCCGGGTCCATTCTGAGGGGCAGTGAGCCAGACACCCACGTCTGCACTTCACTCCTCGTCCCCAGCCAGCTCCAAACTGACTCCCCCTCCAGCCCCTCCTCCTCTGGGCTTTGTTCCTTTCCTGGACCAGGAGGTCACCTGATGTCTTTGTTCTCCAGCACCTTTAGCTACCTCCTTGCAGGGGGGAAGGGCCTGGCCATTAGTTGCCAGGATACAGAGTGTCGGCCATTTATGCACACTGGAGACTTAAGAAATGCATTGGGGAAACTGAGGCACCCACACGGTATTCAGAGGAAACATTAAGAACAGTTCCACTTTGTTACCCAGGCACAGGAATGCGTTTGCATGGTGCTTCCGGTCTCTGTTGCACCAGGGTCACGGCAGCGCTCTGGGCTATGGCAGGGAGGCGGAAGAGCAGGTGGAATTGCAGCAGAAGGACAGAGAGCTGCGGGTGGTTCTGCTAACGGGCTGTTCTGTTCCATGGCTGAGGCCTGGCCCTGGACCCCTCACAATCTCTCAGCGAGAGCAGGCTGACAGCTGTGCTGCAAAGCCAGCTAACAAGCAAGGCGTGCCCCATGTGAAGCAGCCCCTGCGTGCTTGGAGCTCGGTTCTGCTCCTCTCCCAAGCAGGCTGGAAGCGTAAGGAGCCGTTTGACTGGCTGCTGCAGCCTGTGCAGAGACTGAGAAGCGCAGAAATGCTGCTGCCTGCTCCGCCCGCTCCCCATACTAAGGGACCACTAATAGCAGCTCCACACTGTGCCTCTCCGAGCTCCTCTCCTGACCCCAGTGCATGCCCCTAGGCCACAGGCCATGGATGGCTGCAGACTGCCCAGGAGTCGCTGGGCCCGGCACAGAGCAGGGCTTCACAGATACAGGAATAAACAACCCCAGAGCACCCGGAGCATTTAGAGGGATTTCCTGATAAACAAACAGCGTAAGCCGGCTGTGCTGGCGGGATCCCAGGTGCAGGTGAGCACGGGCTGCCGGCAGCCTAGCTCTGTGCCAGAGGGAAACGTTCAAAGGGAAACGAGTGTCCTGTATTAGGGCTCTAATGCTGCTGTTTAGGCTGTGCAGGCCACCGATTCCCCAGCCCTTTGCGGGTCACCCCTAGCCTCTGGAACGGCTCCTGAGAGCTAGGTGCAGTGGGGTTTAGTGCCATGGCCTTTCCGGCGTGGGTCTGTGTGCGGGTCGCAAGACATCTGCCCTGGGGGTGCAGCCACGCAGGGCTCAGGCGGTGCTCAGCGCCGAGCAGGGGTTTTAGCATGGCTTGAACTGCCTCCTAGCCCAGGCTGAAGAGCCCTGCTGGGGCAGAGGCAGGCGTGCCCACACACTGGAGGTGTGACCAGCAGCATGGTCCCATGAAGACAGCCCCCAACTTACCGTGGTAGATGCTGTGATTGGATCGCCCTGATCAGCACCCTGATGGGCAATAAATAACATGGACTGAGCGACCGTCAGCCAGAGCTGGGCGCTGGCTGGGCTGCTCAGGCTGGGCAAGGTGCTTACATACGGGCCAGGAGTTCCGGCCTGTGACCCTGTGCTTGGGCACCTTACTGCAGGGTCTGCGTGCCAAGCTCTGGGGCACCCAGCAGCACCTGTCACCTCTGTGGGTGTCTCTCTCTGTGCCCAGGACCCAGGCTCTAGGCTCCTCTCTCTGCAAGTCCTGGCCCCTCTGCTGTGGCGCACTGGCAGCTGGCATCCCCACTGGCCAGAGAGGAGGCTCTGGGGCTGCAGCTGCCTTTCATGCCAACTGCCCTGGGTGTTCGTCTCCCTGTGATAAGTCCAGAAGCAGCCACACTCGACTTGTCGACGTCCAGTTGAACACTGACATCACTGCACCTCTCCAGGCGAGCCCAGCACCTGTCGCACGTCGCTCCCCATCCCTGCGCCGCGCTGCCGCAGCCCTTCGGCAATTCCAGAGGAGGATGGAAAAGGAATGTCTCCCCATCCACCAGGACCTTCACAGTGTCCCTCACCACTGCCTGGCATTGCCTGAGCCTGTTTGGACCCACACGATTCACCTTCCATAGTGCAAGGCCCCACGCAGACGATCCCTGGCTTCGATCTCCCTCCAAGTTCCTGGGCAGCTCTAAACCACAACCACACAAACCAGGGCAGATGCAGATACTCGCTGCACAGATAGAACATTCGAGACTCTCCAGTGGTCACCCAGAGAGACCATGGAGCACAGAACAGCTGTGCCCGATTCACAATGACACAGGCGGCATCACAGTGCTACACTCCGCTGTGCCAGACGCGGGTCTTTGGCTTAACCATCTGTCATGGAGTCACCGGGCGATGCTCTGGAACTGCTCCCTGCAAAGCCAGGCAGGACTCTGGGGAGCCTCCTCTCTCTGAGCAGACTGTCTTCAGGGCAAGGAGCTCACATGGCTTCACCTCCTGGGTCTGACCTTGGAGCATTCAGCATCCTCTGCCCCTCCTTGCACTTCCCACAGCGAGCCCGCCCAGGCTGGGTCCTGGGGAAGCCAGAGGGCCCTGCACCCCCATTTTGCAGTCAGACGTGACTCGTAGCCAGCTAGTAAAACAGAAGTTTATTAGATGACAGGAACAGGGTCTAAAACAGAGCTTGTAGGTACAGAGAACAGGGCTCCTCAGCCGGTTCCATTCTGGGGCCCAGGGAGCCAGACACCGACGTCTGCACTTCACTCCTCGTCCCCAGCCAGCTCCAAACTGACTCCCCCTCCAGCCCCTCCTCCTCTGGGCTTTGTGCCTTTCCCGGGCCAGGAGGTCACCTGATCTCTTTGTTCTCCAGCACCTTTAGCATCCCCTTGCGGGGGGGGAAGGGCCTGGCCATTAGTTGCCAGGAGACAGAATGTCGGCCATTTATGTGCACTGGCCCTTTCCTCTGCAACAATCTCACCCCCTAGAGACTTACGAAATGCATAGGGGAAACTGAGGCACCCACACAGTATTCAGAGGAAACAGTAAAAACAATCTCACTTCGTCACACCATCCGAGCATAAGACGAGAGCTGTTGCTGTGCCTCTACTTCAGCCACACAGAGATGCTCTCCAGGGATGGGTGCTTAGCTGGCTCTTCTAAAAACCACCTGAGACTGATGCGCTATCCTCCGCTCCAGAGCCTGCACGCTGCTCTGAGCTGCACACGCAGCATGGCAGGCAGGGCATAGGCACAGCAGGAGCTGCACACGCAGCGCGGCAGCTGCGACAGGGCACGGCGGGAGCTGCACATATAGTACAGTGGACATGGCAGGGGTCCATCGTCCTATAACTTTCCCCAGGGCCAGGGAGCAAGAGGGGCTCCCATGAGCACCAGCAACCGGTGCCTGCCACATGGCACTGTGGGCAGTGCCCAAGCAGCAGGGTGAAGGCGGTGGGGTAAGAACCCAGGTGCGCCCGGTGGCGTTCTGAACAAGTTCCTCAAGGTGCAGCCCTACCCTGCCAGGGAGGCTCCCACTCCCGCTGGGTGGGTCTGGGCTCTGGGGGTGTCCACATGCTTTCAGCGCTGGGGAGAAGGTAACAATGGGGACTTAGAGGAGCTGCAGCAGAAAGGCCACCCACAGGCCAGAAGCCCTGGACTCGGCTAGGAGTCGGCCAAGGGACGTTCCTGCTGCAGGTCATGACCTGGCAGCGTTTCTGGGATGTTGCCTGGCAGCGCTGAGCATCTGCAAGCAGAGGGATGTTCCAGCGTCCCTGCAAACCGCTTCAGCTTGTCTGTGGCAAGCGGGCGGCAGCCTTGGCCCCAGGCCAGGGGAGTGGAAGGTCGCCCTCTTGTAGAGGCTCTTGTGGCTGGAGGAGTTTTATTCGCCCTGAGGCTCTGGCTGGTTTGACTAGCGGGACGTTTCGGTGCAGACCTGGCTCTGGTCTCTGCCGATCAGTAATGGGAATGAAAAAAACTAGCCGAGTGTCTGCGTTCCCAACCACTCACTGACGGCCAGGCTGCCAAAGAGCTCAGCTCCAGCTCCGCCAGCAGGCAGCCTTGGGGCTAGGGAGACCCCTCCCGCAGCCGCCAGGAGCACTGGGTCTGGAAATTCAGAACAAGTATTAGCTTGTGAGGGAATGAATGGTAAACACGGCCAGCGAATGGCATTAATCTTGTGCCATGCCAGTCACCAGGCTGCTTCGCTAGCCCATAAATCCACAGCTCACTCCACTTCAAAGAGAGCTTTTCCTCTCCTCTGACATTGCTTTAATTTCCACTGATCTTTCCCTGTTTCCAACCACCTGCCTAGCTCCTGGTTCCCCAGTGCGCGGATGGCTGAGGCTGGCCCTGGCGGGGTGGGGGTTTGGGGGAAGGGGCTGAGTGGGGGCGGAGGCTTGGGGGGGCAGGGCTGAGGGCGGAGTAGGAGGTTGAGCACCACCGGCGCTCAGCGGAAGCTGGCACCACGTGTCGTCTGCAGAGCGATGCTGAGTGCAGGGCGAGTTTAGCACTTGAAACTTCATCAAACCCTAATCGCTGCTCTGTCTGTGGCTGAGCAGCTTCCAGCCAAACCCCACCCAATCCCTGTTCCCTTGGGGTCCCCTCAGTAGCAGCCCTTCCAGGCAGCGTGGGCCATCGACTCCATGATACAGACACTCGTCAGCATGTGGCTGGGCAGCACCCATGCTGGGCTGTGCTCCTTCTCCCTTGAGCACTGGGATTGCCTGGCTGGGGAGTCCTTGCCCCATGGAAATGCACAGCAGGGTGGGGTGTGGCCTCAGGGAACAGACCAGGCTTTTCCAGCCCTAAGGTCTATCCCGTCCGTCCTCACCGGTTGCGCTGTGCGGCACCAGGACAGCGGTTGTGCCGTGTCCCACGGGTGGCTGCATTCAGGAATGCAACGTGCTCAGGGATGACATGCAAAGGGGAGGTCATTACAGTAACCAGAGCCATCCCTAGGGTACGGCAAATCGGGATGACTGCTGTGGGCCCTGTCCTTTGGGGGCCCCGCGGGCTGGCACAATTGAGTGGCATGTGAACCACTGGGTGGGGGAGGCTAGCCTCCAGCCACGCCCCTTCCACCCGAGGGAGAGTGCACCGGAAGAGCAGGTGGCGTGGTCCCAGCCCCCTGGAGCCCAGAAGCACCGCTGAAGCGCGGTCCGGGGGGTGCGGAATGGAAGGAGGCTATGCCTGGCTGTTTGAGGAGGTACTGCCTCCCCTGCCAGCACATTTGGTCCCGGAAGTGAGAGATTTGTCACTTCTGCCCCGGGCTCTACACCCCCCTACGAACAACCCTGACAGTAACTGCCGTCTGGCTGCTGCCAGCGTTGGGCTAGTGTCACAGGCAGAGGCAAAACGGACACTAGGGATTGTACAGAAATGACGCAGACTGAACCCAGCAGGCAGGATGGTGTGCTCTGGCCGCCTTCTCACTGCCTCACCTGGAGACTAAACTTCATAATGCAGTTTAAACTTTCCATGCCATCGCCCCCTTTTTCATTTCTCTTTACTGCATTTTAACTATTTTAATTTTTAAAACTGCTTTAAACTAACTTTAAATCTCCACACGTCTGTCTGTTACTCACCCCTCACTTGTCGTGTTTGCTTAAGTGTATGGCCAGAATGGGTCACACCTGGGTGACGAGGCTGGCATTTATCTGCAGCAGCTGGCTCAGGCCGTCTGGAATACGTTCAGCTTCATCTCCTGCTTCCACAGCTGCAATTTGCAGAATTTGCTCAGTCTACTGTTGAGTCTCTGGAACAAACTGAAGATGTTCATAGTTTCCATTGAATTCTGCAGTGTCTGTCTCCATAGTATAGGAGCTGGTCAAGGCATTCTTGTTCTTTACAGCAGTTGGAGTTCTCCATCCTTTTCCTCCATCCAGTTTGAGACAAACATGGTCACTAGGTTCCAGATCAGGCAATTTTCTAACTGAGTGACATTGGCTATAAAAGTGTTCATAAGCTCTTTTAGCCTTGTAATCTGATTTATCTACTCTGCCTACATCTGGCCACTTTGGGACAGGGCCGCCCAGAGGATTCAGGGGGCCTGGGGCAAAACAATTTCTGGGGCCCCTTCCATAAAAAAAGTTGCAATACTATAGAATATTACATTCTCATGGGGACCCCTGTGGGGCCTGGGGCAAATTGCCCCACTTGCCCCCTCTCACCCCGGGCAGCCCTGCTTTGGGGCTAGATTCTTTTCCAGGGTTGGAATGGTTGCCTTCCCATCAGAAGCTGACCTGAGGTACAGCTGGTAGCTGCTAATAGTTTTGATCTGTAGATCAGAAGAGCAGGGACCAGATCATCCTGCTGCAATATTTTTTTTGGCTGTCTGTATAATCCTCTCAGTCTCTCCATTTTCTCATGAGTAACGTGTGCTGCTGGTGATGTGTTCAAAATCATATTTTGTTTGGAATGACATAAATTCAGGTGCAGTGAATTGTGGTCTATTTTCTGTCAATAGTTGTTTTGGAATTCTGAAATGGGAGAATGTGCTCTTTAATTTCTCGATAACACTGTTACATGTTGTATCTTTCAAATATATTATTTCAACATAGCTAGAAAAATAATTCACTACGACTAAATAATGCTGTCCTTTGATTTTGCATCAATCTGCTGCTGGCCTCTTCCAGGGTCTGTCCAGGAGAGGTGGTGTTATTAGAGGCGCTTTGCACTGTGTTGGTCTATCAGTTCTGCAATGTTTGCATGAAGATACTTTATTCTCCATGTCCTTACTGATTCCAGGCCACCACTCTGACTGATTGATCAGTTCACGGCATTTAGTTAGACCTTGATGTCCTTCATGGATGAGGTCTAAAATCTTTCCTCTCAAAGCACTTGGGAGGACAATGTGATCACCGTTAATCATTAGCCCATTGAACTTGCTTAATTGTCCGCATACAGCAAAGTGGTCTCTTGCCACAGCCATAATGTTCTTAGATACTTGGGCTACCCTGCCCAAACGTAGCTAAAAACTTCTTGACGTTGCTTATCTGCCAAGGTTGCTTTTTGTAGTAAGAATAGTCTCCTACTTGACACTGGTCTGTAGGCTTCCACAGGATCCAGGTGAGCCTTTCCATGTTCCTCTAGCTCACAGGTGTTTGAGTGACACTGGTCTCTGTGACAGCGGGTCTGCTATTGTCAGATTTTCACCAAGAATATATTCAGCGACTGAGTTAAATCACATGAGCGTAGTCAAAAGACGCTGGTATCTCAGCTTTACTTGATCCAGGTCCTTTCTATTGATAAAGGTTCCAGAAGGATTCTGGTATCAGAGGGGTAGCCGTGTTAGTCTGGATCTGTAAAAGCAGCAAAGAATCCTGTGGCACCTTATAGACTAACAGACGTTTTGGAGCATGAGCTTTTGTGGGTGAATACCCACTTCATCGAATGCAACAGGATTCTGGTTGGTTATCAGCTTAAAGGAACGCAATCCACACAGCTAGCTGTAGAAGTTCTCCCGTGCTCACACTCTTGCCTGGCATGGCTCTCCAATCGGAGCGTGTTGTTCTTCTGCTTCTCTAAGTGCACGAGGGCAGACAGAACTGGCTTCCACTCAGCTCCATGTCACTGTAAGAGTAACAGTAAAGGCCATGGCTGCTGGCATCAGCACTGACTCCTGGGAGTTTGTTTAAATCTGGAGCAGCTGAGATCTTTTCTTTTACTCTTCTGAAGAGAGTCTCCTGGTTTGGAGCCAGGGTGCATTGGACTTTACTGGTTCCTTCAGGGGTTTGTCACTGTAGAAAAGTCTTGCTGGTATTAGCCAAGATAATCCCCAGCATGTCTCTCAGGACTGGTACACTTGCTGGTGCATTCAATGCTCTAATTGCTTTTACTTTTTCCAGACTAGGACTAATTCCATCTTTGTTTATCTGTCCCAAAAATTCAATCTGATGTAGGCAGAAAACACACTTTATTTAGCTTGAGTCTGGCCCCACCGATTAAGCTCAGAACATCATTGAGGGTTTTGTCACGGTCTTCCGCTGATGACTTGTATACTCGTTAGACCCACAACAGAGGTCTCTCTACGAGATGGGAAGCAGGCAGATACCGGACACAGTGTTAGTATTTAATACTTTAAATGCTTTTTATTCATTCCAAAACAAACCTTACTCACTCCACATTCACACCCCAAACATGCTATACCAGAGTCCAAAGGTCAGAATGGTCTCGATGGCCAGTTGAGATTCCTTCCAATCATAAGATGCAGGGAGCAGGCAAAAACCACATCTATATCCACACGGGACTCTGGATCAATAAACGACTGCAATTTGCAGAAGTTATAGGCAACCATTTATAGTTCATTCCATCATGTTATCAGTTCTTTGCTTTTGTTTACTAGGCTTTCTATCCACACAATTCCAAACAGAAAATCCTGGGCGAGCCACCATGATGTAAGGCATGCCATTTTTTTCAATTTTTATACAAATTTTTATCAGTCCCACTGGTGGTGGTGGTTTTCTTTTCTGATTTTCTACATTTTTCTCCAAATATAACAAGATGGTTTTTGCACAAATAGTTTTAATTGTCCTTGATCTTAAGTTCTTGCTTTGGTTGCCAACTTGCAATGCATGTATTTATGTTAAGCATGTGTCATTCATATCAGGTCATATATGAATCACAATGTGTATATAGATACATATAAAATACCAACATTCCCCCCACTTAATACATGATTAATGCCATTAATTATTGTATCACTTTATAATTTTGCAAGCGATTCAATTTTATATATTACTTGCTTTACAACTGTTGATCACTGATTACTCTTGCCCCTTGCTCCACCGATATGGTCACAAGGTGCCCGTTATCTACCGGGTAATGAGCGTTGGGATAGGGCGGAGGCTCGATCACTGGATGTCCTCGGGAGGGGTGACAAGTGCCCTGAAGGTAGCAATGGGGATAACACAAACAATGAGTCGTGGGGTTAAAATTGAGGGTTTATTGAATGGATCACAAGTGAGGATGAGGAACAACTTAATACTAGTTACAACTTGGGCTTACAATATAATACCAGAACAAATAATAAAAATACTGCAGTTACAAACAGAAGCTGACCCTGGTACCGCTCTAGGTCCCAGTAGTTATTCAGGTCCTTCCAAGGATTAGTAAGGGTGCTATTGGTGCTATTATTAAGCATAAATGCAATTACTTGTCTAAGTAAAAAAAAAAAAAATGCAATAAGACAGTTAAAGATTGCCGTGAGACTCCGGTCAATCCCCCTTGCGTTCAAGGTTTCCTGGTTAACGGGTTTCCCCTAGCAGGAGCCTTGGAGCAGCTGGGATCGGCTTTCGTCTCCGGCTTACAACACGATTACAGGCTCAGTTAGTTAGCAGAATTAGCAGCTAGGCATACTTACACACACAAACCACAAACGTTTCATTACCACCGGCAGACGGGTAGGCTTCTGAGAACACGGAGCCGAGGGAGACTTCGAGTTGATCAGGCTCGGTTACGGGTACAGCTTTCTGCGTTTCTCCCTGCCCACCCTTGCACGGTGGGCAATTTATAAGGGTAATGACGTGTTCAGTTTTTTGGCCAGGTTTCTCCTAATTAGGAGATTTACAGGTGCCTCGTTACCACCCTCGGGGGGGGGGAGGTTCCTGGAAATGGCTGACCACAAAATTTGCCTAGCCCCAACGGTTACTTTCAGGAAATGTTTCTCTCTTGAGAGTACGTGCATGCTCGTTTCCTGAACATGGAGGCCAGGGCAGAACTGCTTAGGGCTGCAGCACTAACATAGGCACTAACAACAACTTTTTGTTGCTTTTTTATTTGGCAGTATAAACATAGCATAGCACAAAATTATTAATGCAAATATTATGAAAATAGGATGTAGTATTACATTTAGAAGAGCTGTGACACTGGGAGACCATTTGTTAAACATTATACCAATGAGAAATTGCCATTAAAAAAAATTAATATTTGACCATTGTGGATTAAAATGTTTATTTTTTTCTTAGCTGAGCAGACTTAGATACATTTTTTGCATATAGCCTGATTTTTTTGCTTTTATTAATTAATTTTTTTAATAGTTTTAATGTGAGAGGTAGTGGGATCGATGCCCACATTCGCCACTGTCTGAGACCAATGCAAGTTTGAGTAAATATTTGATTGAGAGAGGAAAATCAAAATGTGATAGATTGAAATTTCAAACCACATGGCAGTTTATTAATGGGGATAAGTTGCAACTTGGGCCAGAGAAGAGTAATTTATCAACTAGAAATGCTATCAGAATAAAACCATACACAACTTGAAACGGTCTAGTTACATCCAACAACAAGAAACCAAACGATTTATGATCAACTGCTCACTAAAATCCAAAGCACAATCTCCCAGATGGTGTGATGAGTGTATTAGATTAGCACTCTCTTTGGCCAAAGGAATTTGCCAAAAACTACTTGAGGCAGCTAGCTTGGAGACCACGGTATCTCCTGCCACTTTAGGTAGGAAGTTGTCTAGTGCTGGGAGGATATGCTTCCCTTCCATAAACACTTCATTTAGTCTTTTAAGATCCATACAGATTTGTATCTTCCCCGTTCTCTTTATAACAGGTAACTTCAGTGCACACCGTGCAGTTGTCTCAAAGATTGTCTCACTTATGCCATTCTTTTCCATTCTCTTTAACTCTGTCACTGCTTTATGAATGAACAGGACAGGTATTCTGGGGGGCATTTGTGTGGGTCAGCATAGTCTTTCAAAATTATTTCTATTGGCTCTCCTTTTAAAAGTCCAATTGTGACATACTATAGAGCAGTGCAAGGCAGTATATTCCGGAGGTACAAGGCTGGGGGTTCGGGGGATTTGGCTGGGGCCTTTCTCTATGTTATTCATGAGCAGCTCTGGGAGCATTCATGCAGTCTAGCTGGGTGTGGGGCTCCACACGCGGTTGTGCTGCGTGATCACAGCACCTGGAGGGGTTTGCTGCTTGTCACTAGCAAGGCATTGTGAGAGACAGCCCAGGATGGAGCAATAAAGGGACATGGTGGTCCCACAGTCCCAGGCTGCACCCCGGGGATCCCATCACACCAATATCACTAAATATTCCACCAACTCTTCCACCTTGCTCACTAGACCCATCTTGGCAACCATACTGCAACTATGGAGACTGGCAGCCTCTTGTCCTCTAATCAAATAAACATTATAATTAAAGTTTTGTCTTTTTAGGTTGTTTCTGTGGAAAATTGTCCAACACTGTTCAAAATACCTCCCCAGCTATTGAGGACAGGGTCTGCTGGTTGCAGCTCGGACAGGGGTGGAAGGTGATTATAAATCCCTTCTGATACGACAATTACGTTTGCACCCATACGTATTTACATCTATTTTAAAATTAGCAGTCTTTCTACAGATACTCAGCTCCACCCTCCAGGCTGGCTCTGTGTAATCACCCCCATCTTTCCCCCCCATCTTTCCCACATCCTGGGCTCCTGCTCTAAAAAGGGCAACATTTTGCCCGGGGCTGACACCACATTGTCTTTGCGGATTTACTACAATTGCTTTTTGTAACTGTGCTGTGATTCCTATCGTGTAAGTCACTTCCTCAAAGCTTCTTTCTGGCAGTCACTGGTCTCGGTTTTGATTTTTAATCACCTCTGATTGCCTTGCCATTTCTGTGGCTGTGTGAAGGGTTAAATCTCCCTCCATTCAGTTTCTCTGACAGGCCCTTGTCTGATGTCAGTCATGACGCTGTCTCTAGCGCACTTTTCTCCTTTGTCTTCAAAACCACAGCTTTCTGCTGTGACAGGTTGGATCACAGAAATCCCTGTGGGAGCTGCCAACTCATGTGCCAAGACTACTTCTGCCCCTGCTTTCCTGCCAGCTTGGGACTCCAGCACCCTGTCTTGTTGAGCCAGACACACAAGCCTGCTCCAACACAGACCAAGAGTCTGAACTATGTGCCCCAAAGCTGCAGAGTTAACTGAAAGCAATTTAAGAAGTGTTCCTGTCTTTAACATTCAGATATCCAACTCCCAATGGGGTCCAAACTCCAAATAAATAAAGACTGCATGAAGCTTATACAGGGTAAACTCATAAATCGTTCACCCTCTATAACACTGATAGAGAGAGATGCACAGCTTTTTCCGCCCCACACCCCCAGGTATTAATACAAACTCTGGGTTAATTGATGAGTAAAAAGTGATTTCATTAAATACAGAAAGTAGGATTTAAGTGGTTCCAAGTAATAGCAGACAGAACAAAGTGAATTACCAAGCAAATTAAAATAGAACACGCAAGTCTATGTCTAAGAAAACTGAATACAGATAAAAACCTCACCCAGTAAGCTTCCTTTTACAGACTAGTCTCCTTCTAGTCTGGGTCCAGCAATCACTCCCACCACCTGTAGTTACTGTCCTTTGTTCCAGTTTCTTTCAGGTATCCTTGGGGGTGGAGAGGCTATCTCTTGAGCCAGATGAAGACAAAATGGAGGGGTCTCCCAGGGATTTAAATAGACTTTCTCATGTGGGTGGAGACCCCCACCTCACTCCTATGCAAAGTCCAGCTCCAAGATGGAGTTTTGGAGTCACATGGGCAAGTCACATGTCCATGCATGACTCAGTTTTTACCAGCCAAGCCACATTCCTGGGAACGCTCAGATGTGGATTGGCATCTTCAAGTTCATTGTTGGCTTAAGTGTTCTTGATTGGGCATTTAATTTGCACATTCATTTTTCAAGAAGCTGATCAAATGCTGTACTAGGCTAGTTAAAATCAAGCAAGTAGACAGCCAATATTCATAACTTCGAATACAAAAATGACACATGCCTACAAATAAGATGAATACATTCAGTAGATCATAACCTTTACATCGATAAGTTACATGGCATATGTAGTATAAAAGATATTCCAGTTGTGTCATATAGATACATTCATAAGAATATTTTCATAAAGCCTTCTGGGGATCACTGTCACATCTGCCTCGTAGAAAAGATTCCACAGGCTGCCCAGGTATTTGGACACACTGGTAGGCACATGCTCCCTCACACCACATTACACTGCTGAGGTATAAAATGCTCCTCACACTTAGCCAGTGTAACTAACTGTTCTCAGGGCTCCTCGCCAAAGGCAAAGGGTTGAAAGAGGCGTTCAGCTTCCCCGCCGGTGGCCTAGATGAGGAACGTGCCTGCACCGCTCCAGGCTCTGCAGGGCATCTGGCTGCCATGTGAAAATGTGCAAACCATTCCCTCCAGCCCGGGCTGTCGACGCTGATTCTCTCTGAGGCACCCAACTGTGGCACTGGGACGAAATTCTGCAGGATTATTGTTGTTGGGTTAGTTGCAGAGGCAAAATGGACACCATCACCAGCAACCTTATTGCAAAAAATAAGCTAGATTGCCTCCAGCGTGCCGCAAAGATGTGCTGCAGTGGGATCATCTCAGTGCTAGCTAATGACTAAACAGGGTAATGCAGGTTAAACTTTGTGCGCACGAGCTGGGGCTCCTGTCTGGCCGCAGCTCCTGGGAGCAGGCCCTGGGCCTCGTCCATTACCCAGCAAGTCAGCAGTATGGAAGTCACATTGCAATCTACAGTGCATCTCTTTCCATTGGTGCTGGTTGATTCCCCAGGGAGCCCACTCAGTGGCGAACACCGATCTCCCTCCAGATGCTCCTCTTCCCCTTCAGAGGCTCTGAGCCCGGCCCCTCTGCTCCGAGGGCCTCATGCTCCACCGACTACAGGCCCAGTGAAGCAGCTACTAGGTAAGTGCCGTAGGTCAACTCTGCTTCCTCACAGTGGAGACTTCCCTTCCTCACTCAGACTGCTGGCTTAGGGCTCTGCAGCTGGCCCAGCGATGGAAGCTGGGCAAATTTGTTCTCACTGCAGCCCGGGAGGCTGCCAGGCCACTGCACGTGGCTGGACTGGCAGCCAGCAGAACATCCTCCACAGACGTAACCAGTTCGGGGCATCTCCAAGCGGCGCTGCTGAGGGTCCGCTTCAAGCCAGCAAGGAAAGACGTCCCAGGGCCTCATCCCCATGTAACTGCAGGTCTGGCAAGCAGCCTGGGTCGCTGGTTGGATGAGCCCTTCCTCTCCCGAGGGCTTAGCATCCGGACCCCAGAGAAGACTGTGGGACCTCCATGCTCTTGGTGAGGTGCCCATACTGAGAATCCAGCAGGACTCCCGCACTCCCACAGTGCCAGGCAGGGGCATCGGGCAGCCTGGGGCTGGTGCAGAAAAGCAGTTTGTCCCACTGTCCTGCAGGGACTCTAAAGGGCAGGTACCAGCCTCAGGGCACTGTTAGGAACCAGGGCACAAACCCCAAACCGGCTGTGAGGTCTGTACTTGGATTTCACCAACCAATTATGGAGTGTGAACTGCCCAGGCCCTGTAACAGCCTCGCCATGGAGTCACTGACAGGCCCCTGGGGTGCTCCGACCTGTCTTGCCACTCTGATGAGCCTGCCTCTGTGATAGATTCACCAAGGAACACAGCAACACTCAGGTCACTTCCCATCCCAAGGGACCTGTTGCCCTTAGACTCAATTGCAATTGCACCTTAGACTCACACCACAGGCATAAATTCTCCAAAGATGTATTAAGTAGGAAAAGGTCCATCTAGCCCAGGAGCCTGTCTTCCAACAGTGGCCAGTGCCAGGTGCTTCAGAAGGACTGAACAGAACAGGGCAATTATCAAGTGATCCCCCTATCATCCAGTCCCAGCTTCTGGCAGTCAGAGTTTTAGGGACATCCAGAGCATGAGGTTGCATCCCTGACCCTCTTGGCTAATTGCCATGAACATACCTAATTCTTTTTTGAACCCAGTTATAGTTTTTGGCCTTCACAACATCCCATGGCAAGCAGTTCCACAGGGTGACTGTGTGTTGTGTGAAGAAATACTTCCTTATGTTTGTATTAAACCTGCTGCCTAGTAATTTCACTGAATGACCCCTGGTTCTTGTGTTACGAGAAGTAGTAAATAACAAGTCCTTATTTACTTTCTCCACATCAGTCATGATTTTATAGACCTCAATAATATCCTTCCTTAGTCGTCTCTTTTCCAAACTGAACAGTCCCAGTCTTTTTAATCTCTCCTCAGATGGAAGCCGTTCCAGACCCCTGATCATTTCTGTTGCTCTTCTCTGTACCTTTTCCAATTCTAATATCTCTTTCTTGAGATGAGGCAACCAGAACTGCACACAGTATCCAAGACATGGTTGTACCATGGATTTATATAGTGGCATTATGATATTTACTGTGTTATACTACTTATCCCTTACCCAATAGTTCTTAACATTCAATTCGCTCTTTTGACTGCCTCCGCACATTGAGTGGATGTTTTCAGAGAACTAACCACTATGACCCCAATATCTCTTTCTTGAATGGTAACAGCTAATTTAGATCTCATAATTTTGTATGTATGGTTGGGATTATGCTTTCCAGTGTGCATTACTTTGCATTTATCAATACTGAATTTCATCTGCCATTTTGTTGCCCAATCACCTAGTTTTGTGAGATCTCTTTGAAACACTTCGCTGCCAGCTTTGGATTTAACTATCTTGAGTAGTTTTGTATTGTAGTTTTGTATTGTCTACAAATATTGCCAGCTCACTGTTTACCCCTTTTTCTGGGGTTGCATCTGACGAAGTGGGTATTCACCCACGAAAGCTCATGCTCCAAAACGTCTGTTAATCTATAAGGTGCCACAGGATTCTTTGCTCCCTTTTTCTGGGTCATTTATGAATATGTTGAATAGGATTGGCCCCAGAACAGATCCCTGGGAGACACCACTATTTACCTCTCTCCATTCTGAAAATTGACCATTTATTCTTACTCTTTGTTTTCTGTCTTTTAACCAGTTACCGATCCATGAAAGGACCTTCCCTCTTATCCCATGGCAGCTCACTTTGCTTAAGAGTCTTTGGTGAAAGACTTTGTCAAAGGCTTTCTGAAAATCTAAGTACACTATATCCACTGGAGCCCCCTTGTCCAGGTGCTTATTGACCCCCTAAAACAATTCTAATAGATTGATGAGGCATGAGTTCCCTTTACAAAAGCCATGTAGGCTCTGTCCCAATATATTGTGTTTATCTATGTTTCTGATAATTCTGTTCTTTACTAGAGTTTCTACCAATTTACCAGGTACTGAAGTTAGCCTTTCTGGCTTGTAATTGCCAGAATTGTCTCTCTGGAGTCTTTTGTTTAAACATTGGTGTCATGTTAGCGATCTTCCATGCATCTGGGACAGAGGCTGATTTAAGGAGTAGGTTACGTACCACAGTTAATAGTTCTGCAATTTCACATCTCAGGTCTTTCAGAACTCTTGGGTGAATACCATCTGGTGCTGGTGACTTATTACTGTTTAATTTATTGATTTTGTTCCAAAACGTCCTCTAACGACACCTCAGTCTGGTACAGTTCCTCAGACTTGTCACCTAAAAAGAATGGCTCAGGTGTGGGAATTTCCCTCACATCATCTGCAGTGAAGATCAATGCAAAAAATTCATTTAGCTTCTCTGCAATGGCCTTGTCTTCCTCAAGTGCTCCTTTAGTACCTCGATCGTCCAATGGCCCCCACTGATTATTCGTTTGGCAGGCTTCCTGCTGCAGGTGTACTTAATTTTTGTGTCTTTTGATGGTTTCTTTTCAAATTCTTTTGTGGGCAGTGTAATTATACTTTTACACTTGACTTGCCAGAATTGATGTTCCTGTCTGTTTGTCTCAGTAGGATTTGATTTCCAGTGTTTAAAGTTGAGGCCTGGGGACCTTGGCCTGACCTGGCACCTGGTCTACCAGCATCACACAGGTTTTTGGGGTGTTGGGTTTTTTGGAAAGCTCACAACAGAACTTCACACAAGCGGTGGGGGAGGGAGGAGAGCCTTAGGTAGTTAACAGGTTCACGCCCTGATTTGAGCCAGGTTTTCACAGCCCACTGACTCTGCAAAGGCCCCAGGAGCTGGTTCTGCTCACCTAGAACCATGCTTAGGCAGAAACCCCTCCACTCCTTGGCGTGATGCGTGGGATTGGGGACTGTGCACGTGCAAACAGGCACATATGTGCAGGTGCGCACTGGATAGTAGCCATGCAATGTTCTCTCACACACACATATACACACACACCCATGCACACACACCGGATAGTTGTCCCCACATGCGTGTGCACATGCTCAGAGAAGAGCATCCATGCTCACAGATACATGCACCCATGCCTGCCCCCCCCCATGCAGACACACACTGGATGGTCACCTCCCTGTGCACATGCGCACACACACAAAGGACAGTAGCCATGCTCTCACACACATCTGCACACTCATACATGGGATGGTCGCCCCCGTATGCGCTCACAATCCAAGGTAGTAGGGTTGCCACCCATCCAGTTTTTGGCTTCTGTGTCCAGATACCATTTAGGGTCGCCAGCTGCCGGCTTTGGGAACCTGGCAACCCTAAATGGCACCTGAACTAAATTCTTGGTTACCACATGGCACGGGGAGGCACCAGCCCCTGCTCTGCCAAGGCCCCCTCCTGTGTGTAAGCAGGTCCTGAAGACAATCCAGTGAGCCAGGGGAGGCGAGAGCGATGGGGGCGGGGTCTTGGGGAAACAGGTGAGGCGGGGGCAGGGCCTCGAGGTCCAGTTACTAGTTCAAAAGGTGAGAACCTTACTAACTGTGCTCACACTCGCTGCACACGCGTGAGCAGGCACACACAAACACACACTGGATGACAGCCATGTGATCGCTCTCTGATACACACTCATGCGTGTGCACACATCATGGTGGCCATGCTCACATAGAGGTGCACACACACACACACACACACACACACATACCCAGGCTGGTTGCCATATTCACACATGTGCATGCGCATACACACACACACCTTGGATGGCAACCAGGCTCTCTCTCTCACTCACACACACACATATCCTGGAGGGCAGCCATGGTCTCTTTCACACATACACAAACATACACAGTCTGGATGGCTGTCACACTCTCTCTCTCACACACACAGATTTGTGCACGCACACGCACGCGTGTACACACACACACATGGTGGTGCCCATGCTCTCTCTCTCTCTCTCTCTTTCCCTCGCTCCTTGGCTTCGCTGACAGGGCGAACACGAAGGCTGGGGTCAGAGGAGCCAGGCCCACCTGTGCCCGGTGCTCTCGCTCTCTTTCTCACGCTGCCTGGCGCTGAGGGCCGCTGGCTCATGGGGGCCTGCAGCCCTGGCTCGGTCACACGTGCAGATCAGCCCAGCTTCCCAGACAAGCACCATGGCCCCAACGCCCCTGCTGCCTCCCCACGCCCTGTGCTAGCAGATTGGCAGTGTTTGTCGACCAGAGCGCGTCCGGCAGCACAGCCGGCAGCCAAATTAGGGCAATTTGCTATTTTCCTTAACTAACTGGAGCAGGATCCGCTCTTGGTCCATCTGCCTCCTCTGAGAAGCGAGGCCTCGTGGCTGCACTGCACCACTGGAGAGAGTGGACAGGAGCAGTGGGGCAGTGGTGTCAGTGCCAGGGCTGCTGAGAGCTGCGACCTCCTGCGGGAGGGGGCTGCCCAGCACTGTGCCCAGCCAGCGCCTGGTGGTGAAGGGTCTGTCAGACTCCAAGCTGTGGCCTGCTGGGACCCACCTCCGCTGGGCTTGGCCTGAGTCCATGGGGAGCTGCTGGAAATGGGTCTGGAACCAAAGGGTTAATGATCATTGGCTGGGAAGTACCCCAAGGCGCCCCTCTACCCATTTCTCCAGGGCCTGCCAGCGGGCCAGGCCCTGCTACAGATGGGGCAGAGCCATCAGGCCAGGGTGGGAGTGCAGCTTGCAGGGCAGCCGCATTATTAGTGACCGGCTCTTGGTTCTTGCCCCATCCCCCGTCCCCTCCACTTGCTCTAGGGACACAGCACAGAGCGAGCCCTGCCCCAGAGAGCTGCCAATCACGTGTGTGGGCTGTGGTATGGGGGGAAAAGGAGAGCGAATGGGGGGCGGGAAGCCCTGGCATGGGATGGGGCAGGGGAGCCCCAGCATGGTGTGGGGAGGGGAGGGGGTCCAGGCATGGCCTAGGGGGAATGGGGTCTGTGTGGATGGGAGCAGGGCGTGAGGGGGATGGGTGGAGGGGGAGAGGACCCCAGAGTGGCGTGAGGGGTAATGGGATCTGTGTGAGGCCCTGGGCTGGAGGGCAGCATTGCAGGGTTTGAGAGAGGCAGTGTTCATCTCTCATCACTCTCTGTGGTCCCTGGATGGGGAAGGGTCTGTGCCCTGCCCCCCTGCAGGGCTCCACTCAGTCTCCGGTGTGGCCTCCGCCCTCACCAGGCAAACAGCAGCCCAGGCTCTGCCAAGCCCCTGGAAGCCCAGGGGTGCTGGCCTGTTTCCTCGCCCTGGGTTCCCTGTCCCTGCCTGGCTGCTCACAGAGGGTCGGCTGCAGGCGGGATGTCACGGCGAAGCTTGGTTTGCTCGCGGGATCTCACCTCCCAGCTTCTGCTCACATCCCACCCTCCGGGCCGTGAGGTCCCCGGCAGCATGGACGGGATGGGCTGACAGAGCAGGCGTGTGCCGCCCTGGCCCGCTTTCTGGGAGAGGCATGAGGACAGCAGCTCTCACTCACAGGGAGCATGTGGCCTGCGCCAGTGCCCACGGGAAGTGGGGCAGGTGGTAACGGCAGCCCCAGACTGGCTGTGGGCCCAGGCCAGGGGGGCACAGTGCCAGGCTGAGCAGTTGTGTGCTCTGCCCCTACCTCATCTCCTCTGCCCAGCCTGTGCGTTCCCCCTGGAGAACGCTAACGAGCCTTCAGAGGTCCAGGGGCTGGCGAGTGGGAGCAGTGCATGTGGCGGCTGCAGACACGGTGACTCATTAGCTGCCTTTGGGGCCAGCGAGGCAGCTGCATCCCTGGCTGGGCCTTCATTAAACTGCTGGCTCATCAGCCAACCCACCAGCATGTTAATGAAGAATCTTCCTCCAGCTGAACGCCCTCCCAGTCCCCGTCTGCACTTCCAACGCCCTCAATTAGCTGCTTAGCATGGACAAGCCTGCAGCGCCATTGGCCAGGAATGCTGCGCGGGCAGTGGGCTGACTTGCCATCCCTCCGTCGCCCCAGTCTCTGCCTCCATCCCTCTGCCATGTGTCTCCGTCTCCGCAGCAGTGTCCTCCTGCTACGAGCCCCACGGGCCCCGGGAACCCCTTCCCCTCTCAGTCCCACGGCTTCGCTTCTCTGAACAGGGGCCCCACAGCCCGACCGACTCGGCCTGGCCACCAGGGATATTCATCCATATTAGCACAGCCTGGCTGCGTGGCAATGCCTGGCACAGGCAATTCTGCTGGCAGGGGCTGTCCGGGAGTGGGATACTGCACTTCCCAGGCAACGCTGGCACTCAGACATTCTCCTCACCGGGTGGCAGCAGAACTGCCTCCCTTACACTCAGTGTGTGTTCGTCACAACAGTTTTGTCAGCTCTGAGCAATTTCCCTGCACCCCTGTAATCTGGGTGCCAGTCAGCCCCTTAACAGCTACCTTGGTGAGAAGTGATTTCCCAGCCAGCCCAGGGCTTTGTCACTTGGCAAAAATATTTAATCAGACCCTATAATCACGCTGTCAGCAGATCCCTCTCAGGTGCATGCTCGGCCCACGGCGCTGCACAGCCCAGCTGCTTCGCAGTGCCACAGAGAGGGAGGCAGAGCTCTGCCCAAGGGGCTGCCCCCTCCAGAACTCTGGCTCTGGGGCAACTGCTCCCATCCTGCCCTCCCCAAGGGCACGGGTACAGCAGCCCTCTGGGCTGAGCCAGGATAACCCTTCTCTGTTATGGCCCATTGCCACCACTGCCCCTTCCCATGCGCTCAGTGGGGCTGGATCCTGGGCTGCCAGGCTGGGCAAAGCAGGGGAGACGAGAACTTGTTCCCTGGGTGGGGTTTGGTGTGTTTCCCCTTTGAGAGGTGGCAGCTGCAGGAAGGTTTGAGGGGAGAATGAAGGGCATGGAGCAGAGGGCATCCTTAGAAAGATGCCAAGCAAAACACCTGTTGCCTGTGGGAGTTCCTGGCAGCTCATAAGGTCTGTGGCTGCCTGAGCTGCAGGCGAGGGGCCCGCATGTCTTGGGGGATGGAGTGAGGCCCAGGCTCTGGGAGGAAGCAGCAGCACTGAGCAAACACAGGGGAATCTTCCCCCAAAGGCTGCTTTTAATTCCCCAATGAGTGGCAGAGGAACATAGTTACCAGCAGACTGGAGACCCGGCTAGCCCAAATCCTGCCTCCAACAGAAGCTGCAGAGGAAGATGAATTCTTCCAGTCCATCCTCAGATCACAGAATCGTAGAATATCAGGGTTGGAAGAGACCTCAGGAGGTATTTAGTCCCATCCCCTGCTCAAAGCAGGACCAACCCCAACTAAATCATCCCAGCCAGGGCTTTGTCAAGCTTGACCTTAAAAACCTCTAAGGAAGTAGATTCCACCACCTCCCTAGGTAACCCATTCCAGTGCTTCACCACCCTCCTAGTGAAATAGTGTTTCCTAATATCCAACCTAAACCTCCTCACTACAATTTGAGACCACTGCAGTGAGTGGTTAACCTTGACTTCCTGAGGCAGTGAGTTCCACACTCTGATTATGCAGTGAATGGAGAAGTATTTCCTTTGACCACTTTGAATGATCATCAGTGCGGGGTTGGGTGTTTGCCCTGTGCACTAGTGCCTGATCACAGGCTGAGTGCAACATTCAACCCATGCCAGCTTGGACTGGGTTAGCGCCCTACACCGCGGGGGTTGGTCTGTATGCCCTGGCTAGCTCGTCCCACATCAGCCAGGGCCTCATGCTGAGGGCATGGGCCTGGCCCTGGAGAACTGGAGCCAACCGGAATGGGGCTGAGTAACTAAGGCATCCAGGAGCCTTGTGCAGGGTTTCAAAAATTTTGCCAACTTCAAATAAGGCAAAATTCCTCCGAGAAGTGAGCCAGTGTCCTGTGACACTCAGCCAGAGCGGCTCCCGCCCAGCTGGGGCACTGAACACAAGCAGTGGCTTAAGTGAGGGCCAAAGGCTCCGGTTAATATCAGAGACATCCGCCCACGTGACTGCTTCATTTTGCAGCCAACCAGGTGGGCTGGCGAGTCCACGCTGGGAAGTGGCACGTGTAAAATATGGAGCCAGTGTCTGTGTGGCACAGTAATAAAAGCAGCAAGCAGCGCTGGCTCATCGAGCAGGAGCAGAGATTGATCGCAGGCCGTAGCAGCATGTTAGCGAGTCTCGCTGCACATCCCAGGGGGAATTAGTGCAGAGACAAATTAATAGGAACCTCCTGGCCTCAGCTCCTTTCCACGAACAAGCAACAGCCAGAGCTCTGCTCCACGGGGGCTTCCTGCCAGTGACGCCAATGCTGAGACTCTGAACTTCGGCCTGGCCTCCTGCCTGGCTGCTGTGAGCCCATGGCCCCCAGGGAGCCAGACACCACAGCTGTGCATGCCCCTAGGGACCCCGGCCTGCCCCCAGGGACCCAGACACCACAGCTGTGCATACCCCCAGGGAGCCCTTGCCCACCCCGAGGGAGCCAGACACCACAGCTGTGCATGCCTCCAGGGACCCCAGCCCGCCTCCAGGGAACCAGACACCACAGCTGTGCATACCTCCAGGGAGCCCCCATCTGCCCCAGGGAGCCAGACACCACAGCTGTGCATGCCTCCAGGGACCCCAGCCCGCCTCCAGGGAGCCAGACACCACAGCTGTGCATACCCCCAGGGAGCCCCCATCTGCCCCAGGGTGCCAGACACCACAGCTGTGCATGTGTTGCTAGTCACCAGTGCTAGCCCACAATTCCCAGGACCTGCATAGTCCGACCCTTCTGCCAACTGCCTGCTGGCATCCCACGCCAGCTGGGAGCTACCTGCTGGTGGAGCTACAGCCACTGGGTTTTAACCCTGCATGGCTCGTGGCCTGCTGCAACAAGGCACCGCTACGTTAGGCTCAGCATGCTGCTCGGCAGCCACAGGCACATGCCAGGTTCAGCTCAACCTGTGTTTGAGGCATGCAAGGCTGAGGATTTCGGCAAAGCTGCATGTCTGTGATGAGGTCTCCAGAAGGTGAGCGTTAACCAGGCCACTGCCCCATGCAGGGGGCACATCAACATCACAAGAGGAAGGGTGGGACTAGCAGTCCCCCAGCTCCCTGCCCCTCCTGTGAGGAGTTCAGCTGGGTGCTCACAACTGCCCAAACACAGAGCCCAGCGTCCAGCGTGACCATGCCCTGAGCCAGGCCAGCAAGAGGCCGCACTGGCAAAGAGCCTGGGGCAGTAGAAGCACATGCCAGGCAGAGCTGGAACAGGCCCTGTGCCAGGCACTGGATCGGTGAGCCTGTATCCTGAAACTCCATTTGGGGCTGGGCCCAGGGAACAGCCCAGAGAGGCAACGGCAGTCCCCAGGCAGCCCTGGGGCCAGGATCTGTGGGCTCCTTTCCTGCTGAATGGGGTCCAGGACACCCCTCCCCCTGTCTCTGGCATGTTTGCCCAGGGCCCAGCTTAGCGCGGTTAGGGCATCACCTGGGAGGTGGGAGGCTGGTTTGTCTCCGTGGTGCAGCCTGAGGGGAGAAGGGATTTGGACAGTGCTCCCCAAGCCCTGGCTAGGGGATAACCAGACGGGAGCTCCCGGGGCAGCTGTTCCCCTCTGGACACAATGAAGAAGCCGCTGGGCCAGAGCCTGCGAGCTCAGCAGCATGAGAGGAAGCTGCAGCACCCCTGGCAGGCGACGGTGTGATACAGGGCCAGGAAAGCGTAACTGGGAGAGTGAATCACACACACACTGATGTGTGGTATGACTGTGCCTGGTAAACACGCGCCGTATGGGACTGGAACCTCATGGCCCAGAACTGGATATCAGGCCTAAGGGGTGGACTGAAATAATGAGAGGCTGGACTACTGCACCCCCCACACACACATACTCCCCTTTTGGGGTCCTCTCAAAGAGACCTTGCGGGCACTGACAGGCCTGGAGACTGAAAGATGCGAGAGAGGGAAGGACCATGGCTGCCAGCCTGGCCATCTCCTGGCCTGGGATCCGCTGTGGCACTGCTGGGCCTTCCTGGCCCTGACCCACAGAAACGGCCCCTGTGCCAATGCCAGGGAACAGTCTCAACCGAGAGCCTGCGGGAGCCCCATAGCCCAGGGGCTAGGACACTAGCCGAGTGGTGGCAGAGCCCTGGTCAAAGCCCGTCTCCCCTCAGGCCGAGGGGCGTCTCCCAGGGCGTGCTTGAAGCACTAGGCTAACGATGATTCGGGCAGTCATGGTCCCACTGCTCTCCCCACCCAGCGTAAGGGAGCCTACGGGGCCTGGGCCCTGGGGAGCTTGGCACACGCCTACAGTGGCAGTCGGGCACCGATGGCCCTTCGGGAATCTAGCCCTGCAGGCTGGAGACGCACCACGTCTCCCGGAGAGTTGGCCCCCCGGTTAATCCCCCTCCCAGTGTAAATTGTGACAGTCCCAGTCTGAATTGACTTCTTCACCTTCCAGCCAGTGACCTCGTTCAGCCACAGGCTGGGGGCTGCTCCTGAAAGGGGCCGTTGGTGGTGCCCAGGATGGACGTGGCAGGCCCCGCTCAGCCGTGGCCTGTTGCCTCTGGTGGTTAGGGCTGGGTCATGGCAGCGCCGCGCTGGGCTGGGGAGGAGACGAAGGGGAACACGTGCCGGAGTGTTTCTGTACCAGTCACTCAGCCTTGCTGGGGGTAGCAGGGGGCCAGAGGGACCTAGCCATGGCTGAGCAGGCATTGCCCCAAGCCTGGGGGGCAGGGCTGCATGGGAAAAGGGACGAGGCCTAGCCTTCCTCCCACCCTACTCTGTGAATGGTGCCACCCACAGCTGGGCTGCTGCCCCATTGCCCTGCTTTGTTCTGGGTGCCTGGGAAAGAGCAGGAGGGGAAACAATAGGGTGACAGATGTCCCATTTTTAAAGGGACAGGGCCACTCCCCCTGCCCGTCCATTAGCGCAGCCCCTGCTTTGTGCTGGCTCTCGGCCAGCAAGGCCCCACGCTGTGTCCTGTTTCCAGCTGGCACTGGCTGCGAGCAGCAGTAGTTGCTGAGTGTGGGCAGGCACCAGACAGCGGCTGGTTACGAGTCACCTCTGTGGCATAGTTCTGGTTGATTGCTGTTGAACTCGCTTGAATACAAGTAATTTTACCACGTGTCCCGTATTCAGCGTAGGGAAATATGGTCACCCTAGGAAAGAGGCCAAAAGTGGCTAGCAAATTAAATCCTGGATGATGGTGAGGCTGGGTTGCCTGCACCATGCCACATGGGGCCCCTGCTGCCCCACAGGTGAGATCGGGGTGGCTGAGACGGCTGAGAGTCCTAAGGGGGCAGCCCTGTGCCACAGCGCTGCTGGTCTAGTTTAGAGGGCACGAAGCAGCCCGGAGTCGAAGGGGTTAATGGGACCCTGACACTGTCCAACGGTACACAAGAGTCAGGGTTTGGTGTCCAGAGACCTCCGCCTGCCCGAGCCCACGGCGGAGACCCAAAGAAGGGCACCCTCAAGATTGGAGGTTTGCAGGCAGGGCACGCAAGGGAAAGGAGCTAAACCAAGTGACACAGCACGTCATTGGAACGGAATGATTATAAAAACAAATGTAACCAAGCCCTGGGAGGACACCAGTCAGTCTGGTTGTGTGGGCCACCTTGCTTGCTGGGATGGAAGGTTAGTTTGGTCTGCTAGCATGCCAGGGCTGGCGGGGTGGCCCTGCTGAGGTCTGGACTGCTTTGAGGTCGTGATGTGCAGGATCCTGGGCAAAGGACGAAATCCCTGGAGTGGTGCAGAGGTTTGATGGCCTCACGGGTTAGACTAACTCATCTGGCTGATTCATTGCTTGTGTCACGGAGTGTGGGGGAGTCCGGCCCTGCACCCCTCTTCCTGAGACCCACAGTGACTCTTAGCCAGCCAGTAAAACAGAAGGTTTATTGGACAACAGGAATGCAGGTTACAGCAGAGCCTGGAGGCACAACCAGGACCCCTCCATCGAGTCCTGCTGGGGGTTCAGGAAGCTTAGTCCCCTGAATTCTAGCCACCCAGCCCAAAACCGAAACAGAACTAACTCCCCCCAGCCGGCCCCTTCCTTTTGTCTGGCTTCCTGGGCAAAGGTGCTGACCTCCCTCCCCTCCACCTGGCTCAGGTTACAGGCTTAGGTCCTGTCCATCACCTAAAGACATCCCTGGCTCTCCCATCCCCCACACAGACAGTCCCTCTGCATTACAGCTTGTGTCCTTTTCTAGGCACCACTGGGACTACAGGGGTGGCACCATCTTACACCCTTCCCCAGCAAGGTGCACCGCAGATAAGCCTGCCAGCCCCCCGGGGTGACAACAGGGGCCAGCAGGTCCCAGCCAGGTTCACACACACACGCCCCCCGCTCCCAGAGCACTGGCCCGCACAGGCTGCAAAGCCAGCGCCTGGCCCAGAGCCCGGGAGGAACAGTGCAGGGAATCACGGGGGATGCACCAGCTGAGCCACCAGAGGGCACTCTCGCCCCACCCCAGGTACAACCCCGGGGACAGCGCCCCCTGCTCCTCACAGCTGTCCAGGGAGGAACTGGCCTGGCTGCATGAGACCAGGGCTGAACAGAAATCGGCCCCCACAGTGGCAGAGCACCCCCTTGTCCAGCAGCCTTCGCCTGGCAGTATAGATAGTGCCCTTGGCCAGGTCAGGAGGAGGTTGGGGAAGAGGTCTCCCAATCTCGCAGGGAATGGCTGGCTGGCTGCACCATTGTACTGCTGCCCAACACTGCAGTGTCAGGGCACCAGCCCGGTGATGAGCGGGGCGTAGCCAGGAATCTTCGGCACCTTAGTAGAGTGACCAGACAGCAAGTGTGAAAAATCGAAACAGGGTCAGGGGTAATAGGCACCCATATAAGAAAAAGCCCCAAATATCAAGACTGTCCCTATAAAATCAGGACATCTGGTCACACTGTACCTTAGTGTCCAGCACATGCTGCTCCAGAGATCAGGAGTAGCTGAGGAATTGAAAAAAATCAGAGCTTGAATAATGACAACATCTCCCCACTCGCTCTGTGTAGAGGGTGTGTGCGGGCGGGCGGGCGGGCACGCACGCACACACACACACAGCCCCACCCTCCCCAGCCTGCTCATTGCATCTGGTCCACGGCCTCACACTGCAGCAGGGAGCGGACTGTCTCCCTTAGCTCCAGCTGCCGGGGAGGAGGCTTGGGGTTCTAGACTGACTGGGGGCTTGGTGCTGCTTGCTGATGCTCACCCTGTCCCTGTCCATGGCTCTTCTGGTGGTTGACTGGAGGAGGAGTGATGAGATGGCTCCAGGAATCGCTGGGTGGATGCGTGCCCCAGGCTCCTTTCAGCTTTGCAGCATCTCTGGCAATATGGGGCAGGGAGTGGCTGCTGCCATGCTGGGGGGGGGGGCAGTGCCCACCCACAGTGCTCCATAAATACCCTGCACCTGTCATGTTCGCTTGCTGTTTGCATTTGTGCAGCCTGGGAACAGCCCAGCATCCCGGGACCCTGAGGTGCTGAACCAACACTGGCTGCTGCTGGGGAGAGGCCTGACCTCATTCCCCCTGCTGCCAGGACTGGCATGTCTGATGCAGTAGGGACTGTCTGTGTGGGGAGTGGGAGAGCAGGGGAGGACTTTAGGGGATGGACTATGCCAGGGCCTGTAACCTGAGCTAGGTAAGGGAGGGGAAAGGTCAACACCTTTGCCCGGGAAGGGGACAAAGGAAGGGAGTGGCTGGAGGGAAGCAGTTTGAGTTTGGGCTTGGGGCTGGATGGGGGGAATTCAGGGTATCCTAGCTAGGATCCAAGCACCCTGAAAGCCCAGAAGGACTCGGAGGAGGGGTCCTGACTGTGCCTGCAAGCTCTGCTGTAACCTGTGTTCCTGTTGTCCAATAAACCTTCTGTTTTACTGGCTGGCTGAGAGTCACTGTGGGTCCCAGGAAGAGGGGTGCAGGTCTGGACTCCCCCACACTCCGTGACAACTGACCACGTCCATGTCATAGTCCTGCAGGAGCAGGCTCCACCTCAGGAGCTTGGCGTTGGCTCCTTTCATCTGGTGCAGCCAGGTCAGGGGAGAGTGGTCGGTGCACACGGTGAAGTGTCGCCCAAAGAGATATGGCTCCAGCTTCTTAAGGGCCCACACCATGGCCAGGCATTCCTTCTCGATGGCCGCGTAGCTTTGTTCCCGGGGTAGCAGCTTCTTACTCAGGTACACGATGGGGTGTCTCTCCCCCTTTTCATCCTCCTGCATTAACACCGCCCCCAGTCCCGTGTCTGAGGCATCGGTGAACACCATAAAGGGTTTGTCAAAATCTGGGTTTGCCAGAACTGGGCCGCTAACCAGAGCCTCCTTCAGCGCCTGGAAAGCCTCCTGGCACTGCTCAGTCCAGATCACCTTGTCTGGCTTCCCCTTTTTGCACAGTTCAGTGATGGGGCCGGGTATGGCACTAAAGTGGGGCACGAACCTTCGACAGTACCCCACCATCCCAATAAAGGCCTGGACCTGCTTTTTAGTTTGGGGAGCAGGCCAGTCTCTGATCACCTCCACCTTGGCTGGTTCCGGCTTCAGGCAGCCGCTCCCCACCCGATGGCCCAGGTAAGATACTTCAGCCATCCCCACCTTGCACTTCTCAGCCTTTACTGTTAACCCAGCCTTTCGGAGTCGGTCCAGGACTTGTTTAACCTGGGACATGTGGTCTTCCCAGGTCTGGCTGAAGACGCAGATGTCGTCAATATACGCCACGGCAACTCTCCATCCCCCTCAGTAGCTGATCCACCAGGCGCTGGAAGGTGGCTGGCGCTCCCTTGAGGCCGAAGGGCAGGGTCAGAAACTCATAGAGCCCCAGAGGGGTGATAAAGGCCAATTTCAGCCTGGCATCTGCATCCAGCGGCACTTGCCAGTAGCCCTTGGTAAGATCCATAGTGGTGAGGTACCGAGCACCTCCCAGCTTGTCTAGGAGCTCGTCAGGCCTGGGCATAGGGTAGGCATCAGATACGGTGATGGCATTGAGCTTTCGATAGTCCACACAGAACCGGATTGACCCATCCTTCTTGGGGACCAGCACCACTGGCGAGGCCCAAGGGCTGGAAGACGGCTGGATCACCCCCAAAGCCAGCATGTCCCTGACCTCTCTTTCAAGATCCTGGGCAGTTTTACCAGTGACCCGAAAAGGGGAGCATCTTATAGGGGGATGTGACCCAGTCTCCACCCGGTGGACAGTCAAATTAGTGCGTCCAGGCTGGTTGGAAAACAGCTGTCGGTATAGATGCAGCACCTCTCTGATCTCAGCGTGCTGGCCCGGGGTCAGTTGATCAGAGAGGAGAATCGCCTCCAGGGGGGAACCAGTTTTTGTCCCAGGGAATAGATCTACTAAGGGGTCATCTCCCTGCCCCTCCCAATGTCCACACACGGCCAACACCACATTCCCCCTGTCATAGTATGGTTTCATCATGTTCACATGGTACACCCGACGGTGATGTGCCCGGTTTGACAGCTCCACCACATAGTTTACCTCATTCAGTTGCTTGATAACCTTGAAGGGCCCTTCCCAGGCGGCCTGGAGTTTGTTTCTCCTCACGGGGATGAGAACCATCACCTGATCCCCGGTGGCGAAGGCACGGGCCCGTGCCGTGCGGTCATACCAGACCTTCTGCCTTCTCTGGGCTCGGGCCAGATTCTCCCTGGCCAGGCCCATGAGCTCGGCCAGTCTTTCCCGGAAGGTCAGGACATACTCCACCACTGACTCTCCCTCGGGAGCGGCCTTCCCCTCCCATTCGTCCCTCATCAGATCTAGGTGCCCCCTTACCTGCCTTCCATACAACAGTTCTAAAGGTGAAAACCCGGTAGATTCCTGGCGTACCTCCCTGTACGCGAACAGCAGGTGAGGTAAGTACTTGTCCCAATCCTGCGGGTGCTGGTTCATAAATGTTTTTAGCATCATCTTCAGCGTCCCGTTGAACCTTTCTACCAGCCCATTGGACTGGGGGTGATACGCTGAGGCCCAGTTGTGCTGGACCCCACATTTCTGTCATAAGGACCGGAGCAGGGCCGACATGAAGTTGGACCCCTGGTCCGTTAAGACCTCCTCGGGGAACCCCACCCGGCTGAAAATTGTCAGCAGCGTATCTGCCACTGTGTCTGCTTCGATAGAGGACAAGGCCACCGCCTCGGGGTAGTGAGTGGCAAAATCCACCACCACCAGGATGTATTTCTTCCCTGACCGGGTCATCTTGCTGAGGGGTCCCACTATGTCCATGGCCACCTTCTGGAAAGGCTCTTCTATGATGGGTAAAGGCCTCAAAGCCACTTTCCCCTTGTCCCGGGCCTTCCCCACCCTCTGGCAGGGGTCACAGGATTGGCAGTACTGTCGGACATGGGTAAAGACCCCAGGCCAGTAAAAGTTCTGTAGCAGCCTCTGCCTGGTGCGTCGGATTCCCTGGTGCCCTGCGAGAGGGATGTCATGGGCCAGGTACAGCAGCTTGTGACGAAACTTCTGGGGAACCACCAGCTGCCTCCTGATCCCCCATGACTCTACTTCCCCTGGGGGAGCCCATTCTCGGTACAGGAACCCTTTCTCCCACAGGAACCTCTCCTTGCAACCTCTCCTCATGGTCTGTACCGCACTAAGGTCAGCCCGGTCCCTGTGCTTCCGCAAGGAGGGATCTTTCTGCAACTTGGCCTGGAACTCAGCAGCTGGGACAGGGATGGGGACCGGCTCTCTCTTGCTGGCTGGGTCTGAGGCCGCAGCCTCTCTGAACCGTGCCCCTGGGCGTTCCCCGCTCCCTGGGTTAGGGTCCTGCACCTCGGGTCGAGTACCTTCCCCATTGTCGGGGTGCAGTGCCCTTTGCCGACTCCGACTACGAGTCACGACCAGGGCACTCTGGGTGTTACTAGGCCAGTCCTCGAGGTCCCCTCCCATTAACATGTCAGTGGGCAAATATCGGTGTACCCCCACATCCTTGGGGCCCTCCTTGGCCCCCCATTTCAGGTGTACCCTTGCCACGGGCACCTTGAATGGGGTCCTGCCCACGCCCATCAGGGTCAGGTAGGTGTCGGGCACCATCCGATCTGAGGCCACCACCTCGGGCCGGGCCAGCGTCACCTCTGCGCCCGTGTCCCAGTACCCAGTGACCTTCCTCCCATCTACCTCCAGGGAAACAATGCACTCCTTCCGGAGGGGCAGCCCCGCGCCCACCCGGTAAACCAAAAACCCGGAGCCTGGAGCATCCACAGGTGGTATGTTGCCAGCCCCCCTTTCCTGGGAATGTAGCCCCTCCTCCAATTGGGTTTTTACCCAGTCCACCCTCTGCGGGTTGGGTCTGCTTGGTCTGTCCCTGAGCTTGGGGCACTGGGCCTGTATGTGACCTCGTTGGCCACAGCGATAGCAGCCCATGTCTCGTGGGTCCCCTTGAGTGGGTCGGAGGAACCTGCCGCTGGATGTTCCCCTTTTGGGGGGGTTCTCCATAGGACCCCGCTGGGAGGTCCCATGGTGACTCTCTCTCTGCATTGAGGCAGGCTTGCTCCTTCAAGACTCCTCCCTGCCATCCCCTGCCCGACTGTCCACAAATTGGTCAGCCAGCTGGCCTGTGTGCTGTGGGTTCTCCGGCTTCTGGTCCATCAACCACAGCCTCAGGTCGGACGGGCACTGCTCGTACAGGTGCTCCAGTATGAATAGGTCAAGCAGGTCCTCTTTAGTTTGGGCCCCAGCTGTCCACTTGCGGGCATACCCCTGCGCCCGGTTGACCAGTTGTAGGTATGTGACCTCATGGGTTTTACGCTGGCTCCAGAACTTTTTCCGGTACATCTCAGGAGTCAGCCCAAACTCGCGGAGCAGGGCCTGTTTGAACAGTTCATAGTCCCCTGCCTCCGCCCCTTTCAGTCGGCTGTACACCTCCACGGCTGTGGAGTCCAGTAAGGGGGTGAGAAATGAGATCCTGTCTGCAGGGTCAACCCTGTGCAGCTCGCAGGCATTCTCAAAGGCCGTCAGGAAGGTATCTATGTCCTCCCCCTCCTTACGCCGGGGCAGCAAGTGCTTATCAAAGCTCTTTGTAGGCTTCGGTCCCCCCTCACTCACCGCAGCCGGGGCCTCACTTCTCCTCAGCTGGGCCAGGTCCAGCTCATGTTTACGCTGTTTCTCCTTCTCCTCCCGCTCATGTTTACGCTGGTTCTCCTTCTCCTCCCGCTCATGTTTACGTTGGTTCTTCTCCTCCCACTCACGCTGGCGCTGGTTCTCCTCATGTTTATGCTGTTTCGCCTTCTCCTCCAGCTTTTGCCTCTTTAACTCGAGCTTCTCCCTTTCATATTCCAGCCGCATCTGCTCCACGGATGCCGAGCGTTGCCGGGAGGATCCCCTGCTGGAGGGTGGGCTTCGCCGGGAGGATCCCCTGCTGGCCGGGGGTGTCACGGTGCCATCGGTATACACTGGGCTCCTCCCCGCCCTTCCCCTAGGCACAGGAAGGGGGGGTCTCGGGAAGCCCTCGTCCGCCGGCTGACCACTCCCCGCGGGGACAGACCCTGGTGCCTGCGCTGCATCTGCCCGGCTGCTTCCCTCAGAGACAGGGCTCCATTCATTCATGCGGTCTCCCTGCTCCAGCTGGGCAATCAGCTGGTCCTTGCTGAGCCTCCCTGGGTGCAGCCCCCTCTGCTTGCACAGCTCCACCAGGTCACACTTGCACTGCTTGGCATACATCTTCCTGCTGGCCACTCACAGGCCGGGGTGCTCGCCGCTCCCCACGGTTTCCAGGGGGACCCCTAGTGCACCAGCCGTTCTTGAGGTCACCACCTCTCTGCCAGGGTCGAGCTGCAGACTCCTTCGCCCCTGGGACTGCTCGCTGCAATCCCCCGGGGGACCCTGTTACTGCAAAGTCCTTCTCACTGGGCACACATTCCCAGGGGTTAACCACCCCTTCGTTTTACTGCTCCCCAGTCACTTACTGCAGGAAGCGCCGTCCACGGGGTGCAGTATATCCCACCGCTACCACCAGTTGTCATGGAGTGTGGGGGAGTCCGGCCCTGCACCCCTCTTCCTGGGACCCACAGTGACTCTCGGCCAGCCAGTAAAACAGAAGGTTTATTGGACAACAGGAACACAGGTTACAGCAGGGCTTGCACGCACAGTCACGACCCCTCCATCGAGTCCTTCTGGGCTTCAGGGTGCTTGGATCCTAGCTAGGATACCCTGAATTCCGCCCACACAGCCCCAAGCCCAAACTCAAACTGCTTCCCTCCTGCCACCCCCTTCCTTTGTCCCCTTCCTGTGCAAAGGTGTTGACCTTTCCCCTCCCTTACCTAGCTCAGGTTACAGGCCCTGGCATCATCCATCCCCTAAAGTCCTCCCCTGCTCTCCCACTCCCCACACAGACAGTCCCTACTGCATCACAGCATGCACGCTGGCTCTAGTGCTGGTTCTGCCGCCCCTGCTAGTTCAAGCTGTGCCCAGAACTCTCCCCTGGGCCTGGGCGCAGAGCCCCTGCAGCTCCCCACAGCAGTGCTGGCGAGTCCCAGGACAGCAGAGGCTGTGGGCCTGGGCCTGCCCCACACTGGGCCTGGCACTCAGGGTTGCAGGGCAGCGTGTGACCAGGCAGGACGAATGATCACAGCAAGATGGAGAGGAAGTGATGCTGAGCTGTTTCCTTATCTGCAGCATCAGGGCTTTGCTGTCATTACCAGAGCAATTATCATCTCATTGAGAGTCTTCAGCTGCCCTGATCTGCCTCTCCCATGGATTTGCTCTGCAGGCTGGAGCTGGCGGAAGGGAAGGCAGTGTAATAAAAAGGAAAAGGGATCTCTGGCTTCTGCTGTGGAATCTCCACCAGACAGAGCAGCCTGGGGCCAGGTGGGGAATTCGGAGAAGGACATTGCAGCCTGTGTGTGCATCTCTGACAGGGGTGGGTTGGCCCGGGGCACTAGGGAGGTAACCAAAACCCCCAACCCCTTACCCTCTGCTTAGCAGGATGGTTGACCCCCCAGCACCCTGTATCCGCAGGACAAGTTGGGGGCGGGGGTTGGGATTGGGAGAAATTGCTTAAGGGGGACTTGCTCCTGCTTTGCACCAGGGAGGTGCCAGGGCTTCAGCATCTGCCTCTCCTTTCTCTGGCCTCCATTCCAGCAGCACTAGGCCTGCTCCCTCAGCAAGCAGAGAGCAGGACCATGGCCTGGTGTTTAGGACAGCCTGGAGCCGGCAGCACTGTGGGCTGGCTGGGGGACAGAGGGCTTGTGGCCACTAGCAGCTCCTCCCGCCCTGTGCAGCACAAACTGGCCCTGGCGTGGGAAAAGGCTGAGCCCAGCCACGGCACTCAGCCTCCAGCTGCAGCAGGAGGCATGGGGCACATGGACCTCATCAAGGTTTTCTCTGCAAACAGTAGCATAGCTGCCCTGGGAGCTGGGGTTGGGGCCCCAGCAGCGGGAGCTGGAAAAGACCCCTCCCTCACACCAGCTCCAACCCCCAGGGGAGTGGCAGGATGGGTCCCTGCAGGCCAGGCTTCAGCAGCTCACCTGGCATCGGCAGAATAATGCCAACAACATTATAATGCGAATAGATCCATCAATGGCAGAGCTCGTCTGATACTACATACTGGTCCGGGCACCCAGCACAGACAGGGCTGTGCAGAACTAGAGAGGGCTCAGAGGAGCAACGAGAAACATCGCCTGGGAAAACTCTCGTGTGAAGAGATTGAAACGACTAGGACTGTTAGAGGAGATGAACAAGAGAGGTTGTGATTAAGTCTATAAAATAATGACTGGCCTAGATAAGAGAGATTGGGAGCATCTGTTCTCCCTGGCTCCTAGCACCAGGACAAGGGAAAGTTCAATTACATTAAAAGTTAGGAAATGCAAAACATGACAGGAAATTAGACTGTGGAACTTACTGCTACTTGATGTTGTTGAGGCCTAGCACTTGGCAAGGTTAAAGAGGGAGTGATCATTTGTAGGCTAACGAGAATAGACCAAGTTATAATAATTGCTAACACAGGGTCAAGCAGCCTGCAGTAACAAAAAGTGTGATCACCCATCTCAGGGCAAACTTTTAAGAACCAGAACAAACTGGTGGTGAGTTCTATGGTTGCTGGAAGCTAAGCAATCAAGTGTGAACTCCTCAGGCACTGTAACAGCCTCGCCATGGCATCACTGACAGGACCCTAGGGTGTTCTGACATGCCTCACCATCTCAGTGAGCCTGCGTTTATGACAGATGGCCCCTTACACCAAGGATCACAGCAACATTCAGGTCACTCCCCATCCCAACAGGCCCATCACCTACCCCAGATCAATTGCACCTTAGATCTCACACTAAAGACAACACTTCTAGCCACTCCTATAATAAACTATGCACAGATTTATTAATAGGAAAAGGAAATGAGGTATTTATATTGTTAAAGCAGGTAAATATAGATACACAAATGAGTTACAATTTTATGTTTCAAAGGGTAATAGAAGCTTCTATAATTAGTAAGTTCTATATGCTCTTTAGGACTAACAAGCTAAGCAGCTGGAGATCCCTTGCTTATGCCTGGAAAACCTTGCCCACCAGAGTCCAAGTGGAACAGAGCTACAGTTCCTTCTTGTTAGGTGTTGGTATTCCCTCCTCCCCCACCCCGTACTCTGAGCTGAAAACTCAGCTGATGAGAGGAATCTATTTGCAAGACTCATCTTCATGGGAGAGAGCAGAGCAAAGCAACAGAGTCTGTTTTCCTCTTTAATGTTTCACAATAGTCCATCTGGTGTCGATGGACCTTCTCTGGTGGCCAGGATGTAACACCTTCAGTCGCAGATCGCCACTTCACACTAGCTAGTGTCTCTCTCCTGGTGGGCGATTTACATGGTCACAGAAACTCACAGTACCAATGCTCAAATAGCCCTTTACAATATGGGCTACAGATGCTGTAAGTGAGATGAATGGTGGCAGCCATTCACAAACATTCATTAAATCTAAACACCTTCTTACAACTCTAATCCCTATTCCAACAGTACTAACGCACATGTGAGCCAGACTGGTTCCACCTCTTTATTCTTCAGTTGAGACAAAGGGAGCATGGCATGAGCTGGCACCTGGTCTGGCAACACCACACAGAGCATATTAGAAGGAATTAAAAACTTATGCTTTGGGACTTAAACTGGTCTCTAACTCCTAGGTATTAGGACAAGATCTTCATGGGGGATACTATCCCCCACCTGTCTGCTGCAGGTTCTCACACCTTCCTCTGCACCAGCTTCCTTAGAGGTTTTTAAGGTCAGGCTTGACAAAGCCCTGCCTGGGATGATATAGTTGGGGCTGGTCCTGCTTTGAGCAGGGGGTTGGACTAGATACCTCCTGAGGTCCCTTCCAATCCTGGTGTTCTATGGTGTTGGCCACGCTCAGAGATAGGATCCTGGGCAAGGTGAACTATGGGTCTGATGCAATCTCGCAATTACTAGACTTCAGAGTCAGAGATTCCAAGGCCAGAAAGGCCCACTGTGGTCATCTAGTCTGACCTCCTGTACAGCACAGGCCGGAGAACTGCCCCACAATAACTCCTGCTCTTTTAAACAAAATCTACTCTTGATTTAAGAATGGCCACTGATGGAGAATCCACCACAAGCCTCCTAGATGATGTTCCATTTATTCACCCACCTATTAAAAAAAAATCTCTTCCCCTGTGGGCACTTTCTGCTGTGGGACCTCTTGAGGGACACCTGGATAACTCCTTTAGTTTTGCTGCAAAGCAGGTTTTCACAGCTCTGTTTGAAGTGGACACAGTGTCCAGTTGTCATAAACAGATAGCTAAGGGTTAACGTCTCTTTCACCTGGAAAGAAGTAATGTGAAACACCTGACCAGAGGACCAATCAGGAAACAAGACTTTTTCAAATCTGGGTGGAAGGTTTTTTGTGTGTGAGTCCTTTGTTCTTGGGTCTTCTGCCTGTACTCTCTCGGCTATGAGGAGTGAATTTTTCTATTTCCTGCTTTCTAATCTTCTGTTTCCAAGTTGTGAGTACAAAGATGGTTTGTTGTTTTGTATTTACATGTCTATAGTTGCTGGAGTGCTTTAAATTGTATTCTTTTGGAATAAGGCTGTTTATTCATATTTGTTTTAAGCAATTGACCCTGTATTTGTCACCTTAATACAGAGAGACCATTTGTATGTATTTTTCTTTCTTTTTTATATAAAGCTTTCTTTTAAGACCTGTTGGAGTTTTTCTTTAGTGAGGAACTCCAGGGAATTGAGTCTGCAGCTCACCAGGGAATTGGTGGGAGGAAGAAGTCAGAGGGAAATCTGTGTGTGTTAGATTTACTAGCCTGACTTTGCATTCCCTCTGGGTGAAGAGGGAAGTGCTTTTGTTTCCAGGACTGGAATTAGAGAGGGTGGACTCCCTCTGCTTAGATTCACGGAGGTTGCTTCTGTGTCTCTCTCCAGGCGCACCTGGAGGGGGGGGGAAGGGAAAAGGTTTATTTCTCTTTGCTGTGAGACTCAAGGGATTTGGGTCTTGGGGTCCCCAGGGAAGGTTTTTGGGGGGACCAGAGTGCCCCAAAACACTCTAATTTTTTGGGTGGTGGCAGCAGTACCAGGTCCAAGCTGGTAACTAAGCTTGGAGGTTTTCATGCTAACCCCCATATTTTGGACGCTAAGGTCCAAATCTGGGACTAAGTTATGACACCAGTAACAGTCTCACTATTGCTGTATACAGCGGTGATACCATTCGAGATTCCTCTGCTTAACGGTGCAAGGCTCACAGTCACCCTCGTAGGGCTTGTTGACCCAGGGAAATCTACCAACCAAGTCACCCCAGTAGAGCTATGCCAGTCACCTCCCCGAGCAGACAAGCCCTGACTGAAAGCATTATACTGGGAGCTCCTGTCCACCTGGTTTTCTACTCTGACCTCTGTGTCCTTTCCATGTCCTCACATTCTCCTATGCAGTCCTCCATCTTATAAGGGTCTTTGTTTCTAGACCCCTGACCTTGCATTTGGCTCCATTAAGATGCATGCTGCTCAAATGAGCCCCTTTACCAAGGGACTGCTCTGTAGACCTGCCCTGCCCCCATCATTTGCCACGCCAAAAGCTGCAGTTTTATCAGCAATGGTTGTATCCTTTCCTCCAGCCCACTGATAAAGACATGACCTAGCCCTGGGCCGAGAACAGCGCCCTGTGGCCCCTCACCAGATCCGCACCCTGGAGGATGGCTCCCCAGTGGCATTTACTTTTTGAGGCCTGAAGAAGAGCTCTGTGGAGCTCACCAACTTGTCTCTCACCAACAGAAATTGGGGCAATAAAAGATCTCACCTCCCCCACCTCGTCTCTCTTTGCGATCAATCAGTTAAATAGTTTTTAATCCATTTTACACAGGCTACGCTGATGTTGTAGAGTGCTGGTTATTTAAATCCCACTGTCACGCAGGCTGCTATAGAGCGTTTTACTCAGTCCAAAGGATTATCCCTTTTGGGCCTGTCATAAGCAGATAAGCAAGAGTTAACAGAACAGAAGTACTTCTTGTTAACCCTTTACAGGCAAAAGAGACATGTTCAGTGAGCCTGGCTGTCACCTGACCAGAGCACCAATCAGGGGACAGGATACTTTCAAATCTTGAGGGAGGGAAGTTTTTGTGGGGGCTGTTAGTTTTTGGTTATTGTTCTCTCTGGGTTCTGAGAGTGACCAGACATGCAACCAGGTTTCTCTCCAATCTCCCTGATACAGTCTCTTATATGTTCAGAATAGTGAGTACTAGGTAGATAAGGTGAGTTAGGCTTATGTTTGTTTTCTTTATTTGCAAATGTGTATTTGGCCGGAAGGATTTTAATTTGTACTTGTATACTTAGGCTGGGAGGGTATTCCCAGTGTCTATAGCTGAAAGACCCTGTAACATATTCCATCTTAAATTTACAAAGATAATTTTTACTGCTTTTTTCTTTCTTTAATTAAAAGCTTTTCTTGTTTAAGAACCTGATTGTTTTTTTTTAATTCTGGTGTCAGATCCCAGGGGACTGAGTCTGGATCCACCAGGGAATTGGTGGGGAGAAAGGAGGGAAGGGGGAGAGAAAGGTTAATTTCTCTCTGTGTTAGGATTACTTTCTCTCTCAGGGACAGTCTGGGAGGGGGAGAGAGAAGGAGAGGGGAAGGTGGATTTTCCTCTCTGTTTTAAGATTCAAGGAGTTTGAATCACAGTGATCTTCCAGGGTAACCCAGGGAGGGGAAGCCTGGGAGAGGCAATGGTGAGGGAAAGGGTTTACTTTCCTTGTGTTAAGATCCAGAGGGACTGGGTCTTGGGGGTCCCCGGGCAAGGTTTTGGGGGGACCAGAGTGTACCAGGCACTGGAATTCCTGGTTGGTGGCAGCGCTACAAGTACTAAGCTGGTAATCCAGCTTAGAGGAATTCATGCTGGTACCCCATCTTTTGGGCACTAAGGTTCACAATGGGGAATTATACCATGACAGGGCCAGAGTGGTGAGCCAGCATTCATGGCCTTGTGGACTGTTTGCCGCAGAAGTGGAAATGAGCAATGTAGCCAGGTAGTTCTTTGGGTCAGTGCTGTTCACGGACACAGCATGTACACAGCCCTGTTCCCACAACAGGGCAGACAGCTCCCTTGCTCAGAAAGCCAAGCCTGCATTCCCATGTCCCCAGGAGCTCTAACTCTGCATCCTCCTGGGGCCCTGCTCACTACTTCTCCTGCTATCTGCTGGCTTTCTCCCTTTCCCACCCTGAGACACACAGCTGCTCCCAGCCCATGGTTGGAGTCACCCCAAGGATATCCTCTGCCCACCTTGCCATGTGGCTCAATGCCTTGGGCCGGGCAGCAGCTTCCTGTTGCTTCAGCTACCCCCTACACAAAGACCGGAAGAAGAGCTCTGGGTAGCTCAAAAGCAGGAATTGGTCCAGTAAGAGATCTTACCTCCCCCACTTTGTCACAGGACACAAAGGGTCATTTAATCGCTCCTTCCAGTCAGCTCCAATGAAAGGTGGTTGGTTACTGTCCCTGAGTGTCCTAATCTCTGATTGTTCCACAGATCAAAGACATGGCTGGGGGAAGCCATTAAACACTTTCCTGTCTATCTCAGTGTTATCGTTAGCAACCACACTTATGAGCTCATTTTAAAAATGTCAAATTTATTTGACAAGACATATTTCCCATAAAACTATGTTGATTGGCATTAATTATGCTACCAACCTTTAATTCTTTGCTGATTGTGTCCCTTTACTAGCTACTGTTTAACATTCTCTTTCGTAGCTGATAGAATAGAACACACGCAATTATCACACGAAGATATGAATACGTCTTTCTGCTTCTTTCCAAATACAGAACAGAAACATATACACTGAAAACATTTGGTTTTTCTGCATCATGATTGACAATCTTACCGTCCTTATCTAGACTCAGATGCAAACCATTGCTAGGATTTGGTTTGTTCCTGATATATTTAAAAGAATTCATTCTTACTATCAAGTATCAGAAGGGTAGCCGCGTTGGTCTGGATCTGTTAAAGCAGCAAAGAGTCCAAGGAAAGCTCATGCTCCAATACATCTGTGTGACAAAGTTCCTCCTCTACCTTGGTGGGTCCTGTGCTTATTGGCAGATTTGCTCACCTCAGTGATCTTCCCCACCATCTGGGTCAATTCCTCCTGTGTCTGATCAGGAGTTGGGAGGTTTAGGGGGAACCCAGGCCCACCCTCTACTCTGGGTTCTAGCCCAGGGCCCTGTGGATTGCAGCTGTCTATAGTGCCTCTTGTAACAGCTGCATGACAGTTACAACTCCCTGGGCTACTTCCCCATGGCCTCCTCCAAACACCTTCTTTATCCTCACCATAGGACCTTCCTCCTGGTGTCTGATCACGTTTGTACTCCATAGTCCTCCAGCAGCACAGCCTCTCACTCTCAGCTCCTTGTGCCTCTTGCTCCCAGCTCCTCTCACACACACTTCCTCTCCTCTAGGTCCCAGTCCCGGTCCCTGTGCCTGACTGGAGTGAGCTCCTTTTTAAACCCAGGTGCCCTGATTAGCCTGCCGTCATTGGCTGCAGGTGCTCTAATCAGCCTGTCTGCCTTAATTGGTTCTAGCAGGTTCCTGACTACTCTAGTGCAGCCCCTGCTCTGGTCACTCAGGGAACAGAAAACTACTCACCCAGTGACCAGTATATTTGTCCTCTACCAGACTCCTGCACCCCACTGGCCTGGGTCTGTCACAATCTGTTAGTCTATAAGGTGCCACAGGGCTGTTTGCTGTTCTTATTATCCTTAATCCTTCACTGATACAAACAATTGAAAAAGGAAGCTAAAAATGTTTCCTAGGTGCTAATTTGTATTGGTACTCATTGCTATCAGCTTTTCTGTTTGCTAAATATCTATTTTTAATTGCTTCTTCCATTACCCCTCATTACCCTTATGGTTGCAGAATTGTGTTTTTTGAAAGACTGATAAAGTATTCCTAAAGAACTCCAGATTTTCTGTTTCACGTTTAAATATTTCCTTCCCCTCAGTTTTGCTTATGATTGTTTTCAGCTTTGGCAAATGGGCCCTTTTAAAAGCACCAGGTTGTACATATTGCTGTTCAGGACTACAAGGTTAGTGAGGTCGTATCTTTTATTGGGCCAACTTCTGTTGGTGAGAGAGACGAGCTTTTCACACTTACAGAGAGCTCTTCAGGTCTGAGAAACGTACTCAGGCCATGGCTACACTCACACTTTACAGCGCTGCAACTTTCGCGCTCAGGGGTGTGAAAAAACACCCCCCGGGCGCTGCAAGATACAGCGCTGTAAAGCGTCAGTGTAATCAGGATGGCAGCGCTGGGAGCACGGCTCCCAGCGCTGCACGCTACACCCGTAAGGGATGTGGTTTACATGCAGCGCTGGGAGAGCTCTCTCCCAGCGCTGCCGCTCCGACTACACTCACACTTCAAAGCGCTGCCGTGGCAGCGCTCCCACAGCGCTGCCGGGGCAGCGCTTTGAAATTCCAAATGTAGCCATACCCTCAGTGTCACAGCTATCTATAAGGTGGAACAGATTGTTTAGCACAAGTCGTTAACACATCTATCCCTACAGACCAGGACCCACCAACCCTCCCAGAACAAAAAGAACAGGAGTACTTGTGACACCTTAGAGACTAACAAATGTATTTCAGCATGAGCTTTCGTGGGCTACAGCTCACTTCTTCGGACGCATAGAATGGAACACACAGACAGGAGATATTTATACATACAGAGAACATGATAAGGTGGAAGTATGCATACCAACTAGAAGAGTCTAATCACTTGAGATGAGCTATCATTAGCAGGAGAAAAAAAACCTTTTGAAGTGATAATTAAGATGACCCATAGAAGGTGTGAGGAGAACTTAACCTAGGGACATAGATTCAATTAGTGTAATGACCCATCCATTCCCAGATTTGTGTCCATTTATCTTTTGCCTAGAGACTGCCATCACCTACAGCCCCCAACTAAAACCTCTCCAGCATATCATCAAAGATCTACAACCTATCCTTAAAGATGATCCCTCACTCTCACAGATCTTGGGAGACAGGCCAGTCCTGGCTTATAGACAGCCTCCCAACTGTCTTTTCATGTTCTCTGTATGCATAAATATCTCCTGTCTGTGTATTCCATTCTGTGCATCCGAAGAAGTGAGCTGTAACTCACGAAAGCTCATGCTGAAATAAATTTGTTAGTCTCTAAGGTGCCACAAGTACTCCTGTTCTTTTTGCGGATACAGACTAACACGGCTACTACTCTGAAACCTCCCAGAACAGCAGATCCAAAACACACAGACAGGATCCTACATGTGGTGTACCGCATCCAGTGCGCTAAATGCCCCAATAACTACTATGTGGGTGAAACTAGAAAATCACTGCACTCTCAGATGAACTCTAGGGTGACCGAATGTCATGATTTTATAGGGCCAGTCCTGATTTTTGAGTCTTTTTCTTATATAGGCTCCTATTACCCCCCACTCCCATCCCAATTTTTCACATTTGCTGTCTGGTCATCCTAATGAACTGGTGCCTGACTGGCCTGCAGGGCAGCAGGTTCTCATCCTACGCAACAAGAGTCTTGGGGGGGAGCAGATCAGCGTCCCCCTGCGTGATGGTCGTGGCGGCTGGGAGACGACAGGGGCTGGCCTACCCTGCCACTAATGCAGGATCTGAGCCCCAGCTGCCACTCGGCTCAGGCTCAGGGCTGTTAGCTGCACACAGTGTAATAAAGGGCCCATACAGGCCTGATGGCACAGCCCGAGCACAGCCTCATTTCCCATCTGCACCTTAAGCCTCCCAGCCAGCTCGGTGCAAGGGCTGCCTGCTAACAAATGAGGCCCCCTCATTGCAGCCTGGTCCAGAGCCTGTGGCTGCCCTGGCCAGATCCCCCCCCCGCAGCATCCCTCAGAGCTCCCTGCTGGGGAGACAGCCCTGCGCTGGCTCAGTGGCCCTGCAGTCGGCTCCTTTCCGCTGGCCTCACCCTGTGCCCAGCCCCTGCACCAAGGACATATAAACCAGGCAATAGGAGGACAAAGCAGCAGAGTGGGGCTGGGAGGGAAGGGGGTTCTCCCTCAAGGAGCCAAGGACCTGCCCTCAGGCAGGAGCCTAGTGATTTATTCCCCACCACCACCACCCCAGCGGCCAAGCTGGGCGCCATGCTGGGAGTAGCCTCCTTCTCCTAGCTAGCAGCGTGGGCCAGACCCTGGAGCAGCACTGGGGAAGACAGCCCACCAGTGCAAAGGCAGGTGTCCTAGGGCTTGATCCCACACAAAGCCCCCCCAGTGTTCCCCCAGGACAGGGCAGGCCCCACAAAGCCCTCAGTGTTCCCCCAAGGGCAGGGCCCCCCCAAAGCCCCCCGGTGTTCACCCCAGGGCAGGCCCCACAAAGCCCCCAGTGTTCCCCCAAGGGCAGGGCCCCCCAAAGTGCACAGTGTCGCCGAAAGGGCAGGGCCCCCCCAAGGCCCCCCGGTGTTCACCCCAGGGCAGGGCCCCACAAAGCCCCCAGTGTTCCCCCAAGGGCAGGGCCCCCCAAAGTGCACAGTGTCGCCGCAAGGGCAGGGCCCCCCCAAAGCCCCCCGGTGTTCACCCCAGGGCAGGGCCCCACAAAGCCCCCAGTGTTCCCCCCAGGGCAGTGCCCCCTAAAGCCCCCCGGTGTTCCCCCCCCAGGGCAGGGCAGGGCCCCATAAAGCCCCCTTGTGTTCCCCCCCAGGGCAGGGCAGGGCCCCATAAAGCCCCCTGGTGTCCCCCCCCCCAGGGCAGGGCAGGGCCCCATAAAGCCCCCTGGTGTCCCCCCCCCCCAGGGCAGGGCAGGGCCCCATAAAGCCCCCTGGTGTTCCCCCCCAGGGCAGGGCAGGGCCCTACAAAGCCTCTCGTACTCCCCCTAGGGCAGGGCTCGCTGAAGGCTGGGGGGCCCAGGACAGCACCGTGGCAAGGCTTTGGGATGCCATCCTCACAAGCACAGTGGGGGCCACAGGGGCTGGAACTAGGGGTACTGGGGCTCATATCCAGGGTCCATAGTTAGGTTCAAAGGCTCTCAGCCCCACACTATACACATTATTCCAGCCCCCCTGGAGCCGTCTTAGGGGGCAGCTGGCTCCCAGCGGCAGGGCAGTGTAGGGGAAGGGGTGCTCTGACTTGGTCCTCATGCTCCTTCACAGCCCTCACCACCCCTGCATGTTAAGGGGATTCCCAACTCCCCTCCCCTAGGCGTCAGTGCGCTTCTGGGGCAAGGGGGGGCAGGGCTGGCACCTGGCAATGGGGGCCGGGCGAGGCTCACACAAAGGTATTCTGGAGAACGAGGTCTTCAGCTAGAAGCTGGAGCCCGGACAACGGGTCTGAGGGATCGAGAGAGGACAGCCTACCCTGGGGTAGCGGATGCTCGCTGGGGCTGGATGGGGATGGAGGATGAAGGGAGGACACAGTCTGCCCTGGGGGTAGCGGGGGCTCACTGGGGTGGATGGGGATGGAGGGATGGAGGATCAAGGGAGGACATGGTCTGCCCTGGGGGTAGCGGGGGCTCACTGGGGCTGGATGGGGATGGAGGGATGGAGGATCAAGGGAGGACATGGTCTGCCCTGGGGGTAGCGGGGGCTCACTGGGGCTGGCCCCTCATCCTCTCATCAGTGATTTTGAAGTTCTTTGTCCAAGGCCACAGATAGCAATGAAAACAAAACCCATCTTCTGAGCCTTTGCTCTGCTCACTAGACCCCACTGCCTTCCCAGAGCCAAGCATGGAACCCAGGAGTCCTGGCCCCCAGCCTCCCTCACACTCTACCCACAAGACCCCTCCCTCTCATGCACATGGGGCTGCACAGTTCCCCAGTAGCCCCCTTGCCCCCAGAGCCTGCTCCTGCTCTCAGCCCACGACCGCACCCACAGAACACAAGGCTCCCTGTGGGTCGCTCACACGCACAGAGAGGCCCCGGGCCTGGGGCTGTCGCTCAGCCCCTCCGCCCCGGGAGGAAGGACAGGGCTGCAGGACGCCGTCTGTTCACCCCAGCTGCCCAGGCTGCTTGCAGCTCCCCTGCCCAGCCACGTGCTCTCAGGGCACCTTGGGGCGCAGCAGCTAGTTCCCCTGGCTGAAGAGAGCAGCTGGCAGGGCAGGGCAGGGAGCCCCCTTTCCCCCAGTACATCCCCTCAGCCTCTTTCCCTGCCAGGCCAAGAAGCCCGACCCTGGGGGCCTCATGGGGATGTTGCTCAGCACCCCGCCCCTGCCCCTAACAAGGGAGCAGGACAGGCCACGAGGACGAGGCTTAGTTCGCAAAGGAGATGAGCCTAGAGCTGTGGGGGAGACTGCAGGATCATGGGGCTCAGAACGGGCTCTCTCTCTTCAGTCAGTACTGTCCCCCCAATACCCCACAGTTGGGGGGTCCCAGTCAGGGTTCTCCCCCCTCGGTCAGTGCTTCCCTCTAATACCCCACAGCTGGGGGGGTCCTAGTCAGGGGTTCTCTCCCCTCAGTCAGTGCTGCCCCCCAATACCCCACAGCTGGAGAGTCCCAGTCAGGAGTTCTCTCCCCTCAGTCAGTGCTGCCCCCCAATACCCCACAGCTGGGGGGGGTCCTAGTCAGGGGTTCTCTCCCCTCAGTCAGTGCTGCCCCCCAATACCCCACAGCTGGAGAGTCCCAGTCAGGAGTTCTCTCCCCTCAGTCAGTGCTGCCCCCCAATACCGCACAGCTGGGGGGTCCTAGTCAGGGGTTCTCTCCCCTCAGTCAGTGCTGCCCCCCAATACCCCAGAGCTGGAGAGTCCCAGTCAGGGGTTCTCTCCCCTCAGTCAGTGCTGCCCCCCAATACCCCAGAGCTGGAGAGTCCCAGTCAGGGGTTCTCTCCCTTCAGTCACTCCTGCCCCCCCAATACCCCACAGCTGGGGGGTCCAAGTCAGGGGTTCCCTCCCCTCAGTCAGTGCTTCCCCCCAATACCCCACAGTTGGGGGTCCCAGTCAGGAGTTCTCTCCCCTCAGTCAGTGCTGCCCCCCAATACACCAGAGCTGGAGGGTCCCAGTCAGGGGTTCCCTCCCCTCAGTCAGTGCTGCCCCCCCAATACCCCACAGTTGGGGGGTCCCAGTCAGGAGTTCTCTCCCCTCAGTCAGTGCTGCCCCTCCAATATCCCAGAGCTGGAGGGTCCCAGTCAGGGGTTCCCTCCCCTCAGTCAGTGCTGCCCCCCCGATACCCCAGAGCTGGAGGGTCCCAGTCAGGGGTTCTCTCCCCTCAGTCAGTGCTGCCCCCCAATACACCAGAGCTGGAGGGTCCCAGTCAGGGGTTCCCTCCCCTCAGTCAGTGCTGCCCCCCCAATACCCCACAGTTGGGGGGTCCCAGTCAGGAGTTCTCTCCCCTCAGTCAGTGCTGCCCCTCCAATATCCCAGAGCTGGAGGGTCCCAGTCAGGGGTTCCCTCCCCTCAGTCAGTGCTTCCCCCCCGATACCCCAGAGCTGGAGGGTCCCAGTCAGGGGTTCCCTCCCCTCTGTCAGTGCTGCCCCCCAATACCCCACAGTTGGGGGTCTCGGTTAGGAGTTCTCTCCCCTCAGTCAGTGCTGCCCCCCAATACCCCAGAGCTGGAGGGTCCCAGTCAGGGGTTCCCTCCCCTCCATCAGTGCTTCCCCCCAATACCCCACAGTTGGGGGTCCCAGTCAGGAGTTCTCTCCCCTCAGTCAGTGCTGCCCCCCAATACCCCACAGCTGGAGAGTCCCAGTCAGGGGTTCCCTCCCCTCAGTCAGTGCTGCCCCCCAATACCCCACAGCTGGAGAGTCCCAGTCAGGGGTTCCCTCCCCTCAGTCAGTGCTGCCCCCCCAATACCCCACAGTTGGGGGGTCCCAGTCAGGGGTTCTCTCCCCTCAGTCAGTGCTGCCTCCCAATACCCCAGAGCTGGAGGGCCCCAGTCAGGGGGTCCCTCCCCTCAGTCAGTGCTGCCCCCCCAATATCCCAGAGCTGGAGGGTCCCAGTCAGGGGTTCCCTCCCCTCAGTCAGTGCTGCCTCCCAATACCCCAGAGCTGGAGGGTCCCAGTCAGGGGTTCCCTCCCCTCAGTCAGTGCTGCCCCCCAGCCCCAGTGCAGTGATGGGAGCAGGGGGGGGTTCAGTCATGGGGGCACACTCCCCTCGGTCACTGCTGTCCCTTCCCACCCCAACCCCTTGTGAGGGGCAGCCTCTATGGCCTGCCTAGTGCTAACGGCCCAAAGCCTGGGGCTCCCCACACAGCACCCCACAGCCCCCCAAACGCTCAGCCAGGGAGCTTATCCCAAAGTCCTGCCTCTCTCCAGGCCACCCACTCCTCATCCCAGCCTCAGTTTCCCTCACCCCTATCCTCAGGCCTCCCAGCCAGATTCACCAGCCATGCAGCCCCCACACTCCCCCAGCAGGACCGCTCACCACAAGTGAGGGGGGGGGCAGGGCAAACCCAGACTTTAAAGGCCCCAAACTCCTCCCCTTACCCAGCATGCTTTGCCATGCCTCCCCTTCCCCCACTCTGTTGCCACCAGCCCCACATGTGCCAGCCCTGCGCCCCAGACCACGGGCATTGGGGAAGGGGAGCTCCAGCTGCTTCCCCCGCCCCCCAGGAGTCCCAGCTGGGCAGCCAGGGACAGGGCCAGCTCCCTCCCTGGGCAGCTCAGGGGCAGGGGCTTGGGACAATCCACTTACAGGGGAGAGGCTCAGATGGCACCGAGCTGCCAGGGCTGATCCTAGGGCAAGGCCCAAGCCAGCTGTCTTGGGTGCAGAGTCTGTGGGGTGGCCTTGGGAGAAGGGGTCCCAGCACCGGCCAGCTTGTTCCAGGCCTCGGGCACCCTGAGGACGAGCGCAGCGCCCCAGCCCAGTCCCAAAAGGGCAGAGAGCCTGCGTGTGGTGGGCGTTGTTGGCAGAGGGGTGGGGCTGCAGGGTAAGCGGCAGGCAGCCATCTCTCCCATGCAGCTGGGGGGCTACGGTGGCGTGTCGTCCTGGGCTGCACAGGCCCCAGTCACCAGGAGTTCCCTTTGCAGTGACTCCATCCTGTGCCCATCCATCCCAGTCACCAGCCATTCCCTGGGAGCTGTCACTTCAGATAAACTGCTGCCACCTTCCCCTCGGAGCAGGCTCCCACTCCCATTCAGGCTACATCTCAGGCTGTCCTGAAGAGCTGCGACCTGCCAGGCCCGCAGGAGGCCAGCCATGCACAGGGCCCCAGGTGAGTGGGGAGGGAGCGCTGCAGCACACCCTGGGCACTAGACAATCGATCTGAGACAGGACCGGCTTTTGTCCTCTTTAATGTTCCGCTCTAGTCCGCCTGGTGTCGCTGGGCCCCCCGTGCGGCAGGACAGAGCGCCTTGGAGACGTTCTTCACAGTAGTTAGTATCTCTCCTGGCTGGTGAATTATAGTCACAGAGGTTCATGATGCAAATGCTCCAACATTACCGTACGAGGCAGGATACAGATGCCGTAGGTGAGATTAATGCTGCCAGCAACTCACCAGCATTCCATAAAGTGCCAACACTGAACCCTTCTGATAACTCAAATACCTGGTTTACCAGTACTAGGCCATCGGTGAGCCAGCCTGGCTCCAGCTCCGGGCTGGTCAGTGTTCACTGGGCTCCGCTGGGGTGTGGACAGCAGCTCCCCCCCAGCTCCCCCACAGCATGGCAGTGCCATCTGCCCCCGGGGAACGGCACACACCACAGCCCCTCCCCTTGCCAGCTACACTCGTCACAGCAGCTTAATGGAGCCCATTTATATGCAAAATCTCCAGGAAAAAGCAGTAATTAATGAAGTTCCTTTCATTACCATTATGCAAATGTGATTAATTTCAGCTGTTATAAATATGCAAATATTACAATTATTATTTAATTGCCAGCGAGTGTAGGGGAGCAGGGGGGATGATGAATCACAGTCTTGGCCCTGGAGCTGCCAGGCTGGCACATGGCACATGGAACACAGAGCAACAACAGCACCTGGTGCAGCCACTGAGCGCTGGCCGCAAGGGGCCTGAACACAGGAGAGGGGCAGGGCCTGCGGGGGTGGGGGGCATGAAGGCAGGACGCTGGGGTGAGTTTTCAGAGAGGGGAGCAAGAAGCACAGAGAAGTGACTTGCCTGAAGCCATGCACCAAGTCTGCAGAGCAGGAAGCGAACCCAGGAGTCGTGGCTGCCAGTGGGGTCTCCTCAGCACGAAGGCCATGAGCGCAGTTCCACTCCAGTCCCCATGCATCTCTGCTGGGAGGGTTTTGGTGGGGTCAAGGCACCTAGGAAGGGAGGCACTGCCACTCTATGCAGAGCCCCAACAATACCCACCTCACCACCCTGCACCAGGGCAATGGGTGCTCCCGGGATGGGAGGTGCAGGCTGGGGGGCCTTCTCACTCAGACTTGTGTGGCAGGCCCAGCAGAGCCTGCGCCAGGGAGGGGGACACACACCCGGATGGCAGGGCAGGCAGCTGCACCTCCCCCCATCCCAGACGAAGGCGATTCTGTTTCTTCTGAACTTGCTGTGCCGCCTGGCCGCCCTGATGCTGGCCAGCGCAGCCCGGGGGCAGGGCCCTGCACCACACACTCCTCCCAGAAATTATTTATCTACAGAAAACATTTAGGGCTTGTCTACATCAGAAAGTTGCAGCGCTGGTGAGGGAGTTACAGCGCTGCAACTTAGGAGGTGTACACATCTGCAGGGCACCACCAGCGCTGCAACTCCCTGTTTGCAGCGCTGGCCGTACTCCCGTTTTGTCTCGGGTGTAGAGGATCCAGCGCTGGTGATCCAGCGCTGGTAATCAAGTATAGACACTTACCAGCGCTTTTCTTGACCTCCGTGGAATAAGCAGGTATCCCAGCATACCTGACGAAGCCTCTGGTAATCAAGCTGGTCTCCTTCCCCGGCTTGCTCTCGCGTTCCCCGAACCCCGAGCAAGCAGGTCTCCTTCCCTGAGGTTTGCTGGGTGGTTCCGGGAACGCGAGAGCAAACCGCGGCGAAGCTGGTCTCCTTTCCCGGTTTGCTCTCTCGTTCCCCGAACCCCGAGCAAGCAGGTCTCCTTCCCTGAGGTTTGCTGGGTGGTTCCGGGAACGCGAGAGCAAACCGCGGCGAAGCTGGTCTCCTTTCCCGGTTTGCTCTCGCGTTCCCCGAACCCCCGAGCAAGCAGGTCTCCTTCCCTGAGGTTTGCTGGGTGGTTCCGGGAACGCGAGAGCAAACCGCGGCGAAGCTGGTCTCCTTTCCCGGTTTGCTCTCTCGTTCCCCGAACCCCGAGCAAGCAGGTCTCCTTCCCTGAGGTTTGCTGGGTGGTTCCGGGAACGCGAGAGCAAACCGCGGCGAAGCTGGTCTCCTTTCCCGGTTTGCTCTCTCGTTCCCCGAACCCCCGAACAAGCAGGTCTCCTTCCCTGCGGTTTGCAGGGTGGTTCGGGGAACGCGAGAGCAAACCGCGGCGAAGCTGGTCTCCTTTCCCGGTTTGCTCTCTCGTTCCCCGAACCCCCGAACAAGCAGGTCTCCTTCCCTGCGGTTTGCAGGGTGGTTCAGGGAACGCGAGAGCAAACCGGGAAAGGAGACCAGCTTCGCCGCTGTTTGCTCTCGCGTTCCCCGAACAAGCAGGTCTTCTTCCCTGCGGTTTGCAGGGTGGTTCGGGGAACGCGAGAGCAAACCGCGGCGAAGCTGGTCTCCTTTCCCGGTTTGCTCTCGCGTTCCCCGAACCCCCCTTGAAGCCGCCCAACAGCACTGCAGTGTGGCCACATCTAACACCACTTGCAGCGCTGGTTGCTGTAAGTGTGGCCACTCTGCAGCGCTGGCCCTATACAGCTGTACTAATACAGCTGTAACAACCAGCGCTGCAAAATTTTAGATGTAGACATGGCCTTAGTCAGCGATTCCCTCCATAAAAGCCAGTTTCCAGCACAGGCCCATTGCTTGTGCCCTGGTGCACAGTGAGGACACAGCAGAGGCAGGGATGCAGATGGGGGGACTGGCTGGCGATTGGGGGAGGGAGGAAGGGAACTTTCTGCATCTGGGCGAAACAAAATCTCTTTGGAAGCATCTCCTCTGCGTTGAACCAGCGCTGCCCCCTGGCCACACGCAATGGGCCGTGTTTCTGAGCCACGCAGCCAGCTCCTGGCCGGGCCAACCCATCACCACCCTGCTCCATGGAGCCCGACATCCCCAGCCTAGCACTGCGGCTCGGCTGCCAGCAGCACGTGAGGCGCTGGGGTCAGCACTGGTCCCCCAGGGTTCTGAGCCGCTCACAGTCACATCCCTACTCCCCCAGCCCCAGCTGTCTGTGCAAATGCCCGCGTCGGCACGGAAGCACATACACATGTGCACACACATATGTAAGCATCCTGCCATACGCACACCGAGACACACATGCACATGCAGACAGATGCTGGGACGTATGTGCATGCACAGACTGACGGACGTGCCCACGTACACACACACGTACAGAGACCCACAGACGCACAGAGCCAAGCCAAGCCACACAGAGACACGCACACAGCCTGACAGCTGGGAGTGCCTGCGTCACAGGCGGCTCTTGCTGGAGAAACCCTTAGAGACTCGGCTTTCCCGTCACAACTCAGGCGGCCCCGGCTCAGGCCTGGGACAGCTGCCAGCATGGGTCCAGGAGCATGCAGGTGGGCTGGCTGGTCTCAGGCTCAGCCAGGGACGGGACTGGCTCTGGGGGGCCTAGAGTAGCTGGACACTGGCCGGGCAGCAGCTGAAAGCAGGTGGCAACATGCCCCAGGAAGCTGGGTGATGGCCAGGGCCTTGGAAAGCTGAGGCTGCTCTGCCAGACTCCCTGCATGGCCAATTGCCCTGCCTTGCCCCAGGAAGTGTGGGGGTAACGCCAGCCCAGAGCACAGGGCAATCAGACACAGGCTGGGGGGTACCAAGGGACAGCGAGGTATGGGGCTGTACCCCTTTAAATCACTGGGGAGCCAGCTGTCACGCGCTGGTCCAGAGCCCGGTGCCTCACGGCTGGGGCAGCTCGGCAGGGCAGCACCCTCCACTGGCAGCTCTGCACAGAGCTCAAGGTGACTCCAGCATCTCCACAACTTGGGCCTTCTGATGGAGTAAGGACTGTCTGTGTGGGGGATGGGAGAGCTGGGGATTTCTTCAGGTGTGGGACTAGGACCTAAGGCTGTAACCTGAGCCAGGGAGCAGGGAGGGGGGTCAGCACCTTTGCCCGGGAAGCTGGACAAAGGAGGGGGCCGGCTGGAGGGCGTTGAGTTTAGTTTCGGTTTGGGGCTGGGTGGTTGGAATTCAGGGAACGGAGCTTCCTGAACCCCAGCAGGACTCGATGGAGGGGTCCTGGTTGTGCCTCCAGGCTCTGCTGTAACCTGCATTCCTGTTGTCCAATAAACCTTCTGTTTTACTGGCTGGCTGACAGTCACTGTGGGTCCCAGGAAGAGGGGTGCAGGACTGGACTCCCCCACACTCCATGACAACTGGTGGCAGCGGTGGGATATACTGCACCCCGTGGACGGCGCTTCCTGCAGTAAGTGACTGGGGAGCAGTAAAACGAAGGGGTGGTTAACCCCTGGGAGTGTGTGCCCAGTGAGAAGGACTTTGCAGTAACAGGGTCCCCCGGGGGATTGCAGCGAGCGGTCCCAGGGGCGGAGGAGTCTGCAGCTCGACCCTGGCAGAGAGGTGGTGACCTCACGAAGGGCTGGTGCACTAGGGGTCCCCTTGGAAACAGTGGGGAGCGGCGAGCACCCCGGCCTGTGAGTGGCCAGCAGGAAGATGTATGCCAAGCGGCGCAAGTGTGACCTGCTGGAGCTGTGCATAGGGGGCTGCGCCCGGGGAGGCTCTCCAAGGACCAGCTGATTGCCCGGCTGGAGGAGGGAGACCGCTTGAATGAACTAATCCCTGTCTCTGAGGGAAGCAGCCGGGCAGATGCAGCGCAGACACCAGTGTCTGTCCCCGCTGGGAGTGGTCAGCCAGCGGCTGAGGGCTTCCCGAGACCCCCCATTCCTATACCTAGGGGAAGGGCGGGGAGGAGCCCAGCAAATGCCAAGGGCACCGTGTGACGAACTAGGAATGTTCTTAATGTTTGCTCTGAATACTGTGTTGGTGCCTCAGTGTCCCCATGGCAGTTCTTAAGTATCTGGCAGAGCAAGGGGACAGTGCACCTAAATGCCTGACCCTCTGTCTCCTAGCAACTGATGGCCTGGGCCCCTCCTCTGCAAAGGTGCCAGCTGAAGGTGTTGGAGACAAAGGGATCAGGTGACCTCCTGGCCCGGGAAAGGGGCTGAGGAGAGAGGAGGGGCTGGGAGGGGTAGTTAGTCTGGATCTGGCTGAGGGCAGACGTGGGGGTCTGGCTCACTGACCCCCAGAATGGACCTGGCCGAGGGGTCCGGTTCGCTGTATCTACAAGCTCTGTTTTAGACCCTGTTCCTGTCATCGAATAAACCTCTGTTTTACTGGCTGGCTAAGAGTCACATCTGACTGCAAAGCGGAGGTGCAGAACCCGGTGGCTTCCCCAGGACCCCGCTGGGGTGGACTCGCTGTGGGAAGCGCACGGAGGGGCAGAGGATGCTGAATGCTCCAAGGAGAGACCCAGGAGGTGAAGCCGTGTGAGCTTCTTGCCCTGCACAAGTCTGTTCCAAGGGAGAGGAGGCTCCCCAGAGTCCTGCCTGGCTTTATGGGGAGCAGTTCCAGAGCATCACCCGGTGACTCCGTGACACACCGTGACCCCCCGGGCAGCAAAGGATCCTCCCGGCGAAGCTCACCTCCCAGCAGGGGATCGTCCCGGCGACGCTCGGCATCTGTGGAGCGCAAGTGGCTGGCATGGGAGAGAGAGCTAAAACTGGGAGAGCTGGAGGATCATGAGAGACGGAGGGAACATGACCGGGAGGAGAAAGAGAGACAGCGTCAGCATGAGCTGGAACTGGCAAGGCTGAGGGGCAGCGGGCCCCCGGCTGCGGTGAGCAAAGGGGGGCCCAGGACTGCACGGAGCTTTGAGAAGTGCATCCAGGCCTGGCGTAAGGAGGGGGAGGACATGGATGACTTCCTGGATGCCTCTGAGACGGCCTGCGAGCTGCACCAGGTAGATCCTGCAGACAGGCTCCGGGTTCTCACCCCCTTACTGGACCCCAAGGCCATGGCATTGTACCGCCAGCTGGAAGAGGAGGAGAAAGGGAACTACGTACTATTCAAGCAGGCCCTGCTGTGCAAGTTTGGGCTGACTCCTGAGATGTGCCGGGAGAGCTTCCGGAGTCAGGATAAAACCCCTGAGGTCTACTATCTGCACCTAGCCGTCCGCATGGAGGGATACGCCAGCAAGTGGGCAGATGGGGCCCAGACAAAGGGGGACCTGGTTAAACTGCTGGTACTGGAGCAACTGTATGAGCGGTGCCCATCCGACCTGAGGCTGTGGTTGAGGGACCAAAATCCAGAGAACCCGCGACATGCAGGGCGGCTGGCCGATGACTTTGTGAAGAGCCAGTCGGGGGGTGGCAGGGAGGAGTCTCAAAGGAACAGGCCCACCGCAATGCAGAGAGAGTCATCCTGGGACCTCCCAAAGGGGGACTAGGGAGAACCCCCTCCCAAGGGGAACGCCTAGCATCAGGGACAACCGACCAGTTCGAGGGGACCAACGGGACATGAGCTGCTATCAATGTGGCCAGAGGGGCCACATACAGTCCCAGTGCCCCAGGCTCAAGGACAGACTGAGCAGACTGACCCCACACTGGGTTAACTTAGTAGAGACCCAGCTGGACGAGGGGCAGCGTTCGCAGGAAAGGAGGACTGGCCGCGTACTGCCTGCGAAGGAGGGAGGAGGGCCCCAGGTCAGCTCCTCTGTGGGGCTGGATGCTCCAGGCTCCGAGTTTTTGGTTTACAGGGTGGGCGCGGGGCTGCCCCTCCGGAAAGAGTGCCTGGTTTCCCTGGAGATAGATGGGAGGAAGGTCACTGGATACTGGGACACGGGCGCAGAGGTGACGCTGGCCCGGCCCTAGGTGGTGGCCTCAGATTAGATGGTGCCCAACACCTACCTGGACCCTGATGGGCATGGGCGGGACCCAATTCAAGGTGCTCATGGCGAGGGTACTCCTGAAATGGGGGGCCAAGGAGGGCCCCAAGAACATGGGGGTACACCCACATTTGCCCACGGAGGTGTTAATGGGGGGAGACCTGGAGGTCTGGCCAAGCAATGCCCGGGGTGCCCTGGTTGTGACCCGTAGTCAGAGTCGGGGAAGGGCACTGCGCCCTGATAACGGGGAAGGTACTCTGCCCGAGGGGCAGGACCCTAACCTGGTGGGGAGGGAAAGCCCAGGGACACGGCTCCGAGAGGCTGCGGCCTCAGACCCAGCCACCGAGAGAGAGCAGGTCCCCATCCCTGTCCCAGCTGCTGAGTTCCAGGCCGAGTTCCAGAAAGATCCCTCCTTGCGGAAGCCAAGGGACCGGGCTGACCTCAGTGCGGTACAGACCATAAGGAGAGGTTGCAAGGAGAGGTTCCTGTGGGAGAAGGGGTTCCTGTACTGAGAATGGGCTCCCCCAGGGGAAGTAGAGTCATGGGGGATCAGGAGGCAGCTGGTGGTGCCCCAGAAGTTTTGCCACGAGCTGCTGTACCTGGCCCATGACATCCCTCTCGCAGGGCACCAGGGAATCCGGCTGTCACAGAGTCATCGGGCGATGCTCTGGAACTGCTCCCCACCAAGCCAGTCAGGACTTTGGGGAGCCTCCTCTCCCACGGAGCAGACTTGTTCAGGGCAAGAAGCTCACACGTCTTCACCTCCTGGGTCTCTCCTTGGAGCATTCAGCATCCTCTGCCCCTCCGTGCGCTTCCCACAGGGATCCCGCCTCAGTGGGGTCCTGGGGAAGCCACAGGGTCCTGCACCCCCACTTCGCAGTCAAACGTGACTCTCAGCCAGCCAGTAAAACAGAGGTTTATTCGATGACAGGAACAGGGTCTAAAACAGAGCTTGTAGATACAGCGAACCGGACCCCTCGGCCGGGTCGATTCTAGGGGGCAGTGACCCAGACTCCCCACATCTGCACTTCACTCCTCGTCCCCAGACAGCTCCAGACTAACAACCCCTCCCAATTCCTCCTCTCTACTCAGCTCCTTTCCTGGGCCAGGAGGTCACCTGATCCCTTTGTCTCCAACACCTTCAGCTGGCACCTTTGCAGAGGAGGGGCCCAGGCCATCAGTTGCTAGGAGACAGAGTGCCAGGCATTTAGGTGCACTGGCCCTTGCTCTGCCAGATACTTAAGAACTGCCATGGGGACACTGAGGCACCAACACAGTATTCAGAGAAAACATTAGGAACATTCCCAGTTTGTCACACCGGCGCACCAGGCAGAGGCTGCTACAGAACTTTTACTGGCCTGGGGTCTTTACCCATGTCCGACAGTACTGCCAATCCTGTGACCCCTGCCAGAGGGTGGGGAAGGCCCGGGACAAGGGAAAAGCAGCTTTGAGGCCTTTACCCATCATAGAAGAGCCTTTCCAGAAGGTGGCCATGGACATAGTGGGACCTCTCAGCAAGGCGACCCGGTCAGGGAAGAAATACATCCTGGTGGTGGTGGATTTTGCCACTCGCTACCCCGAGGCGGTGGCCTTGTCCTCTATCGAAGCAGACACAGTGGCAGATACCCTGCTGACCATTTTCAGCCGGGTGGGGTTCCCCAAGGAGGTCTTGACGGACCAGGGGTCCAACTTCATGTCGACCCTGCTCCGGTGCTTGTGGGAGAAATGTGGGGTCCAGCACAACTGGGCCTCAGCGTATCACCCCCAGTCCAATGGGCTGGTAGAAAGGTTCAACGGGACGCTAAAGATGATGCTAAAAATATTTATGAACCAGCACCCGCAGGACTGGGACAAGTACTTACCTCACCTGCTGTTTGCGTACAGGGAGGTACCCCCGGAATCTATCGGGTTTTCACCTTTCAAACTATTGTATGGAAGGCGGGTAAGGGGGCCCTAGACCTGATGAGAGACGAATGGGAAGGGAAGGCCGCTCTCGAGGGAGAGTCAGTGGTGGAGTATGTCCTGACCTTCCAGGAAAGACTGGCCGAGCTCATGGGCCTGGCCAGGGAGAATCTAGCCCGAGCCCAGAGGAAGCAGAAGGTCTGATATGACCGCACGGCACGGGCCTGTGCCTTCGCCACCGGGGATCAGGTGATGGTTCTCATCCCCGTGAGGAAAAACAAACTCCAGGCTGCCTGGGAAGGGCTCTTCAAGGTTATCAAGCAACTAAATGAGGTAAACTATGTGATGGAGCTGTCAAACCGGGCACATCACCGTCGGGTGTACCATGTGAACATGATGAAACCATACTATGACAGGGGGAATGTGGTGTTGGTCGTGTGTGGACATTGGGAGGGGCAGGGAGATGACCCCTTAGTGGATCTATTCCCTGGGACAAAAGCTGGTTCCCCCCTGGAGGCAATTCCCCTCTCTGATCAGCTGACTCTGGCCCAGCAAGCTGAGATCAGAGGAGTGCTGCATCTATACCGACAGCTGTTTTCCAACCAGCCTGGACGCACTCATTTGACTGTCCACCAGGTGAAGACCAGGTCACATCCCCCTATAAGATGCTCCCCTTTTCGGGTCACCGGGAAAACTGCCCAGGACCTAGAAAGAGAGGTCAGGGACATGCTGGCTTTGGGGGTTATTCAGCCGTCTTCCAGCCCTTGGGCCTCGCCAGTGGTGCTGGTCCCCAAGAAGGACGGGTCAATCCGGTTCTGTGTGGACTATCGAAAGCTCAATGCCATCACCGTATCTGATGCCTACCCCATGCCCAGGCCTGACGAGCTCCTAGACAAGCTGGGAGGTGCTCGGTACCTCACCACCATGGATCTTACAAAGGGTTACTGGCAAGTGCCACTGGACGCAGATGCCAGACTGAAATCGGCCTTTATCACCCCTCTGGGGCGCTACGAGTTTCTGACCCTGCCCTTTGGCCTCAAGGGAGCGCCGGCCACCTTCCAGCGCCTGGTGGATCAGCTACTGAGGGGAATGAAGAGTTTTGCCGTGGCATATATTGACGACATCTGTGTCTTTAGCCGGACCTGGGAGGACCACGTGTCCCAGGTTAAATGTGCTGGACCGACTCTGGGAGGCTGGGTTAACCGTAAAGGCTGAGAAGTGCAAGGTGGGGATGGCTGAAGTATCTTACCTGGGCCATCGGATGGGGAGCGGCTGCCTAAAGCCGGAACCAGCCAAGGTGGAGGTGATCAGAGAATGGCCCGCCCCCCAAACCAAAAAGCAGGTCCAGGCCATTATTGGGATGGCGGGGTACTATCGAAGGTTCGTGCCCCACTTTAACGCCATAGCCGCCCCCATCACTGAGCTGTGCAAGAAGGGGAAGCCAGACATGGTGGTCTGGACCGAGCAGTGCCAGCAGGCTCTCCGAGCGCTGAAGGAGGCTCTGGTTAGTGGCCCAGTTCTGGCAAACCCAGATTTTGACAAGCCCTTTATGGTGTTCACCGACGCCTCAGACACGGGACTAGAGGCAGTGTTAATGCAAGAGGATGAAAAGGGAGAGAGACACCCCATCGTGTACCTGAGCAAGAAGTTGCTACCCCGGGAGCAGAACTACGCGGCCATCGAGAAGGAATGCCTGGCAATGGTGTGGGCCCATAAGAAACTGAAGCCATATCTCTTTGGGCAACACTTCACCATGTGCACCGACCACTCTCCCCTGACCTGGCTGCACCAGATGAAAGGAGCCAATGCCAAGCTCCTGAGGTGGAGCCTGCTCCTGCAGGACTATGACATGGACGTGGTCCATGTGAAGGGAAGTGCCAACCTGATAGCGGACGCGTTGTCCCAGAGAGGGGCACTGGGCAGAGTGACCCCGCTCAGTTCAGTCTCGAAGAGGGGAGAGATGTGATGGAGTAGGGACTGTCTGTGTGGGGGATGGGAGAGCTGGGGATTACTTCAGGTGTGGGACTAGGACCTAAGGCTGTAACCTGAGCCAGGGAGCAGGGAGGGGGGTCAGCACCTTTGCCCGGGAAGCTGGACAAAGGAGGGGGCCGGCTGAAGGGCGTTGAGTTTAGTTTCGGTTTTGGGCTGGGTGGTTGGAATTCAGGGGACGAAGCTTCCTGAACCCCAGCAGGACTCGATGGAGGGGTCCTGGTTGTGCCTCCAGGCTCTGCTGTAACCTGCATTCCTGTTGTCCAATAAACCTTCTGTTTTACTGGCTGGCTGACAGTCACTGTGGGTCCCAGGAAGAGGGGTGCAGGACTGGACTCCCCCACACTCCGTGACAGGCCTTGCAGGCCTCGCGCTGGTGTCAGACAGCGCCTGCCTCCACTCTTCCCTTCCCCTGCCCTGCATCCTGCCCCGAGTCCCGTGGAGCCGTGGGCTCTGCCTGGGAGGAACTGCTCCTTGGAGGAGCTGGCACGTGTGCCCCTTGCTGCAGCAGCAGCCAATATTTTATTTATAACCCTGTAATTAGTGTTTTCCCTGCGAGAGGCAGAAGCTAAACATTGCTTATTAGAAGGGCTGAGCCTGATGCAAGCTAATGCCAGCGCCTGGCTGGCTGCAGGCCAGCCCTCCCGAGCACCTCTGGCCCCCATGCACCTGCACGGCCCAGGCAGCTGCCAGGGGCCAAGGAGCCCAGCTGGGAAAAGGACATTTCCTAGACTGGCCCCCGGTCGGGTTTGGCCCAGGTGGCAGCATCGCTAGTGGCTAGTGTGGCACTGCCAGCCAGAGCCCTCCCACCAGCTGGGGCCTGGGCACTGCACAGACACGCAAGGCAGCTCGGCCCTGCCCTCAGGAGACATGCCGGATGCACACAAAGGGGAGCAGGCTGCAAAGCGCTTGGCACAGCCCCAGCACTGGGCTGCCTGGGGTGGCTCCCAGCATGACCTGGCTGCAGCCAAGACACTGAGGCCTCCCAAGTGGCAGACAGCTGGGCTGGGCTTACGGAGATGGTGATCACCAGAAAGCCCCTGGTGCTACAGCAGGCAGTACCTGGCCCCAGGGTGAGCACTGGAACATGGCCCCAGTGTAACAGTTAATATCAACGTGTGGCTAGAGGAGAGGTGGGCAAACTACAGCCCACGGGCCACATCCGACCTGCCAGACGATTTAATTTGGCCCTTGAAGTCCTGCTGGGGAGCAGGGTCTGGGGCTCCCACACTTCAGCCAGGGAGTGGGACTGGTGGCCCATCCACATGCACATGCCGCGGCTCTTCGCGGCTCCCAGAAACAGCGGCATGTCCCCTCTCTGGCTCCTATGTTTAGGGGCAGCAAGGGGGCTCAACGTGCTGGCCCCAACCCAAGCACTGCCCTCCCAGGTCCCATTGGCCGGGAACTGCAGCCAATGGGAGCTTCAGGAGCAGCACCTGCGGATGGGGCAGCACGGAGAGCCGCCTGGCTGCACCTTTGCGTAGGAGCCGTAGGGGGGACATGCTGCGGCTTCCGGGAGCTGCCTGAGCTAAGTGCTGCTCGGAGTCTGCTGTCCTGAGTTCCTCCCATGCCCCAGCCCCCTGCCCCAGCCCTGATCCCTCTCCTCCCACCCTCCAAACCCCTTGATCCTAGCCCAGAGCACCCTCCTGCACCCCAAACACCTCATCCCCATCCCAGAGACTGCACCCCCAGCCGAAGCCCTCCCCCCACACCCCAACCACTTGCCCCAGCCTAGAGCCCCTTCCTGCACCCTGAACCCCTCATTTCTGGCCCCAACCCAGAGCCCGCACCCCAATTTTGTGACCATTCATGGCCCACCATACAATTTCCATACCCAGATGTGGCCCTTGGGCCAAAAAGTTTGCCCACCCCTGGGCTAGAGGCATCTTCTAGACCAGACGCTGTGGTGTTTGCAGAGCACCCGAGGAGGCCCATGACTAGAGCACTCAGGCCCATAGCAAGGATGGGCTTGTGTGTAAGGCTGTGGGGGTTTGGCTGTAGGAGCCCTGGGTTCAAATCCCTGCTCTGCCACAGACTCCCTGTGTGACCTTGAGTAAGTCACTTAGTCTCTCTGGGCCTCAGTTCCCATCTGCCCAAAGAGGGTCAGAGCCCTTCCTTTCTCCCACCCTGCAGCTGTCTTGTCTAGTTAGATTGCAGGCTCTTTGTGGCTGGAAATACCCCTTGCTACGTTTGTATATGCTGCCTGCCCAGTGGCATCCTGGTCTCGGCCAGCATGTGACTGTGCAGTGCCTGACACAACAGGGCCTTGATCTCGGTCACTTGGGATCTGGGTAGTGCCCCACACACCAGGGGTGTGCACAAGGGAGGTCAAGCAGGAGCCCAGAACTCCTCTGGAGCCAGGGAGAGCGAGCTGCCCCAGGCCATGGCAGAGATGACAGCTTCTCTGCCTGCTAGGGGAGTGAGCTCCACCAGCCCCAGGGCTGCAGGGGCAGAGCCAGCTCCTTTGGGTGCATGGGGGGAGAGGGGGAGAGCCAGCTCCTCCAGCTGTGCGGGGACACAAAGTGCCTCTCCAAAAGCAGCCACATTTTTATTCCTGTACACGCCCTAACCTGGACCCTGATCTCAGTCACTGTCTCTGCAGCACCTGGCGTGATGAGGACTCGTGGGGCCACCATAATAAAATAAGTTCTTCTTCGAGTGATTGCTCATATCCATTCCAGGTAGGTGTGCGCGCCGCGTGTGCACGTCTGCCGGAAACTTTTTACCCTAGCAACTCCAGTGGGCCGGCAGGTCGCCCCCTAGAGTGGCGCCGCCATGGCAGCCGATATATACCCCTGCCGGCCCACCCGCTCCTCAGTTCCTTCTTACCGCCGTGTCGGTCGTTGGAACTGTGGAGTGCGGCTTGCTGTCCTCCACGTCCCTAGCTCTCCTGTGCTTGTTCGTTGTCTTAGTTGTAAATAGTTCATAGATAAGTAGTAGATAGAGTGTTAGTATAGTAGTTGATTAGAATTTTGTATATAGTTTTTAACATCGCTCGCGGGTGGGCTGTTGCCCTCCCCGGCGCCCGGCACCAGTCCCATGCCTGGCTCGCCGGGCTTCAAGCAGTGCTCGGCATGTAAGAAGCAGATGCCTACGAGCGATCCCCATGATGCGTGCCTTAAGTGCCTGGGGGAATCGCACATCAGCAAGAAGTGCCGCATTTGCAAGGCCTTTAAGCCTCGCACGAAGAAGGAGAGAGACCAAAGACTCCGCGCTCTCCTCATGGAAGTGGCTCTGTCTCCGGCACCGGCGGCGCAGCGGCCAATGCTACTCCAGCACCGGACCGCGCTGGCACCGGCAAGACTCCCCGGCACCGACCATCTCCGGCACCGGGAGCAGACTCACGTCCCTCGGCGTCTGCAACACCATCGAGGCAGGCCCGAGTGGAGCGCCCGGCACCTACCCTGGCCGCGGCACCGCCTGCAGGGCTGCTGTCGACTCCGGGCCCGGAGGGTCCGTCAAGCCCAGCCCCTCCTAGCTCCCCCTTAAGATCAGGGGTCGAGCTACGGGTACCATCTACGCCGGAGACCTTTGCCTCGGCACGGGACTTGATCGCGATGACGGAGCCATCGCAGCCTCAGCCGGCACCCCCGGGACGGGTAACCTCCAGGGGTAAACCGATGCTTCGAGCGCTGTCTCCTGAATCCCGGCACCGATCACCCTGAAGGCGTGAACGCTCGCGCTCGGGGCGCCGCTCGGAGTCCCGGCACCGTTCTCCCAGGCGGTACCGGTTGTACTCGCGGCACCGATCGCCATCTGCACGGTCCCGGTCGGGCTCCTCTCACCGCCGGCACCGAGACTCCAGGAGCCGTTCACCTCGACGTTCGGCTCCTCGGTCAACCTCCCGGCACCAAACCGGTGGTAGGTCCCGATCCCGGTCGACCTCCCGGCACTGCGCCGGTGGCAGGTCCCGGTCTCCGCTGCCGTCCTGGCAACGCACTCATCGAAGGTCACGGTCCCGCTCCCGGCACCGACATCGCTCCCGATCCCGATCCGGATCCCGGCACCGGTCATCACGCCGTTCCCGGTCCCGATCCCGGCACCGATGTGGGTCGCGGCACCGACCCTCGGCACCGAGGGGAGCGTCGGGCTCAGCGCACAGAGCAGCGCCTCCGTGGCCTTCTAGGGAGCCATCGGTATCTTCCCAGGCCAACAGCGCCTATGCCATGGGCCAGGACAGACACTCGGCCCTGTTCCAGGACCCTCCACCACAAGAGCGAGGGCCTCAACAGTGGGGGGTTTGGACCCCATGGGCGTATTGCCAAGCCCAGGGTCCGCAACACATTACCCCCCGCCCTACGGGGGAACGCAGATCACCGGAGGCGACAGTGTCTAGACCCCCTCCCTCCCCGGAAGCAGACGGCATGTCCAGTCACCAGGACCCAGAGCTCCCTCCAGCGACGGAGGTGCAGCCCCACACGGAACCCCCCGTGGACACTTTGTTGCCGGGGGTTTCCTCGTCGTCCTCTCCGGATGAGGCACTGGCGGGTACCTCGTCCTCCAGTCCTCCCCCGCTGGATCTTAGGGCGCACCAAGACCTCCTCCGCCGGGTGGCACAGAACCTGGACTTACAAGCGGAGGAGGTGTCTGAAATTGAGGACCCGGTGGTGAGCATCCTTTCCGCCGATGCTCCCACCAGAGTGGCCCTGCCCTTTATAAAGACAATCCAGGCCAACGCCGCTAACATCTGGCAGTCACCGGCCTCCATCCCTCCGACCGCTCGAGGGGTGGAACGCAAGTACATGGCCCCCTCCAAGGGCTATGAATACCTCTACGTTCACCCGACACCCTGCTCATTGGTGGTCCAGTCGGTGAATGACAGGGAGCGCCACGGGCAAGAGGCCCCAGCGCCCAAGTCGAAGGAGGCGAGACGAATGGATCTCCTGGGCCGCAAGGTCTATTCGGCGGGAGCGCTACAGCTCAGAGTCTCAAATCAGCAGGCCCTCCTCAGCCGCTACTCCTTCAACTCGTGGGTAGCGGCAGGGAAGTTCGCGGAGCTCTTGCCACAGGACGCCCGCCAGGAGTTTTCCACCATTCTGGACGAGGGCAAGAAGGTAGCAAGGACATCGCTACAGGCCTCCCTTGATGCTGCCGACTCGGCCGCTCGGACCCTGGCCTCGGGGCTCACGATGCGCCGAATTTCTTGGCTGCAGGTCTCTGGCCTTCCACCGGAGCTCCAACATACTATCCAGGACCTCCCCTTTGAAGGCCAGGGCCTGTTTCTATAAAACAGACCCCAGACTAAAAGACCTCAGGGACAACAGGGTCATAATACGGTCGCTGGGAATGCATACGCCTGCGACACAGCGCAGGCCATTCCGGCAGCAGAACCAGCAGCAGCAGCGGCGGCCATACCCTCAGTTCCGCCCGCGGCAGGACCTCTCTAGGCGCCGCGGCAGGAACAACCGCCGCAGGCAGTCCGGTGGCCAAACGGGACAGAACCCAGGCTCCGCCAAGGCCCCTCCAGGACCTAAGCCTTCATTTTAAAGGTGCGCCCGAGGGCGCAGTACCAGTTTCCCCTCCGGATCCCTCCCCGCAGTTTTCCAACCGTCTTTCTTTTTGCCTCCCGGCGTGGACCCGAATAACATCGGACCGTTGGGTCTTGCGTACGGTGCAGGCCGGTTATCGCCTGCAGTTTTCTTCGCCCCCTCCCTCCCACCCACCATCCCCGTCCCTCTTCAGGGACCCCTCTCACGAGCAATTCCTCCGTCAGGAGGTGCACACGCTCCTTGTCAAGGGAGCCATAGAGGCAGTTCCGGAAAACGAGAAGGGCAAGGGGTTTTATTCCCGCTACTTTCTAATCCCCAAGTCCAAGGGCGGCCTCAGGCCCATCCTCGACCTGCGGGAACTCAACAAGTATTTGGTGAAGTTGAAGTTCCATATGGTATCCCTTGGAACCATCACCCCATCCCTGGATCCCGAAGACTGGTATGCCGCCCTCGACATGCAGGACGCTTACTTCCACATCTCCATTGCCCCCCAACACAGACGTTTCCTCCGCTTTGTGGTCGACCGCCAACATTATCAATTTGCGGTCCTCCCGTTTGGCCTCTACGGCCCTGAGGGTGTTTACGAAATGCATGGCAGTCGTCGTCGCACACCTTCAACATTGCTGCATTCACGTGTTCCCCTATCTGGACGACTGGCTGATCCGAGGCACATCGGAGCTGCAGGTCCGCGACAATGTCGACAGGATCAGCACCCTCTTTGCTGCCTTGGGCCTCGTCATCAATGTGGACAAGTCTACTCTGCTCCCCACGCAGCTGATAGAGTTCATCGGGGCCATTCTGGACTCTACCCTGGCCAGGGCCTTGCTACCCTTGCCCAGGTTCCAGTCGCTGTCAGCCATCATTCTGCGCTTGCAGGTGGCCCCGCTGACCTCTCTACGAGCATGTCTGGCCCTTCTGGGCCACATGGCAACCTGTACGTTCGTGACGGCATATGCCCGACTCTGCATGAGGCCTCTTCAATCTTGGCTCATCGCGCAGTATCGGCCGGCCAGACATTCGTTGGACACAGTCGTCACTGTTCCTCAGAGGGTGCTGGACTCCCTTCGGTGGTGGCTGGACCAGTCCGTAGTCTGTGCGGGGCTCCTGTTCCATCCGCCCCAACCCTGGGCATCCCTGACCACGGATGCCTCAGATCTGGGCTGGGGGGCACACTGCGGCACCCAGAGAACTCAGGGCTTGTGGACACCTCAAGAAATCAACCTCCATATCAACATACGAGAGTTGAGAGCGGTCCGCCTTGCTTGTCAAGCGTTTGTCCATCTCCTTCAAGGTCGTTGTGTCGCAGTGTTCACCGACAACACGACAACCATGTTTTACATCAACAAGCAGGGCGGCACCAGGTCCTCTCCCCTGTGTCTCGAGGCAATGCACCTCTGGGAGTTTTGCATAGCCCATTCGGTTCACCTTTCTGCCTCCTATCTCCCGGGATTGCGGAACACTCTAGTGGATCGACTGAGCAGATCCTTCCGTTCGCACGAGTGGTCCCTCCGTCCAGACGTCGCCCTCTCACTCTTCCAGAGGTGGAGTCGTCCCCGGATGGACCTCTTCACATCCAGGCAGAACAGGAAGTGTCGAGCATTCTGCTCCTTCCAGGGTCGGGAGCCAGGGTCTCTAGCAGACGCATTCCTGATCCCAGGACAACCCACCTGTGTTACGCATTCCCTCCCGTTCCGCTGATACACAGGGTTGTCCTCAAGGTGCGCAGAGACAGAGCTTGGGTGATTCTCATAGCTCCAGCATGGGCCAGACAGCATTGGTACCCCATGTTGCTGGACCTCTCCGTAGCCAACCCAGTTACCCTGCCCCTACATCGGGACCTGATCACCCAGGACCACGGCAGGCTCTGTCACCTGGACCTTCCGTCTCTGCACCTTACGGCATGGCTCCTGCGTGGTTGACAGGCTCCGAGTTGCGCTGTTCTACCCCGGTTCGGGAGGTTCTCATGGGCAGTAGAAAGCCTTCCACCAGGGCTACTTACTCAGCTAAGTGGAAGCGTTTCTCCTGCTGGTGTTCAGAGAAAGGTCTTCGCCCTATGGAGACTCCCGTCACCACTATTTTAGACTACATCTGGTCCCTCAAGACCCAGGGTCTGGCGTTGCCGTCCCTCCGAGTCCACCTAGCGGCCATCTCCGCATTTCATCCTGGAACGGACGGATGTTCTGTCTTCTCCCACCCTATGGTGGTGAGATTCCTGAAGGGACTGGAGCGGCTCTATCCACAAATCCGCCCTCCTGCCCCTTCATGGGACCTCAACCTGGTCCTAACTTGCCTCATGGGCCCTCCATTCGAGCCATTAGCTACTTGCTCCCTGATCTACCTCTCGTGGAAGACTGCCTTCCTAGTGGCCATTACCTCAGCTAGACGAGTGTCAGAGCTGAGGGCCCTCACAGTGGACCCACCGTATACCGTCTTCCATAAAGACAAGGTACAGCTGAGGCCTCACCCTGCCTTTCTTCCCAAGGTGGTCTCAGCTTTCCACATTAACCAGGAGATCTTCCTCCCCGTCTTTTTCCCAAAGCCCCATTCGTCCCGCAGGGAGCAACAGCTCCACTCGCTAGATGTCCGTCGGGCGCTAGCATTTTATGTGGACAGGACCAAACCATTCGGCAAGTCCCCCCAGTTATTTGTGGCGGTAGCGGACCGGGTCAAGGGGCTGCCAATTTCCTCGCAGAGGTTATCTTCCTGGGTTACCTCCTGCATCAGGACCTGCTACAACCTGGCCCATATCCCGACGGGCCGTGTGACTGCTCACTCCACCAGAGCACAGGCATCATCGCTGGCTTTCCTTGCCCGCGTGCCAATCCAAGAGATTTGTAGGGCGGCGACCTGGTCATCGGTCCACACATTCGCTTCCCATTACGCCCTGGTTCAGCAGTCCAGAGATGATGCGGCCTTCGGCTCTGCAGTGCTCCAGGCCGCGACCTCTCACTCCGACCCCACCGCCTAGGTATGGCTTGGGATTCACCTAACTGGAATGGATATGAGCAATCACTCGAAGAAGAAAAGACGGTTACTCACCGTTGTAACTTTTGTTCTTCGAGATGTGTTGCTCATATCCATTCCACACCCGCCCTCCTTCCCCACTGTCGGAGTAGCCGTCAAGAAGGAACTGAGGAGCGGGCGGGCCGGCAGGGGTATATATCGAGCGCCATGGCGGTGCCACTCTAGGGGGCGACCTGCCGGCCCACTGGAGTTGCTAGGGTAAAAAGTTTCCGGCAGACGTGCACGCGCTGCGCGTACACCTACCTGGAATGGATACGAGCAACACATCTCGAAGAACAACAGTTACAACGGTGAGTAACCGTCTTTTTCCCATTGGGGAGCCCAGGTTCTGCCTCCCCCCATTTCCCCTGTAGGTTTTTGGCTATGAGATTCTCTTGCTGGGCAAGCCCTTCAGCCCGGGCACGAGGCAGCTGCATTTCAGCGCTGGGCCAAGAGCTCTGCAGTGTGGGCTGAAACGCTCCCTAGCAATGTGCTCATCCATCTCCATCCCAATTAATCCTTAGGAGGGAGCCCTGAGTGGCTCCTATCAGCAGCATCTTGGCTCTGCTGCATTTGGGGAATTTGGTAACTAGGCAACTAAGGAAGCAAAGTATTAGAGTGACACTGAGTTACCACTGAAACCAACCTGCAGTTAGAGATCCGTCCAGACCCCGCTCTCCCTACCCGCATCTTGGACACACTCAGCCATGCGGCCTGCACGGGGGCTGTGCCATTACCAGACCCCAGCTCCATGTCAGGACAGTATCTCTAACCCACCCACATGGTGTCCCGTGCTGGCACAACCCCCCCTCCCAGGTTCCTGCTGTAAGCCCTTCTGTCCCTACTCCACAGAGTTTGTCCCAGCCACACGTGTGCCAGCGTCTTGCTGTGCACCTTTGGGCTGATCCTGCACCTCCTTGCACTCCTGAGCCCCAGCCCGCGCACAAGCCTTCGGGGCTATCAGGGCTGTCTCTTGCTCCTGGGGAGGGGCCGACGCCACAGCCTGACCAGTGCTTTGGGGTACACAGTGGGGAAGGGGAGAGTGTGAGTAGACCATTCAGCCTCTCTGGCCTGCAACTCCCTGGAACAGGGTGGCACTCACCTCTCGCGAGCCCCCGGGTGAGCGTGTGTGTCTGCTGTCTCAGTGGTGGTGACCAGGCGGGTTTTCAGTGACTCAGCCCTCTGGCTGAGTCACACACTATGTGGAACAGAACAATCCCCTTCTAGGATATTAAGCCTTTAACTTGTCCCTCAGGGCTTCCTCCCTGGAGGCAGTCTTCCTGCAGCGCTCCCTGGGCTTGGGCCTTCCTCAGTCCCTGCAGCCATCCAGGAGCATAGCACTCTCTCCTCCAGCTCCAGGCAGCAACTGACGGACTCTGACCCTGTAGCCTCCCTCACTGGCTGCTTCCTCACAACCATCTAGGTGACTTGGAGGGCTTCTCTTCTGCTCCTTTCCTGAGACCTCCTGCTCTCAGGGGTGCTCCAGCCACATCCACATTCCCTGCACCCAGGCAGCTGCCAGGCCCAACCTCACCCAATCAGGAGGGGAGATGCCAAGGGCACTCGGTCTCCAGCTGTGTCTGGCGCTGGCCCCGACCCAGGCAAGCTCAGGCTGTTCTGGCAGGTGCTGTTACTGCCCAATGGGAGCTGCAGTTGGATGTGGAGGGGAGAGCCTGTGCTCCTGAGTGGGCTGTATCCACCCCCAGGACTAGCAGCTTCTCCTGACAGGGACCATGTCCCACTGAGGGCATGTCCTGGGCTGAGCGACCTTGGCCACTGCAGAGGAAGAGATTTCCTCCAGAGCAGAACAGTGCATGGAAAGCACAAGGAACGTGCTCTGTCCTAGCAGAACCGGGGTGGCCTGCCCCTGTTCCCTGCCGGCCCAGCAGGGAATGTCTCCACCCCATACAGCCATTGGAGCAGGCGTGGGGCAGATATTCTGCTTTCACCCCACAGCATTGTCCTGAGAGAGTTCGTCTGCAAGGAAGTGTTCCAGCTAGCCCAGCCCCCAGCGGCCATGCACTCCCTCCTCCCGAACTGACGGGGAGCAGCATGGCAGGTGCAGAGGGCTGGGAGTTACAGAGTTCCAGCATTTCACCAGCTTTGTGGGGAACTAAGAGTTACATTTGCAGTGACAGAACGTTGCGGGGCGCAGCCTCACCTGGGACTCCACAAAGCTGCCGTGCTGGTCGGCACCGCCCGAGAGCCTTTCCCAGGCTCGCTGGCACCCGGCAGGAAAAAAGAAGGGAGATCGTTTTCTCTCAGTGACAGCAAACAGCCTTCACCCTTTGTGATTCAAGCCCAGCACAGGGACTCAGCCCCAGGGCTGCCCCTCGGGGACACAGAGACCTTCCAGGGAGGGCTCCCCAGCCTTTGACAACTTCCTTGCTGGATATTCGTAGAAAGTGGGGGACTGATGCCATCAGCATCCGCACCTCACACAGCGAGATTTCTGGCCTCCTGCTAGGTGCTGGACTGGGGCACAGGGCAGAGTCAGGGACACCCCAGCAAGCTCAGCATTTCCAGGCTGGCTGCAGCTTCTCCACTAGGCTCAGACAAGAGAGCAGGGTGGCTGGATACAGGACAGACAGGATCCTACCCAGATGACACCTGGAACCATCCCTGGCCCAGCAGGCAGCTCTGTCCTCAGCCCAGGTACCCAGGCCCTTTCCCTGCGCCACCTGGGAGAGTCCATGCTGGGTCCCCTCTCCTGTGCTCTCAGCCCCCCTCTGTTCTCTCTGGGTGCCTGTAGGAGGTGGGCTAGGACACCAGCGGGCTGCACTCCCACAGCGCATGCTGCAGAATGTCATGCCAAGGAAAAGCTGACATGGGCATGCGCTCGTGCCAGCGAGCTGGTGTCATTCGGGGCTGCAGGCCCCAGGGCTGGCACCTCAGGAGCATGTTCTCTTTCCTGCACCACTGCACTGACACCATCATGCACGGATACACAGAGGGTTTCACCAGCCCAGGGGTAGTTACAACCACTCGCTCGCTCCGTCAGCAGCTGGTCCTGCCATGGGCAGAGCGACTGCACCCCCGCCCCTGTGCGCCTGGCAAAGGCACCTTCCCCTGCGATGGCAAAGCCCCCACAGCCACCTCTCCTTGTCCATGCGCCACGAGGGAGCGAATGTGTGCTGGTCACTGCACCCATGAGATTGCAGGGGCCTATTCCCAGGGCTCTGAAACCCCAGTGCCAGGATCTGCCCCATGGCATCAGTGGCTGGTCCTGTGCATGACTCCACAGAACTGGCATGTGCTGTGGAGCCAGAGGAGTGATGCCAGGCCAACCCAGACACCCTGCATGACGCCTCGCCTAGTGCACATGCCTGGACACACATCACCCCACATGGTAGTGCCAGCCCCACCTGTTCAAAAATCAGACGCCAGACCCCCAAACCCACAACGCTGGCCCCCAGACCAATTTTTGTAAGGATGGAACTGTGCATTTGGGTCCCTGCCTCCTGCCCCTTGCACGCTGGCAAACAGCTCTGCTCCCAACTCATGCCCTTGGACCCTGTGCCAGGAGCACTGGTTAGCGGCACCAGCTGAAACTGGGGCTGCATCATGCTAGACCCCATAGCCACTTGGAGCGTGAGAGTCCCTGCCCCCAGGAGCTTACAGTCCAATGGAAAGTGGTGGTGAGTTTGTAATGCGGAAACTAGGGCCACCAAACTCATCCCCTATAGGGACCATGGCACAGCTGTTCACCCCTGCTGGGCTGGCAGGAACCAGAGGGGGACCCCCAGTGAAAGGTCATTAGCGCACCCTGGGGCAGCAGTCCCTGTAAGCCCCGAGGTGGTGCCTGGAAGAACCAGGCTGTGGAAGGCTGAATTCCTGGGGCGGCCTGGCCACCTGCCTGGCCCTCATGCTGGCTCTCAGCCGGGCCGGCTCTAGCCATTTCACTGCCCCAAGCACAGCGGCACGCCACGCTCTGCCGCTCGCCGGTCCCGCGGCTCCGGTGGACCTCCCGCAGACGTGCCTGCGGATTCCCCACCGGAGCCTCGGCACCAGCGGATCCTCCGCAGGGACGCCTGCGGGAGGTCCACTGGAGACGCCTGCCGCCCTCCCGGCAACCGGCAGAGCACCCCCCACGGCATGCCACCCCAAGCACGAGCTTGGAGCGCTGGGGCCTGGAGCCGGCCCTGGCTCTCGGCTGCCACACCAGGCAGCTCCCACTCACCAAAGCAACAGTGCACAAGTATTGGTGAACCAGCCAAATCCACCTCTACGCACACCGTGTCGCACAGCAGAGCATCCAGCCGGCGCGCCAGGCCTGACACCAACTTTCCAACACAGACGTCAGGGGATTTTCTCCCCCGCCTGGGGCAGTGTCAGCACCCACAGCCCTCAGAGCCACAGCCCAGCCGCCTCCTGCTTCAGCTCCGGGAAGGACTGGGGCTGGGGGGGAGCAGGCTCTTACTCCCACACACAGAGCCACAATACATATGCCACCAGCGGCTTCCTACCAGCACTGGGCCCTGGGCAGCAGCGTTCTTGGCTTTCCCTGGCAGTGAAAACTACAGTCTGGCACTAGAGAGTGACACAACACTGTGCTAATGTCGGTTACTCAAGTCACAAGCTCCTAATCTTCCTGCTGAAAGGAGGCAAAGTGGAGTGGACCTGGCCTGGATATGGGAACCCTCCAGGTCTCCTTCCGGCTCTGCTGAAAATCAGTTTGGGCAAGTTCTTGGCCATGGCCTCTGAAACCTGCCGCCCCAAGATCACAGAGCGGCCTCAGCTTTCCGTGCCATCGCAAGCCATCCTGCAGCAGGGGCCACAAACGCACTGTGCTGGGGAGAGCTGGCACCGCAGCCCAGGGCAGGCTGGCACAGAGCAAGGAGGAGGAAGGTTTAGGCCGAAGCTGAGGCAACGTCTCCCAGTACAGTTACACCAGGATCGTCTCCCCAGGCACAGGGTGGAGCTGCACTGCCTGGGACAGCAGCTAGGCCCCCCGAGCCTCAGTGACGAGGCTGCAGGACCCAGCTAGCGGCATGGGCCAGTGGGGCCATCCCACTCCACTCCTCCATGCTGGGAGTTCACAGCTGGCCCAGCACCGCAGCTGCCGCTCCAGTCAGTTCCCACAGGCACAGCGGGGAACAGGAGTCCCCGGGCGGGAGCTGCAGCTCAAACCGTCCCCAGTGGAGTGTAATCGGCTTTTAATTAGCGCCGTCTCCTCTCACCTCGGGGGAGGGATGGAACTGTTGCCGGCAGATAACTGCCTGAGGCCAAGCAACAGCGGGGGGGTCTGTCGCCTGGTGTGCCGCGCCAATAAACACACCAGGGTGGAGAAGCAAACCAAGTTTATTTGAGATCTCAAAGCGGTGCAGGGAGATTGACTCAGATCAAGCACACCTAAAACAAGCAGTCTGTTCCTTTATATCCATGAGAACTTTTCTCACTGACTAGCAATCCCCCGTTTCCCCTCCCTCCTCCTCCTTCCTCCCCCTGTAGCAGTTACGTAAGCGCAGGTGCATTAAGTAATCTTGGCCGCGGCAGCTCGTTAGTAAGTTTTCCTTCTGCAAGTTATCTTGTCCTTCTGCTAAAGGTGCACAGGCCTCATTATTTCTGCTTTAGACCAGTTAGAACTGTTGCAACTGATAACGGCTGTTACACCTGGCCTTTTCGGTCGATTAAAGTTCAAACATGGAGGGACTCTTGTCTGCTGAGGCCTAAAACCAGGAAGGCTCCATACTCTTGTGGCCTTCCACCCTCCTGAGTTACGTAGGGTTATGCTTAGTGACACCAACAACTCCCTCCTTTGAGAATACTCAACAAACTTTTGGCTGAGTGTTCTCACATTTAAAGGATAACATGTGATTTAGCTCTAGGGAGCTGAAGTGCTTTACAGCAAGCAAGCAAGAGAAGAGTAACAATACACAACACCACACCAGTGAGCAGGAGGTGAACAATGCCTTCCCCTATTTTTCCCAGGTTAAGTAACCAGCCCCAGAGGGAATCAGAAATAGTGGGTTTCCTTTCCTGGGCCTTCCACTGTTTAAAAGCCTGTTTGGCTGACAGGATGTACTTTTTAATATCCTGTGCGTCTTCTGGGACATAAGTACAGCATTCATCCCCTATAAGGGCGCACATCCTGCCCTGGGAAGCCACACTTCCACCCAGGAAGTGTCCAAGTATGTCTCCATGATCACAGATCAGATGGTATTTCTGATGCGTCTGTAAGGGCAGTGGGCCAAGTCTGGTACTCAAGATCACTTCAAATGGCCATCATCTGGTAATTCAGGAAATCCCGAATTCCTAAACATACTAGATCCCACTGCAATGCCTTCCCAGCCTCAGTGATATTCAATACCATCTTTCCTTGGTGTAGTACTATAATACACCTGTTATTTAACTATTCTCAGGTACTTTCAAAAGGCATCAACATTAATAGCATAGGAGGGGGGTTACATTATTAGTCACTCTCCAGGACACAGGGCGCAGCCTGTAGAATAAACCCCAAAATCCAATTAATACCACATTCCCAAACATGGGTCCCACAAATGTCCTCCCACCAGTGTATAATTCTTTGTTTCTTCACCAGGGTCAGTTCTTAATGTTCTTTCTAGTCAGGAATTCCTGGACTTTGGCAATTTCAGTGGAGCGAGTGTTCCTTCTTCTTTCCCAAAACAGTCGTGGTGCAGCATCCTTGTACTTTTTCCCTACTGTCCAGAAGGCACAGTGGAGCTAGAAGGTGAAATAGGCTAATCATCAGTAGGAGAATTCTCCCGATGTGGAGGGGTCTTTTTGCCATGAGAATCTTGGGTCCATGCAGTCAGTCTTTGACATTTTACAGCGACGGTGGTAGTCACCGGGACTTAAGGGCCTTTCCAGGGTGGAGCCAGAGCAGACTTTCGTCGGTGGACCTTTACATCAATCCCGTCTCCTGGTTCCAAAGAGTGGTAGGGCTGCTAGGGTCTTTGGGTAGCGCTTCTTTACCTGTGAGAAAAGAAACTTAACACATTTCATTAGTGCCTGGCAATGTTTTGCAAATCTCATAGCTGCGTGGGCAAATTCAAGCCCTCCTTTTCCTGGTTGTTAGCCAAGTCTTAACTGTGAGCAGTGTTCTTGAATGGAGTCAGTGTCTTATCTATAGCCTGAGCTTGCTATTTTATTTTATTTTTTTTCAGTTAATTCATTCTGTTCTTTGTCCTTCTTCCCTTCTTGGCTTCTTTTAACCTGCAAAGGAAACTTCCACTTTTTACTTATACACCTTCTTCCCAACAATGAAGACATAAACATTGTCATTATACAGTACATTAGTCTTATTATTTAATATATGCCACACACACCCTTTTGCTAAAATAACCTTATTACAGAGCTTTGGAGCAACAAGCCAGGACAAGCACACCCACTTTGAGGAGTTCACTCAATACAACCTCTAGTCCAATAGCCTTTCACCATCCCCAGCCCTCTGGCTAGAAATCTGAGGTAGCCAAAAAGATCCCATGTACAATATGGGGAGTGGGTTAACTTTTCATGTCTTTGCTTTCAAAGACTGTTGGTATGCAAATTTTAACAACAATTTTTGCAATTAACAGTTTGGCCAATGAAATTTCTTTTCTTTACTTAAGGAAATGCATTAGACTTTAGTATATTACATTCTCCTGATTTATCCAAACACTTTGTATTCCAAGTTGAACAAAACAAATATCTGCATTTTAATTTAATCTTTTTGTTTGATTTTAAACTAGACTATTTTATAAAAATATTAAACACAAAAATTCCGGCCACAAGACAAGCACCACAGGACAGAACATAGAACACAAAACATGATTCCTATTGTGCCAGTAAATGCATGGTACGTTGAATGCTGTTCAGCTGGCATCAGTTTTCTCTGATTATCTGAAAGACAAAAAAAAGAGAGGTCTACCCACCCCTTCTGGGCAGACAATCATCGCTTGAAATATACAAATACTCTTGTTGGCTTCAGGCAAAACAGAGGAATTACCCCATAGTTTCTTGTATTTGTTTCATAGGCAGCCCAGGTTTTCAATTACATAACACTGTATACATTCTTCAGCTAATTCAACTAAATTGTTCATAGCCAAACCAAATGATTGCAATCCAATAACTTCTTTTCCTGAATTTATTTACAAACATTTCACAGACACCAAAAACTTTTTTTTTCTTTAGCATTTTTACAAAGTTCAACTGCTGTTTCGTTCAGCAACTACAGAGTTAACTTCTCACTCTCCCTTAAATCACTTGCTTGTCTCCCAACAGCCACTTTTATCAACTTAAATCACCATTCCAAGTAAGTCCTGGGTATTTGAAATTTCCATGCTTACACTTACTGACTCCTTCCTTCCACTACACCCTTAAAGTTTTCCAACCTGTTTTCCAATCTCTCTGTCTGTTGCCTGCCCGCCTGGGCCCGATCCTGCTTTTCTTGCTGAACCGTCCCTTCCATGGGCACCAACTTGTTCCACTACCAGTTTAGCTAGGAGGGTGGGCTTCTCATCTAGCCCCCACCCCTCCTGGTCTCTTCCCTTAAACATTCTTACTCACAAGACTACCCGAGTCCTCCTTCATGAGGCTTGCCACCTGGACAAAAACACATGGCCCATTGGGCAAAGGCCATTTACTTAACATATAATTTAAAGGACTATTCTTAGAGGGTTTACCCAGAGACTCATTCATCTGTTTGACACTTAAACAGAAAAGAGAATTACACAGAGAGCAGAGGGAATTACAGTTTAAGCCAGACTTTCCCACTTCTATACACTGACCGCTACAGGGGACGGGACAGAAGGATCTCAATTCAACCTCAGAACTTTCTTGCACACATGGCTTCCACTCCGAGGAATTACGAACAAGAGGTTCAGTTCTGCCCACACTCCTAACGCCCAAATGAACAGAGCAGAAAAACAACAGTAACCGGTTAAACAGAACAGAACCAGAACCAGATAGCGTTTTCTTATCCTATTAGGACTCACTTTTACTCATGCAGTTCTCAACATATAACACCAACAGTACCAAGCAAAGCAAACACAAAATAACAAGGGTAAAACAAATAGATGGTGTAAATTCTGCAGGGCTCCCCCCTTCTTAATTGCTCACCAAACTGTGACAAATTTCTGTTACCAATCTATCCCTCGTGTCAGGTGATCAGGCTGACACTACAGGATCGTTGGGGGAAGATAAAGAAAACACACCATATAACTGTATTTTAAAGCTCCATTAATAAAATAATAAAACAACAACGGAGAGTGTTGGGAACGCTCCCTCATCACTCAGGAAAACATTAATGCCCCAAGCCCCTTTCATACCCACACACGTACGTCCAGACTGGCCACTTCTGTGTATAATGTTCAGAGAAGGGGGGAGAGGTGGACTGGAGATTATCCTGTATACAGCTTGTCCAGAATTTCTAACATGCTTCTGCTCTTTGGAGGGCTGTTCTCTTGCACCCTGGAATCTTCTGCAGCATCTCTTTCAGAGATTCCAGTCCAGGTCAGCTGCCTGCGGCTTCTTCAGTGTCACCAAGCCACACCGGCTCCGGGGTCACAAAGGCACACTGTTGGATCTTACTGGACAGTTAAGCTTTGCAAATGTATTCTCAATTCTGTAACTTGTATTTCCTTTGCTTCTCCTCTGTCTATATTTTTTCCTTCACAGCCAGCTGGGGCCGAAAGCAGCCCCTCCCTGCACCAAGCACAGTCCGCGCCGATTCCTGACCCTGAACGCAGAGCAATCCTCCCCTTCCATCCCTGGGCCAAGATGATTTTTAAATTAACCCGTTCCTTTCCTCAATAGACAAATTTGCTCACTCTGTGTCAGGGCTTTTTGGTGATTAAACGCTCCTCTTAGATGTATGATCTTATCTAGATTGAAGTACCTTCTAGTGGGCATTATTTAGATGGATTTTCACGGTGTAAATATTCCAATTCTCTAAATACCTGCAGGTTGTTGAACTATAATGTACGTACATGTAATATGCTGGGGTACCCTTAGGGGGTGAGATGGAATGTTTAGACTGCCCCCCACCCATTTTCCACTTACACACACACGGAGGGTGCCCTGTCCGCGCTAGCGGCTCATAAACTAAGGATTTTTCCCTACAGGGTACTCACACAGGAGAGGCTAACGAGGATGGCCACGACCCTCCTACACCTCCCTTCAGCAAAGAGCGTCGGCTAGTCTCTGGGAGACGGCGCCGCTTACTCTGATTGCATCCAGTGAGATGATCAGACTGTCAGTAGCCCACACAGAAAGGAAAGGGGAAGGGAAGATGGGTACACACACTCCTAGACCCAGGCAGCTTCCTCACCGGACGATGCCAGGCCAAGTCAGCCCACCATGGGTTGGACCTCCTAAAGATCCACTAGTTACCGGGCTTGCGTTAGAGTAGTCCTGGTCACGAGCTTTTGCTTCACAGGGTACTCTGGGCGTCTTCCGGTAACAGTCATTCACACTGGCCCCCAGTACCATTCTGCATTTGATCTTGCTTTTTAGCTACAACAGGGAGAGAGTGCACTAGGACATGGGGTCTCCCCTTTCTAAACAGGTCCCTCCTTTGTCCCTGCACTATCCCTAACCTGCTTTTGGATCCCTGCACTCTGCCAGACAGAGGGAAGAACTGGAGCTACAGTGGGGTATTTTTACAAGAGCTCTCCATACAAACAGCTTCAGAAGCTACCCATTTACTGACAAAACAGGAGTAATTGGAGGATCGTGTTATAATTAAGTGATCCTTCCGGTGGCCACCTTTCTGGTCCTCTAGTTGATATTGAGGCCAGTCTACTATACAGAACTTTTTAGTTTGCTTTTAGTTAGTGGATCTGATCCAAGCACTTCCCAATTCGCTAGAATGCATTCTAAGCGTGTACACTGTGCCCTGCCTGTACTCTGTCCCTGCCCCATATCCTAGGGTGACACCGGGCATCCCCAGGTCATAACAGGCAAAAATCCAGACCACTGGACTGTTCCTACCTTATCCAAGGGACCGGTTCCTCACCGTCGCCCTCAACTGCTTCTCCACTACTCGAGCGCGTTGCACCGTTGTGCCCTCTGGGGTCAGTCGAACTGTGTCTCCGCCGAGGCCCCCGGTGAAGTCACCGGTGCGCGCTGGGCGTCGGTCGTCGCCGCAATCCGTCGACCACCAGAAGGGATCCAGGCAAGGCTAATTTTAGCCTCAATGCCCCACGTTGGGCGCCAAGAACTGTTGCCGGCAGATAACTGCCTGAGGCCAAGCAACAGCGGGGGGGTCTGTCGCCTGGTGTGCCGCGCCAATAAACACACCAGGGTGGAGAAGCAAACCAAGTTTATTTGAGATCTCAAAGCGGTGCAGGGAGATTGACTCAGATCAAGCACACCTAAAACAAGCAGTCTGTTCCTTTATATCCATGAGAACTTTTCTCACTGACTAGCAATCCCCCGTTTCCCCTCCCTCCTCCTCCTTCCTCCCCCTGTAGCAGTTACGTAAGCGCAGGTGCATTAAGTAATCTTGGCCGCGGCAGCTCGTTAGTAAGTTTTCCTTCTGCAAGTTATCTTGTCCTTCTGCTAAAGGTGCACAGGCCTCATTATTTCTGCTTTAGACCAGTTAGAACTGTTGCAACTGATAACGGCTGTTACACCTGGCCTTTTCGGTCGATTAAAGTTCAAACATGGAGGGACTCTTGTCTGCTGAGGCCTAAAACCAGGAAGGCTCCATACTCTTGTGGCCTTCCACCCTCCTGAGTTACGTAGGGTTATGCTTAGTGACACCAACAGAGAGAATAAACACAGCGGGGTGGCAAATGAGTGGCACACCACCGGCCTACTGTTCCTGCAGCTGACAGCGCAGCTCTGTGCCACTAGTGCGGGGGGGAGCCCTGCACCATGGGGTGTGGGGGGGTGTAGCTCTGCACCCCAGGGTCTGTGGGGTGGGGGTTGTAGCCTTGCAGCCCAGGGTGTGTGTGTGGGTGGGGGAGTTGTTGCCCTGCACCACAGGGGCAGGGGGCTGAGAGGGGAGTGCTGAGAGGGGGTGGGGTGCTGGGGGGGCTGAGAGGAGAGTTGAGGGAGGGGGCTGAGAGGGAGTGGGGGGCTGAGGGGGACTGAGGGGGGCAGGGGGCTGAGAGGGGTGGGGCTGAGAGGGAGCGGGGGACTGAGGGGGACTGAGAGGAGTGGCCGAGAGGGGGCTGAGAGGGGCGGGGCTGAGAGGGGGCAGGGGGCTGAGGGGGACTGAGAGAGGGGTGCTGAGAGGGGGTGGGGTGCTGGGGGGGCTGAGAGGAGAGTTGAGGGGGAGGCTGAGAGGGGTGGGGCTGAGAGGGAGCGGGGGGCTGAGGGGGACTGAGAGGGGGTGCTGAGAGGGGGTGGGGTGCTGGGGGGGCTGAGAGGAGAGTTGAGGGGGAGGCTGAGAGGGGTGGGGCTGAGAGGGAGCGGGGGGCTGAGGGGGACTGAGAGGGGGTGCTGAGAGGGGGTGGGGTGCTGGGGGGGCTGAGAGGAGAGTTGAGGGAGGGGGATGAGAGGGAGCGGGGGGCTGAGGGGGTCAGGGGGCTGAGAGGGGTGGGGCTGAGAGGGAGCGGGGGGCTGAGGGGGACTGAGAGGGGTGGCCGAGAGGGGGCTGAGAGGGGTGGGGCTGAGAGGGAGCGGGGGGCTGAGGGGGACTGAGAGGGGGGTGCTGAGAGGGGGTGGGGTGCTGGGGGGGCTGAGAGGAGAGTTGAGGGGGAGGCTGAGAGGGGTGGGGCTGAGAGGGAGCGGGGGGCTGAGGGGGACTGAGAGGGGGGTGCTGAGAGGGGGTGGGGTGCTGGGGGGGCTGAGAGGAGAGTTGAGGGAGGGGACTGAGAGGGAGCGGGGGGCTGAGGGGGATTGAGGGGGGCAGGGGGCTGAGAGGGGTGGGTCTGAGAGGGAGCGGGGGGCTGAGGGGGACTGAGAGGGGTGGCCGAGAGGGGGCTGAGAGGGGCGGGGCCGAGGGGGGCAGGGGGCTGAGGGGGCGGGGCTCTACCACTGGTCAGGATGGGGCTGTGCTGGGCCGGACACTGGACAGAGTCCCGGGGAGACTCAGGCCCTGCCCCAAGGAGCTGCCAGTCTAGAACAGCAGAGGCTCTATAGCCATTCAGTCCCCATTCACTTGAGCCCCTGGAGCCTGCACCCCGGCCAGGCACTGCCACTGTCTTGCAGCCTCTTGGCACCCCCTGCCCGGCCCCTGGAATCAGTGCTGAGCCCCCAGGCTCCCCAGGGCTCAAACACCCACTTGGGGGGCACATGGGAGGGCAAAGGCTTAGCACAGCCACATGCTTTGCATGAGGTTCTAAACCACTATTGCTCTCGATAATCACACGAGAAATACACAGATCTGTACAACCTCACGTGCACTTCCCTGCCTCAGCTTCCTCACCACTCCCGAGCACTCTGAGCTGGGAGCAAGGTCACCCGGGGCTGCCGCATGAATGCTTCCTGGGGGTTCTGGCACATGCAGCCTGCCTCTCCCCCCAACTGACCTGCTCTGACCTGTCCAATCTCTTCCCCTCTCCTGGCCACATGCACCTGTGTGGTCCGGAGTCATCCCGGGAGCCCCTTTCATAACCACCTGCCAGGTCCCTCCATCTTTCTCCTGCCTGGGGATTGCCACACTCCACTGCCCCGTTCCCTTCACACAGGAGGGGGAATTTCATCTCCCAGCTCCAGCAAACCCCTTGTCCTCAGGTGCTGGACCCGGGCTGGACAGCTGTTGAGCTCTAATAACTCCCCATGGGCCCTGAGCTGCTGCGGCGGGTGCATAGAGACAGAGAGGGCATCCCTGACACAGTGACTTTCATAGCAACGTCTGCTTAGGGAGTGCATACCATCAACCACAAGGCGTAAGTCGTACATAGGTTCCCCAAACCACCGCTGTTCCTGATCAGACCCAGGTGCCACCCTCTCTCCAGTGGCACCAATTCAGATACTTCTCGGAGGGAGCAAAGTCTGATCCCTGCTGTGACGATGCAGCCCATGGGAGCCAAATGAGGTTACTCAATTAGAGTGAACTGCAAACAAAATGGGGCAGACAAACCCAGATGCTGGTGGTTATTCCAATACTTAGATTCACCAACCAGCACAGAACAGCTCCTGTGTTACCTCACTGGTTACTCAGACGTCCAAACACTACAGTTCCCTTAAAGTGCCCAGTCTCCGGCCTCCATCCAGACACACCTGTCAGATATGATGATGGTTACTGAAAATCTTCTCTCATCATATAAAAGAAAAGGTTCTTAGAACATAAGAATGGCCGTACCGGGTCAGACCAAAGGTCCATCTAGCCCAGTATCTGTCTACCGACAGTGGCCAATGCCAGGTGCCCCAGAGGGAGTGAAGCTAACAGGCAATGATCAAGTGATCTCTCTCCTGCCATCCATCTCCATCCTCTGATGAACAGAGGCTAGGGACACCATTTTTACCCTTCCTGGCTAATAGCCATTTATGGACTTAGCCACCATGAATTTATCCAGTTCCCTTTTAAACATTGTTATAGTCCCAGCCTTCACAACCTCCTCAGGCAAGGAGTTCCACAAGCTGACTGTGCGCTGTGTGAAGAAGAACTTCCTTTTATTTGTTTTAAACCTGCTGCCTATTAATTTCATTTGGTGACCCCTAGTTCTTGTATTATGGGAATAAGTAAATAACTTTTCCTTATCCACTTTCTCCACATCACTCATGATTTTATATACCTCTATCATATCCCCCCTTAGTATCCTCTTTTCCAAGCTGAAGAGTCCTAGCCCCTTTAATCTTTCCTCCTATGGGACCCTCTCCAACCCCCTAATCATTTTAGTTGCCCTTTTCTGAACCTTTTCTAGTGCTAGAATATCTTCCAATCCCAAAGGATCAGCCAAACACCCAGGTCCAATTATAACTTAGATCTTACCCAAATTACATGCTTATAGCCAATTTTTATTAAATAAGCTAAAATTTATTAAAAAAAGAAAAGAGAGAGAGTGTTGGTTAAAAGATCAATATACAGACAGACTTGAATTAATTCTTGAGGTTCAGATATATAGTAGAGATGAGCTTGTAGTTGCAAAAGTCCTTTTAGAAATAGTCCAGAGGTTCTAGTCCAATGTCCATATTCAGCGTGACTCCAGCCAGTGACTGGGGCTCTCAAGCCTTATGGCTTAAAGTTTCCCCCTCTTGAAACCCAAAGCAGATCTGAGATGAAGAAGGGTCGTGTCTCAGGGTTTTTATACATTTCCTGCAGCCTTTTGGCCTAAGAAAACAATAGGCTTAACTCTCCTTCTCCTAAACATTATGGCAATTAGCACAGAGTAATTTATCCATTAAACAGTTCAGATACAGGTTACCACAACCTTCAAAGAGACAATAATACCATTTCACTCAAGTGGCTTCCTAAATGTTAATACTCCTTTTTTGATCTTTGAATCAAAGCTATAGCAATAGACAAGACGTGTTTGCTTACATCCCAAGCCCTGAGCACACAGCTCCCCTTCTATCTCTAACAATGCGGCTGCATTTCAAAGCTCTGTTCATTTACAGATCTTCCTAACCAGTCTCTAAAGTTCGGCCATGGGTCAGGTCAGTCTGTGAGGTAATTAACGCTTTCTGGCCCTGTGACCTTTCAATGAGATATTATATTACACTCATAACGTCACACCTGCCCAGCAGCGACCTGTTCTCCCCTGACCCCCTAGCAGGGCAGCCAGAGACAGCAGAGGCTGAACACTTGCTTCCATAAGGGACCTCTCAGCAGGGCTAAGGAGGAGGCAGCAAAGGACTTGCAAGGCACCCTGCCCATATGGGGACCAAGCACCAGAAGCAGGACGGTGCTGTCCTGCAAAACCAAGGCCTGGCCCTGGGGGCCCCTGTCAGCTCATCGGGGCCTACAAGTGAGCGGCTGTGACAGGGACCCAGTCTCTGCAGTCGCAGCAGGCTAGAGAGAGCCCAGCCAGACACAATGAGCAGAGATCTCCCAAATCCTGCAATCTGCTCCCGGCATCCCCGCTGACAGCTCCCGCTGTTCCCACTTGCACTCAGCTCCTGCACCCTGGGAGATAAAGCTCTCGTGATGCAATCCAGCCATGAGCCGTGTATCTGATCAGGCGAGACGATGCCGACATGGCACAGGGATAATTAGCCAAGAGAAAGGGAGGGTTCCCCTAAGATCCGTCTGTTCTTCTCCATGCCTACAGCCAAACTTCTTGTTCCTGCTCCATTCTGTCCTGCAATGTCCTCCCACCAGGCCTGTCTCTTTGACACCAAGCCCTGCTCCATGGGTGTAGTCTGTGGGGCACAGGGGGCATTGACCCCAAACTACAAGGTCCCCACACACCTCCCCCACTCCATGCTGAATGCGGTCAGTTTCATTGTGACTCCGTATCTGCTATTGCATCGGATTTCAACTCCCTGACACTCCCTGCAAGGCTCCTTGTTGGCCATGGGCCCGTGTGTCAGATCCTGGCAGCTGCGCTCCGAGGTTCTCCCATGCAGCTGTCTGTGCACGGTGCTGCCTCACACAGTTCACACCACCCCTGCCACACTGCAGTCCCACCTCTCCCTGCTGCCTCCAGGGAACCAGGTTGTCTCTGGATAACTCACTGCCTTCCCCTGACCTTGGCCTCCTGGTCTGCCCTAAGATCAGGTCGGGGAAACCCGCCGCACAAGGGGTGCTACCACCAAGAAACGTCGGGGAAATGCTGCCTTCTCAGAGGGACCCTGGCCAGGGCCGGATCCAGGGGTTGTGCCGCCCCAAGCAGCAAAAACAAAACAAACAAACAAAAAGCCACAATTGCGATCTGCGGCAATTCAGCGGGAGGTCCTTCGCTCTGAGCGGGAGTGAGGGACCCTCCACTGAATTGCTGCCGAATACCTGAAAGTGCTGCCCCGCTGCGGAGTGGCCGCCCCAAGCACCTGCTTGATAAGCTGGTGCCTGGAGCCGGCCCTGACCCTGGCACACGGGGGCAATCCTGCAAACCCACCTCGGAGGTATCACTATAAATCCTCCTCCACTGCCTCCCTCATGGCCCTGCTGATGCCAGCCATGGGGTCATTGCAGTAACATCACCAAGGTTACCATGGCCAGAGGCTGATGTCATAAGGAGAGCACTGGGAGGAAGTAGGAGAAGCCACAAACCCGGCCTCATTCAGACAAGGGCTGATGTCCTAGGGTAGCTGTCCCCCCGCAGCACTGCCCCAGCCAGCTTTGCCCCCGGGGAGAACAGGCAGCACAGCCTGAGTTCTGAGTGTTGAGGGGTGATGGGCAGGAGCTGCCCCTTGGGGGAGATCGGCCCCTCTGGCTGAATGTCCTGTTCCTGGCCAGACGCCCCCTGCTCCCTGCTGTGCCACATGGCTGTGGACAGCTGAACCAGGCACTGCCCAGGGAGAGCATCCCCATGTGGCCAGGGCCTGGCCCATGCCAATGTCCCAGCCACATCAGGGCACGGCTTCTGGATCTGCTATCTGCTGCTGGGATCTGAGAGGCAGAGGCCAGCTGGCAAGGTGGGCTGAGCCGAGATCCAGCCAGGCTTAGCTGCCCCTTCTTGCCGCAATGACCCACGTGTGATCCAGCCAGCTCCCCGGTCCAGCTGCCTCTCCCCAGCACGCCCGCAAAGGTGGGGATCGCAGCTCGCTAAGCCCATGCTCCTGAACAAGCTGCGTCTTCGTGGCCCTGCTCTCTGCCCTGGATCTCTGTGCCCGCCCCAGCATGCCAAGCCAGTCAAAGCAGCTCACAGGTACAGGAGCTCCATGGGGCACCTGGGGCATCCACACTCAGACCCTACCCCCCACCCCCCGAGCTCTACAGACACTTCTGGCTCTGGGAAATGAGAACAGAACCTCTTGGTCCCCTGCAGGTGGCTGCACTCAAAGCCCTGGGAGCCTGGGACCACAGCGACCGTCTACAAGGGAAAAGGGAAATAAGCAAAATCCCCAACCACATCTCAGGAGTGTGGCCAGCCCCACAGCTCCAAGTATTAACTGTGCAGCTTCCTGTGTCTGGCCCGCATTACACACCATCCCCACCCACTCCCGGGTCCAAGTAGACTCGGTGTAGTAGAGAGTATCAGAGAGGGGCTCGGGGTGATCGCAGGATGTGTCAGGCGAGGCACTAGATGTATTAATGCCATTGCACAAGGCACTAGGAAGCTCTCATCTAGAGCGCTGTGTGCAAGTCTGGTCAGCCACATTCAAGACAGGTGATTTCATGCTGGTGCAGAGAAGAACTAGTAATAGGATCGGCCCGATCTCATGAGAGGAGACTAGAAGAGCTTGGCTTCGTTAGCGGAGCAGGGATCTGAGTGCTCTATAAAAACCAGGGAGGGGGAAGAGCTATTTTAGCTAAAGAACAATATTGGCCGGGGTTTTCTGAGTGCCCGGGCCCTGTCCTGGGGCCTTCTGCTCCCAGCCAGGACAGGCCCAACTTGTTGGACCAAGGTCTTTCCTTGCAGCAAAGGGGGGTTGGGGCTCAGATCTCCCCAAGATCCAGGCCAGAGCTCCCAGAGCTACAGCATCACACATATATCCCCCAGCACAGCCTGAGAGACCCCCAGCACAGTGCACCAGCTCAGCCTCCCCCACTGGGCTCCTCGGGTGAGTTAAGGGGCCCCAGCTCCTGTGTTTGGGGGTCAGTGGAGTGGGGGAGGGGCCCACTTCCCCAGTGTGTGGTAGGGCCTAGCTCTCCTGGGTGGCATCGGGGAGGGGAGGGTTGCCCAGTAATTTGGGAGGTGGGGGGGGGGAAGAAGCTTCAGAAGGAACGGTCCCTTCTGTTTCTATGGTGACTGCACTTAATGGCTCTTCAGCCTGACAGGTTCATTACTCTGCAGCTGAACTCCTCAAGGAGGGAGAAAGTGAACACCGTGGGCACATCACCCTGTCTGGGGGGATAGTGAGGGCCATGGGCACCCTATCCTGCTGGGGTGGGCAGTAGGGGACATGGCACCCTGCCCTGCCTGGGGGGGGCGGCAGTGGAGGCCATGGGCACCTTGATATGCCTGGGGGAGCAGTGGGGACCAAGGGTACCCTGCCTTGCTGGGAGGGGCGGTGGGGGCCACAGGCACCCTGCCCTGCCTGGGGGGGCAGTGCAGGGGGGGCCATAGGCACCCTGAAGTGGGTGGTGAGGGCTGTGCTGTGACCAATCTCCTTGGCCTTGCCCACTCTCACCCCATCACCCAGTGCTCCAGGGAGTGGGCTGCACAGAGTCCTCGTCCTCCCATCCCTGGCCACCATGCACACAGCACTGTGACACCCAGGGCTGGAGGGGTGGGGCTGGAGGCAGTTGCTGGACCCCAGCTCAGTGCTGTCCCAGTGAGCAGGGGCCAGTGCTGCCAGCAAGATGGCCAGGTGGCTGCTGCACACCTCACGTGGCGTTGCATCTCCCTGCGATGACCGATTCTCCAGCCGAAATGCCCAGCGCATGCTCCGATCCACAGGCTGCGGAGTGAAGCTGCTGGCCAGGAACCTCTGTCTGGGCACAGGGAGCCCAAGCCTAGCAGCATGCATGCGCTGAGACGGAAGACGTATTAGCAGACAGCAACAAGCAGGGCCAAAGCAAGCAGACAGGTAGGTCAGCCCCACAGGAGGAGACGTGTGGCATGTACAGGGTGAGGAGACCAGGGCAGCCGGTGCACGGAGTGGCTGCTTCCCAGCCAGCCAGAGCCCTGTATCTGCACCCCTCCCTTCCAGCCCAGCCCACCACCTCGCCACCCCTGGACGGCCCTGTCACCGAGTTGAGCAGTGCAACCTGGGAAGGAGGGGCACCCCCTGAGGAGCAAAGAGCACCACAGGAATCCACCTCCTGAGTCTTGCTCCTCTCCACCCTCCCCTGGGACCAGCCTTGGCTTCACTCGAGGGCTCAGCCAGGCCCAGCGCAAAGGGGCCCGTGCCACCAGCCACGCTAGCCCGGCGGAGGCAGGACAGGTTGTGCCAGGTGTCCACGCTAGCGTTGCTCTAAACCTGGTTGGGTAGCAATGTCCTCTGCATACCTTCCCCACAATTCCTGGCTCCGCTCCACAAGCAGTGCATTCTGGGAGATTTCAGGGCCACAGCAGCTGGGCTGATTGAAACATGTCAGCCCAACATGCATCAGGCTGACCCACTTCATGTTCAGCTGGGTATTAAACCTGCGGAGAAGAGAGGCTGTCTGCTCCAGCCACGTCTCAGCCTCTGCGCGCTGCTCTGCGGAGGTTCCCCGCCTGAGCTGTACGTGCAGCCCAGCACCATGCGCTCAGGAGATGCCAAAATCTCTGGGCTCAGTGCACATCTGCCAGAGCACAGCAGCGGCCTCCTGTCCCATCCAGCCTGCACAGCGCTGGAGGGGGCCTGAGGGGAGCCCCCCCGCCTCTCTCAGGAGGGGCTATACTTTGCAATGCTTTTCCTTCCACTGGTATCTCTCGACCGAAGCTCCTACATGTTTAAATCAGCAGGCCAGATAGCTTGCACCCAAGGGTTTTAAAAGAGCTGGCTGCGGAGCTCGCTGGACCTTTAGTGCTGATTCTCTGTAGGTCTTGGAGCCTCGGGGAAGTTCCAGAAAATGGAAGAAAGTTCACATTGTGCCAATTTTTAAAAAAGGTAAACGGGCTGATGGGGTAAGTATAAGCCTGTCAGCTTGACATCAGTCCCAGGCAAGACAATGAAGCACCTGCTACAGGTCTCGGCTAACAAAGAACTGAAAGAGGAAAACGTAATTAATGCGAATCAAAATGTGTTTATGGAAACTAGCTCCTGTCACACTAACTTGATAGCTTTTTTGATGAGAGTACAAGTTTGACTGATAACAACAATAGTGCTGAGGTAACATAGACAGATTCTCTAAGGTGTTTGACTCAATGCTGCATGACATTTTGATTAAAAAACTAGAAGAATCTAAAATTATCCTAGCACACATTTAACGCATTATAAACTGGCTAACTGATAGGTCTCAACATGTAACTGTAAATAGGGAATCAGCACTGAGTGAGTGTGTTTCAGTGGGGGCCAGCAGGGATCAGTTCTTGGTCCTAGATCTAAGTTCCCTGTAAGCTGTGTGATGCCCCTGCCCCAGCCCAGCTACTGCCATGGCCAGGGAGAGGCGCCTCTCACCCAGCCCCGAGCTGCTGCAGCAAGAGAGAGCTGAGGGGAGTCCTCTCCCCCCACTGCTGCCCTAGGGCAGCCTGCACCCTAAACCCCTCATCCCTGAGTCCACCCCAGAGCCTGCACCCGCCCTGCACCCCAACCCTCTGCCCTAGCCCTGAGCCCCCTCCTGCACCCCAATCTCCTCATCCCCAGGCCCCCCCTAAGCCCACACCCCCAGCCAGAGCCCTCACTCCCCACACTCCAACCCTTTACCCCACCCCATAGCTCCCTCCTACAGTCTGAACCCCTCGGCTCCACCCCCCACCACACATCACCTGCATTTTGGTGCACATAACAAAATTCATTCCGCACATGGATGTAAAAAAATAGAGGGAACACTTTCCTACACTATTTTATATTTTTATCAATGACTTGGAAGAAACAAAATCAATGATAAAGTTTCCAGATGACACAAAAATTGGGCAAGTGATAAATAATGAAGAGGAGAGGTCACTGATTCAGAACAATCTGGATCGCTTGGTAAGCTGGGCGCAAGCAAACAATATGCATTTTAATACAGCTGAATGTGAATGTATACATCTAGCAACAAGGAATATAGGCTATACTTAAAGGACACAAAAAGAACAGGAGTACTTGTGGCATCTTAGAGACTAACAAATTTATTTGAGCATGAGCTTTCGTGGGCTACAGCTCACTTCTTTGGATGCATGGAATGGAACATATATTTGTTAGTCTCTAAGGTGCCACAAGTACTCCTGTTCTTTTTGCAGATACAGAGTAATACGGCTGCTACTCTGAAACTTAAAGGACGTGGGACTCTATCCTGGGAAGCAGTGACTCTGAAAAATAAATAAGGTCACGGTGGATAATCAATAGTACATAAGCTCCCAGCATGATGCTGTGGCCAAAAGATCTAATGGGATCCTTGGATGCATAAACAGGGGACTCTCGAGTAGGAGCAGAGAGGTTAATTTACCTCTGTCTTTGACACTGGTGTGACCGCAGCTGGAATCCTTCGTCCAGTGCTGGTACCCACAATTCAAGAAGGATGTTGATAAATTGGAGGGTTCAGAGAAGAGCCATAAGAATGATTAAAAGATTAGAAAACCGGCCGTATAATGATTGACCCAAAGAGCGCGATCTGTTTAGCTTAACAAAGAGAAGGTGAAGGGATGACCTGATTACAGTCCCTGAGTACCTAAACTGGGAACTCATATTTAATAATCGGTTCTTCAATCTAGCACATAAAGATCTATAACATGATCCCAGGGCTGGAAGTTGAAGCTAAACACAGTCAGACTGGGAATAAGGTGCGGGGGCGCAGAATGCAGACTGCTGCAGGCAGCAGCACTGGCTGTGAGGGGAGCCCCTGGTTACTTCAGTCTTGGCCGGCTGCTGTAGGGTCAGGGCAGGAGCGGTGGCAGCTCCCAGCTGCTCCAGCCCTGGCAGGGGGCAGTGCAAGGCACAGAGGCCATGGTGCGTGAGCGCTGCATGGCTGCGCCCCCTCTGAGATGGCGGTTGGAGGAGCTGAGTGTTCGTGGCAGTGCCCTGCTGATGGAGATAACACCCTCAGCTAATCACTCTCCCTGCGAGGGCCTGTGTATTTTCTAATCTAATTACATTCAGAGAGATTTCTTCCTGGCAGCAGCAATCGATGAGCCTGTGTTCCGCGCCCCCTCCCCCGCAGCACCAACTATGGATACGGATGAGGGGGAAATTGAATTTGCAGCCATTTTTATTGGGATTTAATTGGCTAGTCTCACCCCACTGCCTTAATCCCCGGCGCTGACACACGGCAGCCCCCCTTATTTATCACTCTTCAGATATTCGCCTTTTGGCAGTTGTGGGAAATCAGTGGCCTTGCCCGGGGCATGCTGGGAGTGGCCACACAGCCAGCCAGGGATCCATCAGCCGCTGCCATTGCTATCGACAATGTGATTGGGCTGTAAGAGGTGCTTTGATAACAGAACTGGCGCGCATTAAGTGCTCGTCACCAGGGATGATCATGACTTATTACAGCTAATTCTTCCTGAACAATGGCAGCAAGCCGAGGCCTCTGCCATGCTAACAGACAGGCGCCTCGCTCTGTGATTGCACTGGGGACCCTGTCTGCCCTGAGTCCCTATGGCCCCACTGGGGACCCTGCCTGCCCTGAGTCCCTATGGCCCCACTGGGGACCCATACCCAACGGACAGCTTGATCCAAAGCTATTTCAACTCACCCCATCTTGGAGGGGGAGGCCTCCAAGTCACCTCAGTCCACCCAGAGAGAGGAATTAGAAATCTCTGATCTGTCCCAGCCCATGGATGCCAGGTGAGCCCAGGGGCCCAGCAGCCTGGGCACGTGGATCCCAACTAAGGCCACGAGTCTGCGGGGCTCTCGGGATAACACCTGCCATTGAGCACACAGCAGCTACGCTGCCAAGCTGTCCTCAGCCCCGACCTCACCCCCAGAGCCGTGGGGCTCAGGGAGCTGTTCGGGCTGAAGAGACGGGATGGGAGTCCCCAGGCTAGGATGCAGTGCGGAGCTGAAGGGCTGCAGGACACTCTCTGTCTCTGCGCATTATGGGGAGCAGTTCTCTGTGCCTTGCATTTCTGTCTCTCTGAGCCCAGCAGAGTCCAAAGGCCAGACCTTCCCAAGAGCTCCGTCCCCATCACGCAGCCGAATACGTGACAGGCTGCTGCGCTCAGCACACTGGGTGCCAAACGCAGGGAAACCCAGCCCCGAGCATGGGAGGACCTGGCCATATCGCCAGGCGCAGTGACGGCAGAACCTGGCTGTAACGGGGACACTCACCTCTTGAGCACCTCCTAGCAGCTGGGCGTGGCACTGCCGTCCTCTTCTAACCCCGGCTCCCCCAGCACGCTGCCGGCTGACCTTGGTGGGTCCTCCACGGCCTACCCTCCGGCCAGGTATCACAGTCAAAACGAACCCCTTCCAGGGTAGCAAAGCCCACCAAAAACGCTCTGCCTGCCCCCACCAGGGGCTTCGGCCCCAGCTCGGGCTTTTACATTCAGCCCTTCACTCGGGCTTCGTCCCCTTCTCGGGGTTTACAGTACTTCACGGCCACTCTGGGCGCCAGCCTGGGGATCCAGCCACGTACAGCTCCCTGCACCCGCTGCTGCCTCCTCCCAGCCCAGCAAACGCAGCCAGAGCCCAACTCTGGTTCTCCCTGGGGCTCTGCTGGGCTCCAATTGGTGCTTCACATGGCCCCTCTAGGCAAGCCTGAAGGACTCACCTTCGCTGCTCTGTCCCTGCCACATTGCAGCTTGCTGGGGAGGGCTGGGGGAAGGCCCCGGGGCCTCGTGTAGGGAGCCGCAAAGGCCAGGTGCAGCCCCATACACCCTGAGCGGGGGGAACACAGGCCCTGAGCACAGGGAACCTGCCCCAAGGCCCTGCCTGCCCCATGCCTGCCCCTGTTTGGCGCCTGTCTTCCCTCACCCTCCTCCAAAGGTGGGTGGAGGCAGTGTGGAGCCGGGGCCCGCGGCCCGTGCAGGACATGCAACCAGACCTGGCTGCGGCATGTGGGGATGCTGCCCCTGCTGGCAGTGCTCACACGTGCCTGAGCAGCACTGAGCCTGGGAGGGGGAGCCCTGCGCTGGCTGCTCGTCCTGCCGTGGGGCTCGCAGCAGAACTGGTCCCAGCCTCAGCGCTGGCTCTGACCTTTTCCAGCTCAGACAGGCTCTCGGTCGGGCCAGCCTACCCCCAGAGCCGCAGCAGCACGCTGGGTACGTGGGGGGGCTCTGACGGTGGGGGGATGGGATGGGGGGGTTTTGCTGGCCAGGACCAGTGCTGTGTGCTGCAAGCTGGTATCAACCTGCCTGGCTCGTCTCCTCCACCAGCCATCGCTCCAAACACAGGGGGCACGAGGTGGGGGGGCGCTGCTCTGCCCTGGCACCGAGTGCTGCTGCCAGGGAGCCAACCCCTCAGCCTGTGTCTCCAAGTGGGAAGGGACGGTCACTCTCCTGCCCCACAGGTGGGGCGCTGGGACAGGCTGCAAGGATCCAGTGGGCTGGGGTAGCCGTAAGAGGTCAGAGTCTGGGCAGGGCCTTCCTGTCATTGCTCCCTATTCTAAACAGTCACCCCAGCTGGGACACATGCCCTCCTGGCAGCTCCCTGCCCTGCCTCAGTGCCAGTGACCTGGGCCCTCAGCCCAGCCGACTCTGCTGCCCTGGCAGTGCCGGCTCTCAGGTGAACGCTGCAGAATTCATTTCGCCACAAGCTTCCAGGAAGCTGGAGCTGGCTGCAATCGACCAGGTCACCCCCACGCTGCCCTGGCCCCTGGGAAAGGGACAGCATAGCTGTGCCCATGCACAGGCTGGCAGCTCCTCCCCCTCCAGCCACCCTCTGGAGCGTAAGCGCTCAGATCGCATCCAGCCAGGCATGGCAATCGCGGGTGCTGGCGTTAGCTGCCAGAGGGGCAGTTTCAGCCCAACAGCTGCTGCCACTCAAAGCTTTTCAGCTCAGGTCTCTGGCTTCAGAGCTGGCCTGGCTCTGCACTGCCTCCTCCCCTCATGTTTCCCGGTGCAGCCCCGGGAGCTGGGGCTGGAGGAGAAGCTGTGGCACATGCTGAGGCCGAGGGCAGCAGCTGCCAGTGCATGCCCAGGGCACAGGGTGCTCTGTCCACGTCCATGTGAACAGGCTGGGCTTGTACAAGGGTGAGGGGCCCTCTAGCTACAAGGCTGTTGCTGCCAGTTCCCAGTCTGCCCACCCTGAGGATCGCTCCCCCACATGTCCTGAGCTGCTCCAATGGCCTGGAAGGGACACGCTGTAATAACGGGGCCCATACGTACCGAATTGTGAGCTCTGCTGTGAACAGCGAATGAAAGCTCACAAGGTGCCAAAATAACCTGTAAACGGTGCCCAAGGGAGACAGAAATAGTCTAAACACCACGGCCTCCTGATGTAACCCCAGCACTGGGCTAAGATCATGTTTTGTAAACAAGGAGAATTGGGGACCAAAACTTAATAAACCTAAATTGCTGTGTCAGATATTAGGCCTCTCTGGTGCACAAAGCAATGAGCTGTCCCCTCATCCCTCCCTTTTGGGAATTTCAGAAAGAGACTTTGCAGGAGAAAAGCTGGCTTCACCTTCATGGCTACCGTCCCCCACCATCTCCTGGGACCCACACCTTCTTCAACCTCCTCTCGAGAGCTGTCCTGATCAGACTGGGCCAGGGAGAGGGACGCAGATGACAGTGCCACCTCCACTGGCCCCAGCTGAATCATACATATCACCTGGGATGTGGGTTGGGTGACCAGGTGTCCGGTTTTCAGCTGGAACTCCTGGTTGAAAAGAGACCCTGGCAGCTCTTGTCAGCATCACCCACCAGACTGTTAAAAGCCCAGTCAGCAGTGCTGCGGGGCTAAGGCAGGCTAGTCCCTACCTGTCCTGGGGCACCGCGCTGCACCCCGGAAACAGCCAGCTGGTCCAGCTCCTCAGCAGGGGGGCCACAAGGCTCCATGCGCTGCCCCTGCCCCGAGCACCGGCTCCGCCCTCCCATTGGCCGAGCTGGGGGGGCGGTGCCTGCAGGTGAGAGCAGCGTGCACTGTGGAGCCTCCTGCTCACCTCCCACCTAGGAGCCGGATCTGATGGCTGCTTCCGGGGCGCAGCCCGGAGCCAGGACAGGCAGGCAGCCTGCCTTAGCCCTGCTGTGCTGCTGACTGGGAGCTGCCCAAGGTAAACCTGTGCCTCAAACCTGAGCCCCCAACCCCTACCCCAGCCCTGAGTCCCCCCCAACCCAGAGCCCCCTCCTGCACCCCAGAGCCCTCACCCCCAGCCCAGAGGCACTCCCACACCCTGAACCCCTCATCCCCATGCCCCCCCCGAGCCAGCACCCTCAGCTGGAGCCCTCACCCCCCCACACCAACTCCCTGCTCCATCTCAGAGCCCCCTCACACACTCTGAACCCCTCATCCCCGTGCCCCCCTGTCATAAACAGATAGCTAAGGGTTAATGTCTCTTTCACCTGGAAAGAGGTAACCTGAAGCACCTGACCAGAGGACCAATCAGGAAACCAGACTTTTTTAGGTCTGGGTGGAGGGAAGTTTGTGTCTGAGTTCGTTGTCTTGTGCCTATCTCCCTCTCGGCTATGGAAAGGATTTCTCTATTTCCTGCTTTCTAATCTTCTGTTTCCAAGTTGTGAGTACAAAGATAGGTTTGTTTTTTTTGTATTTACATATATGTAGTTGCTGGAGTGTTTTAAATTGTATTCTTTTTAAATAAGGCTGTTTATTCATATTCCTTTTAAGCAATTGACCCTGTATTTGTCACCTTAATACAGAGAGACCATTTTGATGTATTTTTCTTTCTTTTTACATAAAGCTTTCTTTTTAAGACCTGTTGGAGTTTTTCTTTAGTGGGGAACTTCAGGAAATTGAGTCTGTGCTCACCAGGGAATTGGTGGGAGGAAGAAGTCAGGGGGAAATCTGTGTGTGTTAGATTTACTAGCCTGACTTTGCATTCCCTCTGGGTGAGGGGGGAAAAGAGATTAGCTCTCGGTACTTCTGATTTCCAAGGCTGGAAACTGGGAGGGTGGAATCCCTCTGTTTAAATTCACGGAGTTTGCTTCTGTTTATCTCTCCAGGAACCCAGGGAGGGAATACCTGGAAGGGAAAAGGGAAGGGAAATGGTTTATTCCCCTTTGTTGTGAGACTCAAGGAATTTGGGTCTTGGGGTCCCCAGGGAAGGTTTTTGGGGGGACCAGAGTGCCCCAAAACACTCGAATTTTTTGGGTGGTGGCAGCTTTACCAGGTCCAAGCTGGTAACTAAGCTTGGAGGTTTTCATGCTAACCCCCATATTTTGGACGCTAAGGTCCAAATCTGGGACTAGGTTATGACATGGTGGTAGCAGTGGGATAGATAGAATCCAGAAGCCAGTAGGAATATTATATTTTTCTTTTCTCTGCTAGGGGCTTTTAAGCAGAGAGAAACAGTTTGGTTTTAAAAGGAACCAGAGAGAATTTTTTTTTTCCTCTGCTCTCTCTTGCAGTTGTGGCTTGCATATTAAGCAAGCAACCATTAAGTAACTATTACGGGTCTTTTGTCACACAATAGCACTCCCATTAGGAGTCAAATACCAGCACTATACACATGCAAATAAAGTGGTTTTTCTGGTTTACTTTACATTGAAAAGATTAGCTAGAGGAAGAAAGGGAAAAAGGCACTGTTGCTAGGCAGATGCCAGGAGACAACAGAGCCTACAGTTCAGACAACAAACACCAGAGGGCACCCCAACACAAGAAAACAGGAACCATGACTTCCAAGGAAAAAAGGGAGGCAGAAGAACAAATCAAAGAAGCTGAACACAGGTGACAACTGGAAAAAAAAACAAACCTATCTTTGTACTCACAACTGGGAAACAGAAGATTAGAAAGCAGGAAATAGAGAAATCCTTTCCATAGCCGAGAGGGAGATAGGCACGAGACAATGAACTCAGACACAAACTTCCCTCCACCCAGACCTGAAAAAGTCTGGTTTCCTGATTGGTCCTCTGGTCAGGTGTTTCAGGTTACCTCTTTCCAGGTGAAAGAGACATTAACCCTTAGCTATCTGTTTATGACACCCCCCGAGCCCTGACCCCCAACTGGAGCTCTCACCCCCTCCTACCCCCCTGCCCCAGCCCAGTGAAAGTGAGTGAGAGTGGGGGAGAGTGAGCCACTGAGGGAAGGGGGATGTAGTGAGCAGGGGGGGCCTCGGAGCAGGGGAAGGACTAGGGTGTTCGGTTTTATGCCAACCCTAGAGGTGGAACTTTGTGCCCCACTCGCACTGCCACAGAGCCTCAGAATTGGTGCTGCCCCCTAGCTTTTCCATGGCCTCTTGGCAGAGCCCCCTCAGTGTGGGAGCCCCCCAAGGAGTCTCATGAGGCCATGCAGCCTTACCCCGCTCCTGGAACAGGACCTGGGCTCCAGCACCCATTTCACACCACGACCCCTGGCAGAGACTTGTGCGCTCTTCGTTCAAGGACACAGAGCTGGACTCAGTGCTGGATGGCCTGAGGTCAGCCCTGAGAAATAAAGCTTCAAGCAGGGCCCATGCTGGACAAGCCAGCGCAAAGCCCCAGCGAGCTGTTGCAGATTCTGTCTCAGGCTCTGACCCTCTGACTGCTGCAGGGAGTCCCAGGCAAGAGCAGCCAGCTTACCAGGAGCCCAGACTTAATTCCCTGCTGGTCACCTCCCAGTCCCCTGTTCTCCATGCGGAGATCACAACTCCCCTTGCCAGAGCTTTCCACAGCTGAGTGTTGAGTTGCTGGAGTTTGTATTTGATCTGGGTTGGTGTCAACCAGTTCCTTAGCGACCCTATTCACCCACCCAGGCAGCGAGGTCACACACACACACACACACACACACCCCAATGTCTCTTGTGCTCTTTCAGAAGCTGTGTTACAAACACCTGCCCCAAAACTGGGTAGCAACTATAGAGGGAAACTGAGGCACACATATGATCCATACAAATATTACCGCAAATTCCCACTTTATTACACCTGATGTGGCCTTTTCCTTCTCCACGTTAGTTCTTCTCTTTCCTACCCCCCTACTTTTTCCTTCTGTCTAACAAGAGCCTGGCTTAGCTGGCCAAGGCTGCGTATTGTGCAATACGGCTGTGAGCCAGCAGCCAGCCCAAGGCAGCTAAAAGCCAGGGGCAGCTCTAGCTTTTTTGCTGCCCGAAGCTCGGCAGGAAGGCTGTCTTTGGCAGCTTGCCTGCAGAAGGTCACCAGTCCTGTGGCTTCAGCACACCCGCTGCCAAATTGCCATCGAATCCACGGGACTGGCAGACCTCCTGCAGGCAAGCCACCAAATGCTGCCTGACTGCCACCCTCGCAGGGACCACCAGGGCGCCCCTCGCGGCTTGCTGCCCCAGGCACAGGCCACCCTCCCTATGCCTGCTCCCCTCCCATGCCCCCCACCTCCCCATGCATGCTCCCCTCCCATGCACTCTTCCAACTCTTACCCCTGAAGTGCTGCATGCTCACTTCTGCCCCTTCATCTCACCCAAATCTGCCTCGCTTATGCCAGGCAGGAAAGAGCATCTCTGACGGGCAGGGTCCTGTAGCCTAGTGAATGTGATGAAGATGAACGGAAGGGAAGGGAGCCAAGCGGGCGTGTGCTGGTGCTGACTGCACTGGTGCAAGCTAGCAAGAGTAAGGAGGTATCACCATCGAGACTACAGGAGTTGAGACCAGGGGAAGTGGGGAAGTGTCACGGAGTCCCCGTGCGATGCTCTGGAACTGCTCCCCACCAAGCCAGGCAGGACGTTGGGGAGCCTCCTCTCCCTTGGAGCAGACTTGTTCAGGGCAAGAAGCTCACGTCCTGGGTCTGACCTTGGGGCATTCAGCATCCTCTGCCCCTCCGTGCACTTCCCACAGCGAGCCCACCCCAGCGGGGTCCTGGGGAAGCCACAGGGTCCTGCACCCCCACTTTGCAGTCAGACGTGACTCTCAGCCAGGCAGTAACACAGAGGTTTATTCGATGACAGGAACAGGGTCTAAAACAGAGCTTGTAGATACAGCGAACCAGACCCCTCGGTCTGGTCCATTCTGGGGGGGCAGTGAGACAGACCCCCCATATCTGCCCTCCACTCCTCGACCCCAGCCAGCTCCAGACAAACAACCCCCTCCAGCCCCTCCTCTCTCCTCAGCTCCTTTCCTGGGCCAGGAGGTCACCTGATCCCTTTGTCTCCAACACCTTCAGCTGGCACCTTTGCAGAGGAGGGGCCCAGGCCATCAGTTGCTAGGAGACAGAGTGTCAAGCATTTAGGTGCACTGGCCCTTTGCTCTGCCAGATACTTAAGAACTGCCATGGGGACACTGAGGCACCAACACAATATTCAGAGAAAACATTAAGAACATTCCCAGTTCACCACAGGGAGTCTCAGCCAGGACATCTGCCGTGGGAAGCTGGTGAAGGGCCCAAGCCCCTGACGGGCAGGAGCCTGGGCAATGACCCAGGGCTGAGTGCTGAAGAGGGGCTGCATCCTGGAGCCTGGTACCCCAGGCACAATGCCAGCCCCAAGCAGTGCGGTTCCTGCCATTGGGCTGCACAGCCCAAAGGGAGGCGGGGGTGGGACGCCACTGACCATGGGAATCAGCCTCCCCTTGCCACCTCCAGAGATAGGAGGCATTTCCTGGGGGGTCTCCTGGTGACTGTGCCCCTTCCCCCAGGCTGGGTGGGGTTGGGAGCAGGGAGCTCCTCTCCCTACACACCCAGGCTAGCAGAGGTCTCCAGGCGGCGGCCAGGCCTACTGGAGCTGTGAGGCGAGATGCTGATGGTAATGAATCCCAGGCGGATGCGTCTCCTCTCCAGGAGCAGCGTGTGTGGCCCACTGATCTCGTCCGACTTCCTGCTGCTCGTACCAGGCAGCCCAGCTTGGGGACGCTCAGCTCCCTTTCAGAGAGTGGGTTTAATTACATCCCTCAAAGATCAAGCCTGTCAGAGATGCTCGTCCTGCCCTGCATGAAAGATGCTGAAATTGAAACAGCCACAGAGCAGAGCGCACTGGCCCCTGCTGCTCCCAGACAGACGCTCCCAGCGGCTGAGCATAGCCCACGTCACAGCCCAGAGCCCCCCAGGGTAACTCTCTGCACTGCCACCCTGCTCCCAGCATCCCCCAGTGCCCACCCAGCACCCCCTCATTACCCAGAGCCCCCCAGCACAGCTCTCCGCATTGCCACTCTGCTCCCAGCATCCCCCAGTGCCCAGCCCCAGTGACCCCCATTACCCAGAGCCCCCCAGGGCCCACCCAGCACAGCTCTCTGCACTGCCACCCTGCTCCCAGCATCCCCTGGTGCCCAGCCCCAGTGCCCCCCCATTACTCAGATACCCCCAGGGCCCACCCAGCACAGCTCTCAGCACTGCCACCCTGCTCCCAGCATCCCCCAGTGCCCAGCCCCAGTGCCCCCCCATTACCCAGAGCCCCCCAGGGCCCACCCAGCACAGCTCTCTGCACTGCCGCCCTGCTCCCAGCATCCCCCAGTGCCCAGCCCCAGTGCCCCCACTCTGTTACCCAGAGCCTCCCAGGGCCCACCCAGCACAGCTCTCAGCACTGCCACCCTGCTCCCAGCATCCCCCAGTGCCCAGCCCCAGTGCCCCCCCATTACCCAGAGCCCCCCAGGGCCCACCCAGCACAGCTCTCTGCACTGCCGCCCTGCTCCCAGCATCCCCCAGTGCCCAGCCCCAGTGCCCCCCCCATTACCCAGAGCCCCCCAGGGCCCACCCAGCACAGCTCTCCGCACTGCCGCCCTGCTCCCAGCATCCCCCAGTGCCCCCCCATTACCCAGAGCCCCCCAGGGCCCACCCAGCACAACTCTCCGCACTGCCACCCTGCTCCCAGCATCCCCCAGTGCCCAGTCCCAGTTTCTCCCCTCTGTTACCCAGAGCCCCCCAGGGCCCACCCAGCACAGCTCTCCGCACTGCCATCCTGCTCCCAGCATCCCCCAGTGACCAGCCCCAGTGCCCCCACATTACCCAGAGCCCCCCAGGGCCCACCCAGCACAGCTCTCTGCACTGCCACTGGCTCCCAGCATCCCCCAGTGCCCATCCAGCAACCCCCCATTTCCCAGAGCCCCCCAGCACAGCTCTCTGCACTGCCACTCTGCTCCCAGCATCCCCCAATGCCCAGCCCCAGGGCCCCCCCTCTGTTAGCCAGAGCCCCCAGGGCCCACCCAGCACAACTCTCCGCACTGCCACCCTGCTCCCAGCATCCCCCAGTGACCACCCAGCAACCCCCCATTACCCAGAGCCCAGCAGCACAGCTCTCCGCACTGCCACTCTGCTCCCAGCATCCCCCAGTGACCAGCCCCAGTGCCCACACCCCATTACCCAGAGCCCCCCAAGGCTGCTGCACAAAGTGGGGGTTGATGCCTGCCGCACTAAAGGGCATGGACATGCAATCGGGTTTCCTCCCCCAAGTCTGGGTGGGGAGCTCCCAGGGACAGGGCCTGGGGGCAGGAAAGGGGCAGGGTGCTGCTATGGCGGGCAGGGCAGATGCTCTTGGAGCTGCTGCAGCGCCAGGAGCCGAGGCAGTGGGGAGGGCGGCATAAGCCAGCTCCAGACTCAGAGCCCAGGGGCTGGCAGGCAGCGAGCAAGGCAGCTGCCACAGACGGAATCCGTCTCCCAGGCCCAGCCACCAGCATAGGGGCAGCAGGCGAAGCTGCCGCAGGCCAGGCCCAGGAGGAGACACAAGCAGCATGGGGAGGCACTGGCAGCGCACCCGGGGAATGCTAATGCTGGCCCAGCACAGGGTGGCTGGGATTCCCCCTCGAACATCCCCTCGGCCCTGAGCAACCCCACTAGGCCCTGGGAGCAGCAAGCAGGCAGCAATCTGGACCAGAGCCTGGCATCATCCGGGATGAGACGCCCCCAGCATCCCCCTGAAGGGGACATGGGAGCTGGGCTGGACTGCTACCAGAGCAATCCAGGGAGGGACCAGACAGCGCGCACACGTGCGCACGCACACACACGCACACGCACACACACACACACTCCTCTTCCTGCCCCCAAGGCCCTGCACCCTGCACAGATGGTACCATGCCCACCATGCAAACCCCAGCACACTTCCCACAGGACCACGGAATGCACAGCACACGCTGCACTTCCCAGGGCAGCCGAATGCCCTGCCTATGTGACCCACACACCTGGGTGTGGTGTTCTGTCCCCTTCAGTGGCACCGAAACCACTTAGCAATTAATGAGTCTGCTGCAGCCTTAGCTAAGGGCCATGTGGCTTGGAGCTCATGCACTAAGCTCCAGAGGTCCCAGGTTTGATCCTGCCCACTGCTGACCGGGGTTACACCTGCACTCTGGGAGGGTCAGATGCCCTCTCCCAGTACAGTTATGGCCACCCCAGGGCTGGCCCAGCATGCACTACACCCAGCGAGGCCCTGGCACAGCCTGGCAGAGCTCAGGCACCTGGGGCGAGCCCAGCATCCATCTGCACGGTGGCCTAGTAGAGCAGCAAGGCAGAAGATGTGCTGTGGTCCGTGCAGGGGGAAGCTGCCTTTTCCCCCAATCCTTCCCAGGCTGCAGCAGACCCAGCAGTGGCCCCACAGGGCAGCTGCAGCTCTGTGGGAAGAGCTCCCCAGCCCCACCCTGCACAACGAGCCCATTAGTGGGAAATCAATGGCAGCTGGAACCAGGAAAGAGAGCAGCTCATGTGTCAGGTCCACACCCAGCCCCTGGCAGGCTCCAGGCCACACTGTGCACTTAGCCCAGGCTCCTTCACCCCCTGGGGCACCACTGCCCGCAAAGCTAGAGCCCTCCGTCCCCAGCCCTGCTCTCCCCATGCTGACCTGGCCAGCGTCTGAGCCCGGACAACCCCTGAGATCCTGACTTTCCTGCAGGAGCAGTACAGCCCCTCTCTTGACATGAGCAAGGTGCAAGCTGGCGGGGAGGATGGCCGGGGCACACGGGGTGGGGGGCACAGTTTCCCCTCTGCCAATCTTGGGGGAGGGCACAGCTCCATCCTCCACCCGCTCACCTCTCCAGCAATGAGCCAAAGTCCAGCAGCCCAATTCCCCTTGCACTCAGGAGACGAGGAACTCCCCGCTGCACCACGGGGCTCCAAACAGATGGTGCCTGGGACCGCCCTGGGGATGTGCACACAGCTAACCGCTCTGGCCAGCACTAGCCCCTGGCTACAGCCCCGGTGGGGCAACAGGATTGAAGGAGCCAGGCTGCCGGGTTAACATACCAGCTGGGTAATTTGTAATGAGAGAGAGCAAGCAGGGCCTCAGCTTTACGGCTCGTTCCAAAGATGGCACCTGCTGCAGCACAGCTGAGCGCCCCAGCGAGCCTGCTCCCAGAGGCATCGCTTCCCCCACACGAGCCCCCACTCTGCTCCCTGCAGCACAGTGCCCCCCTGGCAAGCACCCCCTTCTGTGTCAGCTGCCCCGCTCCCTGCCATCTGGCCCCCCCGCTGGGTCCTCTGACCTGCTCCCTGCAGCACAGTGCCCCCCTGGCAAGCACCCCCTTCTGTGTCAGCCGCCCCGCTCCCTGCCATCCGGCCCTCCCACAGGGTCCCCTTCCCTGCTCCCTGCAGCACAGTGCCCCCCCCAGCAAGCCCCCGCCCCGTGCCTTGTGGCACAGCACCCCCTGCTGAGTCACCCGCCCTGCTCCCTTCCATCTGGCCCCCCCGCTGGGTCCCCTGCCATGCTCCCTGCAGCACAGTGCCCCCCCCGGCAAGTTCCCGCCCCATGCCTTGTGGCACAGCACCTCCTGCTGAGTCACCCACCCCGCTCCCTGCCATCTGGCCCCCCCGCTGGGTCCCCTGCCCTGCTCCCTGCAGCACAGTGCCCCCCCCCCGGCAAGTTCCCGCCCCGTGCCTTGTGGCACACCACCTCCTGCTGAGTCACCCACCCCGCTCCCTGCCATCTGGCCCCCCCGCTGGGTCCCCTGCCCTGCTCCCTGCAGCACAGTGCCCCCCCGGCAAGCCCCCGCCCCGTGCCTTGTGGCACAGCACCCCCTGCTGAGTCACCTGCCTCGCTCCCTGCCGGCCGGCCCCCCCGCTGGGTCCCCTGCCCTGCTCCCTGCAGCACAGTGCCCCCCCGGCAAGCCCCCGCCCCGTGCCTTGTGGCACAGCACCTCCTGCTGAGTCACCTGCCTCGCTCCCTGCCGGCCGGCCCCCCCGCTGGGTCCCCTGCCCTGCTCCCTGCTGTCTGGCCCCCCCCCGCTGGGTCCCCTGCCCTGCTCCCTGCAGCACAGTGCCTCCCTGGCAAGCCCCCGCCCCATGCCTTGTGGCACAGCACCCCCTGCTGAGTCACCCGCCCTGCTCCCTTCCATCTGGCCCCCCCGCTGGGTCCCCTGCCCTGCTCCCTGCAGCCCAGTTGGTGTCAGCCTTGTGTCCAAGTACACACCTTAGCATCATGCCACAGCGCTGGGATGAGCAGCGACTCGGAGGGACGCGCACCCGCACTGCAGAATCTGATGGGCTACCCCCATCTGAGGACTGGCCCAATGTAACTGATCTCAGCTTGTCACCAATGGGAGACTCTGGAACGGGTCTGGCTCCAGGTCCGTCTCTTGCCCCACCTGCACTGGTGCAGACACTGAGCCCTTCTCCAAAGCAAGCCTGCCCGTGTGTTAGGAAACCGCCAGATGCATTTCGTTGAGTCTTGTCGCTTGGACGACATCCAGTAAGGAGCCGCCAGAGAGAAGAGACACTTGCAGCGAGCAGGCTCTGCTGTGGCAGCAGAAATGACTCCGGCAGCTCTCGGACCTGCCAACTTGGCAGGTGCTGGGCGGCTCTGGTAGTGGTGAGCTCAGAAACAGGCCTTTGCCAGCTGCTGGTGCAAACTGATCTTGCCTGATGCTCTCTGACTGGGCACACCAGCTTGGCTCCCGCTGCTCTGCCTACCCTGGTGCAGGGGGTCACCAGATCTCCTCATCTTGATGGGCACAGAAACCCCTCCCAGCAGGCCAGCCCACGGCCCGGATGTAACATGCTATGACGAAGTGGGGGATTTTTTTATTTTTTCATGGTTTTCCAATGGTTTGCACGCAGAGGGGGTGGGACTCAGTGTCCCCGGGTGTTACTGGTTTAATGAGGGGAGAAGAGAGGGAGTTTGTTGTTACAGAGGACTGGAGAGGGGACTTGGGGACCACAGCCAACAGCCTGGAGGAGGGACACCCCAGCGGCTGGTGACCTGATGACCCGGAGACCCAGCTCAGGAGTCGCAGCCGGTTCTGGCCAGTGGGAGGACAATGGGCTGGGGAGAGAGGACCCCGGTGACCTGACCAGCCGGTTCCAGCCAGAGCAGGGTGGAGAGGAGAGGAGGCCCAGACGACCCTCTTTACCTGGAGAGAAGACAATGGACAGAGGGGGGCCCTGGGGCGAGTGATATCAGAGGCCCAGCTGGGAAGCAGGGGGGCTCAGGGCTGGAGAGGGGAAGCAGGCAGAGCCCACCTGGATGCAGGGGGACTGGGATGTGCTGGGCTGAGGGAGGCCAGGCCTGAGGGTCAGAGAGTTTCCTGTGCTGTGTTCAATGCTCAATAAACCCTCCTGTTTTACGCTGGCTGAGAGTCACTTGGGGCTAGAGAGCAGGGTTGCATCAACCCCTTTGGGGGTGAGGAGGCCCGGGGGGGTCCAGAGCGAGGGGACTCTCTGGGGGGGCCCACGGCAGAGACAGACGTGCTAAGGCTCAGAGCGGTGTGGCTCCAGGAGGTGGAGGGGCCTGACCCCAAGAGAGAGTGGACCCCTGAGAAGGGCTGTTGCACTGAAAGGGGCACCCCCCACGGACCACACAGGGCCAAGAGTGGGCACAATCTGTGAGTCCATGACACATGCCAACCCACGGGAAATGCTCCCCCATGGCAGGCTGCAGGAGCCTAGGCTAGAACGGCAGCCACAGGCAGGGCAAGAGGGTGGCTGAATTCCCGGCGACATGCCAAGCTGGGACAGGCAGAGTCATGGGTGCGGGAAGACAAGGCAGGGTCCAGGGCCTGGTGAGAGGTGGCAGGCACAGGAGGAGGCTCCCCTGGCAGAGGAGTCCCCCCGTTTGGGTTCCCAGTCAGTTGTCGTCACACTGCACCTGCTGCCCCTCTGCTGGGCTCCCCCTCTGCACAGCCCTGCTGCCAGGGCCCTTTCCATGTGTCCAGCCCTGCCGGAAGCAGCCTGGGACACACGGGGCTGGACAGAGGCGAAATCGAGCCCCAAGGCCACTGGGCGGAGATGAGGGCAGGAGGCAGGGAACAGCGGGTCGGGCTGGGTGGGTTTCGCACAGGTTCAGGGCAGTCCCTGGGGGCGGGGGGGGGCAGATACCACAGGCCCTCAGTGCAGCCTGCCGCCGGGGAGGCAAGGGGGTGTCAGCAGTTCAGGGACTAATGGGGACTGAATGCATCGTGTACCTGCCTCGGTCATGCACTGGGGATGCGACCCGGAGCCCAGCCAGGGCTCAGCAGACAGCGCCACGCTGAGGGGCCTCTGCACACCCGCAGGCTCACCCAGGGCAGAGCCCCCATCACCTGAGCAGGGTCGGCCCCTCAGGGGCCCTGTCCCCTGCCCTGGCGCAGCAGGGCCCTTACCCCCTCCCCACCACGCCCAGAGCGGCTCTGCATTGCCCTGGCAGTAAAAGCAGGTGCATAGTCAGCCAGGCCCCACGTGCCCCCCCGGGAGTTCCAAGCAGCCAGTATGTGGGCAGGGGGCCAGTGAGGGCTGTTGGGGGGCTGGGAGTGAGGGCACTGCAGTGACACTGCAGGCATGTTACCCCTGACTCTTGGGGGGGGTCCAGCCCGCCCCACCTGCCCCAGGACCTTCCATGGGCGGGGTGTTCACGCTCCCTGCTGCCCCGGGGCTGTGGGAACGCCCCAACTCCCCGTGCCACCCCGTTCACCTCCCCGCCCCCCCCGGCACCGTTGCCGTGGTGACAAGCACTCGATGCCTTTTATCCTTTTCTTTAGCGAGGGACCTAGTGAAACATTTCAAATGAGACTTAATGGGCCTGTGACGCGCCCGCTCCACCCAGGCTGGGCTCGGCTCGCTGCCCAGGCAGACCTGTCCTCTGCCCACCCGGCCACCTCCCTGCTTCTGAGCCCCCTGCATGCCTGTGCCTGCCCCCATCCCTGTGCCAGGTCTGCTCTGCCTGTCCCCACCCCTGTGCCAGGTCCACCCCACCTTCCCCCACCTCCTGTGCCAGGTCTGCTCTGTGCCCTCCCTCCGCCCCCCTATGCCAGGTCTGCTCCGCCTGCCCCCACCTCCCTGTGCTCTCCCCAGCCTGTGCCTGCCCCCACCCCTGTGCCAGGTCCACCCCACCTTCCCCCACCTCCTGTGCCAGGTCTGCTCTGTGCCCTCCCTCCGTCCCCCTGTGCCAGGTCTGCTCCGCCTGCCCCCGCCTCCCTGTGCTCTCCCCAGCCTGTGCCTGCCCCCACCCCTGTGCCAGGTCCACCCCACCTTCCCCCACCTCCTGTGCCAGGTCTGCTCTGTGCCCTCCCTCCGTCCCCCTGTGCCAGGTCTGCTCCGCCTGCCCCCGCCTCCCTGTGCTCTCCCCAGCCTGTGCCTGCCCCCACCCCCCTGTGCCAGGTCTGCTCCACCCTGCCTGCCCCTACCCCCCTATGCCAGGTCTGCTCCGCCTGCCCCCACCTCCCTGTGCTCTCCCCAGCCTGTGCCTGCCCCCACCCCCCTGTGCCAGGTCTGCTCTGTGCCCTCCCTCCACCCCCCTGTGCCAGATCTGCCTTGCCTGCCTCCACCCGTGCCTGCCCTCAATCCCTGTGCCTGTCCCCACCCGTGTGCCCTGGGCCAGGTCTGCTCAGCCTGCCCCCACCCCCTGTGCCCTGCTCTGTGCCCTCCCCAGCCTGTGCTCTGTCCACCCGCCCTCCCCCACCCCAGTGTGCCCTGCTCTGTGTCTGCCCTCAACCTCTGTGCCTGCCCCCCTGCCATGTGCCCTGTGCCATGTCTGCCCTGCCTCCCCCATCCCCCTCTGCCCAGCTCTCTGCCTGCCCTCAATCCCTGTGCCTGCCCCCACCCGTGTACCCTGTGCCATGTCCGCCCCATCTGCCCCCACACCTCTGTGCCAGGTCTGCCCCCACCCCCATGTGCCCTGCTCTGTGCCTGCCCTCAATCCCTGTGCCTGCCCATACCTCCATATACTCTGTCAGGTCTGCCCAGCCTCCCCCCACCCCCCTGTGCCAGGTCCACCCCGCCTGCCCTCATCCCCCGTGCCCTGCTCTGTGCCCTCCCCCAATGCCCTGTGCCACATCCGCTCTGCCTGCCCCCACCCCACCGTGCCCTGATCTATGCGCTCTCCGCACCCCCATGCCATGTCCGCACCGCCTGCCCTTGCCCCCCTGTGCCAGGTCCGCCCTGCCCCCCCGCCCCCCGTGCCCTGCTCTGTGCCTGCCCTCAGTCCCTGTGCCAGCCCCCACATCCATGTACCCTGTGCCATGTCTGCCCCATCTGCCCCCACCCCCTGTGCCATGTCTGCCCCGACCCCCATGTGCCCTGCTCTGTGCCTGCCCTCAACCCCTGTGCCTACCGCCCCCCCGCCATGTGCCCTGCTCCATGCCCACCCCATCCATCCCTGCATTGCTGCCCCCTGGTAGCATGGAGCCGGCTGTGGGGCAGAAGCAGGCATTGGTCTGCTTGGGCAGGATTTTGGCTGCCTTCCATACTCCCATGCCGGGCTCACCTAGGGCTGGGCCTGCTGCTGGGATCTGGGCTTCGGCTGCACCACCCACACGCTGCTGAGCGAGCAAGGCCTCTTCTGCCCGTATCCCACCATGGCAGGACCTCTTTGTTCCTGGGAACCGCGCCAAGCTGGCATCCCAATCCCTGGTTCTGCCTAGGAGACCCAGCAAGTCACTTCACTGCTCTGGGCCTGCGGCTGCTCTGGGCATCCCGATCCTGTGGGCAGAGCCGTGCCCAGCTGCTCCCTGAGGGCCACACGGCTCCAAGCACGGAGACCCTGAGCAGGGACAGTGGGAGGCAGAGCACCATGCCCGTGAGCTGCACCGACTTCCTGCCACGGCCTCCACAGACATCTCCCGCCTGGCTCAGGTCCGGCTGCCCCCCATGTCGCACGAGGAGACTCACCCTGTGGCCAGGGGCTCCGAAAGGTGCTGAGCTCCTAACAGGGAGGAGGGTGGGTGCAGGTGGCGCAAGGCCCACTGGCAGAGGAGGAGCTCGCCTCATGACCGAAACTCTGATTGTGGGGCTGGGAGGGCCCAGGGGGCAGCAGGAACCAGACACTGAATAGGATCCCAAACCTGGATTCCCTTTGGGAACTGGCCTGGAGCACCCAGCACTCCGCAGCAGCGAGCAGAGACAGCAGGGCCTGTGCCAGAGGCAAGGAGACCGGCTGGTGGGTAGCGATTTCCCTGCCGACAGGACGGCCTCCAACAGGCACTGCTGGGCAGGAGCAGCCAGGGGCTGCCCCTGGAGGGGTTTCCCTGTGCTGGGGCGCGCTGCTGTCTAACTCTCTCTGCCCTTCTCCCCAGCGCCCAGGGAGTCTGAGCCCTGCCTGGGATGAGCACAGGAGAACCCCAGCGGAGGCATGTCCCCTCCCACGTGCACACCAATCCCCATGCACTCAGCGTGACGGGGCCGGGACAGGTGCTAGACCAGGTCCCTGGACCTTCGCCATGCCCTGATCCATATGGTGGGACCCCTCCCGTCTAGCCCTAACAGCCCCTCTTGCCTGCTTGTGTCCTGGTGGGGTTCTCCACCCCAGCAGAGCACCCCCAGGGCTGGCTGATGGGGATTTAAACCCAGTTTGCCCCGCGAGCAAGCTCTGCCTTTGCCCTGGAGCTGGGTCCAATCCCCGCCTAGCTGGCTGGCTTCCTGCTGTCTGCAGGAAGGCTGCCATGCTGCACCCCACCCTGAGCTGGCTGGCTAAACCAGCTGGGCCTCCTGCTTCTGCCCCCGGGGCCGGGGGAGGGAGGGGGAAGAAGTGCCAGGAGGAAGCGGTTCCTGAAGCAGCCCAGGCTGCTGCACAGGGGTGCAGCTCGGGCAGCCCACTCCCTCTCACGCCTGGCTCCAGCCACGCTGACAGCCCTACAACCCCTCCCCAACCAACGGGCCTAGTGCCAGGGCAGAGCCAGGCCAAGCAAGCACCCCATTCTCCAGCCTGCCACGCCCTAGGCAGGGATTCACAGGGAGGAGTGCATGCTCTCAGGGCTCCCATCAGCACGGGCTCTGGGCTCTGGGATGGGCCCAGCTATGCAGCAGGAATGCAGCATGTGGGTCCAGTGCAGACATTACAAAGCATTCACCTGGAGTTCCTTGTCAAAGCAGCTCACGCCCATAGTTAGAACACGAGCAGTGACGTGTTATGACAGCACATTTCTGTCCTTCAGCCCCCTCTGTGCAAGGCATCCAGGCAAACGGGGGCCCAGAGCAGGGGAAGGCATGCAGTGATTCAGCAGCCGGGCCAGGGAGAGAACCCAGGTGTCTGGGCTCCCGGGGCAGGGCCGGCTTTAGGCACTGTGATGCAGTAGGGACTGTCTGTGTGGGGGATGGGAGAGCCAGGGATGTCTTTAGGTGAGGGACAGGACCTAAGCCTGTAACCTGAGCCAGGTGGGGGGGAGCGGTGTCAGCACCTTTGCCCAGGAAGCCAAACAAAAGGAAGGGGCCGGCTGGGGGGAGTTAGTTCAGTTTCGGTTTTGGGCTGGGTGGTTGGAATTCAGGGAATCCCTAGCTCGGGACTAACATTCCTGAACCCCAGAAGGACTCAATTGAGGGGTCCTGGTTGTGCCTCCAAGCTCTGCTGTAACCTGCATTCCTGTTGTCCAATAAACCTTCTGTTTTACTGGCTGGCTGAGAGTCACTGTGGGTCCCAGGAAGAGGGGTGCAGGGCCTGACTCCCCCACACTCCGTGACAGGCACTGCAGGGCCCAATTCTGAAGAGCTGCTGTGAAGACAGCAGTGAGACTTTGGCGGCAGCTCAATTGGCTGATGGTGCTTTCGGCGGCACGGCAGCGGAGGGTCCTCATGGATGTCACGGGGTCCACTTCGGAGGAATCGGGTGAATCGCCCTAAGGCTGGCCCTGCCCAGGGGCAGCATTTTGGGGTTTCACTGTTCCCAAGTGCTTGTAGCCAATAGGAGCAGAGCGCCTCGCACAGCCCCAGCTGAGCCCATGTGCATCTACTCTCCAGTCACTGTGACCCCTGCTCAACATCCCCTCATTCCCTGGTGCTCTCGGGAGCCGCCCTTTGGTTCCTGTCTTAAATGCAGGTTTCGGGCTGTTCAAGGCCAGGCCTAGCTCTGTGATGTGTCCTGCACCTGGCACCATGGGGCCAAGACCCCCAAGCGGCAATGCGACAATGTGCCTGGCTCTTAGCAGCCCCCACTGCAGGCCCGGGGTGGCTCAGTGAGCAGGAGCAGAACAGCCTGGCTCCAGAGGCCGCTGCCCACCCCTTCACCTGCCTCGCAGAAGGGCTGCCAGGGTGCAGCCGGGGTTTGTGCCCCGATGAAGGATTCTGCCTACAGCTAAAGCCCAGCTCATTGGATTTCTGCAGCACGATCTATGCCACGGGGAGCCAGGAGTAGTGAGTTCCAGCTCAGCACAGAGACGCAGCCATGTGGAGAACCTGGAAGGGAGAGTGCAGGGCTAAAGCCAGAGCTCCCGGGGCTCGGCCAAGGTGGGCTTTGGGCCCAGACCCCTCAGGATCGTTGCTGAGTACTGGTGTGGGCCCCATGGTGCTGCATGCCTCTCCACCCTCACCCCCTGGGGCATGAGGAGCCAGGCAGCTGAGAACTGCTCCTAGCACTAGGCAGTACTGTTCCAGGTCACTCACGGGGCCTCACGGCCCCTGGGTGAGAGTTACTATAAACCCTGAGCCGCAGGCCAGCACCGCCCAGCAAGCAAGGCCTGCGTGCACCTGCTCCTCAGAGCGGCTTTGCTACACCAGCCTATTCCCCAGAGCTCAGGGCACTTGATACTGGATACATAGATTCACATGCCATCCTGATCTGCACCCGTACGGCTGAGCCCCTGGCACCATTCACGCCCATGGACCTGCCTGTCCACACCCACCTCAGAGCCGCAGGCTTTTACACCTCTATTCCAACGGGCAGTTTTCTGAGTAAGCCACCCCCAAGCAGCCCCTGTATGTCTCACCCTGGCCTGGCAAACCGGGCAGCGCAGAAGATGGGAAATCCAAGTTATGAGGCTAGAGACACAGCTCCTGCCTTATGGGAATCGATTCACAGAGACTAGAGCTGCCATGGCAGCGGCACCGGGGCTAGGGCTTCGCACAAGGAGAATTTGTTTCCTTGTTAAGTGAGATTTTTCTGCGGCCTGGTTATGGGACTAGAACCACCCCAGGCGTGAATTATTCATGAGGCCCTGCAATCACGCGCTCAAAATATCAATTTCTCCCAGTCAAGCCAAGCAGCACTTAGGCCTAAAAGCCTCATTAAATGGAGCTGTGCCCTGGTGATGGGGGGAAAGAAGCCGAGGGTCTCGGCCACTAACGCTCACAGCGTCAGTCTTAGGACACGCTGAGGGCTCAGCAGATGGTTTGCAGGGAGATACTGGGCGCAGCTGAGCCCAGGACAGCAGTGCAGTCAAAGGTGCCATCCAGGGAGACGGTGCCAGCTTCCCCCAGCCCACAGGACCCTTCTGTAGGGCCCTACCAGCTGTGTGCCCTGTGCAGCAGGCTGGCCCCGGTGCCAGGCCCAGAAGGCGAGCTCCTGCCCACTCCACTCTCCCAGCAGGGGCCAGGCCAAGTAGGAGGCAGTCCGAGCCCCTGGGTGAGGAATCGGGGGCTCCCTAAAGGCACGCCTGTCCCACGGTGTGGCAATTGCAGGATGTTTACCTGTGGGTTCTGGAAGGGGCCTGGAGCCCTGAGGGCTGGCACAGAGCTGCCAAGGGTGTGGCAGAGGGCGGAGGCAGCTCTAAGTGCACATGGGGACTAGCTAACCACAGCTCCCTTGGCCGGCACGGCAGGGCTCCTGGCTGAGTGCGGCTCCACCAGGGATCACAGGCACAAGCAGTGCTGGGAAGCAGCCTCTGCGCTGCTCTTCTGGCAGCCGTCACTCAGGGCACAGAGACCTTACCCCCCTAACTAGCTCCCAGGGCCTCTCAGGCTAGCCCCATGCAGCTCCCCCTCCCCCCGGTGTTTGCATTCCCGCGGCCTGCACTTTGCAGCGCATGCCCCCTCCACCCAGCACCTCTGTCCACCGAAGGGCTCTTGTGGGTGCCGCCCCCTCCCCTCCCCTCCCCTCCTTGCTAGCGAGGGTCTAGCCAGAAGCTCCGCTGGGCTTGGGCTACAGGTCTGGGCAGTTTGGAGAACCAAGTGCCCCGTGCCACGCTGCTCAGCTGGGCTCCCCGGCCAGTGGACAGAGCCGCCCACGTGCATCCTGGGGAGCTGCTCAGCAGCCAGCCTCCCCTGACCCCAAACACAGGCCCAAGAGCCGGCGAAGGCCCAGGGCTGGACTGAGCATGCACCAGCCTGTGGGGACACACCCTGCGCACAGCTAGCCCTCCCAGGCAGGCACCGGCAGCAACATGCCCTGCACACGGCTGTGCAGCCACACATCTGCAGCGCACCCCCACTCCTGCTAACCAGTGCCGCATTCCCCAGGCGCAGGCTGCAGGAAACACTCACGCATCAGTGTCGGACTCTTGGCATCTCAGTGAGCCCTGCAGCCCCGCCCAACTGGGCTCAGCTGCGGTGCCACATTCCTCTTCCATTGACTGTGTCTGGGCTCGCTAACCACAGGGGCTTCCATAGCTAGGGTTCCCCACCTCGCCCGGAGACTGGGGGAGAGCTTGGCAGTGGCTGCAGCAAGGCCCACGATGACTGAGTCGGGCAGGCCTCCCACCGGCCCCATGGGCAGGGCCTCTGGCTGGCGCAGAGTGGAGGAAGACGCTAGAACAGAGTGTCAAAGAATTCACACTAAATGCCCCTTGGCCTGGGAGCAGAGTGAAAGAGAGCAGAGGGAGGGCTGCGCCGCACTCGGGGTAATGGGAGCACCCGCAAAGAAAGGGGCAGGAGCGCTGGCTGTGGGACAGGTCCCGGCTACTCCATCCCCAGGAGGGGGCGCTGTGGGGAGTAGGGCAGGAGCGCTGGCTGTGGGGCAGATCCCCACTACTCCATCCCCAGGAGCGGGCGCTGTGGGGAGTAGGGCAGGAGCGCTGGCTGCGGGGCAGATCCCCACTACTCCAGCCCCAGCCGCTCCCAGGAGCTGCTCTGCTCTGCAGGTTTCTGTGCAGCTGAAGTGCCGCGTGGTTGGCAGCCTGGGGCCGGAGATCTGGATCAGGACAGCAGACCCCACTGAGAGCCAGCTGGCTCAGGAGGCAAAGATGCATTGAGGGCAGGAGTCCACTTGGTGAGCGGCACCCAGCGGCCCCTATGCGCAGCCCAGGCCCCGCGCTGCAGGAAGGACCAGCCGTAGCAGGAGCACAGGGATGCCTGCAGGGCTGTGGTTTGATCAGAGCATCCCAGGCGTAGCCCCAGGAGGGCAGTCAGGGCTGCTGGGATGCTCTCCCACTGCAGAGGGGCTCATCGGCCTCCTGGCCCCCACAGTGACGCAGCAGCAGCCTCCGGTTGGGGAGGAAGGGGGCCCAGGTGTGGGGCTGGCTCCTCTTGCCACGGCACCGTCAGGCAGGTGCTGGTTTCCTGGGGGTCACTCTGGAGCTCGTGCAGCAGCCGCTGGTGACCCACCCGGAGCCTGCAGAGGTGGAGCGCCCCCAGCTGGCAGCTGGAGGAGATGGGCAGAATGAGCATTTCCAGGGCTGACTCTACAGTGGGAAGTAGATGCAGTTATGACCCAGAGCCCTGAGCTCCAGAAAGCCACAAGCACGGGGGGCGGGGAGGTCTCCGAATATCCCTCCAGCAGGTCTCAGCACCCCACAGTCTGCTGCAAAGGAGCTAAGAGCCTGTGGCAGCTTCCTGCAGAGGCTCCATGCAGCCTGCCCGCTACAGAACCTGTCCCTGCCATCTATAACCACCCGCCAGCTAGCACTGTCTGGAGATACTGACCGTCACCAGCCTGTACGCAGCAATGATACCAGCCCCCGGTAAAAGCCCGGTCAGCAGTGCTGCGGGGCTAAGGCAGGCTAGTCCCAACCTGTCCTGGGGCACCGCGCTGCACCCCGGAAACAGCCAGCTGGTCCAGCTCCTCGGCAGGGGGGCCACGAGTCTCCACGCGCTGTCCCTGCCCCGAGCACCGGCTCCGCCCTCCCATTGGCCGAGCTGGGGGGGCGGTGCCTGCAGGCGAGAGCCTCCTGCCCCTCCACCCCCCCACCTAGGAACTGGATCTGCTGGCTGCTTCCGGGGTGCAGCCCGGAGCCAGGACAGGCAGGCAGCCTGCCTTAGCCCTGCTGTGCTGCTGACTGGGAGCTGCCCAAGGTAAGCCCATGCCTCAGCTCTGAGCCCCCAACCCTTACCCCAGCCCAGAGCCCCCTCCTGCACCCCAAAGCCCTCACCCCCAGCCCAGAGGCACTCCCACACCCTGAACCCCTCATCTACATGCCCCACCCCAGAGCCCTCACCCCCCCTGCACCCCAACCCCGTGCCTCAACCCACTGCCCCCTCCCACATTCCGAATCCCTCAGCCCCACCCCCCAGCCTGGAGCCCCCTCCTGCAGCCCAAACCCCTCATCCCTGTCCCACCCTGGAGCCTGCACCCCCAGACAAAGCCCTCACCCCCTCGCACACCTCAACCCTCTGCCTTAACCTGCCACCCCTTCCTACATTCCGAATCCCTTGGCCCCACTCCCTAGCCTGGAGCCCCCTGAGGCACCCCAAAATCCCTCATCCCGTGCCTCACCCCAGAGCCAGCACTCCCAGATAGAGCCCTCACCTCCCCCCACACACTAAGACCCTGACCCAACCTGGAGCCCCTCCCACACCCTGATCCCCTCATTTCTGGCCCCACCCCAGAGCCTGTACCCCCATTTAGAGCCCTCACCCCCACTCCTGCTGGCCAACCCCTTGCACCAGTCCAGTGAAAGTGAGTGAGGGTGGGGGAGAGCGCGCAACTAAAGGAGAGGAGATGTAGTGAGTCAGGGGTGAGGCATCCGGGAAGAGGGAGAAGGTGACAAGGCTCCTCCCACAAACCCTGGTGGGTAGGTGGGCGATGATATAGCTCCTTCCACAAACCCAGTGGGCGGGGCGAAGGTGACATGGCTCCTCCCACAAATCGTGGTGAGTGGGTGGGAGGTGACATGGCTCCTCCCACAGACTCTGGTGGGTGGGTGGGGGGAGGTGACAAGGCTCCTCCCACAGACCCTGGTGGGTGGGCGGGGGAGGAAGGTGACATGGTTCCTGCCACAAACCCATCTGGACGCTATATTCTGGGGGGTCGAATACAGAACAGTCTCTGCCTCACCCCCTGAATCTCTCTGCCTCCCTGCACCCCAGGAGCCTGCGTGGTTCCCCCACAGGCCTGGGCTCTGCCCTCCCTGCAGCAGCAGTCAGTTTGGTGGCGGGGAAGTGGGGGCTACCAAATAGTCTGTGTGTCCCCAGGGCCTGGCACGCCAGGATCTGGGCTGCCCTCTGCCCGGGCACCCTGAGGGGGAGGGAGCAGCATGGCTGTGGGGGAATGTGCTGGGCCGGATCACCTCCCCTGGTGTGCCCAGGGCTGCCTGCACCGAGGGCCGGATCCAAAGCCTTGCTCTCGCCCCGCAACCCTGCTGGGGTGGCCCCAGAGCACGCAGCAGCAGCTGACAGGGAGGAAGGAGGCAGCAGCTGGGCAGGAGCCGGCGCTGCTGCCTCTGTAATTACTAATTAAAATGCAGATGCTCCCGAAACTGTAACTTCTAATTTACGGCACAGGCGCTAAATCAAAAGCAACAAGACAGTAAAACCCTGGCTGTGTAAGGGGAGCTGTAACGTTAGCAGGGGGAGGCTGTGCCGCCGAGCTGCACACAGGGCTGCTTCACACGCCAGCCACAGCAGCCGCTGTGCTGCGACACAGACATCAGCCCCGCGGCCAGCTCTGCCCTGCCCAGCCGACAGCAGGGGCAGCTGGCATGGAGCGGGCGCAGCCTGGGGCATGGAGCCCCATGGCAGTGCATCCCCACGGGCCCAGCCACAGGGACACGGGCGTGCAGGGCAGTTGCTCCCACCGGGGACCAATGGGGCACATTGCACTGACCCAGCACCAGACGACCCTAGGGAATGGCCTCAAGGACAGGGCCGGGTGCAGCCCTCATGCCAAGCCCAGCTGGTGAGACCCTCCCTTGCAGGGGCTGCTCCAGGCACCAGCACGCCAAGCGCATGCCTGGGGCGGCAAGCCAGAGGGGGGCGCTCTGCCGGTCGCCACGAGGGCGGCAGGCAGGTTGCCTTTGGCGGCCTGCCTGTGGAGGGTCCGCTGGTCCTGCGGCTTCGGTGGACCTCCTGCAGGCTGCCACCGAATCTGCGGGACCGTGGACCTCCCGCAGGCAAGCCGCCGAAGGCAGCCTGCCTGCCGTGCTCGGGGTGGCAAAATACCTAGAGCCGCCCTTGCTCACTCAGCAGCTGTTGCTGCAGCACGAGCGGCAGCCGGGGCCCACAGGATCCCTGGGGTCCCGAACCGCAGGGTGCAGCCGGCATTGCCTCCCCACCGCCCCCAAGGAATGGAGGAGTCGGGCCTGGGGAATCACCGCCTCAAGGGACTCCGGTTACTGAGCCCTCGTGCCACCAGGCTTTGACAATCAGCTCCGTTTGCACTGGCCCTGCCTGCTGGCGTCACCAGAGCTAGCACTCCCGTCCCTGAGCAGCACAGGCAATGCGGGAGGGACACGTGGGGGCAGGGGCTCCCCAGAGTTGCTGTTTGGCTTGTGCTGAGCATGCTCAGTAACATCTGCTGAAGCCGCTGCCCTCACTCTGCCCCCCGCCACCCCCAGCAGGTTCGGGCCGTCTGCTGAGAAGCACCCCAGACGCCAAGCAGAGCAGCTGCACTTGTTCCCCCAAGCCCCGCTGGCTCCAGACCAGCGACAGCGTATCTGCAGAAAAGCAAGTTCCCAGCAAGGACCGTCCAGCTCCTGGCTGCCTTGGAAATGCCGGCCCCGGCTGCTCTCCCTGTGATGCAGTAGGGACTGTCTGTGTGGGGAGTGGGAGAGCAGGGGAGGACTTTAGGAGATGGACGATGCCAGAGCCTGTAACCTGAGCTAGGTAAGGGAGGGGAAAGGTCAACACCTTTGCCCGGGAAGGGGGACAAAGGAAGGGAGTGGCAGGAGGGAAGCAGTTTGAGTTTGGGCTTGGGGCTGTGTGGGCGGAATTCAGGGTATCCTAGCTAGGATCCAAGCACCCTGAAAGCCCAGAAGGACTCGGTGGAGGGGTCCTGACTGTGCCTGCAAGCTCTGCTGTAACCTGTGTTCCTGTTGTCCAATAAACCTTCTGTTTTACTGGCTGGCTGAGAGTCACTGTGGGTCCCAGGAAGAGGGGTGCAGGGCCGGACTCCCCCACACTCCGTGACAACTGGTGGCAGCGGCGGGAGATACTGCACCCCGTGGACGGCGCTTCCTGCAGTAAGTGACTGGGGAGCAGTAAAACGAAGGGGTGGTTAACCCCTGGGAGTGTGTGCCCAGTGAGAAGGACTTTGCAGTAACAGGGTCCCCCGGGGGATTGCAGCGAGCGGTCCCAGGGGCGGAGGAGTCTGCAGCTCGACCCTGGCAGAGAGGTGGTGACCTCAAGAAGGGCTGGTGCACTAGGGGTCCCCCTGGAAACCGTGGGGAGCGGCGAGCACCCCGGCCTGTGAGTGGCCAGCAGGAAGATGTATGCCAAGCGGCGCAAGTGTGACCTGGTGGAGCTGTGCAAGCAGAGGGGGCTGCACCCAGGGAGACGCACCAAGGACCAGCTGATTGCCCAGCTGGAGGAGGGAGACCGCATGAATGAACGGAGCCCTGTCGCTGAGGGAAGCAGCCGAGCAGATGCCGCGCAGGCACCAGTGTCTGTCCCCGCTGGGAGTGGTCAGCCGGCGGACGAGGGCTTCCCAAGACCCCCCCCTTCCTAGGCGTAGAGGAAGGGCGGGGAGGAGCCCAGTGTATACCGAGGGCACCGTGACACCCCCGGCCAGCAGGGGATCTGCCCGGCGAAGCCCACCCCCCAGCAGGGGATCCTCCCGGCAACGCTCGGCATCCGTGGAGCGGATGCGGCTGGAATATGAAAGGGAGCTGAGACGGGAGGAGCTCGAGTTAAAGAGGCGAGAGCTGGAGGAGAAGGCGAAACAGCGTGAACATGAGGAGAACCAGCGTAAACATGAGGAGAACCAGCGTAAACATGAGGAGAACCAGCGCCAGCGTGAGCAGGAGGAGAAGGAGAACCAGCGTAAACATGAGCGGGAGGAGAAGGAGAAACAGCGTAAACATGAGCTGGACCTGGCCCAGCTGAGGAGCAGTGAGGCCCCAGCTGCGGTGAGTGAGGGGGGACCCAAGCCTACAAAGAGCTTTGATAAGCACTTGCTGCCCCGGCGTAAGGAGGGGGAGGACATAGATACCTTCCTGACGGCCTTTGAGAATGCCTGCGAGCTGCACAGGGTTGACCCTGCAGACAGGATCGCAGTTCTCACCCCCTTACTGGACTCCACAGCCGTGGAGGTGTACAGCCGACTGAAAGGGGCGGAGGCAGGGGACTACGAACTGTTCAAACAGGCCCTGCTCCGCGAGTTTGGGCTGACTCCTGAGATGTACCGGAAAAAGTTCCGGAGCCAGCGTAAAACCCGTGAGGTCACGTACCTACAACTGGTCAACCGGGCGCAGGGGTATGCCCGCAAGTGGACAGCTGGGGCCCAAACTAAAGAGGACCTGCTTGACCTATTCATACTGGAGCACCTGTACGAGCAGTGCCCGTCCGACCTGAGGCTGTGGTTGATGGACCAGAAGCCGGAGAACCCGCAGCATGCAGGCCAGCTGGCCGACCAATTTGTGGACAGTCGGGCAGGGGATGGCAGGGAGGAGTCTCGAAGGAGCAGGCCTGCCTCAACGCAGAGAGAGAGTCAACATGGGACCTCCCAAAGGGGGCCTATGGAGAACCCCCCCAAAAGGGGAACATCCAGCGGCAGGTCCCTCCGACCCACTCAAGGGGACCCACGAGATATGGGCTGCTATCGCTGTGGCCAACGAGGTCACATACGGGCCCAGTGCCCCAAGCTCAGGGACAGACCAAGCAGACCCAACCCGCAGAGGGTGGACTGGGTAAAAACCCAATCGGAGGAGGGGCTACATTCCCAGGAAAGGGGGGTTGGCAACGTACCACCTATGGATGCTCCCGGTTCCGGGTTTTTGGTTTACCGGGTGGGCGCGGGGCTGCCCCTCCGGAAAGAGTGCATTGTTTCCCTGGAAGTGGATGGGAGGAAGGTCACTGGGTACTGGGACACGGGCGCAGAGGTGACGCTGGCCCGGCCCGAGGTGGTGGCCTCAGATCGGATGGTGCCCGACACCTACCTGACCCTGATGGGCGTGGGCGGGACCCCATTCAAGGTACCCGTGGCAAGGGTACACCTGAAATGGGGGGCCAAGGAGGGCCCCAAGGATGTGGGGGTACACCAATATTTGCCCACTGACGTGTTAATGGGAGGGGACCTTGAGGACTGGCCTACTAACACCCAGAGTGCCCTGGTCGTGACTCGTAGTCAGAGTCGGCAAATGGCACTGCACCCCGAAAACGGGGAAGGTACTCGACCTGAGGTGCAGGACCCTAACTCAGGGAGCGGGGAACGCCCAGGGGCACAGTGCAGAGAGGCTGCGGCCTCAGACCCAGCCAGCAAGAGAGAGCCGGTCCCCGTTCCTGTCCCAGCTGCTGAGTTCCAGGCCGAGTTGCAGAAAGATCCCTCCTTGCGGAAGCACCGGGACCGGGCTGACCTTAGTGCGGTACAGACCATGAGGAGAGGTTGCAAGGAGAGGTTCCTGTGGGAGAAGGGGTTCCTGTACCGAGAATGGGCTCCCCCAGGGGAAGTAGAGTCATGGGGGATCAGGAGGCAGCTGGTGGTTCCCCAGAAGTTCCGTCACAAGCTGTTGTACCTGGCCCATGACATCCCTCTCGCAGGGCACCAGGGAATCCGGCGCACCAGGCAGAGGCTGCTACAGAACTTTTACTGGCCTGGGGTCTTTACCCATGTCCGACAGTACTGCCAATCCTGTGACCCCTGCCAGAGGGTGGGGAAGGCCCGGGACAAGGGGAAAGCAGCTTTGAGGCCTTTACCCATCATAGAAGAACCTTTCCAGAAGGTGGCCATGGACATAGTGGGACCTCTCAGCAAGACGACCCGGTCAGGGAAGAAATACATCCTGGTGGTGGTGGATTTTGCCACTCGCTACCCCGAGGCGGTGGCCTTGTCCTCTATCGAAGCAGACACAGTGGCAGATGCGCTGCTGACAATTTTCAGCCGGGTGGGGTTCCCCAAGGAGGTCCTAACGGACCAGGGGTCCAACTTCATGTCGGCCCTGCTCCGGTCCTTATGGCAGAAATGTGGGGTCCAGCACAACTGGGCCTCAGCGTATCACCCCCAGTCCAACGGGCTGGTAGAAAGGTTCAACGGGACGCTGAAGATGATGCTAAAAACATTTATGAACCAGCATCCACAAGATTGGGACAAGTACTTACCTCACCTGCTGTTTGCGTACAGGGAGGTACCCCAGGAATCTACTGGGTTTTCACCTTTCGAACTGTTGTATGGAAGGCGGGTGAGGGGGCCCCTAGACCTGATGAGGGACGAATGGGAGGGGAAGGCCTCTCCCGAGGGAGAGTCAGTGGTGGAGTATGTCCTGACCTTCCGGGAAAGACTGGCCGAGCTCATGGGCCTGGCCAGGGAGAATCTGGCCCGAGCCCAGAGGAGGCAGAAGGTCTGGTATGACCGCACAGCCCGAGCCCGTGCCTTCGCCACCGGGGATCAGGTGATGGTTCTTATCCCCGTGAGGAGAAACAAACTCCAGGCCGCCTGGGAAGGGCCCTTCAAGGTTATCAAGCAACTGAATGAGGTAAACTATGTGGTGGAGCTGTCAAACCGGGCACATCACCGTCGGGTGTACCATGTGAACATGATGAAACCATACTATGACAGGGGGAATGTGGTGTTGGCCGTGTGTGGACATTGGGAGGGGCAGGGAGATGACCCCTTAGTGGATCTATTCCCTGGGACAAAAGCTGGTTCCCCCCTGGAGGCGATTCCCCTCTCTGATCAGCTGACCCCGGGCCAGCACGCTGAGATCAGAGGGGTGCTGCATCTGTACCGACAGCTGTTTTCCAACCAGCCTGGACGCACTAATTTGACTGTCCACCGGGTGGAGACCGGGTCACACCCCCCTATAAGATGCTCCCCTTTTCGGGTCACTGGTAAAACTGCCCAGGATCTTGAAAGAGAGGTCAGGGACATGCTGGCTTTGGGGGTGATCCAGCCGTCTTCCAGCCCTTGGGCCTCGCCAGTAGTGCTGGTTCCCAAGAAGGATGGGTCAATCCGGTTCTGTGTGGACTATCGAAAGCTCAATGCCATCACCGTATCTGATGCCTACCCTATGCCCAGGCCTGACGAGCTCCTAGACAAGCTGGGAGGTGCACGGTACCTCACCACTATGGATCTTACCAAAGGCTACTGGCAAGTGCCGCTGGACGCAGATGCCAGGCTGAAATCGGCCTTTATCACCCCTCTGGGGCTCTATGAGTTTTTGACCCTGCCCTTCGGCCTCAAGGGAGCGCCAGCCACCTTCCAGCGCCTGGTGGATCAGCTACTGAGGGGGATGGAGAGTTTTGCCGTGGCGTATATTGACGACATCTGCGTCTTCAGCCAGACCTGGGAGGACCACGTGTCCCAGGTTAAACAAGTCCTGGACCGACTCCGAAAGGCTGGGTTAACAGTAAAGGCTGAGAAGTGCAAGGTGGGGATGGCTGAAGTATCTTACCTGGGCCATCGGGTGGGGAGCGGCTGCCTGAAGCCGGAACCAGCCAAGGTGGAGGTGATCAGAGACTGGCCTGCTCCCCAAACCAAAAAGCAGGTCCAGGCCTTTATTGGGATGGCGGGGTACTATCGAAGGTTCGTGCCCCACTTCAGTGCCATAGCCGGCCCCATCACTGAACTGTGCAAAAAGGGGAAGCCAGACAAGGTGATCTGGACTGAGCAGTGCCAGGAGGCTTTCCGGGCGCTGAAGGAGGCTCTGGTTAGCGACCCAGTTCTGGCAAACCCAGATTTTGACAAACCCTTTATGGTGTTCACCGATGCCTCAGACACGGGACTGGGGGCGGTGTTAATGCAGGAGGATGAAAAGGGGGAGAGACACCCCATCGTGTACCTGAGTAAGAAGCTGCTACCCCGGGAACAAAGCTACGCGGCCATCGAGAAGGAATGCCTGGCCATGGTGTGGGCCCTTAAGAAGCTAGAGCCATATCTCTTTGGGCGACACTTCACCGTGTACACCGACCACTCTCCCCTGACCTGGCTGCACCAGATGAAAGGAGCCAACGCCAAGCTCCTGAGGTGGAGCCTGCTTCTGCAGGACTATGACATGGACGTGGTCCATGTGAAGGGAAGTGCCAACCTGACAGCGGATGCGTTGTCCCGGAGAGGGGACCCTGAACTTCCCCAGGTCACTAGGCAGAGTGACCCCGCTCAGTTCAGTCTCGAAGGGGGGAGAGATGTGATGCAGTAGGGACTGTCTGTGTGGGGAGTGGGAGAGCAGGGGAGGACTTTAGGAGATGGACGATGCCAGAGCCTGTAACCTGAGCTAGGTAAGGGAGGGGAAAGGTCAACACCTTTGCCCGGGAAGGGGGACAAAGGAAGGGAGTGGCAGGAGGGAAGCAGTTTGAGTTTGGGCTTGGGGCTGTGTGGGCGGAATTCAGGGTATCCTAGCTAGGATCCAAGCACCCTGAAAGCCCAGAAGGACTCGGTGGAGGGGTCCTGACTGTGCCTGCAAGCTCTGCTGTAACCTGTGTTCCTGTTGTCCAATAAACCTTCTGTTTTACTGGCTGGCTGAGAGTCACTGTGGGTCCCAGGAAGAGGGGTGCAGGGCCGGACTCCCCCACACTCCGTGACACTCCCCTGGAAGCAGCGCCACGGATCAGGGCTTGCCCCACTAGCACTGGCCCCAGAACAGCCAGCGCAAGGATGAGGCCACAGTGCCTGGGAGCGGCTCTGTCTGAGAGGTCCCGGCTCAGGGAGCCCATCATGGGCCCTTGACCCCAGCAGAATGGGGGGGCATCGCTGGGCCATGGCAGGCGTCACCTCTGCCCGCTTCCAGCACAGGGACTAGCCCTCATAGCCCCCACAAAACCAGATTATCCTGTCTACTTCGGGAATCAGCCCCATGGGTGAGGCCCATAAGCTGTTGAACAGCTGGATCCTATCTAAAGCCAGCATGTCCTGGACCTCTCTCTCCAGGATCTGGGTTGCTTTCCCAGTGACTCTGAATGGGGAACACCTGATGGGGAGATTGTCTCCCACCTCAGGGAAGAGATCCCCCAGCGGGTCTTCCCCCTTCTCCTCCCAATCCTCCCCTTTCAGGTCCAGGGGTCCCCTCACTCTCCTCCCGGCAGCTTGAAAGGGAAGAACCCTGTGGATTCCTGGGGTACACCAGCTGCCTCCTGATTCCCCCCAGTTCTACTTCCCCTTGGGGAGCCCATTCCCGGTACAGGAATCCCTTCTCCTGCAGGACTTTGTCCCTGCAGCCTTCCCCAAGGGGGTTTGCAGTGCTGTGGCCAGCAAGTTCCCTCAGCTTCTCCAAGGAGGGATCCCTCTGCAGCTCGGTCTGGGATTCAGCTGTTGGGGCAGGGAGTGGGACCTGCTCCCTCTCGCTGGCTGGGCCTGGGGTCACAGCCCCGCTGAGCCCTGTCCCTGGTAGCTCCCTCCCTGCTGTGTAATCACTTCCCAGCAGCACATCTGGACCAGGCAAACCTGGCTGGCAGCTGACTTGCCCTGCCTGGGTGTCCCCCCACTCAGATGGGATCTCAGCTCCCCCCGTGCTCAGCGCTGCCCTTGCTGTCCCAGTGGGGCCAGGCAGCGAGCTCTCTGCTCTGGTCACAGCATCAGAGCCAGCATGAGCCCCCTCTCGGGTGTGCAGGGGGGCGGGGAGCATCTCTCCCTCCCACTCAGCCCCAGGGGGCTGGTTATAGGTAGGCAGGTATCCTGAGCCCAGCAGCCCCTGCCCCCTGCCAGCCAGGTCATTTGCATTTTCACTGACCATTTCCATCCCAGCCAATTGGTTCCCTGGATTTGAATTCAAACCCTCGGCCGTTACAGGAGACAGTCACCCCCCAACAGGGCCTCCCAGCCGATATCCTGGAGAACCCCAACTACCAGCCAGCCCGACCCCTCCTGGGTCTGCACAGGGATCTGGGCCATAGGCAGGGCGAGGGGCTTCACCTCGGGGACCTTCACCCAGGTCCCACAGTCCCTCAGTATCTGGGGCTGCACCACCACAGTTCTCTCTGTCCCAGGGTCTTGCCCCCACAGGCTTGTTTCCCCACTGACCCCTGGGCAGCCCCCTATGTCTCTCTGCTCCACCATCACCAGTCCATGCTGCTGCTGCTTCTCCTGCAGCTTTTCCTCGGGCTCTAGCTTTCTCTCACAGTCCTCTCGCTCTCTCGGGCTCTGCTCCCATCCCATCCGTCTCCAATCTCCTGATGGGGAACCCGATCGTGAAGACCCTCGTCTGATTGGGGACCAGACTCCCAGGGATGCCTGGCTGATGCTCCAGCTGCTCCCAGATCCTCTTGTAGCCCCATCTGGGCCAGGAATCTGCTCCTCAGAGCGGTCCTTCTCCTCCAACTGCACGATTAACTGTGCCTTGGTGAACGTCCCCATGCGTAACCCTCTCTTTGTGCACAGGATCACAATGTCCTTCTCAAGGAGATGGTGATAGGCCATCACTTCACCGTTCCCAAGTGGCTCTGGACTCACAGGCCTGTGTGCTCTTGGCTCCCCCATGGTTTCCAGGAAGAACCCCTGGTGTGCCAGCCCTTCTCGTGATCACCACCTCTTTGCCAGGGTCGAGCTGCAGACTCCTCCGCCCCTGGGACTGCTCCTGCAATCCCCAAGGGAACCCTGCTACTGCAAAAATCGTTCTCTCTCCCAGGGTCGAGCTGCAAACTTCTCTGCCCCTGAGACTGCTCGCTGCAATCCTCAGGGGGACCCCATTACTCCAACAGTCCTTCTCGGTGGTCACACACTCCCAGAGGTTAACCGCCCCCTGAAACCATCTCTCTCTGAGCCTTCAGCACGCCTGGTCCTCATTATCCCTCCTTTGTTTTACTGCTCCCCAGTCATTTACTGCAAGAAGCGCCATTCATGGGGTGCAGTACGTCCCACCGCTGCCACCAGTTGTCACGGAGTCCCCGAGCGATGCTCTGGAACTGCTCCCCCCAAGCCAGTCAGGACTTTGGGGAGCCTCCTCTCCCTTGGAGCAGACTTGTTCAGGGCAAGAAGCTCACCTCCTGGGTCTCTCCTTGGAGCATTCAGCATCCTCTGCCCCTCCGTGCGCTTCCCACAGCGAGCCCACCTCAGTGGGGTCCTGGGGAAGCCACAGGGTCCTGCACCCCCACTTCGCAGTCAGACGTGACTCTCAGCCAGCCAGTAAAACAGAGGTTTAGTCGATTACAGGAACAGGGTCTAAAACAGAGCTTGTAGGTACAGAGAACCGGACCCCTCGGCAGGGTCCATTCTGGGGGGCAGTGAACCAGACCCCCCACGTCTGCACTTCACTCCTCATCCCCAGACAGCTCCAGATTGAACCCCCTCCAGCCCCTCTCCTCTGCTCAGCCCCTTTCCCGGGCCAGGAGGTCACCTGATCCCTTTGTCTCCAACACCTTCAGCTGACACCTTTGCAGAGGAGGGGCCCAGGCCATCAGTTGCTAGGAGACAGAGTGTCAAGCATTTAGGTGCACTGGCCCTTTGCTCTGCCAGATACTTAAGAACTGCCATGGGGACACTGAGGCACCAACACAGTATTCAGAGAAAACATTAAGAACATTCCTAGTTCATCACACACTGGCCCCAGATCAGCCAGCGCAAGGATGAGGCCACAGTGCGTGGGAGCGGCTCTGTCTGAGAAGTCCCAGCTCAGGGAGCCCATCATGGGCCCTTGACCCCAGCAGAATGGGGGGGCATCGCTGGGCCATGGCAGGCGTCGCCTCTGCCCGCTCCCAGTGCAGGACTAGCCCTGGGCCGAGCTAGGCCAGAAGCAGCCTTGGCTGCAGGGTGGCCGGCGTCAGCTCGGGCAGGGTCGTTACTGCAATGCAAGGCCCAGGTTAGCCCCGCCGCACCTGCTCCAGCAGACCCACTCTGGACCAGGACAGAGACTGGGGAGCACCTGCAAACTGTGCACCCCCAGCCCTGCTGCAGTACAGGCTGGGCTGCGCATTAGGCTGGGGTCACCCACTCAGGCCCCCGCCCTGCACACGCACCCGAGGCCACCCAGAAAGCAGCTCGCTGTGGGCACAGAGGTGCTGAGCTGCTCCCCTTGCCCTGAGCAGCACAAATGCAGAGCCGGGTCCTGCAGGCCGACACACTGCGCGCCCAGATGACCTGACATTCCCTCCCGCTCTGCCTGCCCCTCAGCGCTCCCTGCCTCCCTGGCACTGAAGGGCTGCCCTTGGGTCCATGGGCGGCGGGTACCATAGGCTGGGGGAGGCCCTGCCTCCCCAAACAGTCAGGCATGGCCCTGCCCACGCTGCACCCCAAGGCCCCTGCTTCTGCTCTGAAGCTTAGCTCCAGGGGCTGGGTCGCGCCGCCCTCCCTCCCACTGCAGGGGCCGGCGCCCGCGGTGCAGGGACTCTGGGCTCTGGTGGGCGGGGGGCTAAGCTCCCCCTGCGGGCGGTTCACACACCGCCCATGTCTGGGTCCCGAGCTTAGGACATATTCAGAGTGACGCAGCTGCCACAGCACAGTGCCAGCACCAAGGCAGGCCACAGATCCAGGCTGCCCCATTCCAAGCCCCCCAGAACCCTATCCAAGCCCCAGCCTCCCACACCTACAAAGCTGGGTAGGAATCAGCTCCTCTTCCCCTTCCAGCCCCCTGATACTGGGCTGGCCAGCACTGCTAAGGCCCAAGAAGGTGAGTTATGCATGGTCCAAGCCCAGTAAAGTGACCCCCTCCCATTTCCCACCCCCCAGGGCACTCCCTGCTCTGCACACCACACAGAACTACCCATTGCTACTTCTGCCCCCCACCCTGCCCTGCCCACACCAGGGTGACCCTGATCTGGGAGGGTTCTGTCTTGGGGTGTCCAGGTAGAAAAGGGTCCCCAAACCCCAGGAGAGCCTGGGGGGCCACAGGGTGCATCCCCGTCCTGGCACTAAGCTGTCCAATGCAATCCACTCACTGGGCACAGATGGCACCACAGGCATAGTCAGAGGCCAGGTAAGGGCTGGCTGGAGAGATGGCCTCCAGCTGTGCCTGGCACCCCCAAAGCACCCCCCTCCCGCCCAATCATTAATGCACAGCCCTGCCCCCAGAACCCCCAGACACATACCACTGCTCCGTGAGGCAGGGCCCTCTGCCCGGGACCAACGCCTGGGCATGCGGCAAGCTCCAGCCCCTCACCAGCTCTGGGGGAGGGTCCCTCACATCCCAGCCTCTCCTTTCTCCAGGATGTTGCATTTGTGCCATCACAGTGTGACAGGTAGTGCAGGGCAGGAGAAACCCAGCTCCCTGCTGGCGGCTCAGCCAGGCTGCCCTTCGCTGAGCCATGGCAGTCAGCCACCCTGTGGCCAGGCCGGCCTCGGTTAGCTCTGCTCAGGTGTGCATTCTCTCCGGGTCATGAGCCCGCATGCTGATCTACAACAGGAGCAAAGGCCCGGGGCTAGGCTGTGCCTGTGTGTATGGCCCCGCGTTTAGCACAGAGCATGGCCAACCCTTTGGGCTACTCTGAAAGTGTCTGGCCTAGGGCGGGTTTGGGATGTCGGACGTGCTTGGTTGTTGTTTTCCCCAGGGTGGGCGGCCGAGGGCTGTGGTCCCTTCGCATAGGGCCACTGCTCCAGTCAGGAAGTGGGGCAGGATTTGCTGGCAGCTCCAGCCAGTCGGGGCTCTCTGCGAGGTAGGGAGTCCCCAGTCAGGCCCCCGCGTCAGGGCCAGCCCCCCAGAGCTGCCCTGATCAGTGGAGAGGGAGCTCGGCATGTACCCAGAACAACCTCCCCTGGGACTGGGAATGGGCATCAGTGACAAACAGACACGGGGCCAACCTGAAACACAGAGTGTAACCCCATCTGGGGCGGGCCCCACCTTCCTGGGACAGAGCCCTGCAGCTGCTGGGCCAGACCCTTGGGCCACATTTACCCAGCCTGCCATGCCAGCCGTCCCATGGAATTGAGTTTGGAGTGGGTGTGAGAGAGAGACACACTGCGTGCGTGTGTATGAGAGAGAGAGCGTTTGTGGGGTGTGAGCAAGACAGAGAGAGTTGTGTGATGGGGTGTTTCTGACGTGTGGGGTGTGGAGGGGTGTGTTTGTGGGTGTGGGTGAGTTTATTGGGGTGTTCGTGGGTGTATTTGTGGCGTGTGTGAATGTAAGGGGGTGTTTCTGGGTGTGGGTGAGTTTGTGGGTGAGATAAGGAGTGTTAATGGTATGGTTGTGATTTTGGGGTGTGTTTGTGGGTGTGGGAGAGCATAAGGGGGTGTTTTCAGGGTATAAGTGAGTTTATTGGGGTGTCTGTGGGGGTGTTTATTGGGGGGTGTTTGTGGGGTGTGGTGGGTGTTTCTGGGTGTGGGTGAGTTTATTGGGGGGTGTTTATGGGGTGTGGATGGGTGCAAGGGGGTGTCTGTGGGTATGGGGGAGTTTATTGGGGGGTGTTTGTGGGGTTTGGGTGAGCATAAGGGGGTGTCTGTGGGTGTGGGGTGTTTATTGGCGTGTTTCTGGGTGTGGGGGAGTTCATTGGGGGTGTTTGTGGGGTGTGGTGGGTGTTTCTGGGTGTGGGTGAGTTTAGTGGGGTCTGTCTGTGGGGTGTGGGTGAGTGTAAGGGAGTGTCTGTGGGTGTGGGGGAGTTTATTGGGGGGTGTTTGTGGGGTGTCGGTGAGTGCAAAGGGCTGTCTGTGGGTGTGGGGGAGTTTATTGAGGGGTGTTTGTGGGGTGTGATGGGTGTTTCTGAGTGTGGGGGAGTTTATTGGGGGTGTTTGTGGGATGTGGGTGTTTCTGGGTGTGGGTGAGTTTAGCGGAGTGTGTTTGTGGGTGTGGGTGAGTGCAAGGGGGTGTCTGTGGGTGAGGGTGAGTTTATTGGGGGTGTCTGTGAGGTGTGGGTGAGGGCAAGGGGCTGTCTGTGGGTGAGTAAGGGGGTGTCTGTGGGTGTGGGTGAATTTATTGGGGGTGTCTGTGGGCCGTGGGGGAGTGTCTGTGGGTGAGTTTATTGGGGGTGTCTGTGGGGCGTGGAGGAGTGTCTGTGGGTGAGTTTAGTGGGGGTGTCTGTGGGGCGTGGGGGAGCTGCGGGGTGTCTAAGTGCACATGTGGGGGTGTCGCAGTAAGACACTGCTCTCTGCCCAACATGCCCTCACTGCGGTACCCAGCGAGTCTGTTGGCCAGCGAGGGCTGCCAGGGAGAATGGAGTGGGCACTTAATCTCTCCTGAGACGTTTAATTAATGGGCTGCAATGCTCACTCGGTGCGGCTGCCTTAATTGGTACAAGCTGCACACACTGTGGAGCTGGAAAAACACATTTGGAAATGAAAACTATATTAAGCAGCAAACAAATCAGTGACTCTTAATGAGGCTGGTTCAGGGCCGTCTGTCCTGTGGCGCCCCAGCTCACACCAGCTCTGCCTGCCGTGGGGCGGCCGTGCCCTGCTGGCTTTGAATGCTCCCAGGGCACCCCAGCCTCGGTCGCTCCAACATGCATGTGGTGGGTGGCTGGGAGCCGCCAGTGCTGTGCCATCACTCCAGGTCCCCTTGCTGCCAGCACCTTGTCCCCGGGCCGGTCTCCCGGGGCGTCTGTCCCCCTGGTTTGCTGGGTTGGGTCAGCATGGGGCTTCTCCGTCAGCCCGTGGGAAGAGCTGGGCCTGTGGCAGGCTCAGGGGAGCAGCTGCTATCTCAGGTGGGGAGCCGTGCAGCAGGCTCCCAGGGCAGATGCAGGGCCGCAGGCAGCACCAGACATGCTTTATGCTGTTGGTTTAGCAGGTTTGTCTTTACACTGCGTGTGTGTGTCTACACACGGTGGGTGGGGACGGGCCCAGGCTTGATTTGCGTGAGGTGGCACAGGGCCAGCGCTGCTTTGCTAAGGACTGTAATTGCCTTGGCTCTGCACAGAACATTAGCTGTGCTGCCTGGCAATTTACACCGGGGAAAACAAAGTCATAACTCACCCAAGAAACAGTCTTCCAGGCTCTGCGCAAGGAGCAAGGTAGCCCAGCCCTTCACCCAACCCCGCTGCATCAGGCTGACAGATGCTGTCCCGCTACCTCACACACAGCCCAGACCTCCCTGCAGGCTGCACCCAGCAGCAGGTGAGCTGGCGTGCTGACTAGTGGGCACGGCCGTGTGGGGTGGCGAAGGAGCAGGGCATCGGGGCAGGGTGATGTGGGGCAGGGAAGGAGCACGAGGGCATCGCAGGGCGACATGGTGCAAGGAAGGCACACGAGGGTGGGGCAGGGCGACGTGGGGCAGCGAAGAAGCATGAGGGAGGGGCAGGGTGACGTGGGGAAGAGAAGGCGCACAAGAACATTGCAGGGCGACGTGGAGCGGCAAAGGAGCAGGGCGGCGTGGCTGGTTGACGTGGGGCAGGGAAGGCGCACAAGGGCGTGGAAGGGTGACGTGGGGCAGGGAAGGAGCATGAGGACATGGCAGGGCAACATGGGGCAGAGAAGGAGCTCGAGGGTGGGGCAGGGCGACATGGGGCAGGGAAGGAGCGTGAGGACATTGCAGGGTGACGTGGGGCAGGGAAGGAGCACGAGGGTGGGGCAGGGCGACGTGGGGCAGGGAAGGTGCACGAGGGTGGGGCAGGGTGATGTGGGGCAGGGAAGGAGCACAAGGGTGGGGCAGGGCGACGTGGGGCAGGGAAGGAGCACGAGGGTGGGGCAGGGCGACGTGGGGCAGGGAAGGAGCACGAGGATGGGGCAGGGCGACGTGGGGCAGGGAAGGTGCACGAGGATGGGGCAGGGCGACGTGGGGCAGGGAAGGCGCACGAGGATGGGGCAGGGTGACGTGGGGCAGGGAAGGTGCACGAGGATGGGGCAGGGCGACGTGGGGCAGGGAAGGAGCATGAGGACGTGGCAGGGCGACGTTGGGCAGGGAAGGCGCACGAGGGTGGGGCAGGGCGACGTGGGGCAGAGAAGGGGCACGAGGGTGGGGCAGAGAAGGGGCACGAGGGTGGGGCAGGGCGACGTGGGGCAGGGAAGGCGCACGAGGACGTGGCAGGGCGACGTGGGGCAGGGAAGGCGCACGAGGACATGGCAGGGCGAAGTGGGGCAGGGAAGGCGCACGAGGCCGTGGCAGGGCGACGTGGGGCAGGGAAGGCGCACGAGGACATGGCAGGGCGATGTGGGGCAGGGAAGGCGCACAGAAGTCTCCTGAGCTCACTGCAGTGAGCTGGGAGGGGCCTATCCCCACACACCCCTTCCCTCTCCTGGCACCTTATGGCCCTGGCTGGGGGGAGTCCTGGGGATCTACTCAGCCATATCACCCCCCGTTACCCAGTGGGGTCTGTTTTAACACATCCCCCCAGTCAGACGACCAGGCCCTGGGAGGCAAGACGTTCTCTCTGCCATCCGCCCGGCTCAGCTCTGCGGGGAGCACTGTGGGCTCCCGGCCCCACTAACCCAATTGCTGATAGCGCAGCCTCTAATGGGCACGGCCTGCTGTCCGCTGCCTGGGTGCGACTAGGGCTGCCCAGCGCCTGGGGCCGTGTGCACATCGTAACATGGCACATCACCTTACACCCCCAGAAAGGGTGTCAACGGCTGGACTCCGCCAGTCACTCGCCTGTGGCACGAGGACGAATCCTGCTCCCACCACCAGAGCTTTGCTGCCCGGCCCTTAACTGATTGTCCCATTACTGAGGCCTTGGGACTGCAGGGCTGAACCCTTCGTCAGTCCCCCAGGCCGAGCACCCCCAACAAGAGTCTGGGGGACACACACTCCATGTCCTTCCTGGCAGCCAGCAGCGTCTCAGCATTCCTCTTGGAGCAATCCAGCCCCACACGCAGCGCCTGCTCTGCCCCCCTGCCCCACTAAGGGGGGAGGGTCTGACACCACCACATGGCAGGGTGCACTAGCCAGGGCAAGTGCTAGGCTGAAAGGCAGCATGCCCAGTGTGAGGACGGGCCAGGAGTCACCCCACTCCACCCCCGCAGGTTCCCCTCTGGTACAGGGATAACGATCCCAACCCATCTCCCAGGGCCAGCGGGGTTGATGACGACGCTCGTTTCGATTGTGAGCTCTCTGGGCCCGGGACCCAGTCTGTGTCTGTGCACCCCCAGCCCCCCGGGCACCCCGCCATGTCAGCGTTGCCAGGAGCCAGCCTGGGGCCCAGCCTGCGGGTGCTGTGCAGACACAGCCCTAGCGCGCTGGAGTCAGCAGGAGCAGGTCCCACAGCGGAGGGAGAAGAGGGGAGTTTATGACACACCAGCCAATGAGGTTCCTGTGAGTCACACGCTGCTCTGGACGGAGCCTCCTTTGGGGTCTTCCCAGCAAATGCAGGGGCGGGGAGTGCAGTAGGAGATGCCAGCCCTGGGGCAGCTGCTGGCCTGGCCCTGGCTTTGCAGACCACACAGACTGGGGTGGAGCAGCAGCAGCTCCAGCCAGCACAGCGTCTGCAGGGGAAGGCACAGGAACGACACTGCCCTGGACTGCACATGGGGAGCTCCCAGGGACAGCTCGCAAGTCAGGCATGGGCCCCCGGGAGCCAGGGGGGCAGAATCGAGCCTGGGGTCACACAGGTGTGTCTCGCATGTCAAACCTGGCTGCACCAGCCTTGCCACAGTACACAGTTGGGGGCATCTCTCGCAGCGAACCCCCAAGCTGGGATCCCAGCACGGGCACCAAGGCGAATGCCGGAGTCCCCAGGACAGTGCCAGGAGCACGCAGTGACACATGGAGCAGGGCCACTGCAGCCCTAAGGCAACAATGCCAGCAGCACAGCGCCCCCCAGTGCTGCACTGAAGCACCAGGGTCAGCAACAACTCTGGGAGGAGAGCGCCCCCTACTGAGCCCCCCACCCCACTCCCTGCAGGGCCGGGCCCCCTCACACTGCACTGGGGCATGGGGTGAGCACCCCTCGTCACTCACCTCTTCCGAGAGGAAGCCCAGCCGCCCTCTGGGTCTGCAGCAGTTTCAAGAGCTGAAATTTTGTGCTAACCCCATAGTCACCCCCTTAATACTTACCTCCTGTTACACCTGGCCTCGCAACTCAGCTTCTGCAGGGCCAACCACACCGCCAGGCCTGGGTGTAGCTGGGTTGTTCCTGGCCAAATGGATTCTAGTTATCAAAATGGAGAAATCACTGAAAATAACAAGTCCTTTGCCCGTGTTGAGTGCTTCATGCGCTCAAAGCCCTGCATGCATATTCACAAAATCACAGAATATCAGGGTTGGAAGGGACCTCAGGAGGTATCTAGTCCAACCCCCTGCTCAAAGCAGGACCAACACCCACTAAATCATCCCAGCCAGGGCTTTGTCAAGCCTGACCGTAAAAACCTCTAAGGAAGGAGATTCCACCACCTCCCTAGGGAACCCATTCCAGTGCTTCACCACCCTCCTCGTGAAAAAGGTTTTCCTAATATCCAACCTAAACCTCCCCCACTAATGAACCGCATGAAACCTGCCTGAGCCAAGCTTCCTACCCTTTCCCAGGTCTGGGCACCGGCTTCTAAGGTCTAATCATTTCCCACCCAGCAAGCTTATAAAGATAGTGTCAGGCCCGGCTGAGGGTTTGGGCTGCAGAGACCTCGGCCATGCAAAACACACCAGAAAACGGCCTTGTCTCCTTTCCCTACCGGTACAGGAAGAGGGGAGTTCAAACACCACAGAAAGGTGCAGTATTGAGTGAGGCTGTCAGAGTGACAATGTCCCTGGGTCCCAGTCCCTGTAGCTAGAGATAGTTTTTGAAGGAAAAACTCCCTTGTTGGACAGTCTGTTAGCGAGTACTAAAGACAGATCTCTGGTCTTTTGGGCCAAGAGAAGAGGTTAGTGGAGCTGGGCTGGAGCTGCTGCTGAAGCTGGATCCCGTTTCCTAGCTGACAAAACCAGATGAACACACGCGACGGGGGAGAGAAAAGAGCAGCAGAGAGCGAGGCTGCAGCTTCTGTCCCTGGGGTGTCCCTCACTTGCCACCTCCCTGCTGGAGAAACCCAGGCCCAGCCCACATCTGGTCAGATCAGCCATTCCGAGACCTGGCAAACTCGTACCAGCGCCGGGCTGTTCAGGGCGCTGCTTTTAGCTGCCTTAGGCTGGCTGCAGGCTCACAGCCATGCTGCACAATAAGCCAAGCTCTTCTTAGACAGAAGGCAAAGGAGAGAGGGCAGAAGAGAAAAGAACAAAGAGAGGAAGGAAAAGGATACACCAGGTTGAGGAGCTGGACAGTGTGACAGTCTCCCATCCCAGGTGGTGGCTGGGATTCAGCTGGAGCCAGGGAGGCAGCGCTGTGATCTGGGTCCTTCTCTCCCACTCAGTCTGGCCAGGTCAGACCAGCTCTAAGTATCATGGGGATGAAGGCCCAGGGTACCAGGAGATGGGGGTGGCATCCAGGATGGTGCAGCTTGCTTCAGGAGTCAATTTTCCCCCCAAAGTCTCCTTTTTTAAGGACCCAAAAGGCAGTGATGGAAGGAACAGCCCACAGCCTCATTATTTTATCCACCTATTAGGCCTAGTTTCTGAGAAACCAATTTTGGTCCATTGATTTCTGATCCCACCCTGTTCTTGTTCACCATGGGTGACCTTAACACAGTCCTCGAGTTCTATCTGGAGCCCTTTTGTTGGGATTAATTCAGCGCGTCTCCCTTTGGCACCTTGTCCCACCAACACTGGTTGTTATCAGTTATTGTGACATCTTAGCAATTTACATTCACATTTGACAGTTGAGCTCACAATTAGGGGAAATTTGTACTCCCAATTATTACAACACACCTTCCTGCGCCCCCTGGGATCTGCACGCATTTCAGTGACATCTCTCTCTTGCCATTCACCGCGAGTGAATCTATCAGTCCCTTCCCCACCAACTTTATCTGAACACATTTAATGGCGGTGACTCATCTCGCCAAACACAGAATGCTTAGCCGTGGGCTTTGGTTCCTTTCTATTTTGATTGTTGGTTGAGTTACTAGTGAATATTTTATCTCCAGGATTGTGAAACTGTCACATTTCGGTTATCATTGTATATGCATTTCTGGGAATCTTTTGCAAGCTTCAGAGCACACTACAGAACTATAAACCACTGAAGTGCAGGGATCACGTCACTTCACTCACCACTGACATGCAGCTGCTTCTGGAGCAGGATGCAGTAGCTGCTTAACAATGGTACGCAGCACTATGGGAGCAGGGGGACAGGAATCCTGCTAAAGGATGAGTAAATTGCAGTTACTCAGGTCACAAATTCTGCCACCTCTCATCTTGCAAAACAAGGGAAACAGGAAGGCAAGGGGTAAATGGCAGGTTCCCAAGGGTAGTCAAGCCAAACAGAAATCCTTCAAAGTGGAAGTCTAACCATGGCAAAGCCAACACACAGGAGCAGAACTCACAACAGGTGATAAGAAAGAGGAAAATCAGAATGGCCAAAATGGAGTTCGAAGAACCAATATCTAACAGTGTAAAAACAAAAGTTTCTGTAAGTCGATCAGAATCAGGAAGCCTGGGAAAGAACTGGATCACCATGGGTTAAATATCAGAGGGGTAGCCATGTTGGTCTGGATCTGTAAAAGCAACAAAGAATCCTGTGGCACCTTACAGACTAACAGACGTATTGGAGCATGAGCTTTCGTGGGTGAATACCCACTTCATCGAATGCCTGGGTTAAAGGAGCAGTAAAGGAAGTGCTGGACATTGCTGAGAAGATTGAAGCAAATAATTTCTTTGCTTCAATCTTCAACACCAAGGATGTTGGGGAGAGCTGACCCCACACTTGCTGTATTCTGTGACCAGTGCAGAGGTTCTCTCAGAGACTGAGATGCAAGAAGTAGGAGTGCTGAAGCAAATTGATCATTTAAAAACCAGTCCCCAGGCCCAGATGGTCTAAATCAAGGAGTTCGTGAAGGAGTTTAAATATAAAGTAGCTGATCTGCTAACAAAACCCTGCAATCTCTTATTAAAACCAGACACTGTTCTGGAGAACTGGAGGGCTGCAAATGTTGTACCTGTATTTTAAAAAAAGGTCTCGGGGTGATCTGGAGAATTATAGACCAGTACACCTTACATCTGCATCTGACAGATTGGTAGAAACAATAATTGAAAACAGAATAGCAACACCTGGAAGATCATGATCTGGCAAGATCTAGCCAGCATGGATTCTGCAAAGGAAACTTGTGTCTCTCGAATCACTTGGAATTCTTTAAACGTGTCAGTAACATAGTGCATAGAGGACAAGTGGCTGACATGCTTTATCTAAGTTCCAAAAGGCCTTTCACCGGGCCCCGCACAAGAGGCTACTAAGGAAGCCAAGTCATCACTAGGTGAGATGCAAAGTACCATCATGGATCAAAAATTGGCTAAAGAGACAGGAAACAGCATAGGAGTAAATGGTCAATTCTTCTCCCAGCAGAAGGCGAACAGCAGGGCCGCAAGGCTCAGTACCAAGTCCCGTGCTGTTCGATATGTTTATTAATGATCTGAAAAGGGGAGCAAAATCTGCAGCTGACACAGAGTTATTTAGATTAATCAGGACCAGAGAGGACTGGGAGAACTTCAGAGAGAGCTAAACAAGCCGGGTGAATGGGCAACGATAGCAAATGGAATCCAACAGCAAATCAAAGTAATGCACGAATAAGAGGGGCCATGATAAAGCCTATAAAAAAATGCCTGTTCTAGAGACAAGCGATCAGGAACTTTTTTCTTCTGGGCTCACAACACACAAACAGGGGGACATTCAATGAGATTAGAGGGGGAAACCGAAAACCAATACGAGGAAATCGTTTTTCCCACAATGAGTACTTAGCTGGCGGAACTCATGGCAATAGGAAATTGTCGAAATCAAGACCTTAGTAAGATTCAAAAGGGGGTTGGATATTTCTATGGCAAGACTATCTCCAGGGGTATCAATATTAATGGTAACAGATTTTGTGGCAGGGATGGTAAAGCTGCTGCTGTGAGGCTTAACCCATCTCTGGATATTAGGGACCAGGAGGAGAACGAATATGGGGTGCAGATTATTCCACTGCTATTGCAGAGCTTTTGCGCCTTCCACTGAAGCAGCTGGTGCTGGCCTCTGCCTGAGGCAGGTTTCTGGGTTTGGGGCCTCAGGTGGGATAATGCTGCAGTTTGTATGCAGATGCAGCCCGGGTTTTGCTGCCCTCCAGCCAGGTAACCCTGTGCTGGGGTGTTTGGGTCAACACTGACTCAGGGAGTGAGAGCGCCCTGCCCCACACCTGCAGCACAGCAAGACTCTGAGCACCCCTTAGCGAGTCCCATCCAAGTACTGATTAGACACAACCAGGTCTGGCCCTGCCTGGCTTATAAGAAAAACTCACCTCCCATCCTAAGGCAGCATTCAATGCTTTCCTGCCTGCAGCTCACCTGTCACCTCCCCTTGGTTTCAGCAGTCGGCAGCCAGGCCCACACCCAGGTAGAGGAATGCCAGGTGTGCTGGATTCTGGAGGAAGGGTGCAACAAGCCCACAGTTGTGTCGGGAAAGCCACCCACGTCCTCAGCTGAAAATTGTCCCATTGTTTCTGTTAACAAATCCCTCCTGCCTCTACCATGCTCGCTGCCCTCACTCCAGCCAGGCTGTGAGATCCTGGGAGCCCACTGGGTGCCTTGTTCTGCAGGCGCCCAGCTGTGGTGTCCTCACGTCTCTGGCGTCCCATCAGGTGCTCAGAGGAAACCACGTGGCCATGAACACCTCAGCCCAGGCCCACGCTGCGGCAGCGCCAAACCTGCCAGGCATGTTCCAAACCCTCCATAGGGGGAAAGACGGACAGGGGGTGCAGGAAACGGATGTGACGGCCAAGCAATGAGATGGGGGGAGCAGCTTGTTGGTCACACGTTTGTTTGGCTGTCGTCAGCACACTCAATTCTCCCCACTCCCAACCACCCTCCTGCTTTTCTCCCACTCCAGTCCCAGAGGCCTGGCATACCTCCCGAGCCCCCTCCTCCAGGCACGGGGGCGGTTCACTCTGGAGCTGAAAGAGATAAGCAGAGGGCTTGACCAGTTGGATCCTTGAGGGCACCATATGTCAGGGACTGGGCTGTAGCCGGTGTTGTCAGAGCAGGAGTCAGGCCTAGTGGTCAGAGCAGAAAGTCTGAACCAGAGTCCCAGTGCCAGAGCCAAGAGCCAAGACAGAGTCAGAACCAGGAACCCTGGTCGCGGGTCCCTGCAGGAGCGAGGCAGGGACAGGACCAGATCAAGGGCAGGGTCCAGGCTGGGGCAGGGCAGAAGCTCACGTCCAGCTCGTTAGGCCAGGAGGGATTGGAGAGCCACTAGCCTGGGGAATTCAGCGCCCCAGCTGCTCCTTGCTGGCACCCCAGCACCAGCCCGAGGCCTGGCTGGAGAAGGGCTTTCCTCCTCCAGGTCAGCTCCACCCGTATCCCGCAGTGACATCACGACCCTGGGCTCAGGGCATCTGCTGGTGACTACAGCAACGACTATGATGTCACAAGCGCAGAGTTGAGGAGCTGGGGAAGGAGCCACCCAGAGAGCTGTGTGGTAACCATCTCAGAGCAGCCGTGGGACAGGGTGGGGCTTGGCCTCCCTGGAGGTGAAATGTCTGCCCCATTTGATGCCATGGAATGAATTCCAGGGCCAAGAGGTCAGCAATGGAGACAGGAGTAGAAGTCACCCAGCTCCCCAGTGACTGACAGGAAACACTGGGTTTATTCCCAGCAAAGAGTGGCTTGGAGGGACTCAAATTAATAACACAAACTTTGATTTAAAATTCTATTAGGCCATCAATGACTGCCCACATGTCTGGGCACTCTGCCGGCAGCATGCAAGGGCCAGTTGTGATAAATGGTTTTATCGGGATTTCATAAGGGCTGAATTAGTTGCAGATAGGAAATTTTCTGATATTAATTACAATTTTGTAACAAGCTAACAGTTACCGGCATTTCCTCTCTCAGCTGGACTGAGATCCAGTCCCGCTCCCTTCTCCAAAGGAACCCTGCGTGCAGCAGTGAGCGATGCTGCTAGAATCTGCCTGCCTACAGCAAAAGCGCGTGGTCTAATGGATAGGACAATGGCCTGGGACTGGGACTCGGGAAACGTGGGCTTTACGCCATCTCCATTGCTCGCCTGCTATCCGACCTTGAACAGTCACTTTCCCTGCTCTCTACCTGAGTTTCCCCTCCCACCTTTGGTCTGTCTCCATTGTAAGCTTTTGGGGCAGGGACTGTCTTTCACTGGGTGTCGGTGCAGCGCCTGGTACGGTTAGTATGAGTTGTACTGTGGTAGCACCCAGGAGCATCAGTCTTGGACCAGGACTCCAGTGTGCTAAGCACTGTCTAAACAGAACAAAAAGGCACTCAAGCCGCAGAACGTTTACAGTCCTGGGCCCGCTGATCTGACACCGAACAGCCAAAACTCGGTCTGACGGTGTCTATCTGCGCCCATAGCTCCCTCGAGTTGGGAATTGCACCAGCGTAGATGGTGAGGGGCAAACAGTGCCACGCTGCAACATGCACTGACGCCCACCACCCAGTGTAAGCCAGGTGTGAGTGCCAATGACCTGCACGGGGGCCTGCATCATACCACGGGCTGCCACCCAGGACCGGCCCCAGTGTGCACAAGAGCTGAGTGGAAGGGGTGACATTGACCCCTGGGAATGACAGGCCGGGAGAGGTTTCCCCTCGCATGACAGGTCGGGCTGCAGCAGACTTGACCTGCGAAAGATCTGGAAGATGCTTTTGAGCCTTTAATCTCCTGTGAAGAGCACGAAGAGGAGCAGTGTGGGCAGGAAGCACTAATCACCTGGTGCCTGCTGGCCAGCACAGATAAATACATAATTCCTGAAAGCCCAGTGCTGAGTTAGCGCTGCTGTCAGCTACTCTCCTGCCCTTAGTAAAGTGGGGTTTCCTAGCCCGGCTCCAGTCAATTTCATTTTTGCAGAGGTGTTGTGTCCTCTCCCTTACCCTCGGCTGAGCAGCCCCTGGCCCATCAAAGTGAGGCTCGCAGCTGGGGAATGTAAGAAAGACTCGGCGCACAGGGCTCCAGCCAGGATTGACTCTGCTGCACACCTGCTCTTTGATCAGCCAGCGAAGCAGAGGGGTGGGGAGCAGCTGGCAGGCTGTCCTGTCCACAGTAATCAATCCAAGACTCGCCTGCAGGGGAAGGGGGCTGGATTTATCCCTGGGGTTGCAATGAAGCAAGTCCTGAGATGTCGATTCAGATCTGGAGAGTCCTTCCAGCAGGGCCCGGAGCTCTGGCCCTGACAAGCTGTCGCGGAGTCCACGGGCGATGCTCCGGAACTGCTCCCCACCAAGACAGTCAGGACTTTGGGGAGCCTCCTCTCCCTTGGAGCAGACTTGTTCAGGGCAAGAAGCTCACACGGCTTCACCTCCTGGGTCTCTCCTTGGAGCATTCAGCATCCCCTGCCCCTCCGGGCGCTTCCCACAGCGAGTCCACCCCAGCGGGGTCCTGGGGAAGCCACAGGGTCCTGCACCCTCACTTTGCAGTCAGACGTGACTCTCAGCCAGCCAGTAAAACAGAGGTTTATTCAATGACAGGAACAGGGTCTAAAACAGAGCATGTAGGTACAGAGAACCGGACCCTTCGGCCGGGTCCATTCTGGGGGGCAGTGAGCCAGACCCCCACGTCTGCCCTCAGCCAGCTCCAGACTAACTACCCCTCCCAGCCCCTCCTCTCTCCTCAGCCCCTTTCCCGGGCCAGGAGGTCACCTGATCCCTTTGTCTCCAACACCTTCAGCTGGCACCTTTGCAGAGGAGGGGCCCAGGTCATCAGTTGCTAGGAGACAGAGTGCCAGGCAGTTAGGTGCACTGGCCCTTTGCTCTGCCAGATACTTAAGAACTGCCATGGGGACACTGAGGCACCAACACAGTATTTAGAGAAAACATTAAGAACATTCCCAGTTCGTCACATCTCTCCCCCCTTCGAGACCGAACTGAGCGAGGTCACTCCAGCCAGTGACCTGGGGAAGTTCGAACCCACCAAGGTTCCCATGGATGCCCCAGCATCTCTCCCATTTTTTGGTGTGAGTTACACCAGGACAGTCCAGTCTCACGCCCTTCCTTAGGTTGGGTGTGCTTGATGGCACTTGCAGGCCGCATGTGGGAAGGTTTATGCAGCCCACACCCTTTGCCACCCCAATACCCCTGGGGTTCAAGCTGGGATTGGGTTTTTTTCCAGCCCTCTGGTCTGCGATTTGGGCTCTTTTGGTTAAGAGCCCCCATCTTGGCCTTTGCCAGCTTTGGGCTTGGGGCAGCCGCTTCCCACTTTGTGGCCCAGACACAACACCTCTGCCGTCCCCACCTTACACTTTTCAGCTTTTACTGTCAGTCCCACCTCCTTGAGGCAGCCCAGCCCCCTCTTCACCTGGGACACCTGTTCCTCCCAGGTCTGGCTAAAGATGCACATTATCAGTGTCTGTCAGGGCCAAGTTCTCCATCGCCCTTTGCTTGTCTAGAATCTCCCCAGGCCTAGGCATGGGGTCGGCATCGGACACTGTGATGGCTTTAAGCTTCTGATAGCCCCCATAAAACCAGATTATTCTGTCTCGCTTGGGGATCAGCCCCACGGGTGAGGCCCATGGGCTGTTGAACAGCTGGATCCCATCTAAAGCCAGCATGTCCCTGACCTCTCTCTCCAGGTTCTGGGCTGCTTTCCCAGTGACTCTGAACGGGGAACACCTGATGGGGAGATTGTCTCCCACCTCAGGGAAGAGATCCCCCAGGGGGTCTTCCCCCATTTTCATCCAATTCTTCCCCTTCAGGTCCAGGGGTCCCCTCACTCTCCTCCCATTCAGCAGCTCAAATGGGAAGAACCCTGTGGATTCCTGGGGCACCACCAGCTGCCTCCCGATTCCCCCCAGTTCTACTTCCCCTTGGGGAGCCCATTCCCGGTACAGGAATCCCTTCTCCTGCAGGACTTTGTCCCTGCAGCCTTCCCCAAGGGGGTTTGCAGCGCTGTGGCCAGCAAGTTCCCTCAGCTTCTCCAAGGAGGGATCCCTCTGCAGCTCGGTCTGGGATTCAGCTGTTGGGGCAGGGAGTGGGACCTGCTCCCTCTCGCTGGCTGGGCCTGGGGTCACAGCCCCCCTGAGCCCTGCCCCTGGTAGCTCCCTCCCTGCTGTGTAATCACTTCCCAGCAGCACGTCTGGACCAGGCAAACCTGTTTGGCAGCTGACCTGCCCTGCCCGGGTGTCCCCCCACTCAGCTGGGGTCTCAGCTCCCCTCCGTGCTCAGCGCTGCCCTTGCTGTCCCAGTGGGGGCAGGCAGCGAGCTCTCTGCTCTGGTCACAGCATCAGAGCCAGCGTGAGCCCCCTCTTGGGTGTGCAGGGGGGCGGGGAGCATCTCTCCCTCCCACTCAGTCCCAGGGGGCTGGTTACAGGTAGGCAGGTATCCTGAGCCCAGCAGCCCCTTCCCCCTGCCAGCCAGGTTATTTGCATTTTCACTGACCATTTTCATCCTAGCCAATTGGTTCCCTGGATTTGAATTCAAACCCTCGGCCGTTACAGGAGCAGGGCCTGGATCCTGTCCCATGGGGAGACAGTCACCCCCCAACAGGGCCTCCCAGCCGATATCCTGGAGAACCCCAACTACCAGCCAGCCCGACCCCTCCTGGGTCTGCACAGGGATCTGGGCCATAGGCAGGGCGAGGGGCTTCACCTCGGGGACCTTCACCCAGGTCCCACAGTCCCTCAGCATCTGGGGCTGCACCACTACAGTTCTCTCTGTCCCAGGGTCTCGCCCCTGCAGGCGTGTTTCCCCACTGACCCCTGGGCAGCCCCCTATGTCTCTCTGCTCCACCATCACCAGTCCACGCTGCTGCTGCTTCTCCTGCAGCTTTTCCTCGGGCTCTTGCTTTCTCTCACAGTCCTCTCGCTCTCTCGGGCTCTGCTCCCATCCCATCCATCTCCAATCCCCTGATGGGGAACCCAATCGTGAAGACCCTGGTCTGGTTGGGGACCAGACTCTCGGGGATGCCTGGCTGATGCTCCAGCTGCTCTCAGATCCTCTTGTAGCCCCATCTGGGCCAGGAATCTGCTCCTCAGAGTGGTCCTTCTCCTCCAACTGCACGATTAACTGTGCCTTGGTGAACGTCCCCATGCGTAACCCTCTCTTTGTGCACAGGATCACAATGTCCTTCTTAAGGAGATGGTGATAGGCCATCACTTCACCATTCCCAAGTGGCTCTGGACTCACAGGCCTGTGTGCTCTTGGCTCCCCCATGGTTTCCAGGAAGAACTCCTGGTGTGCCAGCCCTTCTCGTGATCACCACCTCTTTGCCAGGGTCGAGCTGCAGACTCCTCCGCCCCTGGGACTGCTCCTGCAATCCCCCGGGGAACCCTGCTACTGCAAAGATCCTTCTCTCTCCCAGGGTCGAGAGGCAAGCTCCTCCGCCCCGAGACTGCTCGCTGCAGTCCTCAGGGGGACCCCGTTACTCCAACAGTCCTCCTCGCTGGTCACACACTCCCAGAGGTTAACTGCCCCCTGAAACCGTCCCTCTCTGAGCCTTCAGCACGCCTGGTCCTCATTATCCCTCCTTTGTTTTACTGCTCCCCAGTCACTTACTGCAAGCAGCGCCATTCACGGGGTGCAGTACGTCCCGCCGCTGCCACCAGTTGTCACGGAGTCCCCGGGCGATGCTCCGGAACTGCTCCCCACCAAGCCAGTCAGGACTTTGGGGAGCCTCCTCTCCCTTGGAGCAGACTTGTTCAGGGCAAGAAGCTCACACGGCTTCACCTCCTGGGTCTCTCCTTGGAGCATTCAGCATCCTCTGCCCCTCTGGGCACTTCCCACAGCGAGCCCACCTCAGCGGGGTCCTGGGGAAGCCACAGGGTCCTGCACCCCCACTTTGCAGTCAGACGTGACTCTCAGCCAGCCAGTAAAACAGAGGTTTATTCGATGACAGGAACAGGGTCTAAAACAGAGCATGTAGGTACAGAGAACCGGACCCCTCGGCCGGGTCCATTCTGGGGGGCAGTATGCCAGACCCCCATGTCTGCCCTCAGCCAGCTCCAGACTAACAACCCCTCCCAGCCCCTCCTCTCTGCTCAGCCCCTTTCCCGGGCCAGGAGGTCACCTGATCCCTTTGTCTCCAACACCTTCAGCTGGCACCTTTGCAGGGGAGGGGCCCAGGCCATCAGTTGCCAGGAGACAGAGTGTCAGGCATTTAGGTGCACTGGCCCTTTGCTCTGCCAGATACTTAAGAACTGCCATGGGGACACTGAGGCACCAACACAGTATTTAGAGAAAACATTAAGAACTTTCCCAGTTCGTCACACAAACATTGACCCTGCTCATTGCCACCAGGTGCCGGCGTGGCTAGCAGTCAGGTCTGTGGGAGCGGAGCGTGCCGAGCAGTGCCCGCTGGCCCGGTAGGCTGAGCTGTCAGCTTGCAAGGCAAGGCGCTACCCAAGGAGCTGGGGCCCGGCTAGAGGTTGCTCTACCACCAGCAGGGGATGTGTGGGGTGGCTGAGAGTTCAGTGGGGCTGGGCCTGTGTGCACTGGAACCAGGAGCTCTGCGTCAGAGCCCCAGGTTACTCAGAGCCAGGATTGAACAAACTCAGGAAGAAAGCTCCCAGCACCAGGAGGGTTTCTGGAGACGGCCAGGAAGGGGTGGTCAGCCCCATGAATTCATTTCTGCGCTCCAGCCCAGCGCGGAAGGAGTTGGAGGGGTCTATTGTCATCCCTAATCCCAGGGCATTCTGCCCACATCTCCCCAGGGAGCAGCACCTCTAACTCCAGCACAAAACGGAGCCTGATCCAAACACAGCCAATCTCCTGCCACCACGGGCTGCAGCTCCCAGAGGCTTTTCCCGTGGCCTCTCAGTGCCGGAAGGAGGACACCCTCTTCCTTTCCTTTCCATCCCCTGCTGCAGGAGCCGCTTTCCCAACTGAGCCACCTGCTGCTTGACTCCTTCCCAGCTGGGTCTGAGGACTTGACAGACCCCGGCCTCCCGGCCCTGAAAGGAGCAGCCCAGCCTGTTACAGGGCCTTCCCATGCTCGTGGCATGCTCGGAAAGCCTATGTCCAGCTGCTAGCTGCAGAGCTGGGGTATTCCTGACCCATCCTTCCGGTCTGCAGGAAGGCCAAGGTCAGAAGGATCCCACCAGCCTAGGGTTGGCAACTTTCTAATGGCACAAACCGAACACCACTGCCCCACCTCAAGCCCGCCCCTTTCCCAAGGCCCCGCCCCTTCTCTGAGGCCCCACCCCCACTCACTCCATCCCTCCGTCACTCGCTTTCCCCCACTCTCGCTCACTTTCACTGGGCTGGGGCAGGGGGGTTGGGTGTGGAAGAGGGTAAGGGCTCTGGGGTGGGGCCAGAAATGAGAGGTTCAGAGTGTGGGAGGGGGTTCCTGGCTGAGGCAGGGCTCCAGCTGGGGATGTGGGCTCTGGGTGGGGCCAGGGATGGTGGGTTTGGGGTGCAGGAGGGGGCTCTGGGCTGGAGCCAAGGGATTCGGAGTGCGGGAGCAGGCTCAGGGCTGGGGCAGGGGGCTGGGGTGTGGGCTCCAGCCGGGGGCTCTGGTGTGGAGCTGGGGATGAGGAGTTTAGGGTGCACAAGGGGGCTCAGGGCTGGGGTTGGGGTGTGGGAGGGGTTGCAGGGTGCAGGCTCTGGGAGGGGATCGAGCTGGGGCAGGGGGTTGGGCTATGGGAGGGAGTTAGGGTGTGTGCATACACGGGCCCAGGAAACAACCTCCTTCACCCTGTAATTGACTCACATGTTGGGTTTCCATCCTGCAAAACAGAGCCCATGCTCATCCTTGGGGTAACTCCTGCAAATCACTTCCCTGCTCCCTCCTGTCAAGGGCCAGCCCCAGCCCCAGCCCCAGTGCAGCTGGAGTGGGATTCCCAGCACTGTAACAATGCTGGTTCTGGCAGGACCCAACTGAAAGTGCCAATTCTGGACAAATTGCTTAAAGCAGGGCAGTCACTGCCCAAGGCTGGGGATTTTCCACCTCTAAGGCAAACCAAACCAGCCAGACAAAGAGGACTTTGGTCTTACCCCACTGGCTAACCACAAGTCACAAGCAATTCCCTTAGACACTCCAGTTTCCCAGTATCACCACCAGTGCCACTAGTTATGGGGATAAATGGTTTTGAAAACCAATACCCCAGTAAAGGAAAAAGAGTTCTGCTGATCCCAAACAACCAAGCCCCAGCCCCAGGTCAATATACAAACCAGATCTTACCCACAAATCACACTGTGGCCAATCCTTTAGACTCTAAAAACGAAAGGTTTATTCATAAAAGGAAAAAGATATAGATGAGAGCTAGAATTGGTTAAATGGAATCAATTACATATAGTGATGGCAAAGTTCTAAGTTCAGGCTTGTAGCTGGGATGGAATAAACTGCAGGTTCAAATCAAGTTTCTGGAACATCCCCCACTGGGATGGGTCATTCAGTCCTTTGTGTAGAGCTTCCTTGTAGAAAAGTCTCTCCAGAGGTAGAAGCAGGACAGAAGACAAGATGGAGATGAGGCATCAGCCTTTTATAGTCTTTTCCAGGTGTAAGAACCTCTTTGTCCTTACTGTGAAAAATTACAGCAAAATGGAGTCTGGAGTCACGTGGGCAAGTCCCTGCATACTTTGCTGAGTTACAAGGCGTATCTGCCTTCTCTCAATGGGTTAGTTGTATTAGCTGATTGTCCTTAATGGGCCATCAAGCAGGCTAAGCCGAGCTGACACCCACTTGTCTGGGGTGTCTCCCAGAAGCACAGCATAAGTTTGAAGTACAGACAGTATAGAGCCAATATTCATAACTTCAACTACAAAACTGATGCATACATATAGACAGCATAATCATAATCAGCAAACCATAACCTTGTCTTAGACCCCCTTTATAGAAGATTTGGTGCCACTACAGGACATTGGTTGCAACCATGTTCTATATGGTCCCAGTTCAAGTCAATAATATGAGACAGCCCCAGTGCAGCTGGAGTGGGATTCCTAGGTGTCAGGGGTACATCCCTCCCTGCCTTATGAGAATGAGCACCTGTGGCTTGGAGGATGTGGAGAAAAAAAGGGGTAACTGCACCCTGGGCAAATCAGCAATGAGGCAACTGCAGAAGATCCAGGCTTCCACTTCAAAAGCCGGTTGGCTTCATCCTTGCGAGTGGCAGGGTCTTCTGCAAGCATCACAGTGCAGATTTTCATTTTACAAGGTCAGGAAACGTCTATAGTCGGCCTGATGAATCGGCCTCACAGCCACATGCATGGGAGGGACTGGAGCACACACAATATTCAGTGCAAATAAAATAAAGAGCAATTTCTGGAGGCCCACAGCGAAGTCTCCCAACCAGCACCTGGGCAGTTAGACAGATTTCTGGCCCCCCTGTATAGGCGCTGACTCTGGGGCTGGAGCATCCGCAGAAAAAAAATAGTGGTTTCATGAGGAACTCCAGCATACGGAGGAGGAGTCAGCTAAGATTAGTCTCCATGTTTCATGCTCAAAGACAAAACTGCAAAATCTAGGACCAGGTCCTCCCACAACTCCAATCTCTCTGAACAACGAAATTGTCAAATAGTTTCCAGCTTCTGCTATCTGGGTTCTATACTTACCAGCTCCTCCAATTCTCACATGGAGGTTCTCTATCAGATTGGCATCGCAGCATCTGCCATGAGCCGTTTACAATGGAGATGGAATCAACATCATCTTAGTATGACAACCAAGTTCAGGATTTATTCGAGCCATATCCTTTCCGTAGTGTTTTACGGCTGTGAAACATGGACACTACGCCGCTGAGACTGAATAAAGCTGGAGGCTTTCCACGCAAAATGTCAACATCATATATTGGGCATAAAGTGAAATGATGTCATCTGTAATGCAGATGTTTATGGTCACTCGGGTCTACAGACTACTGGGGCCATTGTCCGCAAGCGGCACCTTACACTTTTCGGACATGTTGCAAGGATGCCACAAGACATTCCAGCGAACACAGTTCTCCGGGTGGCTTGTAACATCCGGGATAAAATCCCACCAACCGAGAGGTGGAGACGACCCAGAGCAGACCCCCTACTACATGGGTTCATCAAGTCTGTTCCGATGTTGGACTCTCAGGCTGACAAGTCTTTGTGGTTGCACAAGAATGGACCAAATGGCGAACGATCACTACGGCCGACTGTCTGGTTAAGCACTGAAGAAGAGAAAGAAGTTCCCACTGGCAGCCCTGCAGATCAGCGCCTCCCCTCCCAGCGCGTCCCACCCGCCAGCAGCCTCACAAATCAGCTCCTCTCCCTCCCTCCCAGCACATTCCTCCCACCATGTTCAGCTAGCTGTTCACCAGCATGCAGGAGGTGCTGGGGGGAGGAGCAAGACAAGAAGAGGTGGAGTAGGGACTTAGAGGAAAGAGTGGAGTGAGGGAGAGGCCTGGGGTGGAACAGAGATCGAGCACCCCCCGGGATCTGAGTAAGTCAGCGCCTATAGCCCCCTGTACGTATCCTCACCCCAGAGTCTGACATTGGATGCACCTTTACAATTAGCATTCTTAACAGCAAGAGGAGCTTTGTTTTAGTCCAACAAGTTCCTATATCTACAGTCAACCACCACCTCTCTGTGCAAGAGATGAACCTGAGGAACCCATCCGTCCATTCTCCTTCCACTCTGACTTCGCCAGCTCCGATAAGATCTCGATTCCCTACCCTCCTCAACCTCGGCCATAACATCTGATGGGAAGGTCTTTCAGTGCACAGGGCTGGAGGAACTCAAGTACCAGGGAAGCATTAGCACTGCTGGGTCTACTGGCCCTGGATAGTACACGCAAGAGTTCTGAAAGAGCTCAAGTATGAAGTAGCAGAGCAGGTAGCAAAAAAATATGCAAACTCTCATTGAAGAGAGCTACTCTACCCGAGATGGAGGGTAGCAAATGTTGTACCTGTATTTTATTAAAGAGGCTTTGGGATAATCTGGGGAAATGGAGACCAGTCAGCCTTAGATCTGTGCCTGGGAAATTGGAGGTTAAAACAATAATTAAAAATAGAATAATAAACATCTGGAAGATCAGAATATACCAGGCTATAACTAACATGGATTCTGCCAAAAAAAAATCACGTCTCACTGATCTATTAGAATTCTTCACACATGTTCATAAATGGGTGGATAAAGAAAAACCAGCTGACATAGTTTATTTAGCTTTGCAAAAGGCCTTTTGACAAGTTCCTGCTCGACAGGTTACTAAGGAGCTAAGTCACCAAGGGGATGAGAAGCAAAGTATTATTATGACTCAGAAACTGCCCCAAAAGGCAGAAAACAAAGAGTTGGAGTCACTGGTTAATTCTCCTCCCAGATGAAGGTGAACAGCAGGGTCCTCAACGGTCCTACTAGGTCACACGCTTCATATATTTATTAATTCTTTGAAAAGGTGAGCAGCGAGAGGCAAAATGTTCAGGTGAGCCAGTTATTTAGGTTAGTTAGGACCAGGACCAGAGAGGGTTGTCAGGAACTCCAGAGAACAAGGCAGGGAATGGGCATCATGACAAATGAAATCCAGGCCTGACAAAGTAAAGTCATGCACATTGGATAGAAAAACAAATGCCTTGGACACCTGAGAGGGCTCTAAATGAACTGCAACGGCTCAGAGGGGGCCTAGGTGTCACTGCAGACAGCTCAAGGGAGACCTCTGCTCAGCGTGCAGCTGCAGGCAAAAAGGCAAACATGATGTTAGATGGCATCAGGAACAGGACGGGAATAACAGAGAATATTTACACAGCTTGTTGGACACTGGGTGCAGCACTGCTCTCAGCATCTCACAGAGGTTAGCGCAGAACTAGGGGGGCTCAGCACAGAGCACCAAGAATGATCCCAGGGCTGGAAAATTCTCTTAGGAAGAGAGATTGAAATGACTGGGATTGTTACCTAGGAAAGGAGATGAATAAGAGGGGACAAGATAAACCTCTGTAAAATCATGGCTGGTCTAGAGAAGGGAGAGCAGGCGCTACAGTGTACTGTGTCCCACGGTACAAGGACAAACAGTTAAATGAAAAGATGGCAAATTCAGAACTGATCAATAGAAATATTACCACACCAAACGTGTACTTGGACTGGGGAACTCATTGCCATAGGATGCTGTAGAAGCCAGAAAATGTAGCAAGATTCCAAAAGGAACTGGACATGTGTCTGGCTAACAGAATATCCAGTGTTCTCACTATTAACAAATATTGGACAAACATTTAACCTCAAGATTTAAGCCAATCACGGACTAAAGGGCTCAGAGTGGGACTTAACAAGAGGACAGATTATCCCACATCTGCTTCTGGGAGGGTCTTACCACCTTCCCCTGCAGCATCTGGTGCTGGCCACTGGACTAGATGGACACTGGGACTGATCCAGTCGGTGATGCCTACATTCCTAGGACCCCTTTGTAATGCTGCTTGTAATGCAAGGACTCTAGGGTGCGGGTACCAGCCTCAGGGCACTGATAAGAACCAGGGCACAAACCCCAAACCGGTTGTGATCTCTGTACTTGGATTTCACCAACCGATTATGGAGTGTGAACTGCCCAGGCCCTGTAACAGCCTCGCCATGGAGTCACTGACAGGCCCCAAACTCCCATAGCAAATAGAAAAGCCCAGAATCACAGGCCCTAGAGAGAGCCCGAGAGGCTGCGCTAGATCAGGCAGTGCTGGCAAGTCTGTGGGGTGGGGTGCAGGGTGGAGGTGCTTTGAGTCTTGCTCTGCTATAATAACCTGGCAGAAATGGGATGTTTCTCTATCTGCCCAGCTCCACACCCCTCTGCCCCTCTGCTCACACCTCTGTCCTGCTCCGAAACATTACTGGGAAGCCAACAGGAGGCCCCCTCTCCCCTAGCCCAAACCTGGGCTCCATCTGCCCCCTCCAGACCGTCAGTCACGTCAGCCCATGGATGGAAGAGATCGTAAGGCAGCCCCTCCAGGGGTGCCCTCCTCTGATGGGCTGCAGCACAACAGGTGTGTCTGCCTCAGTTTCCCTTCCAGTGGTTCCCAGAAATAGTCCACAAAGGTTTTCCAAGTATGTAGAGCCCATGTGGGGTTAATATGGAAAAGCCCATCTACATACAGCACAACCATTGTCCAGACTTCCCCGGCACACTACAAACCATACAGTCTGTCTTCACGTCTCAAGAGCCTGGCCATGCACCAAGCATTTCTCACCATGCTCATCTCGCCGCTGCCTCCTGCCCCCTCTGCCTTGCTGGCTTTAGCTCTCCTGCTCAGAAAACCTGTCTGCTGCCCTCCGTCTTCAGCCCGCACCCACCTTCTCCAGCCGTGGCAGGCCAGCCCCTCCGCTGCCTTCCTGACAATTCCTTTCTCTTTCCAGGAAGGGCCTGCAGTGTCCGGCAGAGAGCCCAGCGCACCGTAAATCACAGAATAAAGGGACACAGCACTGGGAGCAGCCCAGTCCAGGGCTGGGAAGGTTTAATGAGGCCACCTGGCCCCATGGAGAATGAGAGGAACTCCATTACTAGTAAGAGATTCCTGGCCTGTCCCGCTGCACCAATCCACCAATGGATCTCCTACATGCCTCTGCCAGCCTTAAACAAACACGGCTGGGCCTCGGTGGAGCGCTTCATGGTCACATGGCCCCGGCAGCACACGGTGTGGCTGGCATAGGGTGCACAGAGCCACGCATGGAGCAGGGCTGGCTGACAGCTGGGGCGACCCACAGCACTCAGTGCCCCAGCCTGGGGACGGATACGGCTTCACTTGTGGAGTTACAGGCATTTCTATAGTGCCTCCCTGGGCTGTCTGAGCACAGCCAGGACTTCGTGCCTTGACCCAGGGCAGGCAGCTGTTCCTATCCTGCCCACCCCGGTGGCTCTCACCCACACCCAGGCAGAGCTGTTGTAAATAGCTGCCCCCGCCCCCTGGCAGGGCAGATTTGACCTGGGAATGTTGCCTGGGAGTTACATTGGGGATAAGAAGGAAGCTCCCTGAGCTGTAACCAGAGCCCCGAGGGGGGCTGAGAGAAGTGTCACCTGCCTAGCAGACTGAACAAAGGAGAGGAGGGGCAGAGGGGAGGGGGGAGAAAGCTGCTGGAGGAATTTTTAGTTTCAGTTTGGGCTGGGGGGTGCAATGCAGGGAACCCGAAGCTGGGGCCTAAGCTCTCTGGACCCCCCAGAAGGACTTGACTGAGGGGTCCTGGTTGTACCTACACGCTCTGCGTGGGACAGTGTTCCTGTCATCTAATAAACCTGTGTTACTGGCTGGCTGAGAGTCCCGGTGAATCTCAGGAAGAGGGGTGCAGGGCCCTGACACAACAGGGCCGGGCACTGATAAGAGTGAGTCTTACTGTCCAGTTTCACACAAGGCACTCTCCTGATTCCCAGTCCTGTACTTTCCAGCCTCTTGTCTCACACCCCGTCCTGGATGGCACCAGCCAAGGGGTACAGCAGGCATGTGGGGCAGAAGGTAAGTGGCTGTCTCAGTGCCCATGTTAGGTAATAAAGCAAGTCCTCACTCACCTCTCCAGCACCCGAGTTCGTGCGGAGTTGGTATGGGGCACACAATTCTGTCAGAGACCAGACACCAATGCGTTGATCAACGGGCTCACACTATCCTTAGCTCTCAAAGCTTTAGATTAAGTGTGGCCCCTTTATTAGGGGTGAGCATCAATATTTATACACAGAAGTAAACAAAGTGATTAACAAAAGATAATGGTCATGCATAATCAATCAATATTTTACAGGAAAAGCAAGTTTAACAAGTAAATGCATAGAGATAAAGGCTAATGGCTACTTAATAAAGGGGGTGTCATGAGTAGTTTGCAGGTCAGTGCTTTGTTCGATAAAGGGTTCAGAAAGGATTATGCAGAGACGGCCAGTCTGGGTGTGTTTTGGCTCCCCAAAGTTCACCAAAAGTTTAGACCCAACACCCATATGTAGCCCATCATTCCTGGTGCTGCTGTGCTGGAGGGAACTCGATGGGGGCAGCCCAGCTACATGGCTCCTCCTGGCAGAGACATAGGTGGAACGGGACCCGTAGGGGACAGCCCGGCTGCGCGGCATCCCAGGCAGGGCTGTTAATGGAATGAGAACCATAGGGGGCAGCCTGACCACGTGGTGCCCCAGGCAGAGATATAGGTGGAACGAGACCCGTAGGGGGCAGCCTGGCTGCGCGGCGCCCCAGGCAGGGCTGTTAGTGGAACAGGACCCGTAGGGGGCAGCCCAACTGCTTGGTGCCCCAGGCAGAGATATAGGTGGAACGGGACCCATAGGGGGCAACCCAGCTGCATGGCGCCCCAGGCAGGGCTGTTAGTGGAACGGGACCTGTAGGGGGCAGCCTGACCGCGTGGTGCCCCAGGCAGAGATATAGGTGGAACGAGACCCGTAGGGGCAGCCCGGCTGCGCGGCGCCCCAGGCAGAGATACAGGTGGAATGGGACCAGTAGGGGGCAGCCCGGCTGCGCGGCGCCCCAGGCAGGGCTGTTAGTGGAACGGGACCCGTAGGGGGCAGCCCAACCGCTTGGTGCCCCAGACAGAGATATAGGTGGAATGAGACCCGTAGGGGGCAGCCTGGCTGCGCGGTGTCCCAGGCAGAGATATAGGTGGAACAGGACCCATAGGGGGCAGCCCAGCTGCATGGCACCCCAGGAAGGGCTGTTAGTGGAACGGGACCTGTAGGGGGCAGCCCGACCGTGCGGCGCCCCAGGCTGGGCTGTTAGTGGAACTGGACCCCGTAGGGGGCAGCCTGACCGCGTGGTGCCCCAGGCAGAGATATAGGTGGAATGGGACCCGTAGGGGGCAGCTCAGCTGCACGGCGCCCCAGGCAGGACTGTTTGTGGAACGGGACCCGTAGGGGGCAGCCCAGCTGCATGGCGCCCCAGGCAGGGCTGTTAGTGGAACTGGACCCGTAGGGGCAGCCTGACCACATGGTGCCCAGGCAGAGATATAGGTGGAACGGGACCTGTAGGGGGCAGCCTGGCTGCACGGCGCCCCAGGAAGGGCAGTTAGTGGAACGGGACCTGTAGGTGGCAGCCCAGCTGTGCGGTGCCCCAGGAAGGGCTGTTAGTGGAACGGGACCCGTAGGGGGCAGCCTGACTGCTTGGTGCCCCAGGCAGAGATATAGGTGGAACAGGACCAGTAGGGGGCAGCCCAGCTGCACGGCACCCCAGGCAGGGCTGTTAGTGGAACGGGACCCGTAGGGGGCAGCCCAACTGCGTGGTGCCGCAGGCAGAGATATAGGTAGAACAGGATCAGTAGGGGGCAGCCCGGCTGCGCGGCACCCCAGGCAGGGCTGTTAGTGGAATGGGACCCATAGGGGGCAGCCCGGCTTCATGGCGCCCCAGGCAGGGCTGTTAGCTGTCTGATATTAGATTGCAGCAGCACAGGTGCCTGGGCTGTACTGAACAGCTGATCTGAATGATCAGCTACAGCAGCAAGTGCATGCTGCCCTGGGCATGCAGCGGGTGAATCACCGTGCAGTGGGGGCAGCTGAGAGCTGGTGTCCTGGCCCAGCTTTCCGAGGGTGCTGCACAGTGCAGGTGGGCTGGGCAAGCGTCCTAGGAGCGCAGCAGGTGTCTTGTACCAATGCTTGGTTGCATAATGCAGATACCTTCTGCCCAGGCTTCTCTGAACACGACAGGTTCCTTCTTTGAGCATCCCGCAGCACACTGGTTGGCGGAGCTCCACCCCAGGTGCACTGTACACAGCAGGGCCCCTCCAGCAACGCGCTGTCGCCTTGTGAATCACAGAGCCAGGCTCACTCCAGTGCTGCGCAGAGCAGCTGGGTCCGTGGGGCTGCCAGGACACTGCTGAGCCCAGAAAGACCCCAGCGTGGAACACACTCAAAGAGCCAACATGCGTTGCACACCCCGGCTCAGGCGAGGCAGGCGGCCGAGGTGCTGAAGAGGGTCACGTGGACAGCTGCAGCAGGCCGGGATTTCTCGGTTCCCAGGGTTACTCAGGCCTCAGCAGAGCAAGCTGCCTTCCCCAAGGGAGCTCAGAGGCGCCTTTGTGCTCCCGGGTGCTGAGAGCTGCCATTGCTCACACAACTGCCTCGGACTGGGCTTCGATGGAGAAAGGGCCCCTCCCTTTGCTGGCAGCAGCTCGGCATGCAGGTTCCACTTGTTATGCTGCTGAGCCCCAGCCAGAGCCCCACGGGGGCAGCCCGGCACGTCCCCGACCCCCTGGCCCTCACGCTGCAGGAAGACACACAGCCCCAATTTTCACACAAGCCTTACTGCCGTCAGTGCCACCCCACTGCAGATCCCTGGAGCCAGCCAGCTCCAGCTCCCAAGCTCTAGCCATTTGCAGCACGCAGGCCCCCACCTTCTGCTCCAGGCTCTCCCGGGGGGACATCCCGCTGAATTGAGCTGGCACCTGCAATCTGTATCGTCAGCCCGTGCCCAGGGCTCCTAATGGCACCAGGACAACGACAGCCTACAGCTGGGGGCTGTGGTCCCCCACCACACAGCGCACAGCAAGGAGGAATCATGCAGGGCCCCAGGGAGCCTGGCTGGAGCCCTGCTAACCCGCAGCCAGCATCTGCGCCGAAGGCAGGGAGTGCTGGGGCTGCAAGGGGACCGGGGGGATTTCCCAGAGAGGCAAACGCCACAGGCTCAGCCTAGCACAAAGGGAGTGTGTGATGCCATAACTCCTGCACCTGCCCTGAGCTCAGTCACACCCATGGGATTGCTCCCAGCCTCCGGCAGCGGGGGCTCAGCAAGGCGGGGCGCTAGGAGCAGCACCAGCTCCCGCGGTCCCCCACAGCTGGAGAGGACAGGGCCTGACGCCACATGGGGCTCAGCCTCTCAGGCCAGGCTGGGACAGCCACTCCCAGCCACACTGCAGAAGGCTGGCAGCCTGGGCCTGAGGACCACACCATTTGCATCCACGGGCTGACATGCTGCCAGCTGCTCTCTGGGGCAAGAGCCCTCACAAAGCCTCCTTCCACCTGGCCACTGCACCTCCCAGGAGCCGCCAGGGTGTGCAAAGCAGTGAGGGCCCTTGGGCTGCCTAGTGCCAGTCACCAAAGGGGCAGGACATTGGGAAGTTAGAAGACAACTCCGGCCGGTTCCAGGGCCCCCCAGCACCACCCCATTGGACTCTCCTGCACCATAAGCCCTTCACAGGCCCTGGACCAGTGCAAGGAAGTGGCACTGCCAGTGGGAGGAGCAGTGTGTGAAAGAAAAACTCTGGGAGCTTTGGGGGAGCCCCGGGCATTGCCCTGTCCAGGGCCCTGGCCCTCCCAAGCAGAGGCAGAGACACCCAAACCATGGCCGGCTGGCTCTCCTTTGTGCTTCTCCCCTGCCTCCCTGATCCTGGCCTGGCAGGCTGGCACGGGCTGTGCGGTGAAGCCCCTGGGTCACACAGCCACAGGCAGGGGTGAGATAAGAAGCACAACAGGGGCCTGGCTGCAGGCACATGCCCAGACCGCCCCTCCAGGTGTGTCCACGGCTTGCAGAGGCAGGGCACTGATAAGCGATGAGAAATGTAAACAGCCTCTGCACTGAGGCATCCCAAGCATCTGAAGCAGCGAGTGAGGCCTCAGAGGCAAATTCCTGCCATTGTGTCTGTGCTGACGGGAGAGCCCCAGGGCTCCTCCTGGCTGCCGTGGGAATGCTGGTGGCAGCCAGCGTGCCCAGTGCTGAGTGGGCAGGGGCCTGGCAGCAGGCGACGATGGGGCAGGCATAGCGGGATCCCAGGTGCAGCACGGGCTGGAGGGACGTTCCCATGCAAGGGGCAGTGAAATGGGCACATAGCTTCTCTGCTGCTCTTCTGTTTTCATTCTCACCCCATCTGAGCCTGCGCCAAGCCGCCCAGCCCTTTCCCCCTCTCCCTCTGCCAGCGTCTCTCCCGCTCCCTCCAGCACCTTCAGCTGGGGGATCCCTGGGGAGGTTCTGACAGCACACGGTGTGGTGCTGAGTGCCAACAGGCACTGGTTTGAGGCGGTGGGTGAACGTGCTGTTCGGGAAGGCCAGCCAGCCCCCAGTCCCTTCTCCTCTGCCTGAGGCCTCTCCTCCCTCCCCTGCCAGAGCCTAGAGCACAGCCCCCATGGCCACTGGCCCCCCCGCACACTCCCAGCCCCAGTGCTGGGCAGAGGGCGCAGCCGGAGCCCCCCCAGTGCCAGACAAACAGGTGGCTCAACATGGCCCCAGGCCCCCTAGCCCTGGGCCTTGTGCACACCAGCCCCAGGTGCCTGCCCCACCTCTCGGCTACAGAAGAGCGGGAAGGCAACTAGAGGCAGGAAGAAGAGCCTGGGGTGGGGTGTGGGCGAGGCCATGCCAGGCGGCTTGGGGAGGCACAGCCTTCCCCGACCTATGCTATCCCCTGCCCACGGCTGATCCTCCTCCTACTCAGGCTGTTCTTGTCAGACAAAGAGCGTCTGTTACAGAATTGCCGGAAAGCAGCCAGGGGTTGTTCAGCACTGATTTCAGGAACAAGAGGCCGGGAACATCAGCACTGAAGGACCCTTTGAAGAGGCAGCCAGAGCCCGCAGCGTAGCACGAAACAGTCAGGCCCATGGGCACAGCCCGCAAAGGGTGGGTTCCCCCCTAAGGCTTTTCATTAGTTTCGGAGGGTTTGGTGTCCCCTCGTTGCTAGTCAGAATTCACAGCTGTTCATGGGACCGATTGGCTCTGCCATGATGGCGCTACACAGAGGCAGCTGCTCCAGTACCCCAGTCTGTACAGGACACTGGGAGTAGGGCCTGTGCTCAGACACAGCCTGCTCCCCGGGGGTCTGGGTTTAATAACACAGAAAAGAGCAATACAGGAAAATAAATTCCACCTCAGTGTGACAGTTTCCCCCCGGGTGCCACCTGGAACTGGGGTACCACTGAGCCCTCTGACCCACTAGCCTGGGCTCCCTCTCCCACTGTGCACACTGCAGAGCCCTCCAGCCTGCACTTTCACCAGCATTCTCACAGGTCGGGACACACCCAGCTGCAGTTATACTCAGGCTCTCTAACCACCAGCCTCCCAGCCTAGGTCCCAGAGCAGAACCATCCTTCCCTGGCCAAATCTGGCCAGTCTATGGGTTTAATACCCGGTCTGCTGCTCCCACAGTGTGAAGAGGACAGTGCACACTTGTGGTAACCAAGCTGAGATTTTCCAGACACCTTAGTCAAACGCACACTGGTTTGGGTTAAAATAAGTTTATTAACTACAAAAAGATAGATTTGTAGTGATGATAAGTGATAAACAGATCAAAGTAGATTACCCAGTAAACAAAAATGCAAACTGAGCTTAACATACTAGATAGGTAGGAGATGAATTAGCAAATTCTCACCCTGAGTGATAAATGGGCTGACAGATTCTTAAGCCACAAGCTGCCTTTGCTTTGCAGCCTGGATTTTCCCAGGTTTTCATACACAGGCTAGAAATCCCTTTAGCCTGGGACCATCACTTCCCCCAGTTCAGTCATTGCTCCTCAGGTGTTTCCAGGTGTAGTGTTGACGGGAGAGTGAGGTCCCATCATGATGTAATTTCCCCCCTTTTATATCTTCTTCCCTCTTGCTGGAAAGCTCTTTTGCTGTGACCTGGGTCAGACAGCTCCCACTGTGTAGTGCTAGCTCTGAGAGATTTCCATTGTACACAGTTCCTGGGGTAAACCTGGTTCTTGTGTGCATTTCCTCAATAAGCCATTAATGTTGTTTGGCCTTTTTACTGTTGTACCTGAAACGCTGCTTGTGGGTGTTTTCAACCTCACAATACAGCACATACATAGCCAAACTTCACAACTTCACATACAATGATAGCACATACAATCCAATGAGATATTAATGTCTAGCAGATCCAGACTTTTAGAATATTACCTCACAAGGCACACTTTGTGCAAAACATATCCTAATTACATGTTAGTGGTGAACAAGGGTGTCACACTCAGACCTTCCCCCAGGCTGGGCTGCTCCCAGGGCTCCTCCTTCAGGCTTGCTCAGCCCACACCCTGGGTCCTCTCTCCCTTCCCACGTGTTCAGGTGGGATAAGGAGCCACCTGCCTGAATGAGTCAGCAGCACCCACTTGACCCTTTTCCCAGCTGACTAGGAGGGGTGTTTCAGGTAGGCTGCTCCAGCACCCTCTAAAAGGGCTCTAACAGCCAGCAGAGCTTTGTGGCAGAGCACAGCAGCCTCCCTCAATGAGGCTCTGAGGGGCTCCTGCCAAGGCAAATGGCAGCATGCCCCCTGCACCCGACCTGCACACCAGGCTCCCCAACCCTGCACTTGTCTGAGGCCACCTGCACAGTTGGTGCTGCCCTGGGTCAGGAGCGTTAACCCTTCAACTCCCTGACCACCATCACATGTGGGGCCAGGAAAAAGAGCTCAGCCTCTGGCCAGCACTCCTGTGCAGCTCACCTCCTCATCGCTCCAACCAGCTGCTCGGCCTGGCCTGGCCACGTTAACGGCTGCCCAGAGGCTCAGAGGTCTAGGCACCAGACAGACAGAGGGCCACCTGCAGGTCAGGGGCCCAGCCATCATGCCGACATTTCAGCTGGCCAGACTCGGGAGTGCTGGTTGCTAGGGTACAGCCTGGGGACAGGGGCTCAAAGCCTGGACCTGGTCAAACCAGAATGAGAGCGTGGTGGTTTCAGCCTATTGGGCTTGATCACAACCCCCCGCCCTACAGTTCACCCCAGAAGAGCCCCAGAGAACCGGAAGGGGGCTGAGGCTTGGGCCTGGGGCCTGGCCGGGGCAGTCTGGGGGCTCCGTGGAACTATAAAACACTCAGCCTGCGTGTAGCGCATGCACAAGATAACCCAGAACACGGTTGTCTGCTGAAGGAGCCTGTTGATATGGCAACCCTGTGCAGGAGCCCAAGCTCTCGGCTCTCTTTCACGTCCCATCGTGCCCCAGCCGCGTCACAGATGCCTGGGCAGAGTGGGGAGCTCCCCTGACAGTTCATGGGGAGTGCCATAAAGCGGGACCTGCATAAACAGCTCTCTGGAGCACAGGGGGTATTTTTCCATCTGCTAATCAGAGCAGCCAGAAGGAGGTGGGAACTTGCAGGCGGTGTCTGTCCCTTGCAATACTGACTGGCCTCTGTTTTGCTAGTTTCAGAGGAAAGTCAGAGTGAAGTAAAACCCTCTCACAGCTCCTGTGAATCTGAAATCCTAGAGCTGCTGGGCTGGCAGCAGTGCCCAGACCACGAAGCTTTACACACTCTGCAGCATAGACGCTTCGGGGGTGTGACGATGCGGTTCTGGCGGGACCCAACTGAGAGTGCCAATTGAGGACCAGTTGCTCAAACAGGGCAGTCACAGCCCCAGGCTGGGGTTTTTCCACCTCTAAGGCAAACCAACCAGCCAGACAAAAAGGACTTCGGTTTCACCCCACTGGCTAACCACAAGTCACACAATCAATTTCCTTAGACACTCCAGTCTCCCAGTATCACCACCAGTGCCACCCGTGCTGGGGATGAATGGTTATGAAAACCAATACCCCAGTAAAAGAAAAAGGTTCTCTATCCCAAAGAATCAAGCCCCAGACCCAGGTCAATATACACATCAGATCTTACCCACAAATCACACTGTTGCCAATCCTTTAGAATCTAAAATCTAAAGGTTTATACATAAAAGTAAAAAGATAGAGATGAGAGCTAGAATTGGTTAAATGGAATCAATTATATACAGTAATGGCAAAGTTCTTAGTTCAGGCTTGTAGCAGTGATGGAGTAAACTGCAGGTGCAAATCAAGTCTCTGGAGAACATCTCTCGCTGGGATGGGTCATCAGTCCCTTGTGTAGAGCTTCTGCTTGTAGCAAAGTCCCTCCAGAGGTAAGAAGCAGGATTGAAGACAAGATGGAGATGAGGCATCAGCCTTATATAGGCTTTTCCAGGTGTAAGAACACTTCTTTGTTCTTACTGTGGAAAGTTACAGCAAAATGGAGTCTGCAGTCACATGGGCCAGTTTCTGCACCCCTGCTGAGTCACAAGGCATATCTGCCTCCTCTCAATGGGTCAGTTGTGTAGCTGATGGTCCTTAATGGGCCATCAAGCAGGCTAAGCAGAGCTAACACCCACTTGTCTGGGATCTTTCCCAGTAACACAGCACATGTTTGAAATATAGACAGCATACAGCCAATACTTAAAACTTCAACTACAAAATGATAGACATACAGACAGCATAATCATAACCAGCAACCCATAACCTGGTCTTAGACACATTACATGACCCCCTTTACATAGGATTTGGTGCCACTACAGGACCTTGGTTGCAACCCATGTTCTATATGGTCTCAGTTTATATCAATAACGTCACAGGGGGTTTGGAGGGAAGGCCTGACTTTTCCATTCTGTACAAGCTGCCAGCAGCTTATAGATCTCTCTGGGAACCGGCGTGGAGGGACCCAGAACAACTGTTTTGGAACATTCACAACTTGTTAAAAGAAACAACCAGCAAACATCAGGCGACTTAGCGCTGGGGCGCAGCCCGTGAAATCCAGGCACACGCTGCTGAGAAGGGAAGATTTGCTATTTTGGCAGGAGGACATGCAGATGTATAGGGGAACACTGGTGTTGGATTGCCAGGAAGCACCAGTTCGCATTGGCCTGCAAAGAATGGACCTTTTGCATGTAACCACAGATGTCCCACGTGGCTGGGCCGAGCTGCCTGGAGCTGACACTTTATCTTTCATAAGATAAAGTCTCCATGGCCTTGGGGTGTCACGTAAGCTACCTCCTCAGGAATCAGAAACAGAATTGTTCCTGCAGGTGTGACCTTGTGCCTGTGAAAAGCGCACAGCTTATGCTCCAGGCTGCTCCAGGCCAGTTCAGCCAGCCCTGGCAGCACCCGCCCCAGTAGTTTGTAGTCTGGAAGGAAGCAGGGAGGGAGAAGAAGTGGGAGGGGAGAGCTGGTGAAGGCAGCTTCATAACAGACTCTTAACTCTCAATCATTTGCTTTTTAAAAGCTGCATTTGCACTCAATTCGGAGTCTCTGGTGGCTGCAGACTCCAGCTCTTTAAAATCAAATGATGCTTAAAATTAATTCTCTTCGCTGATGAAAGAATTTTGATTGATGAATTACATTTCTCTGCATTTCTAAATGAACGGGGGCCTGGGGGTCTCTCCACAGCCTCACACCCATCCCCCAACTCCTACACTTTGACCTCATTGCTGTCCCCATGGAAACACACTATGACATCAGAGCGAAGGGGAGAGGAAAGTCCCGGGCCAGGGGGGCGTGGGTTCAGGAATTTGTTTCGGAGAAGGAGGAACCGTTCTCGTTAGTGGCTGCCTGAAAGGAGTAGGGAGTCCTTCCTGCACAGAGCTTCAAGGGCTGGGACTCACCTCCCTCCTCTGTAGCGAGCTCCTCAGCTGGGGCTCTAGCCCATCACAGCCAGGTGACGAGTGAGGAAACTGCTCGTGGACATTTGAGGGCATCAGAAAAGGGATTTGGGGTGTTCACCCCCTGCCCCCGCTCGCCAGCACTCCCCCAGGCCTGGACCAAATGCACTGAACCCTGGGGAAGGCCCTGGTTGGAACCCCAGCACCTTAGCGGTTACACGAGACGAGCGGAACAGGGTGCTGGCTGCCCCTGGCCACACGTAATTCAGTGCCTGACTCCGGCCACCACCGTACAATCGCCCATTTCCCCAGCAGTCAGGTCACTCCGGAATAGCCCAGGAGAGTCTCAAGGAGGCCGCCGTGATGCCACAAGCCACTCCCAGCCTGCCCTGAGGAAGTCACAGGCCCAGAGATGGAGTGCTGCCCTGCCACTCTGTCTCCATTGCACATTCCCAATCCCAGCACAGGTGCCACCATGTGACTCAGGAACCGGGAGTACTTTAGCTATAACAAGCATCAGCTAGCCCAGGGAACAGGTGTGCTCGGTGTGATCGACCCCCAGGAGTGCTTGGGAGAGCACGTTTCCTAGCCCGCTTCCTCAGACGTTGGTCCGGGAAGGAGTTAAGGCCCCAGTCCCACAGCAGGGCTCCATGGGCTGTGGTCCAGAGAGCTCTCTCCAGCATGCAGCATTCTCCAGAGAAGAGCAAATAATGAAATGCCCTCCAGCTGCACCTCAGGGTCTGAGCTGGATGCAGGAATTACTGGGGAGGGTCCCTGGCTGGGACCACACAGTATGGCCCCTCTCTCCTAAGTCTCATGACGTTTGCCATCTACCTTGTTCCCTGCAGGTAGCTTCCCCGGGGGCTCTCCTGCATGCATGCCCACTGAGGAAGAGGGGAGGTGGGGGCGAGGGGCCTCAGTCTGCTCCATCTCATGACAGGGCAGGGGGGTCTCTGGGCTCCTGGTACACTGCCAGCTAAGCCCTACTCTCTGCTGGAGGAGTGGTGCAGCGCCCTTCTCCGCTGACAGCTCTGTCAGAGGGTCTCCATCACTTCACACACCACTCTGTGCTGGAAGGGTTCCTCTGCTCAGCCAACTGCTCTTTACGAAGCTCTGGGGGCTGCAGACGCCCTGCCCTGACGGATGGGGGAGGTTGTGATGGTTCTCACCCCGCTGGGACCTGGCGCTCCTGGTTTCTCCTTCCCCCTGCTGGGTTCTTTTTGCAGCTTGGCGACAGAGCTGGTGGCAGCAGACTGAGAGGAACGTGCTCCCCAAGGACATTACGCAGACACCAAGCCTGCGATTGATCCGGAGGCTGCTGAGCGAGGCACACACAGCAAACACCCCCCTCCGCAGTTCATGTGCTGGTCAGTGGGGAAAGCCATCTGGCAGGCGCACTCAGACCAGGGGCACCAGAATGGGGCGGGGGGCAGAGGGCCATGACCCCCCACTTTTTACCAGCCATAAGAGTGAGCAATGGGGAGAAGGAGCAGAGAGGAGCGAGTGGGGACAGCGTCTTGGGGGGGGGAAGAGGCATCATGGGGGGGCATGGTTCAGGCGCTGGTGGCCCCCCCACTTTTAGGGACTTTCTGCTGCTCCTGACTCATACAACACCATAGGAATGCTTCCATTTTAAAGGCATGGCTCCTCCAGCTCCCAGCCCCTCCCCCAGCCCTGAAAAGCTCGCACTCAGAGAAGATAGCAGGAGAGCGCCACGGTGGTGAGGGGGAGAGGGGGTCACCCCGTCCCTTCCAGCCTGGCGCTACCCCAGCCAGCTTAGCTCTCCTCCCAGGATCGTCTCTGGGCACAGCACAGGGGAGGGCTGCCACGGTGAAAAAAGGACATTTCGTGTATGGGACAAGGGTGCCTGGGCTGCCGCAGTCCTGGATGGCTGGACAGGAGAGAGATTCCCCATGAATAGGAGAAAGGGGAGCGAAATGTGTACCCTGGCTGGCTGGTGCATTGTCCCCGGCAGCGCCCCTGTTCGCGCTCTCCTGAGCCCAGTGGGAGGTTACACAAGAGGTGGAGGCACAGTCAGATGCAGATAGCGAGAAGGCATTAGTAACAGGACCACAGCAATTACCCACGTACGCCATGCCAGCCACAGCCTGCATCAGCTGAGCACCGTGCTTGGGGAGGGGACTGGGGAAGGGCGCCAGGATGCTATTACAAGCGCTGTTCTGTGCCAAGTTAATTGTTAATGGGTTATTGTCCCAAGCCTGCTCCACACAACGATTATTGAGAGCAGTGAGCTTTCCCCTGGGACAAAGCCATTCCCAGAACAGCCGCCCAGCACTCAGCCAATGCACAAAGAAACACCCTGCAGATGGGGAGAGAACAGGGCAGGAGGAAGAACATAAGAAAGATCATAGTAGGTCAGAACAAAGGTCCATCCAGCCTAGTATCCTGTCTGCCAACAGTGGCCAACACCAGGTGCCCAGAGGCAATGAACAGAACAGAGAATCATCAAGTGATCCATCCCCTGTTGCTCATTCCCAGCTTCTGGCACACAGAGGCTCGGGACACCCTCCCTGCCCATCCTGACTAATAGCCACTGATGGACCTGTCCTTCATGAATTTATATAGTTCTTTTTTGAACCCTGTTACAGTCTTGGCCTTCATAGCTTCCTCTGGCAAGGAGTTCCACAGGTTGACTGTGCATTGCGTGAAGAAATACTTCCTTTTGTTTGTTTTAAACTTGCTGCCTGTTAATTTCATTTGGTTCCTGTGTTATGAGGAGGAGTAAATAACATGTCCTTATTTCCTTTCTCCACATGATTTTATAGACTTATCATATCCCCACTTAGCTGTCTTTTTTCCAACCTGAAAAGTCCCAGTCTTATCTCTTCTCCTACGAAAGCTGTTTCTTACCCCCAGTCATTTCTGTCACCCTTTTCTGAACCTTTTCCAACTCCAATATCTCTTTTTTGAGATGGGGCGACCACACCTGCCCGCAGTATTCAAGGTGTGAATGTACCATGGATTTATATAGAGGCAATAGGATATTTTCTGTCTTATGATCTATCCATGTCCTAACAGTTCCCAGCATTCTGTTTGCTTTTTGACTGGCACTGCACATTGAGTGGATGTTTTCAGAGAACTATCCACAGTGACTCCAAGATCTTTCTTGAGTGGTAACAGCTAATTTAGACCCCATCATTGTACATGTTTGGTTTTTTCGGTGAGTTTAGTAAAAATGTAACAAGTTTTAATGATGGCTATTTATACTGGATGTAAGCCAGCAATAACATGACATGAATAAAACAAGGGTTTAACTAATGTCTTATATGTTGTTGGTCCCAAGACACCTTTATCAAGCTGACAAATTTTAAAAATTTTTCATTTTTAGAGGTTTGAGGTGATAAAGAAATTTGGTTTTCAGAATGTGTGAATGTTTGACTCGAGTCCCTTGTAGTATTATACAGCCAAAGGAAAACTGGCAGAGCAGCCCCAGCCAGATGCAACAATAACTCCTCCCTCCCCACAGGATCTTTCTGTTCCTCCCTTGCACTCCCCTCCTTTGCTCCAGAGAGGCACTGAAAATGTGTGTTTTCAGAAAAGGTCAGCAGCGGGGCAGGGACGTGCTTCTCATGAGCCCCAGGGTGCAGCCACTCCCTTTGAGAGCTGGCCTTGCCCAATTCCAGTTCCTGCGGCTGTGCAGTCCTGCCAGCGCTGGCCCCCGGTGCAGCCGAGAGAGATTCTGCAGCACCAGGGAAGGTGCCAAGGAGCTGAGCCTGATGTGAAATCAGGGAGATGCCTTTGAAACTGAGGGGGGAGAGAAAAGGGAAGGGACTCGGACACAACACAGAGACCGGGCTTCCACCCAGCTAGCACACTCAAGGCCCCGGCTCCTGTTTGATAGTGTCCCCAAAGACTCTCACACAAAACTCTGTCATTTGGTTTTCGAACATCGGAGGATTTTCTCCCTAAATTTAAATAGCCACCCCTGCTCTCTGCCTCCCAGAGAGCTGCTCCCGGCCTGCCAGCCAGGCCCAGTGCTCTTTAGATGGTAATGGCTCTCCACTGTCCAGCCCCTGCCGATGTCACCGCCCTGGGGTTAAATCACTATTTGCATTATTCCTGGCACCTTCACCTTGGCCTCAGAGCGAGCAGCACATGGTCAGGGCACAGAGCAGGTCAGCTGCCTGGTTTTGACTCACCATGCAGGGAGCAAGCTCCCGGGAGCAGCCAGCTCCTCCCTCTCCTTTTCCCAGCCAAAAGGGCAGTGGGACCCACCCCGGTGCCACGTCCCAGCACTACACCAGCCTATGGGCTGCAGCCCTCCCCACCCCAACTCCCAAAAGAGCCTAGAACCTGCACCTCCGTTGCCTCCCACTCCTCTCTACTCTAGAGCCAGGTATCAGCAGCCTTCCCTCTGCCCATGGCTTTGCCACAGTACCGTGCCCAGCAGTCAGGCACACAGCCCAGATCTGATCTAGAGCAGCCACCACAGCTCAGCACCCAACACGTCTTCCCAATCCACACCCTGCCTGCAAGAAACACCCACAGCACAGCAGCCAATCAAATGCAACAATACAACAGCTGCTTCACATCAGTTTACAACCAGCAAAAACACACACCAGAGTCTGAGGCTCCAGCTGATCAGTGCCAAGGCTCTGCTCAGAAAGTCCTTTATCATCCACGATCTCATCATGTCCTGGTTCAGTAATGTTTTCATTAATGACTGGGATAACATAGTGGAAAGTACACTTATAAAATTTGCAGAGGACACCAAGCTGGGTGGGGTTGCAAACACTTTGGAGGTCAGTTAGAATTCAAAACAACCATGATAAATTAGAGAATTGGTCTGAAATCAACAAGATGAAATTCAATAAAGACAAGTGAAAAGAACTTCACGTAGGAAGGAAAAAAATCAAATGTACAACTTCTAAATGGGCAGAAGTGGCTAGGCGGCAGTGCTGGTGCAGAGGAACTCGGGTTACAGTGAGTCACAAATTGAACACGAGTCAACAATGTGATGCAGTTGCGAAAAAGGCGAATATCCTGGGGTGTATTAACAGGAGCGTTGTATGGAAGACATGGGAGGTAATCCTACTTGATACTGGTGAGGCCTCAGCCGAAGCACTGTGTCCAATTCTGGGGGGAGCAATGAAAAGGATCAAAGGTTGAGAACACCTGACCTAAGAGGAAAGGTTAAAAAACACTGGGCACGTTAAGTCTTCAGAAAAGATGATGGAGGCAGGACCTGATAGCAGTTTTCACATAGGTTAAGGGCTGTTATACAGAGGACTGTGATCAGTTGTTCTCCATGTCCACTGAAGGGAGGACTAGTAATGTGTTTAATCTACAGCAAGGGAGATTTAGGTGAGATATTAGGAAAATCTAAAGCTAGTTAAGCACTGGAACAGGCTACCAAGGGAGGTTGTGGAATCCCCACCACTGGAGTTATTTTAAGAACAGGTCAGATGAAAGGAGATATCTAGCGGTGTTTTCTCCTGAGCTTTTCCATTTTTTCTTTTGCCACTCTGGAACTCATCCAAGCCTCCTCAACTTTGGAGAAGGGACAAAGTGGCAAAATGAAAAACACAACTATCACTCTGGACCTTCACTAAAGCTGGGGAAGTCCTGGAAAGCAACAATAGCAAAAAGAGAAAAATGAGACGTGAAGGGAGAACTCCTGGATAATCATCCACTTTATAGTACTCAGTGACAAGAGAAACAAGGAGAGAGAGGATGAAAATTGAAATAAAAAAAAATAAATCCTGAATAGATTATTCTGTTTTGAACCCTGCAAAATGGAAACATGTTTGAATTTTTATCATTAAATTGTTTTTCTATTTTTCTAGTCTGGAGTCTAGAAGTGAAGAAAATCAGCTGTCTGAAAGAGCATTCTGGGTAATGACAGCATGCAAATGAGCATCTCATTTCGCTGAAGAAATCCTATCCGCAGCTCCAGCACAAAGCAGCTGCTGAACAGGAAGAGAGTTTAACCAGGCCAGATGTGCAGCTCTAAGGACATGTTTCTCCATGTTAGGACTCAGTAGTCTGGGGTCTGCACAGGACAAAAAATGCATCTATGTGACTAGTACAGGAAATACTAAGAGAGAATTAAGGAGGGAGTAGGCAAAATATGTCAGAGCCCGTCTCTGCACTAACTCTGCAAATCAGGGGAATAAGCAGGAGGAATGAGCGGTTCTCATGCATGAACACAATTGTGATTTTGCTGGCATTACAGAGACCTGGTGGCATGACACGTGACTGGAATGCCAACAGGGGACTACACAGGGAAATGCATCATTAGGGGGAATAAAGGATGTAACGCCATATATCAAAATGTACATAAAAGCCTTGGAGTGCAGACATGCATGGGAGGGAGGCGGAGATAGTGAAAGCCTATGGATGACAATAAAGGAAGCCGAGAGCATTGTGAAGGCTAAGCACCAAGTCATTAGTATGTGAGCCACCGTGCAAATGAGATGATGTAATGTTAATGTGGATGCAATTGTGCTCAGCTCTTGAGCATGCCCAGTGCTAGTCGAGATGTTTCCAGATGCCAGAGCAAAGTCACGCGGAGCCTCATGCAGCCAACGAGAAGTGCGGGGCATTCTCTCCTGGCAAGCCTGGCTCCTGCACGCTCACTAGTAGCATATGGAATCAGAAGCGCTTTCAAACAGCCACCCCCACCAAACCCACTCGACTCACAAGGCAAACTTCCAGAGAGAGTGCATTCGTTTAAGCAACAGTTTGAACCATTTCTCATCACTCCTGAGTCTGCTGAGGAAGCAGCTATGGAGCCAGCGGGATATCTGCCCACATAGTGAGCTGTCTAGAGCAGAACCAGCTGGCTTCATGGCTCTGTTCTGGAGCCTGTGGCGTGGTGCCAAAGACGTGGGCTGAAGTCCAGCTGGCGTAATAAGTAGTATTGTAGGTTCATGATACTTCCCCAGGAGAAAAGGCTTTGCCACAGATTATGGAGACTTCTGAGCAGATCTCTAACTCCCAAAGAAAGTGTTATTTGGAAGAGGGACTCATTTTTATTCATAATTAAGATCACTGCAAATTAATTGATGCACATGTGACAGACTTACACCTTAAAGTTCGAACGTAGGCTCTCAGGAAGCAGAGTGACTCATTAAGAACAGATAGACTCATGTGCAGAATATAATGAAGTAAGTGAAGCACAGAGTGCTGTGGGAAACTGACTGAACCCGACCCTAAGCCAGAGACATCTGGGGTGAAGTTCACCCTGCGCGAAGGAGGGCCAGCAGCAGGGCTATGTCCCACTCCATCTCTACTGGAGGAGAGGGTGAATAGGCCTTGCAGAGGTAAATGCAAATTAGGGCTCTAAATGAACAGCTAGCATATTGTTCAAAGACAGGAAGCTAGATATGAAGGGAAGCAAAGAGGAATCAGGAGTGAACTGACAGGTAATATTCCCTGCATACAAAGACTGGCTGAGAACACAGGCCAAGGACTTGCTTCAAATTTAATCAAATTGGCTATCATTGCAACAGAAAGCCATTTTCAATAGTACGTTGCGCAGTTGTCCCAGGGTGCCCGGCACCATGGAGAACAGTGAGACAGAGCCCCCCTGCCAGGGGCAGAGAGCAACTGCAGAGCCACTGCTCCAGCATGGAAAGCGCTGCAAGGGTCAATGCTAGCAGGGAGAGGCCCAAAGGCACAATGTCAGGTGGGCTCCCACTGAAAGTCAACAGTTGCACCAAGCCTGAGCATTTGATAACGGTGAGTCAGCCTCTAACACCTTTGAGATGTTTGAAACCAACACATTTTGCGTTATCTCATTTGTCTTCTGGACTTTGAGCCTTAGGGGGTCCTTGGGGCCAGGTTTTCAAGCAATTCTCTGCAACCATGAGGGCTAGAAACACGCTTTAAAAAAAAAGCTGAGATTATTTTATCATCACATGACTCCAGGAGATGGGGCTTTAAGGAACAAACACAGCAAATACTGAGATATTCATGAGTTAGCAACACAGAGCTGGACTCCAAACTCCCACATTGTTCCTTTGAAAACCTCCCTCTGAAGCCAAGATTTTTCAAAAGGAACCAGTGACATTGGGTGTCTAACTTGGGAGACCCAAAAGGGAAAAATGTGCTGAACAAGTACTCTCAACACCAGGCCTCATTAGGGCCCAAACTTGAGTGGCCCTAAAGTCATTCACTAGTTATTTTTTAACACCTTGGCTTAAATTTTCAAGTGTCTGTCTGGTGAGTACCCAACCTGAGACAACTGGAGCGAGATTGCCAGAGGTGCTGAACACCCACGACGCCGGCTGAAGTCAGCAGACAATGCAGGTGCTCAGTGCCTCGGAAAACCAAAGTTAGGTGTCCCAGGTAACACTGGGGCAATCAAAAACAGTGGATGCTTTTGAAAATGTAGGTTTAAATGATAGCTTCTAAATTGAAAACAATGCACAATGCAATATTACCTTAAGGACAACACAGAATAGTGCAGCTAAGGAAACTAGTCAGAAGCCTAAAGCGATGCTTTTGTCATAGTTTGGACATACAATATACCAGCACAACAGCTGGTACTTGTTTTAAAAATTAGTATCATGTAATAACTTCCCAAATAATAAATCCCAGTGCATCACCTTAGTTAGAACCCAGAGCCTCTCCTAGCTGTGAAATTAATTAGAGACGTTTGCTGTAAATGCCACAGAACTGCATATAGGATATTCACCTGTGCAGTGGGCCAGCCCAAGTTCTATGCAACAGTTAAGCCCAGACGTTCGCATACAAAGCTTCACCTACGCGAGCAAACTTAGTGCTGGCTTTTCAGCAGCTATGTAGCTGCACTGGTTCTCAAAAACAGGCTCAACATTTGCTATCATAGGCCCTGCCTAGAAGAATTCCCAGATGTCTGGTAAGGCTCAGGTTGTTAGGAAAGAGAATACCATGCTAAGATAGATTAGTGCTCCAGTGACCCATCACAAAGAACAAATCCATTAGCCTGAATAGATAAAGCAAAAATGTAACATAATATGGAAAAATCTGGGGGTTAGTGCCAAGTGCAGCAGAGAGATGTTTTAATGAATAATAATACCCTTCACAATCTTTTAATGTATTTATCCTCATGACAGCCCTAGGAAGCAGGGCGGGCCTCAGACAGGGAACTAGGCACAGAGAGGCTATGCAACTTGCCCAAGGTCACACGGGAAGTCCATAGTGGAGCAAGTAATTGAACCTGGGTCTCCCACATCCTGGGCCAAGGCCCTAGCCACTGGACCATGCTTCCTCCCAGTAATTTATCTCCTTTAAACAACTCTATCAAACTAGCATTACCCTAGGACAACAACTAGCATAGCAGCTAAGCTCTCAAAAGAAAAAAATCATTTTCAGTATTAAATGAGGGACATCTATTTTGGTAAGTAAACGTCAATGAGACAAGCTCCCAGCTAGCTCCTACACCATCTTTAATGTATCCTCTGGCTGTTATACATGTAAGCGAATGCCCTTTAGCATTAGTCCTGCTCCTGACATATTTCAAACAGTAATTGCACAGATCTTTGAGGGTTGAAGTGTTGCAGTTTTGATAGCTGCTATTTTAAATTGGGCTGGGACTCTTAAAAAGCACAACTGAAGACAATGTAAATTTTATAGAGAGCAAAATAGAGACTTCAGAACCAACCTGAAAAGTCAATATTCCCTTACCAGAATAGCTGGCAACTGAAATTGCCTGGCATTGAGCAGACAGATGAACATGCAATGGAAAAACTCTGGTCATTAGAAATCCTGTATCCAGAGTCACTGCAGTCACTAGCCTCCCAAGGCTGCCAAAACCCAGGGGTACCAGGTTGAAAGCACAGAACAAGGCTGGTGTGAGCTGTTAGTGGCCCTGTCCCGAGAAAACCAGCCAGCCACTGAGCACAGAGATAGATTACAGCTGACTAGTTACCCAAGAGCCTTTGAAAATTATTTAAAAAATAAAAAAATCTATTGGCCAGCTTCAGTACACATCACATTCTCTTAAAGGTAAAAGCTTCCCATTCCTGGTGGCTCATTCTGAGCCCCACAGTGCAAGTCTGGCTCCACTGAAGTCAATGTCAAAACTCACAGTGACTCCAGTGGGGCCAGGATTCCCCCCTGGTGGTTTAACTAAGAATTACAAGGTGATGCTAAGAACAGAATGTGAGGTCTGAATATCAAGGGAAACGTGACCTGACAGGGAGAGTTGTCAGCCACATTACTAAGACTATAAGCTCTTTTGGCAGGGACCCTGTCTGACAGGTGTTCATACAGTACCTAGCACCATGCAGCCCTGGCTCTCGGCGTTTCCACAATACAAATAAAGAGCAGGCTGTGGATTCCTCTCCCAAGAGAATCCCTTGAATTGTTTAAGCCTAAAATGGTCCAACCACTGGAGGATGTCCCCCAAAGAACAGGCCTGCTCTAACCCCATTGAAAGTAGGAGTTAAACTGCCTGGTCTCTTCTCCTGGGTGGAGCACTCTGAGCTCTAGGGCTGAAAAGCACTAATTAATACTACTACTACCACAACCACCAATACCAAACTCTCATATTTTCCATTTCTTTAAAAAAAAAAAAAACCCACACTCCCACACACTGTGTCTTCATTGTGGAATTTTTAACCATTTTACAAATCCTATCCATGTGCATATTAGAGACTAAACTATAATCATTACAATAGTGAGCCTTATTCAGTAATATAATTACTGGTCTCTATTTTACAGTGCGTGACCACGCGACAGAGTGAGCACCTTTGCACTACTCATGACATGGTGCTTGTAGTGATTTTATAAAATTGAGTAAATTCTCAGATTACTCATATTTAACAAATGAGGCATGTCTATCAAATGTTCATATTTTAAAAATAAATTAACAGGTGTACTAGGGTTTTTGGTTTTGTGTTTTTTGTTGTTTTTTTTTTTTTGGCAGGTGACTGTATTTTATCTGAGTATTGAATAAATGGTAACCAAACATGTAAGTATCTATTTCTCTTCTGTCTGTTTTGCTGGGTAAGTAATTGGTGAGTTAATTTTCCCATAAACAGCCACCTCCCCTATTTTTTGAACCATTCCTTGAGAACTGAACTATTTTTCTTTTTCCAAAGAAGCCTATCAGTAGCCTAGCAGAGGAGAGATTAATTCTTCATTTTCTTTTGTGGGACCATTTCTGCTAGGAAGCCCCAGGAAGATTACTAAAAGATCATTTGGTAATACATATCAAACATCTTATGATATTTGGTTCTGAATTGCATCCCGATACTCTTTAATGACTGCACACATCTACCGTATATGCATAAAATCTCTTCTTTCACCACAATTTCTCCAACATTTTTCCTCGTTCTATATAGTGAGGTACCACTGAAACAGTATCTTAAAGACATTGTCTCTTACTGTGCTGCAGATGGAGGTTGCTCGTCCTCCTTTCCAGATCCAACCCCATTTGTCTGTCCAGGTCCTTTTCCCAGTGTGTCGTATTATGGCCTTTTTTAGTTAGGAAAGCAGTCTGCAAAGTTTGATATAAATTAGTTATAGTTTTATTAGTTTGTTTCCTAATTGACCAGATGCCATTATTTCTAGACAAATTCAGATTTGAAACAAGGCGTACATTTTTTAACAGAGAGTAATTAATCATTGGAGCAATTTGTAGGGTGACCAGATGTCCCAATTTTATAGGGACAGTCCCGATATTTGGGACTTTTTTTTTTTTAATATGGGCTCCTATTACCCCCCACCTCCATCCCGATTTTTCACACTTGCTATCTGGTCACTCTAGCAATTTACCAATGGTCATGGTGGATTCTACATCACTGACGATTTTTCAATCAAGACCGGATGTTTTTCTAAAAGATCTGCTCTGAGAATTATGTTGGGACAGGTCTCTGGCCTGTGCTAAAACAACGAGGAGTCCGGTGGCATCTTAAAGACTAACAGATTTATTTGGGCATAAGCTTTCATGGGTAAAAACCCCACTTCTTCAGATGCATGGAGCAGTGGATTTTTTACCCAAAAAAACTTATGCCCAAATAAATCTGTTAGTCTTTAAGGTGCCACCAGACTCCTCATTGTTTTGTGAATACAGACTAACAGGGCTACCTCGGTACTTGGTCTGTGCTGTACAGGAGGTCAGACTAGATGATCACAACGGTCCCTTTTGGCATTAGAAACTATTAAAGTTAGTTTTCTGTATAAAAGAGCATAGCCAGAAAATTGAGAACCATAATGCGTCACTTGAAAGTACTGGTACCTGGAGAGACGGAGCCAGCTAAAGGTAGTTTTGATCTCTAAATAAAATTAGAAAAGTTTCTTTGCTGAACAGCTGGCCAACCATACATAGACTCATAGACTCATAGGTCAGAAGGGACCAATATGATCATCTAGTCTGACCTCCTGCACAAGGCAGGCCACAGAACCCCACCCATCCACTTTTATAACAACCCCTAACCCAGGACTGAGTTATTGAAATCCTCAAATTTGGTTTGAAGACCTCAAGCTGCAGAGAATCCACCAGCAAGCGACCCATCCCCCACGCTGCAGGGGAAGGCAAAAAACCTCCAGGGCCCCTGCCAATCCGCCCTGGAGGAAAATTCCTTCCCGACCCCAAATATGGCAATCAGCTAAACCCTGAGCATGTGGGCAAGGCTCACCAGCCAGTACCCAAGAAGGAATTCTCTGCAGTAACTCAGTTCCCATCCCATCCAACATCTCCCCGCAGACCATTGAGCAGACTTATCTGGTGATAATCCAAGATCAATTGCCCAAATTAAACTATCCTATCATAACATCCCCTCCATATACTTATCAAGCTTAGTCTTAAAGCCAGAAAAGTCTTTTGCCCCCACTACTTCCCTCGGAAGGCTGTTCCAGAACTTCACTCCCCTAATGGTTAGAAACCTTCGTCTAATTTCAAGTCTAAACTTCCTTATATCCAGTTTGTACCCATTCGTCCTCGTGCCTATATTAGTACTAAACTTAAATAATTCCTCTCCCTCCCTAACGTTAACCCCCCTGATATATTTATATAGAGCAAGCATATCCCCCCGAAGCCTTCTTTTGGCCAGGCTAAACAAGCCAAGCTCTTTGAGTCTCCTTTCATAAGGCAGGTTTTCCATTCCTCGGATCATCCTAGTAGCCCGTCTCTGGACCTGTTCCAGTTTGAATTCATCCTTCTTGAACATGGGACACCAGAACTGCACACAATATTCCAGAGGGGGTCTCACCAGTGCCTTATATAACGGTACTAACACCTCCTTATCCTTGCTGGAAATACCTTGCCTGATGCATCCTAAAATCGCATTTGCTTTTTTAACAGCCGTATCGCATTGGCGGCTCATAGTCATCCTGCTATCAACCAATACCCCAAGGTCCTTCTCCTCCTCTGTCGCTTCCAACTGATGCGTCCCCAACGTATATCTAAAATTCTTATTATTAATCCCTAAGTGCATGACCTTGCACTTTTCACTATTGTATTTCATCCTATTACTATTACTTCAGTTTACAAGGTGGTCCAGATCTTCCTGAATAGTATCCCTGTCCTTCTCCGTGTTAGCAATACTCCCAGCTTTGTGTCATCCGCAAACTTTATTAGCACATTCCCGCTCTTTGTGCCAAGGTCAGTAATAAAAAGGTTAAATAAGATCGGTCCCAAAACCGATCCTTGAGGGACTCCACTAGTGACCTCCTTCCAGCCTGACAGTTCACCCTTCAATACGACCCGCTGGAGTCTCCCCTTTAACCAGTTCCTTATCCACCTTACAACTTTCATATTCATCCCCATCTTTTCCAATTTAACTAACAGTTCCCCATGTGGAACTGTGTCAAACGCCTTACTGAAATCGAGGTAAATTAGATCTACCGCATTTCCTTTATCTAAGTAATCCGTCACCTTCTCAAAGAAGGAGATCAGATTGGTTTGGCACGATCTACCTTTAGTAAATCCATGTTGCAATTCGTCCCAATTACCATTGACCTCTATGTCCTTAACTACTTTCTCCCTTAAAATTTTTTCCAAGACCTTACATACTACAGACGTCAAGCTAACAGGCCTATAATTACTCGGATCACTTTTATTCCCTTTCTTAAAAATAGAAACTACGTTAGCAATCCTCCAGTCGTACGGCACAACCCCCGAGTTTACATATTCCATGGCTCATTCAATCTCTAGTGCGCCCTGGTTTGTGGTTTGGGTTAATATCTGGATTGTTGGCAATGGTGAGGGGAAAGAACTTCTATCATCTCTGGTTTGGTCCCAAACCCCAAGGAGCAGTTTGCACTAAAGGATGTTGTATACAGTTCTGGAGGGCATGATTTTTTTGTGTTAATTAATCCCACGGTAGCCTAGTAATGTTTACACTGCTGCCATTTTCTTGTTCAATAAAGACCCAGCGTTTAATTGGTTAGAGCAATCCCAGTCCATTACTGCTTTGACCTGGCTGGCTTGTTGGTACCATAGACTATCTGTAAAAGCTAGTCCACTCTGTTTAATGGCGATGTACAAAGTGTCTGCATTCACTCTTGATCCTTGCTTATTTCATATAAATTCTAACATCCTCTGTGTTCCTGACAGGTTTTTATCTGAGAGGATCACTATGACGTTACATTCCATATCTTTATGATAATATGCTTATAATATGGACATGACATAACTGAGATGTACTTTATGCAAGATGGCTCTTGCAAGGTATCATTGGAAAGGTTATGATTTACTGAATGGAATTATCCAATTTGTGTGCATGTATCATCTCTGCAGCTAAAGTTAGAAACATGGACTATGTAACCATTACAACTGAGTGTGTACAGGGAAGACACCCACCAGACGATAGGTCATCACATTTGATGGGCCATCAAAAAGGAACAACAAACCCATGAAGATACTAATCTCTCTCCCTTCTGGGAGGTGTCCAGGGACATCACTGTGACACTGCTAGGTCAGGTGGTCTTGTCACCTGATTCTAAACATTTACAAGAAGTCCTAGGTACTTTCCACTGGAAGGGAAAGGGGATCAAGTTTGGGAAACAAGGGATTCCTGCCTTATGTGAATCCTATTTAAGCGTAGGGAGGAAGGCACACGGGACCCTTCCTCTCCATGGCCTGTCTGCCCAAGAAGAGAGACTGCTAAAGGGAAGGCAAGTGGGGACTCCAGACTGAGATAGGGGCCCAGTCTGAAAAGGAATAGAACTGGAACTCTGAACCACAGAACCTTTGCAACCTGCCTAAAATGACATTTAGGGCACGACATTCCATTCGGTGACCTGCGTAAATAGATTGAGCTTAGCTTGCGTCCTTTGGTTTATTTGCTCTTATAGTCACTTAAAATTCACCTTTTGTAGTTAATAACTTTACCCTGTGTGTACAATTCAGAATTGAACGGGGCGAGAGTAAGAGGCTGTGCGCACCTTCCTCTGCATTGAGGGAGGAGGCAGATTTCATAATACAGCTTTGGGTCTGCACTCCAAGGGAGGTAGATACTTCAGTGCTGGGGCAAGTCCCTTAAGATGAGCCTTCCCAGAGCTGATCTCAGTGTCTGTTTCATTCTGCAGTTAAGTGTGGCCCTGCCTCTGTGTGTGTGCAGGAGGAAGCTTAATAGGTTGACTCAGCAAAACAAGTAAAACAGGGCACCCACGTTGGCATAACAGGCAGGCACAGGGTATCTCAGCACATCAGATGGCATCCAAAGGGGGCAACCCATCACAATCACAGGAAGACTTTAAAACAAGAAAGCTATCCTTGGCAAAATGTTCATTTTGACTGTGGCTGTTCTTCCCAGCCAAGAAATTGCAGACTTCCCCCAGCACCTCAGATCTCTTTTTATTTGCTGAAGAAATGATTTGACATTTAAGTCACAGAGATCATCCAGGTTGCTTGAGATTTTAATTTTTTTTTTCTTCCCCATTTCTAACTTCTGTGGTCATCAAACCACCCTGGACAAGCAATTACTCTGCATGTTTCAGTTAAAGGACTCAACCCTTGGAACTGCTGAGCATCAAAGCCTCAATCCAGCAAAACACATTCAGAACTCCTGATAAGGGAATTTCATAGCTGCTTTCAACTACCTGAAGGGGGGTTCCATAGAGGATGGCGTTCGGCTGTTCTCAGTGGTGGCAGACAACAGAACAAGGAGCAATGGTCTCAAATTGCAGTGGGGGAGGTCTAGAGTGGATATTAGGAAACTGTTTCACTAGAAGGGTGTGAAGCACTCCAATCGCGAATGGGAAAAGGCCCCAAATGGCTGGAAAAAGGCTAATGTAGCGCCTGTCTTTAAAAAAGGGAAGGAGGAGGATCTGAGAAACTACAGGCCAGTCAACTTCATCTCAGTCCCTGGAAAAATTATGGAGCAAGTCCTCAAGGAATCAATTCTGAAGCACTTATTCGACATTGGTGAGGCCCCATCTGGAGTACAGTGCCCAATTCTGGGCCCCACACTACAAGGAGGATGTGGAAAAATTGGAAAGAGTCCAGCGCAGGGCAACAAACATGATTAGGGGGCTAGAGCACATGATTGTTTAGTCTGCAGATGAGAAGATTGAGGGGGAATTTGATAGTTGCTTTCAACTACCTGAAGGGGGGTTCCATAGAGGATGGCGTTCGGCTGTTCTCAGTGGTGGCAGATGACAGAACAAGGAGCAATGGTCTCAAATTGCAGTGGGGGAGGTCTAGAGTGGATATTAGGAAACTGTTTCACTAGGAGGGTGTGAAGCACTGCAATCGCGAATGGGAGGAAGCCCCAGATGACTGCAAAAAGGCTAATGTAGTGCCCATCTTTAAAAAAGGGAAGGAGGAGGATCTCGGGAACTACAGGCCAGTCAACCTCATCTCAGTCCCTGGAAAAATCATGGAGCAGGTCATCAAGGAATCTATTCTGAAGCACTTAGAGGAGAGGAAAGTGATCAGGAATAGTCAGCATGGATTCACAAAGGGCAAGTCATGCCTGACTAACCTAATTGCCTTCTATGACGAGATTCATAGATTCATAGACTCTAGGACTGGAAGGGACCTCAAGAGGTCATCGAGTCCAGTCCCCTGCCCTCATGGCAGGACCAAATACTGTCTAGACCATCCCTGATAGACATTTATCTAACCTACTTTTAAATATCTCCAGAGATGGAGATTCTACAACCTCCCTAGGCAATTTATTCCAGTGTTTAACTACCCTGACAGTTAGGAACTTTTTCCTAATGTCCAACCTAAATCTCCCTTGCTGCAGTTTAAGCCCATTGCTTCTTGTTCTATCATTAGAGGCTAAGGTGAACAAGTTCTCTCCCTTCTCCTGATGACACCCTTTTAGATACCTGAAAACTGCTATCATGTCCCCTCTCAGTCTTCTCTTTTCCAAACTAAACAAACCCAATTCCTTCAGCCTTCCTTCATAGGTCATGTTCTCAAGACCTTTAATCATTCTTGTTGCTCTTCCCTGGACCCTCTCCACTTTCTCCACATCTTTCTTGAAACCCGGTGCCCAGAACTGGACACAATACTCCAGTTGAGGCCTAACCAGCGCAAAGTAGAGTGGAAGAATGATTTCTCGTGTCTTGTTTACAACACACCTGTTAATGCATCCCAGAATCACATTTGCTTTTTTTGCAACAGTATCACACTGTTGACTCATATTTAGCTTGTGGTCTACTATAACCCCTAGATCTCTTTCTGCCATACTCCTTCCTAGACAGTCTCTTCCCATTCCCATGTGTGAAACTGATTGTTCCTTCCTAGAGTGGAGCACTTTGCATTTGTCTTTATTGAACTTCATCCGGTTTACCTCAGACCATTTCTCCAATTTGTCCAGATCATTTTGAATTTTGACCCTTTCCTCTAAGCAGTTGCAATCCCTCCCAGTTTGGTATCGTCTGCAAACTTAATAAGCGTACTTTCTATGCCAACATCTAAGTCGTTGATGAAGATATTGAACAGAGCCGGTCCCAAAACAGACCCCTGCGGAACCCCACTTGTTATACCTTTCCAGCAGGATTGGGAGCCATTAATAACTACTCTCTGAGTACGGTTATCCAGCCAGTTATGCACCCACCTTATAGTAGCCTCATCTAAACTGTATTTACCTAGTTTATCGATGATATCATGCGAGACCAAATCAAATGCCTTACTAAAGTCTAGGTATACCACATCCACCGCTTCTCCCTTATCCACAAGACTCGTTATCCTATCAAAGAAAGCTATCAGATTGGTTTGACATGATTTGTTCTTTACAAATCCATGCTGGCTATTCCCTATCACCTTACCACCTTCCAAGTGTTTGCAGATGATTTCTTTAATTACTTGCTCCATTATCTTCCCTGGCACAGAAGTTAAACTAATTGGTCTGTAGTTTCCTGGGTTGTTTTTATTTCCCTTTTTATAGATGGGCACTATATTTGCCCTTTTCCAGTCTTCTGGAATCTCTCCCATCTCCCATGATTTTCCAAAGATAATAACTAGAGGCTCAGATACCTCCTCTGTTAGCTCCTTGAGTATTCTAGGATGCATTTCATCAAGCCCTGGAAAAATTGCAGGCATCTAACTTTTAAGTGATTTTTAACTTGCTCTTTTTTTATTTTATCTTCTAAACCTACCCTCTTCCCATAAGCATTCACTATGTTAGACATTCCTTCAGACTTCTCAGTGAAGACCTAAACAAAGAAGTCATTAAGCATCTCTGCCATTTCCAAGTTTCCTGTTACTGTTTCTCCCTCCTCACTGAGCAGTGGGCCTACCCTGTCCTTGGTCTTCCTCTTGCTTCTAATGTATTGATAAAAAGTCTTCGTTTCCCTTTATTCCCATAGCTAGTTTGAGCTCATTTGTGCCTTTGCCTTTCTAATCTTGCCCCTGCATTCCTGTGTTATTTGCCTATATTCATCCTTTGTAATCTGACCTAGTTTCCATTTTTTATATGACTCCTTTTTATTTTGTAGGTCATGCAAGATCTCGTGGTTAAGCCAAGATGGTCTTTTGCCACATTTTCTATCTTTCCTACCCATCGGAATAGCTTGCTTTTGGGCCCTTAATAGTGTCCCTTTGAAAAACTGCCAACTCTCCTCAGTTGTTTTTCCCCTCAGTCTTGATTCCCATGGGACCTCACCTATCAGCTCTCTGAGCTTACCAAAATCCGCCTTCCTGAAATCCATTGTCTCTATAACTGGCTCTGTTAATGAGGGGAAAGCAGTGAACATGTTATTCCTTGACTTAAGCAAAACTGTTGATACGGTCTCCCGCAGTATCCTTGCCAGCAAGTTAAAGTAGTATGGGCTGGATGAATGGACTATAAGGTGGATAGAAAGCTGGCTAGATCCTCGGGCTCAACGTGTAGTGATCAATGACTCCATGTATATTTGGCAGCCGGTATCAAGCGGAGTGTCCCAAGGATTGGTCCTGGGGCCAGTTTTGTTCGATATCTTCATTAACAATCTGGAGGATGGCATGGACTGCACCCTCAGCAAGTTTGCAGATGACACTAAACTGGGAGGAGTGGTAGATACGCTGAAAGGTACGGATAGCATACAGAGGGACCTAGACAAATTAGAGGATTGGGCCAAAAGAAATCTGATGAGGTTCAACAAGGACAAGTGCAGAGTCCTGCACTTAGGAAGGAAGAATCCCATGCAGTGCTATAGACTAGGGACCGAATGGCTAGGCAGCAGTTCTGCAGAAAAGGACCTAGGGGTTATAGTGGATGAGAAGCTGGATATGAGTCGACAGTGTGCCCCTGTTGCCAAGAAGGCTAATGGCGTTTTGGGCTGTATGAGTAGGGGCATTGCCAGCAGATCGAGGGACATGATCATTCCCCTCTATTCGACATTGGTGAGGCCTCATTTGGAGTACTGTGTCCAGTTTTGGGCCCCACACCACAAGATGGATGTGGAAAAATTGGAAAGAGTCCAGCGGAGGGCAACAAAAATGGATTAGGGGGCTGGAGCACATGACTTATGGAGGAGAGGCTGAAGGAACCGGGATTGTTTAGTCTGCAGACGAGAAGATTGAGGGGGGATTTGATAGCTGCTTTCAACTACCTGAAAGGGGGTTCCAAAGAGGATGGATCTAGACTGTTCTCAGTGGTACCTGATGACAGAACAAGGAGTAATGGTCTCAAGTTGCAGTGGGGGAGATCTAGGTTGGATATTAGGTAAAACTTTTTCAGTAGGAGAGTGGTGAAGCACTGGAATGGGTTCCCTAGGGAGGTGGTGGAATCTCCTTCCTTAGAGGTTTTTAAGGTCTGGACTGACAAAACCCTGGCTGGGATGATTTAGTTGGTGGTGGTCCTGCTTTGGGCAGGGAATTGGATTAGATGACCTCCTGAGGGCTCTTCCAACCCTAATATTCTATGATTCTATACATATGCTTAACATTAAAGGAGGTGCTTTGCAGGATCAGTGTCCTGTTACTCAGTGTCTTGCATGATCAAGCCCACAATGAGCAGCAGGAAATAGTTAATACTGCTGAATCATCATCATCATCATCATCATCGGGTTTCGGAATCAACATCCTGTTGAAGAGATTGCAAGATGTTCGTCCCTCTCTTAGAGCTATTTTTTTAGGCTGGTTCTTCCTGCAGACTCAGGAATTCAGCACTGCCATCAGGTAGTATTTGGAAAGTTTTCTGTGCAACCAGCATAGCTAGAAACTTAGCTTAAATTATTTTAAAATGTGTATCTCAGAGGCACTGGTAGTGCTGCCAGAACTGAGCTGGAAGTGCAGTCCAGCCTCTTCTAGCTTTCCTTGCAGCCACGTCATACCAGCAAACACGGAGGTGCGCATGCAGTCCCATTGATACCCTCTGATCTTGCAGGTCAGCATACAGGCAGTGCTTAACATTCACACACCGCTGGGAGCATTCGGAGCCTGAAAGCAGTTTCCATAACCTAGGTGATCCTTCAGCATTGGAGGCTTTAGTCAAGGACAGAGTATGGGTCATTTTGCAGTTCAAGGCAATTTTCTGGCACCAAGGCAGAAACCCTGTCTGAGGTGCTGCTTTGCGCTCAGACCCTGTCCATGTTGTGTCTGTGGCAGGAAAACATTTGGGGTAGCAGGTGTCACACTGGCACAGGGCAGTTTTCACAACTCATTTGGTTTGTAAATGGCACCAGCATTAGCATCCTTCAGCTCCTGGGATACCACTTTGTTTCTCCATATGGTCACAGAGAGCAAGTGAGGGTGCCCAGCAAGCGCTTTGCACTGACACGTGTTAGTTTCTGCAGGAACTCCAGCCACCTGGCACCAGTGTGTGCGCTACCATCATCAATCTGCTGTGCTCTGTCTGCAACGCCAGCGGATGCAGTGCCCATTGCCTCATGCCCATTAAGATCACACTAGCTGATAGTCAGATCTTTGTCACTGAGGATAACGGATGACCGGGGGGATGGACAAAGGGGCCAGACCCCATTTTACAGGATGACTGGCTGGCCTGTGAGCATACTTGTCACGGTAAGAGTTCACAGCTGACCCAGAGGTATAAGACAGCCAACAAGAAATACAGACTTAGGAAGGCAAAAAAGCAAAATGAAATTACACACAAGTGAGGTGAGTCGCAGGAAATAAGCAAAGAGTCTATAGAGGCAAGTAGAGCCATGACCTGTGTATTAATACACCAAGAACAATAGGACACAGAATCAGCATAAAGATCAGCAGGTGACAGCCTAACTTTGTACTCACAATACAAAGTCTTACCTGAAACATGCTCAAATTGTGTACATTAAACATCCTTCATTTTAACAGCTTTGCTCCTGCTCACCTTGCAGCAGTTAACAAGGGAACATTGCAATTTAAACACAAGCATAAAAGAGGAGAAAGAAGGACAGAATGAGAGCTGTGCAACAGAAGAGGAGCGAGCTGGGGAGGCTCCACCACAGCATAGATTTCATAGAACTATTTTTGATCACTCTTCAATAATCATAGAAATGCAGGGCTGGAAAGGAGCTTGAGAACCCATCACTTCAACCCCCGGCACCGTGGCAGGACCAAGTAACCCTAGACTATCCCTGTCAGGCATTTGTCCAACCTGTTCTTAACCACCTTCAGTCATGGTGATTCTACAACCTCTCTTGGAAGCCCGTTCCAGAGCACAACGACCCTTAGAGTTAGAAAAATGTTCCTAATATCTATCCCGAATCTCCCTTGCTGCAGATTATGCCCATTACTTCTTGTCCTACCTTCAGTGGACATGGAGAACAACTGGTCATTGTCCCCATTAGAACAGATCTTGACATATCTGAAGACTTACCAAGTCTCCAATCAATTGTCTTTTCTGAAGAAACACATCCAGCGTTTTAAACCTTTCCTCACAGGTCAGGTTTTCTGAACATTTTATCACTTTTGTTGCTCTGCTCTGGACTCTTTCCCAAGTATGTTGCCAAAAATTGGACAAATAATAATAAAATTGGGGAAAATCAGGGAACCTTGTGCAGGAAGCAGAGAACTTATTAGAGAGCAGCTTGAGAGGCCAAGACCAAAAGGTAAGAGTATCTGACAAAACTACACCTATATATTGTAAACCTGCAGGTCCAGATATGGTTTGCCTGGGAATTGTAAAAGAAGTCACTGAAGAGAAGCTGTGAAAGATAATCATCCATTTATCATGGGACTCAGAAGAGGTACCTGGTGCCCGGGAAAGACCAAATGTGGCTCCTGTATTCAGAAAGGGTGGGAAGGGAGGACAGGAGGACTCTACCAGCCAACTCACCACACTTCCTTTGCAGGCAAAATATTCAACCACTTCTCTCTCTCTCTCTTCGTGGGCCCCTCATCTCTTCCCTTTCTTTTTGTTACCCTCTTGCAGAACCTCTGAGTGCTTGCCGAGGGCCCCCACTAAACTACAGTAATCAAAACATTCAGGTAAAGCAGCTTGCTTGTTGCATTCTCTCTCTCTCTCTGGCTTTGTTTTAATCCAGAGGTAGGCAACCTATGGCACAGGTGCCAAAGGCGGTACGTGAGCTGATTTTCAGTGGCACTCACACTGCCCAGGTCCTGGCCACTGGTCCGAGGGGCTCTGCATTTTAATTTCATTTTAAGTGAAGCTTCTTAAACCTTTAAAAAACCTTATTTACTTTACCTACAACAATAGTTTAGTTATATATTATAGACTTATAGAAAGAGACCTTCTAAAAATGTTAAGATGTATGACTGGCATGCGAAAACTTAAATCAGAGTTGTCATAAACAGATAGTTAAGGGTTAATAGAACAGGAGTACTTCATGTCTTTTTTGACTGTAAAGGGTTAACAAGATCAGTGAGCCTGGCTGTCACCTGACCAGAGGGCCAATCAGGGGACAGGATACTTTCAAATCTTGAGGGAGGGAAGTTTTTGTGTGTGCTGTTAGTGTTTGGTTGTTGTTCTCTCTGGGTTCTGAGAGTGACCAGACGTGCAACCAGGTTTCTCTCCAATCTCCCTGATACAGGTTCTTATAAATTCAAAATAGTAAGTACTAGGTGATAAGGAGAGTTAGGCTTATGTTTGTTTTCTTTATTTGCAAATTTGTATTTTGCTAAAAGGATTTTAATTTGTACTTGTATACTTAGGCTGGGAGGGTATTAGCTGAAAGACCCTGTAACATATTCCATCTTAAATTTACAAAGATAATTTTTGCTGTTTTTCCCTCTTTAATTAAACGCTTTTCTTGTTTAAGAACCTGATTGTTTTTTTTATTCTGGTGAGACCTCAGGGGACTGGGTCTGGATCCACCAGGGAATTGGTGGGGAGAAAGGAGGGAAGGGGGAGAGAAAGGTTAATTTTCTCTCTGTGTTAGGATTACTTTCTCTCTCAGGGAGAGTCTGGGAGGGGGAGAGAGAAGGAGGGGGGAAGGTGAATTTTCCTCTCTGTTTTAAGATTCAAGGAGTTTGAATCACAGTGATCTTCCAGGGTAACCCAGGGAGGGGAAGCCTGGGAGAGGCAACGGTGAGGGAAAGGGTTTACTTTCCTTGTGTTAAGATCCAGAGGGTCTGGGTCTTGGGGGTCCCCAGGCAAGGTTTTTGGGGGACCAGAGTGTACCGGGCACTGGAATTCCTGGTTGGTGGCAGCGCTACAAGTACTAAGCTGGTAATTGAGCTTAGAGGAATTCATGCTGGTACCCCATCTTTTGGACGCTAAGGTTCAGAATGGGGAATTATACTATGACAAGAGTGAATAAATGAAGATTCAGCACAGCACTTCTGAAAGGTTGCTGACCCCTGTTTTAATCTTTCCAGAACGTCAGGTGGGAATCCGTTTGAATTTGACCTTTGTTACTGCACCTGGAATCATTCCCCAAACTAAAGCTGTGGAGGTTTTTTGGCAGGCGGAGGGGAGAGAAGTACAGCAAGTCCAGACCAAGTAACCGTTTTGGGTGTTTGTGGTGTCTGCAGTAGCAGGGGAGGCATCTTCCACCCCCAGTTGCTTTGCGGCCAGTTCTGCAGCCTCGGCGTTGGTGTAGCACACCCAGCTCTGGACCCCATTCTGCCCAGAGGAATGGCCAGTGGCCTGTGTAGCTGTGAAACCGCCAGCCCTGACCCATCCCCCTTTTGATTAGAACAATTTTGCTCCCTCTTTACCAAAAGACCATCCTCATTAAATAAGTGACTGCTCAGTCCCCTCACTTCAGTTTTTGTTGCAGCCACAAAATAAACTGGTTAAATTCCAACTAGATACAAATATTTCAGTGTGGGCTAGGAATTGCTGATGAGTCAGGATCAAAGAGTAACCATTAAAGAGAAAACCTCCAACAGGGGTAACAGCTTTGAATAGGTCACTGAAGGAGTCAGCACTGGGACCTGTATTTAAAATTTCATTAAGCAGAGAAAGATGTAATATCATCCGTGATTGATTTTAACCAGATGGACAGTAAACACACAGCAGAAGGCATCCAAAGTAACCCGGAGACACTGAGGCAGTGGACTGCATGAACTGTGATGGAGATTCCATGCCAGTAAATACAAACCCACAAACCTAGGGAGAAGAAATAAATAACAGCAAGTCTGAGCGACTGAGGCTAACAGATGATAGAGCTACTATTGTATGATCCTGAAATATAATGCAGTGGTGAACAAAGCCAAGATCTTTTCCAGTGTGTCTGTATGGGGGTGAGGAGGAGAGAAAATGCATGTCCAGACATGCCTTGGTATGATGTCATCTGGAATGCGGGTGACCCTTCTGGTTTATTCTGTTTGTCCAGGTTCTCCTCGCCATAGTGTCTGAGCACCCTCCAACCATGCAGTAAGCAACATAACTAACATCCACCAGACGTCCTTTGTTCTCTCTCCCCCGCAAGGGGAGCATCGTGAATGCAGCAGGGTGTTCTGTTTTGGTGGGGCTTTGGAGGTTGGTTGAGTATGCATGCTGCTTTGTGTTTATGTTAGAAAGATCCCCAAAGTTTTGGAAAGATATAGACAAAACTCCAAAAATGACACCGGCTTGAAGCATACAGCACAGAGACTATTGGAGCTGAAGTTTTATAATTTAGCAAATGGAAGAATCAGTGGAACACAATCTCTGTCTATAAATACCTTCTAGGCAGGGCCAATGCAACCATTTAGGTGACCTAGGATTTGGGGGGTGGCATTTTCTTCAGCAGCGACAGCAGCGTCCGGATCTTTGGCCATGACGGCAGAGTCCGGATCTTCGGCCGCCCCGGTCGCCACCAGCATTTAGGCGGAGGGAGCTGGGGCAAGGGAGCGTGGGGAGGGCTGCCTGCAGCAAGTAATGGGGGGATGGCATGCAGGGGAACACCCCACCCCAGCTCATGCCTGCCCCGCCCCCTCCCCGAGCACACCGTGGCCGCTTCACTTCTCCCACCCCCCAGGCTTGCAGCGCCAATCAGCTTAGGCACTGCAAGCCTGGGAGGCAGGAGAAGTGAAGTGGCCACGGCGTGCTCAGGGTGCTGTGTGCGGAGCAGGGGTGAGCTGGGGCTAGGGGTGGCCTCAGGGCAGGGGCGCGGGTGGGGGCAGGGCGCAAGGTGGAAGTTTCGCCTAGGGCACGAAACATCCTTGCACCGGCTCTGCTTCCAGGTAACAACATAACAGAAGGAAGGGGATTAATTCACAGTCTCAGAAGATGGTAGGACACAGAGCAAGTTCCTGGAGTTAAAACAGGAAAGCATAGGCTAGATATTAGGTTCTTTCCAGTAAGGGCAATTGGGCAGTAAGATAGGGTTGCCAGGAGTCCGGTTTTTGACTGAATGCCCGATTGAAAAGGGACCCTGGCAGCTCCAGTCAGCACTGTTAAAAGTGCAGTCAGTGGCGCAGCAGGGGTCCGGGGCAAGGCAGGCTCCCTAACTGCCCTAGCTCCACACAGCTCCCAGAAGCGGCCGCCAGGTCCTTGCATCCCCTAGATGCATGGGCACCCAGCGAGGCTCTGCACGCTGCCCCTGTCCCAAGGGCCTGCACAACACTTCCAAAAAGACGAGCCTGGGAGCTTAAATTCATAACTTTGTTAGCCACTAAAAATCGTGGTGTCAGTAAAGATGCTGGATTTATGGCTCGTTACAGTCTGTAACTCATGAACCCCCCTTTTTGTTCTATGACTAGAGAGGCGTTAACTGGTCACTTTCCCTTGAATGGGCTCCTGCAATGCCTGTTAACTTCTTACAAGGTGGGACAACTTGTTTAGTGTATGTAGCTCCAACACTCTGAGGCTTGGCCTACACTACAGCCTTCCGTCCGCATAACTACAGCACTCAGAGGTGTGGAAACCCCGAGTGACGCAGTTAAACACCCTAACCCCCAACACAGACAGCGCTATGTTGACTAGAGGCCTTCTCCCACCAATTCCGCCTCTCAGGGAGGGGCAGTACCTATGCAGACAGGAGAAGCTCTCCCTTGGGTGTAGGGAGCGTCTTCACTAAGTGCTACAGTGGTGTTGTGTGTGTAGACAAGCCCTGCAGTACGCTTGTCTTGCTCACCTGCAGCAGTTGGTCCAAGAATTTATCATCTCACCCACCTTGTATCTAGAACGTGCCAGCTGCATTTGGGGCTTCCGCTCTGTGGCTGCCCTGCTCTAGAAGCAGAACTAGGTCTACCAAACACTTACACTCACTGCCAAGCTCAGCTGGATTAGAGCAGTGCCCCAGATGTTGTACGTTCCACTAGCAACCCTTGAGCCAGGACCCTCCTGAAAGCACACTCTGCCTGATGGCCTGCCAGTGAGCACACTTCCAGTATCCAGTGCTGCCACACAGTGGTAAAGTGGCATTTCAGAAGGCAGGATCTGCAAAGCCTCCTAATAAAACATCTTTGATGGGAGCCTGAGGCAGCAGAAGGGGGTTGGAGCCTCTTCAGACCCCAGAGTACCCTTTGACCAAGCCACGGTAGAAACTAACAAGTAGGAGTGCATATTAAACAGAGATGAAGGAAATCTGCTAGGGGATCAGCTGATCCCCAGCCAGCTCAAATTGTTCCCTCCAGCGTATTCCCCAGGACAATGTCTCCAGCAAGGTTAAAATTGGATGGGTGGGGTTCTGTGGCCTGCCTTGTGCAGGAGGTCAGACTAGATGATCAGATTGGTCCCTTCTGACCTATGAGTCTATGAGTCTATAAGGTTCCACCATCTCCTTTGGGGGAAATAGCCTGCCAGTCTTCTTCTTTCATAGGAGGCTGAGGGGGCAGGAATGGGGAGAGAGATCTGGGACATGCAGGAGCTACCGATACATTTCTGCCAGTTGTCACAATATCTGGTGTTTTTCTCAAAGCCCCAGCTTCTGGAGCCGTTATTTATGATTGAAATGAAATTGGATTGTAATCCCCCCTTCTGATGGCTCATAATGTTCACATACAAACTCCTTTGGGGCTGAAATCTTAGCCCAGATGGGACTGATTCTTTTTGAACCTGTCAGTAAATCCATTCTGAATTCTACCTTTATGTACAAGAAGCCGACAAGCATGTGTCCTGTAATTTCTAATCAGAATGATCATATATGGTAAAACAACAGCGTCTGAACAAATTTTGTTCAAACTTAGCTTGCTCCATAGATCTGAGATCTAAAAACAAGCCCATGTTTGAAGGAAATGTGGTTGTTTTGAAGTTGGGGGTCTATTTTTTTAAAATGCATTTGCCATAGAGATTTTGAGTTTTCAAGTAAATCAAGTACTCAAAAGTCACAGTTAATCATCCTTAATGTAGCATTAATGGTAGGTTTGGTTTTCTTTGACATGGAATTAGTGAGTTCAATAATTTATTGATATTCAGACCTCTGAAGAGAGACGACGAAATCCTGGATCCACCAAAGTCAATAGGAATTTTGCCATTGACTTCAATGGAGCCAGGGTTTCACCCATAGCAATTGGAGCCTTGTTAGACAGCAGAACGGCAGCTCTTAGTGTCTGTAGAGCCCAGCACAAATGCAATGATTGTATAACCAGGCTGGCAGGCCATGCCAACCAGTGAGGGCAACCACAACCCCATTTTCATTTTTTAATTTAATTTTTTTTGTTTTTTTTTTGCAATTTGAATTAGATATTTATAACTAAAATATGGTAAGTTAGTAACGATGAAGCTGTGTTAAAGAAAACATCAAGTTGAAGAGTTTTCCTTTCAATCCAGAATGCGAGTTTGTTAAAACAGTTAGAGTTTAAGTTAAAATGAGACTGAAAGAATGGGTAGCTAAGGCTGCCACTGCCATCCTTAAATCTTGCTGGTATGATCCTTCTCTTTCTAAACCAGAATCCTGTGTGTTAAGGATGGAGTCATCCGTAAATTTGAATGTACTTTACTTCTGCCAGTATATCAGGCAGCTGACATTCTTTAAAGAGAGATTTTCAAGGTTGCAAAGCCCCACATTTGCCACACTTCTCTTCCCATGGCTGTTTGCAAAGTTCTTGGAATTCTTTATATTTGCTTTTCTTTTTAGTAGATGTTATAGAACTAAAAGCACCGAAGCAAACAAACACAACGATATCTCCTCTAGCTCCAGCAGTCATGAGTGATCCTGAAATAACAACTGAGACTACATGGTGGAGTCCTAAGGAGCAGTCCTTTACCAAGTCTGGAATGCACCCCAAAGACCCAGGAACAAAGTGTCAGTAACAAACTAGCATGTTCAGCCTGGAACTCGCTACAAGAGCAAACTCAGAGGCATATTGTCAACACTCAGGATAAACCCTACAACCTAACGCACACAAACACCCCATGCATGCTGGGGTTCAAGAGCAAATCCAACATCACAACACAACACACACCTGCTCACTGAAGGGAAAGATGCTTATTCGGGGCAGAGGGGTAGTATCAGGCTTTCCGGAGGGTGTTATTTCTAGAGTGCTGAGATTATGTGTCTGTTGGAACAAAAGGCAAGGCCCCTGCACTGAAAAGCTCAGAGTTCAACTCAGACAAAGTTTACTCCAAGTTATAGTGAGACGAAAAATGTTTAAAAAGCCTTTAATGACACCCTTTGAAAATCTTATGTCCTGTGGATTTTTCTTAAGAGGTCATAAAACGTGCGCTTTACATATCTTGGCTAAGAGCAAAAGCAGGCCAATTTCTCAAACATGTTTGTGTATGAGCCAAGGTGACTGTTACTGGCTCCCTCTGTCAGGTAAACACGTAATTAGGATGTTTCCAAATGCATTTATTACGCACATGACTGAAGCCAACCCAGGCAGCAGTATAAATATTCTGCTTTTAAACGGTTGCAGAGGCAATGCGGGGGGGCGGGGGGCACCGCAGTAGGGTGACCAGATGTCCTGATTTTATAGGAACAGTCCCAATTTTTGGGTCTTTTTCTTAAATAGGCTCCTATTACTCCCCAACCCAGTCCCGATTTTTCACATTTGCTGTCTGGTCACCCTAGGCAGCAGGGTCAAAGGACCCCCAGATTTCTGCCAGGGTTCCCATCAGAACCTATAAATTGTGTCATCGCCCCCACCACTATTAACAGTTACGTGTCACCTCTGCCTGGCAGAAATCCGGGAGGGCTCAGCGTGGCTGGTCTCCAAGGCTGGCTCAGAGCACGTCTCCCTAGAGCAGCAAGCAGCTTGCCCTGCTCCGGAGGCATCTCAAAGAGCTTTACAAGCTGCAGGGCACCGCTGGGAGTAAGTGGGGGTCCCCCAGCATAGAGTGGGGGAGGTTTCACGTTTAACCTCCTGTAGCTGTGCAGGTGCGTGTGTGTGCAGGGACTGCACCTGCAGCCCTGAGAACTTGGCCCAGCTGCCTTGTCCAAGCTCACAGTGTCCACCACGGCCGTACTGGGCTTACGATGGTCCCAGAATCCAGGCCCACACCCTGAAGGACACCGCTCCTGCACTCCGCACCCTCCCCACCGCTCGCTCCTCTCTGACCCTCCTGCTGTGCGAGCCGCAGGTGGGGCCTTGGGGCAGAGCAGTGGGGTGGGACCACGGCTAGGGCCCCTAAGGTTAATTCGTCTCTCCATCAGAGAGCCAGAAATAGAGCCTCGGAGGCTGGGATCATGCAGCCAAAGGCCGGGTGGGGACTGGGAGTCTGTGGCCCAAAAGTGAGGCTGGCTGGGGAGTTGGCCGGGAGGCCAACCGGGGGGCCAGGAACTGGCTCTGAGCAGGGAATTTGCTTCGCATTGCACTGAGGAAGACGCAGCAAGTGACCGGGAGACCACAAGGCCATATGGCGTGCCCCCTCCCTCCCATGCATCACCTCTGCTGCCAGGGTTCACACCACAACCTTTGAACTGGGCCCACCCCCATATCTACAGTGACATGTCACTGATGGAAAGTTGCATAAATTACAAACTTACCCATGGATGCCCTCTTGCCTGTTCAGCATCTGCTTCTGAACGATCACTTCATGCAGTACGCGTGCAGCTCGCCCACAGGTGCTGTAGCAGAGTCTTGCTGCACACAACAGAGCTGATTTTTAAACAGCAATAGATTGGCTCTTTCAAAATAACATCTCTGCTTCAACTACTGTTTGCCTAATTGCTTCTCAGATTTATTGTTTAATTAAAACTGTTCCTGGGTTATACAAGCAACAAATCTCAGTAACAGTTTGTTTTTTCAGAAATTATTTTCAGAAGGGTTTTGTATCTTCTTCACCTTTTGCAAGAATTCCTCTCTCCAGTCTGAGAGGCTGTTTGCCAAGTTTCACCTGGTAGTAAACGCTGGAAGTTGAAGTCTATAATGGGAACACTGACAAAGCTTTATCTAGCATCACAAGTGGCAACACTAAACACCGTTTGAAAGACCAATGCAGTCGGCATTTTAAAGCAGTGCAATACAACATATTCTTCATTATAGTGCATCCTTCAGACTGAGTGTCTCAAAATGCTTCAGAGAGAATTCATCACAAACGAGAGAGAGAACGAGGCAAATAAAGCTTGCGGGTGACACTTGGAGAGAGGAAGCAGCTTGGATACAGTGCACGTTGTGTAGATGGGGGAAGGGAGACTTTCCTTACCCAAGGAGAGTCATGGGGGAGAGGCAGAGAGGAATGTCATGAACAGGAGATCAGAGAGTCAGGTTGGAGCTATCCACAGAGCCTGTAACTTCAGATAAACTTAGCACTGGAGTCAGTAACTGGGTTTCTCTGGTTCCCTTGTAGGCCAGCCTTGGGAGCTGGATTTTGCAGCTCAAACATCTTTCTGAAATGGATCAGATCTGAACACGGCACCTAAACACCCTGAACTTGGGGAAATTTGGGTGAGGACTTGATTCCAGGAGTGTTTGACACCTGGATTTGCCAGTTGTAAAATCTGGAGTTCAGATCTGAGTTTTCAGTGAGGACTCTTCTACAACAGAAACTCTGAAAATCTGGAAAATGATGCAGAGAGCAGAAGCCTTAGATAATCCAACTCCTGCAGTGATTCTAGGCAGCATGCATACTACAGAGCTCTTTGGTCTAGCAAACAAAGGTATAGGGGATCAAGTGGTTAGAAGATGAAGCTGGACAAATTTGTACTGGAACCAAGGCGCACAGTTTTAACAGTGGGATTATTAACCGTTGGAACAGGTTCCAGGGGGATGTGGTAGATTCTCTGTCACTGGCTGCCTTTCTAACAGATACGTTCTAGGTCAACCACAAGTTATTGGGTGGATGCAAGAATCACCAGGCCTGAGAATTTCACCTGTGTTATACAGAAGGTCAAAATAGCTGATCACAATGGTCCCTTCTGACCTTAATTACTTCCAATCTATGCTGTTAATTTTCACTGCTGTAAAAGTGACGTTGGATCCCACTAGGAAGGTTTACAGGACACTCAAGATGCTTCTTATTTAAAATATGATTCTGAATTGGAGGCCTTTGCAAGCAGGGCACAGTCACACTTCGCATTGGGAGCCTTTCCTCCAGTTTTGAGAGCAGAAGGGAGAGGGGGAATGGTTCCATTCTCTGGAGGCCAGGTTCCCCATCTCTCTCTGGAGTAACCAACAAGGGAAAAAATGGACTAGTTAAATATATCGCCTCAGGTTCCCTAGTACAGGGTGACTGCTTCATGCTGATCTGGCCATGCAACACACCTGAAAAACCCAGCTGAGCTTAGCTGGCTCTGTGGCTGGTTTGCACTACTGGAGTGGCACCACTCAATCTGGCCCATAATATTAGTGTATTGAGTCTGCAGGGCTTCAATATGCACCTTGCTATAGAGAAGCCTTTTAGATTCCACACTTTGGGCTAGGTGATGCCCTCCCCTCTGTGTGCAGAGGATGCTTTCCATCCATGGACCTTTCTTGTTCAAGGCATGGGGGAGGGAGTCAGCAGTCTCAGCTGCACTGCCTGCCTTGTGCCTGGCTCTCTGGAAAGCAGTCATGGGGAAGGGGAATGTGTGGGAGAGAAGGATATCACTCCCCTCAAGCGCTCGTAGTAAAATCATGGAAGAGCTGAGGCAGCCTAGAGCTTGCTTTGTGACTCATTCTTTGCAGTTTCAGGCTTTTATCAATTTCGATTGCTCTAAATTGACTCCTAAGACAGTGCCAGGGCGTTGTGATGATCTATAGAAATGCCTTGCACTCAGCAAAGCTTATTTGTATTATTTTTAAAAGATTACTTAGTATTTCATTAGAGTTAAATTTTCAGTGAAGGTTTGGTTCCTTGCCTACCCAGATAAAGTGAATAGCTGAGAGTTCTTTCCAAATCCCCTTCCCCCACCCTTTTTGCATGTCTATTTTTCTCACCTCTCTTTATTATTGCTCCTTTTTTTTTCAGCTGAAGACTGATGGGCAGGGACCATTTAGACTTTTTAAACCAATGTTGGAGCTGATAATTGCATTATTTTCTTTCAGCATCTTTTAGATAGTAGAATTCTTAATGTAATTAAAAACACAAAGCTTACAGAGAAGAACTCCAAGAGGCTGTCTTCTTGTAAATAGCCATTGTAATAAAAATGTGGGAAGAAAAGTAAAGAGAAAAGGTAGTACTGCACAGGATGTCCTTCTGCTTTTGTGAGGCCTTTCCCAGCTGCCTTGAAGGACATGAATAAAGATTTCAAAATATAGGAATATAAGAATTGCCAGACTAGATCAGCCCCCATGTTCATCTAACCCAATATCTTGTTTCTGACAGTGGCAACATCAGATGCTGTAAAGGTGTAAGAATCCTGCAACTGGCAGATGTGGGATAATCTTCCCCTCACATTAATTCCTATCCTGGTCTCTAACAGCGAGGGATTAGCTTAAGTCCTAAAGCATGTGGTTTAATATCCCTTCCAACTTTTTTCTTGATATTAATTATGACAACTCTGAATATTCTTGATAGCTATATGAATATAGTGCATGGATAAAGTAAAGATTGACTTGCAGCCCAGTCTCTCAGTGGCTGGGGCCCAGCATATCTAAAAGAGCATAAAACTCTTGGACAAAGGCTGTGTGGTCAGCAACTCTGCTCCTCAAGCACAGTGGAACTTTCTACCACAAAAATAAAGCTCAGCAGGGTGGATGACAGGTTTCTCAGAGGCTACTTTTAGACTGTGAAGCAAATTTCCACAGGCACTAAGGACCATCACAAATCTCTCCACCTTCTGCTCCCAGGACCCGGTGCACTTCTCCAACCTGCCTTCTCCACCATAAACACAGAACAGTGCGTACATTTAAAAACAAAAATATCCCAAAACAGGACACTCCACTGCACTCAGGATTCTCCCCTTTGGGAGAGGATGAGAGAGAATGACCTGCACCCAGCAGATGCTAGGCAAGCACTTCAGTGCTCAGATACTATAGGGAGGAGATCAGGATAGAAACCTGTGCAGAAGAGATGTGGCAATGCTGCACACGTAGCAAGTGGTGACTTGTAGATAGGAAAATGTGGGAGGGAAAAGAAAGTACAAGATCAAGGATGGCTTAACTTGGGAGTTTGAGTCAGGAGGAGTCAGAGATGGATCTGATGCTGAAAGAACAGCTAGTTCCCAGAGGGATGTGACTTCAGTCCTTGAAGCATTCAGAGCAGGGAAGCTGGATAGGTCAGGGAGCTGAACAGTGAGGGGTTATCAGAACAGAAAGACATACAAGGCTGAGTAAGACTTTCCAGTTTGAGGAGGGCAAAGGATGAAGCCTTGCAGCTCTCCACACAGAAAGGGTTGGGGAGAAAGGGAACTAAGAAGTGTTCAGCTAGTCAGATTATTTCATTTGTTTAAAATGCCAAACCCTTCAGTTTTGGAGAGAGGTGTCCCCAAGATGCTGAGATGAACAAAAACAACCACCACTCACTCTGCTGTATTTGCAGAGCGCCCATTGCTACGGGAGAGAGCCATCTCTCCCCCGCTTTAAGTGATACCTTTAAAAACTCTTTATTCCAAAGTTCGATCAATGTCCACCTCACATTTATTACTTGACCCTCCCTGGTTTATTGGTCTTGTATGTTTAAATCTGTAGCTTAAATTTGTAACCTCTAAGACTTGGAAATGTATGTTAAGTGGTTTCCATGCTGATGTAAAACCACCCTGAGCATCCTGATGGCAAATATTTATAAACGACATTAATTATTATCTCTACCTTAGCTGCTGTTCTTATATTTACAGGACTGTACCATTTGGATGGAATTGAGATGGGTGGTTATTAAATTCAGACGAAACTGATATTCTGAATATCTGAGTCCCTTGATAGTTTATCCATTTTGAACTTGCAACCCTCCCTCACAGTCCTGGCACTCATACAGAACCATTCGTGGCCTCACAGCTGATGACTCAAGCTGCTCACAAGGCTGTACCTGTTGGTCCTTCTGGCACAGGTGACTTCAGAAACAAGAAAACTATTCTATATAAACACTGATCTAAGGAAATCTCCCAGTATCTTCCCAGATAGTACCCAAATGTCTTTCCTCGGCAAAACCATGTACTCCTCTTGTATCAAATACAATAAATCATGACAACCAGGGACTCATTTGAAGGCAGGAGCCCACAGCAAGAGGTACATATGCTGAAAGGACTCTAACCAAACAGCCTCTAAAATATCAAGCTATGAAATATGTATCTGTATAGGGTGACCAGACAGCAAGTGTGAAAAATCAGGATGGGGGTGGGGGGATAATAGGAGCCTATATAAGAAAAAGACCTAAAAATCGGGGCTATCCCTATAAAATCAGGACATCTGATCACCCTAATCTGCTAGTACAAGAGCATTTTTTTAAATGATCTGGCAAGGCGGCTTGCTCAGGCTTACCCGTAAAGGCTGCATTAAATGCAAAAACACTCAACAGGGGATAGCCTCACCCTGCTCCCATGCTCAGAAGTTTCCCCAGCTGAAATTCAGCGCTGTGCAGAGGGGCTGTGAAAGCCCCATGTCCTGCTCAGACTCATAGGGATTAAATAATACAGAGCCGTTGTACTGGCCTTCTGCCCAGGGGAGACAATCACTCCCTGAGAATAATGGGAGTTCTACACACAGACCAGAGGGAGGACATTATCCTGTGCTGGTGTAACATTAAGACAGAGATATTAATTGTACTAAGGTCAGGATAGGTGGCATTATGGTTTTCCTCAGCAGCTGGGAGGGTACCTAGCCATGCTGTGCATCTGTATTAATTCTGGTCTTTGCAGAAAGCTGTCTACAGCCACATAGCTAGTTACAGTGGGGCATAATCCTTCCTCTCCCACGCCTGTGGCAGGGCATGCACAGCATCTATAGTTTCAAGGCTGCTGTAGTATGCATGGCTAGCTCTGGCTCCTAGACATGAGTTTTGGCCTGGGGATCCAGACTTTCACATATCCACTGGACAGGCCCTCCACTCTCCTCCATGGACCCACTGCAGAGGATTGCTATATCCAAATTCCTCTGCCTGGCTTCTTCAGACACTGACTCTCTTTGCAGAACAGAAACGTGGATTATACTGGCGGTGAGGGCAGGGCTCCTGTGACCATTATAGGCCCAGGAAGAATTGACACAGCCCTTGCTGCATGCAGGGAGAGAGAATACTCACATACAAGAGGTCTGGGATTAGCTGCCGCAAACACAACACATTAATTTTTTCACTTTCTCAGGCTTACAAATCTAACTACAGCGTGGGTCTGCTCTGAAAGGGGACTCTGTCAAAATGGACCTCCCTGCTTATTGTGTTCTCGCAACCTCAGGCTCAAATTTACTCAGTTTACAAATTAATTAATTAAATTAATAAATGTATGTTTTTGTAAGTAGCAGCCTTCTAAACTCATCTTGGGACCTGAAACTCTGTCTCGGATCTTTCCTGTTTGCTTGTCATCCTCAGCAGGAAAGCTGCTGCAGGACCACCCCACACCTCAATGACACTTGTGCAACCCACTGAAGAAGATAATTAGAAATTTGTACATGTGCAGTGAGGAAGAACTGGGCCCTGCAGTCGGAACTCAGGGGCACGAGAAAGGACAGAATGTGTTCTGTAATGCTAAAAAGAATACAAAGCAAAAAAATAATTTTTCTGGTTTCAGAGTAGCAGCCATGTTAGTCTGTATCCGCAAAAAGAACAGGAGTACTTGTGGCACCTTAGAGACTAACACATTTATTTCAGCATGAGCTTTCGTGAGCTACAGCTCACTTCTTCGGATGCATAGAATGGAACACACAGACAGAAGATATTTATACATACAGAGAACATGATAAGGTGGAAGTATGCATACCAACAGGGAGAGTCTAATCAGTTGAGATGAGCTATCATCAGCAGGAGGAAAAAAAAACCTTTTGAAGTGATAATTAAGATGACCCATAGAAGGTGTGAGGAGAACTTAACATAGAGACATAGATTCAATTAGTGTAATGACCCAACCATTCCCAGCCTCTGTTTAAGCCTGAGTTAATTGTATCTAATTTGCACATTAATTTGAGTTCAGCAGCCTCTCTTTGAAGTCTGTTTTTGAAGTTTTTTTGTTGCAAAATTGCCACCTTCAACCTCTCTAACCACTCAGTGACAGACTTGAAGTGTTCTCTCACTGGTTTTTGAATGTTATGATTCCTGATGTCAGATTTGTGTCCATTTATTCTTTTGCGTAGAGACTGTCCGGTTTGGCCAATGTACATGGCAGAGGGGCATTGCTGGCACATGATGGAATATATCACGTTGGTAGATGTGCAGGTGAACGAGCCCCTGATGGCGTGGGTGATGAGATTAGGTCCTATGATGGTGTCACTTGAATAGATATGTGGACAGAGCTGGCATCGGGCTTTGTTGCAAGGATAGGTTCCTGGGTTAGTGTTTATGTTGTATGGTGTGCAGTTGCTGGTGAGTATTTGCTTCAGGTTGGGGGGCTGTCTATAAGCGAGGACTGGCCTGTCTCCCAAGATCTGTGAGAGTGAGGGATCATCTTTAAGAATAGGTTGTAGATCTTTGATGATGCGCTGGAGAGGTTTAGTTGGGGGCTGTAGGTGATAGCTAGTGGCATTCTGTTATTTTCTTTGTTGGGCCTGTCCTGTAGGAGGTGGCTTCTGGAAATTAGAAACAATTAATTTAGGCTTAAACAGAGACTGGGAATGGTTGGGTCATTACACTAATTGAATCTATTTCCCTATGTTAAGTTCTCCTCCCACCTTCTATGGGTTATCTTAATTATCACTTCAAAAGGTTTTTTTTTCCTCCTGCTGATGATAGCTCATCTCAATTGATTAGACTCTTCCTGTTGGTATGCATACTTCCACCTTATCATGTTCTCTGTATGTACAAATATCTCCTGTGTGTTCCATTCTGTGCATTCGAAGAAGTGAGCTGTAGCTCACGAAAGCTCATGCTGAAATACATTTGTTAGTCTCTAAGGTGCCACAAGTACTCCTAATCATTTTTCTGTTACTAAAGGGGGTAGCTATCACTCTGACAGAGGCAGGGACCAGAGCTATTTGAATGAACAGCTGCTATTTTTACAGAATAATTTTTTGAGATCAGAATTGCATTTTAAGATATTTTTCTTGCACTGGTATGCAGTATTTTGTATTACGGCATCTGCTACATGGGGTCACAATTTGAAACTTTCAGGAGTATTTTTGTTGCAGGAAGAAGGTGTTGAGAGTACCCTCGGTCTAAAAAGTACCAAACCCTTTAACAAGGTCCATAAATTTGCTGTAAGACTAAGGTATGTCACTCCCTTTCCCTTCTAAATGCTTATCAGGAAAAGCACTTAATCAAAAATCCACACTTGTACATAGTAGATAGAATATGATAGCAGCATTCCTCATCCCGTACGTACAAGCCAAGTTTGAAGTTTTAAAACAACATTATGTCTAAGATATTTGAGCATAAAAGTCTCTACCATATCAACTTTTCATACCTGCTTTTTTTAATGTTTTAAAACACGTTCTGGTAATAAAGACACAAATAGAACAAGCCAAATTGGGCTAAAATAATAGTTGATAGAAAAGATTCACTCTCTCAGCTTGAGACCAAGCAGGGGATCTTTCAGCCCTAAAGGTAAATTTTATGGCAAAGTTAAAGTTAACTGGGTACAGGAATTTGGGCAGAATATCAGGAAAAAAGTTTCTTGACAGTGAGTTATATTGACCTGTGGAAAAGACACCTTCCTTCCCCAAGGCAAGTATCAAAATCCCCATCACTGGTCCAGGCCAACGATTCTCCCGCAACAAAGCCTTGAGTTTGATTTCAGATCTCAGTCTCTTCTCCAGATTGCAGTGGTCTGTCAGCTGAGTACTACAGAGGTGAGTGGGGGTTGAGGGTGTTCAGTATGGAACCCTGGTGCCCAACCTGGAGAGGACCAACGTTGAAGGGCTCCAGAAGAAGTCCTGGCTAGTTCTCATTTGCTGGGCATAGAGGCCATGCTAACAAAATCAGCAAGAACCTGGAGATCCTCAGAGACCTAAGAAGGGTGGGGAGGAATGGTGGAAAGACTCTGAACTCTAACAGGCAAGATAATGAGATTGAAAAAGGCAAGCTTGAGAGTTTTTATAAGGAGACTATTACATTTCCCAGTCTGCAACTTTGGACCTGTGTGAATAAAGGAAGGTTCTCAATTAAATATTATTTATAGTGGAATGGTGCCTTGAAGCTCCAGCCGAGATCAGGGCCCCAGTGCCGGGTTTACAATGGCACCAGTGGCACCGTGGAGCCAGGCCATACTCATAAGGGCCTGTGGACGAGGGGGTGCCAGGGCACAACCCACCCTGGGGAGGAGGGGAGCCACACCGGCCTCGTCTCGTTGTCCGAGGGCCTCTGCCCTCGGGACCGCAGTCCGCTCCGGCGGTTCGGGCCCTGTGTGTGGGACCGAACAGCGACATAGTGAAATAATAGGGGCCCAGCCCTTGGATCGGGCAAGCACCAACAAATGCAGCAGTAGTTTCTCAGCTCTGGCCCTTTAGGGGAGGGCAGAGCAGCGGCAAAATCAATAGGGGCCCAGCCCTTGGGTCAGGCAGGGCACCAAACACAGTTACAGTTAGCTCTGGCCTTTGGAGCAGGGCAGACCTCTTGACACTAGGCTGGGAAGAGGGGGAGCCTGCCACCCGATTATGGATGGCAGGGGAAACGCAGGCCCACCCACTCCTCTGCGTTCCAGCCCGGGGCCCTAGGAGCGGATGGCGCCGCTAGTGGCAGTCAGTGGGGGGGCGGTCCTGACCGAAACACACTGACACAGGCGCAGGGCCTTCTGCAGCCTGACTGTAGTCAGCTGCCCCCGGGCTACTTCCAGCCTCCCCCCGGTTCCTACCTGGTCCGCTGGGGCGTCCAGCACCATGGGCTCCTCCCAGTCAGGGCAGGGCGGTAGGTCCGGGAATACCTCCGGGACGGCGGGCCAGGTCTGGTCTGGGGGCTCCTCAGGGCCGTAGTGGGGACAGGGCGGCTCCGGCAGCTTCCCGGTGATGAGGGTCAGCGGGCACATCTGCTCCTGCCAGCAGCCGAGCCCTGACTGAGGGCTGGGGCCCGGCTTTTATCCTTCCGGGTCGCCGCCTGACCCTTTGAGGGGCAGGACTTCCTCCCAGTGGTTCCGCCCTGGGGGGTGATTGACGGGGCTCAACCCGCCCTGGGGAGGAGGGGAGCCACACCACCTCTCTACAGGGCCCCTGGCCTGCTCTGCTTGCACTGTGCCCTGAGACCCCACTGGCTCCCCCTGCCCACCACTTGGTCCTCTCAGGCTGCTCGCCGACTGGCTGAGGCCTTCTCTCCACCCCCTGGCCCCACCCTCCTGTTCCTCTCTGCCCCCTGGCCAGGCCCAGTGCACTTCCAGCTCCAGGTGGTCTCTGCATCCCATCACCTGTGGGGCCACATCTGTCTCCCCAAAGCTGAGCTGCCTGGGACTGGTGCAGAAGCCTGGCCAGTTTCAGCCAGGCGGGGGTGGAAGAACAGTGTGAGGAGCTTAGCTGGGCCCCTCCAGGCAAGTGCATCTTGAGGAGCCCAGCCAGGGCAGGCCCTGGCTGATCACATCACTCCTGAAGGGCCGGAGCGATTCCCCACCCCGGGACCAGCCCTGGCTGCGCTGCTGTCTCATTCCAGCATGCACAGTCACCTCCCAGAAGAGCAGGTGAGTGCAGTCAAGAGGCAGGGCACGGGAGAGTGGGTCTCTGGGGTGTGTGCACTGTGAGGGAGTGGGGAAAATGTGTGTTGGGCACTAGAGAGTGGGGGTTTTGTGGGGGTGCTGGGCAGTTGTGGTGGGGGGGCTGGGCAGGGGAGGCTGGGCAGGGGTGGTGTTGTGCAATGCGCAGTGCATTTGTGGGGTGAGGGGAGGCACTGGGAATAGTGGGTTGGGGGGGCTCTGGCTATAGGAAGTCAGGGAGTGTTGGGCGGGGCGGGGGCTGGCTGTATGGTGCAGCATGGGCCTGCCCCCGAGGAGAAGTGACACACTGGCAGCACAGGGCCAGGCAGGCCACTGTGCGTCTGGCAAGTGCTGCTTTGTAAATAGTGCCCTCGTGCTGGGCGGAGCAGGGCCACCCTTGTCATGCCCCATTGCCCCCGCTGACCCCTCGCTCTGGGGACTGACCTCCCCGTGCCAGGCTCCATTGTGTCCATGAGGGCCCACAAATCTGTTTGGCGCTGGGCCCAGAAAAGATTAATCCTGCCCTGCAGGGCCCCATGGTGTTAAGCATTGCACAGACACATGGTAAGACACAGTCCCTAAGACAACCACCACCAGAAACCACCAGAATCGGAGACCTCCTGGACTACGACTGGCAGGATCCCTGAGTGCTCAGTCAGTGCATGGGGCTCTCCACCCTTCAGACCCCCTGAGGGTACACTAGAGGTGGGGGCAGCTTTATCGCCCACCTCTTGGGTTTTCCTTGAGCGGGTCCTGAGAGAGGGTGCTCCCCCCTGCCAGGCCCTCCAGACATTTTCATCAGATCCCTGTCCTGTGAGCCCTGCAGGCCCCCTCCCTTCCACAATCCAAGCCACTTCCGAACCACACCAAGAGAACAACTTTACACACTCGTGCTCCACACATTTCACTTCCTCACCCTCGTGTCCCGCCCCAATACCAAGGGACAGGACCTACTACCACCTGCAGAAGGCGAGGAATTCCAGTTGGCCAGCCTGTACTCCACCCTGGTCCCATGGCCTGCTGGAGATTGGTTGGCAGCTCCTTCATGGAGCCTTGAGCATGGGCGTGTACCTGGCACGGTTCACCCCCTCCCCACTGCCTGTCCATTTTGTGGCATGAGGGAGACCCTGGCACATGCCTATTTGGAATGCACCAGGTTGCAGCCCCTCTTCAGGCTCCTCGAGAACCTCCTGTTGAGGTTCTGGCTGCACTTTTCCCCACACCTGTTTATCTATACATATCCCATCCCTGGCCCCATGAAGTCAATCTCTTCCTGTCCCTGGCCCAATTGGTGCAATATAACCCAGAAAGGGGAGGTGCTCTGTGACTGTGGGGCTATTTCCATTCCTCCCTTGTCTCATGCATCTGAGCAGAGTTCTTCTGGGCGGCGTCCGCTGGCTCCCTGGACAGCTGTGAGGAGCAGTGGGCGCTGTCCGGGGTCCTCTGCTTGGTGTCCCTCTCTGGATCCCTAGTTTTGAACTTGTGACCTTCACTCCCAGCCCTGTTATTCCTTAGTTGTCTCCCCTCTTCAGCTGAGTCCCAGGTCCAGTGGCTCCACCCCAAAGGTTGGGGGAGGGGCCTTTAGTCAATTTCAATAAGGCCCTAAGACAGACAGAGGGTGGTAAGGGAAACAGGGGCTGATTAGTTTTAATTATATTTGGTGAATCATAGACTATCAGGGTTGGAAGGGACCTCAGGAGGTCATCTAGTCCCACTCCCTGCTCAGAGCAGGATCAATCCCTAAATGGCCCCCTCAAGGATTGAACTCACAACCCTGGGTTTAGCAGACCAATGTTCAAACGACACAGTGCATAAGAACAGCCATGCTGAGTCTTCCAACTGTAGCCAATGCCAGGTGCTGGAAATGAACAGACCAGGGTGATAGTCATGTGAAGCGATCTATCCGCTGTCATCCAATCCTAGCATCTGTGGCTGAATCCCATCTAGATGAGACCAGGCAAATACCTGCTTCAATAAAACACAGTTCGAGACTGTCTTCAGACTGTGCCTCCAACCCAAGGATGAAAATGTGTCTGAGTCCTGTGCGGATAATGCTCTCAGCGAGGCATCCCTGTACTTGTAATCCTTCCTCCAGGTGCTGTCAGCAGCAAAAACAGACAGGTTCAATGTTTGAAGATTTAACAGTGGTTCAAGACCACACCCAGAAACCTGGGAAACTATTTACACTACCCTAGGCGGGCAATACTTTCCCACTCGCGAGCAGCAAGTCCAAGAATTTAAAACAAAGAGGGAGGGAGACAAGGGAAAACACAGAAAAACCAGCATCCACAGTCCCAATCTCTGCTCTCCCCTGGGAGTGAGTGGCAGCTGTGTTTGAGCCACTTTCCTCCTTCCTAGCTGGGCTCCCCACTCAGTTTGCTGTCCTGAGTTGGTGGAGTACAAAGATTCTGCAAGGACAGTGCTGCCTGGTCTCCTCCAGGGGCTCTCCCACCTGCCACAGCCCAGGTGATTTCAGCTTTAATTGCTGGATAGGGAGACCACACCTGACTCCCTTAAGTAGGTGGCTGCTGCTGCTGCTCCTCTCTTCAGCTTCAACCCAAGCTTCCTCTGCTCTGTGCTGTCCATTGTCTCAAAACCACCTCTGCTCTTCCAAGAGAAGCCACTGGTATCTAGGCCCCTTAACAGAGTCCTGACAACCAGGCAGAGGCCCTCATCGGAAAACAACATTCTCTTTTCCCTTCACTGTAGCCCAATCCAGGAGACTGTATCTAGCTATGCCTGACTGAGTGACCACAGGCTCATTTGGTAACTGTCTTCTGCCTTCAGCTTCCAACATGGTCAATAGCATTTTGTTGCCCCCAAGCTCGAAACTTAATTGCATTTAACCAAAATGCCCCAGATGGTTACATAAGAGAAAGCAAACAAAGCCTGGACCATTCAGTCAGTGCCCCCGGCTCTCCCACAGATCCTGCGCAGAGCTCCCTCCGCTACAAAGCCCGTCCGTCTGCAGCTTTTACACAGCTCTGGGCTGCACTTCTCCCCCCTCACCAATAGGTGTCAATAGTGAGCTCCCTTCTTTCTGTGGCTTCAAGTCATAGGGTTTACAGATTGAATGTAACTGCACAGAGGTGGACAAACTTTTTGGACCGAGGGCCACATCTGGGAATAGAAATGGTATGGCGGGCCATGAACGCTCACAAAATTGGGGTTGGGGTGTGGGAGCAGGTGAGGGCTCTGGATGGGGTGGGGGCTCCAGGATGGGCCAAGAAATAAGTTCAGGGTGTGGGAGGGGGCGCTGGGATTGTGAAGTGTGGTGGAGTGAGGGCTCCAGCTGGGGGTGCAGGCTCTGGGATGGCACTGGGGGGTTCAGAGGGCAGGAGAGGGCTAGGGCAGGCCAGGGGGTTGGGGTGTGGGAAGGGGTGCAGGCTCCAGCTGGGGATGAGTGGTTTGGGGTGCAGGAGAGTGCTCTGAGCTGGGATCGAGGGGTTGGAGGACAGGAGGTGGATCAGGGCTGGGGCAGGGGGTTCGGGCACAGAGGGAGGCTCAGGGGTGCAGGCTCCAAGCGGTGCTTGCCTCAGGCGGCTCCCAGAAGCAGCAGCATGCCCCTTCTCCGGCTCCTATGTGGAGGCATGGCCAGGAGGCTCTGCACACTGCCCCTACGCAGGTGCCATCCCTTATTCACACAGTTCCTAGCCAGTGGGAGGTGCAGGGGTGGCACTTGGGGTGGGGCAGCATGCAGACCGGAACCCCCTGGCTGTCCCTACACATAGGAGCCAGAGGGAGGACATGCTGCTGCTTCGGGGAGTCAGGTGGAGCAGTCCCCGACCTGCTGTCCGGCTGTAGTGGGGCAAGCCCCAGACACCGCGCTGGATTAAAATGGCTGGTGGGCTGGATCTGCCCCGCGGGCCGTAGTTTGCCCAGCCCTGACCAAGCGTCACCCAATTAAATAGGCAACGGGCAGAGACAATGTGTGTGTGAGGCATGCAGGGTTACGCTCCTCCCCCACCCCCGATTTCTTGGGTCGTCTCTTGCCAGGACGACCAGCAGTGAGGAGGCAGCGTTTCCTCCATGTGGTGGCACCCACCTTATTATGTCTTTGCAGTGCAGGGAGTGAGGAAGCAGCAGGATGGCCAGCTGACCATGGGGATGCTTCTCCTTCTCTGCTGCTGGAGTTCCAGCTCTTTCTGTTGCCTGCTTCGCAGACCACTGAGATGAGGCAGAGGCAATAGGGTGGTGGTCATGAACCCCCCTCCCCCAGAACCTTTCAAATGTGCCCCCCAGCTATCCACAGTTATGTGTGGCCTCAGGAAGCAGGTTTAAAACAAACAAAAGGAAGAACGTCTTCACACAATGTGCAGTCAACCAGTGGAATTTGTTGCCAGAGGAATTTGTTGTGAAGGCCAAAACTATAACAGGGTTCAAAAAAGAACTAGATCACTTTATGAAGGATAGGTCCATCAATGGCTATTAGTCAAAATGGCCAGGGATGCAGCCTCATGCTCACTTTCTGACCTGGGCCGGATTCAAGCCAGTTCCCTAAAGCCATTTCTTTATGAAACCATTAATATGTAAAAGCTGACTACTGAGCATGCATTAAAACTCTTCTGGTATTAATTTATTCATATTAGTGTTGTGATGGTTCCATGTTATGGATCAATGACAAAATGAGTAGGATTTACATTGTAGATAATATGTAGATGAAGTGCACTACTTGCTAAAAAACAAATTAAAATAAATTCTGGGATTAACAGAAAATCACTCCCTTTCCCTTCCTGTGAGGTGTGGGGAAGGGGAACAAAGGCATTGCAAGAACTCTGCTGTTCCCAGCTTGAATGAAGGAGGAGAACCCTCATTTCCCGAGACAGAAGGCTCATTCTAATGGGGTCATTGTCTCCTTGGCTTCTCTGAACCATCCCCTTCCACCCCACCCAAAGTATCTCTTTACAAGATATGCACCATTCCGTCTTTGATGGAAAGGTGACATGCAGTTGCCACAATCTGATTAATTATCTGATTGCTGCTGTGGCTGCCATTGCAAGGCATATGTAGCATCCCCATGGTCTACTGAGGAATCTCTGCCCTTCCCTGCTGAGATTGGGCTGAACCCACCCAAATGTTACTTTTTCAGCAAAGTTGGGGGTGATAAGAATCCAGGGAAGAGAGCAGTGATTGGGGATGAATGAAGGAGTGGAATGATGTAACTAGGTGGGATGAGAGAGAAAAGAGGATAGGAACAATAACTCTGTACTTCTGTATTGTTTGAGGCAAGGATCTGGGAGTGCTTTACAAACATTAGATAATGGAGCATCACAAACCTCCACAGAGGCAGGATTATGAGTCTCTCACAGATGAACAGTGCTTGTATTGGCCCAGTGTGGCTGTGTAACATATCACCACCTTTCTGCTACACACCTGTCCCCCTGGTGCGCTTTTGTTCTTTCTCAAGGGTTGTTGAGCTATGAAAGGTGGTCCAATCCCTGCTGAGGCCCTCGTTCAACCTTATCTGCTCTTCTCCATAAACTTCTCACTAACTCCAAACCCACTTCAATCCTCACCTGCCTCCTATTTTCCCCATCCCTGCCTATCCTACCCCTTAGCACTGGAGGAGCTTCAAAGCCACTTGCACTTACCAGCAAGCTATGTGGATGTACCCCTCAATCATGCTGGATGAATGACATGGCAAAGCTTGTAGCAATAAGACAGGAGTTCTGGAAGCTGGGGAGGACTGAGCTGGGATGAGGGCCAAGGAAGACTCTAAACTGGAGGGGAGCTGCAAGGGAGGAAAAAAGTGAGTTCTGATCTGGTGAGCCTGGCAAAGGAAGACGTGGGCTGACTTTAGTAGGGGAATGAGGACAGAAAGATTTGAATGTAGGAAGAAGAGCAGTGCCTGAAAGAACACAAGGAATAAATCCAACAGAGGAATGGAGGAACAAAAGAAAGCGAGAGATAGGAACTATGAGAACAAATCTACAAGGGATTTAAATATGTTCAGGAGAAAAAAGATGAGGAAGGTGAATATTGTTTATTTTATTGGATTTTTATTTTACAAATGGCAGGGAGAATGGTTTGGATGATCCTGGTTATTGCTCCTTTTTGGTCTCCAGCAGCTCCTTAATTTTGCTGCTTTTGCCTGTCTCCATCTGTCTCTTGTTTCTTCTTTTTGTCTCCATCTTTCTCTCCAAAGGTGGCTCAGATATGGATCTTTAGTAAATGCCTGGCAAATCATGGCCTAAGGCCATGCCTGCCCCAACAAGCATAAACTAATATAACACCATTAAGAGGTACCTGGATTCAAAACATGGTTGAAAATGCACAATGTTGCGATTTTTATTAATGATTTTGAACAGCCCCAGGAATATGTGAGGTGCACTGGGTGCCAGGTTGATGCAATGTGGTGCACACGAGTTCAGGAGGAGCGCCCCTCACAAAAGAGGGATAGCAGGTTTGTTTGCTTCCTGTCAGACATCACCTGCCTCCACTGCGGGGGTGGGGGTGTCCTGCAGGCTATGAGCACCACCTGAAACAACTGTGGAGCACAGGGGGAGGGGAGATCTGCAGCTGAGATTAGTGTGGGGGCTGCTCACACATCCCTGTGAACCCAAAGCACCAGAGCAAGCAATCGTTTCACTCTTCCCTGCCAGTGAGATCACCCAGGGCAGGCTCCATGAGGCAGGCTGGGGACACCTGGGGAGGGCAAGGAGCAGCTGAGCCCAGGCTCCCAGCCCAATGTGGGTGGGGCAAGGATGCTGTGGGGAGCTGGACACTGAGCGGGGAGCAGTGCTGAGGGGAGGAGGGAATAGGGGCCTAGGCACTGAGGGGGACCAAGGCAAGGACGGGGCAGCAGGAGGCTGGGCGAGGGAAGCTGGAGGCTGAGCCCTGAAGGGGAAGGGGCAGGGGAGGCCAGAAGGCTAGGTGCTGAGGGGGCAGGGGGAGGGGAGGGGAGGGACTAGGTGGAGGAGTGACTGAGGTGGGCGAAGGGTGGGGCAGTGGGGTGAGGGGGGCTAGGCACGGAGGGAAGGGGGTGGGGTGAGGGAGGAGGAGCGGGGTGAGGGACTGGGTGGTGAGGAAGGGGGGCAGCAGAGGCAGGGGGCAGTGGGGTGAGGGGGGGCTAGGCAGGGAGGGAAGGGGGGTGAGGTGAGGGGGGGCTAGGCAGGGAGGGAAGGGGGATGAGGGAGGGAGGAGGAGCAGGGTGAGGGGCTGGGCGGTGAGGGAAGGGGGGCAGTGGTGTGATGGGGGGCTAAGCATGGAGGGAAGGGGGTTTGGGTGAGGGAGGAGGAGCGGGGTGAGGGGCTGGGCGGTGAGGGAGGGGGGGCAGCAGAGGCAGAGGGCAGTGGGGTGAGGGGGGGCTAGGCAGGGAGGGAAGCGGGGTGAGATGAGGGGGCCGGGGCAGCGGGGTGATGGGGGGCTAGGCACGGAGGGAAGGGGGGTGGGGTGAGGGGGGAGCGGGGTGAGGGGCTGGGCGGTGAGGGGGGCAGCAGAAGCAGGGGGTAGTGGGATGAGGGGGGGCTAGACAGGGAGGGAAGGGGGGTGAGGTGAGATGAGGGGGCCAGAGCAGTGGGGTTAGGGGGGACTAGGCACGGAGGGAAGGGGGGTGGGCAGTGAGGGGGGGCAGCGGAAGCAGGGGGTAGTGGGGTGAGGGGGGGCTAGGCAGGGAGGTAAGGGGGTGAGGTGAGGGGTCTGGGGCAGTGGGGTAAGGGTGGGCTAGGCATGGAGGGAAGAGGGGTGGGGTGAGGGGGGAGCGGGGTGAGGGGCTGGGCGGTGAGGGGGGCAGCAGAATTGGGGGTAGTGGGGTTGGGGGGGCTAGACAGGGAGGGAAGGGGGAGAGGGAGGGGTGGCAGCAGAGGCAGAGGGGTGAGGGGAGAGTAGGCAGGGAGGGAAGGAGAGTGGGGTGAGGGGGGGAGCGGGGTGAGGGGGGCTGGGAAGGGGGTAGTGGGGTGAGGGGGCCGGGGCAGGGGGGTGAGCAGGGGGCTGGGCACGGGGAGAAGGGGGTGGGGTGAGGGGGGGAGCGGGGTGAGGGGGGCTGGGAAGGGGGTAGTGGGGTGAGGGGGCCGGGGCAGGGGGCTGAGGGGGGCTAGGCACGGAGGGAAGGAGGGTGGGGTGAGGGGGGGAGCGGGGTGAGGGGGGCTGGGAAGGGGGTAGTGGGGTGAGGGGGCCGGGGCAGGGGGGTGAGCAGGGGGCTGGGCACGGGGAGAAGGGGGTGGGGTGAGGGGGGAGCGGGGTGAGGGGCTGGGCGGTGAGGGGACAGGGGGCGGCAGAGGCGCGGGCGCGGGGCCGCCTCTCGCAGCGCCGCTGTGGAGCGGAGCGGAGCGCAGCGCAGCCTGGTCTCGGGCACGCGCGGCTCGCCCCGGCGCTGGCGGGCGGGCTGTCGGCGGCGCGCGGGCACGGGCGGCGGAGCGGGAGCGGGAGCCGGAGCCGGAGCCGGAGCCGCCGGGCGGGCGGGCAGTCGCGCAGCCGGAGCGGCGGGAGGCAGCATGCGGCCGGGCCCCCAGCAGCAGCCCCCCCGGTGAGTGAGAGCCGCTAGTGCGCGCCCGATCCCGACCCCCGGGGCTCGGCGCCCCCAGCTCTGCGAGCCCCAACGCCGCCGCCTGTTGAGCCGGGTCCGGATCCTTCCCGGGGAGAGACCCCCGGGCAGCCCCACCCCGCCCCGGGCAGCCCTACCTGCCGCGGCGGGCTGGAGCCCGCGGGTGGGTGGGACCTGTGCCCGGCCCCCTCCCCCCCCCCGGGGGCTCCATGCGGGCTCCCTCCCCCGCCGGGGGCTCGGTGCGGGCTCCCTCCCCCGCCGGGGGGCTCGGTGCGGGCTCGGCTCCCTCCCCCCCGGGGGGCTCCATGCGGGCTCCCTCCCCCCCCCCGGGGGGCTCGGTGCGGGCTCGGCTCCCTCCCCCCCCCGGGGGGCTTGATGGGGGCTCGGCTCCCTTCCCCCCGGGGGCTCCATGCGGGCTCCCTCCCCCCCGGGGGGGCTCGGTGCGGGTTCGGCTCCCTTCCACCCCCCCGGGGGGCTCGGTGCGGGCTCGGCTCCCTTCCCCCCGGGGCTCCAGCCCGGCTCTGGACACGGCTCGGACCCGGATCCCGGGCCCCGCGCTCAGCCCGGCTCCCACGGGCCGGCGGAGGAGCGCGGGGCTCCAGCGCGCTGCAGGGGCCGGGCCCGGGCCCGCTGCCCCATGGCGGGGGCCGCAGTCTCTCGGAGTGCGGGAACTGATCGTACCAGCTCTCATCCGCCTGGAGCCGAGGTGCTGCCTCGAAACCCGCTTTTAACCTTTCACTGGAAGGCTTCAATTTGCCTTAACCCAAGGAAACAAAATACAAAAAGCTATTTAATCACAATGGACACTCCATCCTGAACTCGGGTCTCTGGAAAAAGGAGAAATGTGAAGCCAGGATCTAGGACTGGAGTTTAGCTTTGTCAGTACTCTGGCTTTGGTTGGCTCATCACAGCCTCCTCTTACACGTTTTTGTATTTCATTGTTAAAAACAAAAAACTGTGTGTGGACACTGAGACCATCCAGCAAATCAGCCCCCCTTTCTAAGGTTATTCTGTTTGCATTCGTTGGTTATTTATAATTAAATAGCTCTTGTGGACTTAGTTGTACTTGATTGTAACTGTTTTATATATTTATATTTATATATTTTTTCCACCTGTGTATTTTAAATACTATTTTTTGGCGAGCACAAAACTCCTTTTTATCAAATGGTGGCATTGGCTGATTTGCAGCAGAAAGAACAGGCACTTTAACAGACACACAGTTAGATGGTTGTAGAAAATCTTCTCCAGTTTTAGTCTTTGGATTTTTAACCCTTTTAAAAACTAATTTACTTGGACAACAAGTGAAACATTCCAGGTACAAATTACCTAAGGAGAGAGGAAGCGGTACTGATGTAATGAATCTTCAATTATTAATGAAAATGGCTGAGTGACCTTTCTTAGTGGAAGAATGTACCTAAGTCATCATGGTTTTGAAAAGTTCATCATTTCTGGTTTCATATAAATGTTTCTCCCATTTGGCACTTTTAATAGGTAAGGAATACACATGATCCAGACGATCTGACTTTACCTGAGGTGCCTATGATAGGAAACCATAGAAATGTTGCCTTTCCTGCTTCTCCACTCAGAGACAAATGTTCAGAAACAAAATTTTGGATTTCAGTGAGGTCTACCAAGCAGTCTGGAAAAGAGGCAATGGGCAATGACACCACTCTAGCAGTAACCCTCAAAACCCAGATGCTTTCAGAATGGCTGCTTCACCCTTTCAAATGGCAACGGAAAGTGTTGGGCTTTTTATCTTCAAAGCTTTGTTCTTTCCACTGCAGATGGATTGAGAGCAAAGATAGAGTACAATGGGTTTCCTGACTTTGGTTATACTGGTTTGTGGTTTTATGCTTTCAGATAGCTTTAGAAAAGTGCCTTCTTGTTTCAAAGTATATGATTACTGATTTAAGCTAAATATGGGGTAATTAGAAAACTACCTACAACACATTTTTGCACTGACAATTGATTATTAGCATTTATCATTTTTACTTCCAAGAAAGAAATGTGTTAAAATGATTTGTGAGCCTCCTACTCAAGCTATTTGCATATTTTTTCTGTGATGAAGGTCAGTGGTGATCACTTTCTGCTCATAGAATAATATTAATGGATGATAAAGAGAAAAATGTTATGAACTCTCAATGTTATGAATAGTGGTAATGGTGATTCTTAAGTATTCAGTAGGTCTTATGGGTGCTAAGAACAAAATGGTTTTGATAAAAGCAGCAAAGAATCCTGTGGCACCTTATAGACTAAGAGACGTTTTGGATAGTAATTCTCAAAGGCCTTTAACAAGGAGTGGAAAAATAATGGAAAAATTCCCCTCAGAGTTAGAGAGGAGGTATTCAGTGATAGCTGTCTGTCTGATAATTTGAAACTGGAAAAAATCTCTTTAAACTGTCAACTATATCCCCTCCTTTTTCTCACAGTTTGTTCTCAAAGGGGCTCTAAAGTAAAATGCCTAAGATTCCAACTTTTGCCCCCTATTGGACTGGTGAAGTGATCTCTAGATTAGAAGAAAAAGGCCCCTTTTTAAAATGCAAATGGTGTAGGTACTTTGTGAGCAGTCTCTCACTCAACCTGTTGATTTGTTTTATTAACAGAGCAGAGACTAACATTGTATGAAATCCCAAAACCTCTGAATTATCAGGATCTAAAGTAGCATTTTTGGTGTTTAGCTTCTAGGAGTTTTTAATCTTCTCGTGCTGGGCTGTATGGCAGTGCAAAAGTGTAAACCGTGAAGTCACAGCATGGAATCAGAGTTCAATTTAGATGACACAAATGTGGCTAGAGAAATTATTAATGTGGAAGAAGGAAAAATGTATGCTCCAAACTAATGCATTTAGCTTTCTGATATTTCCAGTATTTTGAAACTGTTTTTAAACCCTAACTCAGCATTTCAGTTGCAGTTTAAATGCTTAGCATAAATTTAAATTTATAAAAAGTATTTCCACACTATTAAACCAAGATACAGTCACGTAGAAGAAGATGGATTCTATTTCCAGGGCATTGATTGTGTTAACTGTTTTAAAGCATTTTGAAGTTCCATATTTATTTCAACTATCACAGATGTAACTAAATTAAGTTGTACTGTCAATATCAAATAAAATGCTCTTTTGTCACACATAGGATTGAATTATAAAGTGATTTATTCTGGAGCGAACTGGGTAATCATAGCTTCAAATGTGCATTTTGTAGACTATTTGCTGGTTTGGAACTCTCTGAAGACAGTTAACTTGAGCAGGGAAGACAAGCAAATGCATTCTCTTTATATTGCTTGTATAACCACTTTTGTTAATTTTTCAAAGTAAACGTTAGAGATATGACAAATTTAATTTCAGATTACCAAAATCCTGTGCTGTAAATTACTTTGCTTTGTGACTGGGGTGATTGTTCCAAGTCTGCCGACTGGTTTTAAAAACATCTTTATTTAAATAGTGTACAGCACTCCTTATGATAATGTAGGAAATGCTTGGCTCACAAGAACAGTATTATGATGGGTGTCAGTGACTTTAATCCTGATTTTTATTACTTCTGCCAGGGTGGCCTGTTATGGGTCTGAGAACTTATTTGTGGTATGGATCCATATGTTAAAGTGTACAATCAGCAAACTGAACTTTGTAATCAAGAAATAAAAGCTGCATATCACAACAGCCAATCTCCGACCTGAATGTGTGGTAGATAGTAGTCTCAGGTTGTCTGAGTTTCTAATGTGCTTTTAACCCCTTGACTTGACTTGAAGTATGGTTTTCTTGACATGTATCCTATTGCTGGAATAGGATGCACCATGAACATTCATACTAAGGAGTTAAAACAGCTTATGGATGAAGAGTTAATGGATCACTTTAGCTCAAAAGATTTTTTATAATTCAGCTTAGTTACAAATATTGCCATCTGCCATTTTCTTTTTATGTGCATGAACATAGATGTATCTTGGATAGATGTACTGTTGTGGTTCTTAGCAAAATAATAAAGCCATAGTTAATGTTTTGTTCTGATGCATTCTGGTGCTGAAAATGTAAGTTATTGGGAAATTGAAGTGGTTGTGGATTGAGAGGTGTTTAGGTATTTTTAACTTGTTTTTTTGCTTATGGGACTGTTTTTGGGTATGTTTGGACTAGGTTTTATGCTTCTGCCAATGACACTTGCGTGAGCTTGTGATTATAAGCAGAAAGGTCTAAGCTTGTGGGTAACGAAGAAGAAATGTTTTCCTCTTTGTGTCTACATAATGCAGGGCTGTGGGAAGAGATGCTTAATGAGGATGATTATTGCTGTGTCTGTGGCTTTCTATAAATCCCCTTGTAATGGAGGCTTGTACAGTTACTTCTGAATCTGTGCATTTAAAAACTGCAAATAGCGATAATGGAGCTGGCTAATAGCAGACTGTCAAGTAAGTGCAATCCTTGTGATAACATTCAGCTATAGATCTCAATTTAAGTATTACTTTTACCAGCAAATGTTTCTTGTAGTAGTTGCTGTATATGTAGTTAAAAAAAAACATTTGTTGCTGCCTGTTTCATCCTTACTTTCTTGAATCTTCACTAACTTTCTAATTAAAAACAGGTTTTTCTTTCTCTCTACTCTGTCTCAGGGAGACTGTAGAACAGATTCAGACCGTGGATATTTAATAGATTCAGATGATCTGCAGTTCAGCAGGAATTTTTTTTGATGTTCAGAGACTACTAGTAGCCAGTAGGAAGAAGTATAGTAGCCAGTTTAAACAAAAACATGATTCATATGTTCATATTACATAATATGCAGCTACAATTTTTGTAATGTGGTTTCCATGATTATGAATGAGAAGTTGAGACATATATGTCACAATAGGATTGTACAAGTACAAACCCATTAAGCATTTGTTGGATCAGCTAAATGCCACTAGGCAGCAGTTTTATCTGGTCTTGTTAGTACATTATAAAGGGGAAACCTTTGCATTCCAATTTTACAGTGGGTTTTAAAGTGCCTTTTAGAATCTAGACCTAAGAGTTAAACTACTTAGTTCCATTATGCAACTTAAACACATACTAAGATGGCAGGGGAAAATGCTGATGTTATGCTAAGACAATACGGAAGACTTGGTCCACAGTGTTGTGGATGTCTACTTAGTTCATTCATTTATTTTATTATATAAAATGATGACTTCTTCAATATATCAATAATACTTTCTCTTTTCTATTACCATCTTGTATAAGTATACATGCTTCATTTTCTTTCTATTATCTACACAAACGTCTTTCAGTGCTTGGAATATTTAACCAAGGAATCAAGCTCAGAATCTTGCCAAACTCTTTGGTAACATCGCTTGAAATGTATTCACAAAGTGAATACTTAACCCTATTCAACGGGGTAAAGGTGCAGTAATTGCAGATTAAAGGGGAGGGAACTACTCTCCCATTGGAGTGGTGTGGGTTTTATTTGTTGATCTTTCATATTTGTGTTTTTCACTTATTGTGCTCATGACATATTATTGGAAACTCCACAGAACTATAGTGAAATTGATGGCTATCCTCCAAGTTTTGTGATTAGTCTAGGATGCATATGAAAAATTTTTTAGAAAAAGACTTACTGGTCATTAGTGGATAGCAAATTACATATGAAGTTGCAGTTGGAGTATGGATGCAAACGTGACTGACTTTGGCTTGTGGAGAGAGAGGAAGAAAGTCTTGTACCAATAAGATAATAGTCCCCCTCTCTATGGCTTTGCTGAGATTATGTCTAAATGTGCAGAACATCTAAACTGTGGTAAATTATTCTAGTTAGAAAGCAAATCCTACTGATTTGGAGGCCAACAGTGTCCATGGGCAATGCCTGGGTGAGAATCTCATGAATGGCTTCTTGGAGTGTGGTGTTTATTAGTGCATCATGCTGGAAGGACTATCCATGTTTAACTACCTTATTTAACAGGTGGCAAATTTTGAGTGGCATCCCCATCTCTTCCTCCCATTATGTTCTAAAATATCCCTGACCCATCCTGTTACTCATCCCACTCCTCCTTCACTCTCTCCATTTTCCTTCTTCTTTCTCCATTATGGGTGTGTGTGTAATTATCTGGTATCAGTCTCAGGGCCACCCAGAGGTTTCAGAGGGCCTGGGGCAAGGCTGGGTCTTCGGCGGCAATTCAGCGGCAGGTCCCTCTCAGAGGGAAGGACCCGCCGCTGAATTGCTGCTGAAGAATGAAGCGGTGGCAGTAGAGCAGCCTAAGTGCCACTGGTTGCGGCTTTTTTTTTTTTTTTTCCCCCACCAATTGCAGTGCTTGTACTCATTGGGTGGCGCTCTGAGGCTTTGGCAGCACTTCAGCGGTGGGTCCTTCACTCGCTCCAAGTCTTCTGCTACACTGAAGGACCTCGCTGAAGAGCTCGAGCGAGTGAAGGGCGTGCTGCTGAAAACCTGGAGCGGCTCACGGGGCCCCTGCGGGGCCCGGGGCCTGGGACGAATTGCCCCACTTGCCCCCCTCCCCTTCTGGGCGGTCCTGATCAGTCTTCACTTCCCATCTCTTCTGGAAGATGTGATTGGCAAGTGCCAGGAAGTTCTTCTGCCATCTGTGGAAGGTCTGAGATCTTCTGAGACTCTTATTAGAGACCCAGGGAGGGGAGCCTGAACAGTTGCTGCTGTTAATATTTGTATACAGTGTATGGATGCACATTGTGCTTTACGGAAAGACACAGTTCCTGCCCCCAATCAAGGGGCTTACAGTTTGGGAACCTTCTCTTTTCCAGATCTTAGGGTATTGTTGGGATTTTGGGTGCTGGGCTGTGAGGTTCTCCATTGCTTTGGGGAGGAGAATGGGAGTAATATAGGTAGCAAACCCTGATTGGCAGCAGAACTGGAGAAGCATCCCACAGGATCAGGTCAGACCACTAGCAAGAACATCTCTCCTCTAATTCTGTCACCCAGTGCAATCCTTTGTATGGCAGAAGCATGGAGGGAGTATTCTCAGCAAAGGGGCAGAATGCATGCAGAGTAGTCTTCTGATCCTTACCCTTCCTTCAATAAGCATATAAACTTCTAGGATACAGTCTTTCAGAAAGCTATTTATTTTTTAGCACTAAACTCTCAGTTGCAGTTGACATGTAGGTAAGTACTTCCTTCAGGCCTTACCCGTGAGGAGAGGAATTATTTAGATTGGCATGAGGGGGCTATAATTGGGAGTTGCGGGATGAAATTGAATAGAGGAAAAATGTAAGGTTGAATATGTGGCATCTTGTCTCAAGGGCAATTGTAGAACAATATCACTTATTTAAGCAAAAGACTCTTATTTTACTAGGGAGAAGAATCCTGTACTGGGGTAATAAACCTCTACCATTTATAACTTCTAAAATTCTGTGAAGTGTTCAGCATTGAACTGCATGAGTTTCCTTACACTTGTGTTCCAGGGATAAAATTCAGCTCTGTCTCTGTAAGACCCATATAGGGCAGCTGCTTGGAAGTTTTTTTCAGTGTCTGGCTTCTTTGTGTTTCATTTTAACAGATGAAATCAACTGGGATCCTTGAGCTTTGTACCTTTGGGCAACAGGAAGTTATTAACATAGGACACTTGATTCTTGGATTAGATTTCCTTGTGTTTGGCTTGAGAAAACCAAAGTTAGGCCTTGTAGTGTGCCTCGAAGACCACTCTGCCCATGTGGCTGTGGAAGAAAACAGTCTTCACTCAGGTTAGTTGCAGCAAGTTAGAGACAGTTTATTTTCCTGACATTTGCAAGGGGAGAGTACACCGGGACAGGGATTCCCCCAGTACCAGTCAGGTCTCTGTTAGATAAACAATTAGGGCAAGCATTTATGATCATCAACTGCATCTTGTTTATAGGTATACCTTCTGATATCTTACTTTTATCAGTAGTTCCTGCTGCAGTCTGTATTCCATTCATATCTAACACAAGGTCGAAAAACAGTATCTCTTACAGTTTTTTTTGTTCCACTCGTTTTCCACTTGCCCAGGCCCTGCCTGAAATCTCACGTTATTAGAGCTAGTGGTAGCCTGACTATTACTTTATTCCTAAAAGTTAAGATATCTGCATTCAAATTCCTTTTATCCTTTTCTCTGCTTCCACATGGCTGTGTTAGGAAGTTTCTATTTCTCATTTATGTGGGGTAGTTTTTGTAACTGTTGGTATGTCAGTTTGTCAAATATTTTTTTTTTAAATTCTGCATGTGCCTAGAGATGTTTTGATAGGTTCACTATATAAACTGTACCTCTTCTCAGATTCATTTACTCTTTAAAGTGGAGGATAATGTCCTTATCTTTGATGTTATATGTATATATTTTATGATATGTGTTTAAAAATGTAGTTTGTAAAGAGCTTTGGGATCCTTTGAGTTGAAAAAACACTATGGGCTTGTCTACACTGTACTTTGCAGTGCTGCAACTTTCTCACTCAGGGGTGTGAAAAAACACCCCCTGAGCACTGCAAGTTTCAGTGCTGTAAAGTGCCAGTATAGACAGTACCAGTGCTCTCTCCCAGTGCTCTGCCATGACTACACAAGCCACGTTAAAGCACTGCCCCGGCAGCGCTTTAACGTTGCCAGTGAAGACGTGCCCTATGGGGATGGTGCTGGTTGTACACCACATTAAACCTGTCAGATTAAATGTGTTACAAAGATGCTATATCTATTTTGTCTAATATTTATCAAGATATGACATATCTCCAAGGAGGAAAAACTGATAATATGCTCTCTAAGAGAACTTCTTAGTAAGGTGCCTATTACACCTCTACCTCGATATAACGCTGTCCTTGGGAGCCAAAAAATCTTACTGCATATTATATTGAACTTGCTTTGATCCACTGGAGTGCGGTACGGCAGTGTTCGGGGGGTGGGGGGGCTGCACATTATATCGGGTGGCGTTATATCAAGGTAGTGGTGTACTTCAAATGTGAAACAGTTATGTTTGCTTATATTTTGTTAAAGGACTACCATCAGGGCAAATTTGGCCCAAAGTTTAGGTTTTGCAAAATATAAAAACAATAGAAATGTTTCAATTAAAAAAAAATCCAAAGGAAAGTTTTATAAAATACAAATTTTCCATTGCAATCTTTGTAACTTGTAGCATGCATAGAACTTGACAGTGAAAGTGACTGGAAGCTGACAGTGAACAAACATAAGAAATTCAGTAATCTTTTTCATTGTCCAAGCAGAAAGAAATGCAAAAAGTAAATAGCATAAATAGTAAACATTAGAGTACTAAAGCTACAAACGTGTAAGCAGGAAATAATTTCATGCATGTATATAGTTCTATTGAGTTTGGGACTGCTTACATGATTAGGATCTTAATTAGATTTTTAATAAAACCTTTTGTATTAATATAAGGTAAGCGAACCCATTTAAAAAAGAATGTTAACTTGTCAGTTTGAAGTGTGCATTTTTGACCACGTTTTAGTTATCTGTTCTAAAGGTGAGTTGGCCAGATGTTGGTGGTTGAGACATTTCTCTCTTTAAGGTATGTTCACTTTTCTCTCTCCAGGGAGAATTTGATTGCTGAGGTTCTGTTTCCTTGTGCTAGTCTTGTTCCTGGGTAACTTTCAATCACTGCAGTGTTAGATATGAAAAAGAATAAACGCATGTAAACAAATATTCCAGCAGATCGTAAGGTTATGGATTTAGTTTTCCAACATCTCTTGCTATTAAGATAAAAATGGTAAACTTTTGCAAAAACCTGATTGTTTCCTGTAGACCTGGGAGATTGAAGTTTCTATATCTAAAACGGTTGCTTTTCTCACTGGTTTTATTAATGTGCGTGGTTCTTACTAGTATTTATTTGGTGCTTGGAAGCAAATTCTTCCTGCAGGGTTTGAGTGCTAGGACAGAATCTTTAATTTACAGAGTGGTGGGAGTTGCTTCCTATCCCATTGTAAAACTAATTTAAAAAATCCATCTGCCTTAAGTTTAGCCTCCTTCCCCACCACGTTCTACAATCCATATAATTTATGAAGCTGTGAAAGGACTTCGCGATTTTACTTGATTGTGTCCTGTGTCCCCATCCCCCTGCTCTTCATCTGTCGAGGTCTTTAGGCTGTAAGCCCTTCAGGTTTGGGATTCTCCCTTTTTTGGGGGTTTGTATAGCACCTAGCACAATTGGACTGTGATCCCAAGACCCCCTTGATGCTCACTGGCAGAGTTCACTGTTCTGTAACAGTAACTCTTACCATGCCTGACAAACTCACTACACCTAACACTTTGCTGCCATAGTAGTTATAATGTGAGATCTTAAATGAAAGCCAGGATCATGCTGGTCATTAATATCATTATGCAATGTATGTATAGATTATATTTAAAAAGCTATGTCTGTATACTGAAAATATATCCTTATAGTTTGTATTACGGTTTTACTCCCCAGTAGAGGTGAAAAACTGGTTTTGCCAGACAAAGAGAGGTATTTTCAAGCATTGTAAAGCCAACACAATGGAAGATCTATTTACATGTGAAAGTCAACAGGAAAAACCGGTCAACTGGGGAATGTGAAACAAACAGGAGTCTGGGAAGACATGTTGGAGCCAGCACCCCAGGAAGAGAGTCACAGAGGTTATCCCGTCTTTGGGGGAGAAAATAATGTGTTTGGTAAATACAAGGAGAAGCAAAAAGACATTAGGAAGCAAAAAGGACAGTGCTTTTTGTATTATTGAAAGTTGGATCCTGACCATAAGCACTAGCGATGTTGGAAGGTTGCTTTAGGTGAGAAAATATTTTTAGGTAAGGATTTTAGAGTGTTAAAGTTAAGTTTAGGAAGCATCCTTTTTGTTTTACATGTGACCTGTTCTTCTTATCCTTGCTCACTGTCTCTTAAATCTTAATCTTTGTAAAGAAACTTGAATTTGTTTTCAGGATAAGTAGATTCCAATGCTGTGTTATATAGGGAGCTGATTCTGAGTTGTGCCAGTCAAGCTGTGTGTACGCTGTCTCTTTGGGGAGAGCTTACTGATAATTACTGAAGAGTGTCCAGTGATTCACTGGATCCTGCACGGGGTGCTGCTGCAGAGATCAGGGACTGGAATACATCAACTGTTAACCTGCGAGGCAAAGTAGGGGCTGGCAGAGTCCTGAGGGGAGTGCTTGAGTGGCTGAAGGGCTTAGAGTGTGAGAGAGATGAATGACATCCAGCTATCACAAGTAATACTCCTTCTTGCTGGAGGCGGTGATTCTCAATCCTGAACACCCTGAGAAAGTGTTAATAGCATTCCCATCCTGATTGGGGCTTTTTGGCAGGATCATAACATAACTAATACTACTTAGAATAAAATAATTTTATTTTCCTGAAATTTTGCATTCCACGCTTTGTTGTAAGTTAGTTTTTCTGGGAATTTGGCACACTTCCCTAAATTTAACTTTTAAGCTTATTTAAAAACTTTTTGAGGGTTCTTAGTACGTCCAAAAGGACACTCTCTCTATATATTTGGCCATGATGAAATTGCCTTTTAATAATTTGGGGTGGAAGGTGTGAAGGTGTTTTACAGCATTACAAGGTGTATAATAAAACCAGTTTGTGATACCAGGTCTGCACTAGAAAAGATCTAGTGGTATAACTACACAGGCAAACCGTCCTGGTGTAGATGCAGTTTATACTGGCAAAAAAAGTACTTTGGCTAGTATAGCTTACACCAGCAGTTCTCAAACTTTACAAACCCAAGGACCTCCATTTTGATTTTAAAATTTTCACCCTCATTCTACCCCTTCCCCAAGGCCCCACCCCTGCCCCTCATCTTCCCTGCCTCTCTTGCGACATGCGGGAGGCACTGGGGCTGGGGGGGGAAGGAGTTGATCAGTGGGGCTGGCAGCCCCAGACATTATTCCACCCCCTCCCTTGAGTGTGCCCTGTTCCCGCTCCTCCTTCCTTCCACTTCCTCCTGCATACTGCTGAACAGCTGTTCCCTGGTGTGCAGGAGGTGCTGGAGGGAGCAGGAGGAATTGATCAGCAGGCCAGCAGACCCCCTGGTGTACCCTCACAGACCCTCAGTGGTCCACAGACCCGAGTTTGAGAAACATTGGCTTACACTGATTTCCTGAGTAAAATAAAATATACTGGCAAAAACAGGATGGTGGTTGTTTTTTCCCCCTCCTGATACTGCATCTTTGCTGATATGAAAATATTACAGTTACATTGATATAAAGCAGGTTTCAGAGAGGTAGGCGTGTTTGTCGGTATCAGCACAAACAACGAGGCGTCCTTGTGGCACCTTAGAGACTATGCCCAAATAAATTTGTTAAGCTTTCATGGGCTAGAACCCACTTCATCAGATGCATGGAGTGGAAAATACAATAGCAAGTATTTATACATAGGACATGAAAAGATGGGAGTTGCCTTAGCAAGTAGGGGGTCAGTCTTAACAAGACAATTCAATTAACAGTAGAATACCAAGGGAGGAAAAATCACTTTTGTAGTGGTAATGAGAGTGGCCCATTTCAAACAGTTGACAAGAAGGTGTAAGTAACAGTAGGGGGAAATTAGGATGGTAAAATTAGGTTTTGTAATGACCTGTGCCCTCCCAGTCTTTAGTTAGGCCTAATTTGATGGCGTCCAGTTTGCAAATTAATTTCAGTTCTGCAGTTTCACGTTGGAGACTGTTTTTAAATTTTTGTTGTTGAAGAATTGCCATTTTAAAATCTGTTATTGAGTGACTAGGGAGGTTGAAATGTTTTCCTACTGGTTTTTGAATGTTGTAATTCCTGGTGTCAGATTTGTGTCCATTTATTCTTTTGCATAGAGACTGTCCAGTTTGGCCAATGTACATGGCAGAGCGGCATTGCTGGCACATGATGCCGTATATTACACTGGTAGATGTGCAGGTGAACAAGCCCCTTATGTTGTGGCTGATGTGGTTAAGTTCTATGATGGTGTCTCTTGAATAGATATGTGGACAGAGCTGGCACTGGGGTTTGTTGCAGGGTTTGGTTCCTGGGTTAGTGTTTTTAAGTAATAATTGGAGATAGGTATATCTACTAGAACTGGAACGGACCTTGAACAGTCATTGAGTCCAGCCCCCTGCCTTTCTAGCAACACCAAGTACTGATTTTTGTCCATAGATCCCTAAGTGACCCCCTCAAGGATTGAACTCACAACCCTGGGTTTAGCAGGCCAATGCTCAAACCATTGAGCTATCCCTCTCTCCTGTTGTGTGGTGTGTAGTTGCTAGTGAGTATTTGCGTCAGGTTGGGGGGCTGTCTGTAAATGAGGTCTGGCCTGTCTCCCAAGGTCTGTGAGAGTGAGGGATCGTCTTTCAGGCTAGGTTGTAGATCTTTGATGATGTGCCGGAGAGGTTTTAGTTGGGGGCCGTAGGTGACCGCTAGTAGTGTTCTGTTAGTTTCTTTGTTGGGCCTGTCCTGTAGTAGGTGACTTCTGGGTCCCTTCTGGCTCTGTCAATCTGTTTCTTAACTTCCCCAGGTGGGTATTGTAGTTTTAAGAAAGTTTGATAGAGATCCTATAGGTGTCTGTCTCTGTCTGAGGGATTGGAGCAAATGTGGTTGTATCTTAGAGCTTGGCTGTAGACAATGGATCATGTGATATGGTCTGGATGAAAGCAGGAGGCATGTAGGTAAGTATACTATACTTATCTAGAGCATAACACATGCCTTGTGACAAAATTGTAAGAGTTTTATATGAGGAAAGTATGACTGTTTATGCTTAGCTCTTACTATACTTATAAAGCTCTTACGGACTTCAATGACAAAACTGTATTATTACATTAACTCTTACACCTGTGTAATCTCTGCATAGGTCTTTGCTAATGTTAGGGAGCAAAGAGAGGTTGGGTGGCATAAACTAACTGGAGTAAGAGTAAATTCTGTGGCATTGTATGGTAATGAGCCACAGGCTGCATGGCTTTCTGTTGATCTCCAGCCACTTTATAATGTTTGGTACCTTTTAAAGCTGTAGAGTTTTTCTAAAAAAGTGAATAAGAGTTTCTGCAGGGGCTCAGATACAATGGTGATTAGGGCCATGAAAGTAGCTAGATACAGAACAGACCATTGTGTACTTCTTGAAAAATAGCCTTCCCAAAATCACAAGAATCAATGGTCTACCCACAGTGACAATAAGAATAAGGGTTTTAAATACACAACAAATGACATGTTTTGCTCTATTTGTTCAGTTTGCAAGCTGTGCAGGGGAAGGGATTATGTGCACTTTATCTGTACTGTTTGGTGCTGAGCATGTTAGTGCTGTAAAATATTTAATATGAATTTGTTCTAGTAGTGAAAAATATGTTGTCTGTTAATAGAAATCTGAGTTAAAGGTGGAATATTCTAAATTTATTAAACTTTAGTTGTATTTTGGAGATTAATGTCTTGTCATTAATGTATGTCTCCTTTAGCAAGTATGTCAGGGCTGTACTGCTTTTACCTGTTTTTCTTTTCTTTTACTCTTTATCACTAAAGATGTGTGCTGTTTTTAGATGTGATCAGAAGCATTAACATTTCAGTTTGGGTCTGGTGTATTGTCATGACATCTTGGTGCTGGAACTGGCCAAATAAGCATGTCATGTAGCAACTGAGGGGCAAGTGTTCTGACTAGAGCCTGTTGTGAAATTATTGGTTTTCTGTGTATCTTAAGTGAGTTGACAGCTCGCTGGATTCTAATTGCACAGTGTAATTAAAATAAACACTATAATGCTAATCATTTATGTATTTTACCTTTGGCTGAAGTTTTAAATTAGAAGCTGCTATACTTTTGGTGAAAGTAGTTTTAACATTATTTATTTATTTATTATTTGGCTGCCTGTTTCCAGTCCAGTAGTATTTCTGTGAGAGTGGATAAAATATTGTTAGGCAGACTCATTTTCGTTTTTCATTACCTAATAGTATATTCTAGAAATAAAGTAATTATTGATTTTAAGAAAAGCTGCCACACTTGAGTGTTTAATACCATTAGACTCAAGCAGTCACTGATGAAGTGAATAAATGACAGGTTATACATAGATGTAAATTTGCAATTATTTACTTCTTTGAGGGGAAAATAATGATATTTTGTTTCTGTCCAATGACTAGTGTTAAAAATCAAAGCAACATACCAGATGTTTTTCCTAATAACTGCAGTCCAAGCTCTCTCTTGTATGGAGGAGTGTTTGAACGGAGTTCAGTTCCTGTCTTTGTAGTTTCTCTTGCTTGTTAGTGCAGCACTTCTCTAACTGGTTCGTTCAGCAGATCACTTCATGGGAGAGTTCAGTAGACTAACTCCCCTTCCAATCTCCTGCTGCTTCTAAGGGCTTGTCTACATCAGAAAGTTGCAGCGCTGGTGAGGGAGTTACAGCGCTGCAACTTAGGAGGTGTACACATCTGCAGGGCACCACCAGCGCTGCAACTCCCTGTTTGCAGCGCTGGCCGTACTCCCGTTTTGTCTCGGGTGTAGAGGATCCAGCACTGGTGATCCAGCGCTGGTAATCAAGTATAGACACTTACCAGCGCTTTTCTTGACCTCCGTGGAATAAGCAGGTATCCCAGCATACCTGACGAAGCCTCTGGTAATCAACTGGTCTCCTTCCCCGGCTTGCTCTCGCGTTCCCCGAACCCCGAGCAAGCAGGTCTCCGTCCCTGCGGTTTGCAGGGTGGTTCCGGGAACGCGAGAGCAAACCGGGGAAGGAGACCAGCTTCGCCGTGGTTTGCTCTCGCGTTCCGCGAACCACCCTGCAAACCGCAGGGAAGGAGACCTGCTTGCTCGGCGGTTCGGGGAACGCGAGAGCAAACCGGGGAAGGAGACCAGCTTCGCCGCGGTTTGCTCTCGCGTTCCCCGAACAAGCAGGTCTCCTTCCCTGCGGTTTGCACGATGGTTCGCGGAACGCGAGAGCAAACCGCGGCGAAGCTGGTCTCCTTTCCCGGTTTGCTCTCGCGTTCCCCGAACCCGAGCAAGCAGGTCTCCTTCCCTGCGGTTTGCAGGGTGGTTCGCGGAACGCGAGAGCAAACCGCGGCGAAGCTGGTCTCCTTTCCCGGTTTGCTCTCGCGTTCCCCGAACCCGAGCAAGCAGGTCTCCTTCCCTGCGGTTTGCAGGGTGGTTCGCGGAACGCGAGAGCAAACCGCGGCGAAGCTGGTCTCCTTCCCCGGTTTGCTCTCGCGTTCCCCGAAACTCCTTGAAGCCGCCCAACAGCGCTGCAGTGTGGCCACATCTAACACCACTTGCAGCGCTGGTTGCTGTAAGTGTGGCCACTCTGCAGCGCTGGCCCTATACAGCTGTACTAATACAGCTGTAACAACCAGCGCTGCAAAATTTTAGATGTAGACATGGCCTAAAAGTACTTCATTCTGTGGACAACTGGTGAGGCATCTATGGGGTGTAGCTGGTTCATGGCTCAGAGTCTGAGAGCCTCTGTTAAATGATCTATTTAGCTTATGTAATTTAAATAGGTACAGTGTTTTTCATAAGCTATTGACTGATAGTCATGTACAGTTGGGAATTTATGCAAGTGAATGATTAGCTAATGCTGCTAAAGTTCTGCTCCAGTCCTAACCTGTAAAGGTTTTGCTGTCCTAGCCTTGTCCTGAAATAAGACCCTGCCTACCACGGTAGCAGCAACAGTGTTTAAGGGTCATTGTACAATTTTTGTGAAAGATAACAGGCAGGAATATTTTAGTAACACAGTTGAGAGAAAGTTCTTTTTCCAGGGAAACAATGAAGACACGCAGTTGTTGCTAGGATGCTTTTGGTCAGCATGGTTTAGACCAGGGATTGGAAACTTTTTGGCACGTGACCTGTCAGGGTAAGCACCCTGGCGGGTCAGGCCAGGTTGTTTACTTGCTGTGTCCGCAGGTTCGGCTGATCGCAGCTCCCACTGGCTGCGATTCGCCGTTCCAGGCCAGTGAGGGCTGCGGAAAGGCTGGCCAGCACATCCCTCGGCCCATGCCGCTTCCCGCAGCCCCCATTGTCCTGGGACGGGGAGCCGTGGCCAGTGGGAGCTGCGATCAGCCGAACCTGTGGATGCGGCAGGTAAACAAAAAGGCCTGGCCCCTCACGAGGCTTACCCTGGCAGGCCACATGCCAAAGGTTGCTGACCCCTGGTTTAGACTGAATTTTAGTGAATTATGTGGCAGTTATTGTGATATGACAAACCGATTAGTACTGAGATTTCACACTAATCCTAATCAAATTTTATGACACAATCAAGTTTTGAATCTGCATATGGAGAGCTGTAGTTTGTTAATCCACTGTATCAGTTGTTCTCAAACAGGGGTATGTGTACCCCTGGGGATATACAGAGGTGTTCCAGAGGGTCAACTCATTTAGATATTTGCCAAGGTTTACGACAGGCTACATAAAAAACCCTAGCAAAGTCAGTACAAACTAAAATGTCATACAGTGAGTTGTTTATACTGCTCTATATACGATAAGACTGAAATGTAAGTACAATAGTTATGTTCAATTGATTTATTTTATAATTATATGGTAAAAATGAGAAAGTATGCAATTTTCAGTAATAGTGCACTGTGACATTTTTGTATTTTTATGTCTCTTTTGTAAGCAAGTAGGTCTCATGTGAGATAAAACTTGAGATACGCAAGACAAATGAGACTCCTGAAAGGGGTACAGTAATCTGGAAAAGTTGAGAGCCGCTGCACTGCATCATCTAAACCAGAGTTGCCATAGATCACCATAATGATGGGGCTGTTTAGTGTTGATGTTAATTACGGTGATTTTTCCCTCTCCTTTCTTACAATAGGGCTATGTCTACACTACCACCTATGTTGGCAAATCTAATGTCGCTCGGGGGTGTGAATATTCCACAGTGCTGTATGTATTGACATGGCCTCGGTTAAAGTTCTCTCTGCTTCTAAGATGTTTATATACTGCTTCTATGGCAAGAAGCTTTCAGATTTCCTTGGTATGTATAAAAAGCCCTTGAAGAAATTAAGATAGTTCTTGGATTTTATAGAGATTATTAGAAGAGTCAGTTAAAATATATCAGAAAAAACGTCTTGTGGGCATAACTGCTTTTCTTAAAACAATGAAGAGTCCTGTGGCACCTTGTAGACTAACAGATATATTGGAGCATAAGCTTTCGTGGGTGAATATGAAGTGGGTATTCACCCATGAAAGTTTATGCTCCAATACATCTGTTAGTCTACAAGGTGCCACAGGACTCTTTTATTGTTTTTTACAGATCCAGACTAACATGGCTCCCCCTCTGATACTTTCTTAAAACAGAAAAACTTGGCTCCTTTTTTTGTTGAATCAGATTGTCATTCCAAGGTCTCTAAATGGTATAAAAACATAATGTTTAATAGATTCCTGAAAGGAGATTATTTTATCTGGTTCAGTGAACATTCAACACAAGTTTATTCTTGAAATCAATTACATACCTTTAGAAAGACATTGCAAAAAAATTCCACTAGCAATCTTGGTCTGAGATTTGTCTGGGCAGGTGGGCATTAGGGAATTTCATAGTTTTATTTTTATAATGAAATTATGTCGAATTAATATTGATTTATTGTAGCAGCTTGCTAGCACCACTATATCTAAGGGTCACTTGCCAGTTCTGCTTGTATAGTTGTGCCTCTGCATACTTGCTCAGTTAAGATCTGTTGTTGCAGAGGTGAGGGAGTAATGGGGACATTTTATTATTTTTAAAAATCAATTTTTGAAGACTTTATTACCTGACTTAAGTTCTTATTGGGCTGAAAAACAGCACATAAATTCTTGGGGAATAGAGGCAAACACTGTTAGAAATGGGTTAAATTTCCATTTCCTGTCCCCAATTTCTGCACTCAGTCCTAGTGTAAACTGGTGTATTTTTGTTTAAGATATTTTAAATGCTTGGGTTTAACTATGAAGAGCAGCTATTGTCCATTTATGTTTCTATTAACATACATATTTACATTCCGTATCAAGGGTTCTATCAAAAATCCCATTGATTTCAGTGGGAGTCTGACTCCCACTGAAAACTAAATCAATGTTTAGTATTTTATTACATGTTGAAGAATGGTTCATTCATATTGGTGTAAAACAGTTTTTTTCTAATACTGTTTGGGAAAAGTAGGGATGTGACAAATATTCCATTTGTTTGCTTTGTATATGAACAGTCATCATTTCCCAGGCTTTTAATGTAATAATTGTGATCCAAGGAAAAAGAGCAGAAATAATGAACAGTTTTCGGTGATGTGGCAGTTAATCTGATTGTTTTTGAGTGCTGTTTGCAGGTGTGTCAGTGCAGTATTTGGACAGTCAGCATTCCAGTATGGCTAGTCATGCTTCATTTGGTAGGAGGCCTTTTTGGGGGTGTGGGGGTGGGGCAAATTTTGCTTTTATTGTGAAGTCTCATGTTGTGAATACTAGAACTTCAAAGTGCATATTTTGCACTGACTACTAATGCAAAAACTGATACCATGCCACAGATATCAATGGAAGACGACTGTGGGCATGTTAGACAACGATATTAGACAACATTCTCATCTTCTAAAACAGACTTGCACAACTTTATTCACCCACTTGCAGGATAAGTAAATTTTTTGTCATGGCAGACCAATAAATTATTATTTTTAGTTATAATTTTCACCCCGATAAAGGCTGGGCAAATAGACTTTATTTAGTCTGGTAAATTGATAATGAAAATTTTTGCAGGGCTGCCCTGAAATATGTAGAAAAAGCCGTGGGTAATCTTATTATCTAATCTCTTGAGGTAATACAGCTGTAGGCCACACAACAACCACAGTGATGAACTAAGTGAAATTCTAGAATGCCAAAATGTTCTAATTTAAATAACTTCTCAGAAAGATATTTTTCCAACAAACTGACTGCTGTGAAAATATGTAATTCTTTTGCCAGATTTCTTGCTGAACAGCCATTTTTATTGCCAACTAGTATTTGTTGCAAGTCTCTTTAGCCTACTTACCATTGGTTTGACCAATATTTCACTAGAAAAGTTGCTGTTATGTTCTCCTAACCCAGTATTTTGTAGCAGTCATTGCAATCAGCTGGATAGTTGGCCATTTTTAGCACTCAGCCTGCAGCTCAATTGCAGTATCAGATTTAAGAAGGTAAAAATCCATTTAAGATCCATGTTTCACATTATCTTATTTTAGTTTGATACCACCCGTTACTGTGCCAAAGAAATCTATCTAAACATTGACAGCATTACTGAGCAAATCATGGCCATATATGTGATAGTAAGACAAAATATTTTGGAACATTCAATCGAGAATTCATATTTCAAGTCTATTGTTGGTGGGAAAATAATACAATAATCTTTGTTACTGATTCATCAGCATCAGTTGGCTGCTAGTTGGCAGCCAGTATCAGCCAGAGTGCCCCAGGGGCCAGTCCTAGGGCCAGTTTTGTTCAACATCTTTATTAATGATCTGGATGATGGAATGGATTGCACCCTCAGCAAGTTTGCAGAAGACACACTGCTGGGGGGAGAGAGGTAGATACACTGGAGGGTAGGGATAGTGTCCAGAGTGACCTGGACAAATTGGAGGATTGGGCCAAAAGAAATCTGGTGAGGTTCAACAAGAACAAGTGCAGAGTCCTGCACTTAGGACGGAAGAATCCCATGCACTGCTACAGACTGGGGATGGACTGGCTAAGCAAAAGGACCTGGGGATTACAGTGGACAAGAAGCTGGATGTAATTGTGCCCTTGTTTCCAAGAAGGCTAATGGCATATTGGGCTGCATTAGTAGGAGCATTGCCAGCATATCGAGGGATGTGATCATTCCTTTCTATTCGGCACTGGTGAGGCCACATCTGGAGTATTGCATCCAGTTTGGGGCCCCTCACTACAGAAATTAGAGAGAGTCCAGTGAAGGGCAACAAAAATGATCAGGGGACTGGGGCACATGACTTACGAGGAGAGGCTGAGATAATTGGGCTTGTTTAGTCTGTAGAAGAGAAGAGTGAGGGGGGATTTGATAACAGCCTTCAACTACCTGAAAGGGGGTTCCATAGAGGATGGCACTCGGCTGTTCTCAGTGATGGCAGATGACAGAACAAGGAGCAATGGTCTCAAGTTGCAGTGGGGGAGGTCTAGGTTGGATATTGGGAAACATTATTTCACTAGGAGGGTGGTGAAGCCCTAGAATGGGTTCTCTAGGGAGGGGTGGAATCTCCTTCCTTAGAGTTTTTTAAGGTCAGGCTTGACAAAGCCCTGGCTGGGATGATTTAGGTGGGGGATTGGTCCTGCTCTGAGCAGGGGGTTGGACTAGATGACCTCTTGAGGTACCTTCCAACCCTAATCTGTGATTCTGTGATCACAACACAGACCTATTGTATCTTTAAAACCAATGTGTTCTATACCTCTCTTTATCACTGGAAGCACTATACTATCCACTATACTATGCCAAACCTTTTTGTCCCAAAGTCTCTCTTTGTATCCATTATTTGTCAAATAGTGCTAAATATCAAAGAGAATAACTCTCAGCTACTTAAACCCTAGACACAATACAGTATATTTGCAGGATATACTGTACTGTCATATCCCCTACTCTGAACTACTTCAGTAACTTACTATATTGTAAAAACAACGAGGAATCCTTGTGGCACCTTAAGAGACTAACACATTTATTTGGGCATAAGCTTTCGTGGGCTAGAACCCACTTCATCAGATGCATAGAGTGGAAAATACAGGAGCAGGCATAAATACATGAAAGGATAGGGGTTGTCTTACCAAGTGTGAGGTCAGCCTAATGAGATAGATCAATTAATAGCAGGATACTAAGGGAGGAAAAATAACTTTTGAAGTGGTAATGAGAGTGACCCATTACAGACAGTTGACAAGAAGGTGTGAATAACAGTAGGGAGAAATTAGTATTGAGGAAATCGGGTTTAGATTTTGTAATGACCCAACCACTCCCAGTCTTTATTCAGGGCTAATCTGATGGTATCCAGTTTGCAAATTAATTCCAGTTCACTCCTCCTTGTTTTTGCTGATACAGAATAACACAGTTACCACTCTGAAAGCTGTCACTATATTGTGCCTAGGTAAAGACGCTGCACGCTGTTTATGCTGCAAATCTAACCACGTTTAAGCATAGCTGTGAAATATTGTTACGGCTAAACCCTTCTATAACATTTTTGCTTACTGATGTGGACAGAAAATAGTAATTTTATAACCAAATTACAGAACCACGTTTTAGCTTATGTTTGTCTAAAACTGTCTGTGCTAGGCTTTCACCCTTAAAATTTCATGCCATTGCAGTTGCTAGTGAAAATGCTAATGTAGATGAGCTGCTGGTGTTCTGACTCCTGTATAGTCTAACCTAGAGGGCAAGGTTTTTAAAAAGTTGATGATCAAGGCCCCTTGTCTAAACTGGGACTTCCATTGTTGCTATTACCTGTGGAGTTGCACTGGTGGTAGTATTACTGGTAAATTTTAGGGGAAGAAAGGCTAATGTAGAAAAGGACAATAGAGGTTATAATATGCTTCTGTAATATGGTGGTAAAATTTTTCTGTCTATGCCAGCAAGAAAAAAAGCATGTTAATAATATGCGTTGATTTTGTGTGGCATAAGCAGGATTCTACTCTGAATTTTCTGATTGTAGTCGACCCAAACCCTGCTTAACACATCGGTTGGCACACATAAAATGAATTAGAAGTTGGCTAACTGCTGGGTCTCAAAATGTAATGGTAGACAGGGAAAAATCATTCAGTGAGTACATTTCTAGCGGGGTTCTGCAGGGATTGGTTCTTGGCCGTAAGCTGTCTAACATTTTTAACAACCTGGAGGAAAACATAAAATCATCATAGAGTTTGCAGATGACACACATTTGGGCAGTGGTAAATAATGAATAGGACATGTCGCTGATACAGGGCGATCTGGATTGCTTGATAAACTAGGTGCAAGCAAATGTGTGTTAATGACTAAATGTAAACAAATACATCTAGGAACAAAGAACATAGGCCATACTTACAGGATGAAAGACTATATCCTGGGAAGCAGTGACTGAAAAAGATTTGGGGTGATAGTGGATAATCAGTTGATCATGAGCTCACAGTGTGATGCTTTGGTGAAAAGGGCTTCTTAACGCGATCCTTGGAATCTCAACTAGGAATGAGAGAGGTTATTTTACCTCTGTATCTGGTACTATGACCTATCAGGGAAGACTGAAAAAACTGGGTTTGTTTGGAGAAGAGAAGACTGAGAGGGAACAGTTTTCAAGTATATAAAATATTGTTACAAGGAGGAGGGAGAAAAATTTTTCTCCTTAACCACTCAGGATAGGACATGAAGCAATGGGCTTAAATTGCAGCAAGGGCAGTTTAGGTGGAATGTTAGGAAAAACTTCCTAGTTCTTGGGGTGGTTAAGCACTGGAGTATATTGCCTAGGGAGGTTATGGAATCTCCATCATTGGTGATTTTAAGAGTGGATTAGACAAACATCTGTCAGAGATGGGCTAGAACAGGGGTCGGCAAACTTTTTGGCCTGAGGGCCACATTTGGTTTCAGAAATTGAATGGAGGGCCAGTTAGGGGAGGCTGTTCCTCCCCAAACAGCCAGGCATGGCCCTGCCCCCGCCCCCTATCCGACCTCCCCTGCTTCTTGCCCCCAGATGGCCCCCCCCAGGATTCCTGCCTCATCCAACCCACCCTGTCCCCTGATGGCCGCCCAGGATCCCTACTCCATCCACCCCTCCGTGTGCTACCCTATCCAACCCCTCCTCTCCTTCCTGACTGCCCCACCTGGGACCTCTGCCCTCATTCAACCCCCCTGTTCTCTGCTCTGACCCCTAACCACCATCTCAAACTCCCCTGCCCTCTATCCAACCCCCCTTGCTCCCTGCCCCCTTACCACACTGCCTGGAGCACCGGTGGCTGGTGATGCTACAGCTGCACTGCCCAGAGCACCAGGACAGGCAGCTGTGCCACCCGGCTGGAGTCAGCCATGCCACTGCGCAGCACAGAGCACCGGGTCAGGCCGGGCTAAGCAGCTGTGCTGCCCGGCCTGAGCTCGCAGCCCCACCACCCAGAGCATTGCACCAGCGGCACAGTGAGCTAAGGCTGTGGGGGAGGGGCAACAGCAGGGGAGGATCGGGGGCTTGCCTCCTGGGCCAGGAGCTCAGGGGCTGGGCAGGAGGGGCCCGTGGGCTGTAGTTTGCCCATCTCTGGTCTAGAAGATAATACCTAGTCCTGCCACGACTGCCGGAGACTGGACTAGATGATCTCTTGAGGTCTCTTCCAGTCCTACGATTCTGTAAAGAGGAGGGCGATAAATTGTTCTCCTCATGCACTGAGGACAAGACAAGAAGTAATTGGCTTAAATTGCAGCAAGGAAGATTTAGATTAGACTTTAGGAAAAACTTTTGAACTGTAAGGGTTGTTAAGCACTGGAACAAACCTAGGGAAGTTGTAGAATCTCCATGACTGGAGGTTTTTAAGAACAGGTTAGACAAACACCTGTCAGGGATGGTTTGAGTCCTGCCTTGGTGCAAGGAGCTGAACTAAATGACTTATCGAGGTGCCTTCCAATTCTACATGTATAGGTTTGTTTGATCAGCACTATTGCAATGTTTTTAATAGAGTTTACTGAAAAACAAACATTTTTTGGCTGGGTTTAAATTTCAGAAAGTGTTGCAGTTTTTCTTTAGCTTGTGTTCTCAACTAAAACCGTTCTACGCACCTCTGTATAATCTTGTTAATTAAAATAAATGGGTTTTGCATGATTTCTGAAGCATTTCTGAATAGATATTGTTTTTTGGGCAGACCAACAGATTTAGGTGATTCAGTGCTTGAAATACAAGCTTTTAAAATGGACAAGTTCACAGTTATGATTGAAGCATTTGTGCAGAAATGGGTATGCCTTGTGTTTTTCGAAATGTTGATTTGCTGAGAGGAGCACAGTTGCGTATTGCTGTGCACTGGTTTGGAGACAAGGCTATATTAGGATACAGAAAGGGGAATAAAATTAGTTTGATTTGTTGAAATACGTAACACTTTTTGTTCATTTGTTATGGTGCATGAGATACTGTTGGGTTTAAACAAGTGAATAAAACTGCTGTTCTCATTTTTAGAGTGGCTCAGGGACATTTCACTTGTTAAAATATGCAATTGCCACATGTAAGACACCCTTAAATTTTTTGGTCATTTGTCACATACCTTTTAGATTCTGTTATACTTTGGTTTAAGTTAGATAATCCTTTTGAGAGAGCCTATGAGCAGTTAACTGGATATGTATGAATTCACAGAAGGTATATTTTATAAAGGCACCTGTCATCATGAAGGTAACTACAGGAAACCAAACCAGCCTTGTAGCAGTAGGTTCAGGTTTCAGAGCAATTCTTGTGACCTTAACTGTGCACAGAAGAGCTAGGTATGGTACTGAGGAGTTGCATGAAGTCCTGTGTGGATGCTTGCCCTCTTTGGTTAATGGTGGAAATTTTTTCTTTTTTAGGGCTGAGAGTTCCCAGATACCACATTTTTTTTAGATCCTTATTTGAAAGTGTTTTTAACAAGGGACATGAGAGACCGAGATATAAAGAAACCTTTTGAAGTTGAAAGTGGGTCTGCATGAAAATGAACTGTTTGTCTGTAAAAGGAGTCAAGTGTGAAAGAGCAGGATAGTTTCACTAAATGAAGTTGATAGTCTGAATAACACATGATAGCAAGGCAGAGAGGAGAATTTGTAAAGGTCAGAAGTGGTCACATGATCTCAAACTAGGCAGTGGAAAGACATGAAAGGAATTGAGTAGAAATGCTTCAGTTTACATTTTTCTCTTGGAAGTGATCTTTTTTGGTTATAAAGAGAGAACTTTAGAAATTCCCTGAAAGAAGCAGGGAATCTGATTCCTCTGGGATCTTGTCCTTTTTCATTCAACTTTTGCAAAGTTTCACATCTTTGAAAAATCAAAGAAAAAAAGCAGTTCATGCACTTTTCCATTAAAATAACAATCTATGCTACATACTGTATTCATTTAAATCGCCTCTGCACTTTTTTGTCCTACGTACAAGATTTCTTGTTACTGCATGTTTTTTCATTAATGCTGTCACGGTCAACATAATTTACATAATTTACAGATTTTCTAACTGAAATATGTTTAGATTGTGAAATGTCTTCTGAATACCAAATACTGTTTAAAAAGGCAACTAAAATCTAGGACTGTGGTACATGGATGGTCACATTTTGTTCTGTCCCATCCAGGGCAACTGAGATTGCTGAGTTGTGATCACTGTCCTCAGGTTATCTGGATTGAGTCTGGGACGTGGCCTTCTTGGTTTCAAAGCCTCATTTGTGGATGAATAGCTAGCTAAAACTGAATGCAAGTAAGATGTACTGTAGGTGGGCAGAGAGAAACCTTTTGAAGAACTGGTCAAAACGATAATGTTGCCATCATTTGAGGGCATTTGTTTTCTGATAATCAGGCTGATCCACATTGTCTTCTGAACTCACACAAACAGCTTTAGTAAAGAGAAATGCCTTATACTATCTTTAGCTGGTCAAAAGACTCTGCCCTCCTTGCTGAATGCAGGTATGACCATAGTGATCCAAGGGTTTGCAGCCTTCAGACTTGACTTCTGCAGTGCTCTATGCCTATCGCCAGGGCCAGATTTAGGGGCAGGCGGGGTGTGGGGCTTTGGGGCCACCAGGCTCCAGGTGCTGTTTTTGTTGTTAGCGACAAATGGGAAAATAGAATGTTTGAAGTAACATGTTTCAGGTATTCTGTATTTGCTTATATATGACATGAATAAATACAGATTTACAGAGCTTGCTTGCAAATTTATTGTTTTATATGACAGGGATAAATCATGCGTGCAGATCATGCATCAGAGTTGTGAAATGGGCTACAAATGCCAAAAAAAAAAAAAAGGGTATTCAAAAGTTTAACAAGTCGGGGAGGGGCACCAAAGGCTCTCCTTGCCTATGCGCCATTTGTTCTAGGGCTGGCCTTGCCTGGTGCTGAACGTGAATGTGAATCCTGTGAAGAAACACTTAAGACACTTGAGTCACATTCCCACAACACCAACATTGTAGAAAATATTTATTAACCTTTAGGCTGAGATAAAGAATATATGTCCCAAAAGGCAAACATTTGGAAAAGGTCAGATAGAGAGAAATTCAGAGCTACAATGGAAGTCTTGTCCAGCGTGTGTGTGTGTGTGACAGAGAGAGAGAGTGGGAGATGGCAGGGAGAGGGTTGTGATGTTGTTTGCTGTGGCAGGGGACCCAGGAAATCTGCAACTCTGATTCTTATGGGTTTGAGAAGACTAGTTGTCTCTACATTTTTTAGATACTTTTATATACCAAATATTGCATAAGGTCCTAAACCATTAACAAACTGTGTATAAACATAAATTTGTATAAGTATATTTGCATTTGAAACAAAAGACCTTGACTTCATGGCATAGTCTTTCTCATGACATTACGGACCCCATGGCAGTTCTCTGCATTTATTTATTTATTTGTTTGTTAAGCACCAGCAAATGCTACTGTGCAAGATGTGAAGGAGGATGTGTTCGGAGCCCAAGCAGCTTCCACTGAAGATACTGTAGGCATATTTGAGACATACAAATGCTGGAAGACGGAAAGGACAATGTTTATTAAGTGTTAGGCGGTTCTTCTACAAGAGCTGAACACTGAGGTGTAGGCAGGAAACATAACTTTGTTTACTCTTAGACTCATAGACTCATAGGTCAGAAGGGACCAATATGATCATCTAGTCTGACCTCCTGCACAAAGCAGGCCACAGAACCCCACCCATCCACTTTTATAACAACCCCTAACCCAGGACTGAGTTATTGAAATCCTCAAAATTGGTTTGAAGACCTCAAGCTGCAGAGAATCCACCAGCAAGCGACCCATGCCCCACGCTGCAGGGGAAGGCGAAAAACCTCCAGGGCCCCTGCCAATCCGCCCTGGAGGAAAATTCCTTCCCGACCCCAAATATGGCGATCAGCTAAACCCTGAGCATGTGGGCAAGACTCACCAGCCAGCACCCAAGAAGGAATTCTCTGCAGTAACTCAGTTCCCATCCCATCCAACATCTCCCCGCAGACCATTGAGCAGACGTATCTGGTGATAATCCAAGATGAATTGCCCAAATTAAACTATCCTATCATAACATCCCCTCCATATACTTATCAAGCTTAGTCTTAAAGCCAGAAAAGTCTTTTGCCCCCACTACTTCCCTCGGAAGGCTGTTCCAGAACTTCACTCCCCTAATGGTTAGAAACCTTCGTCTAATTTCAAGTCTAAACTTCCTAATATCCAGTTTGTACCCATTCGTCCTCGTGCCTACATTAGTACTAAACTTAAATAATTCCTCTCCCTCCCTAACGTTAACCCCCCTGATATATTTATATAGAGCAAGCATATCCCCACGCAGCCTTCTTTTGGCCAGGCTAAACAAGCCAAGCTCTTTGAGTCTCCTTTCATAAGGCAGGTTTTCCATTCCTTGGATCATCCTAGTAGCCCGTCTCTGGATGCTTTTGCTTTTTTAACAGCCGTATCACATTGGCGGCTCATAGTCATCCTGCTATCAACCAATACCCCAAGGTCCTTCTCCTCCTCTGTCGCTTCCAACTGATGCGTCCCCAATATATATCTAAAAGTCTTATTATTAATCCCTAAGTGCATGACCTTGCACTTTTCACTATCGTATTTCATCCTATTACTATTACTCCAGTTTACAAGGTGGTCCAGATCTTCCTGAATAGTATCCCTGTCCTTCTCCGTGTTAGCAATACCCCCCAGCTTTGTGTCATCCGCAAACTTTATTAGCACATTCCCGCTCTTTGTGCCAGGGTCAGTAATAAAAAGGTTAAAATCCCAAAACCGATCCTTGAGGGACACCACTAGTGACCTCCTTCCAGCCTGACAGTTCACCCTTCAATACGACCCGCTGGAGTCTCCCCTTTAACCAGTTCCTTATCCACCTTACAACTTTCATATTCATCCCCATCTTTTCCAATTTAACTAACAGTTCCCCATGTGGAACCGTGTCAAACGCCTTACTGAAATCGAGGTAAATTAGATCTACCGCATTTCCTTTATCTAAGTAATCTGTCACCTTCTCAAAGAAGGAGATCAGATTGGTTTGGCACGATCTGCCTTTAGTAAATCCATGTTGCAATTCGTCCCAATTACCATTGACCTCTATGTCCTTAACTACTTCCTCCCTTAAAATTTTTTCCAAGACCTTACATACTACAGACATCAAGCTAACAGGCCTATAATTACCCGGATCACTTTTGTTCCCTTTCTTAAAAATAGGAACTACGTTAGCAATTCTCCAGTCGTACGGCACAACCCCCGAGTTTATCGATTGCTTAAAAATTCTCGCTAACGGGCTCGCAATTTCACGCGCCAGTTCCTTTAATATCCTCGGACGGAGATTGTCCGGGCCCTCCGATTTTGTCCCATTAAGCTGTTCAAGTTTGGCCTCTACCTCAGTTGCGGTAATATCCACCTCCATATCCACATTCCCGTTTATCATCCCTCCATCAACGCTAAACTCCTCACTAGTCTTATTAAAAACTGAGGCAAAGTATTTATTTAGATATTGGGCCATGCCTAGGTTATCCTTAACCTCCATTCCATCCTCAGTGTATAGCGGCCCCACTTCTTCTTTCTTTGTTTTCTTCTTATTTATGTGGCTGTAGAACCTTTTACTATTGGTTTTGATTCCCTTTGCAAGGTCCTGTTCAATGCGGCTTTTAGCCTTCCTCACTTTATCCCTACATGTTCTGACCTCACCAAGGTAGCTTCCCTTGCTAATCCTGCCTTTCTTCCACTCCCTGTAAGCTTTCTGCTTTTTCCTAATCCCCGCTCTGAGTTGCTTACTCATCCAGTTTGGCCTACAACTCCTGCCCATGGTTTTTTTCCCCTTTCTTGGGATGCAGGCTTCCGACAATTTCCGCAGCTGCGACTTAAAGTAATTCCAGGCCTCCTCCGCATTTAAATCCACAAGTTCCTCCGTCCAATCCACTTCCCTAACTAATTTCCTTAACTCTTTAAAATTAGCCCTCGAGAAGTCGAAAACCCTAATCCCAGATCTACATTCGTTTATCCTTCCATCTAGTTTGAACTGAATCAGTTCATGATCACTCGAACCAAGGTTGTCCGCAACCACCATTTCTTCTACGAGGTCCTCACTGCTCACCAAAACCAAATCTAAAATGGCATCCCCTCTCGTAGGTACTTCAACTACTTGATGAAGAAATCCATCCGCTATCACATCCAGAAAAATCTGACCCCTATTATTCTTGCAAGCACTCGTCCTCCAGTCTATATCCAGGAAGTTGAAGTCTCCCATAATCTTAACATTGATTAGAATACTATAGCTGTCCCTGTATTTTGTTAATGATATGAGATCCAACAGTGTTTTCACCTTATGTTTTCAAATATACTTTGGTTCACGTTTAAGATACAGTACTACTAATCAGCCTTGCAAAACTCAGTTCACCCACTAGCCTGCAATAAATAACTTTGTCTTTATTTTTTGGTTTTTTTTGGACAGGGCAGTATCATTTAGATTTTTCATCATGACTTCAGTAAGGTCGGGTGAATAGATTCTGCACTGGGGCTGGTAAATTTTCATGATTTTGCAGGACTGTGTTGATATTTTTATTTTTTTTGGGCCTTTCTATGACCTACTTTACAACAGTCATATGGTATTTGGAATCTTACAGACTAGTTTTTGTTTTTGAGAGAGCTTTGCAGTTTGTCTTTAAAGTGTAGCTAAATCAGTTTTTCTAATTAACTAGCTAGAGAACGTTTTAGCAGTTTCCTCTATTTAGTCAAGTTTACGCAGTATAGTTTGATTTAACTGAAATTAAACGGCAAGAAGAAAACAAGTGGACTAGCAAGCTTATTCTAGAGTGATGCGATTAACTACCTGACTTATTTTTCCCTATCACTCTCTCTCTCATATGTTCTGGGTTTGTTTAATCTTTATTGTTTTGAATTCCAAATCTTACTACTTCCTTAAAATATTTTCCTCAGATTTATTCCAATAATGTACTGTTCAAGGAGAAAAATGACCCTTTATGGAGTAGGACAGATATTACACATAAAATGTTAGGAAAATGGTGGATTTTGAAACCCCAATATGGAAATTGGTTTAATAACACGGGTGAGTATAATGTGGTTGCAGAAAAGGAGATTTTTTTAGTTAGATGTTGATGCAGGTACTTTAGGGTTATGGATTCTAAGCTTGATGTATAGATTGGTTAACTGGGCAGTGAACATTTAATTTTGTGATGAAGAAAATCTTGAGGGGGTAATGCAAATAGAAATATAGTTTCAGTGATGCAAAAGTAAGTTTTATCTCTAGGATGCGTGTGTGTTAAATGACATTGATCAGCATAGTCAAGGAGGTCTCAAAATTTTAAACTGCAATTACCTGGATTTCTTCCATTTAATAAAAAGGAAGGGCCAAATCATAACTTGTTTTAATGATTAAGGGAAATCATTTTGTGGGAAAACCCATAAGCAGGAAAAATGTACTCCTTAAAACTTGTGGAGTTAGTCGCTTCTTCAGAAACCATGCTGCAGTTCTCAGCTGCTCTGCCCTTGTTCCACAAAGGGTAGTAGGTGCTGAAAGTGAGATAATGATCTAAACCAGAGGTTCTCAAACTGAGGGGCGTGCCTCCTGGGTGTGTGTGTGTGGAATGTATTGGGGGTGGGGTGGGAGGGCATGAAATGTTTTAGGAACTTACTGCGCATATTGTACCCACAGCAATGAATAGCAAAGCTGATTGCTCCATACATATCACATCCTCAGATGGCACTGTATGTTTGACTCTAGATGGTGTTGTGCATTTTGACAGATTTCTGTTAAACTTGCAGAGCATTATACAAAGTCGTTGCCATCTGTACTTTAATCCTTTTGCTACGATACGGTGTGTACATTTAATTGTAAGCATACCACCATCGCAGTTTTCCTTGGCTCTGTTTGAATCAATGCTTTATTGTTTTTAACATTTTGTGAGAGTTGCATTTTGTTTTTTGTATCGGTTTATGTACTTGTATGGCAGGGGAGGGGCCTAAACTACTACAGATACAAAGAAAGGAGGTGTGATCAAATACGTTAGAGAACCACTCAGGGATGGCTTTGGCAAGTGCGGGGCCTGATTCCTGGGGGGGTGGGGCTCCCAGTCTTCCGCAGCACTTCGGATTGCCGGTCGGGGCTGCGGGGCTTGCCGCGCTCCGGTTGGGGCTGCGGGGCTTGCCACCCTCTAGCTGGCAGGACTTCAACTGGGTTCTTCTTCGAGTGATTGCTCATATCCATTCCAGGTAGGTGTGTGCGCGCCGCGTGCACGTTCGTCGGAGAAACTTTTTACCCTAGCAACCCAGGCGGGACGGCTGGGCGCCCCCCTGGAGTGGCGCCTCTATGGCGCCCAATATGTATCCCAGGCGACCCGGCCACCCTTCAGTTCCTTCTTACCGCCCGTGTCGGTCGTTGGAACTGTGGAGCGCGGCTTCGCTGACCTCCACACTCCCTAGCAGCTCATTTCGCTATCGTTGTATATAGTAGTTATAGTTTATTGTTGTACATATATAATATAGTTATTAGTCAGTTAGTTATCTAGTGTTATTAGTGTAGTTATTAGTTGTAGTTTGAGGGGATCGGGGACCCCCCCCCCTTCCCCGCACCGGGAGCCGGAGCTCATGCCCGGCTCATCGGGCTTCAAGCAGTGCTCAGCTTGTCACAAGCCCATGCCAGTTGGAGACCCCCATGACTCCTGCTTGAAGTGCCTCGGGGAGTCACACTTATCGGCCAAGTGCTCAATCTGCAAGTCCTTCAAGCCGAGAACCAAGAAGGAGCGTGACATTAGATTAAGACAGCTCCTTATGGAAGTGGCCCTGACACCTCCGCCCTCGGCACCGAGCACAAGTCAGCCGGTAAGCAAGGGCACCGCCACGGCACCGAGTGCTGCCACCAAGAAGCCGGCACCGAAACCGACTCCGAGCCACTCCCTCTCCCCGAGGCCGAAGGCGGCGAAAGCGCAGATCATCCCACCACCAACTGCCTCGCAGTCAGAGCCTGCGCCAAAGACGGATCGCCCGGCACCGATACCTGCCGCGGCACCGTCTAAGCCGGTACCATTGACTCCGACCCCACGAGGGCCGTGGAGTCCGGCACCTGGCGGCTCCCCGGTGCACACCGTGCTAGAGCCTGCTTCGCCTTCTACCCCGGAGACGTTTGTCACAGCGAGGGATCTGATCGCGATCACCGAGGCACCGTTGCCCTTACCCCCGGCACCGCCGGTGCGGGTCCTACACTCCATGGGCAAACTGACCCTGACCAGACCAGCTTCGGTCAGCATAGCAGACCGGCACCGTTCCAGATCGCGGTCCCGCTGACGCTCTGCATTGAGGCGTCGCTCATGCTCCCGACGTCGATCTCGGTCCCGGCACCGGTCAGACTCCCGGCACCGATCACCTCGGCACCGGTCAGGCTCCCGGCACCGATCACCTCGGTACCACTCACGCTCCCGGCACCGGTCAGGCTCCCGGCACCGGTCGACGTCCCGAGCGTCAACCCGGTACTCCTGGTACCGCTCCAGCTCACGGCACCGTGGTGGGCGCCGCGCCTCCAGGAGCAGATCAAGACAGAGGCACTCGGGATCCCGGTCGACTTCCCGGCACCGAGCCGGTCGCAGGTCCCGGTCTCGCTCTCAACACCGTCACCAATACCGACACCTGTCACCACTACCCAGAGGTGTAAGGTCTGTCGGTACCTCGGCACCGACTTTCGCCGCTCCACCTTGGCCATCTAGAGGCACGTCGGCATCCTCCCAGGCGGGTAGCTACTACGAACGGGACCAGGATCCTGAAGTACCGCTGGGAGTGTTCCAGGACCCCCACCCGCAGGACGCGGGTGCCCAACAGTGGGGTTTTTGGACAACCTCGGCATATCATCAGACCCAGGGTGCCCCCGTGCCCCAGACACGTTCTACCGCCTCAGAACATCGGGTGCCAGAGGCCACTGTTTCCCGCCCCCCCCGTGGTTGAGTCGGACAAACAGCCGCCACCAGACTCCCCGGGTCAACTCGAGCAGGAACCAGGCCAGGAACAGGAGACTGCACAGGATGCCGTCATCCCCGGAGTATCCTCCTCCTCCTCCTGGCCAGATGAGGCAGTGGCTGGGTCTTCAGCGTCAGGACCCCCACCGACAGACCTCAGGGCCGACCAGGACCTCCTCTGTAGAGTGGCCCTTAATATCAACCTACCTGTGGAGGAGGTCCCAGAGGTTGAGGACCCGGTAGTGAGCATCCTCTCGGCCGATGCACCTACCCGGGTAGCCCTCCCATTCATAAAGGCTATCCAGTCTACTGCCGATAACCTGTGGCAGTCACCAGCCTCCATCCCGCCGACAGCTAAGGGAGTGGAAAGGAAGTACATGGTACCCTCTCGGGGGTACGAGTACCTATATGTCCACTCTCCTCCTTCCTCCCTAATTGTCCAGTCTGTCAACGACAGGGAACGGCACGGCCAACAGGCTCCGGCCCCTAAGGCCAAGGAAGCTAGGCGAATGGACCTCATGGGGCGCAGGGTGTATTCGGCTGGGGCCTTGCAACTCCGTGTGGCCAGCCAGCAGGCCCTACTGGGATGTTATAACTATAATATATGGGCGGAGGTGGGTAAGTTCTCCGAACTTCTACCCCAGGACTCACGCCCGGAATTTAATGCATTCCTGGAGGAGGGTAAGAAGGTGGCCAGGACCTCCCTCCAGGCCTCCCTCGACGCGGCTGACTCAGCAGCCAGAACCCTGGCCTCCGGAATAACCATGAGGCGCATCTCATGGCTTCAAGCCTCCACACTACCTCCGGAACTCCAATATACAGTCCAGGGCTTACCCTTTGACGGGAAAGGGTTGTTCTCGGACAAGACGGACTCCAAATTACAAAACCTGAAGGACAATCGAGTCGTCATACGCTCGCTGGGGATGCATACACCTTCCACCCAGCGTAGACCCTTCAGGCCCCAAGCATGACGCCCATACTTCCCACCCCGTCAGAGGCAGAACCTCAATAGACGGCGTGGCCTGGGGGGCCGCAGACGCCAATCCGGCTCCCAGGGAGGCCAAAGCCAAGGGCCCTCCAAGGCACCACCGGGCTCCAAGTCCGGCTTTTCAAGGTGCGCCTGGGGACGGCATACCAGACGCAAGACAGGATCCTTCCCCTACCTTCTCCAACCGCCTCTCCCACTTCCTCCCGGCGTGGTCCCGGTTAACTTCAGACCGTTGGGTGCTACGCACAGTGAAGCACGGATACCATCTGCAATTTGCTTCCTCACCCCCTTCCCGCCCCCCTTCCCGGTCCCTTTTCAGGGACCCCTCTCACGAGCAAACCCTCCTGCAGGAGGTTCGTTTCCTCCTCGCGGCGGGAGCTATAGAGGAGGTACCTCTAGGCGAGAGAGGCAAGGGGTTCTACTCCCGATATTTTCTGATCCCCAAGTCCAAGGGAGGTCTCAGACCCATCCTAGACCTGCGGGGCCTCAACAAATGGATGCTCAAGTTGAAGTTCCGCATGATCTCCCTGGGAACCATTATCCCATCCCTGGATCCTGGAGACTGGTATGCCGCCCTTGACATGAAGGACGCGTACTTCCATATTGCCATCTTTCCACCGCACAGGAAGTACCTTCGCTTCACGGTCAGACATCAGCGCTTCCAGTTCGCAGTCCTACCCTTCGGCCTCTCCACGGCCCCGAGGGTGTTTACCAAGTGCATGGCCGTTGTGGCCGCCCACCTCCATCGGCGGAAAATCCACGTCTTTCCGTACCTCGACGACTGGCTCCTGAAAGGGACCTCCCAGTCACAGGTGCGGCGACATGTCGAGGCCGTTACGGACCTCTTCTCCCAGCTAGGCCTGCTTCTCAATGCCGGGAAATCCAGCCTGGTCCCCACACAGAGGTTGGACTTCATAGGCGCGACCCTGGACTCTACTCAAGCCAGGGCTTACTTACCTCAACCCCGCTTCCAGATGATAGTCGTGATCATACGGAGCTTGCAGGCCTCCCCAATCACCTCGGCTCGCACCTGCCTCACACTACTAGGGCATATGGCCGCATGCACTTACGTGACGAAGTATGCCAGGCTCCGGATGAGGCCCTTCCAAACGTGGCTTCATTCCGTATTCCGCCCGGGCAGGGACCACCTGAATGTATTGGTGACGGTCCCCCCTGACCCTCTCCGCTCCCTCGACTGGTGGCTGACCCCATCCCTAGTATGCGCAGGGATGCCGTTCCATCCACAGCAACCGTCGATGACTCTAACAACCGATGCATCATCCCTGGGGTGGGGGGCCCACCTAGGACACCTGCGCACCCAGGGCCTCTGGTCGTCCCAAGAGCTGTCACTCCACATAAATGTCCGGGAGTTCAGGGCAGTCCGCCTCGCCTGCCAGGCGTTTCAACGACACCTGCACGGCCGTTGTGTTTCCGTACTCACGGACAACACAACGGCCATGTATTATATCAACAAACAGGGGGGAACCCGTTCGTCTCCCCTATGTCAGGAAGCCATTCGACTCTGGGACTTCTGCATAGCCCAGTCGATAGATCTGGTGGCATCCTTCCTCCCAGGGGTCAAGAACACACTGGCGGACAGACTCAGCTGATCCTTCCTATGCCACGAATGGTCGATCAGACCGGATGTCATCCATTCCATCTTCCAGAGGTGGGGATTTCCCCGCATAGACCTCTTCGCGACCAAGTCCAACAGGAAGTGCCAGGAGTTTTGCTCCTTTCAGGGTCTCTCTCCCAGGTCGATCATGGACGCATTTCTCCTGCCATGGACCCGCCACCTACTGTATGCCTTCCCTCCATTCCCTCTGGTGCACAAAGTCCTGTTGAAACTACGCAGGGACAAAGCGCATCTAATCCTGATCGCACCTGCGTGGCCCAGACAGCACTGGTTCACCGCCTTACTGGACCTATCTGTGGACCCTCCAATTCCCCTTCCTCTCCACCCAGACCTGATTACGCAGGATCATGGCAGGCTCTGTCACCCGGACCTATGAGCCCTGCACCTCACGGCATGGCTCCTGCGTGGCTGAACATGGCGGAGCTCAGCTGCTCCGCACCGGTCCAGCATATCCTCCTTAACAGCAGGAAGCCTTCCACTCGCTCAACATACAGGGCCAAGTGGAAGCGCTTCTCTTGCTGGTGCGCTACTCAGGGGGTGAACCCTACGCAGACCCCGATTCCCACGGTCCTAGACTACCTCTGGTACCTTAAGCAGCAGGGCCTGGCGACATCCTCCTTAAAGGTACACTTAGCGGCCATATCCGCCTTTCGACCAGGAGAGGGTGGCCGCTCCGTATTCTCCCACCCCTTAGTCGCCAGATTTGTTAAAGGCCTGGAGCGTCCCTACCCCCCCCCCCCCCCCGTATGCCGCCCTGCTCCTACCTGGGACCTTAACTTGGTCCTGAACAGGCTCACGTTCCCGCCATTCGAGCCACTGGCGACTTGCTCGCTCACGTACCTGTCATGGAAGACGGCCTTCTTGGTGGCCATTACATCGGCCAGACGGGTCTCCGAGCTGAGAGCTCTCACAGTGGACCCACCCTACACCGTCTTCCATAAGGACAAAGTGCACCTGCGACCCCACTCGGCGTTCCTCCCTAAGGTTGTTTCTGCCTTCCATACCAACCAGGACATCTTCCTCCCGGTCTTCTTGTCGAAGCCACACTCTTCTCGGAGAGAGCAGCAGCTACACTCCTTAGATGTACGCAGAGCGCTCTCTTTCTACATTGAGCGAACAAAGCCATTCCGGAAGTCCCCTCAGCTGTTTGTGGCGATCGCAGAACGGATGAGGGGTCAACCAATCTCCTCTCAGAGGATTTCCTCCAGGGTGACTGCATGCATTCGCGCATGCTACGACCTAGCTCGTGTCCCCTCTAGCCACCTCATGGCACATTCCACGAGAGCTCAGGTGGCGTCGGCAGCCTTCCTGGCGCACGTGCCTATCCAGGAGATATGCCGTGCAGCGACCTGGTCATCGGTCCACACATTCACCGCACACTATGCGCTAGTCAGACAATCAAGAGATGATGTGGCCTTTGGCGTAGCAGTTTTAAATACCGCCACATCTCACTCCGACCCCACCGCCTAGGTAAGGCTTGGGAATCACCTACCTGGAATGGATATGAGCAATCACTCGAAGAAGAAAAGACGGTTACTCACCTTTGTAACTGTTGTTCTTCGAGATGTGTTGCTCATATCCATTCCAAACCCACCCTCCTTCCCCACTGTCGGAGTAGCCGGCAAGAAGGAACTGAAGGGTGGCCGGGTCGGCTGGGATATATATTGGGCGCCATAGAGGTGCCACTCCAGGGGGTGCCCAGCCGACCCGCCTGGGCTGCTAGGGTAAAAATTTCTCCGAACGTGCACGCGGCGCGCACACACCTACCTGGAATGGATATGAGCAACACATCTCGAAGAACAACAGTTACAAAGGTGAGTAACCGTCTTTTTCTAGGGGAGCAGGTTACAAAGTGACTGTTCCTGGCTCTAGGCAGACACATTCCTTTTCCAAATCCATGGAGTTAGAACTGCACAGTGTTTTCTCTAAGGCAGTAGTTCTCACCAGGGTGTCTGTGGCCCTCTGGGGGTCCATGAGCCCTTTCAAGGGGTCCGTGGGGCCCTGCAGCTGAAGCCCTGATCTCCGATACCCCCTGCGGGGCTGAAGCTGGGAGGTGCTGGGCTCAGGCCCGATTCCTGGGGCGGCACTGGGCTGGAGTCCCGATCCCTGGCGCCCCCCGCGGGGCTGGAGTCCCGATCCCTGGCTCCTCCCTCTGGGCTGAAGTTGGAAGGTGCTGGGCTGAAGCTCTGATCCCTGGAGAGGCGCGGGGCTGGCGCCCCGATTCTTGGTGCCCCCCGTGGGGCTGAAGCCGAGAGGTGCGGGGGCTGAATCCTGGAGCCCGAGCACTGGTGCTCCCTGTGGGGCAGAAGCCCTGAGCCCATTGGCAGAGTTACCCCCTGCACGCACACAGCCCCTAGCTAGCCGTCTCCCTGCACCCTGAACTACCCCCCTGCACGCACACTGCCCCTAGCTATCCCCTCTCTGCACTCTGAGGTACCTCCCTGCCCTCTCATAGCCCCTCATACCCCCCTCCCTGCACCCTGAGCTACCCCCTACCTGCACACAGCCCCTAGCCACCCCCAGCCTGCATCCTAAGCTATGTCCCTGCCCACACACAGCCCCTAGCTACCCTCTCCCTGCATGCTGAGCTGCCCCTGCCCCCTAACAGCCCCTAGCTATCCCTTTCCTGCCTCTGCTCACCTCAAATAAAAGTCAAACAATGCCTATGCCCAAGGCCCCTGCCCTGGGTGCCCCCTCCCTCCCCACTGAGCCCTTGAGTTTTCATAGTATGTCTACAAGATTTGCTGCAGTCCCTTAACTAGTTACAAAGATTACTCCTAAAAGAGGATTCTTGCCTGATCATGTAGTTCATTTCTGTACAAAACATCATTTGACTAAGCACATTCACAGCATGATGCAAGCTGTGGATAGATTCTTCAAATGCCTGCAAACTGTGCATTGCAGCCACGGGTATAAGCAATATCTTTCTCTGCTATCATTATGCTTTTAAACTGTTCAAAAAGGTTGCATTTATTTACAGTTGCTCTCTGGGTAATTTTTAGGATATTATCAGTGTGGAATAGTTTGCAAATAACCAAGTGGTAGGTCAGTCAAATAGTAATTTGTGACTCATTTTTGAAGTAACAAAAATACCTTTATTTCATTTAATACATTTTCATGCTAAATCAAAATAACTCAGTTAAAAAAATTCTTCTGATCTACTGTAGACCACCACTTTGAGGTACGCAGAGGCATACTAAGTGTGGGGCTCTCGTAGGCGGTCCATTAGCCACTGGAAGGTTGCTGAGGTGCCACAAAGGCCGAAGGGTATCTGAGTGAATTGGTAGAACCTGCATGGTGGCGAAGGCTATTTTTTCTTTTGACCCTGGGTCCAGTGAGATCTGCCAGTAACCCATGATGAGATCAAGGGTTGTTATGTACTGGGCCTCTCCGAGTCGATAGAGCAGATCATCAATCCAGGGCATTGGGTATGCATCAAATTTGGATATTGCAGAAGTGAAGAGTCCTGTCCAACTTTGGGACCAGCACCATGGGGCAGCATCACTGGCTCTGTGACCTATCGATACCCCCTAGGTCCCCCATTGCCTGGACCCCCTTCTCTAATGCCTCCCGCATTTGTTGCAGGAGAGGTCGTGTCGCCTTGCAGATTATCTCTCAGAGGTTTGTCAGGATGATGTGCCGGACTGGGATGGCTTGCCCTGGTAAGTCTGTGAAGGTCCTGGGAAAGGCCTCCAACAGGCTTCTGGTCTGTCTCTGCTGCTCCTCAGCGAGGGTATGTCTGAGCAGGAGCTGTTCGAATCCATGGTCGGAGCCTGTCTACACTAGCGCTTTAAAGCGCTCAGACTTGCTGTGCTCAGGGGGATGATTTTTCACCCCCCTGAGCCAGCAAGTTAAGGTGCTATAAAATGTAAGTGTAGACAAGCCCTTAGATCTTTATAGGGATCACCTGGCCCTTTCCAGCTGGGTCTGAAAATGGAAGAGGACTGCCTGGGCCCTGAAAGGAGCAGACCATATTGTTATGCTTGTGTTTTATGACGTGGGGGACTGATCTATCTTTGTTTGGCATTGAAATACTGATCAGGGAAAGTTTTTTAATTGACTGTAAGCAAGAACTTTGTGTACTATTACCCTGGGAGGAATTACCCTATTCACATGTTCCCAAAAGCCTGCCCCAAAGTATTACCCAGCTAGTAATATTTTTAGCAGTCTTAGGGTATGTCTACAATACGAAATTAGGTCGATTTTATAGAAGTCAAATTTTAGAAATCTATTTTATACAGTCGACTGCATATGTCCACACTAAGCGCATTAAGTTGGCGGAGTGTGTCCTCACTACCGTGGCTAGCATTGACTTATGGAGCAGTGCACTGTGGGTAGCTATCCCACCGTTCCCGCTGCACATTGGAATTCTGGGTAAAGCTCCCAGTGCCTGATGGGGCAAAAATATTGTTGCGAGTGGTTTTGGGTACGTCGTCAGTTGCCCCTCCCTCCGTGAAAGCAACGGCAGACAATCATTTCGCGCCTTTTTTCCGCACAGATGCCATACTGTGGCAAGCGTGCAGCTCACTCAGCTCAGCTCACAGACACAGCCGCTGTTGTGTCCTGGGTGCTGCTGGCAGCAGTCGAACAGTAGGACTGCAAACCATCGTCCTCCATCGTGTCCGCTGCAACTCTGCTCTCCTGGTGCAATGAATCCACCTCACAGGTCCTCTTGTTGTTCAGTATAAATATTTATTCTCATGGCATATGTTGTCATCCACCGATTCTGCTGCAACTCTGCTTTCCTGCTCTCTTTCCGACACCATAGCACGGCAAGCATGGAGCTCGCTCACTGCTGCTGTTGTGAGCATTGTAAACACCTTGCACATTATCCTGCAGTATGTGCAGAACCAGAACTCACAAAAGTAGGTGAGGAGATGACAACAGCGCGATCATGATAGTGATGAGGACATGGACACAGACTTTTCTCAAAGCACGGGCCCTCGCAATTTGGACGTCATGATGGTAATGGGGCAGGTTCATGCCATGGAACACTGATTCTGGGCCTGGGAAACAAGCACAGACTGGTGGGACTGCATGGTGTTGCAGGTCTGGGATGATTCCTGGTGGCTGCAAAACTTTCACATACATAAGGGCACTTTCATGGAACTTTGTGACTTGGTTTCCCCTGCCCTGAAGCTCAAGAATACCAGGATGAGAGCAGCCCTCACAGCTGAGAAGCGAGTGGTGATAGCCCTCTGGAAGCTTGCAACTCCAGACAGCTACCGGTCAGTCGGGAATCAATTTGGAGTGGGTAAATCTACTGTGGGGGCTGCTGTGATCCAAGTAGCCACATGGGGCCACAACCGTGGTACCCCTAGCCCACCCAGCAATATCGTCAATCTATCCAGCTATACACTCAGCCCAGAAGAAAAGTCTGTCCTATCTCGGGGACTGTCTTTCTGCCCTGCTACCCCCACCAACGTGATACAGTTCTGCTGCGATCTGGAACCCTACTTTCGCCGTCTCCGACTCAAAGAATATTTTCAGGACAACACTGAACAGTGCACTGATACACAGGTACCCTCCCACCAACAGCACAAGAAGAACTACTCTACATGGACTCCTTCTGAGGATTGAAATGACAGTCTGGACCTATACATTGAATGCTTCCGCCGACATGCACAGGCAGAAATTGTGGAAAAACAACATCGCTTGCCTCAGAACCTAAGTCGTGCAGAACAAAATGCTATCCACAGCCTCAGAAACCACCCTGACATTATCATCAAAGAGGCGGATAAAGGAGGCGCTGTCGTCATCATGAACAGGTCTGACTACCAAAAGGAGGCAGCCAGACAACTCTCCAATACCAAATTCTACAGGCCACTTCCCTCAGATCCCACTGAGGAATACACTAAGAAACTGCACCATCTACTCAGGACACTCCCTACACTAACACCGGAACAAATCAACATACCCGTAGAGCCCCTACCAGGGTTATTCTATCTACTACCCAAGATCCACAAACCCGGAAATCCTGGACGCCCCATCATCTCGGGCATTGGCACTCTCACTGAAGGACTGTCTGGATATGTGGACTCTCTGCTCAGACCTTATGCCACCAGCACTCCCAGCTATCTCCGTGACACTACTGATTTCCTGAGGAAACTACAATGCATTGGTGACCTTCCAGAAAACACCATCCTAGCCACCATGGATGTAGAGGCTCTCTACACAAATATCCCACACACAGATGGAATACAAGCTTTCAGGAACAGTATCCCTGATGATGCCACAGCACAACTGGCTGCTGAGCTCTGTGCCTTTATCCTCACACACAACTATTTCAAATTTGATGACAATATATATCTCCAGATCAGTGGCACCGCTATAGGCACCCGCATGGCCCCACAATATGCCAACATTTTTATGGCCAACCTGGAACAACGCTTCCTCAGCTCTCGTCCACTCACGCCCCTTCTCAGCCTACGCTACATTGACGACATCTTCATCATCTGGACTGATGGGAAGGAGACTCTGGAAAAATTCCATCACAATTTCGGTCCCACTTCCTGCCCCAACAGCTGAATCCCACCGCTTCCACCAGTTGTCACGGAGTCACCGGGCGATGCTCTGGAACTGCACCCCACCAAGCCAGGCAGGACTTTGGGGAGCCTCCTCTCCCTTGGAGCAGACTTGTTCAGGGCAAGAAGCTCACACGTCTTCACCTCCTGGGTCTCTCCTTGGAGCATTCAGCATCCTCTGCCCCTCCGTGCGCTTCCCACAGCGAGCCTGCCTCAGTGGGGTCCTGGGGAATCCACCAGGTCCTGCACCCTCACTTTGCAGTCAGACGTGACTCAGCCAGCCAGTAAAACAGAGGTTTATTCAATGACAGGAACAAGGTCTAAAACAGAGGTTGTAGATACAGCGAACCGGACCCCTCAGTTGGGTCCATTCTGGGGGGCAGTGAACCAGACCCTCCACAGATGTGACGAATTGGGAAAGTTCTTAATGTTTTCTCTGAATACTGTGTTGGTGCCTCAGTGTACCCTAGGCAGTTCTTAAGTATCGGGCAGAGCAAAGGGCCAGTGCACCTAAATGCCTGACACTCTGTCTCTTAGCAACTGATGGCCTGGGCCCCTCCTCTGCAAAGGTGCCAGCTGAAGGTGTTGGAGACAAAGGGATCAGGTGACCTCCTGGCCCGGGAAAGGGGCTGAGGAGAGAGGAGGGGCTGGGAGGGGTTGTTAGTCTGGAGCTGATGGGGTTGAGGAGTGAAGTGCAGACGTGGGGGGTCTGGTTCACTGCCCCCCAGAATGGACCCGGCTGAGGGGTCCGGTTCACTGTATCTACAAGCTCTGTTTTAGACCCTGTTCCTGTAATTGAATGAACCTCTGTTTTACTGGCTGGCTGAGTCACGTCTGACTGCAAAGTGAGGGTGCAGGACCCGGTGGCTTCCTCCCTGCTGTGTAATCACTTCCCAGCAGCATGTCTGGACCAGGCAAACCTGTTTGGCAGCTGACCTGCCCTGCCTGGGTGAACAGCTTCCACCCCACCATCAACCTCAGCCTGGACCCATCTACACGGGAGGTCCACTTCCTAGACACCATGGTGCAAATAAGTGATGGTCACATTAACACCACCCTATACCGAAAACCTACCGACCACTATGCCTATCTTCATGCCTCCAGCTTCCATCCCAGGCACATCACACGATCCATTGTCTACAGCCAAGCACTGAGGTACAACCGCATCTACTCTAACCCCTCAGACAGAGACCAACACCTACAAAATATCCACCAAGCATTCTCAAAACTACAATACCCACAGGAGGAAATAAGGAAACAGAGCCAGACATGTACCCAGAAGCCTCCTACTGCAAGACAAACCCAAGAAAGAAACCAACAGGACTCCACTGGCCATCACATACAGTCCCCAGCTAAAACCCCTCCAACGCATCATCAGGGATCTACAACCCATCCTGGACAATGATCCCACACTTTCACAGGCCTTGGGTGGCAGGCCAGTCCTCGCCCACAGACAACCTGCCAACCTGAAACATATTCTCATCAGTAACTGCACACCGCACCATAGTAACTCTAGCTCAGGAACCAATCCATACAACAAACCTCGATGCCAACTCTGCCCACATATCTACACCAGCGACACCATCACAGGACCTAACCAGATCAGCCACATCATCACCGGTTCATTCACCTGCATGTCCACCAATGTAATATACGCCATCATATGCCAGCAATGCCCCTCTGCTATGTATATTGGCCAAACTGGACAGTCTCTACGGAAAAGGATAAATGGACACAAATCAGATATTAGGAATGGCAATATACAAAAACCTGTAGGAGAACACTTCAACCTCCCTGGCGACACTATAGCAAATCTTAAGGTGGCCATCCTGCAGCAAAAAAACTTCAGGACCAGACTTGAACTGAAGCTCAGCAGTTTCTCTTTGATCTGCAAATTTAACATCGTCAGCTCAGGATTAAACACAGACTGTGAATGGCTTGCCAACTACAAAACCAGTTTCTCCTCCCTTGGTTTTCACACCTCAACTGCTAGAACAGGGCCTCTTCCTCCCTGATTGAACTAACCTCGTTATCTCTAGCTTGCATATATATACCTGCCCCTGGATTTTCCACTACATGCATCTGAAGAAGTGGGTATTCACCCACGAAAGCTCATGCTTCAAAACGTCTGTTAGTCTATAAGGTGTCACAGGATTCTTTGCTGCTCTTAAGTAGCCAACACAATCACTGAACTGCTGCTATCAAGGTAACGACTCTGGGAAATGTGCAGCTCATAGTGGATGGCTTTGCTGCAATGGGATTTCCTAACTGTGGTGGGGTGATAGCCGAAATGCATTTCCCTATCTTGGGACCGGACCACCTTGGGATCCAGTACATAAACTACAAGGGGTACTTTTCAATAGTGCCGCAAGCACTGGTGGATCACAAGGGACATTTCACTGACATCAATGTGGGATGGCTAGGAAAGATGCATGACATTCACGTTTTCAGGAACTCTGGTCTATTTGAACATCTGCAGGAAGGGACTTACTTCCCAGACCAGAAAATAACTTTTGGAAACGGTGAAATGCCTGTAGTTACCCTTGGGGACCCAGTCTACCCCTTAAAGCCATGACTCATGAAGCCAGACACAGGCAGCCTGGACATTAGTAAGGAGCAGTTCAACTATAGGCTGAGCAAGTGCAGAATGGTGGTAGAATGTGAATTTGGATGTTTAAAAGCTCGCTGGTGCAGTTTACTGACTTGGTTAGATCTCAGCGAAACCAGTATTCCAATTGTTGTTGCCACTTGCTGTGCGCTCCACAATATCTGTCAGAGTAAGGGGAAGACGTTTATGGCAGGGTGGGAGGTTGAGGCAAATCGCCTGGCCGCTGACTATGCTCAGCCAGACAGCAGGGCAAGCAGAAGAGCGCAGCAGGGCATGGTGCACATCAGAGAAGCTTTGAAAACCAGTTTCATGACTGGCCAGGCTATGGTGTGAAAGTTCTGTTTTATTCCTTGATGAAAACCCATCCCCTTGGTTCACTCTGCTTCCCTGTAAGTCAGCTGCCTTCCCCCCTTTGATCAGCTCTTTTAGCGGCAATAAAGTCATTATTGTTTCAAGATCATGCATTCTTTATTAATTCATCACACAAATTGGGGGATAACTGCCAAGGTAGCCCAGAAGGGATGGGGAGGAGGGAAGCACTGGCTGGGATAGTGGATGAGCGTAGGAGTGAAGGACAAGGCCACACTGCACTTCGAAACTTATTGAATGCCAGCCTTCTGTTGCTTGGGCAGTCCTCTGGGGTGGAGTGCCCCTGCATTCTTGGGCGTCTGGGTGAGGAGGCTATAGAACATGGGGAGAAGGGCAGGCGGTTATACAGGGGCTGCAGCGGCAGTCTGTGCTCCTGCTGCTTCCTGCAGCTCCAACAGATGCCGGAGCATATCAGTTTGATCCCCCAGTAGCCGCAGCATTGCATCCTGCCTCCTCTCATTGCACTTCTGCCACCTCTCCTCTTGCTCCCGCCACCTCTCATCTCACTTGCCCCTCCTGTCCTCGCGTTCATTTTCTGCTTTCCTGGACTCTGACATGTTTGCTTTCACGCATTCTGCTGAGCTCTTTCAGTGCGGGAGGACTGCATGAGCTCAGAGAACATTTCATCGCGAGTGCATTTTTTTTCACCTTCTAGTCTTTCCTAGCCTCTGGGAAGGAGAAGATAGTGTGAGCATTGAAACATTTGCAGCTGGTGGAGGGAAAAAATGGAAGAGTGGTAGTTAAAAAGACACATTTTAGAGAACAATGGGTAGATTGTTTTGCGGTGAACCAAGCTGTTAACATTACATAGCACATGTGCTTTCGGTTTAAGGTCGCATGTTGCCTCTTATATTGAGGGCCTGCCGGTTTGGTGTGAGGGATCACACACAGGGCTGGGCAACAGAATTTGGCTTGCAGGCAGCCATGGTAAGCCACAGTTTTTTGGCTTCGACTTTCATAACACGTGGGAATGGTTTCAAACAACAGCACCCTCCTTTCGCATACCAAGCGCCTGTTGGGTTGGCCATTTAAAAGGAGGGGCTGTACTGGCTGCGAGTGCATCCCAAATCTTCAAGGCAAATTAATCATTAAACACGCTTGCTTTTAAACCATGCATTATATTTACAAAGGTACACTCACCAGAGGTGCCTCCTCTGGCTTCATGGTCCATGAGCCCGGGTTGGGAGGGTATTGGCTCCAGGGTGATAAACAGTTTCTGACTGTAAGGGAGGATGGTTTCTCTGCTTGCGTGCTGTGCACTATCCTCCTCTTCCTCCATCTCCTCCTCTTCCTCATCCCCCAAATCCTTATCCCTGTTGCATGAGACTCCCCCTTGCAGGTGTCCATGGACAGGGGTAGGGTAGTGGTGAGGGCCCTCCCTAGAATTGCATGCAACTCATTGTAGAAGTGGCATGTCTGGGGCTCTGACCCAGAGCGTCCGTTTGCCTCTTCGGCTTTTTGGTAGGCTTGCCTGAGCTCCTTAATTTTCACATGGCACTGCTGCGGGTCCCTGTTGTAACCTCATGCCCTTAGAGATTTTTTTCAAATATTTTGGCATTTCATCTTTTGGAATGGAGTTCTAATAGAACGGATTCGTTCTTCCAAACAGCAGTGAGATCCAGTACCTCCTGTTTGGTCCATACTGGAGCTCTTTTGTGATTCTGGGACTGCATGGTCACCCGTGCTGATCAGCTCGCCGCGCTGGCCAAACAGGAAATGAAATTCAAAAGTTCGCGGCGCTTTTCCTGTCTACCTGGCCCATGCATCTGAGTTGAGAGTGCTGTCCAAAGCGGTCACGGTGGAGCACTCTGGGATAGCTCCCAGAGGCCAATACCGTCAAATTGCATCCACACTGCCCTAAATTTGACCCAGTGATGTCGATTTCAGCGCTAATCCTCTCGTCGGGGAGGAGTACAGAAATCGATTTTAAGGCCCTTTAAGTTGACAAAAATGGCTTTGTCATGTGGACAGGTCCAGGGTTAAATCGATCTAATGCTGCTAAATTCGACCTAAACTCGTGGTGTAGACCAGGGCTTAGTTTCTAAAGCAGGGGCGGGCAAACTTTTTGGCCTGAGGGCCCCATCTGGGTACAGAAATTGTATGGCGTGCCATGAATGCTCATGAAATTGGGGGTTGGGATGCAGGGGGTTTGTGACAGGTTCTGGGGTGGGGCTAGTTATGAGGGGTTTGGGGTGTAGGAGGTTGGGATCAAAGGGTTCGGAGGGTGGGAGGGGGATCAGAGCTGAGGCAGGGGGTTGGGACACGGGGGGGAGGCCTAGTGGTGCAGTCTCCTGGTGGCGCTTACCTCAAGCAGCTCCCAGAAGCAGCGGCATGTCCCTTCTCCAGCTCCTACGTGGAGGTGTGGCCCCGGCCAGGCGGCTTTGCGCTCTGCTCCATCTGCAGGAGATACCCCTGCAGCTCCCATTGGCCATGGTTGCCAGTCAGTAGGAGCTGCGGGGACAGCGCTTGGAGCAGGGGCGATGTGCAGAACCCCCTGGCTGCTCCTGTGTGTAGAAGCTGGCGGGGGGGACATGCTGCTGCTTCCAGGAGCTGCGCAGAAAGCCCCCGACCCCACTCCCCTGCACAAGCGCTGGAGCAGGGCAAGCCCCCGAGCCTGCTCCCCAGCAGGTGCTCGAGGGCCAGATTAAAAGTTCTGACTAGCCAGACACAGCCTGCGGGCTGTAGTTTGCGCACCACTGCCCCATTTAACTTCTTTTTCTCTCTAATTTGTCAGTAAAAGTTCTTTTGTTTAAGGCAACTTGAATAGAATCTCAAAACTGGGGCAGTCACTGAAGGGCACCTCAGAGAAACTATCTTTTAAATCTCCTGAGACAAAAGGTGAGTAAGGTAACATCTTCGATTGAACCAGCTTTTGTTGGTGAGAGAGACGGACGCTTTTGAGCTTACACAGAGCTCTTCTTCAGGTCCCTGTGTGAGCGCGAACGCTTGTCTCTCTCACTAACAGAAGTTGGTCTAATAAAAGATATTAACTTATCTACCTTGTCTTGCTAATATTGTGGGGCTACAGCAACACTTTGAATCCTGTTATGCAGAGCCAGAGGTATGTAGCAGTTTAAGGTCAAAGTGCCAGGCAGAGCAGCAGTCATGATCTCCCTCCCTGAATTGTCAGAGGAATACAGGGAGAGTCCAGTGACATTGAAAGGTGTCAGGTGTGGTCACCTGCACATCAGTCTTCATAGCACCCCTGCCAGGCAGGCAATATCCTTGGTCCACAAATGAAAAGATTGAGGCACAGAGGTTTCATGGCTTGCTGTTTCCTGGATCTGTGCTTGAACTACTGTACCACACCAGTCTCTCAGTGAAAAGACTTTATTCCACAGACATGAAGTTCAATAATTTGCATTTAGAATCTTGTTTAAACTTATTTTCAATGGAAAGTAGACTCCTTCTTGCAGAATTACATTTCTTTTCTCGGTGCCCCATGTCACCTCTCCACCCCAAGACCCCATCATAGATGTTAACAGAAAATCACTTTGTGTCAGAGAAGATTCTGTAGCAAATGCTTATCTGGATTTTGGTGCAGCATATGCCAAAATGATACCATTAATATATTATATTTGGTAAATCTTGTTACAGTAAGAATACAAAATAAAGAATATGATTCAACAAACCATAGAATCATAGAAGATTAGGGTTGGAAGAGACTTCAGGAGATCTACTCCAACCCCCTGCTCAAAGCAGAACCAATCCCCAACTAAATCATCCCAGCCAGGGCTTTGTCAAGCCTGACCTTAAAAACCTCTAAGGAAGGAGATTCCACGACCTCCCTAGGTAACCCATTCCAGTGCTTCATCACCCTCCTACTGAAATAGATTTTCCTACTTTCCAACCTAAACCTCTCCCACTGCAACTTGAGACCACTGCTCCTTGTACTGTCATCTTCCACCACTGAGAACAGCTGGGCTCCATCCTTTTTGGAACCTCCCTTCAGATCGTTGAAGGCTGCTATCAAATCTCCCCTAAATAAGCCTAGTTCCCTCAGCCCTCTAATAATTTTTGTTGCCTTCTGCTGGATTCTCCAGTTTGTCCACATCCTTTCTGTAGTGGGGGGCCCAAAACAGGACACAGTACTCCAGATGTGGCCTCACCAGTGCCAAATAGAGGGGAATATTCACTTCCCTCTATCTGCTGGCAGTACTCCTTCTAATGCAGCCTAATATGCCATTAGCCTTCTTGGCAATACGGGCACACTGCTGACTCATAGCCAGCTTCTCTCAACTGTAATCCCCAGGTCCATATTTCTTTAAAAGTTCTGATATTAATATTTATCTTCATGGAGTTCTGAAATTGTACTTTCTAGGCATGCTTAAACAACGTGTTCTCTGAATAATGCATGCTAGTAAAAATGACTATTACTGCAGAGACTCAAGTAAGTTATACATAGGCTAGGTAGTCAAATGCTCCAGAAAGGGAATGGGAAAAAGAAGCAGGCACACAATAGATGAAGCAAAGGCTGAAATTCACTTTGTTTATTTACTTTTGTTTATGCACTTAGTGTGCTTGGCCCTGTACAAGATAAAATGGAAGACATAATCCCTGCGCGTTATGAGTTTACAATTTAAATAGGTAAAGACTAGACACAGATGTGCATTAGGAGACTCAGAGGATGGTGCTAATTTGGAGTGTAAATTGTTTTGTTTTAGCAGTGGTTTGAGACCCCTGCCCTCCTTTTTTGATTACTGATGTGGATCAGGATTTGCAGGCTTCATAGAAGAAAGTGGGTTTTAGGGAAGGTTTTGGATAAAGAGGATGGACTATTAGTAGAATTGAGAGGAGGCCCCATGAGTTACTCCTCCATCTCCAGCCTGTTCATCCCGATGAGGTATGAACTTCAAACCTAGTTGGAACTATCCAAATGCTAAGCGAGATAGGTAATTTTTTGTGTTTCTTGCTTTCTTTTATAAAAGCAAGGAAAGAAAATACGAAGTGCTGCTAATGCAATATTCAGATGGAACAGTTAAACTTACAAAAAATCAGGAAATATAAAGTCCTCATAGCAATATTCACTCAGTCCCACTGCACTTTTGTAGTGTGTTGTGCTTTTTTGTTGTTGTTGTTACTGGTTAAATGCTTGTAGAACAAAATAATAATAAGTGGTAGAGAGGGGAAGTTGACAGTAAAGAATCTAAATCAGAAGTTAGGAATTGTAGAAAATTGACAAGGGAAGCAAAGGGACACAAGGAGAAATCTATGACCAGCAGAGTTAAGGACAATAAAGAGGAGTTTTTAGAATGTATCAGTAATAAAAAGAATCATGACAATGGTATTGGTCCATTGTTAGATGGAAATAGTAGAATTACCAATAAGGCAGAAAAGGCAGAACTGTTCAATAAATATTTGTTTTGTATTTGGGGGAAAACATGATATAGTCTTATTATATGGAAGACATTGTCCATTCCATTAGTATTTCTGGAGGATGTTAAACAGAAGCTACTCAAGTTAGACATTTTAAAATCAGCAAGTTCAGATAACTTGCATTCAAGAGTTTTAAAAGAGTTGCCTAAGGAGCTCCATGGACCATTAATGTTGATTTTTCAATAAATCTTGTAGCAGTGGGGAAGTTGCAGAAGACTGGAAGAAAGCTAACGTTGTGCCAGTTTTTAAAAAGGATAAACGGTAATATCCAGGTAATTATAGGTCTGTCAACCTGACATGGATCCCTGGCAAGATAACGGAATGGTTGTTAGGGGACTTGATTAATCAAGAATTAAAAGAGGATAGTGTAATTAATGGAAATCAACATGGGTTTATGGAAAATAGATCCTATTAAACTAACTTGATATTTTTTTTTTGTGAGAGTACACATTTTGTTGATAAAGGCGGTAGGATTGGTATAATATACTTAGACTTGTGTAAGGCGTCTGATGTGGTACTGCATAACAGCTTGATTAAGAAGGTAGATATAAAATTAATATGGCACACATTAAATGGATTAAAAGCTGGGTAACTAATGGGTGTCAGTGTAGTTGTGAAGAGGGGATTGTTATTAAGTGGGTGTGTTTCCAGTGGGATACGCAGGTGTCGTTTTTTGTCTGTATGCTGTTTAACATTTTTATCGATAACGTGGAAGAAAACATAAAATCATCATTGATAAAATTTGCAGATGACAGAAAATGGGAGAGAAATTGGTAAATGACGAGGACAGCTCACTGATTTAGAGTGATCTGCATTGCTTGGTAAACTGGGCGCAAGCATGAGATGTGTGTTTTAATATAGTTAAATGTAAATGTATATATCTAGGAACAAAACGTAGGCAATATTTACAGGGTGGGGCACTCTATTATGGGAAGCAGTAACTCTGAAAATGATTTGGGGCTGGTGGTGGATAATCAGTTTCCAATGTAATGCTGTGGCTGAAAGAGCTAATGCAATCCTTGGATGCATAAACAGGAGAATGTTGGGTAGGAGTAGAGAGCAGACATGCCAAATCTGCAGGGAAAAAAAGTAGGAATTGGTCTTGTTTTTGGCTTAATTGGCTTACGAGTTGCTTGTTGGCTAGTTTTTTGCTTGCAGCTTGCTGCCTTTTTGGATTGGCTCCTGGCAAGCAGGGGCAAGGAGGGGAGAGGGGTGCACAGCAGGCCCACCACAGTCTGACTGCATGCCGTGGGGATCTAGTCACATAGAGTGTTGGGGTTCTTAAGAAGTGGCTTGTTTTGGCCTTGTTTTGAAGTAGGATTAGCTTGATTTTTGGCTTATTGTGAAAGTTGGCAACTGTGGTAGAGAGGTTATTTTTCCTCTGTATTTGGCATTGGTTCAACTGCTGCTGGAATAATGTGTTCAGTTCTGGTGCCCACAATTCAAGGAGGATGTTAATAAATTGGAGAGGGTTCAGAGAAGAGCCATAAGAACGATTAAAAGATTAGAAAACATGCTTTATAGTGATAGACTGAAAGAGCTCAATCTTTTTATCTTACAAAGAGATGGTTAGAAGTTGTTAGAGTACAGTCTATAGGTATGATTGGATGTTTTTCTAAAAGATCTGCTCTAGGAATTATTTTGGAGAAGTTCTTTGGCCTGTTCTAGATAGGTGATGAGACTAAATGATCTCAGTGCTCTCTTCTGGCCCTGGAATATGTGAATCTATGAAAATACTCTATTTTATGTTGTTTGCTGTATTTCTGCTGTGAAAATGGTTGTTTTTTTGTTTCTGGAAGAAAGTAAATATGCTTTTCATTCCTCACTGAGAATTTCATTGCTTTTGGCCGATTTTAGAAATCACACAGTCCATCTCTCTGGCCCCAATTCAGAATTGTTTCCTCTTGTACATTTGTTCGTGTCTTGTCCAGTCCAGCTTGAAATGCCCTGTGTGGTGGGGTTTCCACTGCATCCTATGAGAAACTACTCTCTACCGTACAGCTCTGATCTTTCAGTGTGACTTCTATGTGTGTGGACCCCCGTATCTATGCATGGTCAGAGTGTAGGACTGTGGCCTGAGAAGGGGCCACATTGCGATAAACCTTCCAGATACTCATTTTAAGTATTTCCACTTCTTAATTGTATCCATTTACTCCCATGTATAATTCTGATTAATTCCTCCCCCCTCATTTGTGTTTACATCCTTTTAATATTTGTAGACTGTTATTGTGTCCCTTGTTGTCTGTTAGCCAAGCTAGATATATTTAGCTACTGCTGCTTCTTCAAGTAGTGTCCCTATGAGTGTTCCACTTCAGGTACGCATACACCTTTGGAGATTTTCCGTAGCAGTGAAATTCAGTGAATTCTATGCCAGGTGTGTGCATGCCACATGCACAGGTGCTGGATATTTTTCCCTTAGTGGTATCCATAAGACTGGCCCTAATGCTCTTTCCCCCTCCCACGGAGGTAGTTGCCGTCTCCTTGTCCATGGAGCCAGTCACAGGCCCCTCTAACCCATACCCGCCAGGTGATTTCATGGCCCATCAGGAGCACCTGAATAGGGTTGCTACAAACTTGGGACTGGAAGTAGAAGAACTGAAGGAATCCACGCACAGGCTGATTGATACTCTTGCTACAGGGGCTCCCTCCAGAGTGGCCCTGCCAGTCAATGAGCGGTGTTGGGACCAGTCAGGGCACTTTAGCAGGGCACTTTAGCAGACCCCTTTGTCTCTGTCCCCACCTCAAAAAGGACGGAGAAGTACTATGTACCAGCCCGTGGGTTCGAGTACTTATATTCACACCGGGGTTTGAGTACTTCTGCTCCTCCCCCCGGTCCCTGGTGGTGGTAGTCACAAATGAGAGGGACAGACGGGGGCAGTACAGCATCACCCCAAAGAACAAAGAGGCTAGATCTGTTCGGGAGAAAATTTTTTTTTTCATGGGCAGCCTCTAGCTCCGTATCTCTAACCAGCAGGTGTTGCAAGGGGAGGTATGATTTTAACCTATGGGACTCCGTGGTCAAGTTCAGGGTCTCCCTGCTGCAGTAGTTCATGGTTCTGGAGGAAGATAAGAGGGTGGCCTGCCGGTAGGCAGCCTTGGATGTGGCTGACTCAGTGGCCAGAACGATGGCCTTGGCAGTCATCATGAGGCGCTGTTCGTGGTTACAGTCATCAGGCCTCTCGCACGCACTGCAGAAATCAATCCAGGAACTCCCCTTCGAGGAAACCTCTCTGAACAGATGGACTCCAAACTCCACAATCTCAAAGATTGGCCTGTATATGCCCCTGGCCCCCAGCATTTCAGGTCTCAGCAGCCCTACAGGTTTTCAGGGCCTCCAAGGCAGGAACCCTATAAGAGAAAAGGAGAAGGGCTAGAAACGTCAGCAACCCTTCCTTTCTATCTCAGCTTCCCAGTCGGGTTCAAGCAGGTACCCCGATGAGGCCAGACAAGCCTTTTGAAGGTATGCCCGAAGACAACGTGCCAGATTCAACTCGGGATCGATCCCCCTTTTGGTTTTTTGATCCCCCATCACCCTTCTACCCTACGTGGTCCTACATAACATTGGACCGTTAAGTATCCAGGGGTAGCTGTATGAGTTTGTATCCACAAAAACAACAAAGAGTCCGGTGGCACCTTGGAAGTGATTTTTTTAAATTTACCCACGAAAGCTTATGCCCAAATAAGTCTGTTAGTCTCTAAGGTGCCCAAATAAGTCTGTTAGTCTCTAAGGTGCCACCAGACTCATTATTGGGCCGTTAGGTGCTCAGGACTGTGACAGTGGGTACACCCTGCAGTTTTCAGCTGTTCCCCTCCTCTGAGCCCACAACATCATCCCTATTCAGCAGTCCTTCTGATGCGCAGCTTCGTATGCAGCAGGTGCAAACCCTCTTGCGTGTGGGGGCCATAGAAGAAGTTTTTCAAAACTTGAGAGGGAAAGGGTTTTACTTCTGATATTCCTAATTCTGAAGGCCAGAGGGGGCCTGTATCTCATCCTGGGCCTGCATCACCTCAACAAATATCTCAGATGAAATTCAGTGTTGATAAATGCAAAGTAACGCACATTCAGAAACACAGTACCAACTATATGTGTAAAATGATGGGGTCTAAATTAGCTGTTACCACTCAAGAAAGAGATTTTGGAGTCATTGTGGATAGTTCTCTGAAAACATGCACTCATTGTGCAGTGGCAGTCAGAAAAAGTACAGAATGTTGGGAATCATTAGGAAAGGGATAGATAATAAGAGTCAATATGATATTTTCTGTCTATGTAAATCCATGGTACGCCAGCATATTGAATAGTGCATGCAGATGTGATCACCCCATCTCAAAAAAGATATATTGGAATTGGAAAAAGGTCAGAAAAGAGCAACAAAAATGATTGGGGGTATGTAACAGCTGCCATATGGGGAGAGATTAACAAGACTGGGACTTTACAGCTTGGAAAAGAGACAACTAAGGGGGAATATGATAGAAGTCTATAAAGTCATGACTGGTGTGGAGAAAGGAAATAAGGAAGTGTTGTTTACTCATAACACAAGAACAAGGGACCACCAAACGAAATTAATAGGCCGCAGGTTTAAAACAAACAAAAGGAAGTACTTCTTCACACAATGCACAGTCAACCCCGAGGAACTCTTTGCCAGAGGATGTTGTGAAGGCCAGGACTATAACAGGGTTGAAAAAATAACTGGATAAATTCATGGAGGATAGGTCCATCAATGGCCATTAGCCAGGATGGGCAGGGAGAGTGTCCCTAGCCTCTGTTTGCCGGAAGCTGGGAATGGGTGACAGAGTATGGATTACTTGATGATTCCCTGTTCTGTCCATTTCCTCCAGGGCACCCTGGCATTGGCCACTGTCAGCAGATAGGATACTGGGTTAGATGGACCTTTGGTCTGACGCAGTATGGCCGTTATGTTCAAGAAGTTGAGGTTCTTCATAGTCTCCCTGGCCTCCATCATTCCCTCCCCGTATCAGGGAGACTGCCACCCTAGATTTAAAAGACACTTATTTCCACATTTCCATCTTCAGCAGACACAGGAAATTCCTCAGGTTTGTGGTGGGCCAATGTCACTACCAGTTCGCTGCACTTCCGTTTGATCTGTCAGCATCCCCCATGGGTTTTTACAAAGCACATGACAATGGTTGCAGCTTACCTGAGATGTCGAGGCATATAAGTCTACCCGTAACTCAACGATTGGCTGATCAAAGGCTGCTTGCAGGCTCAGGTTCAGCACCGCATTGGCATAGTACGGGCCACTTGTCAGGTGCTGGCCCTGTTAATAAATGAAAAGAAATTGACAGTAGTTCCGGTGTAGAGAATAGAGTTTATGGGAGAAGTGCTTGACTCCACTGAGGCCTACCCACCAGAGGCCACATGGTAGTATATACTTACGTGGTGCGATACGCATGGCTGCTACTCAGATGTGACTGTCACCAGTCTACTATCTGAGCAGATAACACCTGGACTTGGTTCCCACAATTCCGTCGACTGTCTTAGATTCTCTGGCTTGGTGGAGAGACCTGTGTTCTGTGATGAAAGGGTTGCCTTTCGCTCCCTGTATCTAACAGTAACTTTGGTTTCAGATGCATTGGACCTGGGGTGGGGAGCCCACCTTGGCAGACTCAGAACCCAGGGTCTCTGGCCCCAGGAAGAACCCTCCCTGCATATGAACATCAGGGAGCTTGGGGCAATACGCTTGGCCTGCCAAGTGTTCCTTCCCCAGCTCTCAGGCAAGGCTGTGCAGGTCTTGACAGAGTACACGGCTTCAGTGTTTTATGTCAACAAGCAAGGGGGAGCTCATTCCTCAGCCCTGTGTCATTGAGGCTCCCCGACTGTGGGATTTCTGTGTGAAGCACGCCATTCACCTTGAGGAGTCGCATCTCCTGGGAGACCAGAATATGTTGGTGGATCCCCTCACAGGCCCTTTGCCTCTCGCCACAAGTGGTCTCTTCCTGGAGATCATCAGTGTTATCCCCCAGAAGTGGGGGACTCCCCAGGTTGACCTGACCTGTTTGCCACCAAACAGAGCAGGAAATGCCATTGCTTCTGTTCTATACGTGGGCTCAGTTAGGGCTCCCTGTCCGACACTTTCCTGCCTTCGTGAGCAAACGGACTGCTGTATGCCTTCCCGCCAGATCCCTTGGTTCACAAGGTTGTCCTGAAGATCAAGAGGGACAAGCCAAAGGTTATCATGACAGCTCCGGTGTGGCCACACCAGCACTGGTTCAGCACACTTCTAGATCTCTCAGTAGCAACTCCACCAGCACTCACACCCCGTCCGGACTTAATTTTGCAAGACCACAGCCGGTTGCTTCCCCCTACCTGCTTCACCTCCCTACAGCTGGCAGCATGGCTGCAGCATGGCCGAACCCCAAGGAGCAGACCTGCTTGAAGCAAGTCCAGTCAGTCTTGCCAGATAGCAGAAAACCCTTCTTGTTGGGCCTCTGAACAGAATCTTTCTCCATTTTGGTCTTCCATGTAGTCCATTTTAAACTGTGCTCCATCTGACAGATCAAGGTCTGGTCCTGTAATTTATCAAGGTTCAATTGGCAGCCATCTTGACCTTCCATCCTCCAGTACAAGACAAATCAGTCTTCTCCCACGAGATGACGGTCAGTTTCCCCAAGGGCTTGTAAAGACTCTACCTGCAGGTTCCCGACCCAATTCCCCATTGGGACTTACACCTGGTCCTGTTGAAGCTCACGGAGCCCCCATTCAAGTTGTTGGCATCTTGTTCCTTACAGCTTCTCTCTTGGAAAGTCGCCTTCTTGGGGGCGAGTACTTTGCCCAGAAGGGTCTGGGAGATCAAAGCCTTGACGTCAGAACCTCTTTATATGGTGTTCTTCAAGGACAAGGTCCACTGCGCTCCCACCTGGCTTTCCTACCAAAGGTGATGTCACAGTTCTATAACAACCAGGGCTTTTTTCTGCCTGTCTTCTTTTGAAAGCCTCACAGCTCCAATGAGGAACGTTGCCTACACATGTTAGACCAGGGGTTGGCAACCTTTCAGAAGTGGTATGCCGAGTCTTCATTTATTTACTCTGATTTAAGGTTTCGCATGCCGGTAATACATTTTAACATTCTTAGAAGGTCTCTTTCTATAAGTCTATAATATATAATTAAACTATTGTATGGAAAGTAAATAAGGTTTATAAAATGTTTAAGACGCTTCATTTAAAATTAAATTAAAATGCAGAGCCCCCTGGACTGGTGGCCAGGACCCAGGCAGTGTGAGTGCCACTGAAAATCAGCTTGCGTGCCACCTTCAGCACCCATACCATAGGTTGCCTACCCCTGCGTTAGAAGTTAGGCAGGCCCTGGCCGCCTATATTGAGAGGACTAGTCCCTTCTTCAAGTCTACGCAACTTTTTGAAGCAGCAGTGGAAAGGGTTAAAGGACTATCATCATCCCAAAGAATCTCGTCCTGGATAACCATCTGTATCCGCGTTTACTATGAGCAGGTGAAGGTTCCACCTCCAGCCATTGTAACCGCTCATTTCACAAGAGCCCAGTCTTTTTCAGCAGTGTTCCTTGCACAGATACTAATCCAGGACATCTCCAGAGCTGCAACATGGCCGTCGGTTCATACCTTTGCATATTACTATGCCAGGGTGGGCAAACTGTGGCCCATAGGTTGCATCCGGCCCTCCACCTGTTTTAATCCGGCTCTTGAGCTCCTGCTGGGGAGCAGGCTCTGAGGCTTGCCCTGCTCTGGTGCTCGAGCTGGGGAGCACAGTTGGGGGCTGTGGTGTGCGGCTCCCAGAAGCAGCAGCATGGTTCCCCTCCTCCAGTTCCTATGCATAGGGGCAGCCAAGGGGCTCCACTCTGCATGCTGTCCCCACCCCAAGCGCTATCCCCACAGCTCTCATTGAGCAGGAACCGTGGCCAATGGGAGCAGCAGGGGCGGTGCCTGAGGATGGGGCAGCATAGCCCCAACCTACTGCCCCCGCCTGGATTCCCCTCCCACCCTCCACAGCCTTTGGTCCCAGCTCAGAGCACCCTCCTGCACCCCAAAACCCCCAGCCCCACCCCAGAGCCTGCATCCCCAGCTGGAGCTGCCCCTCCTGCACCCCACCCTCCCTGCCACAGACTCCACCTGCACCCTGAACAACTCATTTCTGGCCCCACCATGGAGCCCACACCCCCAGCCAGAGCCCTCACCCCCTCCCACACCCCAACCTCAATTTCATGAGCATTCATGGCCCGCCATGTAATTTCCATACCCAGATGTGGCCCTCGGGCCAAAACGTTTGCCCACATCTGCACTATGACATCACCCAACAGACCTGTGACAATGTCAGTTTCGTGAGAGTAATGTTGCAATCAACATATCCATGAGCTCTGAGTTCACCTCTGAGGGTACCGCTTATGAGTCACCTATCATGGAATGGACATGAGCAAGCAATCAAAGAAGAAAAAGCGATTACTGACTTTCTGTAACTGTTGTTCTTCAAGATGTGTTGCTCATGTCCATTCCATGATTTGCCTTCTTTACCCCTCTTTGCTGTTACCAGCAAGAAGAACTGAGAGGGTGCGGAGGTGGCGGTGCTTCTTATATGGGTGCATGTGCGTGGGGCTCCAGGGGCACCAGGCTGGTTCCATGGATACCACTAAGGGAAAAATCTCCGGCAGCTGTGCACATGGCATGTGTACACATGTAGCATGGAATGGACATGAGCTACACATCTTAAAGAACATTACCTGGCCTCTGTTTGCCTGAAGCGGGGAATGGGCGACAGGGGATGGATCACTTGATCATTACCTGTTCTGTTCATACCTGGCATTGGCCACTGTCGGAAGACAGGATACTGGGCTAGATGGATCTTTGGTCTGACCCAGTATGACCATTGTTATTTTCTAACAACAGTTACGGAAGGTTAGTAAACATTTTTTCTTATAATTGGAATGTATTTTAGGGTTCCACAAATTTGTTCCACACTGGGGGATTTTAATATTTCCTCCTATGTGACCTTACTAGACTTTTAATTCCACAAAAGTTTCTTTCCTGAAATGAAATAAATTCCTTTGTTCTGCTACATGCTGTGAACATTCTCCCATCTCAGTTTCATGCTTTGCTGAATTAGAATAGCTAATGGTCATTGGCATCAAGCTTTTCTATTTTCACATTCTCAATAGGTTCCTTCTTATTGGTGAGAAGTAGATCCAGGATGGCTTCTCCTCTATTTGGAACCTCTTTCTTGAGACTATAAGGTTATATGCTATGTAACTTAGGAACCTCTTTGATGCCTGTTTGGCTGTATTTATACAATGGCTAACTGGCTAATTAAAAACCCTCATGAATAGTCTCTCCTGTGGCTTCTAGTATTTTGGGAGTTGGTCCAGGAATTCTGTCCTTCAGTTTTTGGGGTCTAACAGATCCCACAGTTGTTTCTCCTTTCTGTTTTTTTTTTTTTTATTCCTTGTATGCTTAACAAAATAATTTCACCACCACACTCTTTTTCTTGTAAAAAGTCAGTATTTGTTTTGTTATTGACTTGGAATTTTTTTATTTTCCTGTAATTCTGATTTCTCTTCATAATCCTCAAAAATTGCTTTGCCTTCTCTTCTTCCTACATATTTCATTGCAAGTTCTTATTGTCCCTAGAGCTTTTTTGGTGTTGGTGCTTTCTAGGTTATCTTTCCCCTCCCGCCCACTGAATATCTATTTTGGATTATTTTTCTCCAGCTTTAATTTTTCCAGGTTGAATCTGATTTTATTCTGTTTTAATTTCTGTACTCGTGGTCACTGGGTGGTGTTTTGCTGTTTTCGGTGTCTCCCAGTTTAATATCTGAAAATGTAATTGTGGTGTTTATTCCATCTTTATATTATTAATGCGCATATTAAATATGGCCGGGCCAAATTCTGATTCCTATATTACCTTATTGGGAACATTTCACAGTATGCTTCAATGATATGTGTATGTTAGACTTTCAGTAGGTCTCCAATTCATGTACTGGAGCCCATAGTTATATTCAAGCTTGTTTGAAATTAATTTTTTGAGGAACAGTTTGTCTCCTGAATTTTTTTGTTCCTTTCAAAGAGAAATAACATGTTAAAAAAATTCTTTTTGGTCCTGTACCAGATGTCTGAAGTCCAAAGCTGTCTGTGTTAATACTGATTCTTGGGTGAAACTTTAAATATATGTTTTTTAGCTAGTGGCTGCCAATTTAGTATACAATCTAAACTAGTTAGGTTGGCATGAAATGGTCTAAAGTACAGCCAGGTGGACGTGCTCACTGGCTTTGCATGCTACAAATAAACAGTAGCTCTTAACTGATACAAAATTATCTTCCCTTGCCAATAATGTTTTTTGTTCAACACAATGGCATATAATTTTAATAAGAAATTAATCTAAAATAGCACATGACAGACCAAGAGAGATGGGGTAACAAAACTTGGTTTTTAGAAAAGTGTGTAGTTTTTTAATTAACTGTGGGTTGAAAATATACAGATACAAAGATACAAAAACAGAGCAAAGTCATGTACTTGAGAGGTCTAGTATGGGAAATTCCTTCTGTCTCCATTTTAGTTATAGGAAAACCAATAATTAACCTTTACAATGAACAATATGATGTTGTTTTTGAAGGATATTTAAAATAACATCTGTCAACACAAAAATTGGTAGGTAGATTTTGAGTAGATCTGGTGCAATTTTAAAAATTGGATTTAGAGTAATTTTTAGCTGTAATTCATCAGAAATGAAAACTTATGCACCAACAGTGTGGATAAACTTTAGGGGTAAATATAAAAGTTCCTAACTGTCAGGGTGGTTAAACACTGGAATAGATTACCTAGGGAGGTTGTGGAATCTCCATCTCTGGAGATATTTAAGAGTAGGTTAGATAAATGTCTATCAGGGCTGGTCTAGACAGTATTTGGTCCTGCCATGAGGGCAGGGGACTGGACTCAGTGACCTCTCAAGGTCCCTTCCAGTCCTAGAATCTATAAATCTAACAGGCCTGATAGACTGATATTAAAGCCTGGCTGGTAAGGGTAAAATTGTAAGTTTCGTATGACAAGAAAGCTGCATTAATTATCAACAATCATCTGTCTATTGAACATTATGTATTTTTAATGAACCCAAGACCCTGGGACTTGGTTGCTCTATAGGTAAATAAAGAAGAATCTATTTTATCTGAAAGGGTGCTCAGGATTTTGTCTCTTTTGAAGTGTGATTTTCTTCCTTTGTTTTCATTTGGGAGACGGGTTATTAGAGGAAGGACTTTCACAAAGAGGTGTATTGTACACTGATCTCTGGAAGTGGGCTTAATCTTGTGATGGTGTGGCATTGAACGGTTGGGATGGGAGGGCTGCCACTGAAAGTGCTCAACTCCTGAAAGTTTCATCGTGGTTTTAGTGAGCCAGAGCGTCCCTGGGGATTACAGCTGTTGCTGAGGTGAATTTATGGAGTTCAAAGCAGTCTGAGATAATGGGATCTTTATTATTATAAATGTAAGTAGCAGTCAGGAGATCTCAGTCAGAATTGGGGTCCCTCTGTCACTGAATTCTGTAAAAATAAGCATGACCTTGAAGCAGTTCTACAGTGTTAAAGTGTAGAACAGGTTAAAGTGTACAGCACCAGTGTGATAATGGTGTTCACCTGTTTGTGCTAGCTAGGAAGCAAAATGATTTGTGATGAGGAACAATTACAAACAGTTGCAGTGCATCTCCAAAGTTGTAGGCTGTTACTTATCTTTAAGTGGGCTGTGAAAAACATTTTAAATATTTTTGGAGAAGGCTTGTTCCAGCTGATCAAGTGTTCCAATCTAAATGCTCAATCCAGGGTACCATTGCAGTGATTTGGTAATGCAAGGAAATATGGGGCAGAGTATTCTTATCTTAGCTGGAAAATAAAGTATCTTATTGTTGGGTTTTCCAGTCCAGCAGTTGAGGAGGACCAGTTTTGCATGCTAATTAATATAGCCAAGCAAATGTTATCCAAATTTTTCCTCCCCATCCTCAAAACGAATTCCTGGACTAAGATCACATAGGCTCCCAGTAAAATTGTTCCAGACTAAAACTTGGCAAAGTGATAAACTTCTGAAAACAGAAGCTTATAATGGGAATGCTGATGCTAGCATAACCACAGCGTTGCATATTGCTCATGAATAGCCCGGAGGTAAAAGGATTAGTATTTATTAATACTGTATTAAGTCTGCTACGTTTTTTTTTGGTTGCTGGACTCAACACATACACTGTGTAGTGTATATAAGCTTAATACTATATGAGCCTTTTGCTCTGTTCCATTTTTTCCCTCTAGCTGATCATTCTCTACTGGTGTGAAGAGAAGCCTTTGTTGTCATTTCAAACTTCCTGCATCCTCTACCAGGATTTGTCTGCAGAGAGAATTTAATACCAGAAATAACAACTTCAGCTCAGTTTGTTGTGTTCAATTTGCTGTCTGGAAGTACTTTTGTGTATTTTGTGTTGGGGGAGGGGGACCAGATGGTGAAAGGGGGGGGTGATGATTCTGTCTAAAAACAGCATGCTTGCCCTTTGTTAGGTGAGGCCACAGTACTAGAGGTAAAACTGTAGATTTAACCCCCTTTTATGGAAAGGAATATGGAAAATAAAGTGCCTGCCATGCTGACAGTTAAGAGCTGAAATACTAGCCACATTATGGGATCTCTACAGACAAGCTTGTGGGTTTCTTTATTGGCTATAAAATGAAGTATTTTTGTGTGAATTTGTGTTTGTCTCTATATAAATCCTAAGTTTCTCTTCTTTGACTATTTCCATCATGTAGAAATGACTGCTCCCACTGCAGCCTGTCTGGAAATGCTTATATGTTCCCTTAAGAATGAAAACAAATAAAGAAAATCCTGAGTATCTGGTTAAATAGCTCAGCGTCAGTCTCTTTTTTTTCTCATTGCTGTTGCCATAGTCACCCTGTGGCTGGGCTTTATGCTGTCAACTTTGCAGGGAGGTGTCAGCAAAACATGGTGTATTTTAAATATAATCAGACACCCTCCAGCAGCAAATCAGCTATTTTATTAAAAATCCCTTTCCTCCACAAAATCTTCACTTTATTTAATTTTGTTTCTGGCAGAAACGAGAACAAACTTTCATTACTTTAATTTTTAAACAAAATTTTATAAAATGGATGATATGCATGATTAAAGCCGAAGTACAAGGACTGCTACTGATCATTTACAATAGGAAAGGCCTTGATATACTACTGCTAAGGTAGGTAAATATATAGGAATCATTAATCTATGTGACAAGTGATATCAGTGGAAATTCTGTTGGCCGGAACATAGAGCTCTTGTACAAACATGGCATTACGTTTTTTTTGAGAGTGTGTGTGTTTATATAGTAAGATAAGTATGTAGATCAGGTATGAATTAAAACAATAAAATCTAAGAAATTGAATTATCATTATTGTCTTAATTCACCCTGTTGCTGTACCAAGCTTTTTCAGACTATATAGCTCTGGTTATTTATTATGCGAAGGTCTTGGAAAAGCTGAGTGCGCTTCAGTATGTACTGTGTGGGGTTTGCTGTGGAGAATGAGTTAAAGGGACACCACGGTAGTCTTTTTAATTTCTTTAGCTTTAACAAAAATAAATGCACAAACAAGTAATGTGCATAGTTAGGATACACAGTGGAAGGAAATGACCCTTTATGAGGACTTGAGCTAGCCAGTGTTCTAATTAAAGTCTTCTGTTAATACTTTTTAATATAAACTTTTGGACTTCTGAAGGAGAGTTGTCTTCAACTCAATTACTTTTCCAAGAACGTGAACTCAAATTTCTCAGCTATATTGAGATGCTTCCCCTTTTCCAATTCCAAATTCCACCACAGTGAAACATCACTAATTGGCACTAATCACTAACCAGTCTCAGTAACTGATTTTTTGCAAATGAGCTATTACACAAACAAGTGCAGTGCTTTGCACTAGAGCATTATTCCTACTGATTCAGAAACCAGTTACATTGAATCACTGAGACCACCTGATGTGGACATTCCTATTTTGTACTGAGTACCGTATTCTAATGTTGCTGGAGTTGGTGAGGAGCCGATTTAAGCAAAATCAAAGTAAGGCACTCTTAATCCAAAATGAGTGTGCGTACCATAAGGTGTTTGAAGAGTTCTTGTAGCTGTGTTGGTCCCATGATATTAGAGAGACAAGGTGAGTGAGGTGATATCTTTTACTGGACCAGCTGCACTTGGTGAAAGAGACAAGCTTTCAAGCTTACACTGAGCTCTTCTTCAGGTCTGCTCAATCAGCTCTGCATAGGCTTGTCTCTTCCCCAGCCAAAGGTAGTTCAATAAAAGATATTACCTCACCTGGTTTGTGTCTCTCACATGGTAGGGTTGGATTTATGACATCTGGACCAGCCCTGAAAGGTGTGTCTACACCTCCTGGAGGAAGGGACACGTTGTACTCTGTCTGACTTGGCATAAGACTGCTTAAAAAAAAAAAAGTGTTGATTTTATTTACTTTAACTTTTTACCACTGTCTTCAGCAGCCTTCCACAAGAAACTAAAAATGTTCCAAAATATCTAGAGGATTTAAAACAGGCTTTCCTCTTGAAATGGTTTTCTCTGAGAGGCTTGTATCAGAACGGAAAAGAATCAAATAGGGAAAGGGAGAGCAATGGGCTGTTTGGGGCTTCTCAAATTCACAAGTGCACATGAGTTTGAAAGAAAATTTAAATGGACATTTATATTGCTCTTTGCAATAGTGTCTGAGACTGTCTACACTACAAGCTGTGGTTGGTGCAGGTTATGTCAGCATACAGCCACCAAAGTTTGTGTGGTGTTTGGCCACGTGCATATGCGGCTGCTTGTACTCACCAGGAGTGCTTATGTCGATGCAAAGTGTGGTGCACCACAGATAGCCATCCCAGTGTGCCACACGCTGTTGTCTCATGCAATGCCTTTTAGGAACTTTTCATAATGTGTTGTGGGGTTGAAATGAGCCCCCCAGGGATCTTTGGGAGCTAAGGGCAAGGTCCCAGCATGAAACTTTCTTGAGCCCTAATTGCCATCAATAACTTTAAACACCCATAACTTTTACATCTTTTTTTTTTAAATCCCACAAGAGTGTGTGGTGCTTTTCCGTGTCTGCCATCTCTGACAGGAGCATGATGCCCCCAGAGTGGTGCACTATTCTCATAAACATTGCAAATGCAGATTGTATGATTTTTCCTGTATTTGCAGACCCACAGGAAGTACCGCAACAATGGAGGATATGATTATTTGTTAAAGGGCAGTTTGCAGAGGGACATAGTAAGAAACAATTCAAGGTTATTGGTGGCATTCATGGAGTAGCTGGAGACAGCAGACCACTGCTTGTGGGTCTGAGAAGCAAGTACTGATTGGTGGGATCACATCTAATGTAGGGTTGGGGTGACAAGCCATGACTGCAGAACTTTTGTGTACGAAAGGCCACATTTCTGGATCTGTTTACTGAGCTAGTCTCAGCTCTCAGCGCAGGGACACCAGAATGAGAACTGCATTGACAGTGGAGAAGCAAGTGGCACTTGAGAGCCTTGAAAGGCTGGTTTACTGCCTGTTAGTGAGAAATCATTCTGGAGCTGTAAAATACACAGTGGGGGGCCATTGTCATGGAACTGGGAACCGTCATTAATTGTCTCCTGTTATGCAGAACTCTAACTCTTGGCATTGTGCAGGATAGAGTAGATGTAGTCACAGCTGTGGGGTTACTGACATGTAGTGGGGTGATAGATGACGTGCATATTCCTATTTTAGCACCATCCCACACAGTGCATCAATGGAAAGGGCTACTTTTCTATGGTTTATGCAAAGGTTGATGGATCATCCTGGGTGCTTCACTGGTATCAGTGTGGGCTGGTCAGGGAAGGTGCATGATTGCTCATGTATTTAAAAATACAGGACTGTTCAGAAAACTGCAAGCAGGGACTTTCTTTACTAGCTGGCAGATTATCGTTGGTGGTACTGAAATGCCAATAGTGATTCTGGGGACCCAACCTACCCCTTGCTCTACTGGCTCATGAAGTTGTACACTCAGTAGCACCAAGGAATGATTCAGCTGCTGGCTTAGCAGGTGCCGAATGACCGGAATGTGTTTTTGCTAGATTGAGAGTACACTGGCAGTTTGTACTCACTAGATTGGATCTCAGTGAGAAAAATATCTGAATGGTTATAGCTGCCTGTCTTATCCTGCACAGTATCTGTGGACATGGGAGAGGTTTGCTGACTTTGAATCGCTAGACGTAAGGACCCTTAGAAGGGCTCAGCATGGAGCTATGCAGCTGAGGGAGGCTTTGGTCAGCCACGGTAGTATTCTGTTTTGGATTGTTCTCTTGGTCTGAAGCTTTTGGTGGTTGTAGGAACTGTGCATCACTTGATATACAGTTATAAATATTAGACTGTGTTTTATTGTGCTTATGTGCTCTCTGGTGCTTGCTGTATGTTTACAGTAATGTGTCCTTTGCATAATACCATGGATTCTGCAATACGTGTTCTGAACTAATAAAGATAATTTAATTCTCCAAAGATAGAAATTTATGGAGTGGCAAAGCCAGGGCAGAAAACCAATGTGTAAAAAGTCAACATGCAATGCCATATGAACTTTTAACATAAATTAATGGAAGGGAAGTTTAAAATGGGAAAGGCAGAAAACATTTCTGGCCATTTCAGTGCACATCTGTAGTTTGTGGCGGACGTACACAAGCCGTGCTTCTCACAGGTCAGTGTAAGTGAAACTGTGGTTTTCCTTGCTGTCTCCCAGCATGGAGTGATAGGCATAAGGATGCAGCTTGTGTTGCCATGTGATATGGTGAAAGGTGTAAAGAACTCCTACCATGGAGTTCTCAGAGTTTGTAAAGTGCGGGAAGTCTGGAATTTTGGGACCTGTAGGTCATCCAGGGTCGGCAGCAGTTGGGTTTGGTGCCTGAGAAAGATCCATTATGTCCTGGTGCATTTTCCTCTTGTTTTCTTGCTGGACCTCCTGGTCCTTTCTCCTATCCATGCTGTCTGCCACGTTGGCCCACCAGGCTCTTTGTTCAGTTTGATGAAGCAGTGGCTTGCAGGATCTGGCTGAACACATCCTCCCTAGTCACAGTCTTTCTCTGCCTCATTAGGGGGCAGGCATTTTGCAGGTTTGTAGGGGGCACCCCTCAAGGCTGTGATGGCAGCAGCTGCTGATAAAGGAGATGTATCATTGGATTTACAGTCAAAACCGAAAGGGAAAGCTAAGTTTCAAAACTCCCTTCTCTTATTCCCATAAAAGCTTTTAATAAGACATGGTTATTGACACTTCAGCTTTGGAGTGCGTCTGCACAGCACTGCTCTCCAGTTGCAGCCATGTTGAGCATGTCTGGGGAGTGAGGGGGATTTTGGTTCCATGGAACAATAACATTTTCATCCCTATTCCATGAGTATGAGTGTAGGGCAGTGGCACTGATTATTGGCAATGTTTTTCACAGGCAGTGGTGGTCTTGACTGAGATCTCATGCCCTCGCTGCATTTCACCCCCACTCCCCCATTCCATGTCTTGGGCTTCTCCGACGTATCCATGGTAGTCTGTGAGGTGCTACTGGGGTCTCTGCCAAGTATGGCATGCAGCTTCTTGTAAAAGCAGCAGGTCTGCGACCAGCACCAGATTGATGGTTAGCCTCCCTTGCAAGCCTTGTGGTATCCTTGCAAAGTTTCTTTGCTTTCATGTTGCACTGCTGCTAATCTCTGTTGTACCGCTTTGCGGGCATCCCCCGTACAATCTTTTCAGTGATGTCCGTATTACTGTGTCTCGTCCATAGTTCTGTTTGCACAGCTTCTTTTCCTCCCAGGCCCAAAATATCCAATACCTCGTGTCTATTCCAGGCAGGAGTGCATCTAGTGTGCAGAACTGACAGTGTCAGCTGGGCAGTTGCACACTATAATTGAGAGCACCTAGGTGTGCTCACCAAGGTAAGCAATCAGGTAAAGGTCTTTCAGAAGTGGTGGGGTGGGGCAGTGCTTTTGGTCTAAGTGACCCCTGGCTAGTCTAGTTTATTGCTGTCATAGAATATCAGGATTGGAAAGGACCTCAGGAGGTCATCTAGTCCAACCTCCGCTCAAAGCAGGTCCAGTCTCCAACTAAATCATCCCAGCCAGGGCTTTGTCAAGCCTGACCTTAGAGGTTTTTAAGGAAGGAGATTCCACCATCTCCCTAGGTAACCCATTCCAGTGCTCAGGGAATGGGGTATTGTGGGACAGCTGCCTACACTCATGCTTTGTCGACTTTAGTAGGTTGACTATGGCTCTGCTCTGTTCGGGGAGGTGGTTTTACTATGGCACCATAATGGGGCACCTATGTCAGCCAGAGATAAATGTGAGTGTTAGACGTATGCATAGACACGTTGACGCAAGGCAATTTATGCCAATTTAACTTTGCCGAGTAGACTAGGTGTGAGCAACATGGTCTTAATCTGTGCCTCTATTTACCCATCTGTATAATGGACTTAATACCCTCATAGAAATAATTTTTTGAGACTTGATTGTTTTTAATTAATTTGAGGTCCTTTGTGGGAATATGTTCTATAAATGCAAAGGAATTCTTATTCATATAGTACACTAGGGAATCTCCTGCTCCTCTTTTCTGAAATGATTTCTGCTTGTTCACTTCAGGATCTGCTCACTTATTCTTCAGTACTTAGTATTACTTAAGCCGGTCATGAGACCACTTTATTGTATCAGAAAACAGCTGGTAGAGGAGCCCTTATAAACATATATTGTAAAATATCACTAAGGTTAAGATTTTGTCGTGGTCATGGGCAAAAAACAAAAATTGAAGGAAACCTGCCACCTGTCTGTGACTTTTAGTAAAAATAAGAGGTGGGGGACGCGCGCCAGAGTGACCGCTGCAGGGGAGTGGAGCCCGAGCCCTGCAGAGGGTGGGGGACTGACAACCTGAGCCTTGCTGCAGCTGTGGGGGCTGACAGCTCCAGGCCTCACCACAGCTGGAGGGGACGTGAGGGGGCACAAGCTGAAGAAGTCATGGAGGAATCCATGACCTCTCTGACTAAATATCACTAAGAAATATTACATAGCAATGGGCATTATTTAAAATATGTTTGCAGATTTTTTGAAGTGCCTGTGTAGCATGAACAATGACTTTATTTACATAGGACTATTTCTTAGTATGTGGTAACTTCTTGTTCTTTGCCTAAGTCTTACTCAGACTTATTCAGTCTTAACTAGTGTGCCCTTGCCTTATCTGGAATGTTGGTGTGTGTAGCGAGGCGCCCTGGCTCCCCGCCGCCCCTGAGAGGGACGGGCCAGAACTGACGCCGGAGTGAGGGGAGCCACTGCCGCCTGTCCCCGCCCCCCGGAAGTCCAGGGGTGGGACAGTAAGTATAAAGACCTGGCCCTAGCACTCAGTTAGGCGCAGGCTGCCGGAGAGGACAGATGCTGGTGCTCGAGCTCCCGCATGGCCCAGCCTGCCCCATGCTCGCTACCCTGAGGAGCACTGGCTGAGTCTGCCCTGTGCCCGGTACTCAGAGGAGCGGCCTGAGCTTCCCTACACCCGGTACCCAGAGGAGCGGCCTGAGCTTTCCTACACCCGGTACCCAGAGGAACGGCCTGAGCTTTGCTACGCCTGGTACCCTGAGGAGCCCATGGTCTGGGACCCACCCGTCAATGCTGGCGAGAGACAGGTACCTAGAGATGGGGAGATTGGAAATGGCCCGGGGGTAGCTGACCCCAGTCTGGCTCCAGGGGACCCCAAACCGATGTCAGTGTGTTGTGGCCAGGAGCCCCACTGACTGCAGCGAATCTTTGCCGCTGTTAGGGCCCCGGGCTGGAACGCAGTGGAGTGGGAGGGCCTGTGTTCCCCCCGCCACCTTTCCAAGGGTGGCAGACTCCCCCTCTCCCTGGCCTGAGGAGGCCTTCTTTATAGACTTACTGTGGGAACTGCTGCTCAGCCCCTGCCTGAGGGTCTGAGCCCTGTGCCTGTTTATTGCCCCGCCTTGAACCAGGGCTTGGGGATTTATAGACTTCCTCGTGGAACTGCTTACTGCCCCGCCCTGTCCAAGGGCCTGGGCTTATCTACTGAGTTTGCTCAGCCTGCTGAAAGGCCTGACCGGAACTGGCCGGGCTTATAGACTCTGTATTTGCTTAGCCCCTGCTGAAGGGTCTGAGCCCTGGACAGATTGCTGCTGTGTAGCGAAGCGCCCTGGCTCCCGGCCGTGCCTGAGAGGGACGAGCCCCAGCACCGGACCCTTACAGTGTGTCTTGCTGAAATTCAGATGTTTCACTGCTTTATAAGAGTATATTGTTGAGTGTCAGTAACTTCTTAAAAAAACCTTGTTTTGAGTATGTTATCCTTGATTTCTTAAAACAACATAGTCAAGGGTTTAGATCTCTTGAACATTGTAAAGTCATATTGGCTCTTTTAACTAAACAAGGAGTTGGCAAGCAATAGATCTTCTCTCTGGTCCCAAGAACATTTGTGGCACTTACTTTCTATTTGGGATTTAATTAGGTTCAGAATGGTTTAGGATTTTCTTACATGGGGCAATATTCTGGATTAGCAATTCTGGTCAAGCTCTGTGTCTGGACACACTATTCCAGAATAAAAATAAATGATTCTGGAATAATTGATGTGCTTCCAAATTGGAATACTTATTCTGAAAAAAATCCATAGTGTCCAGAGGTGGAGCTATTCGAGAACAGCTGTTCTGGTTCGCTCCACCCTGTAGATTAGCCTTTACTGTAAGCAGAGACCATGCAAGCTGTTGAACTGGAAGTGTAGATCTTTGCTCATAGTCCTTCTGGCTAGGGACTGTTTGTTCAGTAGAGGGGGCATGTCACTGTTACGCATTGTCTAAAAATATTTTTACTAGTTTTACTCATGTGTTTGGTTTACTCATATATTTTTTGGGCTGCATTTAGTGTATTTGTGAGCAGAAGCTTCCAAGATAATACTGTGCATCTTTCTTATGTCAGGGGTAGGCAACCTATGGCACATGTGCCGAAGGCGGCACGCAAGGTGATTTTCAGTGGCACTCACACTGCCTGGGACCTGGCAATGGTCTGAGGGGCTCTGAATTTTAATTTAATTTTAAATGAAGCTTCTTAAACATTTTTAAAACTCTATTTACTTTTCATACAACAATAGTTTAGTGATATATTATAGATTTATAGAAAGAGACCTTCTAAAAACGTTAAAATGTATTACTGGCACGCGAAACCTTAAATTAGAGTGAATAAATGAAGACTCGGCACACCACTTCTGAAAGGGGTTGGCAACCTGTCTTATGTAATGTTTTTAAGACATATACAAAGTATGGGCTCATAGTGAAACTAAGTACAGCAGAATCTCAGTTATGAGCCCCGGCGTTATGTTTTGACTGGTGAACCACACACCTTATTTGGAACTGGAAGTACGCAATCAGGCAGCAGAGAGTGAGAGGGTGTGCTGCTGGAGGACTGAGGAGTACAAGCATTATCAGACACCAGGAGGAAGGTCCTATGGTGAGGATAAAGAAGGTGTTTGGAGGAGGCCATGGGGAAGTAGCCCAGGGAGTTGTAGCTGTCATGCAGCTGTTACAGGAGGCACTATAGACAGCTGCAATCCACAGGGCCCTGGGCTAGAACCCGGAGTAGACGGCGGGCCCGGGTTCCCCCAAACCTCCCAACTCCTGATCAGACACAGGAGGAGTTGACCCAGACTGTGGAATCCACCAGAGGGGAAGATAACTGAGGTAAGCAACAGCTCACTTCTTCGGTGAGCAAATCCGCCAATAAGCGCAGGACCCATCAAGGTAGAGGAGGAACTTTGTCACAATATAGATAAGAATTGCTCATGTTTGCTTGTATTCCTCTCCTCCACCCGTTGTATGTCACTTGGCTTCTTAGAGTAGAGGAGTGGTTCCCAAACTTTAACAGACTACAAATCCCTTTCACTAAAATGTCAAATCTCGTGAATCCCCCCGCTTAAAAATGAATATTTCCTGGGATTTTCTCCTTTACCTGAGTATAAATTATAAAAGCAGAGATCTTCGAAATATAAAATTAGTTTTGTGACATGCTTATTACACACTATTATTATTATTTATCATTACAGTATTTTATTATATTATGAAAATGGCAACACTCTTCCAAGATCTCACTTTCGTAGCATGTATCACTTTGAATAAACCTGTTATAAGACAAGGCTCCTATATTTCATCAAGGAGTATCAGATGTGAAACAGCATGAAGGTATTTAAGAAGCCAACTCAAAGGTTCCTCCTACCCAAGCATTCAGGTCTTGAGCAGTCTAGGCAGACAACTCATGTTACAACAAAGCTTAAACTTGTTCTTCGTGATAATTTTAAAAACAATACTAGCTGCCTATTTAATTTTAAAAACAGCAAAAAAAAATCCACCTCCTTTTCCTTTTTTTATAAGGAGTCTTGAAGTTTAAATCTCCTCAGTGTGATAGATATGTTTGCTTTGATCTGCTTAGCTCTTGGCAACTGGCCCCGTGCTGCCTGAGGTCCCTAGGAACAGCTCTGTCCGCCATTAGGGATTTTTTCCTGAGAACTCCCGGGGGTTCATGAACCCCAGTTTGGGAACCACTGGAGTAGAGTGTAAGGTCTTTGGGGGAGGACCCACATCTAATTTAGGATTTTACAGAGGCACCTCTTATATTAATAACAATGTGCTTTCCAGGTTAGATTGGAATAGTTGGAGAGCCTAGTGGATTTTATGGAGTCTCTAGCCTCCTGATGACTAGTTTCCCCTATACCTTGGTGTTCCCCTGCAGCTTCAGCGTGATGAAATCAGCCTCCCACCTACTGGCTCCTACTTGGTGGTTTGGGCATAGGTGACCCAAGGCCTACCCATTGGTGAGCTGGTTTGTTGGTCCCTTGGAGTTCTGGTGCCCCCTTCTAGTCCACCTGGTCCTGCCTCTCTTGGTTTCCTGTTCTCCTGCTCAATTTGCTTCATGCTGCCTCAGAGTCCAGGTTCTCATCTGGTCCTTGATCCCCTCAGTACACTCTCTTTCCTGTTTGCACAGTTACATGCTAGCGGTGGGACTGTTGGGGAAGCTGAAGGGCTTGAGAATCATAGAATATCAGGGTTGGAAGGGACCTCAGGAGGTATCTAGTCCAACCCCCTGCTCAAAGCAGGACCAGCTCCAACTAAATCATCCCAGCCAGGGCTTTGTCAAGCCGGGCCTTCAAAACCTCTAAGGAAGGAGATTCCACCACCTCCCTAGGGAACCCATTCCAGTGCTTCACCACCCTCCTAGGGAAATAGTGTTTCCTAACATCCAACCTAAACCTCCCCCACTGCAACTTGATACCATTACTCCTTGTTCATCTGCCACGACTGAGAACAGTCTAGATGCATCCTCTTTGGAACCCCCTTTCAGGTAGTTGAAAGCAGCTATCAAATCCCCCCTCATTCTTCTCTTCTGCAGACTAAACAATCCCAGTTCCCTCAGCCTCTTCTCATAAGTCATGTGCTCCAGCTATTAGGTGAGCTTTTATCAGCAGGAGAAAAAAACTTTTTGTAGTGATAATCAGGGTGGACCATTTCCAACAGTTGACAAGAAGGAATGAGTAACAGTAAGGGAAGAAATTAGCATGGGGAAATAGGTTTTACCTTTAAAAGTTATTTCCCCATGCTAATTCTCCCTCCCCCACCACCACTGTTACTCACTCTCATTACCACTACAAAGGTTTTTCTCCTCCTGCTGATAATAGCCCACCTTAATCGATTACTCTTGTTACAGTTGGTATGGCAACACCCATTTTTTCATGTTTTCTGTGTGTATATATATATCTTCCTACTGTATTTTCCACTGCATGCATCCGACAAAGTGGGTTCTAGCCCACGAAAGCTTATGCTCAAATAAATTTGTTAGTCTTCAAGGTGCCACAAATACTCCTCATTCTTTTCCCCCCCTTATGATGTTCTCCCAAGAGATCCAGCCCATCAGTTCCCTGAGGGAGTCAGTCTGTTTTTCTGAAGTCCAGGGTCCATATTCTGCTGCTCTCCTTTCTTCCTTGTGTCAGGATCCTGAACTTGACCATGTCATGGTCACTGCCTCCCAGGTTCGGATCCACTTTTGCTTCCCCTACCAATTCTTCCCGGTTTGTGAGCAGCAGGTCAAGAAGAGCTCTGCCCCTAGTTGGTTCCTCCAGCACTTGCACCAGGAAATTGTCCCCCATGCTTCCCAAAAACTTCCTGGATTGTCTGTGCACCACTGTATTGCTCTCCCCGCAGATATCAGGGTGATTGATGTCTCCCATGAGAACCAGGGCTTGTGATCTAGTAACTTCTGCTAGTTGCCAGAAGAAAGCGTCGGCCAGCTCACCCCCTGTTCTGGTGGTCTATAGCAGACTCCCACCACGACATCACCCTTGTTGCTCACACTTCTAAACTTAATCCAGCGACTCTCAGGTTTTTCTGAAGTTTCATACCAGAGCTCTGAGCAGTCATACTGCTCCCTTACATACAATTCAACTCCCTCACCTTTTCTGCCCTTCCTGTCCTTCCTGAACAATTAATATCCATCCATGACAGTGCTCCAGTCATGTGTTATCCCACCAAGTCTCTGTTATTCCAATCACATCATAGTTCCTTGACTGTGCTAGGACTTCCAGTTCTCCCTGCTTGTTTCCCAGGGTTCTTGCATTTGTATGTAGGCACTTAAGATAACTCGCTGATTGTCCTGCTTTCTCAGTATGAGGCAGGAGTCCTCCCCTCTTGCGCTCTCCTGCTCGTGCTTCCTCTTGGTATCCCACTTCTCCACTTACCTCAGGGCTTTGGTCTCCTTCTCCCCGTGAACCTAGTTTAAAGTCCTCCTTATAGAAGCACTGCCTGTTGGAACTGCAACACCTCGACTTCTCAAGCTGTTTCACTTTAGGCTGTAGGGTACCACTTGGCAGTCTACTTGGTCAAACTAATTTTTATCCATTGCCTCTGTGCAAGTTGATTTTTTTCAAGTGCTGACCATAACTACTCTGTGGTCTGGTCTGTATTGCTCAGGACAGTGAAAAATTTCACTCCCTGAACACTTTAGTTAGATTGACCTAGTCCCTGGTGTTGATGCAGCTAGGTTGACAGAAGAATTTTTCAATGAACCTAGCTACTGCCTCTTGTAAAGATGGATTAACTATGTAGATGGAAAACGCCTTCCATCAGTGTAAGAAGTGTCTACACTGTAGTGCTGTAGTGACATAGCTGCAGTGCCACTGTAACAGTGGTAGTGTAGACATGCCCTGTGTTTGTGTCTGTTTAAATGCTTTGAATAGCATAGACAGGGCCATAGATGCTTCACTTTGCTTATAGCAAATTTCACTCGACTGTAAAGGACTTCACTGTGCTAATCCTCTTGGATTGTAGCACTTGTCATCTACCAGATAGGTGTTAAATACTGCTTTCAAAGGGGATTATCACCTGCTCTGGTTGCAGAAAGGAAGAAGAGAAATTTCCACTCTTCTTTGAGGAGGTAGTAAAGGGGAATCCCAGTAATATGATTGTAAAGGTTTAAAGCATTTTGGAATCCTGCGGGATAAAATATGGTGTTCTATAAATGTAGGGATTCATGAATTTTATATAGCTTTTAATTAAAAAACCATACTCTGAAGGTGCAGTTATTGTATCACTTGAACCAATGCAAGTTCATCTTTGCCATGTAAAACCTGCATGTTAACATATGATAGTATTACTATATCAACATATGATTCGTTCAGTCAGGCTATGTTGTTCGGGCACTAAATGTTGCATGACCTAATTGAAATTCTGCTCTGCCGTGATTCTGGTCTGGTAGCTGTCATGTTTCACAATAAATTGATATTTTCAATTTCCACAGGTTCTTTAGGTTGTTGCTGATTTTGTAAGGCATAATAAAAATATGTAAAAAATCCACGTTGAGTAACAATAGAAGTGTGTGTGTGAGAGAGAGAAAACAAAAGTGTTGCTAGACTCTGGTCTGACACAGATTTTCTACTGTTACAATATTTTTCAAAAGTAAGTTTAAAAAAGAACAAACAGCAGGGAACGTGGATTGCTGTTGTGCAATAAAGGATCCATTAAGTAGACATATTCAACCTGAGAAAACTCTTCAGCAAGCTTTGCTTGATCTTTACAGACTGTTACCAGTCTTTTCTAATTGAGTTTATTATAGCAGTGTCATATTTTAAAATACAGACTACAAATTAAAACTGATTTTCATCAAGTTATTTCAGCATTCAGCTCAGCTGGTGACTTAATGAACAGCAAATACAGGGTATGACCACACAGCAAAGGAAAAACCTGTGGCTGGCCCATGCCAGCTGACTCAGTCCCACTGGGCTTAGGCCAAGGGACTGTTTCGTTGCTGCGTAGACTTCTGATCTCAGACTGCATTCTGGGCTCTAGGACCTTGTCGGATGGGAAGGTTCCAGAGCTCGGGCTCCAGTCTGAGCCAGAACATCTCCACAGCAGTGAAACATCCTCACAGCCTGAACCCCACAAGCCCAGGTCAGCTGGCACGAGCCAGCTGTAGGTTTTTCTTTGTTGCGTAGACATACTCACAAAGGTAAGAGTTGGCTTCTTGCCAAGGGCAGCTTCTACCCAACAGTATGGCCTGTTTATCCCTAAGAGCCGTACTAGCTTCAGAAATACTATATTAGTAGATGTGCTGCCTGCGCAGTGATGAGGAAAACAAGGATAATGTATGCTGCAGGGAGTTTCTTATGCATCTGTCCAGTTTTATTTTTATATGGTATATTTATACACATGTGCTACCACGCCATTTTAGCTCTAAAGTCAAGTCATCTGATTCTGGGTGTGCAATTTTAAAAGAGGGAAAATGATATAAAGGAAGGAAAAATGACTTGTAAAACCTGGTAGAATATATATGAATATATATTATATATAATCTCATTTTATATATATATATATATATATATATATATATATATATATATATATATATATATATATATATATATATATATATATATATATATATATTAACCCTCCCTCCCAACTTAGAAACATTTTGCTTCTCTAAATGAATTATTGCACCCTGTATGTAGCAAATAGAATTCTGACTTGAGAATTGTAGCAAAATGCTAGGAGATTCAAGCTGTCTGATTGTAGGCTTTAAATACCCAGAATGATTCATCCTGCTTTCTTGTTGTCTAAACCAGTGGTTAAAAATTACCATATACTTTAAGAAAATTGAAGAAGGGTTGCCACAAAAATGGGAAAATAAACATGAATGACAAAACGTCAAATTATTTCAATTCCTTCTTTATAAGACTGTTCTTTGATCAAAGAATGATTATTATTGACCTGCAATGCTATCAAGAAGGAGTTCAGAATTTTCAGTGGAGTTGCCACTCAAGATTTAGCAGTTGTGTATTCAAGAAATGTAGGCGAGTTAAGCAAATTGTGAGAGTTGGCAGTGTGTGACGTGAGCGGCTCCCTTCCTGTTAGATGAGAACTGGAGTGCACAAGATAGCATATACAAACCACTGGTAAATTACCACAGAGATATTGTTTTAGCACCATTTCTCTTTTCAGTCTTCTCAACAAGTCCAGGTATTTTAGTGTCCGTTCCTCCCAATGGTCAGAGACAGATCATAAAGTCTTTTCAGTATGTCAACCCAGCTACGTATAATTCTCTCACTCTCCATCAGACTCTAGTGGCTCCAGCAGGTGGAGGAACAGTAACCCTCCTAGGTTCGTTGACTGAACACTGGAAAAGAGAAGCAGGCCTCCGAGATCGGGAAGTTATCCACCAACACTACTCTGCATGGCTGCCTCCATAGCTGTGCATGAGGCATGTGCAACTTTTGGGCATTCAGTCCCATGTGCAACAGGCACCTTTATCAGTGTTCAGCATTTGCCCAGTTTAAGCCATAAAGGTGTTTTCTGCCAGGCTCCTTTGCAGCCAAGCAGAGCAAGGCCTTCTACTTGAACCGTTCAGAAGAGAGCTGGATTCAGTGGACCCCCCTAGCAGTCAAGTGAGGCTGGGAGCGAGGGGTACTCTTGAAGAGTAGGCCATGGAAAGAGCTACTTCTGGAGGAGTGCACCATGCAACATGTCCTTTCCTCATGCTCATGCCTCTAGGTGCCTGGCCTGCAAATCTTCCAGAAAATGAGAAGAGGAAGAGAGATGAAACAGTATACTTGTTTCTCCCTCATAAAGTGAGAGAAGATATATTGTAGCCCTTGCTCACACACCTCTGGGAAGCATGTAATAGACCCCCGGAGAACTGGTTCCAGCTTTTCCATCCCCACCATTGTGGCTGCAGCAAGAGATCAACTGATTTTCTCCAGCAACAGTGCTTCCTTGAGGCAGGCCAAGTGGCTTGGGGATTAGGATGCACGACTTAAAGGTGCACCTCACAAGTTGGTCTCACAACCACAAGACAGTGCCACCAATTAGGAATAGGGGCCATCTGATGTTTAAGATCATTCTCTGTCTCCTCAGAGTAAACAGGCGGAGGGATAAGTAGAAAGGGTGCCAACAAGACTTCTCTTTCTAGAAAATCCCTCTGTTTTTGTATAATAAAAAGAGATAAATGAGAGCACATCACTTACCTTCTCTGAGCCATTAAAAATAAATAAAAAAAATAATTGGAGGTATACCAATCTCCTAGAACTGGAAGGGACCTTGAAAAGTCATCAAGTCCAGCCCCTTGCCCTCACTAGCAGGACCTATTTTTGCCCCAGATCCCTAAGTGGCCCCCTCAAGGATTGAATTCACAACCCTGGGTTTAGCAGGCCAATGCTCAAATCACTGAGCTATCCCCGTTGATTATTATCTATGTCTCTATCATGGCTCAAGAGAGACAAGGGGGGTGAGGTAATATCTTTTATTGGATCAACTTCTGCTGATGAGAGAGACCAGAAGAAGAGCCCTGTGGAGCTTGAAAGCATCTCACTTTTTATAGGACCACTTTCTGCAGTGAAAGTGTTAACTAACCCACATTGTCTTTCTCATAGCCTGGAACAAACATAGCTACAGCAGCACTGCAAATATCTATTACATCTTCTCTTTTCCATTTCTGTTCTAAACCAGAGAGTCCCAGTCTTTGCTCATGCAAGTATCTCTGGGCTTCTAATAATCTTTGTCACCTGTCTTCCAACCCCTTCTATTTCTACCCTCTGTTTTGAGATAAAGTGACTAGTACTGAGGAATTTTTGGAAGGCTCATTATGCTGTTTGCAAAGCATGTTACTGTTCTTTGTATGGTATTCTCTATGACCAGATGTTTAGTTTACTATTCTGACCTTGCTTCTGGGTCGTTTAGTAATAGGGAATGAAAAGAAATACGCTTATTTTTTCAGTTGGCATGGGAAGATGGAAATTAAACAGTGAGTGTGCAGCTGGGCAATCTAGTCATGAGGGACATACAAAAGGGGAAGGATTGAAGGGGAAAGAAACCAGAAAGTAAGACTATTTTTTGGGATATTTTAGGTCAATACAAGAAACTTCTGGAACTGAGGCTGTCCTTTACTTCAAAAAGGAAGTTTATTACCATCTGATGGCTATTCTACAGGCTAAGGGTATGTCTACGCTGCCCATGTTACAGCGCGGCCGTGGCAACGGAACCGCAGCAGTGCTATGACGTGAGCAATGTAGTTGCGCTTTATTGCCGGGGGAGAGCTTTCCCTGCAATTAAAAAAACCAAACAAACCCATCCTGAACGAGTGGCGATAAAGCACTGTCTATACTGGTGCTTTTTAAAACTTTTGTCCCTTCTTTCACACCCCCGAACGACTAAAGTTTTAGCGCTAAAAGTGGCAGTGTAGACATAGCCTAGGAATTTGACTCAGAACTCTCCAACTTCATTTCATGTAAAAAAAACCCCTACCAACACAACTGGTAGTGACTTCACTTCTCTTCACTGCTGATCTGAAAGGGAGGAGGCAAGAACTGAATAGGCCACAAAGAAAAAACTTTTGTTACCCATATCAGTAGCACCACACCCCATAACTGGTGGGGCAGTGTGGAATAATCTCATTGCTTCTTCATGCTGTATGTCTTGAGGATGTCTGTCTTCAGGACTTCCAGTCCAGCACAGACATGTGGGAGAAACGTGTGAATCCCCCCCTGCTAAAACTGTTAAACTTTTTTTTAAGATTAAAGAAATCCCATAGCTACAAGTTCTCATAGCAATGGGGAAGATGGAGGAATATTTCAATTTTATTATCTAGACTGGGGTTATCATCATAGCTTATCACTACAAAAGTGCTGCCAAAATCCGGTACTCCTTGGGAGCACATGATGTGGACAGAAGGCACTACATCAAGCAATGTTCAAGTGTCCTCCTGGGCTTTACATTTGGGATTGTTCCACAGCTTCTGCTTGGTCATATTGTCACCAGTCTTTGCCACCCAAGCTCTCCCTTGATTTAGAGTAACCCAGTGTTTACCTTTGAGGTCAGTGCCTGGAGGGAGGAGTTTTGAAAGAACCAGGTTCTGCAAGATCGTTATTTCCTGGCATTTGTTACCCCAAAATACCACTGTGGAAGGCTATGGAGTAGGGATTTTCAGAAGCAAAGCTCTTTTTGCACTTCAGCCTCTTAGATGTGGAAAGTGTCCATGAAGGGGATGTCTTGGCTCATGCATCTGTTTTTGATGTCTCTATTTTACTGAAGGCATCTCGTCTCACTGATGAAGTGCAGTCCCTACAAGGCAGTACAGTGACAGTGTGGAATTGCTGTTTAGGAGCTCTGTGATGACCCTACAGGGCTGATTACATTTGGTATAAACTTTGTGTGCATGTTTCAAGCATGACCATACTAGGGCACTGTAGCCCTCCGTTGAGTAACACAGGGTGAGACTGCTCACAGTGTTTGGGGTCAGCTCCCCGTTTTCTGTTGGCCCTTTTCTGGAGTACACAATTCCTGCAGTTCGCTTTCTTTTTCTCCTTCTTAATGTGTGCCCTTTGAATGTCAGCTTTCAGTCTTGTGACCCCAGGGTACACTGGCAATTCATGTAACATCTCCCGATATCTGGAGTTTTTGTTTGGTCTGACAGTGGAAGGTGCAAACTTACGTCTTAGTAGGGTTGGTATTCAGGAACCATGTGTGATAGTTAAGGCAGTGAGTTTGTCACAGAGGTCACGGATTCCTGGGACCTCTGTGACTTCTGCAGCAGCTGGTGCGGCTGGTCTGGGGGCCGCTTGAGCAGCTCAGGTAGGCCCTGGATCAGCCACACTGACCGCTGCAGGGGCAGTTGCAGGCCACTGTGCCCCACCCCAGCAGGAGTTTGCATGTGGGAGGGGGCTCAGGGCTGGGGCAGGAGGTTGGGGCGTGGGAGGGGGTGAGGGCTATGGCCGGTGCTTACCTTGGGGAACTCTCTGGAAGCGGTGACATGTCCTTCCCTCAGGTCCTAGGTAGAGGCCCAGCCAGGCAGCTCCATTCACTGCCTTTGCCTGCAGGCACTGCCCCTGCAGCTCCCATTGGCCACGGTTCTTGGACAATGGGAGCTGCAGAACTGGCGCTTGGGGCAGAGGTAGTGCTCAGAGTCCCCTGGCCGCGCCTCTGCCTAGGAGTCAAAGGACATGTCACCACTTCTGGAGAGCCACGCAGAGCCAGGTAGGAAGCCTGTCAGCCCCACTATGGACACTCCCACCCCTGCATTCACGGTGCCCACCAGACCTCCCCCCCCCCCCACCCCAGCACCCAAGATTTAGTCAGATGTATATAATAGAAGTCATGGACAGCTCACAGGCCGTGAATTTTTGTTTATGGCCAGTGACCAGACCATGACTTTTACTAAAAATACCCGTGACTAAAACATAGCTTTAATGATAGTTTTCTCCAGGTACACTGAGGGAGCTAGTTAGAATGTGCTAAATGTCCTCAAGTGATCCCCTAGACTGTGGTGAAAGATTTAAAAGCAAAGTATGTTGAAAGGTTTCTAAATTACCTTTCTTAATTTAAAATACATTTGAAAATCAGAACTGGTCATTTATAATCTTGTGTTCTGTACACATTCGTGGTAGTGCTGAATCTGATATCCCCCAGTTCAGACAAACAAAGCTTTGCCACTCTTGATCAAGGAAAGTGCAACCACAGTATTATAAAGGTTTGGAATTGCCATATCTTCAGTCCAATCCTCTCTCTGCTCAAAGTGCAGTCTCTCTTTGGTTTGTCTTGGCTCACTGCATGCATGCCTTCGCACTCTCCTTTTGTATTTTATTTATGCCACAAGTCTTATGTTTTGAAGCCTTCTGTATTATCCAAAAGTTGGGGTCCATCTCCAGATTTTGCCCAGCATGCTTCAGATTGTACTTTAGCACTACTTAGACTTGATAACATCACTAAACTTGGTTCTAGTTGGAGCAAGACTTTCATAACAAATATAGAGCTGAAGAAGATTCTTGAGTTCATTACTTGGCCCTGTTAAAGAATGTTCCGTATGATGTATTCTCCAATGCTTTGTCAGACCCAGTTTAATTGACTAAAGTGATGGGACTTCCATGTCTTCACTTGACAGCCTGTTCCACAGCCTACAGAAATAGATCTCATTGTTAGGAACTATCTCTTGATAGCTAACCTATATTTTTCTTTGCTTAATTTCGTCACTTTTCTTCTCGACCACTATATAATAGTCATTTACTTTCCTTGGTGTTTACACCTTGCAGATATTAATTAGATGGTTATCATACTTACCCTATATTTACTGTTAGGCCAAATAATTATACTTCCTGTAGTCTTTCTTTATAGGTTATCTCCTCTAATCCATTATTCAATTTACACACTTTTCTTAAATTGTTTACATATTTCAGTCCTCGCCACACTGCCCAGTATCTGCAAATGTGGCTAATTTTCCCTTATTTTCTAGATTACTAATAAATAGGAAGAGGTCAAAGACTGACTCTTGAGACACTCCAGTGTGTCCCACCTCAACTCAATAAGTAATCAATTAAGGTGGGCTATTACCAGCAGGAGAAAAGAACTTTTGTAGTGATAATCAGGATGACCCATTTCCATCAGGTGAGAAGAAGGTGTGAGTAACAGTAGGGGAAAATGGTTTTACTTTGTGTAATGACCCATCCACTCCCAGTCTTATTCAGGCCTAATTTAATGGTGTTCAGTTTGCAAATTAATTCCAATTCTGCAGTTTCTCGTTGGAGTCTGCTCTTGAAGTTTTTTTGTTGAAGAATTGAGACTTTGCGGTCTGTAATTGAGTGACCAGGGAGGTTGAAGTGTTCTCTGACTGGTTTTTGAATGTTATGATTCTTGACGTCTGATTTGTGTCCATTTATTCTTTGGAATTTTCCTCCCTACTATTACTTGCACCTTCTTGTCAACTGTTGGAAATGGGCCATCCTGATTATCACTACAAAAGTTTTTTTCTCCTGCTGATAATAGCCCAGCTTAATGGATTACTCTTATTACAGTTGGTATGACAACACCCATTTTTTTATGTTCTCTGTGTATATATATCTTCCTACTGTATTTTCCACTGCATGCATCTGATGACGCGGGTTTTAGCCCACAAAAGCTTATGCTCAAATAAATTTGCGAGTCTCTAAGGTGCCACAAGTACTCCTAGTTGTTTTTGCTTATACAGACTAACACGTCTATCACTCTGAAACCTGACTACATGGAGCGCACCACCGTGTTGTGCACTAACTCGTCTGTGTAGACACTGCTGGCATGAACTAAAAATTCCCTAGAGCCGTTTAATGTAGTGCTCTTTCTCTAGCGTGCATTGCTGCTCCATATTGACAAACCCTTAGCTGAAGTTGCATCCAGTTAGTTTTTTAGTTACCCTTTGATGCTTTTGCCTTAATGTTCTCTGATTACTGTCATATTTACCTTTTTCTTAACTTACCCTCTCTCAAAGTTTAGTATCAAAGGAGGCTAATAGAAGTGTAAATTCTTCTGCCCTCAGTTAAAATATGTGCTACTTTAACAAGAGTTGAAGGCCACATTGTGTATGCCAATGTTTCATTGTAAAGCACTTGGCATCTATCAGTATAACATCATGCCATTATCACTTCATTGAATTGGGAAGAAGAATGCTGCTAGTAATTTGCACGGCATCATTTAATCTTCTTTGTCAAATAATTAAGTTGTTATTGATTTGAAGCTGCTGGTTAGCTTTAAAGAATTGTATCTTAACTTGCTTCAGTCATTTTTGTCTAAAGAATGTAGTGCTGTGCTACGTATTATTACATTTAAAAAAATGGTAAAAGAACATCAAGGTTGCAAATTCAAGCACTCAGAAGTTAGGAGATGAATGTCGTCCATGCCATGCACTGAGTGTGACAGATTGCTGTGGAAGAAATAGTACGTAATTGTGTAATTAGACTATCATAATGCATTTGCACAAAGGACTGAATTAAGGTTGCATGGACAACTGTAATTCTGGCATTTCCTAACTTCTAAATGCCTGACTTTGCAATAAAGAATCCTGTGGCACCTTATAGACTAACAGACGTTTTGGAGCATGAGCTTTCGTGGGTGAATACCCACTTCTTCAGATGCATGTGGTGGAAATTTCCAGGGGCAGTATATATATGCTAGCAAGCAAGCTAGAGATAACGAGGTCAGTTCAATCAGGGAGGATGAGGCCCTGTTCTAGCAGTTGAGGTGTGAAAACCAAGAGAGGAGAAACTGGTTCTGTAGTTGGCAAGCCATTCACAGTCTTTGTTCAATCCTGAGCTGATGGTGTCAAATTTGCAGATGAACTGAAGCTCAGCAGTTTCTCTTTGAAGTCTGGTCCTGAAGTTTTTTTGCTGCAGGATGGCCACCTTAAGGTCTGCAATAGTGTGGCCGGGGAGGTTGAAGTGCTCCCCTACAGGTTTTTGTATATTGCCATTCCTAATGTCTGATTTGTGTCCATTTATCCTTTTCCGTAGAGACTGTCCAGTTTGGCCAATGTACATAGCAGAGGGGCATTGCTGGCATATGATGGCGTATATTACATTGGTGGATGTGCAGGTGAATGAACCAGTGATGGTGTGGCTGATCTGGTTAGGTCCTGTGATGGTGTCGCTGGTGTAGATATGTGGGCAGAGTTGGCATCGAGGTTTGTTGCATGGATTGGTTCCTGAACTAGAGTTATTATGGTGCGGTGTGCAGTTACTGGTGAGAATATGTTTCAGGTTGGCAGGTTGTCTGTGGGCAAGGACTGGCCTGCCACCCAAGGCCTGTGAAAGTGTGGGATCATTGTCCAGGATGGGTTGTAGATCCTTGATCTCGGAGACTCTCTTTCTGCCCTGCCACCCAAACCAACATGATACAGTTCTGTGGCGATCTGGAAGCCTACTTTCGCCGTCTCCGACTCAAAGAATACTTCCAGGACAACACTGAACAGTGCACTGATACACAGGTGCCCTCCCACCAACAGCACAAGAAGAAGAACTCCACATGGACTCCTCCTGAGGGTCGAAATGACAATCTGGACCTATACATTGAATGCTTCCGCCGGCATGCACAGGCAGAAATCGTGGAACAACAACATCGCTTGCCTCACAACCTAAGTCGTGCAGAACGCAATGCCATCCACAGCCTCAGAAACGACCCTGACGTTATCATCAAAGAGGCTGATAAAGGAGATGCCGTTGTCATCATGAACAGGTCTGACTACCAAAAGGAGGCCGCCAGACAACTCTCCAATACCAAATTCTACAGGCCACTTCCCTCAGATCCCACTGAGGAATACACTAAGAAACTACAGCATCTACTCAGGACACACTCCCCACACTAACACCAGAAGAAATCAACATACCCCTAGAGCCCCGACCAGGGTTATTCTATCTACTACCCAAGATCCACAAACCTGGAAATCCTGGACGCCCCATCATCTCGGGCATTGGCACTCTCACTGAAGGACTGTCTGGATATATGGACTCTCTACTTAGACCCTATGCCACCAGCACTCCCAGCTATCTCCGTGACACCACTGATTTCCTGAGGAAACTACAATGCATTGTTCACCTCCCAGAAAACACCATCATAGCCACCATGGATGTAGGGGCTCTCTACACAAACATCCCCCACACAGATGGAATACAAGCTGTCAGGAACACTACCCCTGATGATGCCACAGCACAACTGGCTGCTGAGCTCTGTGCCTTTATACTTACACACAACTATTTCAAATTTGATGACAATATATATCTCCAGATCAGTGGCACTGCTATGGGCACCCGCATGGCCCCACAATATGCCAATATCTTTATGGCCGACCTGGAACAACGCTTCCTCAGCTCTTGTCCACTCACGCCCCTTCTCTACCTACGCTACATTGATGACATCTTCATCATCTGGACCTATGGGAAGGAGACTCTGGAAAAATTCCACCATGATTTCAACAGCTTCCACCCCACCATCAACCTCAGCCTGGACCAATCTACATGGGAGGTCCACTTTCTTGACACCACGGTGCAAATAAGTGATGGTCACATTAACACCACCCTCTATCGAAAACCTACCGACCGCTATGCCTACCTTCATGCCTCCAGCTTCCATCCCGGACACATCACACGATCCATTGTCTACAGCCAAGCACTGAGGTACAACTGCATCTGCTCTAACCCCTCAGACAGAGACCAACACCTACAAAATCTCCACCAAGCATTCTCAAAACTACAATACCCGCACGAGGAAATAAGGAAACAGATGAACAGAGCCAGACGTGTACCCAGAAGCCTCCTACTGCAAGACAAACCCAAGAAAGAAACCAACAGGACTCCACTGGCCATCACATACAGCCCCCTGCTAAAACCCCTCCAACGCATCATCAAGGATCTACAACCCATCCTGGACAATGATCCCACACTTTCACAGACCTTGGGTGGCAGGCCAGTCCTTGCCCACAGACAACCTGCCAACCTGAAACATATTCTCACCAGTAACTGCACACCGCACCATAATAACTCTAGTTCAGGAACCAATCCATGCAACAAACCTCGATGCCAACTCTGCCCACATATCTACACCAGCGACACCATCACAGGACCTAACCAGATCAGCCACACCATCACTGGTTCATTCACCTGCACATCCACCAATGTAATATACGCCATCATATGCCAGCAATGCCCCTCTGCTATGTACATTGGCCAAACTGGACAGTCTCTACGGAAAAAGATAAATGGATACAAATCAGACATTAGGACTGGCAATATACAAAAACCTGTAGGGGAGCACTTCAACCTCCCCGGCCACACTATTGCAGACCTTAAGGTGGCCATCCTGCAGCAAAAAAACTTCAGGACCAGACTTCAAAGAGAAACTGCTGAGCTTCAGTTCATCTGCAAATTTGACACCATCAGCTCAGGATTGAACAAAGACTGTGAATGGCTTGCCAACTACAGAACCAGTTTCTCCTCTCTTGGTTTTCACACTTCAACTGCTAGAACAGGGCCTCATCCTCCCTGATTGGACTGACCTCATTATCTCTAGCTTGCTTGCTAGCATATATATACTGCCCCTGGAAATTTCTACCACATGCATCTGAAGAAGTGGGTATTCACCCACGAAAGCTCATGCTCCAAAACGTCTGTTAGTCTATAAGGTGCCACAGGATTCTTTGCTGCTTTTACAGATCCAGACTAACACGGCTACCCCTCTGATACTTGACTTTGCAATGTTACTATAGTTTTAATGTAACTTTTTGTATGTAATATGCAGCACTGCACTATGTAGTTTTTGGTATGAAATAACAAAGCAAAGTAAAAAAAAAAAAATAAAAGTTCCATCGTGTGGAACACACTGATCTCCATATGGTTTATCATCAGGTCTGGGACCTTTCATTGTCCCAGAACAGATCTCTCTACCCCTGCAGCTAATAGAGTAACTGGTAGCTAAGGTGGACCAGCCACTAGAAAAGAATGGAGGATGTGTTTTTGCTAGTGGGATTCACAGCTGGCTTTTAGATAGCAGAGGAATGTTGTGATTAATCAATCATGGGTTCAGTGCCAGGTTGTGGCAGGGAATGTATTGTGGTTATAAACCCTTCGGCCTCTGTCCTAACAGCATGTCCCTGCCACTTTCTCCTAATCTTTTCCCTCCTCCCCCACCCCCTTCCCCTGCCTTCTGTCCCATCCCCCACATTCCTCACCCCTTTGCATTAGAGTCAAGTTGCTTCCTCCTCCTCCATGCTGGCTTGGCACTAGTGAGGAGTGGAGAGAGAAGGGGGGAGGAATCGAGAGCACAGGAGAGAACATCTCAGTTCTTGCAGTGCAGTGTCCCCTGACAATTGGGGGGAGTAATTGTAGGAAAAATCCTGCTGAGCCCTGTGGTGGAGTGTGTGCAGTCTGGCTGGCACACAGGATCTTTGTGGTGATGGACTATGCTCACTGCGGATGGAATCTTTGGAGAATAATATTGCCAACCTCTAACAAACCTCTGAGCATGTGTGAGTGTTCTGATTAACTCTTATGGGTGCTGCTGCGTCCTCAGCAATTTTGGAGTGACTAAAGATATTTTGGATTATTGTGCAAATGAAAGCTATTTAAGTAGAGTGGAATGAAAAAAATTACAAACAGTATGAACGCAGTATATTTTCAACCCATTGTATATCAATGTGCATTTGGTTGCAGCCAAAGAGGTTGAAACAACAGGGCCAACAGAGGTAGACATTTCCAACACTCTACTTTAATTGGGGTGTTTAATATTAAGCTTAGTTATGATTTCGTAAATGCAGCTTGCTCCCAACCCCATTCAAGTCACTTGAATCTCTTCAATAGTACATATAAAGGTAGATGAGTCAAATTTTAGTTTTGAAATAAGGAATAAAAATCTAGCAAAACTAAACTGAACTTTGCCATCCCAATGCCAGCTGAGTGGACTTAAAATAGTGAAAGGCAGTTTTTAGTCTTTTATCTCTCTTTAATGGGCATATTACTTTAATTAATGCTCAGTTTAGCTAGCCTGCATGAAATCAATAATTTTTACAAGTGGCAGATTATTTTTCCTCCTGAACAAAAGAAAATGATATCTCTGCAGATTTAGATTGTCCTTACTCTGAACTATAAAATCACTACTGCTGAGAATTTTTCTCCATTTATAGACCAAACTATATGCTCAGCTTCCAAAGGAAGGATTTAATATTTGGGGTTTTTTGTAGATACTTGAGAGATTTATGCAGTTTGATTCACATTGGCTTTTTAATGATTCACACCTCAAGCTTTTATTACAATGGAAAGAAAAGAAATCAGTTGTTTACTTAAAAGCCTAGCAGAGCCTCCTAAAAGTGTGTATCCCACTCTAAATCCTGTCTTGTGAATGATCCAATTTTCTACACAGTCAGAGATGGGGAAATCTACAAACACTTATTCTTAGTCTTTGTTTTGGAATCACCATTTAGCTACAGTCAGTTTCTGTAAATGAGACCATCTACTCTCTGTTAGAGGAAGCAGGAATGTTTTCTAACTGATTAAAATAAATCAAAAATTCTTTTAAAAAGAAAATTGTATGCAAGATTGCCCTGCTCACATAAAGATTGCATTTGAAGCTTCCAGCATGCACTGGATTAGAGTGAGCTACAGAGAGTTACAGGTATGCTGTGCTGTCTCATTGCCTGCCTATGGGGAGCGTTGCCCTGAAATAATGTCGTCTACAGATCATAAATCGGCATTTTACTGTCAGCCACCAGGTGATTCTCAAATGTCAACTAAAGGTGCATGATCACTCCCAGATTGCTCTTGGAGCTGCCATCGTATTGTACTAGACAGAATTTTTTAGGAGGAAAATTTGACCTTTGTTAAATATTTCAACTATACCATCAGAAGTATGTTTTTAATTAGTCTCTGAAAATTTAGAGCCATCTAGACCGAAATCTGCATCAGAACCCAGAGTATCTGCCCTAGTGAAAAGGACAAGTCAGGAAAAACTTGGCATTATTGGAGTAGGTACCCAGCTCTAACTGTAATTTCCTCTCGTGACAGCAAGTTAAGAAGTTGGCTTCACTGTAACACATCCGTGGTAGATCTGCATATTGACTGTATTTGTGACATTAACTTGTATCTCCCCTTTTAGAGGAGACATAAACCAGGAAAGGTTTTGCAGGACCTTCTTACAATGCTAGACTTTTATTTGAAAAAACTTGTTGAGAAATGTTATGCACTGGGAACTGGGTCTTCAGTTCTGTCCTTATTCTTGAGACTCCTTTGTTTTTTTTATCTTTTAAAAAACTGGTGGGAGAGTGAAAAGGAAAGAGAGCTCAGCTAAAATGGTGGCTTCAAATGCAGCCCTGGCTCTCCTCACCACCCACACCTTCAAGTCACACACAATCAGGAACTGAAGTTAGGAAAGGTATAATGAAAATAGGCAGAAGTTAACTATAAATTGCCAGCTCTCTTATTACATTCACTGTTCTGTAGGTAAACACGGCTGGAGAATAGAGAGAGAAAATAGCATGATCCAAAGTAGGCAAGCATTTGTGTAACATCTTTCATAAAACTGAACGTTAATTGTTGAAATGCTATGAATTGCATCTCATATGGCCAGAGTTTAAAATTACCCATCAAAACACTTTCCACAACAGTGCTCACCAGGTGCTCAGCAAATTCTTTCAGATGACCTGATTTGGGGATTGATATGTATGCAAACCAGAATCATTATGAGAGTAGAGAAGAGGCTGTCTCCAGAGGCTAAGAGACTGCTCCCTTCTCCCTGTATTTTATCTTATTAGAGGCAGTCAGCTGAAAGGTTTGAGCTCACAATTCACTATGTGTATGTAAGCAGGGGCAGGGCTTTCAATGGAACTTTGCATTTCATTCCCCCTGGCATCAGTTGTGTCATTCTTGGGATGAGGTTTGGTGATGCCTTTTATTTGTATAAAGTACCATAAGGGTAGAAGTAGCTGCATCTCATCAATGAAATCAATCTGAGTGAAGCAAAATAGTAAATCTTTATTTGAGAGAGTCTTAAACTGAAATTCTTAAAAAAAATTGTGGTGAAATGTGCGGAGAAGATGACATTCTATTTGGCAGCTGAACTGGATGTCAGTAATGCAAATGAAATTAGTGTTGAGATTGCCACAAGATTTCAGGAAAGGGCAAAGCCAGGCTGTTAAAATATCTCTGTTGGCATAATGGCATGGGAGGGAGGAGAGGGCAGGGGCAGAGGTGGAAGATAAACTCTATGATTTTGTGTTGCTTTAAATAAAAGGTGGGAAAAGCTTTCTAGTCAGGGTGGGCATGAGGATACAACATTCCAAAGCATGGTATAGTAAGACTGGTACCTTTCAGTAGGGTGTAACCCCCTCAAGAAAAACTCAGTTTTAAGACTGATTAATCACCATGAAGGTTGCTTTTATATCTCCCATGGTTGCTAAAATAAGACAGTCTTGTTGGCACAAATTATTGAGGCAAACGTTGAGTCTCTCCTGCATTCAGGAGTCCTTTGAGAGAGAGGTTTTCAAACTTACCCATAAAAGGCACAGTTTGGTAGAGTGGTATTAGCCATCCAAGGCAGAGAAACAAAGTACAGTAATTGCAGCTGACATTTTTAATGCATCCGATGAAGTGGGTATTCACCCACGAAAGCTCATGCTCCAAAACTTCTGTTAGTCTATAAGGTGCCACAGGACTATTTGCTGCATTTTTAGTACAATACAAGCAGCTGAAACTAAATAGATGAGCTAAAGAGGCAGTTTAATATATATAATAATACATAGTTAGATGGTTCACTAATGGTAGCTCCCTTTGTATTTTAGGGTTGCCACATGAGTGGACTTGAGCATTTGGTGTGAAAAGGAGTTGCAATTCCTCCTCATCAAGGTGCTATGAGGAGGTTTGCTGGGCGCAGGAGGACTGGGGTATGGTATAAGAATGGCCAGACTGGGTCAGACCAAAGGTCCATCTAGCCCAGGATCCTGTCTTCCGACAGTGACCAATGCCAGGTGCCCCAGAGGGAATTAACAGAACAGGTAATCATCAAGTGATCCATCCCCTGTCACCTAAGTTCCCTCTAAGATGTGCAGCTGCCCATTAAGAGCCGTGCAGGTGCTGAGGGCTGCAGCTGGGGGAGATACCTCTCCTCCAGACCCAGACCCAACCTAGCCCAGCCCAGCCATGGATCTGCCATTGCTGGGAGAGATGCACCCCTCCCCTGGCTCCAACCTGGCCTGACCTGGACCTGCTGCGGCCGGGGGAGAGACTGCTATCCCACAGCCTCAGCCCCGGACCTGCCATGGTGGGAAGAAATGCGCCGCCCGCTGCCGCCCCCCCCCAACCCAGGTGCTGCTGCGGGGAGAGAGCTGGGAGGAGTTCTCTCTCCCCGTTGCAGCACGAGGCAGCCTGCACCCCATATTCTTCATTCCCAGCCCCACCCCAGAGCTCGCATCCCCAGCCAGAACCCTCACCCCGACGCACCCCAACCCTCTGCCCCAGTCCTGAGCTCCTCATCCCCCCTCACTCCAGCCCTCTGCCCCAGCCCTGAGCTCCCTCCTACACCCTGAACCTCTCGGCCCCACCCCCACCACATGACTCACCTTCATATTGGCGCACATAACAAAATTAATTTCGTACATGGATTGGAAAAATTAGAGCGAACACTGTCTGTCACCCATTCCCAGCTTCTGGCAAAACTGAGACTAAATGGAGTGAACATATGGTTACGTTATTTACCTGCCAGTTTTACAGTTAACAGTTCAATAATTTTTCAGTCATCTACTTACAAAAAGGTGCCAGATTTTTTTTTTTAAATAAATCATTCAAGTGTTTGTTTAAATCTCCATCTTTGTTCCAAAATTGCCAAAGATGGGTCTGGGATTCAAATATGAAAAAATACCTTTGAGCTGTGGAGCAAGGATGGAGAACGGGTAAATGCGTTGTTAAGATCTGAGCATGTTAAAGCAGGGTTAGAATGGACAGTGCATGCAGGTTTAACTGTGCTGCTTGCGTCCAGCTTGATTGCTATATCGTTCAGTGTACAATTTAGGCTTATGGGACTTCCTCGTGTGAGTTTGAGGATATTTTCAAATACACAAATGGCAATTAGGCATGCAGTTCCCATCTGTGCCTTTGAAAATCTTGCCTTTGATGTGTGTGTTTTATGCTTAAGGTAAATAAATCAAACCTCCCTATGGCTGCTGCTTGATTTCTGAGCATCTAATGCAATTCTGATAGATGCTTTTACAAACCTTGCATCTATTTCAATGATGTTTTGTTTTTGTAATGCATGCTCTTGTAGTTAAGAGTGGGCAACAGTTAACTTGTGAGGATATAAGTAGTAGCAAACGAAAGCTGTATTTACTCCTTGGAAGTACAGCCAGTGATTTAAATCAATCCTTTATACTCTCAATCCTACCTACCTCAGCTGGGTACAATCAAATGATTTAACTGCATTTTTTATCCACTGCAATGCTCAAAGAGAACAGCCTTGAAATATTGGGATTTTCATTTATGGTCTCACTTGAGCAGGCACAAGCAGTCCAGTGAATTTGTAGAACTTTGAGCATGCACCTAGATTGTCTCAAAGCTCCTGTTAGTTTCCTTGGTTATATTCTGCCCCACACAGAGGGAACAACATGAGTGATTGGCTCTCTCGTTTCAACATTTTTCTTGAATTAGGAGTATTCCCACAGTTCAGCTAGTCCAGCCACGTCATAAGAAAGTATTGGAAAAGATGAAGGTTGGCAAGGAGAGCTGTATTTTAAAGAAGCCTTATTGAGGGCGCAGAAACAAATCATCCTGCTATGCAGAAAGAATAGCAGATATGGCAGGCAGCTAGCTTGGCTTAACAGTGAAATCTTCGGTGAGCTTAAACACAAAAAGGAAGCTTACAAGAAGTGGAAACTTGGACAGATGACTAGGGAGGAGAAAAAAATAGTGCTTGAGCATGCAGGGGTGTAATCAGGAAGGCCAAACCACAACTGGAGTTGCAGCTAGCAAGGGATGTGAAGGGTGACAAGAACGGTTTCTGCAGGTATGTTAGCAACAAGAAAAAGCTCAGGGAAAGTGTGGGACCCTTATTGGATGGGGGAGTGTAAGGGTGTGGGACTCACCCCTGCGGCGCCTCCTGCTGGTCGTCTCAGGGAATTAGCGCTTTTTCAACCTGGGCGTCCTCTGCAGGCTGGTGTCCTGCTTGTAGCTGGCCCCCTGTCCCCCTCGGACCCCAGTGCCCCTTTACCCTGGGGCTGCCCCCTGGCAATACCCCACTAGTCTCTATGTATCTCCCCTCTCTGGGGAACCCTGAACCCTCTAATCCCCACCTTGCCTCAGTCTGGGCTACTGCCAGTCATCACCAAGCCCCTGCCCCCTGGGGAAGACTGCAGTGTAAAAGCCACTCATCATTGGCGAGGGGGTTCAGACCTGCTGCCTTCTAATACTTCTGTGGGCCTTGGACCAGGCCCTGCAGTCTGGGGGGTTGCCAGCCTGGAGCTCCCCTGCTCTTTTGGCCTTTCCCCAGCCCTGCCTCACTCCCAGTACCCTTTCTGCAGGCAACCAGGCCCTGCTGTCTCCCAGCCTGGAGAGAGACTTCTCTTGGGCCTCTGGCTCACAGCCTTCTTATAAGGGCCAGCTGGGCCCTCATTAAGCCAGCCATAGCTGTGGCTGCTTTCCAATCAGCCCAGCCTTTCTCCTGCCACAGCCCTCTCCCAGGGCTGTTCTAAGCCCGTCAGGGCAGGAGTAGGGTAACCACCCCACTGAAGGAGTTAACCTAAGTGACAGATGATGTGGAAAAAGCTGACATACTCAATGCTTTTTTTTGCCTCGATCTTCACAGATACGGTCAGCTCCCACCCTACTGTCCTGGGAGACACAGTATGGGGAGGAGGTGAGCAGTCCTCAGTGGTGAAAGAACAGGTTAAGCACTGATTAGAAAAGCTGGACATGCACAAGAGCCTGGGTCCAGATCTAATGCATCTGAGGGTGCTGAGGGAGTTGGCTGATGTGATTGTAGAGCCATTGGCCATAATCTTTGAAAACTTGTGGTGATCAGGGGAGGTCCCGGACGATTGGAAAAAGGCAAATATAGTGCCCATCTTTAAAAAAGTGAAGAAAGAGAACCCAGGGAACTACAGACCAGTCAGCCTCACCTCGGTCCCTGGAAAAATCATGGAGCAGGTCCTCAGGGAAACCATTCTGAAGCACTTGGTGGTAAGGAAGGTGATTAGGAACAGTCAGCACGGATTCACCAAGGGCAAGTCATGCCCAACAAACCCGGTTGTCTTCTGTGGTGACATAACTGGCTCTGTGGATTTGGGAAAAGCAGTGGACATGATATATCTTGACTTTAGCAAAGCTTTTGATATGGTCTCTCACAGTATTTTTATTGGCAAGTTAAAGTAGTATGGGCAGGATGAACGGACTATAAGGTGGATAGAAGGCGGGCTAAATCGTCGGGCTCAACGAGTAGAGATCAATGGCTCGATATCTAGTTGGCAGCCGGTATCAAGGGGAGTACCCCAGGGGTGGGTCCTGGGGCTGGTTTTGTTCAACATCTTTCTTAATGATCTGGATGATGGGGTGGATTGCACCATCAGCAAATTTGCAGATGACACTAAGCTGAGGGAGAGGTAGATACACTGGAGGGTAGGCATAGGGTTCAGAGTGACCTAGACAAATTGGAGGATTGGGCCAAAAGAAATCTGATGAGGACAGATGAATCCCATGCACTGCTACAGACTGGGGACTGACTGGCTAAGCAGCAGTTCTGCAGAAAAGGACCTGGGGATCTTACAGTCGATGAGAAGCTGGATATGAGTCAGCAGTGTGTGCCCTTGTTGCCAAGAAGGCTAACGGCATATTGGACTGCATTAATAGGAGCATTGCCAGCAGATTGAGGGATGTGATCATTTCTTCTCTATTCGGCACTGGTGAGGCCACATCTGGAGTACTGTGTCCAGTTTTGGTCCCTCCCACTACAGAAAGGATGTGGACAAATTGGAGTGTGTCCAGTGGAGGGCAACAAAAATGATCAGGGGGCTGCGGCAGATGACTTATGAGGAGAGGCTGAGGGAACTGGACTTGTTTAGTCTGCAGAAAAGAAGAGTGAGGAGGGATTTGATAGGAGCTTTCAACTACCTGAAAGGGGTCGGGGGGTTCCTAAGAGGATGGAGCTCAGCTGTTCAGTGGTGGCAGATGACAGAACAAGGAGCAGTGGTCTCAAGTTGCAATGGGGGAGGTCTAGGCTGGATATTAGGAAACACTGTTTCACTGGGAGGGTGGTGAAGCACTGGAATGGGTTACCTAGAGAAGTGGTGGAATCTCCATCCTTAGAGGTTTTTAAGGCCTGACTTGACGATGCCCTGGCTGGGATGATTTAGTTGGGGTTGGTCCTGCCTTGAGCAGGTGGTTGGACTAGATGACCTCCTTCCAACGCTTTCCAGCCCTAATCTTCTATGATTTTATGATTCTATGAACAGAAAAATAAATAAGTACTTCTCTTGTGGTGAAGCTTTTCATCTTGCTTCAACTAGAAGGCATTGGCTATCATACCAGATTTCTCAATTGCTGTTTGTAGTGATCTGAGGAAACTCCATCCTGGGAAGTAGTGAATCTGAAAAAAATTTGGAGGTGCTAGTGGGTAATCAGCAGAACATGGGGCTCCCAGTGTGGTGCTATGGCCAAATGGGCTAATGGGATCCTGGGATGCATAAATGGGAATCACCAGTAGGAATGAGAGCGGTAATTTTAGCTCTGTATCTGGCACTAGTGTCACCGCTGCTGGAATCCTGTGTCCAGTTCTGGTCTTCACAGTACAAGAAGGATGTTGATAAAACCATTACATGTAAGATGTACAAAGATTAATGTTACATTCTCCATCGTTGGCAATTTTTAAATCAGGATTTGATTTTTTTAAAAAAAGCTCTTCTCTAGGAATTATTTTGTGGCTGTTCTCTGGCCTGTGTTATATACAGGAGGTCAGACTATGTGACAAGGGTGGCCAAACTGCGGCTCGCAAGCCACATGCGACTCTTGTATAGTTAAAGTGTGGCTCTGGGGAGCCAACCATGCCCCACCACTCTCCACTTACCAGATTGGGGCAGGGCGAGGGGTTAGTTTGGGGCTTCTGCCCTGTGGTGGGGCTAAGGGCTTCTGCCCGGCAGGAGGTGCTTGCCAGGGCTTCGAGCTTCAGCCTCTCTGTTGCTGAAGCCTTGAGCATCAACAGGTACCTCTGATGGGGGTGAAGCCCTGAACTCCACCACCCTGCCACAGGGCAGAAGCCCCGAGCTCTGGCAGGTGCACCCGGCTCTCAAACTTCTGAAGATTATCATATGTGGCTTTGAGTATCTGTAAGTTTGGCCACCCTTGCTATATGATCACAGTGATCCCTTCTGGCCTTGGAATCTATGCATCTGTGATATTATTATTACCTCTGTATACAGCATCACTGAAAGCATTACTGGAATACTGTGACCAGTCCTGAGAGCCACATTTCAAAATATACATTTATAAAATTGGGGAAGGGCTCAGAGAAAGCCACAAGAATTATTTGAGTTCTGGGAAACTTCCTTATAGTGAGAGACTAAAGAAGCTGTAAATCTTTGTGGCTTAATCATGAGAAGGTTAAGATGCGACATAATCACCTTAAGTCTATATGTACCTACAAGGAAGAGAATATCTCATAGTCTTTTTTAATTTAGTAGACAGAAGTGTAAGAAGATCCAGTGGCTGGCAGCTGAAACTAGAAAAATCAAATTGGAAATTAGCAGTTAAAAAAAGAAAAAAGTGAAGGAAATTTGTCATTGAAACAAATTACTGAGCATTGTGGTGGATTTTCTTGTGTTCAAAGTCTTTAGATTTCTAAAGATCTGCTCTAACTCAAACAGCAGTTTTGGGCTTGATGCAGATCCTTGTGGGTAAGGTTTTGTGGCCATTTGATACACAGGAGGTCGCACTAGGTGATGGCAATGATCACTTCTGGCTTTAAAATCTGTCACTAGGTTTGTTAGAGTAAAGAAAATGTTACTGTATCCCATCACCCCTTACTGCTTTCAAAATAATACGTAGCCAGTTTAGCCTTATTTTGTTTGTGACCTAAAATATAGACTAGAAAATGAAATGCTCGAGATCTTGTGAATATTAGAATACTGTTATTTTAGTTAATTATTTGGCATTTCATTATTTGGATGTGAAAAACTAGTAGTAGTTTGACACATTTCTTTCAATATCTGATGCAAACAACTAGGTTGGCTCCTACCAGAATTGAACCTTTCCTCTCTGCTGTTTTGGTTTAATCCAGGGGTAGGCAACCTATGGTACGGGTATCGAAGGCAGCACAGAAGCTGATTTTCAGTAGCACTCACACTGCCCAGTCCTGGCCACTGGTCCGGGAGGCTCTGCATTTTAATTTAGTTTTAAATGAAGCTTCTTAAACATTTAAAAAACCTTATTTACTTTACATACAACAATAGTTTAGTTATATATTATAGACTTATAGAAAGAGACCTTCTAAAAATGTTAAAATGTATTACTGGCACGCGAAACCTTAAATTAGATTGAATAAATGAAGACTCGGCACACCACTTCCGAAAGGTTGCCAACTCCTGGTCTAATCCATGCTTAAGATAACTTTCAGGTACAATTTATATAGTTTGTTGGTGAAACTCCTTGTGAAAAGATGGTTGATGTAGCATTGCTGCAACAGGTTACGGTGAATCTTTAAATCTAGTAATGCAGTGTATTTTAGAGTTTAGCTATTTGGATTTTGTTGTAAACCTCTTAGATATGATACAGTGGAATCCTCTTAAACACAAATTCCATGTACCAAGTGACAGAACATAATGAAAGCATAAACTGTAACACAAATAAAACTGTCAGATGCATAACACTACTGCTGTACACAGCTGTGGATTTCAGTATTTCACTGATTTTAGCGTGCTGGATTAGGATGCTTGTTTGGGGGTCAGTTTTGACTTGCATGGAGGAGTTTTCAGTGGTATCAACATGAACTAACATTTCCTGGCTTGAGAGGGAAACATTTGCTGTCAGTATTTTGAAATATCCATACTTATGAAAAATTAATAACTGATCTTACATAATGGTTTACATGTTCATAGCATTGTACAAACATTAGATTGCTAGGAGATGCTGAGTGTCTTGACTATTCAAGTAAATTCCTAAAATTGTGTTGTGAATTCATCCAGTATTTTTACATTTATATACAATAGTTAGATCTATAATAAATAGTATAGTACTCAGCTCTGTAAAAGCAACCATGTTCATAACTCTGGGATGGAGAAAAGGCAGTATCATTATTGCCTTTTTACAGCCGGAGGAACTGAGGGATAGAGAGTGGAAGTGACTTGCCTAATGCCACATAGTGAATCAGTGGCAGAGCCAAAGAATGGACCTTGAGAACTCCTCGTTGTTACCCTGATCTCAGGTTCTGGACCAGGCTGCCACCCATAGTAATAATAATAAAATATTTTGCTGTACTTCTCAGGGAGTTGAAGTAGTTGTGGAAGAAGTAGTGCTGTGCAGTAGCATGGTGTTATCTTTATCTTTGCCAGAACTGCTACTCCTGTTTCTGCTGTAGAAGCAGTAAGGTGTTGGGAGAACATAGGCTCCAATGTGGCTGCCAGCGGCCAACTAGCAGGCACTCCACTATTTTTCAGATTCTTCTTCGAGTGATGGTCCCTAATGCATTCCCCTGAGGGTTATATGCATGTGCCATGCGACTGGAGCTGGAGATTTTAAAAGTAGTCACATGCGTTGGTCCATGCATGTGCCCTTGCTCCTCATGGTTTCGTTCGAGGCGATAAAGGGCAGGGTGGACCAACTGCACCCTTGGTTCCTTCTCATTGCCACGTGGTCTGAGTTGGAGCCTCTTCTGTTCTCTCATCTCTTGTGATGCACTTCTACAATCTGAAAAAAAGACTCCTTTATTCCTGTTAGTATTTTGTTATTTTTTGTAGTATTTTTAGTGTTAGTTGTTTTTAGGGTTTGAAGGACTTTGGGTCTCCGTTTTCACAGGTCTCCCTCTGCCCCCGAGCACCCATGCCTGGGTGCTGGATTATGGTGAAGATGCCGGGGTTCAGGTCCGCGATTCCTGCCCTTGCTCATTCTCCATCAGAGATGAGAATCAACTCTGCCTTTACTCCATGGGAGAGATCCATGTTGCATCCAGGTACAGTATCTCCTTTTCCTTCCCAGCGTGTACCCAAGAAGGCCAGGCTCTCTGCCTCAAGAAGCACCTCATGGAGGTTGCCATGAGGCCGCAGTTGGATCCAGGTTGGAGAACTCCCTTGTACGTCGGCCTGAGGAATCTAAGAGCATGCCTCCTACTGCAGAGCTCCAGACCAGTTCCGCTGGTACCAGCACCATGGACCCCATGTTGGGGCCTAGCTGTGAAGCAAGGAAGCATGCACATAAAGTCTTCCTTTCGGGCCCAAGAAGGATATTGCTCCATCCAAGAGTTCTGGCCATGGAGAAGTGGCACATTCCAAGGTGCACAAGGATGACTAAAAGCTGCACAGACCATCAGTTCTGTCCACCGAACATTGTACTCGTTCTGGGTTGACTCTGCTGAGGTCAAGGGAATCTTTGGTTTCAAGGCAGTCCTCCATTCCGGTTCCAACTGAGGAGCATGTACTGGTGACACCTGGAAGACTAGGGTCAGCCCCTATGCCTCATGAACTGTTTGCGTTAGCTAGGTGAGGTCTCCGTACCCTCATAAACCGTTGCCTCCTCTGAGGATGTGTTCCCCTACAATAGACTTGTCTCTTTCGGGCTGTCTTCCAGCATGCTCCTCTGAGGCTCCTGCAGTTCTGCTAGCACCATCAGTTGAACTGGCCTCTGATTTCTTATGCTCAGAGTACTCGGCTGGAGCATAGGGTCTGCCCCTCCTGTACTGACAGTGACACTACCCCAAGGCCCTGCCAGCTCAATGGCAATATCCTCCTTTTACCTAGCAGCGGGGTCATTTGGTACCTTGTTCCATGCGGCCCTTTTCAGCATCCACTGGAACCGCTGGGATGACTATACTGGGGATCCTGGTTAGAGTATCCACCATCGGAACCTTCCCACTTTACTTGTGAAGAGTCTCCAATTCTCCCCTCTTTGGCCATCATCGAATAGGTGTTCCTAACTGCTATTAGAAGATGCACCACTTAGCCTGACTCCAATGGTACTGCCAGAACCAGATCATTTTCCCCTGGACATCCCCAGATGCCGCAGTGTCTTTGACTCCCTTTTTGCCCCCCAGTGGCGACTGACAATTCTAAGAACTGCTTTGTAGACTGGCTGGTGCTCTCAACATCCCACTGGAGGAAGTGCAAGATAAACGACACCAGCTACTTGATATCTTGCATGTCTGGGTACTGACCAGAGTGGCCCTACCAAACAGTGAGACCATCCTTTATCCACCACACCCCAGCCTACCAGTAAACCCACTCCCAAAGGAGCAGAAAAGAGGTACTATGTGGACTTCACAGACAAATTTCCTCCGCAGGATCAAGCCTGATTCCAAACAATCCTGTAGGAGGGAAAGCTGGTTGTGAGGAAAATGCTTGTGCAGTTCCACCAGTCGCACTACAGTGTGGACAAGGCACAGGCATCTGCTGGTGTTCTTACCATCATGTCCTTTAACTCTGCTCTGCCCAGGGTTAGATGATACTCTGGGTCAAAAACACCCAAGTCTTATGTTTACTGTCGCTTCTATCTTTGCTATACCACTGGAGTTGCACCAGCTGTGAATTACGGCTATGAAGTTTGCTAGTTCAGACTAGGTACATGTACACTAGAAAATGTATCTATTTTCCAGAAATGGTAAAGCTGCAGTGGTGGTAGTAATGATGTGTAAGTGCTAGTGTAGACAGTACTTAGGTGTCCCTACCTATGTATCACCTAATCCTGTTCAGAGCAGGTTTCCATGGTGCCTAACAGTTATATTGCAGCTGGAAAAAGTTACATTTTCTAGTGTATATGAGACCTAATGTTTCCTTCCTGCTCAACTTGTAAAATAGGTTATGTTTTGTATCCTGCTTCCTGGACCCGGGTGCCTTTGATTCATAGAAGTTCGGTAATCCCTTAATGTACTCATTGTATTATAGTTGAATATTTGGCCTCTCTGCCCCTTAATTGTACCAGTATCAGAGGGTAGCCGTGTTAGTCTGGATCTGTAAAAGCAGCAAAGAATCCTGTGGCACCTTATAGACTAACAGACGTTTTGGAGCATGAGCTTTCGTGGGTGAATACCCACTTCCTCAGATGCATACATGCATCTGAGGAAGTGAGTATTCACCCACGAAAGCTCATGCTCCAAAACGTCTGTTAGTCTATAAGGTGCCACAGGATTCTTTGCTAATTGTACCAGGGATTTCCACACGCCTGTGTGGCCTGAGACCCATGAACATGTGTATACATTAAGGCATCTAATTCATTTTGTACAGTACCTAAAATGCATTGAAGTGTTTTGGGCTGCCTGCGTAATTTAAACAAAGTGATTTTCGCCGCAGTGAGGTTACTCTGGTATGAGGCTTTAAGTAATTTGGATGACTTTTGAGTGCATGCAGTTCATATTTTGCATAATGCTGAGTTTTCAGGTGACCTGCTTTGTGACCCAGTATTCACTTTTTCTGGCAGCTTTGTAAATGTATGCAGTGTGAATTTGCTGTGCAGGGCATGCTCTCCTCTGCTGCTACCATTTCCATGAAAAGAATCTTTATTGCAGTGCATGAGAGTTCAGTGAAACTTTGTTACATCATTACTGATATGGCTATTCCATTTGTGTTTGTACAGTCTGACAAATAACATGTTGATAATCTGGGGATAAAGAGACTCTAAAATGTTTTGGTTCAATAAAAGAAACCAAAGCAGAAAGTGCAAGAGGGAGGGGACACCTTATTATGGTTGAAAATCCTGGTTATTGGCTGAGGTAAGTGTAGCCATTGAGTCAGACTATGGAATCACGGTCCTAAAAAGACTGCCTACAAACCTCCCAGCACACTATAAAGGGGGAAATAATGGTTGGTGCTGAGCTGGCAGCCCTTTCAGAGGAAAAAGCCCTACTTTTTAAAAGATTCACTAATGTTCCTTTTTGGTGTAATTTATGGAGGGAGCTTGCATTGTCTGCCCTTACTGAACAACAGAATGTTCTCCAGGAAAAGTCCAGCAATAGAATGCATACTTGAACATATTGCTTTCAGTCATAAAAATTAATTACAGGAATATTTATTAAATCAATCAGTTTATTTCCAAAGTTTATAAAAGTTACTGTTAACAGTTATAAAGGAAGATCTGCTTCTTGTAGCATTGGTCTTGACTTGAAAGTTTCCAAAAAGAGAATTTAAGGCAAATAAAATGAGCACAAAGGGATGTGTTTTGTTTATATACATAAGGATTGTACTTCAGGGATTTATGTGAAACAGAAAACCTTCTGCAAGTTGCATGAAGTGTTATAAATTGTGCCTGAAAACACCCCTAGTTTGACTATAAAGGTCTTATCTCACCTGTGTAAAAATATTTATGTGTAAATGCATATTTTATATTTGCCTTACCATCCTTGAGTTGCTTTATACTTTCATAAATGGCATCTGTGGTATTTTTTTGTAGTGGAGACAGCAAAAAATGTACACTTTATTTGATGTTACTCCTTTGACTATTTTCAGTTTATTTTGGGTACAAAGGAGGATTGAAAAGGCTGGTTAGAGTATAAAGATGATAAAAGCAAAAGTGGAAAGTTGGAGATATTTTTGGAGCTCTTTGTTTAAGTTTCAGGTTAACTTAGCAACTCATCACTTATCCACATTGGTTTTAAATTTTTTTGTTTAGTTTTACATACTGGTATTCTCTCTCCTGGTGGCAGCGCAACCCCCTCTTCAAACTCTAGCCATTTTTCCTCTACAGTAACGTGATATTAACATCAGAGGGGTAGCCGTGTTAGTCTGGATCTGTAAAAGCAGCAAAGAATCCTGTGGCACCTTATAGACTAACAGACGTTTTGGAGCATGAGCTTTCGTGGGTGAATACCCACTTCTTCAGATGCATGTGGTGGAAATATCCAGGGGCAGGTATATATATGCTAGCAAGCAAGCTAGAGATAACGAGGTCAGTTCAATCAGGGAGGATGAGGCCCTGTTCTAGCAGTTGAGGTGTGGAAACCAAGAGAGGAGAAACTGGTTCTGTAGTTGGCAAGCCATTCACAGTCTTTGTTCAATCCTGAGCTGATGGTGTCAAATTTGCAGATGAACTGAAGCTCAGCAGTTTCTCTTTGAAGTCTGGTCCTGAAGTTTTTTTGCTGCAGGATTAACATCAATCTATATTTAACATGTTTCCCAGTGTGCTTCTATTGTTAGGAGGAATAACAAGATCGTAATATTTATAAACAGGAGAATATTGAGTACAGATATCAATGTGATCGCTGTTGGAATATTATGTTACTTTTTGGCGTTAACACTTCAGAAAGAATGTTGAAATTTGGAGTGTATTCAAAGAACTGCTTTAAGAATTATTCAAGTTCTAGAAACACTCTGCAATGAGAGACTTGAGGAGCTCAGCTGAATAATTTATTGAAAAAGATGTGAAGAGGTGACTTGATCATAGTTTATAAGTACCTACCCAGGGAGAAGATATCTGATACTAGGGGCTCTTTTATTTAGCATAACAAGATCCAGTGGGTGATAGTTCAACCTAGAAAAATTCAAACTGGAAATATAGTGCAAATTTACCAGTGAGGGTAGCTATCATTTGGAACACCTTACCTAGGGCTGTGATAGATTTTCCATCGCTTTAAATCTTTTAATTTAAGATTGAATGACTTTCTAAGATATCTTTTAGCTTGAATACAAATAATTGTGTTTGGTACAAGAATCATTGGGTGAGGTTCTATAGTCTGACCTCCTGCATTGTATAGGCCAGATGATCATAATGGTTCTTCATGGCCTTAAAATCTGACTCAGTTTTATCCATCTGAGTCTCAGGCTTCTTTGAAATAAAGAAAAAAATTAAAACATTTTCTGACCTTTTTCTTCTTTTTTGATTTTTGTCTCCACGATACTTGTAGCTGAGTACTTCCTTATCCTTAGACATAATAGATAAAACATATCAAGCCAGACAGATTTACCTAGCTCCCTGGGTCTCCATGTGACCCAGAATAGCCTGCCAAATCATAAAGAGGAGAGTATACCGTTAAAATTGAACGTAGAACACACATCTCCAGAGGTGATCCAGCCCATTGTCTCTCCTGAGATTTGGAACTTGATGAAGTAGGGAACAATTCAATGACTACCTGCAGGAAAGCCTGCCTTGAACTAAAGCATCTTTTTTAGGCTTGTTGAAAGGCAGTGAAAATCTATCTCACTAGCTTCTGAGAAACTGATGAAGGTGAGATTGTAGTAATGTGCTCGGTTTTCCAAATCTTCTAGCCAATGAGGAAGTGAGTGATTATAGAGCCATCTTTTATGGACAAATCTCCCATGTTGAGTGATATGTGGGTCATAGCCTCTGCAGTGTGTTTTCCTTGTCCTTTTTGAAGCATTGGTGGAGAGAACTTTGCAAACCTGATGTTTGTTTTAATTGTTCCACATTGAAGTAGGTACAAATCTCATAGCTATCTTATATATTTCCTGAGCTTATTGAGGTCTTAATCTTTACTCCTTCATCTGCTATCCTTGATGCTAGAAGACAGTAATGCCTCTAGACAGTCTTAATAAGGGAGACTACTGTGTGATCAAGAGAAAAAGCACTTGCAATGTGGCTAACAGAGATTTTAAATCTCCTTCCCCAAAACAAACACTCACACTCTCTCTTTCTCTCTCTCTCTCTCTCTCTCTCTCTCTCTCTCTCTCTCAAATGGAATTATAAAGTCTTGGAGCTTTCCGCTTAAGTCACCATCTTGTCCCATGCTCTTTGACACTTCCTAAGGCAATAATCTCTGTAGGAAGAAATTGGCTGGTATTATAAGTAAATAGCTGTGTTTTCTTCACATTCTTGTTTAGTTATCTGGATTCTTTACATCTCTTAGCTTCCTTTGTTCCCCAGACTTGCTAAAGCTTTTAATTCTCAAATGTAACTTGGCACTTTCACTCAGATTTTTAGGAGTTGGACTGAAGTGTAAAATATTAAATTTCTTCCCATTAATGTTAGCCTCTTCAAATAAGTAGTATAGTAGCAGAGCGGGACTGGCTGTATGAGCTGATAATAATGATCAGTGGAGAGGGGTAATTTCTACTTGGCTCAAATAAATATGTGAGCATTCAGAAGTAAAATCATTAAACTGTAGTTACTGCGATCTCAAAGTAAAACCTTTATGAATTTCCAGCAAATGGGAATCTAACATTTGATATCCTAGACGCCGTATATTGGCATGTCCAATTCTTCACTGGGAAGCCTATATAAGTTTGGTTACAGGGAGGAAAAGAAGTAGCACAAACAGAGCAAATGTTAACATACACTAGAACCACCACCAGAGATTGACGGAAGAGGCCTTTGCTTGCTTGATGACCCTTGAGACAAGAGCACCTTCGTGTCTCCCCCCCCACAGTAACATACTACAGTGTCAGCCTTTGGGATGAGCCCAAACTCTCTGCTGAAACTTGAACCCAGAATATACTAAACATCTAGAAACTGGTTACATTTTTTTACTGTGATACACTGACTGTTGTTTGAATACATGTTGATTTACTTACCAGCAAGGAGCCCTGACATGAATTTATGACAGCATTGTTACCCTGTTATGGAGGAGTTTTATGTTTGCATTTATATAGATATTAAGAAGTATTTATTTGGAGAAGGGAAACACAAATTTTTGATTGTGAAGGAAAGCCACTTGTTTCAAATATGTTTTCATAGAAGGATAATTTTAATTACTTTTTGAGGGCATTGAAGCCCAAGACATCTTGCTGTGATTTCCATGATATTACAATAACTGAATTACAAGACATCTATTTTAACTGCACTTTAAAGAATTTTAAGAGTGCCTGCTGAAGAAGATTATGCTGATTTATCACAATCAATTTAGAAACCGATTTAGTTAAATCAATGTAATTTCTATGTGTAGACAAGCCTGAAATTCATGTACATGGTCAGGGAGTCTGAAGAAAGTTGTAGTATACATGAACCTACACTCTGAATTTGAACCAGAGACTGTGGTAATGCTGCACTAAAACAGTAAGTAAATTATTGTGAATGAACACTTAGGGGTTGAATGTTTCTTGATCATACTAACTTTTATATAAGTTCTAGAGTTTAACTTGAAACCTGTTTCTGCTGTATGGAGAAGCAATGTGATAACGGCTAAAAAACCAGCAGATCTTTAAATCAGTTCGATGCATTTAGAGTATTTACTGGAAAAGGATAAAAGCCTAATTCAAATAACTGTAGCCACAGAATTTAATGGTAATGTTTTCATAGGGCACACAAAAGTCATTACGTATATTTCATCAGAAAGCACAAATCATTAGGGCTTGAGAGCACAGCTGGAGATGGATTGTCAGAAACTCCAATTAAATGTCTGTTCTGAAAGCGGGTAATGATGTAATGCATAACCAACAAATTATGAGTGTCTTTTGGCCAAGAGTCAAGACATGTCTAACTCCCTGCAATTAGGAAATTACTTTGGGTAAAACCAAGATGCAGTATCATAAATAACTGCACAGAGTTTTTGCAGTTGCACAGAATTAATTCTGCACCGTGAAAAGTTGATTGCAAGTCTTAGGGACAGGTTAATAAGAATGCTCTGTTGAAAACTCTCATCTTGATCTGGTCACATAGGTGCCAACTTTTCCCGGTGCTGGTGAGTGCTTGACCCCTCTGCCCGACTCCAGCCCTGCCCCGCTCCCATTCCAAATCCTTCCCCAAAGTCCCTGCCCCAACTCCGCCCCTCCCTGCCCCATTGGACTCTTTCCCCAAATCCCCACCTCGGCCCTGCCTCTTCCTCGAGCATGCCACATTACCCCCCTCCCTCCCAGCGCTTGCTGTTGCGAAACAGCTGTTCTGTGGTGGGAAGAGCTGGGAGCTAGGAGGAGAACTGGGGTCGCAGTGTGCCTGTGGAGGAGGTGGAGGCGGGGCAGTGAGGGGAGCTGCTGATGGGTGCAGAGCACCCACCAATTTTTCCCCATGGGTGCTCCAGCCCCAGAACACCCACAGTGTCTGCTCCTATGGATCTGGACACTAGGTTTATCTTTTTAATTAGTGTAGATTACAATTTTATTTGTAGGCAGATGAAGGGATGATGATGTGTAGTGATCTGGCAGTTTAGAACAATATGCTGGTGTTTGTTTCTCTCTAATTTATATACTTCATGCTAAAAGAGCTGACTATCAGGTTAACAATATTTCTTCCAACACTGTAGTTTTTGAAAAACATTATTTTGCAAAAATCAAACTAGTTCAGAATTACCAGACAGAGAAGAGAATTAAAGAGATTTATTGTAAAATCCCCTCTGTTAAAAATATGTATTTAATATGTATATATCCAGGCAGTACCTAATTCAGAGCATTTTCCTCTGTGCTTCAGAGGCAACATAATTTTTATATATTACATATAGAAGACTCATTCAAATACAGGTTTTGAATTTTTTTTACTGCCTCAACAGCACAGGCTGCATTTTTTTTGTATGAGTGTGTTTTTATTTTAAAAAAAAAAAGCAGCTATGTTTAGAAACATGTTTCCGGAAGATTATTTTTGTGAGTTAGCAGAAAGTACAGACTATTAATGCAGTTGGAACAGCTTAGTAGTTAGTACTCAGCTAAAATTTAACCTGAAATTCTGAAGGGTGGCACTTACTGTTGTAAATGATGCATACTTGAAGTGAACATTCTGTATTGTTATATTAAGCAGTGGTTTAACCTTGATATATTTCAGGACAAATACACTAGGCAAATGTTTTATATACTCATTATGGGGTAATATGTGAATATAAACCTTTTCTGATTATATATTAATGTGAAATAATATCAAGATGCTTTGAAGATTTCTCTTCCTTGTTCTCCTCTCTATTCAAGATACATTGTTTAATCTTAGCACAAGAAACTATACAGACACTGGAATTTGTGAGCTTGTAGTTCATAGAAAAATTGCATTTGGATTTTGACTTGAAACTTTCCATGGAATGGTATATTCTGTTTTAAATACAATTTAAGCAGAGATTATTTCCATACAAAGTGACCTAACAAAGTTTGATTACATTAACATCAAAGGAACATGCCAAATTTAGTTTGAGGAAACTGTAAAAACACGTGGACCTTAAGAGCAGTAAAGTGAGTTGAACAGAGAGTCGCAATATTACAACAAAAAAACTTGAAAAACAGACTCTGAGAGACTGCTGAATTGGAATTAATTTGCAAATTGGACACCATTAAATTAGGTTTGAATAAAGACTGGGAGTGGATGGGCCATTACACAAAGTAAAACTATTTCCTCATGCTTCTCACCCCCCTCCCCTTCCAGTTCCTTATCTCCTTGTCAAGTGCTGGAAATGGGCCATTTTCATTACCAGTACAAAGAGTTATTTTTCTCTCCTGCTAACAACAGCTCACCTTAACTAATCACTCTCCTTATAATGTGTATGGTAACACCCATTGTTTCATGTTCCCTGTGTGTGTATATATATCTTCCTTCTGTATTTTCCACTACATGCATCCGAAGAAGTGAGCTATAGCCCACGAAAGCTTATGCAACAATAAATTTGTTAGTGTCTAAGGTGCCACAAGTACTCCTAGTCTTTTTGAACAGTGTGTGTTATCTAATGAAAAGGAATATGTATTTGAAATTACTTGATTTTGGGGAAGGGGCTGTTTGTGCAGTCACGTCAGAGAGAATTTGGTTGCCCTGGAGAATAATATGCTCTATGTCAATCCAAGTACAAGAAACTGGGATTTTTATCTACGTAGGTTGGGGGTTAAACATCTGTCCTGCTACTTTGATCATTGACCAAGCTTCCGAAAGCCTTATTCTTTAATCAGGGGCATTTCTCTGTGTGTTTGTCTGTCTGTATATAAGGTGATAACTTTTAAATGCCTCATTCTGTTTGTTCCAAAATTTCAGACAAAAGTTCGTTGATTTTGGGAGAAACTGGAGAACCGAAAAGGGAAAAAAGGGAGACATATGAAAGATCCTGCCAGTCACAGCCTCAGCCTCAAATACCTCTGCAACTGTTTGTAGAATCTGTAGGTCGAACAACATGTAGATGGGCTCATTAACTTCTTCCAGTTTAACAATAAACCCCATCTCAAGTCTGCCCATCCTCCCAGTAGAGGTTAACGTGTTGACATTGAATGACAACTCCCAGATAGAGAAGAATTGTGTGTATGGGGGTGGGGGGAAGAACGGGAGGCTTGTGAGGAGTTCCAGGGATTTCCTGATGAAGGAGGTCATGGGAGGGTACCACACAAGGGAGCTTGTGAGGTAGGGACAGACACAGGGAGCCTGTGGGCTGTGTGGTGAGCTCGGCCAACAGAAGCTACAGAGTGTCACACCCATGCTTATGTTATTAAGTTATGTGATTTTATGATCTGTAGTGGAAGCTCAGCGTGTGACATAGGGAAGGAACTTGCCCCTGGAAGCAAGGAATGGGAAATGTCTGTTGCCAGAATCTCTTGCAGTCCGCTGTGCGTCCCCATTGCATGAAGAATTCATGTCAATGCATATCAGGTGCCTGTTGTTCTTTGACTCCTAGACTTGCATTCTTTTATAAGTAAAATTAACCAGGTTTTCTTAATTACAAAATGATCACTGTTTAAAAGCAGCAAAGAATCCTATGGCACCTTATAGACTAACAGACGTTTTGGAGCATGAGCTTTCGTGGGTGAATACCCACTTCGTCAGATGCATGTAGTGGAAATTTCCAGGGGTAGGTATATATATGCAGGCAAGCTAGAGATACTGAGGTAGTTCAATCAGGGAGGATGAGGCCCCGTTCTAGCAGTTGAGGTGTGAAAACCAAGGGAGGAGAAACTGGTTCTGTAGTTGGCAAGCCATTCACATTCTTTGTTTAATCCTGAGCTGATGGTGTCAAATTTGCAGATGAACTGAAGCTCAGCAGTTTCTCTTTGAAGTCTGGTCCTGAAGTTTTTTTGCTGCAGGATGGCCACCTTAAGGTCTGCTATTGTGTGGCCAGGGAGGTTGAAGTGTTCTTCTATAGGTTTTTATATGTTGCCATTCCTAATATCTGATTTGTGTCCATTTATCCTTTTCCGTAGAGACTGTTCAGTTTGGCCGATGTACATAGCAGAGGGGCATTGCTGGCATATGATGGCGTATATTACACTGGTGGACGTGCAGGTGAATGAACCGGTGATGTTGTGGCTGATCTGGTTAGGTCCTGTGATGGTGTCACTGGTGTAGATATGTGGGCAGAGTTGGCATCGAGGTATGTTGTATGGATTGGTTCCTGAGTTAGAGTTACTATGGTGCAGTATCAGAGGGGTAGCCGTGTTAGTCTGGATCTGTAAAAGCAGCAAAGAATCCTGTGGCACCTTATAGACTAACAGACGTTTTGGAGCATGAGCTTTCGTGGGTGAATACCCACTTCTTCAGATGCATGTGGTAGAAATATCCAGGGGCAGGTATATATATGCTAGCAAGCAAGCTAGAGATAACGAGGTCAGTTCAATCAGGAACCAATCCGTGCAACAAACCTCGATGCCAACTCTGCCCACATATCTACACCAGTGACACCATCACAAGACCTAACCAGATCAACCATACCATCACTGGTTCATTCACCTGCACATCCACCGATGTAATATACGCCATCATATGCCAGCAATGCCCCTCTGCTGTGTATATCGGCCAAACTGGACAGTCGCTACGGAAAAGGATAAACAGACGCAAATCAGATATTAAGAATGGCAACATACAAAAACCTGTAGGAGAACACTTCAACCTCCCTGGCCACACAATAGCAGACCTTTAGGTGGCCATCCTGCAGCAAAAAAACTTCAGGACCAGACTTCAAAGAGAAACTGCTGAGCTTCAGTTCATCTGCAAATTTGACACCATCAGCTCAGGATTAAACAGACTGTGAATGGCTTGCCAGTTACAGAACCAGTTTCTCCTCCCTTGGTTTTCACACCTCAACTGCTAGAACGGGCCTCATCCTCCCTCATTGAACTACCTCATTATCTCTAGCTTGCCTGCATATATATACCTGCCCCTGGAAATTTCCACTACATGCATCTGATGAAGTGGATATTCACCCACGAAAGCTGATGCTCCAAAATGTCTGTTAGTCTATAAGGTGCCACAGGATTCTTTGCTGCTTTTACAGATCCAGACTAACACGGCTACCCCTCTGATACTGTTTAAAAGATCAGTATTAAGTTTGTAATTTCATTTTTTTAAGTGGATCTCGGTGTAAATCATTGATTTGTTTCCCTGTATTGTTATAATCACTGGGCCACTGAATAAGTACATCTATAACATCTTGATGTTACCTAGGGCTAGTCTACACTTAAAACACTGCATCGGCGCAGCTTCACTGATGCTGTGGTGTCACTGTAGCACTTGAATGAAGATGCTCTAATCTAACGGGTGAGAGCTCTCCCATCAGCATAGGTAAGTCACCACTCTGGGAGGCGGTCGCTGTGTTGACAGGAGAATCTCTCTGGCCAACATAGCACTGTCTACCTTGGGGGTTAGATCAGTATAACTCCATTGCTCAGGTGTTTGGCTTTTTCGCTCCCCTGAGCAACATACCTATTTTAATATAGGTCTGTACAGTAGACCAGACTGTAGCCTCTTACTCTGGAATCTAGGCCTTAATCTTTCTGTAGCCATAATCAAGTGGATGTTCAGTTTTCCTGATAACTTTTATATTTTCACTTCCAGCCCTGAGAATCCTCTATAATCTTGTAATAATTGTGTGAGAAATTCCTCCTTTGTAATGGTCTAAGTATTTATCTGTTAGTTTTTGGATGTTCTGTATGTACTCCAGACGGTGACTTTTGGAAAGAATAGTCAGCCTTACTTAAGGTCACACATGAATCTTTGTCTAGTAATTCATTTAAGGTGGAGATTTTCTTATGTTTGGTATCCTGCTGGAGCCTTGCCTGTAATGGAGAGTTTAACTGGGTATATTTAAGTTAGTATTGGCTTGTGTTTAACTGGCACTATCGATCATATTCCTTTGCATATATCTCCACATTCATAGTAAAGCAATGCAAAAGACAGTGGTGCAGGGCTAGTTGTAATGTGCAAGCTAATTTGACCGTCCTTGTGGACTATTCTAGCACTATAATGTTACGGGCTAGCATAATGTAAGAGTGTTTTTTTGCAGCAGGGCTAAGATTAGTTGTGCAAAACATAGTATTGTTTGGCATGGCAAAATTCTGTAGTGTAGATGAGACCTAAGAAACTTTATCCATGGGATTTGACTTTGTGTGATTTTCAAGGATGGGGCAGTACTTTGCCCACAATCTTGGAGTCAGTATTTATAGAGAATTCTTTGTGAATGGAAGGAAGCAGAAATTAATTCTGAATCTATTTTGGCTTCTAAAATAAAAATTGTGATCTGTGGGCAAGTATCTCATTTGATAGTCTGGAACGCTGGGATCTAATTATTCTTTTAGGTGCTGAGTGCCATCTGCTATATAGAGAGGTAGCTGTGTTAGTCTGGATCTGTGAAAAGTAACAGAGTCCTGTGGCACCGTATAGACTAACGAATGCTATATGCAATTTAATATGAGCAAAATGGGGTCAGTTCTTCCAAACCAAATATATCTTCTCTATACATATATTTTGCCAATACATAGGTGTGAATTGATACTCATGAATACTGCTAGCAAGCAGTTCAGTCAAAAAGGGTTGTCTACAAGCTTTTAATGAGCAGCTAAGGAGAAGCCAGTCGCATAGAACGGAAGAATAAATTTTGCAGTGATAATTACAGTTTTTAGGTGAGGACTGAAAGTAGGAGAAGAGGCCTCGAGTGCTGTGTGCTTGAATGTATTTGTTTATGCTGTCCTCAATGTAAAATGACCCTTATTAGAAATTTCTATTTAAACTTCCTTTCTTTCCCTTCTCCCCCCACCCCCCCGGGGACCATCCTGAGTATAGGTAATGGGAGAATAATTCTCAGTCGGTAATGTTTCCAGGTTTTCTCTGTATTGCCTGGTGAGCTTTTGGTATCGTGTTGTCACCCCTATAGTTACTAAGATGTATTAGACACAACCTCACTCTAAGATAGCTCTGGGCATTGGTTGATTTTTGCTTGAGTTGCTGTGCATGCCAACGCTAACATGTCAGATGCAGTTTACACAGTTTGAATGAACATCAGCCCTCTAGCAGGGACTTTTAAAAACATTACTCCGTAAAATTCAGTGCAGAGTTGAGGCAGCAAAGAAGATAATCTTCCATTTTGCTTGTTGAGGTGGTGCTTATTTAAAATAGTGCAACTGAAGAGGGTACCTGTTGCTTGCAGTTCTGTGGGGGATCTATGTTAGCATCTTAGACTTTGTGCAAATTTGCATGGTCTCAGAACAGAATTTCTGAGTGGAGTGTCCATGCATTATCTAATTTTAAATGTCATCTGTGCTTTTATGTAGAGAGAAGGCAATTCTTGTCTCCACAGTTATTGTGCTGCCAGCTATACGGGTTTAAATGCAAAATGCCAGTACTTGTACACCTTAAATGTTGGAAACATTGTAGTGCTGTTTGTAAAAGCGTCATGTCCCTTTGGCTTTCGTAGACCTGACCCAGCTTTCTGTGGTTAATTCACTCTCTACTGAAACATTAAGCTTTGCTGAAATTGGGAGGCTGAATCTTAAATTTTAATTTGCTATCAGCCTTAAAAATTAAATCAATAATATGAAGCGCTGAAGCTCCTCATACAGAATAAAATTCCATGATTGTGTCTGACATAAATCTCAGCCCTGAAAGAATAGCAGATTTTGCCGATCTTTTCTTGTGTGCATGTTCTGTTCTCATTGCACGCTATCTGGGGTCTGTGGTGCACCTGTTGTGATTGTGTTTCATTTCGGAGGTAAAAGGAAGTAGAAGATATGGAAAAATGAGAGCTCTGGCCAGCACAGTAATAGAATGAAGTAGATCTTTAATTCAGTTGTTGGCTGGAGTAAATCCTCCCTGCACAAGGTCCACTCTCCTCTATGCCCAGCAGCTTTGTCACTGGGGGCTGCTTCCTTTAGAGGAGTTGCCAGAATGTCAGGCCATAAGCTATTTTCCCTACAATTAACACAGTTGGTAAATTTTGTAACTATGGGAGCTTGATTCCAGAAATCCTTTTACTACTGCTTATATTGGGTTTAAGATCAGAACAAACAAACTTGTTGAAGACTACATCTAAACAGGAGGAGGAAATTTGCCTCATAATGTAAATTCTATAATCTTTTAAAACAGTATTAGAATCATGCAAAGTATGCATTGAGAGCTTAATTGCATAGACAGCGATTTAGAAATGAAATGGAAAAGAGCGAATTCGGTCGCTTGAGGAACTGTCTACCCAACAGAGAGACTGTTTCTCCTTCTGTCCAGCATTGCCATAGCTGAAGTCATTGGAGATGTTTGAGCTGGAGCTCCCTTAGTATATAAGAACTGTAGTTGCCGACAGGGTGTTCTCTCCACTTCAGAATCCACTCACTCCTTGATCTGAATAGCCTGAATCTGTTGCTGTTAAAGGCCGTTACAAAGCCCATCTATTGAGGTTGGCTGTTAGAGTGCTGTGGTGTGGCTTTCTGTTGGCCCACCGTGGCTAATTTAATGATAATTGGCCAATGTATGGATTCAAACTTCTCCAATAGAAAGGCATATAGTGTTCCATATTTAGTCTAAATGAGACATCCTGTATTACTGAGCAGCAGAATGGCAGGTTATTGACTCTTCAGTTCATAATGCACCAGCCAAGAAAACTATACTTACATCATTAAATATGAGATCTTTACACAACTGATATAGCAAATTAGTTATGCAATTTTTATAAGAACTCATACATGTCTAATTGTAATAAGGCTAATTTACTAGCACATTTTAATGGGCTTGTCATACCATCTGGGGAGGTGGTGAAATCTTCTTCCTTAGAGGTTTTTAAGGTCAGGCTTGACAAAACTCTGGCTGGGATGATTTAGTTGGGAATTGGTCCTGCTTTAAGCAGGGGGTTGGACTAGGTGACCCCCTGAGGTCCCTTCCAACCCTGATATTCTATGATTCTGTGATCTGTTACCAGTGAAGAGAAAAGTCATTTAGATAAATTGTTCTCTAACTCTGGTGCCTCGACCACTGGTGGTTTGTGGGAACACTGTGGGTGATTCACCAAGCTGCATTCTGAGAGATGTGGAGCTGCTTTTGTCACAATAGTAAGTCAACCATCAGCCTTCAAAGTGACGCTTCCTGCCAGTTGTAGCCTGCTCTAGGGTATGTCAGGATTTCTGAAGGTTTTATGATCAGCTAAACTCACAGGAAGAAGAAAAATCCAAATATTTCCCCTCAGAACTGCTTCCTACCAAGGTTTTTTTGGTATAAATTCAACCATGATCAAATATGCAGATGAAACTAAAATATGATGGACAATTAAACACTGGAGGACAGAACCAAGCTTTAGAAAGTTTGAAGAGATTAAAGCAGTGGGGATTGCTGGTAACAAGGGAAACTACTAACAAATATGAAGTTCTACGGACTGAGAAAGGAAATGAAGAGCACAAAATTAAATGAAAATTTGCAACCAAGCAGATGCACCAATTGCCTTAAAATTAATGTATTTGCACCATGTTGTCTTAATTTCATCGTATTATCACTTTTTCATGAATTAGGGTACTCTTAATTACTTCAGGGAGGGTGTAGGATTGGGTTAGAGAGAATCTATATTTTAAGTAATGGTCTGCAATGGTCTAAGGACCATTGTTTTAGAGGATTTCAAAGTAAATTACTGAAGTTCTTAAATGTGTGCGCTAACAGGACCAGGTGTGTCTTATTTTACATTCAATGTTTGTGGATGCAAAGAAAAAAACATACTTTGCAATAGAAAGATTACCATTTCTTTGACCAAAAAGATAAAGACCCCTAACACTGAGAAAATAAGCTCCAGGCTGAGAAGAGAAAATAGGTTATTAAGATCCATTGTGCCGTGTTAGGCAGAATTACTGAGAACTTAATACCAAATCTGGCAGAAATGCAAGGACACTTTTCCATTTGAGGTGGAAGGTCAAAGATTTGTTTCCCCTTTTCATACTGTGTTGCTAGATGCAACAAAGGCTTTTGACAGCGGGGAGTGGAACTCCTTGTTCTATATCCTGAGGCCATTTGGAGTTGGACCTTATTTTACTAAAAGTATTGCGCTTCTTTATACCAGTGACATCTAAAATGTGTAGTTTTCCACACTCACGGTTTTCATGCTGTTCAGAGACCCTAGACTATACTGTCCACTACCTTGTAGTTTAAAGCCTCTGGCAATAACCATTAGGAAAAATGCATCACTAAAAGGGATCGCTGTGGGGAATGGATTATACAAAGCATTTTATTATGCTGGCAGTATGCTGCCACTCCAGGGAATTACTATGGATCCATAGAACTTAAGTATTTACTGATGTTTAACAGACGTGTCCAAATTCTGTGACCGTAAAATTAAATAGTTTAGGAAAAGTGTTGCTGTTGTGTTTGGGCTTTCAGGTGGATGCAGTATGAGAGTTCTTGTGGAGAGCTTGCATAACGGGATTGTCTTGACTGTAGAGTAAGGGACAGTATTACTCCACCATGAGGGGATTCTGTTGATATTTCACATTGGGGGAGCTGCATGAACCTTGCATGGAGCTGCGCAAAAAGAGTTAAAGGGCTATTCTGTCATTCAGCTTCAGGTGTATGCACAGTAATTTGCCATTGCTAGTTCCAGTTTTGGCAGAGAAAAAATACAGAGAGTAATTTATGTGGCACCAAAATATCATGGTTAGAAAAGAAGCCCACTTCCCTTGCTGGCTAGTGGGTGAGTCCCAACCGTGATTTAGCTGAAATTAAATTTGCCTCATTCTTTTGCTCTGTGCTTTGTGCTTAGTGAAATGCACAAGTGAAACAGTTCACATTCTTCTAAACTTCACTCAACTGTTTGGAAAGCTGTGGTTTTGTCTACACAACAAAGGGAAAACCCACAGTTGGCCCCTGCCAGCTGACTCAGGCTCATGAGGGTCGGGCTGTGGGGCTCTTTCATTGCTGTGTAGACTTATGGGCTTTGGCTGGAGTCCGAGCTCTGGGACCCTCCCCCCTAGCCAGGGTCCTAGAGCCTGGGCTCCAGCTCAAGACTGGAAGTCTACATATCAGTGAAGCAGCCTGGGAACCCAGACCCTGGGAACCTGAATTGTCAGGCACAGGCCAGCCATGGGTGTGTAGTTGCTGTGTAGATATATCCTTTTGAGAGTAAAAGATATATTGATGTAAAGGCATTTCTATTGTACTCATCACTGTGGTATGTAGCAGGAGTAAAGGATGAAATGGAGAAACTTCCTCATCCTTTTTCTGTCAGTGGACAGGAGGACCGTGAGGACTTTCTCCTGGGGAGTAGAGAGAGTACTCCCATCTCCAGGCAAGCAGGTTGAAAAGTTCCATGACCTTTCTAGCAGGAGGGATGGAAGGAGAAAAGAAAGCAAGTATCCCCTTCCTTAGTAGCCCTGGTTAGAAGGGGGGCAAAATGGAGAAGCCCATGTTAATCGGACATCCACAAACTGAGGCCCATATGAAAAATAGGATATCCCATTTTACATTCTTTGCTCAGTCATTAGTGTCTCTTGCAAAGGGTCCTGTTTTGATTTGTTTGCTAGATTTTCTGTGGCAACCTTACTGATGCTTAAAAATATATTCCTATTTTATGTAGCATGTCATGCTCTCAGAATTTCTAAAAAAAACTATTCTTGGTCAGCACTTGATTTATTCAAACAGTGAAAGGAAAAATGGAGAAGAGAATTAGGAATATAGTTTTTGAACAGTTCAAAGTCTGGATTTATGAACTTTACTAACAGTACTTCAGGGCTCAGTTAAGTTAGCGTGTTCCAAATTGTGCATAGAAGGTATTGGACACCTGCGCTTCTTAATAGACATGAGTTGTGAGAGCCTTGTGCTTGTCAAAGTTGTAGAACAGATTGGGCCAGTGCTATTTAAGTCTGTCTTTTAAATTAAACAATATTAGGGATGAATAATGAATGTTGTTGATAGGCTGCTGGAGTGAACCTTAATTATTTGCTCATTCTGCATTATTTTCCGTCACTTCCTGGAGGCTGAGCTGGATCTAGGGACAGAGGTTCCTTGCTGCTGCCACTCTCCAAGACCAGGCGGCATTGTATGGGATGTTTCTCTTTTCGTGTAACACAGTCTACTGTACATTACGGGATGCCTAGTGGTTTTATTGATGCAGTTCAGAATCTTGTTCCTTTTTCTTATTTATCTTGAATTATATTTATTATTCTTATATGTAGCACAATAGTAGTTGCATTGTGTCTGTATGGTCCTTATTGTGAAAGTGTTGATAGCAGAGTTAGAGAGTATTTTCTAATGTTAGAATACCAGGGTTGGAAGGGACCTCAGGAGTTCATCTAGTCCAACCCTCTGCACAAAGCAGGACCAATCCACAATTAAATCATCCAAAAGATTTTTGCCCCAGATCCCTAGATGGCCCCCTCAAGGATTGAACTCTCAGCCCTGAGTCTAGCAGGCCAATGCTCAAACCACTGAGCCATCCCTCCTCCCTGCCCTTTTTTTTTTTTAAACTGTTTGTTTATTCATTCTGGTGGTATGGGAGTAAATGGCTAGTATCTTAATTTTATACCTATCTCATAGAACTGGAAGGAGAACTTTGAAAGGTCATCGAGTCCAGTCCCCGCCTTCACTAGCAGGACCAAATACTGTCCCTGACAGTGTTTTTGTTGTTGTTGAATTTTTATGTTTTTTTTTGCCCCAGATCCCTAAATGGCTCCCTTAAGGATTGAACTTACAACCTTGTTTTTAGCAGACCAAAGCTCAAACCACTGAGCTTTCTACATTTACATGGCTAGTTGAGGACTCATTCTGAAAGTGAGTTTACAGCATTCTGCTAGATCTCATCATTTACTAATGTGAATGTATTGTGTATGTTCTTTGTCATTGTGTCTTTATGTAGAAGATACAGAAGATTATTGAAAGACAGGGTAATTTAGATAAACAAAATACCTCTACCCCGATATAGCGCTGTCCTCGGGAGCCAAAAAATCTTACCACATTATAGGTGAAACTGTTATATCGAACTTGCTTTGATCCGCTGGAGCACACATCCCCGCCCCCCCGGAGTGCTGCTTTACTGTGTTATATCGGAATTTGTGTTATATTAGGGTAGAGGTGTAGTGAAATCATCATAGCATGCATCTAATGTGTTTACTAATCAAGGCTTGTATGAAGCAGAAGTAAATTGCTTGTTCGTTTTTGCTCATTTCTCACTTTCATTTACAAAGTACATTAGTTTTAAAGTGGTGCCTTCACTCTTTTTTACCCCGTTAGTCTTAAATGAAGTTCTAACCGTGATGCCATTTTTTTCCCCTTTATCTTTTGTTGTATTTATTCAGCTTTCTTTTGACAGGTTTCCCAAGATTTATTTTCAGTATTGTTATCTGATGAACTAATGTAAGTCAAGATCTTGACAAATGGTGGAGCTACTTGGAATATTTGGTGCTTATAGGTGGTCACTGTTCATCTGCATATCTTCACAGCTGATCATTTAATTGCTTTACCAAGGGTTTGAAGAAGAATACCCAATGTATCTGTTAAATGTGGCTTTAATAATGAGTAGAATAAAAACACAATTTGGTCATTTAGTAAAGATTATAATCAAGTTATTATGGAAATGTAAGTAGTTTGGGGGTGTTTAAAGAGAATGCTGTTAAATAGTTTAGGTTTCATATTTGACTGACTTTCAAATTGCTATAATCTGATGGAAAATGTTCTTTTGATTCTAAGTAATTTTAATAACCACTTTGGTTCCCCCTGCCCTCCAATCAAAACAAAGCAAAATACACCATCAGACAATCATGAATTTCAGGCAAAAGACCCTGTGCTCCCTCTGCTAGCCCTGCTGCAGCTGTTTACTAATAAAGTTTATTCTCTAAGCTGAGCTGGTGTGTGTGCACACAAAGTAAGAGATAAACACACACAAAGTTCTTTTAAAAGCATGGGAGGAAAATTCTTGGTTTGTCAGATAGAAAAGGAAGAGGAAGGTGTCTTATTTTCAAGGGTCTAATAAGGTTTTACTAACAGTGACGGAGTAGTAACTCCAGAATAACAAACCAATAAAAAGCAGTGTCCTTTTAAGGTAGTTTGTGAAAGAGAAGATAAATAATTATTAAAAAACCCAGTCATTTTAGTAATCAGTCAGGGAAAGCTGAAGTCCTTATCAGGGTGAAGTAAGGCTCTTTGAATATGATTTGGAGAACCCAGGGAATTAAATGTACTTTTAGGTATAATTTGATCCCAGTGACTTTTTTCTTAGAAACCAATGAATGTGTGTTAAATTTATCTTGGCTTATGAAAAAAGATGTTATGACTTCTGCTAACAAGATAAAGGAGAAGGCAGCACTTAATATCCTAGGTAAAACACAAAATAAAAATGATTTGCATGTCTTCAAATGATTATGCGCAACCTTGTTAAATACAGAACAATACAAACCGAGAATAAATGAGTTACCTAGATAGGATCCTTTTTTGTAATTCGAGACTGCTGTCTACAGAATTCCAATAGATGGGCAAAGCAAACAGAACTTATTCTCCAGCGGCTCTCGAGTTTTTGATAATCATTGTTGGCAAGATGATTTGAGGAGCACGATGAAATCGAGAACTTTAAAAAAGCAATGAAATGTCAGTATGAGATTTCATGGGTTACACAGTTGTGGTTTAGTGAGGATGTGCTCATTAACAGAATCCAAATTGGCTACTTTAAACTCCTCTATACATATTTGTGTTTTTCCCTGATTTCTGTGAAATATAACTCATTAACTCTGGTTTGTTTTGTTTTTTTCCAAAGATTCTCCCAATAATTTGAGAATTTCTGCTTTCAAGCATTTTTCATTCAAATAAGCTCTTGGAGGTGATTCTAGAGGGCAGTTAGTTTATTTGCAGACTGTTGTAATGCATGATGGGACTAGTGATGATAGATAGCCAGCCGGTGTACAATATATTGACTAGTGTAGTGCTGTAATGAGGCATAGGAAGCTTTATGCCCAGTTCTCTCTCTGAGAATTGTCAGCCATGGCTGCATCATGGCTGAAACAGTTTATTGAGTATGACTGCCAAATCTGACACAAGCGCCAGATTAATTTTGATGTATCGTGCTTATAGCAATGACTGTGGATGCTTACTTTCAGTCTCTTCTGGAAAGCCATTAGAGGAAATGTTTAAACAATCAGACCAAAATAGCTGTAGTACTATAAATAATTATCTCTAATTCTTTACAAATGTCTTTAATGGGAAACTAATACTTATGAATGGTGCCATATTTCAAATATAAGACTAGTCTAATATAAAACTGCACTGAGTTCTCAGAGTAGTTATGTCATAGGTCGGGGCTGTACAGAGTGGGGATAAGCAGAGGACACTCAAAGACGAACTAAGTAATAATTTTTAAGGACTGCCTTATGTCTTGTTGCAGTGAATTGAGAGCACCAATTGGATTCACTTAAGTTTCCTGGTTTCTGAAAATGATTTAGAAGTGATATTTACCAATTCAGTGACTTAAGGTTTTGTTGTCTTAGTAGGTCTGTTTGTAGTCTTGGTCAGACCTTCATGGGGTTAGTGTCTTCTGAGGTAATCCCATCCTTGCTTTTATTTTGTTGTTTCTGACAAATGAATTAATCTTTAAATCTATTCCTTAATAAATCTACTTAGATGTGTAATATCTAAATCGATACAACGCTTTGATGGGGGATGGTAGGCCGCACTTCTGCAGAGTGAATAAAGAACACAGTTTTTCCTTTGTGTATCGTACTCCAACTTCAGGATTTACAGTATATTGTTTTATTTGAGTGAAAATATTTAAGGTGGTGAATAGAATCTTCTTAGCACATGTAAATCTTGTGAAATATGACAAGATAATGAAGAGGCCAGAGACCAGAGGCACTGGTGAGGCCACATCTGGAGTATTACGTCCAGTTTTGGGCCCTCCACTACAGAAAGGATATGGACAAATGGAGAGAGTCCAGCGCAGGGCAACGAAAATGATCAGGAGGCTTGGGCACATGACTTAAGAGGAGGGACTAAGGGAACTGGGCTTGTAGTCTGTAGAAGAGAAGAGTGAGGGGGGATTTGATAGCTGCTTTCAACTACCTGAAGCGGGGAGGGTAGTGGCAGATGACAGAACAAGGAGCAGTGGTCTCAAGTTGCAGTGGCAGAGGTCTAGGTTGAATATTCGGAAAAACTATTTCGCTAGGAGGGTGGTGAAGCACTGGAATGGGTTACCTAAGGAGGTGGTGGAATCTTCATCCTTAGAGATTTTTAAGGCCCAGCTTGACAAAGCCCTGGCTGGGATGATTTAGTTGGTGTTGGTCCTGCTTTGAGCAGGGGGTTGGACAAGATGACCTCCCTAGGTCTCTTCCAACCCTAATCCTCTATGATTCTGTGATTTAGCTTGTTCAGTGTATTCTTTGTTTTTGCTGCCTTGAGTATGTTGAATCGAAAAATACTCATTCACTGAAAAGACGAGAGAAACCGAGGTAACATTTGAGATTCAGAATCTAGAATTTATTGGTGATTTGTTATTTATTAGTGGTGAAAAGAAAGTGGTGTCTGAGTTCTGACATTCTAGTTAGTGCTGCATTTTGGATGTTGGATGTCCGTTTCCCCCATCTGTAATTTTTCCTTTTGATAACCATTGTATAAAAGTTATTCAGCATTTCCATTTGGTGTGTTTCCTGTTCACATATTTAATAGAGGTGTATGAATTTTTCTATTTGTATCAGCCTGTAGAAGAAGGACTGAAATATTAGAGCGTTTCTGTGTGTGTTTTTGCCATTTAACAGCTCTTTCATTTGGATGTTTGTGATAGAATGTGCTGATTCCTGCAGGACCAATCTCATTTAGTATTTCTGGCAGCATATATTTGCTTTTGTTACAAGGAAACACTCCAGAAAAGCAAAAGAATGTTTACAAAATGAAAAGCATTTATCATGGTGTCTGTAGTTTATAGGAGGCTTTGGGGAAATGAGTGTGTGTAAGTCTGTATATGAGGCAACCTCACCTTTAATAGTCTAATTCAAACCACCTTTCCCATTCCTGTCTCCACCCTTTCTACTCCTTGTGTAGACAGCAAATCTAATTCTAGGAAGGTCACTGGGATACTAAAAACAAGCAAAACTGTTCTATTTTCTTTTGAGAGCTTTATTGTTTTATTACTTTATTTCTGTTCACTTGTGCCATCAGTGCAATAATTGTCACAGTATCCATTAATACAAAATTTCTCCTCTTGGATCATATTTAGGACATTTAGGATATTTCATTTATGGTTAAAGGGAAGTGGATTGTGCTGCTGAAAATTTGGAGGAGCCTAGTGAGAAGTGATCAGTACTTCTCAGGCTAAAATAACAACTGTGACCAACTCTTACTTCAGAGTACAGAGCTAAAGGTCTTTAGGGATTAGAAAGGGATTCCTCACACCTTTCCACTGTCTAACATTTTGCAGCTGAGGTGCATTGTTGTTTTTTTTAAATCCTCTTCTGAAGTATGAGGTACTGTAGTGACTATTGCTTGAGGTAGGGATACCAGACTAAATGATCTCAGTCACTATAGCAAATTGAACTTTTCTGTGTAGTGCAGCACTCAAGTGGGTTACTCTTCCCTGCAATTCCTAAGTACACCAGTACAAGTTAAGACTACTTTTCAATTCTGTCTCTGAATTGCAGAGAAGCTAAATGAATTCTCTGCATCAGTCTTTATTGCAGATGATGTGAAAGAGATTCCCACTTCTGAGCCACTCTTTCAGGTGACAAATCTGAGGAACTGCACCAGACTTAAGTGTCAGTAGATAAGGTTTTGGAACCAATTGATAAATTAAACAGTAATAAGTCACCAGCACCAGATGGTATTCACCCAAGAGTTCTGAAAGGCCTGAGATGTGAACTTGCACAACTATTAACTATGGTATGTAACCTGTCACTTAAATCAGCCTCTGTACCTGATGACTGGAGGATAGCTAATATAAAACCGGTTTTTAAAAAAGGCTCGAGAGATGATCTTGGCAATTACAGGCCACTAAGCCTAACTTCAGTACCAGGCAAATTGGTTGAAACTACAAAAAAGAACAGAATTATCAGACATATAGATGAGTGTGATATGTTGGAGAAGAGTCACCATGGCCTTTTGTAAAGGGAAATCATACCTCACCAATCTACTATAATGCTTTGAGGATGTCGACAAGCACATGGACAAGGGTAATCCAGTGCATATAGTGTACATGGACTTTCAGAAAGTCTTTGACAAGGTCCATCACCAAAGACTCTTAAGCAAAGTGTCATGGGAAAAGTGGGAAGGTCCTCTCATGGATCTCGGTAACTGGTTAAAAGACAGGAAACAAAGGGTTGGAATAAATGGTCAGTTTTCAGAATAGAGAGAGGTACACAGCATTGTTCCCTGGGGATCTGAACTGGGGGCAGTGTTATTCAGTGTATTCATAAATCGTCTGGAAAAAGGGTAAACAGTGAAGTGGCAAAACATAAGAACAGCCATACTGGGTCAGACCAAAGTCCATCCAGCCCAGTATCGTGTCTACCGACAGTGGCCAATGCCAGGTGCCCCAGAGGGAGTGAACCTAGCAGGTAATGATCAAATGATATCTCTCCTGCCATCCATCTCCACCCTCTGACAAACAGAGTCTAGGGACACCATTCCTTACCCATCCTGGCTAATAGCCATTAATGGACTTAACCTCCTTGAATTTGTCTAGTTCTCGTTTAAAACATCTGCCCAACGTGCAACAGCAGTCAAAAAAGTGAACAGAATTTTAGGAACCATTGGGAAAGGGATAGATAATAAACAGTAAATATCATAATGCCATTATATAAAATCCATGATACAGCCACACCTTGAATACTGCTTGCAGTTCTGGTTGCCCCATCTTATAAAAGGTACAGAGAAGCACTCCTCCCACCCACCCACCCCAAAAAGAAACCAAAAACCGATGAATGATATGGAACAGCTTCCATATGAAGAGAGGTTAAAAAGACAGTTCAACTTGGAAAAGAGACGACTAAAGGGGGATACGACAGATGTCTATAAAACCATGACTGATGTGGAGAAAGTGACCAAGGAAGTGTTATTTACCCCTTCACATAACACAAGACCCATGGGTTACCGAATGAAATTAATAGGCAGCAGGTGTAAAACAAACATAAGGAAGTACTTCTTCACACAATGCACAACCAGCCTATGGAACTCATTGCCAGGGGATGTTGTGAAGGCCAAACTGTGTGACTGGGTCCAAAAAAGAGGTAGGTAAGTTCATGGAGGGTAGATCCATCACTGGCTATTAGCCCAGGTGGTCAGGGATGCAACTCCATGCCCTAGGTGTCCCTACACCCATGACTGGTAGAAGCTGTGACTGGACAACAGGAGATGCATCACTCTATAATTGTCATTTTCTATTCATTCCCTCTGATGCATCTGGCACTGGCCAATGTCAGAAACAGGATACTGAGCTAGATCTACCATTGGTCTGACCCAGTATGATCACTCTTATGTTCTTAATTACCTTCCTTTAGTGGAGTTTTGTTAAATCTGTGTCATAGTGGGAAATAGATTATTACTGTTTGCTAAAATATTTATAATTAAACTCTTTAAAAAAAAAAAAAAAAAGACCGAACTAGTAATGAAGTTGTGATGATCATCATCCTGTAAGAAACATTGTCTTAGCTGCCAAGAATGATTCCCTTGTGGTTTTTATTAATGGAGAGAAATATTTGGCTGTTTTGTTAATTAGGAATCATTACCAATCTGAGTGAGCAGATGTGACTTTATCTGTTAGTTTTCAGATCAGTTATCTGTTTGAGTAGAAACGTTATGGTTAGTATAAGAGAAACTTCTGGTGCCTTAAATTTTGCTGCTGAATGACAAAATTAAAACAATTACATTTATACACAAAATTAGATGAACCATCTGTCTGCCCTTTACCACTATGCTACCTAAGCACTCATTTGAAAGGTTAGTTTGAAAGATCTTGTTGAGAGCTGCACAAGACTAGATTTTAATTGAGGAAAGGCTTATTTAGGAAAGTATTCACTGGTGTATTAGGATCGTTAGAATTGTTTCTAGGTCACTGGTTATTTTTTAATGGCACTGGGTGACTGAGGACCTAATCATTCATCTGAAAAAAAAATCCCTGTCTTTTCAAAATGTAGTCTTAAAAATGTAACTGATAGCTAAGTATGCCTCTCAATAGTTTTCCTGTTGGAAAAAAATAGGAAAAATCACAGCCAGCCTGCCTATCCATCCTCTGACCCCCTACACCAGCTACGTTCTTGCCCGAATCTCCCTCAGCTACTAGCGGCAGAGTGACTAACTCAATTCCTTGCTTTTGACATTGTCTTCCACCCCCGTCTCCTATACTCCACCTAACAGGGATAGGCATCACTGGAGTTTTTATTCTCCATTTACCTGCCCACATATATTTGCTCTTGGTTTCAGTGACTGTGCAAGCAGCCCCATGAAGAGAAAATGAGGACAAAAAATCCTCAATGTTTTTGAATTCCATGTTCATCACAGCAGTAGGCAGCACTATAATCTCTACAATATTTCCAAGCAAATAGTTAAGAATCTAAAGTTATTTACATATCCTTATAGCAAAAAAATAAAATAAAAATTCTTTGCTTTTTTTGTAGGTTTTCTGATCAAAATATTGATCAGGACTGTTCCTGTTTAGATCTAGTCCGATATTACAAGTTACTTTATATATAGGATTTTAGTACTCTTATAATTGTGGTATCTGACTGAAGTAGGATTGTCTTACGGGATTGTAGCAACGTAGGCCTGGAAGGAACCCTCACAGGTCATCTAGTTCATCCCTCAGTACTGAGGTAGAACCCATAAACCTAGACCGTCTCTGACAGGTGTTTGTCTGTCTTGTTCTTAAAAACCTCCAATGAGAGGGATTCTACTGTCTTCCCTGGTAACCCATTCCAGTACTTAACTGTCCTTATAGTTAGAAGATTTTCCTAATATCTAACCTAGATCTCATTACTTAAGATCATTACTTCTTGTCTTACCTTCTGTAGACATGGACCAATTGATCACTGTCCTCTGCATAACAGCCCTTAACATATTTGAAGACTATTATCAGGTTCCCCCTCAGTGGTCTTTTCTCAAGAATTTTTTTAACCTTTCCTCATAGGTCAGGTTTTCTAAACCTATTATCATTTTTGTTGCTCTTCTCTGGACTTTTTCCAGTTTGTCTACATCTTTTACTGTGGTGGTCAGCACTGGACACTACTCCAGCTGAGTTCTCACCAGTGCCAAATAGAGCAGATGAATTACCTCCCATGTCTGACATATGACACTCTTCTTACTACACCCCAGAATATTAGCCTTGAAGTACCTGACTGTATACGTGAAGTATGAAGTGTTAAAACAAATTTGTTTTAGAGTTGTGTACAAGAAAGCAATGGAAAAATTGTCATGGTCATTAAACACTACCTGTATTTTTATAACCCTAAATGAAAAACTGAAAGGATTTTCATCATTTACCAAAAACAAAAAACTCATTCACTACTACCACCACAACCAAAAACTCCCTTACCCACCCAATACAAAACCTTCCTGGGTCTAAAGCTTGAGTCATTTGGTCAACGGAGTGGATTGATTTGAGAGAATAATAAATAAAAACAATCTCTCTGAGCAGGGTCATATTGATGTAGTTTATAGATCAGTCATTGCCAATCTAAGTGACTTGAATGAGTTATCTGTTTGAGTAGAAACATTAAGGTTAGTCTAAGACAAGCTTCTCTTTAAACCTTAAATTTTGCTTTTGAAATGACAATAAAATTAAAACAGTTAAATTTATCCACAAAATGAGCTGAATATTGATGATACTTGTAGAGCATCATACTAGTCCAGCAGACTGTCATGGACTCCAAAGGCGCAAGCACTGTGAATTGGTTATTTCATTAAAAACAATGGGCCACATGACCCTGGTTATTCTAGGGATAGCTCTTCTTGAGAGGCTAATGTTATTGCAAATTGGAACTTTAAAGCATGGAGTCATCCAGTGAAAATGTGTATTAGTTGCTGAGAGCTCAGGTTAAGAAGTTGTCCAAGCAACTTAATGGCTTAACTTCAAAACATTGGAATTGCTTTAATATGTTTTTGTAGCTGCTTGTGAATGTATTGATATACTGATTTGGATTAAGATAAAGCTGCTTCATTATTCAAATATTGATAGTCGTGTTTTTTGAATGTTATGTCTTCCTCTTTTTAAAATCCTTTTATATTCCTATCCCTATTAATTTTTAACTCAGTGGGGAATGAAGGACCTCAGGAAGCTGTTTTCTCCTGATGGTGGAAATAAACATTTGGAACTCCACAGATAAATGAAAGATAACAGATTACTTTTCATAAAGAGTGTGAAAGCCCCATATCTCACCAATAGCTGTTTGAGACAATGATGTAAGCAGCAGTATTCAGGAGAACTCCCAAGCTTGCGTGTTTTGGGTACATGTTGTGCTTTAATGTATTGCAAATTATATTTTTTGAAGATGGGGATAAATTCATTAATATTAATAAAATAAAGACAATAATCAGTGCCCTCTCTTGGCCAGGAACACTTGTTAATGTAGTTTAATAACTTGTGTTTTCCTCTCTCTACATTCTGTAATATCTGAATGTCAAGGTTTGTTGTCATTGCTGGTCAGTTTTAGTGGGTTAGCTGTCCAGTAGACAAAGGTTTTTAAACTGCAGAATGAGCCTTGAACAAGCTTTCAGCGTGGATTTATGTTTTTTTCTGCCATGACGTGGCAAATGACATTACTAATACTTTAAACAAAATCCTTTTTATACAGGAAGGACAAATCAGTCTTGATGAACCATGGCTTTGAGGGAAATGCAGTCATAAAAAACAAGTGTAACTCCGATCTTTTTAGGACTATTTTGTATACTCTGTGTATTGTACAATAAATTGAGAAGTGCCTATTTGAAATGAAAATCTGAAATGCAAATGCAAAATTTATTAGCACCCAGAAAGATTGTGTTAGCACCTAAAAAGGCTCACCAGGGGTCCCATTTGTTCTGGGTGCTTTACAAACATATTAAGATACAGTCCGTGTCCCAAGAATTATCAATCTAACTTAAGAGAAGATGGAACAAATGAATATAACAAAATAAATTCAGGAATGGGGGAGGTAACATTGACAGGAAAACAACATGGTTACTTAGATTGGGTATCTGAACGACCCACAAAAAAAACGAGGAGTCTGATGGCACCTTAAAGACTAACATTTATTTGAGCATAAGCTTTTGTGGATAAAAAGCCCACTTCTTCAGATGCATGGAGTGAAAATTACAGATACAGGCATAAATATATATTGGCACATGAAGAGAAGGGAGTTACCTTGCAAGGAACTTATCCTTACCTTGAAACGATAAATGGACTCAAATCAGGAATGGTAACATACAAAAGCCAGCAGGAGAATCCTTCAATCTCCCTGGACATTCAATAACAGATTGAAAAGTAGCCATTCTTCAACAAAAAAACTTCAAAAACAGACTTCAAAGAGAAACTGCAGAGCTACAATTCATTTGCAAACATAACACCACCAATTTGAGCTTGAATAGGAACTGGGAGTGGCTGGCTCATTACAAGAGCAATTTTTCCTCTCTTAGTAGTGACACCCCCATATCAGTTATTGCGAGTGGACCACATCCACCGTGACTGAATTGGCCTTCAGAATTGGTTCTCCTCTTGTAAGGTAACTGCATGTAACTGGATAGAACATGGAGTACCTTGAGAACTAACTAAAGTATAACTTAAAGGTGACAATTTCTAAGTGTGCTTTACTGTTGGTTCTCTTGCCTCCTCTCTCCTGCATGCTTGTTCTTCTTTGAATGATTGTTCCTATGTGTAGTATACTCCTTGCACGTGCACTCCATTGGCCCAGGACCAGAGAATTTTCTTTAGTAGTGTGTGTAGTCTGTGCATGCATCCCTGCTCTGCACTGGGGAAATATTGGGGCCTGTTGGAACACTTGTGGTCTAGGGGACAAAGCTTCAGTATGCGTGCTGACTTCTTCAACTTCTTGCTGTAAATAGTTTTAACAAGTTTTTATAGTATTAATTTTTAGAACAGTTAGTTAGGAATTAGTTTAATAGCAGTCGGGTTCCTTATCTTTGAACCACACACTGGGGTGGGAATCTGTTGCTGTAGCCTCCACTCTCCTCCTGATCTTCTAGTGGTTGTAGAGTAGTGTGGCAAGGATTCCTCGCTTTTAAAACTGCGATGTATTCCACAAGCTGCTCCTGGTCAAAGACTGCCATGACAGCTGTCTGTACTGCTTGGAAGAAATGTACATTCTTTCTAGGTGCAGTATCTGCAGGTAATTTCTGAGTAGGAGTAAACAGTCTTGGGAATTTTGGCTCTAAGTTTCTCATGGAGAAACCCAAGAAGGTAGGGAACAGCTTTTATCCAGAGAGACCTCCAGTACCTTGGCATGAAGAAGGTAGGAATGACCCTTTTTCTGTTTTGATCCCAGGTGATCCGAAGACCTCCACCCCTCCTCCAGCCCTTGAGAGACATAAGTGTTCCCATACATAAAAAAGGAAAGGTTCCTTGTCCAGGGTCTCTAAGGGGCAGATTTTTCTGTCCCAAATTTAAGTCATTGGGAGCTTCTTGATCTGGAGAGGGACCAAGTGCTACCAGCAAGGAATGTACTGAGTCTTCAAAAGGGAAAATAGTATCAGAGGGGTAGCCGTGTTAGTCTGGATCTGTAAAAGCAGCAAAGAATCCTGTGGCACCTTATAGACTGACAGACGTTTTGGAGCATGAGCTTCCATGGGTGAATACCCACTTCTTCAGATGTGAAGAAAATGTCACAGAGGAAATTACTAAGATTTGTGACTGTCACAAAGCACTACCAGTACGGAGTTCTGTCCTTTGGGCTCTTATTGGCACCGACTGTTTACCAAGGCAGTGTTGGTGGTAGCAGCTCGCTTTCATCAGCAGGGGGTAATAGTTCCTTCAAGGAAAGCCATCTTACCAGGAAGCAATCTCTGTGCTTCTCCATTCTTTTGAGAGGCTTAGCCTCATACTGAATCTCGTGAAGTCCACCCTAGTATCTTCACAATTGACAGAATTCATCAGGAACAAGGCTGGACACTGTTACAGCCAGGGCTTACTTATCAGAGGACAATTTCCCCTGCATACTGGGCTCCTACAGCAAATCCATTTGAGCCTCATAATATCCATACGATCCTGCCTGCATTGTTGGGCCAAGTGGCCATGAGTACTTACATAACCTTGTTTACAAGGTATCAGTTGTCTACAGGCCTGGCTGTGAATTGTCTGTTTCAGGGTAACACAGTTTTGACCTACTAGTTATGATTCCCCTAAGGGATATAGTCCCCTTACAAGTCCGTGCTTCACATCAATGGGTGAGAGCTGAGAGCAATTAGAGTAGCCTGCAAACAATTCCTCCCTTGTATCCGTGGCCAGGTGAGGTGTTGTGTGACAACATTATAGTGGCCTATTTATCAACAAATAGGGAGGTGCACGCTCTTCCCAGCTCTGCATGGAGTCCATCACCCTCTGGAAGTGGTGCATTCCCATGTAGATTACCTCAACTACAGTCCATCTACCGGGGTTCCACAGCTTCTTGGCAGATTCTCTGAGTAGACACTTCTCTGTGAATAGGAGTTGCATGATCTATGGGGAGGAGGTGACCAGCCCTCTGTGGAGAAAAGTGGTTCAGGACTATTTAGAAAAGCTGGACGAGCACAGGACAATGCATCTGAGGTTACTAAAGGAGTTGGCAGATGTGATTGCAGAGCCATTGGCCATTATCTTTGAAAACTCCTGGCGAGGGTCCGGATGACTGGAAAAAGGCTAATGTAGTGCCCATCTTTAAAAAAGGGAAGGAGGAGGATCTGGAGAACTACAGGCCAGTCAGCCTCACCTCAGTTCCTGGAAAAATCATGAGCAGGTCCTCATGGAATCAATTCTGAAGCATTTAGAGGAGAGGAAAGTGATCGGGAACAGTCAGCATGGATTCACCAAGGGCAAGTCATGCCTGACTAACCTAATTGCCTTCTATGAGGAGATAACTGGCTCTGTGGATGAGGGGAAGGCAGTGGACATGTTATTCCTTGACTTTAGCAAAGCTTTTGATACGGTCTGCCACAGTATTCTTGCCAGTGCATTAAAGAGGTATGGACTGGATGAACGGACTATAAGGTGGATAGAAAGCTGGCTAGATCGTCGGGCTTAACGGGTAGTGATCAATGGCTCCATGTCTAGTTGGCAGCCAGTATCAAGTGGAGTGCCCCAGGGGTTGGTCCTGGGGCTGGTTTTGTTCAATATCTTCATTAACGATCTGGAGGATAGCGTGGACTGCACCCTCAGCAAGTTTGCAGATGACACTAAAGTGGGAGGAGTAGTAGATACGCTGGAGGGTAGGGATGGGATACAGAGGGACCTAGACAAATTGGAGGGTTGGGCCAAAAGAAATCTGATGAGGTTCAACAAGGACAAGCGCAGAGTCCTGCACTTAGGAAGGAAGAATCCCATGCAGTGCTACAGACTAGGGACCGAATGGCTAGGCAGCAGTTCTGCAGAAAAGGACCTAGGGGTTATAGTGGATGAGAAGCTGGATATGAGTCGACAGTGTGCCCCTGTTGCCAAGAAGGCTAACGGCATTTTGGGCTGTATAAGTAGGGGCATTGCCAGCAGATCGAGAGAGATGATCATTCCCCTCTTTTCAACATTGGTGAGGCCTCATCTGGAGTACTGTGTCCAGTTTTGGGTCCCACACTACAAGAAGGATGTGAAAAAATTGGAAAGAGTCCAGCGGAGGGCAACAAACATTATTAGGGGGCTGGAGCACATGACTATGAGGAGAGGCTTTAGGAACTGGGATTGTTTAGTCTGCAGAAGAGAAGAATGAGGGGGGATTTGATAGCTGCTTTCAACTACATGAAAGGGGGCTCCAAAGAGGATGGATCTAGACTGTTTTCAGTGGTGGCAGATGACAGAACAAGGAGCAATGATCTCAAGTTGCAGTGGGGGAGGTCTAGGTTGGATAGTAGGAAATCCTTTTTCACTAGGAGGGTGGTGAAGCACTGGAATGGGTTCCCTAGGGAGGTGGTGGAATCTCCTTCCTTAGAGGTTTTTAAGGTCAGGCTTGACAAAGCCCTGGCTGGTATGATTTAGTTGGGGATTGGTCCTGCTTTGAGCAGGGGATTGGATTAGATGACCTCCTGAGGTCCTTCCAGCCCTGATATTCTGTGAACTCACTGGGTGGTGTTTCATTTGTGGGGTCTCCCATCCACTGATCTCATTTCATCCATTCTGCTATAGGGTTTTTGCGGCCCAGGCTGTCTGGGCAATGTATTATTCATAGAATAATTAGGAGATCAGAGAGGCATTTCTCTCAATCCCACTTTTACCTTGAGTGTTGAGGAAAATCAGACAGGACAAGGCGCAGGTCATCTGTATAGCACGGAATTGGGCTTGACAGTTCTGGTGGCCTGTGGTTCTACAACTCTGTCCAACCTCCTCTCCATCTTCCTGAGTGTGGCCATTGCTAACCCAGAACGAAGGACGGATTTGCCACTTCAACCCAGCAGTGCTTCACCTGAGGGCATGGTATTTGGATGGATGTCAGAGTTAGAGACCATTTGGTGTCACTGAGAAAGAGTTTTCCTCTTTACAGACAGGGATGTGCACAGAAATTTAACTTTGACCCCCTGGGGGGAGGCACGTTGTATGCCCCCCAACCCTCTGCTCCAGTAGGAGCTCACTTTTCCCTTTCTTCCTCCCTCGCGCCCAGGCTCCGGCAGGAGCTCACTCTTCTCCCCACGGCCTCAGGGACTGGGAGGAGTTCTCTCTCCTCACCACTGCAGACCCAGGGCTGGAGGAGTTCTGTGCCTCTGACGGTCATTGGGGAAGAGGCCTGTGCCACTGCTTACCCTCCCCCTCATGCACACCCCTGTTTACAGACTAAGATCCCAGATGTTTTGGACTACGTTTTATCCTTAAAATCCTCTGAGCTATCTCTTAGCTCCCTCAGGGTACACCTTGCAGCCATCCATGCATATAATCCACCAGTAGATACCTTCTCTTTGTTCTCTCACCCGGTCACTGCCTGCTTCTTGAACGGTGTGATTCGAGTTTCCCTCTGGTGGCAAAACTGGCACCGGCCTGGGACTTGAATCTTGTTTTATCAACCCTAAGCGTGTCACTGTTCGAGCTCCTGACATCCTGCCCTCTACTACATCGTTCCATGAAAGTAGCATTTTGCTAGCTATCACTTTGGTCACAAGTTGATAAACTAGTAGCACTCAGCGCTAACTCTTCCAGTGCAGGTTTTTACGAGGACAAGGTATGCATTAGACTACAGCCAAAGTTTGTCCCTAAGGTGGTACTGGACTCCCACATCAACCAGAGTATCCACCTACTTGTGTGTAATCTTATCCCTCATTCTACCAGCGAGGAGGTCACGTGGCATTTGCTAGATATACGATAGATTTACCTGCAAAGCAAATTTCCTTTTGAAAGTCCCTTAGACTCTGTCTCTTTTGCGGAATGTATGAAAAGAGAGGCTGTCTTCTCCTAGCAGCTATTAAAATGGATCTCAGGGCTCATCTGACTCTATGAGATGGACAGTGTCCCCCTTCAGGGCAGCAGGAGAGCTCATGCAGCTTTGATAGCTTCCCTTAAAGGCATCTCGATTGGTGACATCTGCAGAGTGGCAACGTGGAGTTCCTTACATCCCTTCACTGAATACTGTGCATCGATATAAGCAACCGTTTCTGATACCTTTCTAGACAGGGCACTACACACAGGGACAATCACTCCAAGGAGAGTTCCGCTCACCTTTTTAATAACTTAACATCTTTGAGATGTGTTGTCCTTAGTGTAGTACATTACTTGGTTTCCTTTCCCCACTGCCCAATTCCCTCTCTGGCACTGGTGGTGGAGAAGAAACTAGGATGGCAGCAATGGGCAGCGCCCTTTATTCCCTCGGTGTAAAGCACGAGGAGAGCACAGGTGCATGTGTGGAGTACACAAATACTGATTCTCTGGTTCTGAGCGCAGGAACAACCTAGCATACGCACTATAATTAGGGACATTGTATCTTGAAGATCTCAGTACAAGGTGAATAACCTTTCCTTATATCTCCTTGTTGTTTCTTGTTTTAGGTTATAATCTCTTTGAGGAACAGTCTTGTACATCACTCAACATGGTGGGGCACTGGTCCTGTTTGGGGCCTGTGAATGCTACTGTAATGGAAATAATAATCTGTGGAAAGATTTTTAATGTATGAAATGAAATGTTAAGGAGTAATAGTTTAAATTTCATATAACCATAGTGATATGCAGTCAAGTTCAAACTGGTTGGAATCGGACAATCAAGACTTCTAATATTCCCTCTCAGTGGGTTACCTGCTCATAAAATTTCTACCAAGCCCATTCACAAGGAATTGAAATGAAAACAGCAATGTGAATGCAGTGTTGCTCGTTCTTTTAGTTCTCAGCAGTCTTTTGTGTTACAATATGGACGTTGGTTACATAGTTGCCCAGCATTCAGTAATACATTTAGTAAGCGTATTGTGAGGAATGCAGCAGGAGCAGCCTCTTCTGGAATTGGTGTAAGGTACCTGGGGATAAGGTGTTTGGGTGCTACCTGTCCAACTAGCTCCTTGTTAAAGTATTTAATTTCTTTGCATGGTTAAGCACTCAAAAGTCGGAAAATGCCTATGTTAGTTTTGCCTCCTTGTTTGTATATGTTGAAACATAACCATTCGATATGCTATCATAGACTGTTTCTTGAACATGAGATAATTGTTCCCTACAACTTGTGTAATACCTTCTAGTATTGTCTACTACTCTGCGTATGCCATTCAAACAACATTTGTGAAAATCAACTATATGAAAAGTGCACAATAAAATGTACTTGCACAACATGCTACAGATTATTTACCATCATAAAGTATTGTAATAGTGAAAGTGTGCTGCTGTATATAACTCAGGTAAATTTGCAGCTAAGGTTAGCTTTGTTATAAATATCTCGTCTACTATATTGCTCTTAAGGAAGGATTCAGTCTGCATGTATGTGCAGGTAAATTAGTTTCATAATTGCTTCATCCCTGGTATTTCATACATAAGGAAAGCTGTGCTGATAGCTGAAAAAAGAATGTGTAGTAACTGGTGGAGAGTGTAGAGGTTAAAGAAGTTACCCTATAAAAATTCTAAGTCAATAAAGATGTTCTGGCCCTACCTGCACGACTTTTCACCTCATTAGGCTTGCTGTGTGTGCCTTAGTACATGCCTCTTATGGAGGAAGGGTGTCCTCTGGTAGAGGTCGACTGTTACCTTTCTCTTTCTGTTGGCTGGTTTTATGTTAAATGTTTGCCCCATCAGTTTCTTGGCCATGGGCAGAGCTTTGTGTTTCTGATATTTAACACTTGTGTTTGAGTAAAATATCTCTGGTGGGGATCTGTGTAGCTATGGCAGCTTTTGTCTCTCCTCGTTTTGATCTCTTTTTATGGGGAATGCTAAACAGATTCTGTTAGAATGTGTCTGTCGACAAAGACACAGAAGAAATGTTGTACCTCTTAATTTCTATGTCCTCCGATAACACAGTGATGAGTACTGTGAAGAAACCCAAATAGAACCAGATAGATTCTTCTGATCCAGACACTTGTCTTTACTTAGGCAAAAGTCCATTTTCTGTTAGTTGAAAGGTTGGTTTATCAGGAATTACGTTGGCCTCTGAGGCCAAACTGGGAGATTTTAGGTGCTGAAAGTACAGCAGTGCAGTGGGGCTGGGGCAGGCTCCCAAAAGTGGCAGGCATGTCCCTGCAGCCCCGGGGAGTGGCAGCTCAGTGTGCTGACCCAGCGTCAACTCTGCAGCTCCATTGGCTGGGAACTGCGGTCAATGGGAGCTGCGGGGGCGGCGCCTGCAGGCACAGGCAGTGCGCGGAACCACCTGCAACCCCTCACCCCCAAAGGTAAGCACCTCCAAGATGGAGCCTGCACCACAGTCCCTTACTCCAGCCCTGAGCCCCCTCCAGCACCCAAACTCCCTCCCAGAGTTTGCATCCCACACATCCTCCTGCCCCCCACCCCCCTGCCCCAGGCTCAGCCAGGAGTTCCCTCCCACACTTTGAACCCCTCGGCTCCACCCCCCAATGCAAAGCCCACACACTCTCCTGCACCTCAACCCCCTGTCCCAACCTGGTGAAAGTGAGTGAGAGAGTGGGTGACAGCGAGAGATGGGTGGATGGAGTGAGTGGGGTGGGGCCTTGGAAAAGGGGTGGGGAATGGTGGGGCCTCGGCAGGAGGTGGCGCAAGGGTGTTTGGGTTTGTGTGATTAGACAGTTGGCAACCGTAGGAAGATCGCAGAATTGTTGCTGGTGTATATGTTTTAGTAGCAGTGTCTAATGCTAATGACTTGGTGTGTGGCACCTGGAAATTTTAAAATCAAGGTTGGATGTTTTTCTAAAAGCTGTATTCTCTAGCTCATATAGGAATTAATTCTGGGAAGTCCTATGGCCTGTATTATACCAGAGGGCAGATTAAATTATCACAATGGACCCTTCAGGCTTTATCTATGAATCTATGCTGTGAAGAGTGACTAACAGTCTTTTCCTGCATTTGGTTTCCCTCCTTAAGTTACTGATTGTTGATATTTCATAGGGTTTTTTTTCTCTTCACCTCACTTCTGTGTAGTTCAGTGTTCATTAAAAGTCACTCTCTTGGGGAATGTGTAAATATGCCAAGTGATAATGGAGGGTGGGATGGAATTCTCCAGACATTAGATAGGACTCCACAAGAAAAAGGTGACCCTAAAGATTTGTTATGTTTGTATCATATGGGTGGTTTTTGAGACCCAGGTATAAAGGGAGGTGGAATGTTCAGCTAGTGAAAAAGGAGTTTACAGTGCCTAGGATATTCTTCTGAGCAGTTAGGCTGTTTCCTTGACATTTATTTCAGACTCCTCTCCCTGGTTTACATTTTCAAGTGATTCTGTAGAAACTTTTAATTTTATTTAAAGGTAAAATGGAATATATATTTAAGACTGCTAGAAGGAGTATCATGCCATATATGTAATTTTCTAAATGTGGTTCACGTACTGTATATTAACTTTGTATGCAACTATGTAAAATGAGCAAGAGACTAGAGTTGTACAGTTGAGCATGAAATGCCTTATCAACAGAACTGAAGTTTATCTAATTTTAGAGAAGGTATTTTAGGCAAACTATGGATTTAATTTTTATTTCAAAAGGCAGATCACGTTGGGGAGAGGAGCAGGAGGCATTGGGAGTTTTCTGACGAGAATGTTTATGGCATATTTTCTCATGGAATTCCCTCCCGAGTGTACTCTTGTATTAGGTCCTATTTCTTTGTTTACTTTGCTCACCACTAATTGAAATAATCACTTCCAAAGTGCTAATATAGTGGGATGGTGGGTGGTGGTGAGGCAGAAACATGAGTCGAGAGAACTCTCAGGGATGAGCAAGTTACCTCTGGCTTGGGTCTTTCTCACAGGTGTATTCTTGCAGTTTTATTAGGTGGATCATGCTTGTGAATATCATACCAAATTTATGTAACTCATCAATTCAAACCAAAAAGTTAACATAACCTGAACTCAGTTTGTACTGAAACTTAATCCTCTGAATGGCTCTTTTGCAAGCACATGAATAATACATTTAAAGAAAACCGTTCTTTAAAAAAAAAAAAAAGGTTAGATCTAGATTTAAAGGAAAAACATTTCATTAACATAACATAAAAACATAAGAATGGCCGTACCGGGTCAGACCAAAGGTCCATCTAGCCCAGTATCTGTCTACCGACAGTGGCCAATGTCAGGTGCCCCAGAGGGAGTGAAGCTAACAGGCAATGATCAAGTGATCTCTCTCCTGCCATCCATCTCCATCCTCTGATGAACAGAGGCTAGGGACACCATTCTTTACCCTTCCTGGCTAATAGCCATTTATGGACTTACCCACCATGAATTTATCCAGTTCCCTTTTAAACATTGTTATAGTTCCAGCCTTCACAACCTCCTCAGGTAAGGAGTTCCACAAGTTGACTGTGCGCAGTGTGAAGAAGAACTTCCTTTTATTTGTTTTAAACCTGCTACCTATTAATTTCATTTGGTGACCCCTAGTTCTTGTATTATGGGAATAAGTATATAACTTTTCCTTATCCACTTTCTCCACATCACTCATGATTTTATATACCTCTGTCAGATCCCCCTTAGTCTCCTCTTTTCCAAGCTGAAGAGTCCTAGCCCCTTTAATCTTTCCTCCTATGGGACCCTCTCCAAACCCCTAATCATTTTAGTTGCCCTTTTCTGAACTTTTTCTAGTGGCAGTATATCTTTTTTTGAGGTGAGGAGACCACATCTGTACACAGTATTCGAGATGTGGGCGTACCATGGATTTATATAAGGGCAATAATATATTCTCCGTCTTCTTCTCTATCCCCTTTTTAATGATTCCTAACATCCTGTTTGCTTTTTTGACCGCCTCTGTGCACTGCGTGGACATCTTCAGACAACTATCCACGATGACGCCAAGATCTTTTTCCTTACTCGTTGTAGCTAAATTAGCCCCCATCATATTGTATGTATAGTTGGGGTTATTTTTTCCAAGGTGCATTATTTTACATTTATCCACATTACATTTCATTTGCCATTTTGTTGCCCAGTCACTTAGTTTTGTGAGATCTTTTTGAAGTTCTTCCCAATCTGCTATGGTCTTAACTATCTTGAGTAGTTTAGTATCATCTGCAAACTTTTCCACCTCACTGTTTACCCCTTTCTCCAGATCATTTATGAATAAATTGAATAGAATTGGTCCTAGGACTGACCCTGGGGAAGCACCACTCGTTACCCCTCTCTATTCTGAGAATTTACCATTAATTCCTACCCTTTGTTTCCTGTCTTTCATGGATTGAGAACTGGTTAAAAGGACCTTCCCTTTTATCCCATGACAAGTTAATTTATGTAAGAGCCTTTGGTGAGGGACCTTGTCAAAGGCTTTCTGGAAATCTAAGTACACTATGTCCACTGGATCCCCCTTGTCCACATGTTTGTTGACCCACTTCAAAGAACTCTGATAGATTAGTAAGACACGATTTCCCTTTACAGAAACCATGTTGACTATTGCTCAACAGTTTGTTTTTCTATGTGTCTGACAATTTTATTCTTAACTATTGTTTCGACTAATTTGCCTGGTACTGACGTTAGTCTTACCGGTCTGTAATTGCCGGGATCACCTCTAGATCCCTTTTTAAATATTGACATTACATTAGCTAAGTTCCAGTCATTGGGTACCGAAGTCGATTTAAAGGACAGGTTACAAACCTTAGTTAATAGTTCTGCAACTTCACATTTGAGTTCTTTCAGAACTATTGGGTGAATGCCATCTGGTCCCGGTGACTTGTTAATGTTGAGTTTATCAATTAATTCCAAAACCTCCTCTACTGAACTTCAATCTGTGACAGTTCCTTAGATTTGTCACCTACAAAAGCCAGCTCAGGTTTGGGAATCTCCCTAACATCCTCAGCCGTGAAGACTGAAGCAAAGAATCCATTTAGTTTCTCCGCAATGACTTTATCGTCTTTAAGCGCTCCTTCTGTATTTCGATCGTCAAGGGGCCCCACTGGTTGTTTAGCAGGCTTCCTGCTTCTGATGTACTTAAAAAACATTTTGTTATTACCTTTGGAGTTTTTGGCTAGCCGCTCTTCAAACTCCTCTTTGGCTTTTCTTATTACACTCTTGCACTTAAGCTGGCAGTGTTTGTGCTCCTTTATATTTGCCTCACTAGGCTTTGACTTCCACTTTTTGAAGGAAGTCTTTTTATCTCTCACTGCTTCTTTTACATGATTGTTAAGCCATGGTGGCTCTTTTTTAGTTCTTTTACTGTGTTTCTTAATTTGGGGTATACATTGAAGTTGGACCTCTATTATGGTGTCTTCAGAAAAGGCCCATGCAACTTGCAGGGATTTCACTTTAGTCACTGTACCTTTTAACTTTTGTTTAACTAATCCCCTCATTTTTGTATAGTTCCCTCTTTTGAAATTGTGCTCCAACAGTGTGTCATTGAAAAAGAACCTCACTTATCAATATAGTATGTCAATGTGTTCACATTCTCCATTACTGGTACTGTAATGTGCCTGCTCTCAGTGCTGGGTGTTTTCCCTCCCACCCTGGCTGAGCTAGAAGGAAAGGTTCTAGCCAGTGGAGGGATGGCTCTGGAGAGAGTCAAAGGCTGCATGAGAGAAGGAGCCTGGGAAAGGGCTACAGAAGGAAAGCCAGGTAGCAGGGATCCTGATTGCGGAAAGCTGAGGGCAGATTAGAAAAGCAGCCTGTTGCTGGCATGATGCCAGTGGTAGTTGCATCAGGAGGATTCAGTATAGTGGTCTGCAAGTAGGAAGCCTGGGGGCAACTGCACATGCATAGCAGGAAGACATTTTGGAGAAGACCCCAACAAGACACCCTTTATTTTCCCTATATTGGGCTGCCCCAAGTGTCTTGGTTAGAAACTGTTGGGTTGATTATTGTAACTTAAAGAATTGTGTAAATACTCCAGGCACATTTTAATTCTGTTAGCGCAAGTCAAATGAATCCTTAGTTACTGAAAATGTGTGAACGTTTAAGCGAAGGAGCCCACAGAGAGGCTACAATCTTTAGAGTCTAGTGCTTAGAGCTTTGAGTTTGCCTCCAAGGTGTAGTATAGTGGGGAGTGTTTGACAACACTGTGTAGTTGGCCTGGTTACAAAAGGGAGGGGTTGGCCTCCGTTTTGATGAGCGTATAGAGCTTTGAAGTTGTTCAGTTTGTGACTAATCATGGCTTTCATCCGTTATAGTTGCCTTCTGTAGTGTAGAGTATGATCAGTTTATTTTCCAGAAATATGGGAAAGTTTGCCTGTTGGAAAATAGTTTGTTCACTACTGTAGTTGCCACACTTCCAATTGTTTTCAATAGAAGGGACCTAACTATGTCCGTAAAGAAAAACGTAGACAAAAGAATCACGCTATATCTTGATTAAATTTACCATTTTATTTAAAAGACAAATGCAAGTTGATATACTGCCAGTAAAAGTTTTTGACTGACACCTAAAAGTTTCCATAAGAAAAATAAGCTAATCTTGGTTAAATATGGAGATCCTGTAGATTATGTTCTTTTTATATCCAATATAATTAATAATGTAGTGAAATAATGTTCTGAAGCAGTACCAAACTTGTGAGATAACTGCAGAGAAGGTCTGATCCCTGTATTAGCAGAGCGGTAGCTCGAAGATGGATAATTTTAGAATTGTCATTTCCCAAATTTATAACTTTCCCTTGCTTAGATGCTGTTACGTTCTTCATGTGCAGCTCCCATGCATTTCTACAGGCTTTAGCAATGTGTTACCCACTATAACTGAAAAGTTTTTGAAGGCCATTGTGTCTTAACGAAGCATTAGAGCTCTCACGTCAATGTCCTCATCTGATGAGAACTGCAACTCCTAAATCAGCGCATTGAAAGACACAGCAGAAATACTGAGAGAGGGTATGCGTCTGGATAGATATGGGAAGGAAGTCTTTCATATACTTACCTTTGGTTTCTCATGGGTTGAACAGCGGTTTCTACTCTCTACATTGCTGAGACTGATATAAAAAGGTAGAGTCCTGTGGAGATCCTCTCACAGGCAAGAACAAAGTTTTAGTCTGATATTAATAAATCAGTATCTTGGGATCTCATTGCTTCTGCCAAAACAAGTGATAGGTGGTTGTAAGCTATTCTGGGGGAGGGCGTGTGTGGGGTCTGATTTCTAAAAAAAAACACTAACATGCCCATTAATTGGTCTGTATAGACGATGCTGGTGCACACTAAAGATTCCCTAATGCACTTTAACATAGTGCTGTTTCAAACAGTACTACAATAAAGCACACTATGGAACCTTTTAGTGCACACCAGCAGGGTCTACCTGGACCAATCATTGTGCAACACATTAGTGTGCTTTAGAAATCACACTCCTGCAGTGCACTTTGCTGTTCTGCGTATAAAAGCTGAAAGCGAGAGAACCATCACATGCTGTAGGGTCTTGATTCTGACTGGGGCTTCTGTGTGCAACTACAATACAAATATTAAATAATTTTGGTTGAATATTTTTCTCCACAATGCTGAAAAAATTGCCCTTGGCCCAACTGTGCCTTTGGGTGAATTACTCTAGGGATGTATCCTACAGATTTCAATTATATTGAAAGAAATTCTAAATGGTCCCCTCCTTAAGAGTACGAAGGATTTCCATTTAGTTTCATAGTGTTTAATTAATGTAAATACACCGAGGCTTTGGCAACTGGTGTATATTTTAAAAATAGAACTACCAAAATTAAATAGAAATAGAATGTTGTAAAGCATAGAAAACTTATAAAATTATGTTGATAGAATGCTAAAAATACAGTTTTAACAAAAAATCCTTACTTTTGAGTGTTTTAAACTGTATCTTTAGCATCCTAGTAACATAAGATGATAAATTCACTAGCGCAAAAGTTTGTGCATTACAGTCACAACAAGGAGTCCCGGTGGCACCTTAAAGACTTAAGGTTTCATAAGAACTGGGATTTTACCCATGAAAGCTTATGCCCAAATAAATGTTAGTCTTTAAGGTGCCACCGGACTCCTTGTTGTTTTTGTGGATACAGACTAACATGGCATTACAGTGTTCATTTCTATTCTATTTAATCTTCATAATTTTATTATTACAATATATACCGATTGTATACCAATACTCAACAATATTGTACATACTGGACCCAGTTTTGTTTGCCCATAAATGTGGGCGGCTCCCGTTGAAGTCAGCATGACTATATGAAGGGATGGTACTGGGATAGATCCAGTTTTCCGTGCCATGTGGATGAGTTAAAAAGTTTGAGTGTTGGTGGTTGAGAGCTTGCAATGTAATTGAGACAATTTACAAACAACGGAAAAGGAAAAAGTGACTCTGTAGAATGTTATCCTAAGAACCCATGTTTATTTTCTCAATGACTTCTGTTTGTTTGTTTGTTCTGATTGGAAAAACGGGTATTTTCCCTACCTCTAGCCCTGTAGAGGTGACTTTATGTCTGTGTGTGAAGCTGGATTCTTCCTGGCATGTGCGTTTGTACTGGTAATAGAGATTCTGCAGGTATTTTAACCTGTTAACCACCACTTCTTTCAAAAAACAACCAACCAACCAAACAAAAACAACCCTCACCAGTGGTCCGTGTTTCTCTTTCTTCCCCCCGCCCCCCAGTGGCATGAACTCAGAGAAACTAATTCTCATAGTCAGCAGTAATCTTCTAGATCAGTGTTTCTCAACTTTTTTGATACCAGGGGCTGGCTTGCTGTCTTCCTAAACTGTCAGGGAGATCTCAGGGACCGGTGCCAGTCTGCAGACTGGTTGTTGAGAAACGCTGTTCTAGATGTAGTCATGGCTAACATATGCTGATAGAACTAAAGGGGAGCAACATTGTAGTCTGCCGAATAGGTTTCATTTGCAGTCTTGCAAATAGTGAAATGCAGTTGCCTCAAGAGCACAATTACCTCTTCTTTTTGGAGGGAAAGGCAGATGTTTTGATACCTTATTTTATGAATGGTGTACAATTTGAAGATATTCTCCATAGTAAATATTAACTGATGCCCCTACACTCACTTTATAGTGTCTGATCGTAGCATACACTAAGATCTAGGTGGCCAGTCTATATTTTTTCAGCAAAATATGTTGCCCTCTGCCTCCTTCAGAGACACTTTGTTTTGTTAAAATTGCTTTTTACGTCCCTTCTCTGGATATTATTCCAGAAGGTTCCTCTGTGAAAAGTAAATTTCTCACTACCTGGTAAAGCTCTTTCTGCAGTGGTCTTTCAGAAATGTTCCCAGAGTCATCCTTCCCCCTCCTTTATCATTGCTCAGCTGCCTCTCGCAGCAGAAGAAGGTGGGTGTCTACCTGAAGTGTTTTCTGCTGTACGTTCCTGGGGTAATTTTCCAGAACAAGTCAAGGAGAAGCTAAATATTTTAAGTATGGGAATTGTTGAATTAACTCACTCCATGCTACTCTGTTGACTGCAAGATCATTATCGCACAAAAATGCCTTTCTCAGACAAGGACTATCAGGTTGATTTGATTCCAGGTGGACTTGTGCATGTATATATAAAAATAGGCATCCAAACCAGAATCAAATGATTTGTGCCCATAAAGTACTGAGTAACTGGACTGAACAGAGTCCTTTCAACATACACTGCTGTTCTGCACTTAGCTATACCTTCTATGTACAAGAGTTCACATATTTTGACAACATTATTGTTCTGCAAAACCTAAATGTAATCAGTTATATGAATGCAAATTATTCAAGCTACAGAATAATTCCCTGCATCTGCCATTTCACATGCTTCATTGTTGTGGACAGAGGCCAGCAAATGATAAATTGCTAGGAAATCAGAAATTGTTCATCTAGAAAGGCTCAATGGGGGAGTGGGAGGAGGACGTGTGAATGTTCTTTTTAAAAACAAACCACAGTCTTCGGCATTGGTAAACAGCAATTTTTCCCCACATTGTTAAACTGAAAAAAACTGTGGAAATAATGAGAATTAGAACCGTCTTTGTCGTCAGCGTAGCAGCATTCTGAACAGAATTGAAAAACTAACCAAATGACTAGGCTGTTGTATTTCAGCTATTGATATTTTGAAAAAACCAGAACATTGTCTAATGTTATAGCCCCAGTTCCGTGGATGTGTTTATTGTGTTCGTGTAGCTGGAAAGTACATCTCGGTCTTGTTGAATTTTATCCAGTAGCAAGATGGATTGAGATGACTTGCATATCTTACTAGTAATTATTTCATCTAATTAATGAGGAGGAAATGTAAAGAATACTGTCAGAATATTTTGTCTCACATGTAGAAAATGTTACTTTTATTGCATTACCTCAAAAATAAACTCATTTACTGCTGCACAAAAATGATTACGCCTTGTGTTGCCTGCTATAGATTTGATTTATTCCTGTAGTAATTAAAGTGGCTGATTTGGTGAAAGTTGAAAACATTTTTCTCCGAGCAGAACAAGACTTCTGTGTTCTCATTGCTGGTGCATCGCAACGCTTTGCACGTGCTTGGTAGACATGACAAAAGAGTTTAATTAAAATACTAAAACATAAAAGAATACATTTGTCTGCATTAACTTTGTACATTTCTTATAATTCTAGTAATAAAAGGAAAAAAGTGCATGACTGAAATAAGAGGTTGCTTTTCCTGCACCAGGAAAGGATTGTGTCAGAGCTGCAGGATATTTTGGTTATTTTACGTCAGACCCTGAAGTGCTATTGGAATTGTAGCTATTGTTAAATAAGCTGGTCAATAGGAAAGATGTGGGTCTTCGCTCACAAGTCTTTAAGGTGCCACAGGACCCTTTGTTGCTTTAAACAAAAGCTTGATTCTCAGCACAGTCATGAGTGTATTATAGTGACCTGGGACAACTGAGCATTTTCAACTTGTTAACAATTTTCAAAAGGCTCTTTCCCATTAAAATGAAACCAACCCCCCAAAACCTGACTCTCTCTCTTTATTAAATACAAGTTTCTGGTGCTTACCTTTTAAGCATCTGATCAAGTATGAGCAAATCACCCCCTGTGATACTGAAGGAATAAGTCCAGTGTATGACAGGCAGATGTGTGCAGTGATTTTGGTGGAACACTAAATAAGGAGAGGGGTTTTCTGCAGTGCAGAACCTGTACGTAATAATCTTTGTGTGTCTCGTTTACTGTTGTAATATTGTAATCACTTTATGAGAGTGGTGGTAATGGTGCTTTAGTTAAGGTTCCAACTGAGTTTTAGTTGGAAGCCTGATTTTTGGCGCCATCTAAAATCCTGCAATCAGAGAATATCAGCCACAAAGCTGGTAGGTTAGCTGTGGGGCTGAAGTAGAATTTCTCTAGAAAACTTCAAGTGATGTTTGACAAATTGCTCCTGAATTGTGATACAAACAGAGCTAGTCACCAGAGTTCAAGAAGTCTGAGTTGTTTTTTGCCACATCTCCCATATTTCTAAAAATCAGCCCCTCTTATCTTCCCCCCTCCGCCACTTCGGAAACAAAGACCCACAACTGCAATGTGGAAAGAAGGAAACTTAAGTTTTTGAGGGTGAAGCTTCTTCAATGCAAACAACGTAGGTACAGTACAAAGTTAAGATATTCATCATTTTTTATTCCTGTTGCAATGTTAAGTTGGCCATTGTGTGAAGAGTTTACTGTTTTATACTGTTACATTTACTACTTAATGCATATCTTTAGTGTGGTCTTCAGTGTTATTGTGGAAACCTTAATTTTATCTTCTGATGCTTACCTTGTCAGTTTTCATAGAATCATAGAATATCAGAGTTGGAAGGGACCTCAGGAGGTCATCTAGTCCAACCCCCTGCTCAAAGCAGGACCAATTCCCAACTAAATCATCCCCACCAGGGCTTTGTCAAGCCTGACCTTAAAAACCTCTAAGGAAGGAGATTCCACCACCTCCCCAGGTAACCCATTCCAGTGCTTCACCACTCTCTGAGTGAAAAAGTTTTTCCTAATATCCAACCTAAACGTCCCCCACTGCAACTTGAGACCATTACTCCTTGTTCTCTCAGTGTCTATCAGCTGGGGCAGGGAAGGTATAGCAGTTATTGATTTCAGGAGCGGAAATCTGAACAGATTCTATACTGTGATGTGCACATCCCCCAAATAGTCTTGGTGGGATTAGTCTAGTGAATCTCCCTCAGCTGGCAAGAGCCCCTGGTGGACACTAGTGTGAGAAATGTCAGGCAGCCCCTGTTCGGAGGAATGCCTGAGGTGTAGCTATGAGCAAGCCTGGACTGCACACTTGGGCTGGAGTTTAATATCTGTCCCGCTTAGTAACTCATGGGTATGTTGTAGGGTTTCAAGGCAAGTGATCAACAAGCAATAACCTGACTCTGTGCTAAGATATCCTTCCCTCAAAAATTTCTTATCCTGCAGTGCACACGTGCATTCCTGAGGACTCAAGGTTTCAAACAGGTTCAGCTCACTGGGTGCATATTGGGTGCAGCTTGGCCAGAAGCTGGGATAGCCAGGGAGCTTCAATGGTCCTATTCAGAGGACCTGTCCCCTGCTGGCTCCTTGTTGTCTTTTCCTGTCACAGGCCTTGCTGGCGCAGTACCAGCAACATCTCTGCCTCGCAATGTAATCCCCACTAGTATGTGAGGGTGTCACAAGAGCAGTCCAGCTCCTCACTCTGCCTCATGGGCCACACTCAGGAAAGAAAAGGCTCAGTCTGTATCCTTTCTGCTAGCTGCTCTACCAAGGCAGCTGAGGATAACCCTGACACAGGGCTTGGTGGAGCACATAGCTTGAAGCACAGACACCTGGGGCCGCTCCAAGTTACGCTGGGAGCCATCTTGGTCTTTAGCCAGCCCAGGACTGGGGAGGCAGAAAGATGGTTTTGAGTCACCCTCTCTCCCTGTTCTCCTCGGAGTGGCAAGTGTAAACTCAGTCCAGCTGAGAATGGAGCCTTAGATCTTCAGATGGATCTTGGATTCAGGAAGAAACATGTTTGTCACCAAATGCAGCCTGGCTGCTTGGACAGCAGCCTTGAGGAGCCTTGGCTATTGATAATATTCTCAGAGTCACTGGAACATGAGTGAGACAGGCCCCATGAGCTCACTAGGTCAGTCCTGGCACTGTTTCGCTCCATAGATTGCAGACAATATCATTGAGATGAGAATATTTTCATGCTACTGGCACTCCACACAAATGGCACACTGCTAACTGCACTCGTTGTGTAAATCCCGTAGATGGCATGCTCATGGCCTTGGGACATGGGAGTCATGAGAAATTAATTTGCAGTAACCTGCTTGAGTCCAGTGAAGGGCAAAATATACTGTGTGGGGCAGAATCCTTGGCATGCTATCGTCCCCCAGGGCCGCCCAGAGGATTCTGGGTGCCTGGGGTCTTCGGCAGCTGGGGGCCCCCGCTATGGCAGTAATTCGGCGGCGGGGGGTCCTTCCACTCTTGGACCCGCCGCTGTGGTGTCCCGGGGACACGCGGCGGGGGTCCCCCGCCTCCGGGTTACCGCTGAAGCGGAACCCGCTGCTGAAGTGCAGCCGGGTCTTCGGCGGTGATTCGGTGGTGGGGGACCCCGCCGCGGGTCTGTGGGGCACTTCAGTGGCTGGTCCCGGAGTGGGGGGGCCCCCTGCTGCCGAATTACCACCGAAGACTTGGCTGCACGTCAGCTGCAGGTCCCGCTTTGGCGGTAATCTGGCGGCGGGGAGTCCTTCTGCCCTGGAGCGGAAGGACCCCCCGCCAGTGAAGACCGGGAGCAGAAGAAATTCCGGGGGCCCTGTTTCAGGGGCCCCGAAAAACTCTCCTGGGGGCCCCTGCAGGGCCCAGGGCTTGGGGCAAATTGCCCCACTTGCCCCGCCCCCCCCCCCCCCCCCCCCAGGCGGCCCTGACGTCCCCCATTAGGCAGAAAATTTCCAAAGTAAGTCTAAGTAGTCAAGCAAAGGGACCTCCGGCCTTTCCTTGGGGAGCCGACCCAACAGCTTGATATTTCTCTGTGTGGAATTGAATTTCCTGGAGCTTTTAAAAAGAGAGGAAAGTTTGAAATAAATAGAGATGTGGAATTAATGAGTTAAATATGAAGCATGTATTGCATTTATTTCACTGTTCTTACACATGTATGCAATTGGATATTAGCTTATTATTTGAATGTATAACTATTAAAATAAATGCAGTAACATGGTTTAGATAATGGTTTATGTGTAGCAGATATATTTTGCAAAATAATGTACAGTGTATGTATAGTATACAATTTTTAATTGCTCTTAATTTTATTATTTCAGTTTTAGCAAAGCACTCATCGGGGATTATATCCATGACAATCTTGAAATGTTTATAGTGAAGCTGGTTTTGACTTCTCATAGAGTATAAAAAGGATATTTTTGGCAAAATATTTTATTTTTGTGTGTGTGTATACACACAAATAAAATACACACACTCTCTCGCGCTCTCTCTCAAACCCACCCTGCTGCCCTTAAACTTCAGAACAGGGTCAGACGTTCCAACCTGAAAGATGCTTGTTGCTTTCAATTTCTCAGTTTGGTTTTAGAATTGAATGGCCATTTTGGCTTTGACTATATCAGGAGTTCTCAAACTTCATTGCAATGTGACCCTCTTTTGACAACAAAAATTACTAGACAGCCCCTGCAGGGGAGACCAAAGCCTGAGCCCTCTCACCGGGTAAGGGGGAGGGCAAAATCTGCACCCAGCTGCCCTCCTAAGGGCTTCAGCCCTAGGAGGGGAGCCTGTAACCTTAGTCCCAGCACCAAGAGCTGAAGCCATTGTGCTTTGCCCCCAGCAAGTCTAACACCAGCCCTGGCAACCCCATTAAAGTGGGGTTGCAACCTAAGCTCACTAAGCTGTGCAGCCGCACAGCAGCCTGTTCAGCAGTGCGCAGTCGCGTAGGGAGCCCACCCGGGGACCTGCCATGGCCAGGGGTGAGGTGCCCCAGCCCTAACCTATCTTGGTCCCCAACCTGCTGCGGTTGGGGCACCCCTCCCCCAGGGTGCCTGGACCTGCCACTGCCCGGACCCAGACCCAGACCCACCCTGGGGCGGTGTGGTCCAGCCTGGCCCGGACCCAGCCGAGACTGGGGTGCCGCTCCCATGGTCTAGACCTGCAGTAGTGCCCATCCCCGGCCCGGACCTGCTGGGCTGGTGGAGGGTCACCCATCCTGTAGACCCAGCCCTGGAGCTGCCTCGGCAGGGAGAGGTGCAGCTCCCTCCCAGCCCAGGTGCTGGTGCGGGGAGAGAGAGCTGCACCCCCAGGCAGAGCCCTCACACCTCTGCACTCAGCCCCGGCCTGGACAATGTATTCCACAAAGTCAAGGTGGTATTTAAATGTCATTCATAGTTTTTTAAACAAAATTATATTGATTTGAATCTCAGATTAGTTAATATCACTTCTGGGGAAAAGGCGTGTTAGCAAGTTATTCAGAGAGGTCTAACCAGTTCCGAAAATCAAGCAGACTATTTATGACCTTCGGAGAAAAAAACTAAAGGTCAGTGCATCTCCGCTCAAAGGCTGTGTAAATGAAAAAGACTGTCCAGTCTGATGTAGGCCAGGGGTTCTCATTGTACCACAACCCACTTCTGACAACAAAAATTACTAAATGACCCCGGGGGAAGCTCAATCCCGCCGCCCCCGGTGGGGGCCCAAAGCCTGAGCCGCACTGTCCTGAGCAGGGAAGCCGAAGCCCAAGGAGTTCAGCTTCGGCCTTTGGCACTGGGGCTTGGTTACAACAGTGACTTTTTTGCTCTGTGTTTTTTCTCCCTAGAGTCACACTGATCCTCCTTTAGCCCTTGCCACCTCAGAGCCCAGCTCCAAATAAAGCTTCTGGATCTAGAAGGGAACTGTGGGCTGGTGGGTGGAATTTAAATCTTGGGTCTATGTAAAGAAGTGCTCAGGGTCCTGTGGCCATAATGCAATAAACGCAATATTTGGAAGGCAAGATCAGGGCCTGGAGTTCACAGTTACAGAGAACAAAAGTTTCTGTTGGCAAGGTCCTCCTTTTAATGATTATTTATCACTTGTATTACAAGAGTGCCAACAATGTGATGGGGTTGGTGTGTATGCATACATATCAGACACACTCCCTGTGTTCTGAAGGGTACGTTTCATCGATTCCAAGGCCAGAAGGAACCATTGTTATCTAGTCTGACCTCCTGTATAGCACAGGCCCGAGAACTTCCCCCAAAATAATTCCTAGAGCAGATCTGTTAGAAAAACATCTAATCTTGAATTAAAAATGGTCAGAGATGGAGAATCTACCTTTCTCTTGGTACTTTGTTCAGTGGTTCTCACCGTTATAGATTTACACCTTTATAATGGTCTGAATTTGTGTAGCTTCAACTTCTGTCCATTGGATTGTGTTATGCCTTTCTCTGGTAGGAGGAAGAGCTCATTATTAAACATTTTTTCCCCATGTAGGTACTTCAAGTCTGTGATCAAGTCACCTCTTAATCTTGTTGTTAAGCTAAGTAGAATGAGCTCTTTGAGTCTATCACTGGAAGGCATGTTTTCTATTCCTATAATGATTTTTGTAGCTCTTCTTTGAACCCTGTCCAATTTATCAACATCCTTCTTGAATTGTGGATACCAGAACTGGCCCCAGTGTTCCAGCAGTGGTCACATCAGTGCCGGATACAGAGGTAAAACAATGTCTCTACTCCTAGTTGATATGCCTCTGGTTAAGCCTTCCAGGATTACACTAGCTCTTCTGGCCATAGCGTCACACTGGGAGCTGTTGTTCAGCTGATTGTCCCAAATCTTTTTTTAGAGTCACTGCTTCCCAGTGTAGAGCCTGCCATCATGTATGGATGGAATACATTGTTTGTTCCAGGATGTGTATGTTTACATGTCGCGGAGTTAAAATGCATGTTGTTTGCTTGTTCCCAGTTTACCAAGCAATCAAGATTGTTCTGAATCAGTGACCTGTCCTCGTCGTCATTTGTCACCCCCAATTTTTGTGCCCTCTGCAAACTTTATCAGTGATGATTTTGTTTTCTTCTAAGTCACTGACCTCTACAGGACCCTATAGGAAAAATGCCCCACTCGATGATTCCCTGTTTACAATTACATTTTGAGACTTGTATCAGAGGGGGAGCCATGTTAGTCTAGATCTGTAAAAGCAGCAGAGAGTCCCTTGGCACCTTATAGACTAACAGACGTATTGGAGCATGAGCTTTCGTGGGTGAATACCCACTTTGTCGGATGCATGAGGCTTATCAGCCAATTTTTAATTAATTTAATGTAATACGTGCCATGTTAATTTTGTCATTCTGTTTTTCTAATAAAATGTCGTGTGGTACCAGGTAAACACATTACAGGAGGGAGGGATAGATAGCTCAGTGATTTGAGTGCTGGCCTGCCAAGCCCAGGGTTGTGAGTTCAGTCCTTAAGGGGGCCACTTAGGGGTCTGGGGCAAAACCAGTACTTGGTCCTGCTAGTGAAGGCAGGGGCTTGACTCAATGACCTTTCAGGGTCCCTTCCAGTTCTGTGAGATAGTCTGTGTATTTGATCAATACTATTACCTTTATCAACCAAACTAGTAATCCCATCAAAGAGCTAGGTAGTTTGACAAGATTTGCTTTAACTATGTTACTGTCCTTTAATTCTTTGTGAATCAAATCCCATGTCAGCCACTCCATTATCTTGCCCAGGATCAATGTCAGGCTGCCAGGCCTATAATTACCTAGGTCGTCCCATTTACACTTTTTAAAAATTGGCACAACATTAGCTTTCCTCCAGTCTTCTGGAACTTAAAGAAAATAAACATTAATCGTTTAGCAAGCTCCTCAGCCAGCTCTGTTAATACACTTGGGTGCAAGTTGTCTGGATTTGCTGATTTTAAAATGTCCAGCTTTAGAAGCTTCTGTTTAACATTCTCCAGTGATACTAGTGAAATGGAAAAAGTGTTGTCACTATGTTATAAAACTCTATCATCTGTTTTTCCCCAAATACAGAGCAGAAATATTTATTGAATGCTTCTGGCTTTTCTGCATTACTGTTGATAATATGACCAATATCATGGTCAGGATTCTTTTTATACCTAGAGTATCTTTTGAAAATCTTTTGAAAAACTCCTTATTGTCCTTAACTCTGCTGGCCTTAGATTTCTCCTTGTGTCCCCTTGCCTTCCTTATCAATTTTCTACGATTCCTAATTTCTGATTTCCATTATTGCCATCTTCCCATTTCCTTCTATGGCCATGGCTACACTCACACTTTACAGCGCTGCAACTTTCGTGCTCAGGGGTGTGAAAAAACACCCCCCTGAGCGCTGCAAGATACAGCGCTGTAAAGCGTCAGTGTAATCAGGATGGGAGCGCGGCTCCCAGCGCTGCACGCTACACCCGTAAAAGATGTGGTTTACATGCAGCGCTGGGAGAGCTCTCTCCCAGCGCTGCCGCTCCTACTACACTCACACTTCAAAGCGCTGCCGGGGCAGCGCTTTGAAATTCCATATGTAGCCATACCCAAAATGTCATATGTTATTTCTTTATAGGTGCCTTCATATCCCCTCTAAACCAGGTTGTTCCTTTATCCAGCTTGTCTGCCTCCTTCAGTTGTGGGATTGTGGTTTTTTGGCATTTTGGAAAGTGTTCTTAAATGATTCCCAATTATCATTCACATTTTTCTGATTAAATTCTTCCTCTGAGGGAAGCAGAGGGATATAGAGACAGTGTGTGCAAGATTTTTATTATACTGTTTTAAAAGTGTGTTGATCAACAAGAACAGGGTCACGGAGTGGAGGAATGTGTGGGAGTACGGGGAGAATCAGGATTAGGAGAGAGGTCACTAGCAGGCTGAGGCACACACTATGTAACTGGTGAATGGGAGGCTAAAATATTGTGCGTATGGGAGTGAATGGGCAGATGGGAGATGAGGAATGGAGGTAGTCAAAAAGTTTGAAAAACCTGGTTGGAAAGTGCAGCATATTGCTAGAGCAGGATTGGGAATGTAGTTCTTAAAGGATAGCGAGGGAGAATCCTTTGGGACTAAAAGGTCACACTTTTCTGAAAAAGCAGAGTGCAGTATTTTGTCATTCAACAATTGGTGAGTTCTTCAACCTTAATTTATTATCAGTTTACATGGTGAGAAATTAACACTCAGTCCAACTGTCTCCTATTATTGGATGCTGATCATTGTATTTTGGGGTTGGAAGGGCAAGGGGATGGGAAAGAGCATACTCTCTGTTACTGCCAGGGAAGAGGAAACCAAATATCCCTTGAGCTAGTTATATTCACCTGTGTGCTTTTGTTTGTGAGGATAATCGCTAGGAGGATTACTATAGAGATCTAAAGGAAATGTTTTATGTTCTAAAAACTTCCCTTTTTGCAGTCTGAGATTTATTTATAATACCATAGGTATGTGACGTGGAATCCCATATGCATTGGCTCCTCTCTGAGATGTGGCTTTTAGCTGCTTCACTGGAAACCCTAAAGCCAAGGATTGAAAGAGCATTTGTGTAGAGGTTCTCCCCATCCTTAGGACCTTGAGGTTCTTAGCTTTCCCTGCTTTAAATCTATTCTCCACTCTAGACACCTGATGTTATAGCCATAGTACATCCTTCTGAGGAGGATTGAACCAGACCTCCTTCAGAGTCCATTAACACCACCCCTTTAATCCCTCAAAAGGGGATTGCTACTGAGTGACACAAGGCAGTCATTGTTCCCTGCCTCACCTCCCCAAATCAAATGAGCTGTAAAGTCATGGGGCTGGGAACATCATTACATTTTAGAGCAGCTGCATAGTTGTTATAAACCTCTGAAGTGAAAAATTCTTGTGGCATTGTAATATGCAGGGAAGTGGAGAGCTGAGTAACAGGTGGGATTTAGAAACTAATTAATATTTGTGAATAACAGTGTGTTACTGGTAAGAAAACAAATCAGCTTGTATGTGAATATTTATGATGGTTTTCAGTACTGCTTGGATCACACAATCCTTTTCCAGCTGCCGTGTCTCTTCTCATGTCATAACATTTCACAGAAAGGTGAAAGCCTTCTACGGTGTGAAGCCATGTTGTTGGGAGCCAGCCAATTGAGCAGATTAGCTGAGTGCAATTTTTGAGCAGAATATTCTTGATAGCTGGATATTAATGGGCCACCAGGTCCCAAACATTTTAAATATTCTTTGCCGGTACAGTAAGCCATTCAATTTAGTTTGAGATTCCATCCCATTAAGAGCCCAGCCTTGCACACAGATAATGCTGTGTTTGAAGTGAAAGCAGGTGTTAAAGGTTGTTCTCTCTCTGAAAGTTGTATACAAGTGTTTTACAATAGATCAAACTTGCTGAATGTAATCTTCATAATACTTTCATTTGAATTGCTCCCTATAGTTTGCGTTTGTGGAAAGAGAAGAATCTACTTTGTTTCCTGGTGGGGTGGGGTTTTCTATTTCACACATTCCCTTTGCCATTTGAAAAGGATAATAGCTTTTTAACCTCTGTGAATGTTCGATTGCTGTATTTGTGCTCATGGGGTTCTGCTGTTTCTTAAAGCTTTGCAGAGAGAGCTAAACTTGCTGTCCAGGTTTTCCAGTACTCTTTGGGTATATCTGCTCTGCAGTTAAAACCTGTAGCTGGCCCATGCCAGCTGACTGGGGCTCACAGAGCTCCAGCCGAGCACCAGTTTAACTGCAGTGTACATCTGGGCTCAGGCTGCAGCTCAGGCTCTAGGACCCTGTGAGGTATTTTTTCCAAGTCATTGGACTTCCGTAATTTTTCACAGTAGATCCCTTGCTGTGACCAAGCTATGGTGATCTTACCAAAATATGAGGAATGTCATTGCTCTGTGTGCCAATTCTATATGAAATTAGAAGCTTGTGGCTGCTCTAATTGTGTATTCTTGTATTAAATAATAACTGTCAAATAGAATCGTAGAAGGGCTGGAAGCGAGCTCTGAAGTCCAGCCCCCTGTGCTGTGGCAGGACCAAGTAAACCTAGACCATCCCTGATGGGTTTGTCCAACCTGCTCTTAAAAACCTCCAGTGATGGGGATTCCACAACCTCCCTTGGAAGCCTGTTATAATTAGAAAGTTTTTCCTAATAGCTAACCTTAATCTTCTTGCTGCAGATTTAGTCCATTACTACTTGTCCTTCTGTCAGTGGACATGGAGAACAATTGATGACGACTGTCCTCTTTATAACAGCCTTTAACATATTTAAAAATTATCAGGTTCCCCCTTGATCTTCCTTTCCCTCAGCTAAACATGCCTAACCTTTTTTAACCTTTCCTCAAATCAGGTTTTCTGAACATTTTATCATTTTTAATGCTCTCTTCTGAACTCTCTCCAGTTTGTCTGCATCTTTCCGAAAGTGAGGTGCCCGGAACTGGACTCAATACTCCAGCTGAGGCCTCACCAGTGCCAAGTAAAGCAGGACAGTTGCTTCTCATGTCTTACATGTGACAATCCTGTTAATACACTCCATAATAGTCGCCTTTTTTACAGCTACTTCACATTGGTGACTCATATTCAGTTGTGATCCACTATAACCCCCAGATCCTTTCCAGCAGTACTGCCTCCTAGCCAATTATTCCCCATTTTGGAATTGTGCTTTTGATTTTTCGTTATTATGTGAAGTACTTGTCTCCGATTTGTCAGGGTCATTTTGAATTGGAATCCTGTCCTCCAAATGACTAGCAACACTTCCCAGCTTGATGTCAACTGAAAATTTTATAAGCATACTCTCCACTCAATTATTCAAGTAATGAATGGAAATATTGAGTATTCTGGACCCAAGACTGCCCCCTGTGAGGCCCCACTAGAGATGCCCTTCCAGTCTAACAGCGAGCCATTGATAAATATTGTTTTGAGTACAGTCTTTCAACCGGTTATGCACTCACCTTATAGTAATGTCATGTGGGACTATGTCAAAAGCCTTAACACAATCAAGATATATCACGTCTACTGCTTCCCCATATTTACTAGGCTAGTAAACCTGTCAAAGAAGGAAATTAGGTGGTTTGGCATGGTTTGTTCTTGACAAATCCATGCTGGCGGTTCCTTAGAACCCCATTATCTTCCAAGTGCTTACAACTTGATTGTTTAATTATTTGTTCCAGTATCTTTCCAGTTATTGAAGTTGTCTGATTGGTCTATAGTTCTCCGGCTCCTCTTTGTTTCCCATTTAACATAGGTACTATCTTTGCCCTTCTCCAGTCTCCTGGGACCACACTTGTCTTCCAGAAGTTCTCAAAGCTAATTTGCTTTAGGGTGTGCGTGTAACCCACTCTTCAGTGCAGGGTGGATTTGATTTAAATCATGATTTAAATCACTAGTCACGAAGACTCAATTTAATCATGCATTTCTACATTAAAAAGTTTATACCCAAATAAATCTGTTCGCCTTTAAGGTACCCACCAGACTTCCCTTTTTTGTGGATACAGACTAACATATACTTGCTACATAAAAGTGCATTCTTTTTGGTTGTTATAACCTTAATACAGATTCTTCACAACGCAGAGATAGATGTAGGTTTCACTTTTAGAAGGTGCACACTATACATTTTTAAAGTGATTTATTTTGAAAACTCTTTAGATTAGTTTTACAGCTATATCAGAAAATGAATGATTGTTTCGTTATTTCATTTATCAAAGGTAATTGAAACAGCTATCCTTGAAGTCATTGGGAGGTGAACTATCTCCAATTCAACAGGTTAATCATTAATTTTTAGCGGATTTCCTTGACATGCTGTATTAGGAGGAGAACATCACCAGACAGACATTTAAATTGTTCTTTTTAACTAAAACAATGTTATGTATTCTGGATTTTTGCCTTCAACAGCAAACATATAATATTTTAACAAAACCAGCATATGAATTTTTGAATTTTATTAAACTTGATTTTAAAAAACATGAATGTTTGTTTGTTTTTGTTAAAATTGTTTTTAACTAAAAAAGTTAAATGAAATGTTTAAAAAAAAAACCAACAAAAATTAAATTGACTGTGTCAGCCAGGTCACCATGAGAAACTTAAAATACAGCTAACTCAGTCGTTTACACCTTCATTTTTGCTGTTTGCTTATAATCTGGAAAAGAAAAACAAGCTTTGCTGCTTTTTCAGGTCCCAAATGATTTCTCAATTTGGAATGAATTAGTCCAAAGGAAGAAAATATTCTTTCTACACTGGCAGAAGAAGCTATTGCTGTTAAAAGTGAGATTGTCACTTCTGCAGTCTCTGAATCCAAGTGCTTAAGTGACTTCCACCAGTTCACTGGTGTGACTTTCTTTAAACCATCATCGGCAAACATATATTTCTTGAATGGTTCATGCTTAGCTCTGAAGTTTATTATAGTTAGCTATCATCCCTCCATAAATGCCATGACATGGACATCCAGCAGACTCCTCCTCCTCCTTCAGCAGTTAAGATTTGACCCTGGTATCGAGTACTGAGAATATCTGCAAGAAAATGAGATGGAGATAGTGCTTCTCCCATTTGTTTTTTAATGCTTGTAATTTAACTCTGTCATTGCATATTTCTCTCTTTAAGATCTCACTTAGTTTCTTCCAAATTTCAACAGCGTCAACAATAAAACAGCTATTTCCCTGCATTTTGTTCAAGGCCACAGAAATAGGCTTCAGGGTACTCAGCATGTGTTCAACGTTTCTCTTAAGCCCAATGTTGAGAACTTTGGCTGTGACAGTGCCATCTAATGTTTCACAATTTTGTTCACAAACTGTCATCAGATTAGGCCAGTTCTTGATATAGTGCTCAAAATAGTCCATACAGAGTTCCATTGCACATCTTGTGGGAGAGTTCGTTTGGTTCCTCCCACTTTTTTCAGAGCAGCTGCTGCAAAGTGGTTGTTACGAAAGTATTTTGTAATTTCAACATCATTAGCCTTTATTTCTGGAACACCGAAGTCTTTGCCTATAGGAGGTGCATAAAATGAGCACTGCAACTGTACGTTATTAGTTTGGGACTCTCGTCTAAATAATTTCTTGTCAAGTATCAGAGGGTAGCCGTGTTAGTCTGGATCTGTAAAAGCAGCAAAGAATCCTGTGGCACCTTATAGACTAACAGACGTTTTGGAGCATGAGCTTTCGTGGGTGAATACCCACTTCCTCAGATGCATGTAATGGAAATATCCAGGGGCAGGTATATATATGTGTGCTAGCAAGCAAGCTAGAGATAACGAGGTCAGTTCAATCAGGGAGGATGAGGCCCTGTTCTAGCAGTTGAGGTGTGAAAACCAAGAGAGGAGAAACTGGTTCTGTAATTGGCAAGCCATTCACAGTCTTTGTTCAATCCTGAGCTGATGGTGTCAAATTTGCAGATGAACTGAAGCTCAGCAGTTTCTCTTTGAAGTCTGGTCCTGAAGTTTTTTTGCTGCAGGATGGCCACCTTAAGGTCTGCTATAGTGTGGCCAGGGAGGTTGAAGTGTTCTCCTACAGGTTTTTGTATATTGCCATTCCTAATGTCTGATTTGTGTCCGTTTATCCTTTTCCGTAGAGACTGTCCAGTTTGGCCGATGTACATAGCAGAGGGGCATTGCTGGCATATGATGGCGTATATTACATTGGTGGATGTGCAGGTGAATGAACCAGTGATGGTGTGGCTGATAGCAGACCTTAAGGTGGCCATCCTGCAGCAAAAAAAACTTCAGGACCAGACTTCAAAGAGAAACTGCTGAGCTTCAGTTCATCTGCAAATTTGACACCATCAGCTCAGGATTGAACAAAGACTGTGAATGGCTTGCCAATTACAGAACCAGTTTCTCCTTTCTTGGTTTTCACACCTCAACTGCTAGAACAGGGCCTCATCCTCCCTGATTGAACTGACCTCGTTATCTCTAGCTTGCTTGCTAGCACACATATATATACCTGCCCCTGGATATTTCCATTACATGCATCTGAAGAAGTGGGTATTCACCCACGAAAGCTCATGCTCCAAAACGTCTGTTAGTCTATAAGGTGCCACAGGATTCTTTGCTGCTTTTAAATAATTTCTTCTCATCTGGGATACATTTGCAGCATTGTCTGTGACCAAGCTGCGTATTAGACATTTGAATTATTTTCCACAGTTTGTTGTAGCTTTTACTGCTACTTTTTGTAAGTATTCTGCTGCGTGGGCATTTCCTGATGCTTGTTTCTGTAAGGAAGACATTCCCTTCTTCTGTTGAGTCACAAGCACACACAACAGGATCATTGTGGTCATTGCTCCACCCATCAAGACTCAGGTTAACAATGTCACCCTCTAGACCTTTAGCACACTGCTCAATTTCTTTTTCATACACATTATCCAGCAATTTGCCTGTGACATCTGCTCTCTTAGGTGGACTGTATCCTGGTCTTAACTACTGAACCATATTAATGAAGTGTGGGTTCTCAATTATAACATTGGGTAGAAAGATTAACCTAAATAATGCTTCTTAATTAAAACCATCTTCAGATGGGCTTTTTCCTCAAAAAGCATTTTATCAAAAAAATCCGAATTAAATAAAAAATATCTGTTGTTTATTTATTTATTTTATTTTTAAAAGCATTGTTTTTTATCCACCCTGCTGCAGTGTGTTCTGTGTCACCCTGTCATGGTATAATTTCCCACTCTGAACCTTAGCGTCCAAAGCTCAATTACCAGCTTAGTTCTTGTAGCGCTGCCACCAACCAGGAATTCCAGTGGTTGCACGTCTGGTCCCTCTGAGCCCCCAGAGTGACAACCAAAAACTAACAGCACACACAAAAACTTCCCTCCCTCAAGATTCGAAAGTATCCTGTCCCCTGATTGGTCCTCTGGTCAGGTGACAGCCAGGCTCACTGATCCTGTTAACCCTTTACAGGCAAATGAGACATGAAGTACTTCTGTGCTATTAACTCTTACTTATCTGTTTGACACATCCTCTATGTCCAACCTACAGAGAAGGAGAATCTGTTACAACCCCCAGCAAGAAAGCCTGGCTCTTCTGCTCAATTGCAGAGGCTCATGCGTCAAAAAGTATCTAGTTTGTTTCTAGGAGTTGTATAAGATCATAGTTGTCATATCTGCATATCATTAATCTCCATTGGTTATTTGCATAGGGGGTGCCTCTTGGATTTGGAACAGTTTGGGTGTATTTTAATGCCTGGCAGATCCATTTCTCTGCTTTCACCATATCTGAAATGGTGATGCATGCTCCGTCTCCTCCTTCTGGTTGAGAAGGTTTTTATGTGGAGCCTTTCTTGCTATGGAAGTCATAGCAGAGAGGCCAAGGATAGAATGTGTGTGATCCCCTCATCTTTGTGGAGAACTTTATACTGCCATTCTCCATGGTATAAAATTTGTGTCAATATATCATCTCCCCAGTCACTGTAGATTCTAATGCCCTGAGCCATAGGTGCCGGCTCCGTGGGTGCTCCAGGGCTGGAGCATCCACAGGGAAAAATTAGTGGGTCCTCTTCACCCACTGGCAGCTCCCTGCCCCGCCCCCCCCAGCTCACTTCCGCCTCCCCCCCGAGTGTGCCTTCTTTGCTTCTCTCCCTAGGCCCCAGGGCTTGCCGCTGCGAGACAAGCTGTGGGAAGGAGGGAGGGAGAGGAGCGGGAACGTGGCGTGCTCAGGGGAGGAGGTGGGGCCAGGGCAGGGATTTAGAGAAGGAGTCCAATAGGGGCAGGCAGGGGGCAGAGTTGGGGCGGGGACTTTGGGGAAGGGGTTGGAATAGGGGCGGGGCAGGGATGGAGTCGGGATGAGGGGTGCGAGCACCCACCGGTGCCATGAGAAGTTGGGGTCTATGCCCTGAGCCTACGTCGTAGAGGATGCAGTGTATTGCATGGAAAAATTCATCACTGCTGGTTAAACTTCTTGTTAATATTTAAACCTAACTAGTAAATGTGCAGTGTTTTTACTCGCCTCTGTGTAAAACAGAAAATATTTGCTCTCTGTAAATCTGGATACACTATCCAAAACTGAATCAGAGTCTAGCATTCGCAGCTGACAGATTACATATAGGTTTGTAACTGAAATTGACAGAACCAAAGACATTCAGAGCTAACGTGAGCATACAGTTTTGACTGATCTTACTGTAGTTGGATTTTTTGGTGGCCTGAAATTGTCTGCTGCAAAATCTGGGCATGACTGAGAGTGAGTTCCAACTTTAACCTTGATTTCCTTGCCCCTCTGTTTGTCTCTGTCCTATTATTTCCAGAACAGAAGGGTGTTTTGGTAGCACATTTCCCTTTTCTATGGTATTATGGAGAGAAGAGCCATTGTGTAAGAGAGTTTCTGATTTAAACTGTCCCTGTTATATAAATACAGTATGTATTTAAGTGTCTAAAAAGAAACGTCAATGTGTAAATAAGTACAGGTATACAATAGGAGACTGCTATTATATATGTTGGGGTTATAGCAAATTACATAAGGTGTCCAGAGAATAAATGTAAAAGAATATAAAAAGCAATATGACAGTTTGCATTAGAAATTGATACTAGAAACATGGGAAATTAATATGAATTGCTGGCTTATATAAATTTCAAGCATTTTCTATAGGTTTAATAAAGGGCTCTTAGAAACATAGAATATCAGGATTGGAAGGGACCTCAGGAGATCATCTAGTCCAACCCCCTGCTCAAAGCAGGGTTAATCCCCAACCAAATCATCCCAACCAGGGCTTTGTCAGGCCTGACCGGACCCTCTAAGGAAGGAGATTCCACCACCTCCCTAGGTAACTCATTCCAGTGCTTCATTACCCTCCTAGTGAAAACGTTTTTCCTAATATCCAACCTAAACCTCCCCCACTGCAACTTGAGACCGTTACTCCTTCTGTCATCTAGTACCACTGAGAACAGTCTAGATCCTTCATCTTTGGAGCCCCCTTTCAAGTAATTGAAAGCCGCTATTAAATCCCCCCTCATTCTTCTCTTCTGCAGACTAAACAATCCCAGTTCCCTCAGCCTCTCCTCAGAAGTCATGTGCTCCAGCCCCCTAATCATTTCTGTTGCCCTCCACTGGACTCTTTCCAATTTGTCCACATCCTTTCGATAGTGGGGGGCCCGAAGCTGGACGCAGTACTCCAGATGAGGCCTCACCAGTGGTGAATAGAGGGGAATGATCACGTCCCTTGATTTGCTAGCAATGCCCCTACTTATACAGCCCAAAATGCCGTTAGCCTTCTTGGCAACAGGGGCACACTGTTGGCTCATATCCAGCTTCTCGTCCAGTATAACCCCTAGGTCCTTTTCTGCAGAATTGCTGCCTAGCCATTCGGTCCCTAGTCTGTAGCAGTGCATGGGATTCTTCCTTCCTAAGTGCAGGACCCTGCATTTGTCTTTGTTGAACCTCATCAGGTTTCTTTTGGCCCAATCCTCTAATTTGTCTAGGTCCCTCTGTATCCTAGCCCTACCCTCCAGCGTATCTACCACTTCTCCCAGTTTAGTGTCATCTGCAAACTTGCTGAGAGTTCAGTCCATGCCATCCTCCAGATCATTAATGAAGATATTGAACAAAACCGGCCCCAGGACCGACCCATGGGGCAATCCGCTTGATACCGGCTGCTAACTAGCATGGAGCCATTGATCACCACCCATTGAGCCCGACGGGTAGTCATGTCTCAAGATAAAACAGCTTAAGTATCCTTCTCCATAGATAATACATCCCAGCATTTAACAAGCCACTTACTGACTGAAATATTGTTGGAAAGCTTCCATTCTGATGTGACTGCCACACTTGCAACAAGGACGAGCTGATGAAGAAGGGGGTGAAAAGGGCCAGTATGGAATCCGTCATCACATTGGTACTTCAGGGGTTTTTTTTTAAGGCATATTTCACCCACTAGATTATTACAGGTCTAAATCCTGTGAATGATATAAAATATATTTAGGGTGGTATTAAAACCTCTAAACATCAGGTTTAGGGTAGGAATGTGAACACAATCTGAATGTTGTAACTGTGAACTCAGACTGTGTGTACATGTGCGCATGTGCATCGGTGTGTGTGTATATATGTGTGTACTATAATATTACAAAATGTATACATTTTTAAGCCTATTTAAGTGTAATTTCTTATAAAGCAGAGGCATTAGTTAGAGGATTGCATTCTAATCTTGCAGAGTGAATGTGCATTATTTTTGTCTTGCTCAGCACTTAGCATACAGTCTGTGCTTAACAGAAAATAAGAAATGATTAATAACCAGGTTTAAGGAGAATACTGTTCAGTGTTCAAAATGGTGCCACAACTCTTCAGGAAATATGTTGTTTTTTTGCAGAGTCTTTTTTAATAACAGATTTACACGTTTGTTTAATCTTAAATAATTTCCTTTGTTTAATAGATGTACTCATTTGCCTTGTTTTAACTAACAGTTAACAGCTAATTCAAGCTCAGACTGTCCCAAACATAGCAGAACTTATGTTGTTTTTGTAGGATGTAAATCTGGGGAATCCATATATTGGATCTGCAACCACTGAGTGTCATGGAGCCCAGTTCCACTGGGGCACTGTGCCCCATCACTGCGTTATGAGGTTGGGGCAGTGCTGAACTGAGCATGAGACTGGTGGATCCATAGGGAATTGTCCCCCTCCATCAGTTTTCATGGTGGCTGAATGGGAATTTGTCACCCCCCACCCCCACGCCAGATACACAGACTTGGCCCTGGTGGGGGATTTATGCCCCCACAATGTGAGGTTTTAACCCTTTCATTCTGTGAATTCCTTTGCTACTATGCTTATGCAGGAGACTTATTTTTATATCTTTTATTTTTCTAGGTACTTTTATGGCCACTGTCACTCTAGTATTTGAGCGGCTCCCAGGCATTTATGGATTTATCCTCAGAACATCTCTGTGAGGTAAGGAAGCATTATTGTTTCCATTTTACAGGCTGGGAATTGAGATACAGTGAGATTAAGGTGAGACAAGAAGTTTGTAGCATAGCCAGAAATTGAAATGTGATTGCCACTACCTTTTGCCTTGCCCACATACCTGCTTTTGTGTTTTTTCCTCTTCTAAGCTTTACTAGAATCTTGGCCGCTGGGGCTGGAGAAAGACCCTATGAAAATATGGCTAGGGTTTTAATGTCCTTTTAAAGTGTTGTTAGAAATGAGCTGAAATGCCTTTTTAAAAATATCAGAACAGTTTATGATGATAAATCACTAATGTGTTGACTTTCTATAGATAAGCTGAAAAACATTTTTGCAAGTTAATTCCTCTTTTATCTACCTGCCTAGATTTGAGGTTAGTGTTCCGTTTTACCCTGTGTGCATTGATGACATATCTATCGCCTAAAGCAATGCAGAGCATGCTGCGTCCTGGTCTGTCTTGGGCGTTGTCATCAGTGCAGACCCCTGAATTCATGTCTGGGCAGATGTAGAATTTTTCACTCACGTTTATGTACGATTACTGCTTCACTTACATAATTTTTCAAAGGTCACTCCAGTCCTCCTAGAATGTTCAGTTTTGCATTCCTAAATTCTCCAAGTGAAATTTTGGTGACTGGTTAGTGATGGTGTTGCTTTTCAAGCAAGTATATCAGGAACCCTGCAATATTTGTGCACATTGAACTCAGATTGAGATTGTAAAATCAAGCATCACGAATAGCAGCCTGGAATATGTCTTTTTTTAAAGCAGAGAAGTTTTGAGTAGGTTCCCCTCTAGTTTTTCCTTCAGTGTAACTAGTTAGTATTTAAAGCATGACATTTACTGTATTGGAAATGTTCTTAAAGCTACAGCAGTGTTACAAATTGTAGAGGAATCAGCAGAATCCTGCAGTTTAATATTTTATTGTCTATTAAAATAAGCAACAGGATTACATGTGATAACATGGAAAAGGGAATATTTCATGCCATCTTTCTAATTTAGCACTCTGTAAAATACACACATTTCACACTATGTATGCATCAGCATAAATCGTAGGACAGGAAGGGACCTCGAGAGGTCGTCTAGTCCAGTCCCCTGCACACATGGCAGGACTAAGTGTTATCTAGACCATCTCTGACAGGTGTTTGTCTAACCTGCTCATAAAAATCTCCAATTACAGAGATTCCACAATCTCCCTGGGCTATTTATTCCAGTGCTTAAACACCCTGAAAGTTCGGAAGTTTTTCCTAATGTCCAACCTAAACCTCTTTTGTTGTAATTTAAGCCCATTGCTTCTTGTCCTATCCTCAAAGGTTAAGAACAACAATTCTTCTCCTTCGAGTGCTTGCAAGTATCGATTCCAGTTAGGTGTGCGCGCGCCACATGCATGATCGTCGGAAGATTTTTACCCTAGCAACACTTAGTGGGTCGGCTGGGTCGCCCCCTGGAGTGACGCTGTTATGGTACCGGATATATACCCCTGCCGACCCAACGGCCCTTCAGTTCCTTCTTACCGCCTGTGACGGTTGTTGGAACTGTGGAGCGCAGCTTTGCTGATCTCCACTTCCCTATCATTCTCGTAGTTATTACTCTTAGTTCGGTTTATAGTTTGAGTTTTACAGTTATAGGTAGCGTTAGGGGTGTGTGTGTGTGTATATATATATATATAAGGTATACTGTATAAAGCTGAGGGGGGATCGGGGATTAGCCTCTTCCCTTCACCCCGGTGCCAGTGGTCATGCCAAGTCACCGGGATTCAAACTGTGCTCGGCACGTCAAAAGCTGATGCCAATAGGGGATCCCCACGACTGCTGCCTCAAGTGCCTCCGGGAATCCCACCTTGCTGACAAGTGCCATATCTGTAAGGCAGTCAAGCCGAAGATGAAGAAGGAGCGGGACTTTCGCCTGAAACAGCTCCTCATGGAGGCGACACTTAGCCCTGCATCCTCGGTACCGAGCGCTCAACAGCCTGTTTCTGTAAGGAACGCCTCTTGGGTGGTGGACTGCCCCGGCACCGTGAAGGAGCCACGGCACTGACATCACTGGGTCCGTTGCCGGCTCGGCACCACTCCCTGTCCCTGCGGCCCAGGAAGCAACCCAGCGTTCCAGCTGTCTCGACATCCGCACAGAGGAAGGAGTGCCCATCAAAGATGGATCTCCCGGCACCGTCATCTGCCACAGCACCATCGACTGCGGCACCGCCGACTGCAGCACCGTCTACTCCGGTCCCGCAAGGTCCGTTGAGTCCGGTGCCTTAACGCTCCCCGGCTCATGTGTGGTCGAGCTTGTGCTCCCATCTACGCTGGAGACCTTCTCCACGGCAAGGGAGCTGATAGCCATGACAGAGACCGCGCTGCCTCAACCCCCAGCACCGCCGGCGCGGGTCATCCAATCCATCGGCAAACCTGCCTTGATGAGGCCACCCTCCATCGGTTCCATAGAGAGACGTCGTTCATGATCTCTCTCTCACCGACGTTCTCGATCACACCACTAATCCCGCTCCCAACACCGCTCGCAGTCCTGGCACCGCTCGCTGTCATGGTACCAGTCACACTCGCAGCACTGCTCGGCCACCAGTTCACCTGTCAGACACTCTCGTTACTGGTCTGGCTCCCGGCACCGTGCATCTTGCAGCCACTCTAGGTGAAGAGACTCGAGATCCCAGTAGACCAACCAGATATGTGGCTCCCTCGCAGAGTCTGTCAGCACCACCGTGGCCATCGAGGCACGCCTCGGTATTGTCACAGGCTGGTAGTGTGTCCTGTCCACAGGATCGTGACTCTGATGTCCCCAGCCATATATTTCCAGAGAGGAAAGGCCACAAGCAAGGACCTCATCAGTGGTCTTTTTGTACACCGTGGGCGTACCACCAAGCCCAAGATGCTCCATCAGCTGCGACGCGGTCTGTTCCGTTTGAACATCGGGCACCAGAGGCAACCATAAGCTACCCCCCCACCATGGGTACGGATGTGGCTCCGGTACCGCCTACAGGCACCCACGTCCCACCTGAGCCTGATGAAGCTCCTCAAGATCAGGAGCCCCCACAGGACCCTCTTGTCCCTGGCCTCTCATCTTCCTCCTCACCAGATGAGGCTGTGGTGGGGACATCTTCCTCTGGCCCTCCTCCAATTGACATAAGGGCCCGTCAGGACCTCTTGCGACGAGTGGCGCAGAACATGAACCTGCAGGTGGAGGAGGTCCCTGAAATAGAGGACCCTGTAGTGGACATCCTATCTGCAGGTGCCCTTACAAGAGTGGCGCTGCCTTTCATCCGCACGATACAGGCAAACGTGGACACCATTTGGCAATCCCCAGCCTCGATCCCCCCCCACAGCGAGGGGTGTAGAGAGAAAGTACATGGTACCCTCCAAAGGGTACGAGTATCTGTACGTACATCCTCCTCCTTGCTCCCTAGTGGTCCAATCTGTAAACGAGAGGGAGTGTCATGGCCAGCAAGCGCCTGCTCCTAAGTCAAAGGAGGCTAGGTGCATGGACCTATTAGGATGCAAAATATACTCAGCTGGGGGCCTTCAACTTCGGGTGGCAAACCAACAAGCCCTCCTAAGTAGGTACAATTACAACACGTGGATGTCCTTGGAGAAGTTCACGGAGCTCCTTCCCCAGGAGTCCCGACAGGAATTTGCGGCCCTGTTTGAGGAGGGTAAGAAGGTAGCAAGAACCTCCATCCAAGTGTCTCTGGATGCAGCAAACTCGGCGGCCAGAACTCTGGCTTTAGAAGTGACGATGAGGCGTATCTCCTGGCTCCAGGTGTCAGGCCTTCTTTCTGAACTACAGAAGACTATTCAGGACTTACCCTTTGAAGGCCAGGGGCTCTTTTCAGACAAGAATGACCCCAGATTACAAAACCTGAAGGACAATCGTGTAATCATGTGCTCACTGGGGATGCACACACCACTGACCCAACGCAGGTCCTTCTGGCCCCAGCCGCACCGTACTTACCCCCACCTAGGCCACGACAGGAATTCAGCAGAAGGTGTGGCCGGGGGAACCGATGGAGGCAGTCAAGGGGGTCAAAATCAGGGCCCGCCTAAACCACCGGCGGGACTCAAACAGACCTTTTGAAGGATGGCCCACCAGTTGTTTTCCCGGATCCTTCTCCTCCCTTTTACAACCACCTCTCCCATTTCCTCTCTGCGTGGTCCCAGCTAACTTTGGATTGTTGGGTCCTCTGCACGGTGGAGTTGGGATACCATCTTCAGTTTGTTTCAACCCCACCTTCCCACCCTCCCTCCTTGTCCCTCTTCAGGGACCCCTCTCACGAGCAATTCCTCTTACAAGAGGTCCAGTCGCTCCTTACCGTTGGAGCTATAGAGGAGGTACCGAAAGATTTAAGGGGCAAGGGGTTTATTTCCCGCTACTTCCTAATCCCCAAGGCAAAGGGAAGTCTAAGACCAATCCTAGACCTGCAGGGACTCAACAAATTTATGATAAAGTTGAAGTTCTGCATGTTATCCCTAAGGACCGTTATCCCATCGTTGGATCCCGGAGATTGGTATGCCGCCCTCGATATGAAGGATGTGTATTTCCACATCGCAATTTACCCACCACACAGACGGTACCTCCATTTTGTGGTCAACCGTCAACATTTTCATTTCACAGTCCTTCCATTCGGCCTTTCTGCGGCCCTGCATGTATTCACAAAATGCATGGCTTTAGTCGCGGCTGCCCTCCGTCATCGACGAGTGCACGTTTACCTGTATCTCGACGATTGGCTCATTCGAGGAACCTCCTAGTCACAAGTGAGACATCACCTGTGCGTCGTCAAAGCTCTCTTCAGGAGCCTAGGCCTGATGCTCCTGGAGAAGTCTACTCTGATACGTACGCAGAGAATAGACTTCATTGGGGCGATTCTGGACTCCAATCTGGCCAGAGCCTGCCTGCTGCAGCCTCGCTTTCAGGCGATGGCTACAATTATTCAAGGCCTCCAAACCTTCCCGACAACGTCGTCTCGTGTGTGTTTCAGCCTGCTAGGTCACATGACTGCCTGCACCTTTGTGACCAAACACGCCAGACTACGCCTCTGACCACTTCAAACCTGGCTTGCCTCAGTTTACAGACCGGATCAGGACAGCCTGGACAAGATACTCACTGTTCCTCTGAACGTTCTAGGTTCCTTAACCTGGTGGCTGACTCCCACATCAGTCTGTGCAGGGATGCCATTCCACCCACCTCAACCTTCGATGGCCCTAACCACGAACGCATCATCTCTCGGTTGGGGTGCCCATCTAGGAGTCTAGTTACTCAAGGCCTCTGGTCGGCCCAAGAACTAGCCCTACACATCAGTGTTCGCGAGCTGAGGGCAGTTTGTCTAGCGTGCCAGGTGTTTCGTCAGCATCTCCAAGGCCGTTGTGCCTCAGTGTTTACAGACAACATAACAGCCATGTTTTATATAAACAGGTAGGGCGGAGCACGCTCCTCCCTTCTTTGTCAGGAAGCCATTCAGCTCTGCGAGTTCTGCATAGCCCACTCAATCGATCTGGTAGCGTCCTTTCTCCCAGGAGTTCAGAACACCCTGGCAGATCGCCTCAGCAGATCCTTCCTAGCCCACAAGTGGTCAATCCGTCCGGATGTCATCCATTCTGTTTTCCGGAAGTGGGGTTTTCCCCGCATACACCTCTTTGCCTCTCGCGAGAACAGGAAGTGCCACACTTTCTGCTCCTTCCAGGGTTGCTCACCGGGCTCCCTTTCGGACACATCCCTAATACCGTGGATGAACCACCTGCTTTACGCCTTCCCACCATTCCCACTGGTTCACAGGGTCCTCCTCAAGCTCTGCAGAGACAGGGCCCACCTGATCATGATCGCCCCGGCATGGCCCAGACAGCGCTGGTACACCATGCTGTTCGACCTCTCAGTGGCAGACCCAATTCCCCTGCCACTCTACCCGGATCTCATAACTCAGGACTACGGCAGGTTCACCATCCAGACCTGCAGTCTCTTCACCTCACAGCGTGGCTGCTGCATGGTTGAGCCGGTCCGAGTTACGTTGCTCTGTCTCGGTCCAGCAGGTGCTCTTGGGTAGCAGGAAGCCCTGCAGTAGGTTGACATATCTGGCCAAGCGGAAGTGTTTCTCCTGCTGGTGCGCTCAACGTAGCACTGTTCCCACGCAGGTGCCAGTTCCTGCTGTCCTGGATTACCTCTGGTCCCTGAAAGAACACGGCCTAGCGGTCTCTTCCATAAAAGTACATCTGGCAGCTGTCTCTGCCTTTCACCCAGGGGACAACAGGCAGTCAGTCTTCTCTCACCCCATGGTTTCAAGATTCCTCAAGGGCTTGGAGTGTTTATACCTGCAGGTTAGATGCCCCACCCCCACCTGGGACCTCAATCTGGTCCTTGCCAAGCTAATGGGTGCTCCCTTTGAACCACTGGCCACCTGCTCGCTGCTGTACCTCTTCTGGAAGATGGCCTTCCTCGTCGCTATTACATCGGCAAGGCGAGTATCTGAGCTTCGGGCCCTCACAGCGGACCCCCCATATATGGTGTTTCATAAGGACAAGGTTCAGCTGCGACCACACCCCGCCTTCCTCCCTAAGGTGGTATCTGCTTTTTGTGTCAATCAAGAAATCTTCCTCCCGGTCTTTTTCCTGAAACTGTACTCGTCCCATCGAGAACAACAGCTGCACTCCCTGGACTTCTGCAGGGCCCTAGCCTTTTATATTGAAAGAACAAAACCCTTTCGAAAGTCACCTCAGCTTTTTGTAGCGGTGGCGGATTGTCTGAAGGGCCTGCCGGTCTCCTCGCAGCGAATTTCATCATGGGTGACATCATGTATCCGCGCCTGCTATGATTTGGCTCACGTTCCAACTAGCCACCTCACCGCCCATTCTACTCAGGTTAAAGCTTCATCTGCTGCCTTCCTGGCCCATGTACCCATCCAGGAGATATATCGAACGGCTACCTGGTCATCAATTCACACCTTTGCATCACATTACGCATTGATACAACAGTCCAGAGATGACGTGGCATTTGGCTCAGCAGTTTTACATTCTGCGACATCTCACTCCGACCCCATCGCCTAGGTAAGGCTTGGGAGTCACCTAATTGGAATCGATATGAGCAAGCACTCGAAGAAGAAAAGACGGTTACTCATCTTTGTAACTGTTGTTCTTCGAGATGTGTTGCTCGTATCCATTCCAAACCTGCCCTCCCTCCCTCCCCTCTGTCAGAGTAGCCGGCAAGAAGGAACTGAAGGGCCATTGGGTCGGCAGGGGTATATATCCGGCTCCATAACGGCACCACTGCAGGGGGCGACCCAGCCGACCCACCGAGTGTTGCTAGGGTAAAAATCTTCCGACAATCGTACATGCGGCGCACGCACACACCTAATTGGAATGGATATGAGCAACGCATCTCGAAGAACAACAGTTACAAAAGTGAGTAACCATCTTTTCTCTCGCCTCCTTGTAACAACCTTTTATGTACTAGAAAACTGGTATCACATCACCTCTCAGTCTTCTCTCTTCCAGACTAAAGAAACAGTTTTTTCAGTCTTCCCTCATAGGTCATGTGTTCTAGACCTTTTAATCATTTTTGTTGCTCTTGTCTGGACTTTCTCCAGTTTTTCCACATCTTTCCTGAAATGTAGTGCCCAGAACTGGACACACTACTCCAGTTGAGGCCTAATCAGCACAGAGTAGAGTGGAAGAATTATTTCTCGTGTCTTACTTACAACACTCCTGCTAATACATCCCAGAATGATGTTTGCTTTTTTGCAACAGTGTTACACTGTTGACTCATATTTAGCTTGTGGTCCACTATGACCCCCCCAGATCCCTTTCTGCAGTACTCCTTCCTAGGCAGCCATTTCCCATTTTGTGTATGTGCAACTGATTGTTCCTTCCTAAATGAAGTTCTTTGCATTTGTCCTTACTGAATTTCATCCTATTTACTTCAGACCCTGTCTCCATTTTGTCCAGATCATTTTGAATTATAATCCTATCCTCCAAAGCACTTACAACCCCTCCCAGCTTGGTATTGTCCACAAACTTTATAAGTGCACTTTCTATGCCGTTATTTAAATAATTGATGAAGATATTGAACAGAACCAGACTCAGAACTGATCCCTGCGGGACCCCACTAGTTATGCCCTTCTCGAATGACTGTGAACCACAGATAACTACTCTCTGGGAATGGTTTTCCAACCAGTTTTGCACCCATCTTGTAGTAGCTCTATCTAGGTTGCATTTCCCTAGTTTGTTTGAGAAGGTCATGTGAGACAGTATCAAAAGCTTTACTAAAGTCAAGATATACCATGTCTACCACTTCCCTGTTATCCACAAGGCTTGTTACCCTGTCAAAGAAAGCTCTCAGGTTGGCTTGACGCAATTTGTTCTTGACAAATCCATGCTGACTGTTACTTAATCACCTTATTATCTTCTAGCTGTTGGCAAATTGATTGCTTAATTATTTGCTCCATTATCTTTCCGGGTACAGAAGTTAAGCTGACTGGTCTGTAATTCCCTGGGTTGTCCTTATTTCCTTTTTTATAGATGGGCACTCTATTTGCCCTTTTCCAGTCTTCTGGAATCCCTCCCATCTTTTGTGACTTTTCAAAGATAATCACTAATGGCTCAGATATCTCCTCAGTCAGCTCCTTGTGTATTCTAGGATGCATTTTATCAGGCCCTGGTGACTTGAAGACATCTAATTTGTCTAAGTAATTTTTAACTTGTTCTTTTCCTATTTTAGCCTCTGATCCTATCTCATTTTCACTGCCGTTCACTGTTAGACGTCCAGTCACCACCAGCCTTCTTGGTGGAAACTGAAACAAAGAAGTTAAGCACCTCTGCCATTTCCACATTTCTGTTGTTACCCCCCCCCCCCATATATTATAATGGTTCCTGTCAGTAAGAATAAAAACTATAATGACTCATGGAACTGTCTGAGAATATACTAAATAAGACTAAAGTGTTGGCCATTGACCTTAACAGTCAATTAGGCTATACATTACTCAACTGGTATTTGGGGGAGAAGGGTGCAGAAAGAAAGCTAAAGCTCATTAAATAGGATACTGTTGTTTGAAACAATTAGGATGTCTGTAAACCAGGAAATTGGTCATGATACCTAAGCAGAGACTTAGAGGAGGAAGATCTTGTTGTGTGAAGTATTCTTGAAAGAACATAAGAACGGACATACTGGGTCAGACCAAAAGTCAATCCAGCCCAGTATCGTGTCTACCGATAATGACCAATGCCATGTGCCCCAGAGGGAGTGAACCTAGCAGGTAATGATCAAGTGATCTCTCTCCTGCCATCCATCTCCACCCTCTGACAAACAGAGTCGAGGGACACCATTCCTTACCCATCCTGGCTAATAGCCTTTAATGGACTTAACCTCCATGAATTTATTCAGTTCTCTTTTAAATGCTGTTATAGTCCCAGCCTTCACAACCTCCTCAGGCAAGGAGTTCCACAAGTTAACTGTGTGCTGTGTGAAGAAGAACTTCCTTTTGTTTTAAACCGGCTGCCCATTAATTTTATTTGGTGGCCCCTAGTTCTTATGGGAACAAGTAAATAACTTTTCCTTATTCACTTTCTCCATACCACTCATGATTTTATATACGTCTATCATATCTGCCCTTTGTTTCCTCTTTTCCAAGCTGAAAAGTCCTAGCCTCTTTAATCTCTCCTCATATCGGACCCATTCCAAACCCCTAATCATTTTAGTTGCCCTTTTCTGAACTTTTTCTAGTGCCAGTATATCTTTTTTGAGATGAGGAGACCACATCTGTACGCAGTATTCAAGATGTGGGCGTACCATGGATTTATACAAGGGCAATAATATATTCTCCGTCTTATTCTCTATCCATTTTTTAATGATTCCTAACATCCTGTTTGCTCTTTTTTTGACTCCTGCTGCATACTGCATGGATGTCTTCAGAGAACTATCCACCATGACTCCAAGATTTCTTTCCTGATTCATTGTAGCTAAATTAGCCCTCATCATATTGTATGTATAGTTGGGGTTATTTTTTCCAGTGTACATTACTTTACATTTATCCACATTACATTTCGTTTACCATTTTGTTGCCCAATCACTTTGTTTTGTGAGATCTTTTCTAAGTTCTTAACAGTCTGCTTTGGTCTTAACTATCTTGAGCAGTTTAGTATCATCTGCAAACTTTGCCACCTCGCTGTTTACCCCTTTCTCCAGATCATTTATGAATAAATTGATTAGGACTGACGCTTGGGGAACACCACTAGTTACCCCTCTCCATCCTGAAAATTTGCTGTTTATTCCTACCCTTTGTTCCCTTTCTTGTAACTAGTTCTCAGTCCATGCAAGGACCTTCCCTCTTATCCCATGACAACTTAATTTATATAAGAGCCTTGGGTGAGGGACCTTGTCAAAGGCTTTCTGGAAATCTAAGCACACTATGTCCACTGGATCCCCTTGTCCACATGTTTGTTGACCCCTTCAAAGAACTCTAATAGATTAGTAAGACACGATTTCCCTTTACAGAAACCATGTTGACTTTTGCTCAACAGTTTGTTTTTCTGTGTGTCTGACGATTTTATTCTTTACTATTGTTTCAACTAATTTGCCCGGTACTGACGTTAGACTTACCAGTCTGTAATTGCCGGGATCACGGCTAGAACCCTTTTTAAATATTGTGTTACATTAGCTATCTTCCATTCTTTGGGTACAAAAGCTGATTTAAAGGACAGGTTACAAACCATGGTTAATAGTTCCACAATTTCACATTTGAGTTCTTTCACTCTGGGTGAATGCCATCTGGTCCCGGTGTCTCCCAAATGCTGCTGGCATGGTCCTGGGGAGGGTGAGAGGAAATGAAGTCTAACGACAAAGCTGGAAGGGAGCAAAAACTGTCAGGATCTAAGTGTTTTAGGGTCTACTCTGCCAAGAAGAGATAATGTTCAAATGGCAACCGATATCAGAGAGAGTACTGGGAAGTGGCTTGTGCAAGTCAGGTCAGAAATAGTGTTAGCTGAAGATGGTAAGAATGGGAAAGTGAGTGCCAAAGTCCTTGTGCTTCAAAGGGAAAATATGACAGAGGGGAAGTTGTTGGCAAGTATGATTGGGATCCTTCTTTTGCTTACAGATGGCAAGTTTTGGGTTCCGGCACATGCTGGATTATTCAACAGAGTGGGTGAGGAACACTTGCACATGTTTGCACACTACTGTTAAGCATTGTTAGAGTTTGTGTCTACCTCTCAAGCAGGTTGGGAAATGGAAAACTGAGGGGCAGTTAATGCTGAAAAAGTACAGCCAAGTCTTATCTACCATGAATTACCCTCAGTAGGTGTTTAATTGGCCCCCTTTTGATTTTCAGCACAATAGCCCCAAGCACATCAGGAAAGTGGATAAAACCTGTCTGACAAGAGGAAACATCAGTGACTGTGTTGGGGATTATACTGTGTGAGCAAGGAGACAAGCCCAGAAATCATGAGAATTATAGGAAATTTCTGTAACGTATGAGAGAGCATTCCATAATTATCTGATTACGTGTGATCCCGTAGACAGGAGCATTCTCTGACTACCTAAGGGAGAGTGTATAGAAGATTGTCCGTGCCCTTAAAGGAGGGCTAGCTAAGTGGTGACATACTGAATCAGTGCGCTGTGTTAATGACTGACTGTCTTTGCTCTGTCTGAATTTGCATTGGTTATTCAGGCTTGATGTTATTGTTATTCAGAGAAACATCAGTTTAGATGAATCTCAAGTGTTTCCCAATTTCATAGCACTTGTGTGCTATATATACAATTAGGAAACACACACTTCTGAAAGTTTTCAGCTGGCCTTGAGTAGTTGTCATTCCATGGTTCCTAATATGGACCTAGCTTTTCTGAAAATCTAAGAAAAATAATTATTTAACACAGGCAAGTCTTGTCCATGCAATATATAGCTGAAAGTGAGGTCTGAGTGACATATAGTAAAATCTTTTAAAGTAACTTTTTTGTTTTACCAGTTAAATTGGGCAGATTCTTACTGATCTAGGTCATAGTTTAACTTGGGGGAGGAGGTTCTTTAAAATAATTTCCTTAGTAAGATCAATCTGAGTTGAATGAAAAAAACCCCCAACACAAACAAACCCCTAACTCCCACTCCTTTGCTCTGTTCCTGCTATTCAGATGAATGGGAGTGAAAAAGAAAAGGAGAGAGTTTTCAGAGTTACTTTTTCAGTCACATCAGGCTGGATCTAAGTCAGAAAGGAATGATTTTACAAGAGAGACCCTAAAGATAAACTGTAACCTAGATTAGCAGAATTCAGCTTGTTTTGTAAAATTTGGTAACTGCGTTACTTCCTGAAGCATGCTCTACAAATTTGTTTTTATCACAAATCTTTGTATTAGTGCTCTTTCAGGAATTTAACATAACACAAACAGTTTGCTTTTGGATATTGTAATCATCAAGTTAATAAACTCCCTGAAGTGAAAAGCTGCTCAGTACAAACTATTTTAAAAGTGCAGTTTACAAGAATTTTCTTTAGAAATATGCATCCCTCGGCGGAGAGTTGAGGGTGTGGGGTGCTTTTTGTTTTTGGTTGTTTTTTTATTTTTTTAACACAGAAACTGCCACAATAGCAGTTTGGAAGGTTCCGACTTAATTTGGAACACATACTTTAAATTGAACTTTCTCTTTGCAACCAATATTCTAATCCCAAATTACAAAACAGTAATAATGATAATTGATGTCATTTTCTAATTCTTTGAGTACTTCTGTTTTTAACTTCTGGGCATTTTGTAAGATGTGTTTTGATGACATGTTTTTTTCACCTGAAAGCATCTACTATGAATGATGGTTTCATATTTATATACCTAGATCACACTGTTACAAAATATAATCAGTTCAGAGTGGCTCAATTATATATACCACTAACATGTTTTATTGGCCAGAGCATCTTATACTTAATTGAAAATTGTAAAGTTCTGGATACTTCTGTCTGCTATATAATGAATCGTTGTTTGCAGTGTTGTAACTGTATTGGTCCCAGGATATTAGAGAGACAATGTTAGTCCAATAAAATATATTATCTCACTTACCTTGTGTCTCTAATATAATGAACATGACTTTCTGGTTCACTATCAGATGAAAACTAGTGAATAACATCACAGAACATTGTGGGCCTATCCCAACATTCCTGCATATCACTGTGTAAGGCCCTTTGGACTCAAGTCATGGTACAGTTCATTTTACCTAACAAATGAGTCAGTTTTCGTGTCCTTGAGTATATTGATACCTCAAGGGGTTAGCTGTTGGAGTTACCATTAGTTGTGTATGTGTTTTAAAGGTGCAAATTTAGACTAGTGTATACTGATGGTGAAGTTCATCTTTTAGCTGAAGCTGCATGCTTACTTATCCTGCATTAGGGATTTCTTTGCAAAACTGAATATCTTAGAAAACAATATTAACAAGCAGCTGAAGATGGTGAAAAATGTAATCACATTTGCAAAACCGAACATAAGCACTAAGGTTCTTTTAACTTTCCTTTTGTTTCATCAGAACATTTCATAGATCACAGAACTGAAAGGGAGCTTGAGAGGTCTTCTAGTCCAGTCCCCTGCACTCATGGCAGGACTAAGTATTACCTAGACCATCACTGACAGGTGTTTGTCTAACCTGCTCTTAAAATTCTCCAGTGGTGGAGATTCCACAATCTCCCTAGGCAATTTGATGGTGGCTTTTGTTTTGACCTAGTATCTACTAATTATTTTTGTTACCTGAAGGTTATATAATAAAGGAGATTGTAGAATCATCATAATTGACAATTTAACTTTGTCATAACACACAGTTAGCAATTGCAAACACTCTGAAGCAATGGGTTTGAATAGCTGCCACACTGTGTGCATGCTTTTAAACCAGAAACAAATGCTGAACTCATTAAAAATACAAAATATACATGTCTGTACGTATAAGGAGTTTTGGTGCCAAGGTCTCCTTTGAGGATACGTTTAATGCTAATTAAATTGGTTACGTTCTATCCGGTATCAGGGCAATGTTGATGTTTGGTTAACTACTGCCAGACTGACTCAGTTGTTAGTATTGGAATAATGTGGGATGGGGTTTCAAATGAGAAAGGACTGTGTAATTAAAAAGTAGCTGGGTATTTTTTGTGGTAGGGAGGAATGGCCCATAAGTTGCCATTCCAGGTTCTTTAGTCACAGTTGGTGACAACAGCTGGGAATCTTTGTGCAGCTAGTAGCCTCTAACTGTAGAGTTTCTGGATAAAAAGTTCCACGCAGAGTGGATGTGTATCACGTTACCTTCTTAGGCAAGACTGAAATAACTGGGTTTGCCATACAGTAGTTGAACAGTTATGTGGTCAGCAGACTCTTCTGATCCAATCCAAACAGCATCTGAATTTTTTCGGTAGTAAACTGGAAAAGGAGAAGTAGAAAATTACTGGTATTTCATTGGCTCTGGCTTTGTTCTGTGTTCTTTTTTTGTGAATCTACCACCAGTGCCAGAAATGGCCTATCTCCTTCCCCCGCTCCCTCCCCCTCCCCCATTTTAACAAAAGAAACATACACACTCTGGGATATTTAAGTATTAATTCTCCACCACTTTGGCCTTGCCTTTCTCCCACACTTTTATAAAGATTTTCAGACCATTGTTCTCCCCCCGCCCCCACACCTGGCTGGGAGGGAGCGAGTCATGACCTAGCCTGGTTGGCCGGCACCAGGGTCCTGCTTTGCATTGATGGTAGCTGGGTCCTTACCTATCAGCTACCAAAACTGCAGTAGATGGTCCTATTGGTGCCGGGGACCTGCTACCTGAGGGCTTTGGGTTGGTCAGTAGGGAGAGAAAGGTAAGGAGAATGTGTGTGGGGCGGGACTGGGGGGGTAGGGCTAAGACTCCGGGCGGGTTGGGCCCTTTGGGGTGTGGAGGGGTCTTTGGCAGTCCTTCTGACGCCTGTGTTGTCTATCCATTATAGCGCAAAGATCATAGTTAAAGGACTGTTCAAATTATGAACAGTTTTTCATTAGAGACAGGCAGCAGGAAAGGTCTTATTGACAGTAATATCTGACATATGAGCAGTTAAGAGGTGCATGTGTTGAAGAAAAATCTTTTGGTATAGTGATATAGGAAGCCTTCTAAACATTATCTGCACTGAAAGTAGACATCAGTACTTTGTGAGCCAAGGGTATGACTGATAGCAACTATCCTAGAGGTAAATATCCTCATACAGATTCATATTTTGGAGTAGACTGTTACAATATTGTCTTGTAATACTGAAACAATCATAGAAATGAAGGACTGGAAGGGACCTGAATAGGTGATTTACTCTAGTCCCCTGCACGCCAGGCAGGACTAAGTAATAATTGGACCATTCCCTGACCAGGTGTTTGTCTAACCCAGTGGTTCTCAATCTATTTATCATTGTGGGCCACACATGCAGTTCTCTGTGTTATGTTGGCCGCATCCACACAGTATATATACTACCTGCATGGCCCTGAGGATGTCACATGGGCTGTAGCTGTGAGCTGATTGGGCTGCAAGAGGACTGTGGGCTGAGAGCCACTGGTCTAACCTGTTCTTAACCTCTTGTGACAGAGATCCTTCATCCTCCCTAGGCAATTTGTTCCAGTACTTATCTACCTTGACAGTTAGGAATTTTTTCCTAATGTCCAACCTAAACCTCCCCTGCTGCAATTTAAGCCTGTTGTTTCTTGTCCCATCCTCAGAGTTTAATGAGAACAATTTTTCACCCTCTTCCTTGTAACAATCTTGTTTGCACTTGAAAATGATCATCATGTCCCCTCTCCATCTTCTCTTCTCCAGACTAAACAAGCCCATGTTTTTCAGTCTTCCCTCATAGGTCATGTTTTCTAGACCTTTAGTTATTTTTGTTGCTCTTCTTTGGACTTTCTCCAGTTTGTCCACATCTTCCTTGAAATGTGGTGCCCAGAACTGGACACAATACTCCAGTGGAGGCCTAATCTGTGTGGAGTAGAGCAGAATTACTTCTTGTGTCTTGCTTACTACACTCAGCTTCTAACACATCCAAGAACGATGTTTGTTTGTTTTTTTGCAACTGTTCACTGTTGACTCACATTTATCTTGTGATCCACTTATAAGACCCAGATCCCTTTCCACAGTTCTCCTCCCTAGGCAGCTATTTCCCATTTTGTAGATGCAATTGATTGTACCTTCCTAAGAGGAGTACTTTGCATTTGTCCTTATTGAATTTCATCCTATTTACTTCAGACCATTTCTCCATTTTGTCCAGATCATTTTGAATTATAATCCTATTCTCCAAAGCACTTACAACTTCTCCCAGTTTGGTATTGTCCACAAACTTTAAGTGTACTCTCCATGCCATTATCTAAATAATTAATGAAGATAATGTAATTGTTATATTGAGTTTTTATAGGTGGCAATAAGTAAGGTTGCATTGCTACAGAAAGGGATAGCTCAATTAAAGATGACAACCAATTTTTTTTTTAATTATTACTGATTTTTGAGGGCTCAGCACTTTCTCAAATCACAGTATTTCAAATTGGGCACATAGGAAATGAGGCACTCAAATCACCAAACACTTTTGAAAGTCTTTGCCAGAATCTCCACTCAGGCTGCACCTTCAATTTATAGGAACATAACCTAGCAGGAATTGCCCTACTGGAACAGGCCAGTGGTTCTTCGAATTCAGTATCCTGTCTCCAGCAGAGTTTAGTACCAGATAATAATTCAGAGGAAGGTGCAGGAAACCCTGCAGTAAGTACTTACTGAATAACCTGCCCACAGGGGAAGCTTCTTTCTCACTCCCTTCTATTAGTGGTTGGTTTATGCCTTGAAGCATAAGAGTTGATATCCTTTCCAAAGCTTACTTTTTAAAATATTTAATCCTTACTATTACAGTAGATCAGTAGTTCATAGAAGATTAGGGTTGGAAGAGACCTCAGGAGGTATCTAGTTCAACCCCGTGCTCAAAGCAGGACCAACCCCAACTAAATCATCCCAGCCAGGGCTTCCTCAAACCAGGCCTTAAAAACCTCTAAGGATGAAGATTCCACCACCACTTCCCCTAGGTAACCCATTCCAGTGCTTCACACCCTCCTAGTATAATAGTATTTCCTAATATCCAGCCTAAACCTTTCCCACTGCAACTTGGAACCATTACTCCTTTTTCTGTCACTTCTCAAGCAAAAATTCTCACTTTTTTTTTTGAGATGGGGGCCCCTCTTTGAAAATATTTCAGCTTGACAACCGGTGTTCCCTCTAATTTGTCCCACCCATATTGGTACACATAACAAAATTCATGTGGTGGGGGTGGGACCAAGGGGTTTGGTGTGTGGGAGGGGGCTCATTGTTGAGGTGCAGGGGTATGAGGGTTCTGGCTTGGAATGTGGGCTCTGGCTTGGAGTGTGGACTCTGGGGTGGGACCAGGGATGAGGGATTTGGGGTGTAGGAGGGTGCTACGGCGCTATGGTGGGGAGAGAGGACTCCTCCTCCTCCCAGCTTTCTCTCCCTGCACCTGGGCAGCTTCAGGGCTGTGGCCAGAGGATAGACACCTCTTTCCTGGCAGGTCCAGGCTGGGGGAGAGGCACCTGGCCTCAGCTAGGTCCAGGCTGGGGGAGGAGTGCCGCGGTGGTCTGGGCTGCCCTGGCTACAGCAGGTCCCCGGGCGAGTTCCCTGAGCACCTGCATGGTGCTAAGAAGGCTGCTGCATGGCTGTGCATCTTACAGGAAACTTAGATGACAATCTTCCCCCCACCCCCAGGTGACGACCCCGCTCCCCATACAATGCAACACTTACTTCTTGCTGCTGCTGGCAGCAGTGCTGCCTTCAGAGCTGGGTGCTTGGCCAGTGGCCATTGTTCTCCACCTGACCAGCTCTGAAGACAGGGCAGAAGTAAGGGTGACAGTGCCATGATCCCCCTGTAATGGACTTGGGACCCCTTTTGGGTCAGAACCCCCAGTTTGAGAATCGCTGCAGTAGATGCTCTTTAAAATCTGTCTTCGTTTAAACTGTCCCAAATAGTCTAGGCTAGTGATATTCTGGCTGAGGCTCGTGACCCGCAGGTGGCTCTTTAATGTGACACTGTGATTTAATTATTAGCCAATCTAAGTTATTAACCGGTAAGAATGCTTTTGCTATGTTATTAACCAATGGTCATCAATAAAATAATATTTTGCCAGTCATTTTGCTTTGAGGAAAAAATGCATATACATAAAAGTAAATATTTCCCTGTCATACTGTTTAAATGTGAATATATAGTAAATGAAAACCACTTAACACGTTTTGTTCCAAGAGTCCACTTTTTGTCTAGCACCTTGTTCAGTATAGTCCTTTGAACCACCATGACTCCCACCTCCAGGGCCGGCCTTAGGATTTATGGTGCCCTAGGCGAGATTATTAAACTGGTGCCCCTGTGCCTGATCTGCTCTTAGCAACACAAACATAAGCTTACAGTACTGGAAAACTTGCCACATTCACGTTATTAAAACCAGTTTAACTTAATTAAGCACACTGTAATGCTGATGGACTAGCACTAAAGAAGCAGCACTATAGAAAATATTCTGATATGACAGAATGATGCAAATAATATATATTTTTTTAATTTATCAACATTTTATTGGAATTTTATATGAAGAGGTATTGAAACAAAGATTTGTTTTTAATTAAAAGCAATCTTTCTGGCTTTTTTGGCTGCAAAATCAGTAATAATGTCATCGTATGACAAAGACAAAGTCGTGTCTTGTTCGATTGCAAGAATAGCAAGACCAGTTAAGCGTTCTGGACTCATTGTAGAGCGGAGATAGTTTTTAATGAGCTTTAGTTTTGAGAAACTCCGTTCTCCTGATGCTACTGTTACAGGAATTGTCAGTAGAATACGAGTGGCAATGTACACATTAGGATATATGTCAAGAAGTTTGCGGGTATGAATAAACTGTACAATGTCCATCACCGATTTTGCATGTGGCAACATTGATGACAGTGTACTCAATTCTTCGTACAGTTCAAGTCCAATTAAATCAAAATGATCACTGTGCTTCAGGAGGCTCTCTAGGTTCTTGCACTTTGTCATTAATTGCTCTTGTTTTCCTATTTCGTTGAATTTAGTTATGTCATACAAAAATCCAAACTGTTCATGGTGTACTTGCAAGGTATTAAACCTTTCATCAACAGCAGATACTGCCTTATCCATCACAACATTAAAAAATTCAACCTCAGATTTCTTTTCTGGATCGTCTATGGGCATGATCTGCTGTACAGATTCTTCACAAAGAAGTGTCCCTGGCCTTTTTAACTCATATTAACTATGTATTTACTTTATGAAAGTTGGAGAAAACATTATGAAAACGTAAAACATTGGCTGCTCAACTTCTGGGCTGGCAAAAGTTATAGTGACTCACAGGGGAAAAAAAAGCAGGAGAATCTTAGTACAGCATATGGTCATTCTATACCAGGGGTCGGGTCGGCAACCTTTCAGAAGTGGTGTGCCAAGTTCACTGTAATTTAAGGTTTCTCGTGCCAGTAATACATTTTAATGTTTGTAGAAGGTTTCTCTCTATGTCTATATTATATAAATAAACTATTGTTATTATCTGAGGTCTTGGCCACCGGTCCTGCTCAGGCCACTGCCAGCTGAGTAAATGAAACCCCAAACCGGCAGCGGGCGGGTGGCTGGAACCCTAGACAAGGATCCCAGGCCCTGCTCAGCCCGCTGCTGGTCTGGAGTTCTGACCACCAACTCCTGCCAGCCAGGATCCCGGCCGCCAACCCCCCTTCAGCCCGCTACCAGCCTGGGATTCTGATCACCCAGGCTGGCAGGAGGCAGAGTGGGGCTGGCGGCTGAGCTCCTGACTGGCAAGGGGCCGGCAGCCGGAACCCCGGAGTAGCAGTAGGCTGAGTGCTGCTGGCACCTCAGACTGGCAGCAGACTGAGCCACTCAACCCCCCACCGGCCCTGCTCAGCCCGCCACCAGCCTGCTCAGTCCGCTCAGCCCGCTGCCGGCTGAGTGAATGGGACCCCAGGCTGACAGCAGGTTGAGTGGTTCAGCTGGCCTGCTGAGCCCACTGCCAGCCTGGGGTTCCTGGGGGTCCCCAGGCCAGCAGCAGGTGCTGAGTGGGGCCAATGGCTGGTATCCCAGCTGGCAATAGGGCAGCAGCCGGAACCCCAGAGCAGTAATGGGCTGAGCCACTCAGCCTGCTGCTGCATACCATCAAAAATCAGCTCACCTGCCACCTTTGACAGGTGTGCCGTAGGTTGCCGACCCCTGCTTTATACGCTAGTAAGGAGATGAGCATATTACAGTTGTTGGAGGGCTCTTATCAGGAGTAACAGGCTACAGGAAAGTCAGTCAACATTTTTTGTTTCTCTGATGAAAACTGGCCCACTCCCTGCCTCAAACCAAACCTGTCACTAATAATTGTCAATAACTTAATTTTCTGTTTTTGGCTAAGATATTGATTTTTTTTTTTTTTTAAAATATTGAAATTGGATTCAGGATTGTTAGCAAGAATTTTTGGCAAACAAAGTTGTTAAATGACAGTCTAAATGGCAACACAGTACTGCTTTCATGCTTGGCTCAACCTGCAGCCCGCTGTCCAACAGCTGTAGTAGAGGAGGAGACAGGTGGAAAACTGCAGGACCCCAAAATCCACCTCTTGGGGTGCAGAGTGGCAACAGCAGCAGCAAACCCTCAGGTCCAATCACACGCCAATGGGCACCACCACCAGCCTTACGGACATGGTGAAGTTAGCACAGCATCTGATCTCAGGGACGGGGCACCCATGGTGCCACAGCAGCTCATCCTGCCCTGTGCAGCTCCCCCCGGATGAGATGGATCGCTGGCAGCTGCCAGCCCGGGGGAGAGGCGCTCCCCAGCCAGGGTGTCTAGATCCAGATGTCCTGATTTTATAGGGCCAGTCCCGATATTTGGGGCTTTGTCTTATATAGGCACCAATTACCCCCACCTAGAATCACCAGACAGAAAGTGTGAAAAATCAGGACAGGGATGGGGGGGGGGAAGGAGCCTATATAAGAAAAAGACCCCAAAATTGGGACTGTCCCTATAAAATAGGGATATCTGATCACTGTACCCCAATCCCCTATCCTGATTTTTCACACATCTGGCTAACCCCAGCCAAGCCCTGTGTGACATTCCAATCCTGGCTGCCTGCCGAGGAAGTGAGTTATTTTCACTTTCATTCCTCAGCAGGCAACCAGCCAGCCTCCTCCCCCCACCTATCCCCCAGCACCTCACCCAACCCAGCCCTGACGGAGGGGAGGGAGGAGAGAGAGAGGGGTGCTCCTGGGGAGGGGGGAGAAAGGAGGGGGTGCTCCCTGGGGCAGGAGGGAGAAGAATAGATGTTATGGGAGACAACAAAGGATACTGGTTCCAGAGCCACAGAGCCTGCCTCACCTGACCTCAGCCGGGGGGAAAGAGTCACACTCACAGGTGAGCTCCTTTCCAAACCCCTACCTCCTCCCCTTCCCAGTGACCCCAGGAGCCAATCCCATTCCTCAGACTGTGCTGCATTCGGCTCTCTCTAGGACCCAGCAGCCCTGCTTCTACATTGTCTGGTCTGCCTGGAGAGCGGTGCCCCCAGGCAGAGTGAGGCCCTACGCGGCTGCCTATTCTGCCTATGCCTAAGGACGGCCCTGCCCACCTCCCCTCCCCACAAAAATACATACATCATTAAATTAATACAACGGACCCCAAAGATACTAAACTTAATTTATAGATTCCAAGACTAGAAGGAGCCACTTTGACCATGTAATCTGACCTCCTGTATAACACAGGCCCGAGAACTGACCCAAAATAATTCCTAGATGATATATTTTAGAAAAAACATTAAATTTTGAATTAAAAATTGTCTGTGATGGCGAATCCACCATGACCTTGGTAAATTGTTCCAGTGGTGAATTACTCTCTCCATTATAAATTAAAGCCTTATTTCTACTCTGAATTTGTCTAGCTTCAACTTCCAGCCAATGGATCATGTTAGACGTTCCTCTGCTAGATTGAAGAGCCCAGTGTTAAATATTTATTTCCATGTAGATACTTAGAGACTATAATCAAGTCACCCCTTAACCTTCTCTTTGTTAAGCTAAGTAGATCGAGCTCTTTGAGTCTATTACTATAAGGCAGGTTTTCTAATCCTTTAATCATTCTCATGGCTCTTCTCTAAACCTTCTCCAATTTATCAACATCCTATTTGAATTGTGGACACCAGAACTGTACCCAGTATTCCCTCAGCTGTCTCACCAGTGATAAATCTAGAAGTAAAATAGCCTCTCTACTTCCACACAAGAATCCCCTGTTTATGCACCCCAGGATCTCATTAGCTTTTTTCGCCGCAGCATCATGCTGGGAGCTCGCGTTTAAGGCTTGCAGAGACCTCCCTGACATTCTCTGCTTCAGCCCCAGGGGCTGCAGGACTCTGGAGCTCACAGCCAGTGGGGCCCTGGCTGGGTTCTGGTGGCAGCAGTGAGAAGTGACGGGGCCCCCTGTAAAGTTCTGGCACCAGGTGGCAGACCCCTGAGGGTTCCAGCAATGGACAACTGTCTCGCCTCGGGCAAGCGGCTGGGGTGCCCTGTTTTCTATTTGGGAGATATGGTCACCCTGCAGCTCCCAGCCGTCAGGGGCAGAGAGGTAACCTCACAGCTCCCAGCCACCACAATGGTGGGGGAAACCACAGAGCTGCAGCAGCAAAAGTCACAGACAGGTCACAGCTTCCGTTAATTTTTGTTTATTGCCCGTGACCTGTCCATGACTTTTACTAAAAATAACCATGACAAAATCTTAGCCTTAGTCATGTTCAGCTGATTATCCATCACAACCCTCAAATCGTTTTTAGAGTCCCAGCTTCCCAGGACAGAGTCCTCCAGCCTGTAAGGACAGCTGACGTTTTTTGTCCCCAGCTGTATTCATTTACCTTAGCTGCGGTTTGTGCCCAGTTTACCAAGCAGTCCAGATTCCTCCGGATCTTTTACGTGTCAGCTTCATTATTTTACCATTCCTCCAGTTTCTGTCCTCTGCACACTTTATCCATGTTCATTTTGTGTTTTTCCAGGTCATTGATAAAAATGTTAAATAGCATGGGGCCCAGAACTGATCCCTGCAGGACTCAAGTGGAAACACACCCTCTCAGTGACAATCCCTCATTTACAATTACATTTTGAGTCCTGTTAGCCAGTTTTGAATCCATTTCGTATATGCCATGTTAATTTTATATCATTCTAGTTTTTTAAACAAAATGTCATGTGGTACCGAGTGAAATGCCTTACACAGGTCTAAGTATATGACGTCAACACTATTTCCTTATCAAAGTTGTAATCTCATTAAAAAAGATATCAAGTTAGTTTGACAGGATCTGTTTTCCATAAACCCATGTTGATTTACATTAATTACATTACCGTCCTTCAGTTCTTTATTAATTGACTCTCATATCAGCCGCTCCATTATCTTGCCTGGGATTGATGTTAAACTGCCAGACCTATATTTACCTGGGTCATCTCATTTACCCTTTTTAAAAGTTGGCACAATGTTAGCTTTCTGCATTTCTACCAACTTCTATTTTCCTTCCATTTGTTACATTATTATTATTTTTTTTTTTATGGCTACCTTCACTTCCCCCCCCAGATCTGTTTTTGAATCGGCATGGCTTTCTTCCTCAGTTGTGGCTTTTTGGGCATCTTGTAAGGTGTTCTTAAATGAATGCCAATTATCGTTCACATTTTTCCATTTAAATTCTTCCTCCCAGCTGATTTGGTTCATATTTGTTTCAGCTTTATGAAATCGGCCCTCTTTAAAGCAAAATATATATCACTGGTCTAGACTTTATTCTGCTCACACATTAAGTGTGATCAAGTTATGATCACTTATATCTAAGATACCTTTATTTTTTTAGTTCTGTGATCAGTTCCTTTTTTATCTGTTAGGTCAAGGTCTAATAAAGAATTCCCCTGTGTTGGCTGCAACACTTTCTGAATTAGGAAATTGTCATCTGTAATGTTTAAGAATTCCAAGGATATTTGAGTACTGCCAGCATATGTCACTCAGACTGAAGTTCCTCATGATCATACAGTTTTTCAATAAAGTCTTGCAAGGATATTGCAGGGAATTGCTGTATCTGTTACAACCATAGCCGTACCCAGTATTCTAGATGAGGTTTTACCAGTGCCTTATGCTATGACAGTACATACGTCCCTATTTCTGCTGCAGATGCCTCACCTGATACATCCTAGGATCGCATTTGCCTTTCTCTCTCAGGGCTGCATCACTTTGGTGGCTAATAATTGTCCTTTGATCAACTTAATACAGCCAGGTCTTTCTCCTCCTCTGTCGTTTCCGATGAGCCCTTGTTTGTGAAGATGTAATCTGTTCATATTTTTTGAAAGGCACTGTTTATACAGAGCACAGATCAAAGGGAGACCAGATCCTGATTGGGGCCTCTGTGTACTAACATTAATCCAAATTATTAATAAAGTAAACAAAAATGTACAGTGTTGGGAAATAGTGAGATGTTTACTTGTATACACACATTTTGGAAACTTAACATTCTACCCCAAATTACTCTCCTTAGTGTATGGGCTGTGCAGCAGGCTGGTGTGCTGGGGATCCCATGGAGGAATTTTTGAGGAGCCAGCACAGCAGTGACTGGCTTATGTTCCAGCTTCAGAGCTGGAACTAAACTGGGAGGAGTGGTAGATACGCTGGAGAGTAGGGATAGGATACAGAGGGACCTAGACAAATTGGAAGGTTGGGCTAAAAGAAACCTGATGAGGTTCAACAAGGACAAATGCAGAGTCCTGCACTTAGGACGGAAGAATCTTGTTCCCTGTTACAGACTAGGGACCCAATGGCTAGGAAGCAGTTCTGCAGAAAAGGACCTAGGGGTTACAGTGGATGAGAAGCTGGATATGAGATGACAGGGTGCCCTAGTTGCCAAGAAGGCTAATGGCATTTTGGGCTGTATAAGTAGGGGCATTGCCAGCAGATCGAGAGATGTGGTCATTCTCCTCTATTCGACATTGGTGAGGCCTCGTCTGGAGTACTGCATCCAGTTTTGGGCCCCACACTACAAGAAGGATGTGGAAAAACTGGAAAGAGTCCAGTGGAGGGCAACAAAAATGATTAGGGGGCTGGAGCACATGACTTATGAGGAGAGGCTGAGGGAACTGGGATTGTTTAGTCTGCAGAAGTGAAGAATGAGGGGGGATATGATAGCTGCTTTCAACTACCTGAAAGGAGGTTCCAAAGAGGATGGATCTAGACTGTTCTCAGTGGTACCAGATGACAGAACAAGGAGTAATGGTCTCAAGTTGCAATGGGGGAGGTTTAGGTTGGATATTAGGAAAACCTTTTTCACTCAGAGAGTATTGAAGCACTGGATTGGGTTCCCTAGGGAGGTGGTGGAATCCCCTTCCTTAGAGGTTTTTAAGGTCAGGCTTGAGAAAGCCCTGGCTGGGATGATTTAGTTGGAAATTGGTCCTGCTTTGAGCAGGGGTTGGACTAGATGACCTCCTGAGATCCCTTCCAACCCTGATATTCTATGACTCTGTGGAGTAGCCCCTATTCCACCCGTACTTCCTCTCCATGAGGGAGATGGCTGATAGTTGTGCATAGCCACAGATCCATCAGACTTGCTCTTTTTGTTGACTTATCCAGAAGTCCCTACTGAGGAGAGGCACAGAGTCCTTGTGCCGCTCCCATGTATACATCCCTGTATAGCCTTCCCAAATCTTACCCGTCCTGCTGTGCTGCAGAAACATACCAGTTCTGCTGCAGACATGACTCTGTTTCTTAAAATAAAAAAAACCCAAAAAACACAAAAGGAAAAGAAATACTCCAGATATCCTTTAGAACAGGATTTACTCCTGAAAGAACTGATGGTGCATATTTTTCAAAAGAATCTTTGACCCTTAAGTACTGCACAGTCTCCTATGATAGTCTTCTGTTTATTTTGGTCAAGGTGCTCTCCTTTATTCCCTGACTAAATCAACATGTGCTACTTAGCATACTGTCATTTAACCTCCTTGGTAAATTACAGTTGCATGTGTACCCTATAATTGCCAGTGAAATAACCTGTAATATTTTTACACAAAAGAAACTACACAACCCTGCATTGTACTGTACTGAATATTAAATGGCGATCCTTGCTTTGTAGTTTAGGGTAAAACATGTGCCTGATCAGAGTGGCACATCATCTTCTGTTGCTATAAACTACTAAGAAAGCATGTTATCAATGACTTCCAATATCTGATTCTTCAAAACATCCCTGCCAAAGAAATAGTCATGAGCTTGTTAGTTGTATACAGTCCATAACATGCAATGGTTGAGCATTAATATTCATAGACTGTGCTTAAAGATCAAGAATGAATCCTGTGGAATGAAACCTAGGCAGTCTGATTGTTGGCTCTGTGAAATTTCATAAGGAGCTCATAGAGATTGAAGTTTTGCCTTATGAAAGGAAGTCACTGTTTCATGAACTTGATGAACAGTTAAATGGAATTGCTTGTCTTGGAAAGGTTTTGCTGATCTAGAATATTGAAGAATTTAGACTAATGTGTCTTTCAAGGGCTGATTTAATCACTTAAAAATGTAGCTAGGCTGCTTGACAAAGGACCAGACTGTTACTCTGAAAGACAAATTATCTTTCTTGCCCATCTTTCCCCATTTTGTTAATCATATAGATGCCCTTTTCCAAGCAGTTCCATTAAATTAATGAGGCCACCTCATTCAAAGGTGTGGCTGATTTAAGATTAACTTCTTTGATAGCCATTAGCAGTCTGCAGAGTCTGATTTCTTCAGTTAGTGATTAGGGAGCTGACCCTGCTTGTCCATTGGAGCATAGTGCTTTTCATCCAGAGAAATGGTATTTATATGGTCCTTTAGAGATTGGAGACCATCTGTGTAATCTGGGTTAATTGCATTATATAATATATTCCTTTCCACTTTATAATTTTTTAAAAGCCTTAAAATTAAGAGTGTAAGAGTTTGAATCCTCTTTTGGGTATCTCACTGAATTCTAAATTGATTCTTGTTTAAAATTTTCCACATTTTCTTTGCAAGTGTTTCCCAGTAGTGTTCCACTTTGTCATCCACCACACAGGGCCAAGGAAAAAGATTTCCCCTTGATTTTTTGCTTTAGCACAATTATTGCCAAATGGCAAATACTTTCTGGCAAATACTTTTGTCTGCTCGGTCAAGGGGTGTGCTGTTGGTATTGAGCTAAGTTTCCCCTAAGCTGCACATGTTTGCAGCAGGCTATCAAGGGCCATGCAGGCGGGGAGAGGCACCTCTCCCCTGGCTGCGGCAGCGCTAGGGCCCGGGGAGAGGCACTTTCTCCTGGCCCTGGGCTGCTGTGGCAAGAGAGGGCTGGGGGGAGTCCTCTCTCCCTGCTGCAGCCTTGGGGCAGGCTGCAGCCTCGGGGCAGCCTGCACCCCAAATCCATAATTGCCGGAGCCCTCAGCGCCCCTCCCCCGTCCCGCACCCCAGCCCTCTGCCCCAGCTGTGAGCCCAGTCCCACACCATGAACCCCCCAGCCCCACCCCAGAACCCTCACCCCCAGCTGGAGCCCTCTGTCCCAACCCTGAGCCCCCTCCTGCACCCCAAGCCCGTCATCCCCGGCCCCACTCCAGAGCATGCACCCCCATCCAGAGCCCTCCCCCTCCCACACCCCAACCCTTTGCCCAAGCCCTGAGCCCCCTCCCACACCCCAAATCCCTCTGCCCCACCTCTACCCCACATCACCTCCATATTGGTGCACATAACAAAATTCATTCTGCCCATAGATGTAAAAAATAGGAGGGAACATTGGTACAGAGGTGTGCGAAAGAAGGAACATTGGATAGGGTTTTTTTGATGTTTTAACTTGCCCAGAGAGTACTACCCATCGGCACTGTCTGAATCAAGGAGTCTTAACTGACAAAACGTGCTAGGAAGAAGGGCTAGTAAAACCAGTCTATAGATGTTATGACAAGTATGTTACATTTTTTCCTCAATAGCAGAGTGACTGATTGGCTGTAGATGTTCCTGACATCATCTGACAGAAAGGGTTACTTTATCTGAAAACAGCACAGTTACAGATGAGAGAGCTCCAGAAAAGTGTCACTCATTTTTACTAAAAGCAGCAAAGAATCCCGTGGCACCTTATAGACTAACAGACTAATAAGGTGCCACAGGATTTTTTGCTGCTTTTACAGATCCAGACTAACACGGCTACCCCTCTGATCATTTTTACTAGTGACATCCATCACTTCCTAATTATAGCTGCTTTCAAGTACAGAAACAAGTTCTCTTCACTGTCCCTTTAGAGACGTTTTTGGTACTGCAGTACCCAGACAGGGTTAAAGCATTTTCTTTATGCCAGTGGCACTGGAAGCAATAGGATTAAATTTATTAACTTAGTGTGTGTATGTATTATATATACATACACGTGCATACACATGCTCTGTGTAAAATTGGCAATGACCACAATAGTCAAGGTTGCATAACCCTTTCTAGTGTAAGCACCTGTTTTCAGCTACCAAATATTGGTGGAGCGTTGAAGGCTGAATTTTTCCATTTTAATGCATTTTTTAAACATAGATCAAAAGAGTTTAAGCAGTTTTGAGAGTAAGAAGAATGGCAGAAAGAGAAAGCTTTTCCATTTAAAAAAATAAATTTGGTAGTGAAATGGAGAGGTGACTTCTACTGTTCTGAAAAAATGTCGCTTTGTGCATGTTTGTTTGTTTGGCCTGGAGTTGTATGTTTTTGAGATGTTAGTAACAAATTATAGATGTGTAAAATTTTCAACAGCATCAAAGTGATTTAGAAGCCTAAATCCCCATAGAAACAAAAAAATTTTGAGGGGTTAAAATTGGTTCCTCTGTAACTCATCTCTTATTTTCTTACTGTTTTGGGGCTCCTCAACATCCATTTCATCCTGATCTCCAAGGCCTGAAATGAGAGGTGTGTCTTTTAATCTGTCCAGGGAGGGCTGGACATGGCTTGCTCCCTTACTCTGTTCCTGGATTCACTGAATGGGTGTTTGGAAGCTCTCTCTGCTTGCTGTGCCTCCTCCTAGGGACCGAGCACTCTGCTACCTCAGGATTGTGGCTTGTGCCAAGGTTTCTTGAAAAGCAGTGTAAAATGGGTCAGTTTTGTTTTGATAGTGGCGTTATGGTGAGCTTTTCAAAAGCATTCAGTGTTGGCCTACCTGAGCTCCCATTGAAGTCAGTGGTAAAGCTCCCTGAGTTAGGTCAATTTTGAGAGCTTTTGAAAAATCTGATGGCCACATTTCAGATTTCTAGTGCAAGCACTGCCTAGAGCTTTCCAGTGCTGATTCCAAAGCCACTTCTGTTTCTTGGCATAAGAGCCGATGTTAGCAGCTGCATCTATTATCTGATGGACTTGTTAATCTGAAAGCTTCCTGTCTGCCGGAGTCCTCTGAATAGTTGAGTATCTGAATTTTAATTTGTTTGATCCTAAATTCCATGTAGGTTTCAACTCTTCTACTGGACACTAAGATTTATTTTCCTTACAGATGGTGTATCCATATGAAAACAATTGGCTTGTATTCACCTTAAAGTGAAAGGAATACGGTAGATTTACTTTCCTGGGTGTGGTATTGTTTACAGTTCAGATAAAACTATATGTCAGTTGAAGTACTATGTGTGCTTACTCACATATATGCTACATGTTGTACCCATAAGAGAACCTTACTGTGCAGATTTCTTTTGCTGTATCTCTTTATATGCTGAACATATATTAAGCCATGCATACATAGGCATGTGGATACCATGCTGTTCGTGTCAATGTAAGTACTGGTGTAGATATATACATATGGTTTGGAAAGGGAAGAATGGAATAATGAAGATTTTTGGGGGTTGCTGTTTAAATCAGATGACTTTGCAGATGGTGAAGAATTTACAGTTGTTAAGACTTTGCATTGCCCTGTGATGTCTTGTCTCTTTGAAGAGCAAGTGCCTTGCAGCCATTTCCTTATTGCTGTAAAAGCAATAATTAAACACACCTGGTAATGACATCCCAGCACTGATACGCATTCTGCCACAGACGCTGATTTCCTGAATCGAGAACTCCCATTACATTTGTACACTGACCCTCCATTGAAATTCAGACTGAAGGGTAAAATCCACAGTCCATAAATGATGTGGGAGCAGATCTCTTATTTCCCTACTAGATACATTCTTGGCTTCCTCTTGGTGAGTAGAGTTTGGGCAGTCAGTATTTTCCTGTGGGACTAAGACACTTGTTTATTTCTTATTATTATTCTTGTAGGCACAACAATGTGCTGGATGTTTTGCAGGGAGATGCAGGCGCGAGGCCCTTACCCCGAAGCGTGCCCAGTGCTGCATACATTTCATAGTAAAGCACTACGCTTGGTAGTTAGTGTTTGCAAACAGCAGGTGAATATCTCCTGTCCTAATCAGACTGGAAAGCTCTCTGGATTTAGGGGTATCCGTAAATACCTGGAAGTTATAAACAAACCTGTTGTAGATTTGAAGGGTTTGAGTACTAATATGGTTGAGTAATCTGCAGCCTATATTTGAGGGGATGAGTACTGTCCCAGTTTATGCAGGTATAGCCTGGTGTCTGTTGCTATTTAGTGGATGTTGTTAGGAAGCATGATGTGTGCTTATACTTCAGTAATAATTTTTAATTTTATTCTCTCCAATTTAAAACACGTTTTTAAATCATGTAAAACCGCACAGATAGAAGCAGAGTATTTACATAGCCCAGCTACAATATCATCTGGGTTTTCCTGTTCAGATAACCTGTGTTTTGGGATCAAAGCCTGGTTTTGTTGCCTTTTTTATTATATGGTTTCCAGAGCTGTGCTAAACATCTCTCAAAAGGCATAGAAAATCCCTGCACCAAAAAGCTTATAATTTAAATTTAGACTTGAGTTAATGGTGAAGGGTGAGAGACAGAAAAGAGCAGAGGGGATAGGTAATAATAATGTGGTTGCTTTGTTTAAGGCACATGCATCTTCCTATATTTTTTTAATGTATGTCAAAATAAAATGGCTCAAATTCAAAAAAATAGTGAAAGTAATTGACTCACTCATTTTATACATTGTGGGAAAAATGTGTTTTCAGAAGAAATGCTAGGTAACTTCATAACAACAGAGGCAGGCTGCAGGAAGCAGCACCATAGCATTCTTATTAGCCACCCTTTCAGTGGCCAGCAAACTGCTGCTGCTAATACAATTGATTTGAAGACCCTCTTCTCCTACCACTTGATAGGGTTGCCAGGCCTCCAGTTTTTGACTGGGACACTCGGTCGAAAAGCGACCCTGGCGGCTCTGGACGGCAGTGCCGACTGGGCCATTAAAAGTCTGGTTGACAGTGCAGTGGGGCCCCGGAGCTAAGGCAGGCTCCTTACCTGCCCTGGCTCCGTGCTGCCCCTGGAAGCGGCCACCAGGTCCCTGGGGACTCTAGGTGCTGGGATGGCCAGGGACTGGGAGGCTCTGTGTGCTGGCTCCGCAGCTCTCATTGGCTGGAAACCACGATCAATAGGAACTGGAGGGGGCGGCACCTGCGGGTGCGAAGGTAGCACGCTGGCCTCCCTTGCCGCCCATGCACCTAGAGGCCACAGGGACCTGGTAGCTGCTTCCTCGGAGCTGCAGTAAGCACCGCTGGAACCCCGCTCCCCCTCCTGCTCCTCTGCCCCTGTCCCAGCCCAGAGTCCCCTCCCTTGAACTTGCTTTGATCCGCTGGAGTGCACAGCACAGCCCCGCCCACCCGGAGCGCTGCTTTACCACGTTATATCCAAATTCGTGTTGTATTGAGTGGCATTATATCGAGATAGCGATGTATTTTAAATATATGTATTATTCGTTGGTGGAAAGATTGAAGTGGATAGTTATCTACCAGCTCCTGAAAGATTCATTTGTGGGGAAGGTGTTGCCAGAGTGCAGTCTTTTACACGGAAGGTGAGTGAGGCCATCTGTCAGGGTTACTCTGTGCTGCTTTTCTGATGCTGTTAGAAGCAGATCGTCAAGGAACAGTCTTTCTGCTGCAGGTAAAGCCTGTTTCAAGTCCTTGTGCACTGATACGGAAGTGAGACATGGGTGCTCCCGGGAAAGTGGCATTGTGAGAGAAAGTGTTCTCAGGTATGCACGTAGCTTAAATGCCATCTTGGATAAAGATAAATCAGATGTTAATTGTCAATCTGGATTCCACTTAGATATTTTTTCTCATTAAAGAATGTAGTCTAATTCAGTGTATCTCAACACAGTCAACTTCTGTGGTTATCCACCATAAAAATGTTCCTTTGAAATAGTTCTGTGATTATGGAAATACATTGTTTTAGACTCATAGTCTTTAGGGTCAGAAGGGACCAATATGATCATCATTAACAGAGGGGAGAATAGATTTTGGAAACTGATTAGGAAGAATGTTCTTTTTGCTAGATTGACTCTGAGGGCAACAGCTGATTTTATCATTTGTTTTGAAGAGGGGTATTACAGGTCCATATTTTTCTCGTCCATTAAATAAGCAGTTTGACTAAAATAGCAGTTTTAATCTGTTTTAATGATGTTTTCCCTGTGTGGAAGGGGCTATGAGATATTTAAGTCTAAAGGTCTAATAGTAATTGACTAAGTTATGGGAATTGTTTACAAATCATACAGTGACTATTGCTTTCCATTGCTAATTATATATAGCTGACCTTTATTCTTGGTGTAAAGTGTAATTAAGGAATACATGCCACTGTGTATTCAAAATACAATAAAACGATCTCATGCTCTGATTACAGTATAGTGAGTGACAGGTACAAATGAAACATTTGTATTTTAACTAAATGTACCTTTTCTTAAGAAAATACCATGATTCCAGTCTTTATTTGAGGACTTCATCAAATATTTTTCTGCTACAGTTCTAATAATATAGCTAGCGAGATCTCTATGTAAACATGATTTTGGCGAGCAAGAGGCTTTTTTTTTTTTTTTTTTGGCCAGTGTAGGTAAGAGACCAAACTCTGTTTCTTTTTCTTTTGTTCATCATGGTGGTATCTGAGCACGTAAATACACAGAGTGAATAGACAGATAATATATGATGGTGTGGTATAAAGATGTTATTGATGTAACTTTTTTAATATGCATATTACTTATACTGGTTTTTCAGATGATCCCCCAAAAGTGCTCATAAAACATCCATTCCAGACTACTCCATGGTGTATTCTCTGTACAGGATATCACATTTTACAATTTTTTTTAGCAGAGACTTTCCTGTACCTCCCACTGTAAAGACAGACTCCTTTATTTACTGTGGGTCCATTTTTAGAGACCTCCGAGGAGAGAGAAATAGATTCTCTGTTCATAATACCATGATTCCTTAGGACTCATATCTCTTGATCTGCCAGGGCTACACATAAGTGTTGTGTGCTGCTGGGGAACCTCTGCTTTCAGAGGTTTAGCACATATCGTAGAATCATAGAATCATTGGAAGAGACCTCAGCAGGTCATCCATATCCTCTGCTTCTAGGCTTGATGATTTCAGATATTGGCGCTTATACCTTTCAGTGGTCCAGGATTGAATATTGTCCATCAGTCCTCAAGGCAGTGCATTTTTAAAGGGGATTTTATATTTGAGGGGAAAGGAGGAGATTTTTCTCTGTCTGGTGGCATAGGGTGACCATATGTCCTGATTTTATAGGGACAGTCCAGATATTTGGGGCTTTTTCTTACACAGGTGCCTATTACCCCCCACCCTCTGTCCCAGTTTTTCACACTTGCTATTTGGTCACCCTGTGATGGCGACAGTTGTTTTTTGAAAGGAAGCTGTGGGGAGCTGCTCAAAAATTTTGAATGTATTCCCGGTGGAGATGCATTTGAAGGCAGAGTGATGCAGTGGTGGTCAAAGCTACATTATAAATAGAGAGTGTATGACATGGGTTTCACTTCCATCCATATTCTTTATGCCATTTTACAATGCTGTGCTGTATACTAGAGCTCCCAAAGCATTCCTGAGAGTAACGCAATCTAATTCAGTATAAATCAGACATTAAAACTGCTGGAAAAGTTGTTTCCACGTGTCCTTGCTCTTTTATTCCTACTCATGCCCATGCATATTGTGCTGGATTGCTCTCCTAGCAGGGGGCACCTGCTGAAGAGGGCATCTTGGTCCTTACTCAGACACTAACAGTCCTTGTCTTCTTCATTACTATTGATTCCACAGTGATGCAGGCATGATAAATGTATAGATTGACCCTCACAAGTGCTCAGATACTACAATGAATGCTGTCTAAATGTTTCGATAGCACAAGACTATGCCAAGGCACAATAACTGTGGAAAAATGAATGCTGCCAATGCATAGCCAATTCCTATGTCAACTGCAATGCTAGTCCAACCTGCCCTGAAGTGCAGGAACTCCTGAATTTCTTCTGCAGCCAATCTATCATTTATTCACAATGGCTGAATTTTATATAAATAGCCCTACCCCACCTTTTTCTCACAGTTGCACTGTTTGAGCCATAAACAGCAAATAGAATGATGCAGTGCTTTTAAAGAGAAGAAAGTAAGCAAGAAAAATGTACCTCCAAACAGAACACAGGCACAGTTTAGAAAACAGTGGCTGGAGCACCAATACTTGGTGAACAATCTGTCCTGCCGTACTGTATGATAAAAGATATCACAGCATGCAGTGGAAAAGTCTAAACACAAGCACATGCACTCTCTCACCCAAGAAAATGCATGGCTAGCTGGAAAGAAACCATAGCTTTCTATGCAAGAAATTGGGTTAAAAAATAATCACCAATATTTGAGGAAAAACACTGCCCTGCCTGAGCACAGTTAGCTGATGTCGGCTCAGACCGGGCTTCCAGTGAGTAAACTTTTATAATTGTCCCCAGAGCAATTGGCTAGTAGCATGCTGTGGAGTATTGTTTTGGTACATATGTCCTTCTCTGACACCTTCCCTATGAGGATCTCAAAGTAACTTAACAAACGGTAAGGAATGTATCCCCACTGCGTAAGTAATGACTTACCAAAGACCTCAAAAACCCTGTGTAGATCATAGTTCTACTTCCAATATTATGCTTTAACCCAAGGGTTCTCAAACTGGGGATCGGGACCCCTGAGGGGTCGCGAAGCGCGAAGCTATTACATTGAGGGATTGTGAGCTGTCAGCCTCCAGCATTTATAATGGTGTTAAATACATTAAAAAGTGTTTTTAATCAATAAGGAGGGGAGGGGTCACACTCAGAGGCTTGCTATGTGACAGGGGTCACCAGTACAGAAGTTTGAGAACTCTTGCTTTAACCACACCACTAACCTTCCTTTCCAAAGCTTTATTTTAACACTGGTAACAGAGTGATAGCGACCGCTTCAGAAGGACACTAATTTACAAAAAGGTGGTTTTCTTTAACCTATATATTGTGTTCTAACCTGCTTGAAGAGGAATCAAAATCCAGCTGTCTTGGGACTTGCTTGTTATTGCCCAGGATTGGTGAAAACAATTTTAAAAGTCCATTGGAACACAACAAATGTTACAAGCAAACAGTCACATTTCTCTAATATTCTCTGTTTCTTTTCCAATTATTCATCTAAAATTTGGTGCATAATCAATTTGTAGTTTACCGTAGAAAGATCAAGACCACAGCAGAGGTATGGTACTCACTTTTCTCTTCCTATTACCCAATACAATGAAGTCAAAATCCTGCATTTGGCATCCAAGTTTGTTGCTTTGCTGACAGATTGACGTCAGCAGCATACATTGTGATCTTACTGAATGGTAAGAAAGTGTAAGGGAAAAGGGCTAATCGCTTTGTATGAACTTATCTTTGAAAACTTTCAAGGTGATTTGGAATAGGATTGTTTACATATTAAATTGAAACTCTATCAGTGTAATGTTATGACTTGAGATTTCAATGCCTAAAATCCAGGAAATATTAATATTAAAACTGTTCTAACAGTTGGCATGTTGCCTGCCCCTTTCTGCCTGTGCATTATGATACTGGCTTTAATCTTTGGTAACACAGAGTTTCTCAAATACAATAGATGTACACTTTTTTGCAGTTATTTAATTTTGGAAATTATTTCATTTAAATTACTTGAAATCTTTTTCTACAAGACCTGAAAATATAAATATTGTATGTGATTCTGGGTTTACCAAATGAGACTTGTGCTCCTAACTCCCATAGGCACTTCTGAAAATCTCCCTCTAACGCGAGTGAATGTATGTATATTTTTCGTATGAAGGATACTATTGAAAGTTAATGTGCTTGAGAAAAGTGGCTTGCCTGGGGTCTGCATGAGCAGCGCCTGGGTCAGCCACACCAGCCACTGCTGGGGCAGTCTCGGGCCACTTACCCCTCCCCCCAGCAGTTTCTGTGTGGGAGGGAGCTCAGGACTGGAGCAAGGGGTTGGGTTGCAGGGGGCATAAGGGATCCAGGCAGCACTTACCTTTGGGGGGCTCCCTGGAAGTAGCGACATGTCCCTCCCTCAGCTCCTAGGTGAAGGCGCTGCCAGGTGGCTCCGTGTGCTGCCTCTGCCCGCAGGTGCCACCCCAGCAGCTCCCTTTGGCTGCGGATCTCGGGCAGTGCTCCATCCCCCCACCCCCTCGCACCAGTGGCTTTCTAGGGCTCCTCCCTCCCCCCCCAAGCACCTGCGTCAGGGGTATATAGTACAAGTCATGGACCCGTCACGGGCTGTGAATTTTTGTTCACTGCCAGTGAACTTCCATGACTTTTACTAAAAATACCTGTGACTAAAACATAGCTTTTCCTATGAGGTACTAACATACTGTGATCAAGTAATCGCTTAACCTTTCCTTTGTTAAACTAAGTAGATTGAGCTCTTTGAGTCTATTGCTCTAAGGCAGGGGTTCTCAAACTGTGGATCGGGACCCCATTTAATGGGGTCGCCAGGGCTGGTATTAGACATGCTGGGGCCTGGGACCAAAGCCCAAGGGCTTCAGCGCTGGGAGGCGGGGCTCAGGTTACAGGCCCCCCTTCTAGGGCTGAAGCCCTTCCCCCTCCCCACCTCACACACACACACCTGGGGCGAAGGGCTCAGGCTTTGGCTTTGGCCTTCCACAATGGGGCCACAGGGCTCAGGCTTTGGTCCCCCCTGCTGGGGTCGTGTAGTAATTTTGTTCTTCTTCGAGTGATTGCTCATATCCATTCCAGGTAGGTGTGCGCGCCGCGCGTGCACGTCTGCCTGAAACTTTTTACCCTAGCAACTCCAGTGGGCCGGCAGGTCGCCCCCTAGAGTGGCGCAGCTATGGCACTAGATATATACCCCTGCCGGCCCGCCCGCTCCTCAGTTCCTTCTTACCACCGTGTCGGTTGCTGGAACTGTGGAGTGCGGCTTGCTGTCCTCCACTTACCTAGCTCTCCTGTGCTTTGTTCGTAGTCATAGTTGTAAATAGTTTATAGATGGTTCATAGATAGTTTGATAGTATATTAGTTAGTTAGTGTATTGTATATAGTTGTTTAACATTGCTCGTGGGTGGGCCGTTGCCCTGCCCGGCACCGGGCCCATGCCTGGCTCGCCGGGCTTCAAGCAGTGCTCGGCATGCAAAAAGCCGATGCCTACGAGCGATCCCCATGACGTGTGCCTCAAGTGCCTGGGGGAATCACACATCAGTGAAAAGTGCCGTATTTGCAAGGACTTTAAGCCTCGCACGAAGAAGGAGAGGGATCAAAGGCTCCGCGCTCTCCTCATGGAAGCGGCACTGACTCCGGCACAGGCGGCGCAGCCGGCCACTTCTACTCTGGCACCGGACCGCGCCGGCACCGGCAAGACTCCCCGGCACCGACCATCCCCGGCACCGGGAGCAGACTCATGACCCTCGGCGTCTGCAACACCATCGAGGCAGGCCCGAGTGGAGTGCCCGGCACCTACCTTGGCCGCGGCACCACCTGCAGGGCTGCTGTCGACTCCGGGCCCGGAAGGTCCGTCGAGTCCAGCCCCTCCTAGCTCCCCCTTAAGATCAGGGGTCGAGCTGCTCGTACCATCCACGCCGGAGACCTTTGCCTCGGCACGGGACTTGATCGCGATGACGGAGCCATTGCAGCCTCAGACGGCACCCCCGGGACGGGTAACCTCCAGAGGCAAACCGATGATGCGAGCGCTGTCTCCAGAGTCCCGGCACCGATCTCCCCGGAGATGTGAACGCTCACGCTCGGGGCGCCGCTCGCAGTCCCGGCACCGTTCTCCCAGGCGGTACCGGTCGTACTCGCGGCACCGATCGGCATCTGTACGGTCCCGGTCGGGCTCCTCTCATCGCCGGCACCGAGACTCTAGGAGCCGTTCGCCTCGACGTTCGGCTCCGCGGTCGACCTCCCGGCACCGAACCGGTAGTAGGTCCCGATCCCGGTCGACCTCCTGGCACCGCGCCGGTGGCAGGTCCCGGTCCCCACTGCCATCCTGGCACCACGCCGATCGAAGGTCGCAGTCCCGCTCCTGGCACCGACATCGCTCCGGATCCGGACACCGGCTACCACGCCGTTCCCAGACCCGATCCCGGCACCGATACGGGTCGCGGTACCGAGGGGAGCATCGGAGTCGGCGCACAGAGACACCTACCAAACAGGCTCAGTGCCTCCGTGGCCCTCTAGGGAACCATCGGTGTCTTCCCAGGCTGACAGTGCCTATGCCTTGGGCCAGGACAGACACTCGGCCCTATTCCAGGACCCTCCACCACAGGAGCGAGGGCCTCAACAGTGGGGGTTTTGGACCCCATGGGCGTATTGCCAAGCCCAGGGTCCACAACACATTACCCCCCGCCCTACAGGGGAACGCAGGCCACCGGAGGCGACGGTGTCTAGACCCCTCCCTCCCCGGAAGCAGACGGAAGGTCCAGTCACCAGGACCCAGAGCTCCCTCCAGCGACGGAGGTGCAGCCCCAGATAGAACCCCCCGTGGACACTCTGTTGCCGGGGGTTTCCTCGTCGTCTTCACCGGATGAGGCAGTGGCGGGTACCTCGTCCTCCAGCCCTCCCCCGCTGGATCTTAGGGCACACCAGGACCTCCTCCGACGTGTGGCACAGAACCTGGACTTGCAAGCAGAGGAGGTGTCTGAAATTGAGGACCCGGTGGTGAGCATCCTCTCCGCTGATGCGCCCACCAGAGTGGCCCTGCCCTTTATCAAAACAATCCAGGCCAACGCAGCTAACATCTGGCAGTCACCGGCCTCCATCCCTCCGACTGCTCGAGGGGTGGAACGGAAGTACATGGCCCCCTCGAAGGGCTATGAATACCTATACGTTCACCCGACACCCCGCTCACTGGTGGTCCAGTTGGTGAACGACAGGGAGCGCCACGGTCAAGAGGCCCCAGCGCCCAAGTCGAAGGAGGCGAGACGAATGGACCTCCTGGGCCGCAAGGTCTATTCGGCGGGGGCGCTACAGCTCAGAGTCTCAAATCAGCAGGCCCTCCTCAGCCGCTACTCCTTCAACTCGTGGGTAGCGGCAGGGAAGTTTGCGGAGCTCTTGCCACAGGACACCCGCCAGGAGTTTTCCACCATCCTGGATGAGGGCAAGAAAGTAGCGAGGACATCCCTACAAGCCTCTCTAGATGCTGCGGACTCGGCCGCTCGGACCCTGGCCTTGGGGCTCACGATGCGCCGAATTTCCTGGCTGCAGGTCTCTGGCCTTCCACCGGAGCTCCAGCATACTATCCAGGACCTCCCCTTTGAAGGCCAGGGCCTGTTTTCCGATAAAACAGACCCCAGACTAAAGGACCTCAAGGATAATAGGGTCATAATACGGTCGCTGGGGATGCATATGCCTGCGACACAGCGCGGGCCATTCCGGCAGGAGAACCAACAGCAGCAGCGGCGGCCGTACCCTCAGTTCCGTCCGCGGCAGGACCTCACTAGGCGCCGCGGCAGGAACAACCGCCGCAGACAGTCCGGTGGCCAAACGGGGCAGAACCAAGGCTCCGCCAAGGCCCCTCCGGGACCTAAGCCTTCGTTTTGAAGGTGCGCCTGAGGGCGCAGTACCAGTTTCCCCTCCGGATCCTTCCCTGCAGTTTTCCAACTGTCTTTCTTTTTTCCTCCCGGCATGGACCCGAATAACATCGGACCGTTGGGTCTTGGGTACGGTGCAGGCCGGTTATCGCCTGCAGTTTTCTTCGCCCCCCCCCACCCACCATCCCCGTCCCTCTTCAGGGACCCCTCTCACGAGCAATGCCTCCGTCAGGAGGTGCACGCGCTCCTTGTCAAGGGAGCCATAGAGGAGGTTCCAGAGAGCGAGAAGGGCAAGGGGTTTTATTCCCGCTACTTTCTAATCCCCAAGTCCAAGGGCGGCCTCAGGCCCATCCTCGACCTGCGGGAACTCAACAAGTATATGGTGAAGTTGAAGTTCCGTATGGTATCCCTTGGAACCATCATCCCATCCCTGGATCCCGGAGACTGGTATGCCGCCCTCGACATGCAGGACGCTTACTTCGACATCTCCATTGCCCCCCAGCACAGACGTTTCCTCCGCTTTGTAGTTGACCGCCAGCATTATCAATTTGCGGTCCTCCATTTTGGCCTCTCTACAGCCCCGAGGGTGTTCACGAAATGCATGGCAGTCGTCGTCACACACCTTCGACGTTGCCGCATTCACGTGTTCCCCTATCTGGACGACCGGCTGATCCGAGGCACATTGGAGCTGCAGGTCCGCGACCACGTCCGCAGGATCAGCAGCCTCTTTGCTGCCCTGGGCCTCGTGATCAACATGGACAAGTCTACTCTGCTCCCCACGCAGCGGATAGAGTTCATCGGGGCCGTTCTGGACTCTACCCTAGCCAGGGCCTTGCTACCCTTGCCCAGGTTCCAGTCTCTGTCAGCCATCATTCTGCACTTGCAGGCAGCCCCGCTGACCTCTCTACGAACATGTCTGGCCCTCCTAGGCCATATGGCAGCCTGTACGTTCGTGACGGCATATGCCCGACTCCGCATGAGGCCTCTTCAATCTTGGCTCATCGCGCAGTACCGGCCGGCCAGACATTCGTTGGACACAGTCGTCACCGTCCCTCAGAGGGTACTGGACTCCCTTCAGTGGTGGCTGGACCAGTCTGTAGTCTGTGCGGGGCTCCCGTTTCATCCGCCCCAGCCCTCAGCATCCCTGACTACGGACGCATCAGATCTGGGCTGGGGGGCACACTGCGGTGCCCAGAGAACTCAGGGCTTGTGGACCCCTCAGGAGAGGGACCTCCATATCAACATACGAGAGTTGAGAGCGGTCCGTCTTGCTTGTCAAGCGTTTGTCCATCTCCTCCAAGGTCATTGTGTCGTGGTGTTCACCGACAACGCGACGACCATGTTTTACATCAACAAGCAGGGCGGCACCAGGTCCTCTCCCCTGTGTCTCGAGGCAATGCGCCTCTGGGAGTTTTGCATAGCACATACCGTTCACCTTTCCGCCTCCTATCTCCCGGGAGTGCGGAACACTCTAGCGGATCGACTGAGCAGATCCTTCCGTTCGCACGAGTGGTCCCTCCGTCCAGACGTCGCCCTCTCACTCTTCCAGAGGTGGAGTCGTCCCCGGATGGACCTCTTCGCGTCCAGGGAGAACAGGAAGTGTCGAGCATTCTGCTCCTTCCAGGGTCGGGAGCCAGGGTCTCTAGCAGATGCGTTCCTGATCCCATGGACGACCCACCTGTTTTACACATTCCCTCCCGTTCCGCTGATACACAGGGTTCTCCTCAAGGTGCGCAGAGACAGAGCTCGGGTGATTCTCATAGCTCCAGCATGGGCCAGACAGCATTGGTACCTCATGTTGCTGGACCTCTCAGTAGCCAACCCAGTTGCCCTGCCCCTGCATCTGGACCTGATCACCCAGGACCACGGCAGGCTCTGTCACCTGGACCTTCCGTCTCTGCACCTTACGGCATGGCTCCTGCGTGGTTGACAGGCACCGAGTTGCGCTGTTCTACCCCGGTTCGGGAGGTTCTCATGGGCAGTAGAAAGCCTTCCACCAGGGCTACTTACTCAGCTAAGTGGAAGCGTTTCTCCTGTTGGTGTTCGGAGAAAGGTCTTCGCCCTATGGAGACTCCCGTCACCACTATTTTAGACTACATCTGGTCCCTGAAGACCCAGGGTCTGGCGTTGTCATCCCTCCGGGTCCACCTAGCGGCCATCTCCGCGTTTCATCCTGGAGTGGACGGATGTTCCGTCTTCTCCCACCCTATGGTGGTGAGATTCCTGAAGGGGCTGGAGCGTCTCTATCCACAGATCCGCCCTCCTGCCCCTTCCTGGGACCTCAACCTGGTCCTAACTCGGCTCATGGGTCCTCCATTCGAGCCATTAGCTACTTGCTCCCTGCTCTACCTCTCGTGGAAGACCGCCTTCCTAGTGGCCATTACCTCAGCTAGACGAGTGTCAGAACTACGGGCCCTCACAGTAGACCCCCCGTATACCATCTTTCATAAAGACAAGGTGCAGCTGAGGCCACACCCTGCCTTTCTTCCCAAGGTGGTCTCAGCTTTCCACGTTAACTAAGAGATTTTCCTCCCCGTCTTTTTTCCAAAGCCCCATTCGTCCCGCAGGGAGGAACAGCTCCACTCGCTAGATGTCCGTCGGGCGCTAGCATTTTATGTGGACAGGACCAAACCATTCCGCAAGTCCCCCCAGTTATTCGTGGCGGTAGCGGACCGGGTCAAGGGGCTGCCGATTTCCTCGCAGAGGATATCTTCCTGGGTTACCTCCTGCCTCAGGACCTGCTACGACCTGGTCCACTTTCCGACGGGCCGTGTGACTGCTCACTCCACCAGAGCACAGGCATCATCGCTGGCTTTCCTTGCCCGCGTGCCAATCCTAGAGATTTGTACGGCGGCAACTTGGTCTTCGGTCCACACATTCGCTTCCCATTACGCCCTGGTTCAGCAGTCCAGAGATGATGCAGCCTTTGGCTCTGCAGTACTCCAGGCCACGACCTCTCACTCCGACCCCACCGCCTAGGTAAGGCTTGGGATTCACCTACCTGGAATGGATATGAGCAATCACTCGAGGAAGAAAAGACGGTTACTCACTGTTGTAACTGTTGTTCTTCGAGAATTGTTGCTCATATCCATTGCACACCCACCCTCCTTCCCCACTGTCGGAGTAGCCGGCAAGAAGGAACTGAGGAGCTGGTGGGCTGGCAGGGGTATATATCTAGTGCCATAGTGGCGCCACTCTAGGGGGGCGACCTGCCAGCCCACTGGAGTTGCTAGGGTAAAAAGTTTCCGGCAAACGTGCACGTGCGGCGCGTACACCTACCTGGAATGAATATGAGCAACACATCTCGAAGAACAACAGTTACAACGGTGAGTAACCGTCTTGTCAAAAGGAGGTCATGGTGCAATAAAGTTTGAGAGCCCCTTCTCAACAGCATGTTTTCTAACCCTTTAACCATTGTCATGGCTGTTCTCTGAACCTGCTCCAATTTCTTAACATCCTTCTTGAGTTGTGGATACCAGAACTGGATGCAGTGTTCCAGCAGTGGTCACACCAGTGCCAGATACAGAGGTAAAATAATCTCTCTACTTTTATTTGGGATGCACCTGGTTAAACATTCCAGGGTTGCATTAGCTCTTTTGGCCACAGTATCGTATTGGGAGCTCTTGTTCAGCTGATTACCCATCATCACCCCCAAATTGTTTTCAGAGTCACTGCTTCCCAGGATGGAGACCCCTGTCATGTAAGTATGGCCAACATTCTTTGTTCCTAGATGTGTACATTTACAATATTCACATTAATACGCTTATTGTTTGTTTGTTTGCCCTGTTTACCAAGCGATCAAGATTGCGCTGAATCGAAGACCTGTCCTCTTCATTATTGACCTCTCCCTCAATTTCTGTGATGATTTTGTTTTCTTCCAGGTCATTGATAAAGATGTTAAATAGCATAGGGCCAAGAACCAATCTCTGTGGAACCCCACTGGAAACATACCCTCTCGATAATGATTCCTTATTTATAGTTACATTTTGAGATCTATCAATTAGATAATTTTTAATGTATCCAATTTCTTCCATGTTAATTTTATAAATCAAAATGTCATGTGGGTACCAAGTCAAACACCTTACACAAGTCTAAATATATGACATCAATGCTATTACCTTTATCAACCAAATTTTTAATCTCATTAGAAAAAGATATCGTTAGTTTGACAAGATTTATTTTTTATAAACGTATGTTGATTTGCATTAATTACATTACCCTCCTTTAATTCTTCATTAACCCAGTCCTGTATCAGCTGTTCCATTACCTTGCTTGGGATCAATGTCAGACTGACATATATACCCAGGTCATCCCTTTTCCCCTTTTATAAATTGGCACAACCTTAGCTTCCTTCCAGTCTTCTGGAATTTTCCCAGTGCTCCAGTTTGCCAAGGTGGAGTTAGAATAAATGAAAGAAAAATATGTATCTGTAGGAAAGGAACAGTAAATGGCATGCAAGCAAAATCCTATTCTTCCATGAAGATGTTCACCACTGACTTTTGTGAGAGTCTATCGTCGCTTCACATAGGCACTTGATATTCTCTGACCTGCTTTGTCTTTGCCTGTACTAGTTCACAAGATGCTGGGGACAGGGTATGCTTTATGTTTCTACAGCTCTGAGCATTCCATTCATGCTTCTTTATTAAGTGACATCAATTTTAATGATTAGAGGGCCAAACACCTCTCTTCTGGTGTGCTGATACAACATTTGCATAATACTCTCCTTGAAGGAACAAGTATATGTCCAGTCTCAGTTCTGGATGGGATGCGCTGTTTACTGCCTTGATAAATGTAAAAGTACGAAGCGGAAGCAGCAGGTACTACAATATCAACAGCAACTCCTGATGCTTAATCAATCTTGATTCATAGTCCCTCAGGTAGGTGACATGAGCATTTCTTCATATTTGGAGTTAGGGAGAATCTCTCTCCCTTGCATTGAATTCCTTGTCAGCCATTACAGTATTTATGGCCATAATGGAGGCTGCAGCAGCTAAACCGAGACAGAATGGAATGTATGTACATCCATATCTCAATATTTTTTTACATCTACTAGTGCTTGGTGTCAGAAAGAATGAAATCTTTGAATCGCATCTTTATTTGTTACAAAAGAGCCATCTGATACCAACATCACATATTCCTTCCTTGCATTCGATTTTCAGTACTGAATTTGGATTGTGTTTTTAGTCATGTTTTGCTGCGTTGAATGAGAACTATTCTCTTGGGCCAGATGGCATCTGCCACTGAAATAGTACCTTGGGCAAAATTACTAGATCAGCTATTTCAATATGTGATTCCAAGAACTGGAAAGTTGAGGAGAATAGATCTTTAGACAACTTAACTCTCCCTGTAGATTCGGAAAACAAATAATTAGGTGAATTGGGGGGAGGGGAAGGAGTAGGAAGCTAGTCCAAGAAATACTACCTTCTAAACTTTTTTTTCTTTTAAATATAGCCCTTACACACAAAGGACAGCGATCAAAATTTTGTTCTTAGTTAAGACAAATGATGAAAAATTTCTTGTCGTATTTCTGGTAACATGTAGCCTATACAGCAGGAGTAAAATATTAAATATGTAAGTTTTCAAATTCTTTACATTTTTTCTTGATATCAATGTTTTAGAAGTTGTTGTATAGTGCAGTATCAATTTTGTTCTCTTGTATTCCTTCTAAATATATGCTGAGCTAATTTTTAAGGTAAGGTATTCTGCATTTCTCTAGGTAAGGTCTGTTGTTTCTAAAGAACGGATCTTCAGCCAGCTCTGAGCGTATGAGGAAGGCCAAACCGAACAGTCACATAGAATGCCAAAGGGCCTGTCAGTTTAGAGAGATGCTGTAGATCTAACTTATTTGTGATATTAAACTGAATAACTGTCTAACAAGTAAAGACCATTTTCTCGTTCCTTCAAATAAAGGAAGGATATTTTCATGTCATATGGATACATTTCCCTATTTTGCCCAAAAGGCTACTGTATAGAAGGGCAAGGTTTCTAACTAGTTCCTGGTGAGAGCCCTTCCTAAAAGACATTTCCTTCCAGAGGCCTGGAAGTCCTAATCCCTGTACACCAGGGAAGTGTACCAATAGATGAGAGAAAAATATTTTAGCAAAGAAAGCTAAATCAAAATGGTAGAATAGCGTGACACATGCTAAACATTCCCGCTCAGCTATGCTATTTATTGTTCCATTGTTATATCTGATCATTCTTCTCTCCGTTGGCCATGTTGTTTGTGCTTTTGGGGGCCAGACTGCAGTCTTACTGGGTTTTTTAAAGTACCTAGAATATAGTGTGTATTATATAAACAGTCTTCTGGTAAATCAGGTGAGCCCTAGTTGTTAATGAGACTAGAATACATGGGTGCTACTGCTGCATCTTCAGTGTCCTCCAAGTACTTGGATGCCAAGCATCTGCCGGCAGGTGCAGTTCTGGTCTGAGTCCAGTGTTGTATGATTCTGACTTAGACTGATTTCTTCACTTTTCCTGACAGAAATTGCGAAGTCTACAAAGGTGCGTTCAGAGAATTCAGCTCTCTATCCATAGGCTGTTTTTGCTCTTCTAGCTACTAAGTCTTTTCTGCAACTCTTACAAACTTTCAGGTGCTATCATGTTTCTACACTTCAATCAGTTGGTTGGATTCCCTGAGCAATTCATGAGAACGAGGCACAAAATCTTTGGTTGGCCTAGGAAGGAGATAAATATCTGATAGTACATTTCCAAACAGGATTTCCCCATATTAATTGGTCATTATCAAGATCTAGATCGTTCAGACTAGGGGAGTAGTAAATCTGCAACTCTTTAGTCTCCTATTCAGAACATCTGTCATAAAGGGTGTGATGCATGTGGCAGTTACTTTGACACAAAATTTGGTTAGACAACCCACAAGTGTTCAGCAATAAACTCTACACTTGTTGGAAGGTGTGATATTCCTGAAGGTACAGAGAAGAATTTCTTCTGTTAATTCTGAAGAGGGGAGAAGAGCAGTCTTTCTGTTTAAAGTCCACCCTTGCTAGTGCTTCCTCTTGGGGTCTGTTGCCTCCAGAAGCAATTTAGACTTTAACAAATTGTGGTCAAGTGTTGTCACTGACAAGTAGAGTGGTTCCTCAGAAAAATTCTATTTTGTAAAAGCGAAAATCCGTCTAAATAGTCCCCTAAATTCTTCTTTAGAAGATGGTAAGGACTTGAACATGCATTTGATATCGAGTCTTTGTTACCAGAGATGGCATATATTATATTATACAACTAAAGAGTATCTGAAAATCCAGGCTCTGCACCATGGCCTAGCGCTAGTTCCTGTAGATTTGCAAGTCTCTTCTACTCATTTAAGGGAATATGTTATTTTTAAATGATTGAAGCCAAAGAAAATTAGACACGGTCTTCCACAAAGCACATGATTACGCTATTAATATCAGCATTGCCCTATTTTATTTAAAAGCTTTGGGATTATAGAATATGAAATTGAAACAAGAATCCTCACTTGAGTTACCTACAAAACAGAAAAAGATGATGTCAGACTGGAGACTAATTTTTTGTTATAATGCGGACCTTTTCTTGAGGGCCTTGAATTACACCTCTACCCCGATATATGTGACCCGATATAACACGAATTCGGATACAACGCAGTAAAGCAGTGCTCCGGGTGGGGGGGGGGGGTGCGCACTCCGGTGGATCAAACAAGTTCGATACAACATGGTTTCACCTCTCACACGTTAAGATTTTTTGGCTCCCAAGGACAGTGTTAAATCGAGGTAGAGGTGTATGTTCTCAGCTGCTTAGTACCCATGTCATCAGTTGTAAAGCTTTTTGGGTAAGACTCTGGTCAAGGGATTTTTCTTTGAAGTGTTTATTGAGTCTATTTAAGGGCCATCATCTTTTTGGAGACAAAATTGACTAAGCACAAAAGATTTGGTAGCTTGAATAAGGTTCTCGGTTTCCCCCTCAGCAGACTAGACTGTTCTTTCATCAGGAACTACACTCTGAAATCTAGATTTGGGTCTTATTTTCAGTGCTTTTATCCTGATAGAGGACAAGGGATTGTCTCAGAGACACCTATATGTTCAAACCTGAAAGAAGGCTAGATGTAACAAATCTACTTTTCCCTGTTGACCCCTTCAATGGACTGGATGGCTTATTTCCAGAGACCAGGAAAATACTGTATTTAATGAAGGACAAATGGATATTTCCGTTATTCAGCGTTCTTTATAGTTGGAGGAATATTTTCTTTCATTTTATTCCATCTAGTAGCTTCAAAAGCTGCAATAAACAAATAATGTTGGACTCAGTTAGTCATTTATATGAAATTAAAATTAGTTGTCCATTCTCTACTCTTGAAGAGTGTGTAGAGGTGCTCTCCGTTCTTTCTAGTTTCAAAAAGAACATAGCAGTTCAGACCTTTACTGCATCTGAAATGGGTGAAACCTTACATCACATACAAGCACTTGAATATGGACGCTGTAATTATTCTTTGCTGCAGTATCAGTAGTAACAGTAAACCGTTTGTCATGGGCAGTTTTCATTACAAAGCACAGTCATGTTCAAATAAAATTAAAACCTTAACCCCTTTCAGGGCAGCACCCCTCTATACCACAGTGCAGTGTTTGACACTTTCAAGGGTAAAATTGACCTTTTAAAGGATCATTTTTAAATGCTTTCCATAATTAAGGTAGCTTGCTATAGCCTGTCATATTATTTATCTTTTGATCTAGCATGTCCCATATTTAGATCTCAGAGCAATTTTCAAAGCTGGATGAGTTTAGCCTCACCTTGTCCCTGTATAGTGGGTAGGTAGGTCAATATTACCCTACTTTACATATTTGGAAAGTTAGGAACAAAGAGGTGACGTAATCTGTCCAACAGTATTGAAGGCAGCTGGCAGATCAAAATAAATCACTGGTGTTGGCATCCTTTTGTCTGCAAGAGATGGTGGGAATTGCAGTCTATGATGTCATGCATCTGAATAAGTGGGGTTTTTTACCCACAAAAGCTTATACCCAAATAAATCTGTTTGTCTTTAAGGTGCCACCGGACTCCTTGTTTTTGTGGATACAGACTAACATGGCTACCCCCAAGTCTATGATGTAGACCAGGGGTTCTCAAACTGGGGGTCGGGACCCCTCAGGGGATCGCGAGGTTCTGACATGGGAGGTCATGAGCTGTCAGCCTCCGCTCCAGATCCCGCTTTGCCTCCAGCATTTATAATGGTGTTAAATATATTAAAAAGTATTTTTCACTTATGGGGGGGCGGTCACACTCGGAGGCTCGGTATGTGAAAGGGATCACCAGTACAAAAGTCTGAGAACCACTGATGTAGACAGTTTAAAAATCCTCTAATGAGGAAAAAAGCAGAGTTTTTACCCCTAAAATGGAAGAGCGGCGGGGAAACTGTGAAGTCTACAAGGGACTTCACTATTGCTATTGATTTTATAAGGAAGATGCTCATAATAGGGTGATGGGCAGCAGTATAAAATTCTTCGATAGATAGGAGTGAAGTTTAAAATCTCCTCCTCCTTTCTAAATCAGCTTTGTCATCCCAGCTGGGGATACTTGTTGGAAAACTGAAGACCCACTCCTCCACGCACTCTGGAAAATGGCCCCTCTGTAGCCTGGGAATTCAAAGCTGGTATATTTTGTAAAAGGGACGGAAAGGACTGAGGGGATGAACATGAAGAAGGAGATTGTATATCCAAGGAGTTTGGGTGGTTAAGGGAGACAGATCAGAGAATGAAGTGTAGAATCCAGATTTGAGATTTCAAAACTGAATGATTCCTGGGGCACCAAGGGTCTACCAGCTGTAAGGATGATCATGGGGAGAAGCCTGGGAGACCCTCGTCTTTCTGCCTAGTCTTTTCTGGAGTTGCTGCTGAGAGGAGAGGGAGCACCGGGGAATGAGGTCTTACATAGGCCTCCTTGTGGCTCTTCTTCACAGACATAGGGCCTCCATCTGGAAAGGGAGAGGGCAGGTTGTTGGTCTCACTGTCAAAGGCAACCTGTGCTAGATCTGGGGAAGAGAGAGTTGCTAGGCAGGCCTTAGATACCCCCCTTCTGCCATTAATTTCTTGATTTATTGTGCCCAAATCTTTAAGATGCTCTGGATACATATTGAAACTTTCAATAAATATACAGTACCTTCAAAATGAGCTGTTTGAATATGCAGCATTCATTGTGGATCTCTCCGATCCACAGTATAAGGAAAAATAAATCAGCAACCTTGTAAGTTGCTAGAAGGAGTTTACTGACACAGTGTCTGTTGTATACCAGGCACCGGGCCTACTTGACTGGCATCAGGAAAGCCTGGGGACTAGAGGTGATGCCAGAATTACTCTGGTGCAACCTTCCTGCTGGTCTTTCCCTCCAAAGCAGAAGATTGGACACAGGTCAGCAGTAAGATTGTCAATGTGCAGAGATGGTTTCTCATTTACTAGGGAGAGATTATCACACAGTGTCTTCAGAGGTGAAAGTAAGCCGGTCCGGTGAACTGGCAAGAGCAGCTGGTAGCTCCGATGGGGATTTAAAGGGCCCGGGGCTCCCTGCTGCCACTACTGCAGCCAGAGCCCAGGGCCCTTTAAATCTTGATTTAAAGGGCCCAGGGGTTTAAAGGACCACATCTTCTGGTTAAGGCAGCACCCCCTGGCTGGGACTCTGGCATACTGGTAAGTCCTTTAAGTTCCTTTCACCACTGGTTATTTTAGACTCCGATTAGTAAAGGTTTTATGAGGAGGATCTTACATGCATCAGTTAGAAGTTATGGGCTTGATGTAGGAATTCAATGGCCTGTGTTATGCAGGAGATCAGACTGGATGATCATAGAATGTCCCTTCCTGCCTTAAAACGTATGGAACCAGTGCAGATCACAGAAGATAGATCTACTGATCCCTTCCCCATGTACTGTCGAGCAACGAAAATGTTATGCTTCCTCTGGTGGCTCAGCTGCAACAGATAACTAATAATAAATCTTGTTTGCAGAGGAGGGCTGATATAATTGAAACTGGAGGTTGTTTGGTATGATAAGGTGCTATGCAAGTTTTTTGTTAAGAGGCTGGAGTCTGTTTCATTTGAAACACGGAAAAAATATTGGACAAATGAAAGAATTAAATCAGAAGGGATACTTATTGTCCAGCTTCTGAGATGGTATTGCTTATATTGAGTGGTGAAGTAAACAAATAAAAAACCCAACTAATGATTTCCCGCAGCCTCCTTTTTAATCTAAAGCTAATTCATCGAAATCGAGGTGCACTTAGTACTCTACCGAGGTATTTCGGGCTCTGGTTTGGCCATTAGTTGCCCTTTTTGCAAGTGACAGGAATTTCCCAGCAGCACCTAGTCAGTGAGGCATGTAGACTCTGCAGCAGCTCAGCAGTATGTACATTTCATAGCTCAGTGGGTGAGTCCAGAAGTTATAAAATGTGCCTATCTTACAGACAGACAAAAGATTTTACTTTTTTACTCTGAACAAAAAAGTTAACTTCCTTTCAGTTTGAAATCTAAACACTGATAGGACATGTAACGTATAAATTCACATAGTTCTGGGCTGAGTAGATCTCACTTCATTTTCTCTGTTGAGGGTCAGAGGGAATCTGTTCTAGCAGAACCTGTGACATCATCCACTTTGCAGACAGTTGTGAGACTGCAAAATAAAGTAGCAGGCTGATTCCAGTAGTTTGGGGGTTGGGCTTTGTGCTGAGTAGGAGTAAAACAAAACCAGCTTTCGGAGGGGTGGTTTCTGTGCTTCTCCAGAGGAGCTGTTAGAAAGTCTAAATGATAGATTTTCTGAAGGCTATTTGAGCAAGGGCAACTAAAAGTATGTGGGTGGGGATGTTACTGGCAGAGCACTTGTTGGAACTCTCAGATGGTTGTTTAAAAAAATTAGAAGTTTCCATTAACTGATGAAGCAGTACCAGTGGAAGGTTTGTAAAGTCTGTTCAGCATCAGTACAGGAAAGCAGATTGCCCGTCTCTGGGAGAAAATACTGGGTACTAACAGGCTCTTTTAGCAGAGGGAGGCAGAACAGGAAGCGATGGCTGGAATCTGAAACCAGACAAATTCAAATTAGAAACCAGGTGCACATTTGTAACAGTGCAGGCGACTAAGCCTCTTCTGGCCTCAAACTCAATTAATCTGAGTCAGAGAAACCAGCTCACTAAAGGCAGATATTTTCAGTAGTATCGGTCCCAGCATCACAGGAGCGCCATTAAGGACCACCAGATCATTGAGTGTGAGCTCCTGTAGTTCCCAGGTCACTAACACTACCCAGTCAACCCTACACCAAGTCTAACAGCCAAAATTAGACCAAAAAAATTGAAGCCCACGTGAGTCTAAACTACTGTGTTCCACAGGTGGCAAATCATAGACTATTAGGGTTGGAAGAGAGATCAGGAGGTATCTAGTCCAACCCTCTGCTCAAAGTAGGATCAACACCAAATACATCATCCCAGCCAGGGCTTTGTCAAGCCTGACTCTCTCCAATTTGTCCACATCCCTTCTGTAGTGGGGGGACCAAAACTGGATGCAGTACTCCAGATGTGGCCTCACCAGTGCTGAATGGAGGGGAATAATCACTTCCCTCGACCTGCTGGCAATGCTCCTACTAATGCAGCCCAATAAGCTGTTAGCCTTCTTTGCAACAAGGGAACACTGCTGACTCATATCCAGCTTCTCATCCACTGTAACCCTTTGGTCCTTTTCTGCAGAATGCTTCTTAGCCAGTTGTTCCCTAGCCTGTTGTGGTGCAAATAGGAGTGATCAAGATGCATCAACTCCTCAGGCCTCTGCAGTGGCAGGGGATTAAGTGAGCTCTACTCCATTGACCCAAGCAAGCAACCTGCGCCTATTTGCAGAGGAAAGCAAAAAAAACCCAAAAGCTCCCTGCCAATCTGAGATGGGTGAAAATTCCTTCCTGATTCCAAATATGGTGATCAGTTAGACCCTGAGCATGTGGCAAGACCCACCAGCCAAGCACCTGAGAGTATTCTCAGAACCATCTCAGAGCACCATCCCATACCATCAAGTGTCCCATCTCTAACCCTGGCCATCCCTGATGCTTTGAAGGAAGAGACAGGGAGAGGAGGAGTCACCAAACAAACTCAGAATACATCCCAACACAGGGCTGGGGTTTCTGTATTGATATTTGGAGGTGACTAGCTGAAGCGTGGAAGCATGAGATTTTTAGGAACATAAGACACAGAACCAGAAGAGACCTCCGAAGCAGTTGAGCCTAGCCAAGCCCCCCACCATCTCTGGCAACCCTATGATATAATCCTACTCGTAGTGTCTTAAATTCTTTCTTAAAACTAATTAGGATATTTGCCTCCACGACACCTATTGGGGGGGCTGTTTCAGAGCCTCACTCTGTTGGTTAGAAACTTGCAAGGTTTGTACATTTTAAAAACAAGCAAACCCTAAGCATTGATTTTCATTTGAGCATATTCAGCTGAATTTGACCAAATGGTTTCTCCGAAGATGCAGATATATTTTGCATTAGTAAGTTTCTAGAGCGTTGTCTGATATTTCTAAAGAAGATAGTAATGTTGGTAATGAAAATCTTGCTGTCCTGCGTTCAGTGTGCGATTTGTTTCTCTCTAAGGTATCCTTGTTTCTATTTAGTATTCTGTGTACCATGCTGAGACCTGGGTCTTGTTTAATCAGTTTGGTTCTGATTGCTTCCTTGTATCCATGGATCACATCTTGAATTCAGTGTTTTGCATTACAAATCGGCTCTCTTGAGATGGGCAGACTATACAGCTCCATCTGCCATGTCTAGTTTTAGCCTTTTTTCAATGCGTTGTGTTAAAAGGTGAAATATGCACTCCGCCCACCCCCAAAGTCTCCAGTATAGAATTAAAAACGAATGCTGACCAGATACTGGACTGCAGCCTGGTAAAACTATTGCAAAGCACAAACGATAGGAGGTGTTAACTTTTACTTTGGGTACAGATCACGTGGCTGGAGTCATGTGATCTGCTTTTACTTTGAATACTGAAATGCATCCTGCAGGTTAGACTGTTCCACCTGTGTGTCCAATTTTAAGTGCCCGTAAAGATAGAAGGAAGGTGGATCACTCAAAGGAATATCATTTGAGCTCTTCTGATCTTTGGGATTTGGCTAGTAATATTTCTGAAATGATTACTTCTCATTATTACTATTACATAAAGGAGTTTATTCTAAAAGCACTATGTGAAAATGCTAATAAAGACACTAATACTGTGATCAAGGCTTAAGTAGGGACTGTTATATTGAATATCTACCGCTCAGCAAGTCTTCTGCTGGAATTGTTTTTTAAAAAGGTGTATTCATTTTTGTACTCTTTCATGGCTGATTCATTTTTGCTTCAATTTTCACCAAAAAAATCACCAGCTGGCTATTGACTCAGCTAGAAAAATAACAGTTTTGGGGGAGTTTTAAGGAGTGAAAACAAGCTAGACTAGAAAATGTTTAGAAACTTAATCTCCTCCAACACTTCTAAAACCCCAGTAACTAGAATTATACCAAGAACCTTCTCATATCTTCAGGATGACAGTAATAATACTTGACAGCTTTATAGTATTTTTCATGGTCAGAGCACTTAAACTGAGTCTCACAAAAGTTCTGAATAAGTATTTTCCCTGCTCCCCTGATGGGGAGCTGTGATGGCGTGTCCACCCCACACAGGGACTAAATACGTAAAACAGGCCAGTTAACCCTGTGACGGGCTGCACATGGAGGAGAGTCAGAGCTGATCAAGTCTCACTGATAATGAAGCCCAGCTGGGCAGGTGCAGGCTGAGCTGGTATAAAATCAGAGGTGAAGAGCAAGAAGGGGCTGCGGGAAGGAACACTGCCGTCATTCCCTAGAGAGAAGGGGAGTGGTGAAGAGAAAAGGGAGAATCCTGGGGGGAGTAAACCCTGGGATCCTGTCTGGGGATTACTGACTCTGACCCTAGGGTAGGGGAGGTTAGCTGCAGGGAGCAGAGCAAGCTCCAGTGGTTACCTAGGGGGTTGGAAGATACGTAAGAAAGTCAGGAAAGAGCCCAGGGAATTGGTCACAAGGTTGGAGCTTGAACAGACCTTGGTTGCTGGGCATAAGGTTCCTGGGCTGGAACCTGGAGTACTGGGTGGGCCCGGGTTCCCCTACCAGCCATCAGAGCACTGGCACAGTCTGGGCAGTGAACCAGAAGACTGCCTGAGCTGGATTGTCCAGTGGGACTTGGTAACCTTGGAAGGGGAAAGCTGTGCTGACTTGGCTGGAGGGCCAAGCCATAAGAAAGGAGTAACATGAATCCAGAGATTGGGAGGAGGAGGGAACCATGGGGCAAGCACTGAAGGAGGGAGTGTGAGAATAGTTGAGAGCTAATCCCCAAATGAAACACAAGGAGGCACTCCCTGCATTGAATAGTAAATCTCATGACAGGAGTGTCATGCAAAGAAGTGAAGACCTTGCCAAGGTCTCAGGAGGAGTCCGTTTCAGAGTTGGATTAGTGCTTTGGGCTACATGATCTCTGGAACCATACTGAAAGCACAACTCTGTGCCACTCTTCCTTTTCCCTCTCTATCTTAATGCACAGAAGTGCAGTACAGCTTTGAAGAACAGATACTTTCTCTCTTCCTGACATCCTTCAAGTGGTAATGAGGGGTGACCCTCAAGATGTATGGCAGGACACTTGTATACATTGGAGGTAAAAGGACATAAAAATCGAAGTGGAAATCAGCTGAAGATGAAATAGTGTAGGGTGTGGCAGGTTCTCCTGTTCATGACTGAAATTTGAAATGTGATATTTATGCTAAGTTCTTTAGAAACAAAATTTTAGAGTATTTACAATGAAGTCAAGTAGCCAGGAGACGTTTGTAAAGTAAGGGTCTGAAGAGCAGCATTTATCTTGGTTTGTGGCACTTGCAAATCAAAAGGAAGGTGAAAATACCTAACTTGGTTTCCTCTTCTGAAAATTCTTTGGCTTCAGGAAAACCTCATTCCAGGGTTTTCTATTTGAGACACTATCTCATAGGACAGGAAGAATTCACCAGCACTGGGAAGTCTAATTTAGCGATGCCACAGAGTACAAGAATTCCTTTTAAAGTGGCATAAGACGTGAGAGGTGCTGACGGACATTTTAAATACGATAGATGGATTTGTTCCATCCCCTTTAAAATGTACAGTTGCCTTAGTAGGTGCAATGTATTTGGCAACTGAAACGCAAAACTTCTCCTTGAACAATATAGATTAAAATTAGGGTCATGCTGTTGCGAGATGAATCAGAAATGTAGATTTAGATTAAAACTATTTCCACATCCAACCTGCATTTTATACTGTGGCTGCCACTAAAACGCCCGCGACTGATGATGGCATCCAGCACTGCTATCGGAGGTAGCACAATTTTTCTTAGCCACAATTATGTCCTACTCTGCATAGTATGTGGTATCTTTTTAGTGGTGACCGCTACACCTGATGGGAGTTGCCTTTTCATTATGTGAGCCTTAAGAACGACGTGCTGCGTAAACTGGCCGCAGCATTTTTATGAAATGTGTAATTAGTCGTCTTCAGCATAGTCGCTTTGAAGCCAAATTAAGTTCAGAGCTGGAAAGCTAAGTAAATCGAAAATGTGAGTGAGCAATGGTGAAGCAGCCCAAAAATGTTTGGCTGATAGACTGGAAGAGTGGCCAGTTGGTCTCTTCTGTGGGGCACTATTTAATTCATGGCAGTGGGGACGGGCTGAGTAATTGGGCTTCTGTGAAAGAGATGTAGGTTAGATTAAACAAAACATTTAACCATTAGGTTCATTTTTAGTGTTGAGATATTTCATATAAACACTAGGGCTCATTTGATAGTTTTATTAGAAAGGTTATTGCCTGTAAAAGGTGTAAAAGCCCAGGCAATAGAAATATATTTATGATGATTACAACTGGTATTCCCCTCAGTGGCCTGATGGAATAGGCAATTTGTTCAGCAGAGTGATGTAAGTTTCGTTATGATTGCATCATCCATGACTTCTAGGAATAACATGATGCAATTCATCTCATGTATGACGCAATACCAGCTTCAGATTGCATCATTCATTGTTTTGCCTAAAAAGCAAGTACTGTCCAAACCCAGTCATAGATTTATTCATAGATCCAGTCAAAGATGTATTGTAGTCATTTCTGGTTTAAATTGAGATCCTGTCCCTTTATAACTCACTTATCCTCCGCCATTCCCAAGTCAAGGGTCGTATATACTGACCCAATAGCATATCTTGAAAACTAGAGCCAGTCAACAACTTTAAGCATCATATTCATTCTCAGTGACCCAGAATTAGTAAAGTTGGACTACATTTATTTCAGAAGCATTTTGGCTGTAGAGCAGTGTAATCATTCTTTGATTTGTGCCATTAGAATAAAGCTCAGGCCACTAGTGGTGACAATACGATATTCTCTGAAGTTGGTTTTGTTATTTGTTCCTGGTGCTATTGGCTTGGGTGCATTTAGAAATAGCTTTAGTTCATTTCTGAAACTTAAGAGTTCTATGCCTCCAACTAATTAAACTTCTGTTTTCTCAGTGCTTTGACTCCAGGTGTGGAGGCAACAGACTCACTTCTTTGGTTGGACTGGGAGATGCTTAGCTGTCAAGCAGTCTGGCTTCTCCCAGCTCTTCCTTTCTCATCACTATCAAGCACTTCATTTGATTAAACCAAGGAAAGCACAGCTGAAAACATCAGTCATGTGGTTTCTGGGGATGCTGGATCCACCATTTGTGAGGCCTCTTGTCTCGTAATTTCATGCTTTTCTTTGTTCTCCCTCCTGTTGAAGATTAATGCAGCGGAATTACTTTTCATAGCTTGGAGGTACACGGGCTTATTGGTGCTGCATTCACTGCACCTGCTGGTTTGCCATACTCTGAAGTCACTTGCACTGGCACCTCTAGCAGCGCAGTAGGTGTGTTCTGTTAGGATCTACTTGGAGTATTCAGCAGCAGCAAGATGGATAATATTAGGATTTTCTTGTTAGTGTGAATTGATGAATATGGGTAAACTGTGCTGCATTAGCTGAATGAATGGCATGTCATTTTATTCCTAACTTTTGAAATGACAGGTGAAAAGCTTCAGCTAATGTGTCTTTAATAATTAATTGGTGTGTACAGGCACATCTTAGAGCCATTTTCATTTTATATGGTATGATAGAACTGTGATTGATTAATCCTGCTTGTAAAGTTGTAATAGATTAGTGCATTACTTAATGGGAGGAAAGCCTGTACTTTTCTTGTCATTGACCAAATAGTAATGAATTGGCTAAGTTGAAGCTTATTTATTTAATAAAAACGTATATATTATATAAAAACATATCTTTTGATTATATCCCTCTTCCCCAGTATCCTGTGCTGCTTGTGCTCTTAGGTTGGACTGACTTTTGTGAGCACTGTTGGAATACAAGTAAGTTAGTATTGCAAAGATGAAGTAGAATAGATCGAACCAGTTAGTTCTCTACTCTGCTTGCTTACAGATTTAAACTACCAGGTGTGAAAGCTAGATCCAGATTGCAAGCAGTGTACTTGGAATCCATCTGTGATGCGAACTCCAACTTTTCCCAGGAGCTTCTTGCAGTAACAAGCACAAGGGGATATGAAAAGGGGACTGAAGGGCAGGCTGAACTTCAGGAGTTCTAGAGCAGGGTCTGCTGCCAGTTAAATTATACGTAAGCTTTATAACTTTGATTGCCTGGGGCATGGTGAGGAAGAGGGACCCTACGAGCAAGTTCTTATATAATCCGTCATAAAGTCTACCGCAAGCTTGATTTTGAATATCAAATGGAGACCTTTATTGGATTTAATATGAAAATAAATAATAGGATAGTGGCCCCATGATTGTTTATTTTGATATTAATTTTTACATGTAGAAACTGTTTTCCTCTGTGTAATGTGAATGACAGGAGTTGTATCTTCTACTTCCGGATATTGCTTGATACTGTTTCATACACCATATATAATCTATAGAATGTGTGTATGTTGTCCCGAAATGTGTGTGTTCTGCTGAAAAAATAGCACAGTGAGAGGAATGCTCAAAAGTATATTTTAAATCAGTACTTCATTGTTCTTGTAAAGGATGAGTGTGTCCCACAGATAGCGTAAGGAAGTATTTTACCACATTAGTGATCATGGGGTCAGATATTAACACATAGCCATCCTGTAGCTTTGTGCATCATCACTATTGTATGAAAGACTGTAATGGTATGCAGTACCTATTCCAGCTATTAAGAGTTCCTGGGGGAGAAAAGCAATAAAGTAATGCAGTAAAAAATGGCCCAGTTGTCTCTGCTATAAAATGCGGTTGGGCCTTCTGGCTGAATGTAGTGAGCAAAGAATGGGGCTGCCCAGCTGTCAGCAGTCATTTAGTAATGAAATACCACACAGTCATTCAATAATTCTCTCTCCTTCCTCAGCACTTTGCTGTTGAGCTCACTAAAGAGAAGAGTCCATGAAATCAATTAACAGATCTGCTTGTTTCATGTTGGGTGGAATTAGTTGCATGGAGAGTTTTCACTCTATTTCAGTATTTGGTGAATTATGAGACCAATTAGTCACCTTAAACTTTCAAGAAGAGGCTTGTGAAAATAGTGCAGCTAATTTGGCATATAGACATCAATAACTTTACCAGTAGTATATGAGCTGGCCTGGTTAGTAATGTTAGCCATTTAAAACCTCAGTCTGCCCAGTTTTTAATAGGATACTAAAATCTTGTGTTTTTTGAATTATTGCTAAAACTGCTCTGCTGCTCTGCCTTCCTCCCACTTCTGAATTTCTTCAGTACACATGTATATTAACTTCGCTTCTACTGAAGATTGGCTGACATGCATGCAGGACTTAATCTGATTCTGGTAAATACATATTCTCACCATTGTGAGATGTGCTGCTTGCCCTTGTGTTAGGTAATGTTTTCTTTAGAAGTACCATATCTACATTTAAAGGACATTTTTGATTCTCTGAACTCCCCACTCCCTGGCCCTTCCTTATCAGTAGCTGAGTATACAATGGATCAAAAGATTGTCTTGTACCGTTCAAGATTCAAAATCACTTGAATAAATTCAGGACTCTACTAAACAAAAGACCACAGAGCTGGTTTTCTGTTTTTTCCCTATGCAGTTGCCTCAGGCTTTCAGCTGTCCAGAAAAACGACAAACAGAATTGGTGGCAAAGCATTTTTTGCTAATATTTCATTTCAAAAGAATTCCAGTCAAATTTTATTTTTGCTGTTTCTAATGCACTGTATTGGCAATTAACAGCTTGAAACCTGTTAAAAAGAGCTTTAAAAATTCTATGATATGAATCATGAATTTACGAAGTCCCAAGAGGTAGACATCTTTCTGTATTAGTGTTAACTGGACATGTTTTAAGGTAATGGTTTAATAAATATTTTAGCATTGTCTTAGTAGAATTTTTGACCTTTTCATTGCCCCTCTGAGCTCAGGATGTTAACAAGGGAAATTGCAAATGATAGGAGTGAAAGGCTTGGGCTAATTTACTAAAGTCTACAGGCCCTTTCTTGTGGGGAAAAAAATATTTAGACCTCTGTAATTTGAGCTTCTTTGCAAGTTACAGTAATTACAAGCAGTACTATTTAACGCTTAACTCACAGGCATTCGACAGAATGCATCTTTGCATACAAAGATGGGAATATGCACACAGAGTCTCTAAAGGGTTAAAAAAGGCTTGTAGTTAATCCAAAACACACACATGCTGTTACAGCAGAATTGCTTCAAGCTCTTTTAAAAGTCCTTTCAAGTTACAATGACATTGCTCTTGGTTTAGAAGTAACATATTCAGTAAAGCAAGCAGGCAGCTCTACTAGCTCTTCTCACTCCCTGGTGATGAAAGGGGGTTTATGAGATTCTCATTCAGCTAGTTGAAGTCTGACTTGCATGCGGTGTGATAAATTAAAATGGAACTTTTTTTTAAAAGACTGGTCCAAGTGACTGTGTTCTCAGCCACCAGCAGCACGTTAGAAATCTTTTAGTACAGCCTGGTGAGAGCAGGGTTGTGTAGTGTGTTCCCAACAAAACAGGGACAGCATCCAGTTGTAAAAGATTTGGTCCTATGGGTCAGACAATTGCCCCTCAGCTAGCAACTTGCAGTTTAAAGCAATCTTTTAGTCGCCGTCAGCCGCACTATCAGCATTATCTGAATAACTGACTGACTTTCTTTATAACTCCCCCCTCCCCCCCGCAGAGCCAGAACTTATGATCAAGTCTCTCTCGTCTCCCTCCCCCGCATAAATGGAAGAAAATATTTCTGGCTTCTCTTGGAATGTGGGTGCTGAATACCGAGGAGTCCAGTAAATAAGATCAGAGCAGTGACATTGGAACATTTTTAGTGATGGGGGTGCTGAAAGCCAGGCCTCAGCCCATACCCGTCTGTCCACGTGCCCGTTGCTTCTCTCCCCCACTTGCCCCCAAAAAGCTGAGACTGCGAGCAGGGCTGTGTCTCTGAGAGGGGTTGACCTGGACAGGTGTAAGGGGACTGAGGCTGTGACTACAGCTGGGGGTGAGTGTGGGGCCAGGAGCAGAGGCCTGGGAATGGGGGGTGGGGCCAGACATGGAGCCCTGGATGTGGGCACAGGGCCAGCGGCCAGGGAATGGGGCTGGTAGCCAGGACCTGAGCCCTGGGCGCAGGACAAGGGAGTGCAGTCCTGGGAGCAGGGCCCCGGGTGTGGAGCCCGTAGCCCCCATGACCCAAGCTGGAGAGTGGATTCTTGGTTGCAGGGCCAGTGGCCCTGCATAAAACCTGGGGGTGATCCAGCACCTGCCTGCACTTCTACTTCCTGTGTCTATGGATCAAAGGGGCGACCCTTTCAGTCACGGTTGTGGTCTCTGCCTGGTCCCTGAAGTGTTTCCTTCTTCCTTCCCAAATCACCTCCATCTTACTAAGGCTGAGCTCGAGCCTTCTGTTTTTCATTCAGTAAAATTTCATATGTCTTCAGTCGTCACTGGAAAGGATAATGGCAACCAGATACAACAGGTTAAAGAATAGTTAGATAAACTAGATATATTCAAGTCAGCAGGGCCTGATGAAATTCATTCTAGGGTACTTAAGGAAGTAGCTGAAGCAATCTTGGAGCCATTAGCGATTATTTTTGAGAACTTCTGGAGAATGGATGAGCTCCCAGAAGACCGAAGAAGGGCAAACTTAGTACCTACTTGGTATTGTCCGCAGACTTTTTAAGTATCAGAGGGGTAGCCGTGTTAGTCTGGATCTGTAAAAGCAGCAAAGAGTCCTGTGGCACCTTATAGACTAACAGATGTTTTGGAGCATGCGTGACGTGCATCTGACGAAGTGGGTATTCACCCATGAAAGCTCATGCTCCAAAACGTCTGTTAGTCTATAAGGTGCCTCAGGACTCTTTGCTGCTTTTAAAGAGGACTGTGGAATTATTCACCAGTTAGCCTAACTTTGATATCTGGCAATCAATTTGTAAGCACATGGAGGGATAGCAAGCCTGGATTTGTCAAGAACACACCATGCCACACCAACCTAATTTCCTTCTTTGATAGGGTTACCAGCTTAGAGGCTACAGGGGAAGCACTAGATGTGATATATCTTGATTTTAGTAAGGCTTTTGATACAGTCCCACACGACATTCTCATATGCAAACTAGGGAAATGCAATCTAGATGAAATTACCATAAGGTGGGTGCACAACTGGTTGAAAGACCATACTCGGAGTACTTATGAATTATTCACTATGAAACTGAGAGGGTTTATGTAGTGGAGTCTAACGAAGGCCAGTCCGAGGTCTGGTACTATACAATATTTTCATTAACTACTTGAATAACGGAGTAGAGAACGTGCTTATAAAATCTGCAGAGGGCATCAAGCTGGGAAAGGTTGTATGCACCTTGGAGGACGGGACTAGAATTCAAAAGGACCTTGACAAATTGGAGAATTGGCCTGAAATCAACAAGATTAAATTAAATAAAGAGAAGTGCAAAATACTTCACGTGGGAATGGAAACTCAAATGCGCAACTACAAAATGGGGATAACTGGCTTGGTGGTGGTAGTGCTGAAAAGGAACTGGGGTTATAGTGGCTCACACTGAATACGAGTAAATAATGTGATGCAGGTATGAAAAAATCTAATGTCACTCTGGAGTGTTTTAACAGATATCTTCTGTAAGACATGACTCAGCTGGAGTACTGTGTCCAATTCTGAGCACCATACTTCAGGAAAGATATGGACAAATTAGAGAGAGACTAGAGGAGAATAACAATAATGATAAAAAGGTTGAAAAAACCTGACCTTTGAGGAAAGGTTAAGAAAACTGGGTGTTTAGTCTTGAACAAAAGAAAATGGGGGGGGGGGGAATGGACTTATCAGTCGGCAAATACATTAAGGGCTGTTGTAAAGAGGAGAGCGATCAGTTGTTCTCCATAACCACGGAAAGTGGGGCTAGAAGTAATTAGTTTAATCTGCAAGAATGGAGACTTATGTTGGCTATTTGGAAAAACTTTTGACAGTAAGGATAATTAAACTCTAGAACAGGCTTTCAAGGGAAGTTGTGGAATCCTTGTCATTGGAAGTTTTTTAAAAACAGTTTGGACAAACTCCTGCCAGGGATACGCTAAATAAATGTAGGCTATGTCTTCACTACCCGCCGGATTGGCAGGCAGTGATCAATCCAGTGGGGTTCGATTTATCGCAGCTCCTGTACTCCAGCGCTGCAAGAGGCGCAAGCAGAGTTGATGGAGGAGTGGCAGCAGTTAACTCACTGTGGTAAAGACACCATGGTAAGTTGATCTATGTACGTTGACTTCAGCTACGTTATTCACAGAGCTCAAGTTGCGTAACTTAGTTCAATTCTCTCTCCTCTCCCCCTTTCTCGTCCCCCCCCCTCCCGCCTCCAGTTTAGACCAGGGCTCAGACAGACACGGTGCAGGGAGTTGATGACCTTGAAGTTCCTTCCAGCCCTACGTTCTCTCTCTCTCTCTCTCTCTCTCTATTTCATAATTTTTATTTCTCTTACGCTTACATTTAATTCTTTGAGTAGTGAGTTTTAAAATGCCCAACCTGTCCTGGCTGCAGTATTTATCCCCATGGTAACTTTTTAAAAATCTATATTATATCTAGGTTGTTTGTTTCTACTGGTGGCACACAGCCGCACATACCTCCATATTGGTGCGCACAACAAAATTCATTCTGTACATGGATGGAAAAAATTAGAGGCAACATTGCAGATAAGTCTGCTCAGTCCATTTCCCTAACGAGTGAGAGGTTGGGAAGGTTTTGGAGGCGGTAATGACTGATCCTGAAAGAGGTACAGATGATTACATCTCCAGCTTTGATACTGAGGCTGAAGTCTATAGTGCAATCTGGACACTATCTGGGACAATCTGGTATTTGCAATAGCTGATTGGAGATCCTTAGCTAGTGTGCTGGGGGGCACTTGCATAGATATTAAAGGCAAGTTGTCAGTTCCATTCCAAGACTTGATAGTATTTCTGCTAGACATGGTACAAATCAGATGAAGCTGTGCAGTGGTCAGTGTACTACTAGGATTCCTTCACTGGGTTTGTCTAGGGCTGCCAACTTTCTACTCTCACAAAACCAAACACCCTTGCCCTGCCCCCTGCCCCACCTCTCCTCCTCTAGTCATTGAACTTTTTGAAACTTTTGCACTTTTAGAGAGAGATCAGGGATTGACTCTTTGTACACAAATTTGCAGAGGGACAATAAGGTTGAGATCTGTTATCGCACCTCTCTCTATATTATTCATTTAAAAACAGTTTTGCTGTTAACAAGCATGTTACCTCTGGAGAGACAAATCTACAGTTTGAAAACTGCAAAACTAAGCATCTCTGATGGTATCTTCTAGACTGAGCACTGACTCCGACTGGGTAGATAGAAAGATTCACCTAAATAATCTGTACAGAAGCCTGTGGAACCCCTTAAAATTGGGTCCCTAATCCATGAACTGTTGGAACTCATTTACAAAACTTTTCTTAAACATGACATGAATATATTGTCTCATACTATAGAATTAAAATTTGTAATCCCCATTCCATGGTGAGAGATCTTTGAGCTAAAATGTATCGTAATTAAAACTATCTTTAGATAGGTTTTTTCCTCAAAAAGCATTTTATAAAAAAAAAATCTGATTTAAATGAAAAATCTGATTAAAAAATTTTTTTTTTAAATAATTGATTTTTATCCACCCTGCAGTAAACAAAAATTCACAGCCCATTACCTGTCCATGACTTGTACTATATACCCCTGATTAAATCTTAGCTGTGGGGTAGGAGGTGCTGCTCTGGGGGGGATGTGGAGGGGCACCGGGGGGCTGCTGTTGGAGGGGATCTGGGGGGGCCAGCAGCACCAGCTGCCAGGGGCCATGAGCAGCGGCTGCTCTGGCTGCCCCCAGGGCTTCCCACCCGCTGCTGCTGAGACGGTCTCCAGGGCCAGCTGTCCAGGGCTGCCCACCTGGCAGTGTTCCAGCTGCCCCCGGGACCACTGAGCTGCAGGTAGTCCGGGGAGCAGCCACACCCAGCAGCCCCGGGGCCGGCTACCCAAGCAGCGGCCAATGCGCCTGGCTGTGGGGCCGCCCGAGCAGCTGGCTGCAGAGCCATTCCAGCAGCGGCCGGTGTGGCTTTCCCCACGGCTGCCTGAGCAGCCCTAGCGTCAGCCATACCGGCCATTGCAGAAATGAAGGTTGCAAAAAGTCCCGGAATCCGTGACAGACACGGAGCTCTAATTATAAGTGCCCTGTTGGAGGGATGACCTTTTGTTCCATGTTTCTACACTGCCTAGTGCAACAGGCTCCTGGTCCATGGCTAGGTCTGCTAGAGCTACAGTAATACAAACACACGGAAGGGTGGGGTGAATGGACATCTGGCTGGGCAGCAACAGTTTATCTATTATCAGAACTGTGCTGACCTTGATTACTTTCTGCATAGGCATAATGAGCTAGCTTTGTTAATGGCAGCTTCTTTAGAAATACAGCCAGGCACTACCAGGCAAGGCAAGTGCCATGATATTACAATGAAAATGTAATAAACATTTTGTGGTTTTAATATTTGAATTAAGTTTTTTATGTATTCAGTCTATAAAATGTGCTGATTGTTAGCTCTTGGTGCATATGGATTATTATTATTGAAAACCACTGGATTAAAACAGAGCCAAGAGATCTCATTAACAGACCAGTAAAAGGAACTTTGCCCTTTGTACCATACCTTCAGGGGAGAGGCTGAGTAAATACATGGTCCTTGCTATATGGCTAAAGGTTAAAAAAAAAAACACCTCTGACTTTTGGACCAATAAAGGATGCACGTAAGTCAGGTTTCTTTCACTGTGAAGGTTCTGTGTCTGGCTCCCAGACACGTCTTTAGAGGCAGTTAGTCAGAGCCTGAGCTCTGTTCATGGAATATGGGGGCACAGTGTCTTCGATAGCTGGAATGCCAGTCATATAGAGTTTTATACCACAAAGCCCAACAGCTTGAATTTGTGCAGGTTTAATATGAGAAACAACTAAGCTAGCAGGCAGCCGATTTGCACATGAAGTGAAATTTCAGAGTGGTGTTCAGGGGTAGCAGAAAATGGAGTTTATTGCTGCATCCAATCTGCAGGTGACAAAGGCCTGGATAGCTGGTGAGGTCCCATATCATAAGGTAAATGTCTCAAGCACCAGAACAATATCTGCTAAGAGGTGCAACAGCTGAAGAGCAGCACTCCATACTTCTGTTAATTTGATATGTTTGGATTTGATGAATAAGATGCTGTCTTCGGTCAGTGGGCGAACTTTAGCATTAGCTCTGTTTAAGAGCATAGATTAGCTATTTCCTTTCCTGGAGGTTTTAGTTGTTGAATGCTGTATGAGGGTTTCCTTTGTTTTTCCTTAATTTGGAAACAGGCTAACAATTTTTTCCATTAAAATTTGCTTTGTTCCTTTCTCCGTAAAGCTTTTGCTTTCAGGAATTTAAGTTTTGGCAACTGACAGAATTAAAATGGCTTTCCTCCTAAGTGCTGTAAAGTGTGTGAGTGTGTTGAATGCAATCCTAATGACTCAGTGTACATTTCAGCACATAAATGCATGAATGGATTGAAAAACCAACTAGCTGTAATTTCTTTCCTTGTAAAATTTTACTGAATGGTATCTCAGGAGGCTGCACGTTGTGTATCCCCTTTATGTCTTATACAAGGTCACTGAAAGGCTGTAGCCTGGAAGGAAAGTGTGAATAACTTCAATAGCAATGGAGTGAAACTTCTACGGAGAGCAGATGGAATGGACCTTTTTTAAAAGGTCTGTCCATTTGGTATCAGCAAAAATCTTCATTACGAAAGGGCACTCCTGTGTGAGATACATCACTCTCTCAGGTGGATCTTTTATTAGGAACCAGGTTTATCTTGAATCAGACTATTAGTATGGGACAATTCCCTTGGTAAAGAGGATATATGAAACTTGTGAGGTGTAATTGAGATATAAAGAAAACATCCTTGTAATTGTGATAGTGGGAGCTTCTAGAGTAAATAAGAAGTCAAACCTGGACCTCTCTCTATTAAAACAAACTTCCTCCTCCTCACTTTTTGATGAAAGATGAGCAAATAAAGAGAGGTGTTCAGCTCTTGAGTGGGCTTATCATGGAAAGTGAAGATTATCATATCTGTCAGATGCACGTAATGTTTGAATGTAAGTCCCTGGTTACTGCTGCAATCTCTCACATGTATAGACTCATAGCCTTTAAGGCCAGAAGGGACCATCATGATCATCCGATCTAACCTTCTGCACTTCATAGACCACAGAACTTCACCCACCCACTCCTGCAATAGACCCATAACCTCTAGCTGAGTTATTGAAGTTCTCAGGTAATGACTATTTAAAGACTTCCAGTTACAGAGAATTCACCATTTACTCTAGTTTAGACCAGCGAGTGACCTGTGCCCCTTGCTGCAGAGGAAGGCGAAAAACCCTCAGGGTCTCTGCCAATCTGACACTGGGGAACTGATCTTTCCCAATCCCAAATATGGCAGTCAGCTAGACCCTGAGCATGTCAGCAAGACCCACCGGCCAGTCACCTGGGAAAGAATTCTTTATGCTATAGGAACTCAGAACCCTCCCCATCTAGTGTCCCATCTCCAGCCTTGGAGACATTTGTTAGTAGCAGTCACAGATGGGTCACATGCCATTGTAGGCAGTCTCATCACACCATCCCTTCCGTAAACTTATCAAGCTCAAGTATCAGAGGGGTAGCCGTGTTAGTCTGGATCTGTAGAAGCAGCAAAGAATCCTGTGGCACTTTATAGGCTAACAAGACGTTTTGGAGCATGAGCTTTTATGGATGAATATCCACTTCGTCAGATGCATGTAGTGGAAATTTCCAGGGGCAGGTATATATATGCTAGCAAACTAGAGATAATGAGGTTAGTTCAGTCAGGGAGGATGAGGCCCTGTTCTAGCAGTTGAGGTGTGAAAGAACCAACCTATGCAACAAACCTCGATGCCAACTCTGCCCACATATCTACACCAGCCACACCATCACAGGACCTAACCAGATCAGCCACACCATCACCGGTTCATTCACCTGCACGTCCACCAATGTAATATACACCATCCTATGCCAGCAATGCCCCTCTGCTATGTACATCGGCCAAACTGGACAGTCGCTACGGAAAAGGATAAATGGACACAAATCAGATATTAGGAATGGCAATATACAAAAACCTGTAGGAGAACACTTCAACCTCCCTGGCCACACTATAGCAGACCTTAAGGTGGCCATCCTGCAGCAAAAAAACTTCAGGACTAGACTTCAAAGAGAAACTGCTGAGCTTCAGTTCATCTGCAAATTTGACGCCATCAGCTCAGAATTAAATAAAGACTGTGAATGGCTTGGTGACTACAAAACCAGTTTCTCCTCCCTTGGTTTTCACACCTCAACTGCTGGAACATGGCCTCCTCCTCCCTGACTGAACTAACCTCGTTATCTCTAGCTTGCTTGCATATATATACTGCCCCTGGAAATTTCCACTGCATGCATCTGACGAAGTGGGTATTCACCCACGAAAGCTCATGCTCCAAAATGTCTGTTAATCTGTAAGGTGCCGAAGGATTCTTTCCTGCTTTTATCAAGTTCAGTCTTGAAACCAATTAGGTTTTTTGCCCCCACTCCTTTCGATGGGAGGCTGTTCCATATCTTCACTCTTCTAATGCTTAAAAACTGTCATCTAATTTCAAGTCTAAACTTGTTGAGGGCCAGTTTATATCCATTTGTTCCTGTGCCATCATTGATGCTGAACTTAAATAACTCCCCTCTCTCCATGGTGTTTATCCCTCCAATGTATATATAGAGAGCAATCGTATTTCCCCATAGCCTTCATTTGGTTTGGCTAAACAGGCTAAGCTCTTTGAGTCTCCCCTCGTATGGCAAGTTCTCCATTCCTCTGATCATTTTAGTAGTCCTTCTCTGCACCTGTTGCAGTTTGAAATGATCTGCTCTAAGCATGGGAGACCAGAATTGCGCATGGGTATTCAGGATGAGATCTCACCAGTGCTTTGTGTAATGGTAATAACACTTCCTGTCTCTATTGGAAATGAATCTTAGGATTGCATTAGCCTTTTTCACAGACACATCACAATAATGGCTTATAGTATTCTGTGATCCACCCTTTACACTCAGATCTTTCTCCTCCTCTTTTGCTTCCAACTGACATGTCCCCAGCTTATAGTAAAAATTCTTGTTACTCCTTTGCACTAGTAAATTCTGTCCTGTTTCTACTACTCCAGTTTTCAAGATCATCCAGATCTTCTTGTATGATAGTCTGGTTCTTACCGTATTGGCAGTACCTCACAACTTTGTGTCATCCACATATTTGTTTAGCAAACTCCCACTTTTGGTGTAATGAAAATGTTAAATAAGTTTTTTCCCAAGCCCAATCCTAGAGGAACTCCACTAGTAACCTCCCTCCAGCTTGACAGTTCACCTTTCAGTATGACCTGTTGTAGTCTCCCTTTTAACCACATCTCTACCCTGATATAATGCTGTCCTCAGGAGCCAAAAAATCGTACCATGTTATAGGTGAAACCACGTTCTATTGAACTTGCTTTGATCCACTGGAGCGTGCAGCCCTGACTCCATCAGAGCGCTGCTTTACTGCGTTATATCCAAATTTGTGTTATATTGGGTAGCGTAATAGCGGGATAGAGGTGCAGTTCCTTATTCACCCTTCAATTCTCAGTATTAATTCTCCTCATCTCCAATTCAACTAATAATTTCCTATATGGAACTGTGTCAAATACCTTATTGAAATCCAGATTAGATCTGCTGCATTTCCTTTGTCTAAAATAAAATCAGTTATCTTCTCAAAGGAAGAAATCAGGTTGGTCTGGCACAATCTACCTTTTGTAAACCATATTGTAGTTTATCCCAATTACCTCTATGTCCTTAACTACTGTCTCTTTCAAAATTTGTTCGAAGACCTTACATGCAATTGAAGTCAAACTATCGGGCCTGTAGTTTTCTGGATCCCTTTTTTCCCTTTCTTAAAAATAGGCACTATATTAGCAATTCTCCGATCATAGTATATGATCACAGAATTTATGGATTCATTAAAAATCCTTGCTATTGGGCTTGCAATTTCATTTGCCAGTTCCTTTAATATTCTTGGATGGAGATTATCCAGGGACTCCTGTTTTGTTCCCAGTAAGCTGTTTGAGCTTGACTTCCACCTCGGATGTGGTAATTTCTACGTCTATAACCTCATTTCCATTAGACACTCTGCCACTCCTCCTAAGCTCTTCAGTACCCTTATTAAAAACTGAGGCAAAGTATTTGTTTAGGTGTTGGGGCTTGCCTAGATTATCTTTACTCTCCACTCCATCCTCAGTGCTTAGCAGTCCTACTTCTTTGCTTGTTTCCTTTTTATTTATATGGCTGAAGAACCTTTTGCTATTGGTTTCAATTTTCTTTGCAAGGTTCAATTTTATTTGGCTTTGGCAGTTCTCACTTTTTCCCTGTACTTTCTGACTTCCAAGAGGTAACTTTCCTTGCCGATCCATCCCATCTTCAATTCCTAATAGGCTTTCTGCTTTTTCTTAATCACCTGTTTGAAATGCTTGTTCATCCAGTTTGGTCTGCAATCCTTCCCTATGATTTTTTTCCTGTGCTTAGAGTGCAGGCTTCAGATAGTGTCTGAGACTTTGATTTGAAGTAATTCCAAGCCTCCTCCACATTCAGATCCTTGAGTTTTTCAGTCCAGCCCACTTCCCTCACTATCTCCCTAACCCTAACCCTTAATTTTTTAAAGTGTGCCCTTTTGAAATTAAGGACCCTAGTTGCAAAGGTGTTTTTGTTCATTCTTCCATTTATTTTAAACAGAATTTGCTAGTGATCACTTGAACCAAGGTTGTCCTTTATGACCGGTTCTTCTAGAAGTTCCTCAGTACTGACAATACTAAAACTAAAGCGTCATCATCTCTTGTTGGTTTGGTGACTATTTGGTGAAGAAACCCAGAATATCTGGGCCCTACCATTATTAGTAATGCTTGTCCTCTAATCTATATCTGGGAAATTAAAGACTCCCATAATCACACTATTCCCGGTAGTTTTTATTTAATTGAAAATATTATTGGTGACTGTCCATATCGGATCATAGAATATTAGGGTTGGAAGGGACCTCAGGAGGTATCTAGTCCAATCCCCTGCTCAAAGCAGGACCAGCCCCAACTATATCATCCCAGCCAGGGCTTTGTCAAGCCTGACCTTAAAAACCTCTAAGGAAGGAGATTCCACCACCTCCCTAGATAACCTATTCCAGTGCTCCTAGGAGTCTGTGGCTTACCCCACACACTATCCCAATGGGTCTCTATTAGCTTCTCCAAAGGGATTTTGACCTGAACAGATTCCGTTTTATCCATTCCATCACTTCATTTCTTTAGTTTACCACCTCATTAATATACAATGCTACTATACTGCCTTTATTTCTGTCTTTCCTGAACAGCACATACCTTCAGTACGTGTACTTCCGTCATGACTACTGGTCCACCATGTTTCTGTTATCCCTAGAATACAGAGGTAAAAGCCACCATAAACAGATATGCGACCATCATATACTCACAGATTTGACTGCTGGTCACGTGGTTTTTGTAGTAATCAGTGTCGTCCAGGTACCACGATACAAGCTGAGTAAGTTTGTAGTAACTCTTACGGCAAATGAAGATCTTAACAGGGACTGAAACAGTCAAATAACGAGGCATAGTGAGAAATGTGGAGGGGTAATTAGAAGCTCTTCCTGTATCCATGCTGCACGTCATTATTTTGTAACTTTATTGCAGCAGCCTCTGTACTTCACTCTCATAGGTCATAGGGGAAGTTGTAATGACTCATGCAGTTAGGATGTATAGTGTGTTCTTGCCCTCTCCCTTCCTCTCTGCCTTTCCAAATCTGAAATGGATGAGGCTGCGTTTTCTTGAAGGCTAGTAGGCAGCATGGAACAATAGTCACCTAGGAGTGTTGCCGTCTTCCTCTCCTGTAAGCTTTCAGTGCTCACATGAGGCAGATTCTGCAGTGCACACACTCCTGTGGTAATATTGCAAACATGTCTTCAGGAAAATATAAGCAGAAAGACAGCTCTGGAACAAATCTTGGCCTGTTCTGCTGGGCAGAGATTTGGGGACTTGCCATTTGGTGTGAAAGGTAGATGTGTTGGACCACAGTCTGTTCATCCCGAAGTGTTTGATTTGCTGCAGTCTCAATGCAACTGTCTGGGCCTTTCAAGCAGGCAGTTACTCTGAAGCCTACCATATTAATCTGCCAAATAAAGAAGAATTGTAATATGTATTAATCAGTTTTCTTCAAAAACAGATTTTGAGCACATGAAAGAGGGTGATAGACTTCAGCCTAGTGGGATATGAAGGCTCTTGTAGTGTTTGTGACCGTACCTCCGATAAGGCTTTACGGAAATATGTTTAGAATGTGTTTTGTGCTACTGTGATAGACCCAGGCCAGTTGGGTATAGCAGAAGGCAGATATACTGGCCACTGGATTAACAGTTTTCTGTTCCTTGACTGACCAGAGCAGGGGCTACTCCAGGCTAATGAGAACACCTGACTCTAATTAATCTGCAAAGAGTCAGGTGAGGCCATTCAGTTTAATGTGACCACCTGACTCTAATTAAGGCCCTGTTGATACTATAAAAAGGGCTCACTTCAGTCAGACAGAGAGGAGCCACGGAGCCAGAGGAGAGGAAGTGTGGCTGAAGGACTGGTTACTGAAAACGCCCTCAGACCATCGTTAAAGGAGCCCTAAGGTAAGGGTGAAGACAGGAGAAGCAGGAGAGCTGTGGGGAAGTGGCCCAGGGAAATGTAGCAACTCTGGCAGTGAAAGGTTGGCTGCCAACAACTGCTACCATTAGGGTCCCTGGGCCGGAACCCGGAGTAGAGGGCGGGCCCAGGTTCCCCCCAACCCACCACTACAAGAACATCTCCTGGGAGGGGAAGTCAGGCCCCTGTCAGGAGAGGAGGCTGAACAGAGACTGTGAGAGTTCTCTCACGAGCCTCCTTGAAGGCCTCCTTGCAGGGCTCAGTAGATGGTAACCCTGGCCCTAGAGAGAGAAGGGCTACATGGAGGGTCACAGTGAGCCACTGAGGCTAGTGTAAATCGCCTAGAAGCGCAGGACCCAAGGGAGCAAGGTCAGAGCTCTGCCACAACTGGTGTAAGGAGTGGGATAGTGTTTGTTCACAGCGTGGCGGAACAAAGAGGTGTTTACTAAAAAACAAAAAAACCAAAAAAGTGCACAGGGGTTTTTGGTTGTGGGTTTTTTTTTGTTGTTGTTGTTTGTAGCACCATGGAGGAGGTGGTGAGAGCACTGGTGCAAGCCGGTGCAAGCCACAGCAGCCCAGCAGGAGGCAACCCAGGCTCAGTCGATGGCACAACAGGAGTCCATGAGGTTACAGCGGGAAACCAACCAATTATTAATGAGCCAGGTGACCCAAGATCGAGCCCTCCTGCGCGAGGTTGTGGACCAGCTGAAGAGCCTCACCACTCAAGCACGGGGGTCCAATGAGACCCGAACCCTGAGGGTCACCGGTTGTCTGCCAAAGATGACGGCAGACGATGATAGAAGCATATCTCCTCTCATTTGAAAGGCCTGCAGAGCGTTAGGCGTGGCCCCTGGAGCAGTGGGCCAGCATTCTCGCCCCTTTCTTGTGCGGAGAGGCCCAGAAGGCCTACTTTGATCTGCCCACTCAGGATGCTGCTGACTATTCCCGGCTGAGGGCAGAGATCCTAGCACAATCCGGGATGACGGCAGTGGTACGGGCCCAGAGGCTCCAGGAGTGGAAATAAGGGAGAACAAACGTCCAGGGTCCCACCTATTCGACCTCATACACCTCGCTTGGAAGTGGTTATGTCCTGAGGCATGCAGCCCAGAGGAGATTTTAGAGACTTTAGTCATGGACCATTACATGCGGGGACTGCCGCCAGATCTCCACAAATGGGTCTGCCAGAACGATCCGTCCACCTATGATGAAATGATCCCTCTTGGTGGAAAGAGGGATAACAGCCAGAGAATTAACCCAACTACCCAAGGAAGGCCCCTCACGAAACAAACACTTGACTCTAACCATGGAGGGTCAGGCGGCCAAACCCCCAGGAAGTCCTAGATGGAAGAAGAGGGAGGTCAAAAACCGGTCGGGAACCCGGAAGGAAGGGGAAGGCCTGAGTAGGGAGAACCCTGAGACTAAATCCCCTAACCCAGGTGATAGGGGAATGACTAGAAGCAATTATAGGTTTTATGGGTGTGGGGAGTTGGGGCACATAGCTGCCCAGTGCCCCAATATCATAGAGCCAAGACAGTGTAACTTGGGGAACGGGGCAGACCCATGCAGCGTACTCAATATTGTAGGGGTCACTCTCACCCCACATAAATATACAAGGCAGGTGAAGTTGAATGGGGTAGAAACCATGGCACTCATAGACTCGGGGAGTGCTATCACCCTGATTTTGGGTAAATTTGTGAAGCGCAGCCAGTTAATGCAGGCCAAGCGGACAGGAGTAACCGGCCATGGGACTGTTAGCTATTACTCCATCATACCAGTAAAAATTGAAATTCAGGGAAATGTCACTGGTGTGAAAGCAGGGGTAGTCCCAAACCTCCCATACCCCGTGCTCATAGGTAGAGATTTCCCTGGGTTTGGAAACTTGCTCCCACTGGAGGAATTGGAGGGAGAGGAGCTCCCCGAACTTCAGGGGGTTTCCGCGGCAGAATGTCACCTCCCATTTTTCGCGGACATGTCCCAGGAGCTATTCCCTGTCCTGGGGAAGGGCAGGAAGACCAAAAGAGAGAGAAGGGCGGCCAAGGCCTTGGGTACCCGAATCCTGATACAAGGACAGAGGGTCACCTGTGTAGGCAGACATACACGGACAACTGAAGGGGAGGTCCCTGAGACAGAGTAGGGGTCAGAGATCACTTCCATCCTCAACCTCACGGAGCCAGCCGAGAGGGCAGACAGAGATCCCTCAGAGTTCAGGCTGTTAAGCCCAGAGAGAGAGACTTTTGGACGGGACCAGGCGGAAGACCCAAGGTACGAGAACGCCAGGAAGGAGGTGGCTGAGATTAATGGGGTACCCATAGAGGGAAAGGCCTGGGGGCCAGGGCCTTATTTTGTGATCAAGAGGAATCGCCTATACCGGGTCCTTCAAATGCAGGGTACACCAGCTCCTAGTCCCCCGGAAACACCAGAAGGCAGTAATAAGCCTCGCTCACAGTCACCTTTTTGGAGGACACCTGGGAGTGGAGAAAACCCAGGCGCAAATCTTTCGCAGGTTCTCCTGGCCGGGAGTACATGAAGACGTCCGGCGGTACTGTGTTTCTTGCCCTGAATGTCAACTGCACAGCCCTCGTCCACATCTAAGAGCTCCTCTGGTACCTCTGCCAATCATCAAAGTCCCATTCGAGTGGATCACCATGGATCTTATGGGGCCGCTAGAGAAAACAACCCAAGGCCACCAGTATGTACTTGTCATCCTAGACTATGCAACCAGGTACCCAGAAGCTGTCCCCTTACGAAATACAGCTTCAAAGAGCATTGCCAAAGAATTAGTGGCAATCTTTGCCTGGGTAGGGCTACCAAAAGAAATCCTCACAGACCAGGGAACACCATTCATGTCCAAGTTGATGAAGGATTTGTGTTCTCTACTCCATGTCCAGACGCTGCGGACCTCGGTTTACCATCCACAAACCGATGGCCTGGTGGAAAGATTTAACCGGACCCTCAAGGCCATGATAAGAAAGGTGGTAAGCAAGGATGGGAAAGATTGGGACAACCTACTACCGTACCTCATGTTTGCCATCCGTGAGGTCCCCCAAGCTTCCACCGGATTCTCCCCCTTTGAGCTGTTGTATGGACGCAACCCCCGAGGCATCCTGGACATAGCCAAGGAAATTTGGGAGGAGGAACCCAGTGAGGGAAGAACGTAATAGAACATGTACTATAGATGAGGGATCGGATAGACTGGATCACTCCCATAGTGAGGGAACACCTAGAGAAGGCCCAAGAGGCCCAGAGAACCTACTACAACCGCCAAGCCAAGCTTTGTCAGTTTCAAACTGGTGACCGAGTAACGGTACTGGTACTCACGGCCGAAAGTAAGCTGTTGGCCCAGTGGCAAGGACCCTTGAAATAGTTGAACCCGTAGGGAAAGTAAATTACAAGGTGCGACAACCAGGACATCAAAAAGTAGAGCAGATATATCATGTCAACCTTTTGAAACCATGGCATGTGCGAGAGGCATGCACAGTGATTCGAGAAGAGCTGCACCCAGGAAACAAAAATCCTGAACAGGTGAGGGTGTCTCCTGATCTAACGACGGCCCAGAAGAAAGAGGTAACTGAGAGAGTGCCCGATATCAAGACATATTTTCGACAGAGCCGGGTTGCACAACCAGGACATATCACCACATCATCACAAACCCTGGGGCCAGAGTAACTTTGAGGCCCTACCGGGTGCCAGCATTCAAAAGGGAGGAAATAAAAGCGAAAGTCAGGAAAATGCTGGAGATGGGGGTCATCGAAGAATCCCACAGTTAGTGGTCCAGCCCAGTAGTATTGGTGCCCAAACCTGATGGCACCACAAGGTTCTGCAATGACTTCCGTCGACTAAATGAGAGATCCCAGTTTGATGCCTACGCTATACCCTGCATAGACAAACTAGTGGACCGTCTGGGGAATGCCCGTACTTGACGACCTTAGACTTGACAAAGGGGTACTGGCAGATTCCCCTAGCCTAAGATGCAAAGGAAAAGACGACGTTTTCTACACCAGAGGGTCTCTTCCAATATACAGTCCTTCCTTTCGGACTACATAGGGCTCCAGCTACCTTTCAGCGCCTCACGGACAAGTTATTACGCCCCCATACCAGTTTTGCTGCGGCCTACTTGGATGACGTGGTGATTCATACTCCAGACTGGGAGACCCACTTGGAAAAAGTGGGGGCAGTCCTTGATACCTTCCGGCGAGCTGGCCTTACTGCGAACCCTGTTAAGTGCGCTGTAGGGTTCACAGAGGCCAAATATCATGGCTACATGGTAGGAAAAGGTCTGGTAAAGTTCCAACTGAATAAGTTAAAGGCCATCCAAAATTGGCCTCGGCTGAGTTGTAAGAAGCAGGTCCGAGCATTTCTAGGGGTGGTGGGGTATTACCAGCATTTCATCCCCCCAATTTGCTACAAGTGCTAACGGACTTAGTGAAGGCCCGTGATCCTGATCCAGTCAGATGGTCCGATGCAGCAGCGAAGGCATTTGCGGACTTACGGACTGCCCTCTGCAGTAACTCTGTATTGTTAGCCCTAGATTTCAACAAGGACTTTATCCTACAGAGAGATGCATCCGAGGTAGGGTTAGGGGCCGTCCTGTCGCAGATGGTTGGGGAGGAAGAACACCCAGTTCTCTACCTCAGTAGGAAACTCCTTCAGAGGGAACAAAAATATGCAGTAGTAGAGAGAGAGAGAGAGTGCCTCGCTGTAAAACAGGTCATGGAAACGTTGTGTTACAACCTGCTGGGGCGCAGATTTATCCTTGTGACTGACCATGCCCCTCTTCAATGGATGCAACGGAACAAGGAAAAGAACACAAGGGTAACCAGGTGTTTCTTATCCCTCCAACCTTTCCAGTTCTGCACAGAGCAGGGAGTCGCCATGGCAATGCAATGGCTTATCACGCGTACACTATCTGGCGTCCCAAGCTGCCCAACCCCTTGGTGTTGTGTGGGGGGAGAGATATGTGATAGACCCAGGCCAGTTGGGTACAGCAGAATAGCAGAAGGCAGATATACTGGCCACTGGATTAACAGTTTTCTATTCCTTGACTGACCAGAGCAGGGGCTACTCCAGACTAATGAGAACACCTGACTCTAATTAACCTGCAAAGAGTCAGGTGAGGCCATTCAGTTTAATGTGACCACCTGACTCTAATTAAGGCCCTGTTGATACTATAAAAAGGGCTCACTCCAGTCAGACTGGGGAGAGCCAGGGAGCCAGAGGACAGGAAGTGCAGCTGAAGGGCTGGCTACTGAAGACACCCTCAAACTATCGTTAAAGGAGCCCTAAGGTAAGGGTGAAAACGAGAGAAGCAGGAGAGCTGTGGAGAAGTGGCCCAGGGAAATGTAGCAACTCTGGCAGTGAAAGTTTGGCTGCCAACAATTGCTACCATTAGGGTCCCTGGGCCAGAACCCGGAGTAGAGGGCGGGCCCAGGTTCCCCCCAACCCACCACTACAAGAACATCAGTTCAAAACTATAAATACAAAACAACCAGGAGAGAACTGACCAACAACAGGAGCTGAAGGGACTGACATACAAGACAAGTGACAAGTATCATACAGACTGGCTAAAAGGAGAGAAGGAATCTGATAACCATCTGTAAGTATGTGAAGTGTATAAACACCATGGAGCGAAAGGAAGTTTATGGTTACTCATGGCTGCACACCTTTGGGTAATGGAATGAACAGAGCAAGGGAAGTTTAGGCTGACTATTCCGATCAACTCCCTGCAGGTCAGATGTAGGAGACTGCGATGCATTAAAGCACATAAAGAACGTTTAGTGCGCATCAACAGGGCCTACATAGACCAATTAATGTGTGCTTTAGAATTCACACCTCTGTAGTGTGCACTACCCACTGCGTACACTAGCCCTAAACTGAAAAAATGAAAATATTCCTTCTGCACCTGCAGAAGAGGCTACAGCTGCCAAAAGCTGTGCAGCAATACGCATAACTTCTGAGACTCTGTTACCATTTTCATGACAAGGATTTTATTCCCTTTACTTTTAATTTTAGAGCTTTTTGACTAACCTTATTTTATTTAAATTGCCCTTTGTGAAGTTTAGTGTCACTGTGTCACATTTTGATACCTGATCTGTCCTGTGGAATCTAATTATATTGTAGTTAATAAAACTTAGTAGCCTCAGCTACCGTCATTTCCTGATATAGCTCCTGTGTATACTCAAAAATACACTGATTGGTCCTTATATTGCAACAGCAGATAGCCACATAGGAATTGTGGTATTGTCTCCTCCTCCTTCTCCCAACAGGCTCTCACGAAGCTTCCATGGCACTGAAAGTGACAAAATCCCAAACATACATTTGTGTTGGCATCTTTTCGTCTGTGAGAGACGACGGGAATTGCAGCCTCTGATGTAGATGGTTTGCAATGTCTCATGTGACCGAATAGTCCAACCCGAGATGTACATGATCTCTGGCAGTTATTGAAAATATATTTATTTTGTTTGGGAGCTGCTTACTTCCTGTGGGCTCTTTTCTCTTCAAGCTGTAGGAGCGAGCTCCTGTCATGGACTCTGTTACCCTGATGGAGACGATGGTGCCACTTGGTACAATCACTTATCAAGATTCCCCATTGGTCAGGATCAGTTCCAAATTCCTTCATATCTCGCTAACATGAGTCTTTATAGTGAAGCTTGAGATGTCCTGTTGCTCTTGTTATCTCTGTTAGCTGCCCAAGGACATGCTATACGGGGATGTTTTCATCTTCCAACCTACTCGGATGGCCCAGCCAGCGCAGTCGTCTTTGCTTTAGCAGGGCTGTCACACTTGGTAAATTTGCCCTTTGAAGAACCTCTGTGTTAGTGATTTTATCCTGCCTTTTGGTGTTGAGCATGTGGCATAAATGATGTAGGTGGAAACTGTTTAACATTTTCTCCTGATGAGCATAAGTTGTCCATGTTTCTCCACCATACATGAGTTCTGAGGATGCAGGCTTGGTACGCTAGCATTTTGGTCTTGATGGCAAGCTCTGAGTTATTCCATGCTATTTTAGTTAGGCTATTAAAGGTGGGGTGGCAGCCTTTCCAGTGCGAACATTTAATTCTTCATCCAGTGAGAGGTTGGTGGACACTATAGACCCTAAATAGCTGAACTTTTGAACTACTTCTGGCTGGCTTTCATTTAAAGTAAGTGAAGGATCTTGTGGAACCCCTGTCCTAATACAACCATTTTCTTACTGATAGAAGAAACGCCTGACGGGCACTTGATAGGCAGTCCATGAGTTCTTGTAGTAGATCATCATTGTGGGCTATGAGGGCAACATCATCAGCGAATAGAAATTCCCTGATTAGCACTTTTTTGACTTTGGTCTTTGACTTAAGTTGGGACAGATTGAGGAGTTTCCCATCTGATCTTGTGTGGAGATACACTCCATCTTTCATGTCCTTAAACGCACAATTCAAGAGTAGTGAGAAGAAAATTCCAAAGAGCGTAGGGGCACAAACATTGTTGCTTCACGCCGCTTTTCATCTCAAAGCTGTCCAGAGTGGACCTGTCAAACTGGAGAGTTTCTCTCATGTTGTGGAATGAAGGGATAAGACTTAAGGTTGGTGGGCATCCTATCTTTTCTAGTACTGCAAATAGATCTGCTCTGCTGACCGTATTGAATGCTTTGGTTAGGTTCATAAAGGCGATCTACAATGGTCAGTTTTGTTCTCTGAACTTTTCTTGGAGTTGACGCAGAAAAAATGTCATGTCTATAGTTCCCATGATGCATTACATCCATTAATAAAACTGTGAAGTGATATCTCTGCACATGTAGCAGTGTCATATTGGCTTTCTTACCTGTGTATTGTATTGCAAGCTCATATCCAGTTTCACCCTAAATCTCTCTTTGTATCAAAGCCTCCCAAATAGCTCTCCCATTGCTTATCTTTCAGATTTGCCCTATAGTTTGCATCTAGCAGTATCACCAGGCTGAGTCTTGTCCATATTGCTACAGTAGTGCCTTTGTATTATATTCCTTACCTCCTCAAAAAACAAAACACAAACACACGGAGATAAAAATATGTTAAGGCTGCAAAGTGAAACAGTCACAAGCAAGTCAGGAACTGCCTACACAACTTTACTTCTGCTACTTTGTGTATGTGCATTATAATAGTCTTTAATTAACCGAGTTCCATATATTTTCCATTCCTCCTTCAGTACGCAGAATGGATGTTTAGCACTGGCTGAAGCCGCTGATCTATACTGATCATTATTCTCACTGTTAATGAAGTAGCCTGCTTCATTCTCTGTTTACCATCCTACTTTGGCACCTGCTTTGCTTGGTCAGTTTTATGTTTTGTTCAGTACACTGAAGTGCTGTGGACACTTCTCTCCATACTGGCGAGTCAGTGTCTTCCTCAGGATCCGTAGGCCGTGCAGAGTCTCCTCCTGGCTATTACGTACAATGCCAAGGGGGTCCCATTATACTGCACATGCAGCATGTCTGGAAGCAGCAGAGAGATCTGCAGCCTCTCTTGGGACTGGGCTGGAACAGTGTTTAGTTCACGTCTCCCAATCTGCATATGTGGGATCGAGTTTGAGAGTATTTTATACTTTTCCACCATTAAAAAGCAGATCCATTTTGTTCTGTCTTTATGAAAAATTGTTCCTTGTCTCCTATGTCAGATAGCAACACAGCTGATGTTCTGGAGTTATCTTCCTGCTCAGAAAAGTTTCTGGAGGGAATCCCATCACATTTCTCAACAAAGATGGGATTGTTCTTATCTTGTGATCATAAGCAAAATTGGATCTGGCACTTCTTCCCCTGTAGAAATCTTTGATTCAAATATCCCTTGTCCTCACTTGATTTTCAAGTTGTTCCAAGCATCTCTTCTTAAGAAGCTTAATTTTAATCAGTGTTTTTTTGTGAGAGTCTCTTGTTCCTCCCCTGGTTTCTTTGAGACTTCTCATCCAGTCCTTCAGTGTGCTGCTCATTGCTGGTGACCCACTTGTTTTATGTATTAGAAGTTCATGGAGGACTGGCGCTATTCAGTACTGGTTATGATTTCTCTCGATATTTTAGAGTTAACCTGCCAGCGGAGCCGGCTTGCTCCCTCTATTGCCCGGCACTGTATGAACCATTGATACTCTTGGCTTTGTTTTAAACTAGTCCAACTTTTCTTGCTTGTTTACTGTGTCTGTTGCATTTTCTTATCAGATTTTTAGTTTTTCTTCCAAATTACAGATAAAAGGGGTACATGGCACGCTAAAAATTCAATCCTTTTTTTTCTTTTTGAGAATGCTAAACTCAAAGCTGTTTACATAGAGCCTGTGGTCCGTGCTGCTTAGCCCCACTCTTTTTGGATTTCATGTTTTAGATTTTATCGTACTGTTTGTGTCACATGAGGAAATGGCAGTGAGAATCTGAGAAGGAACTTTCCCTGTAGTATCTTTGCTCACAGATGCTAGCTTAGTAGTAGGATGCTAGCCTAAAGAAGTGAGGTGAAGAGTGGGATAGGAAAGAGGAGGGGAGTGAGGTCATTTGGTACACGGGAGACTGTGCCATGAAAGGGACAGAGCCTGGAGAAAGGCATGGGATTGTGAACAGAAGATGACCAAAGAAACAATAAGGTGAACAGTCAGCAGATCACAGAGCATTAATTCACCTCGATTTGTGCTGCTCCTGCATTGAGCCTGTATGTTGTTGCTTAGTTCAGTATCAAGTGTATCTCACTTGGTTTGTAGATAATTTTCTTTTGATGCCACTCCTGCACCTAAGGGACGAGCTCCTCTAACAGTCTTGCTTCAGGATTTTTCCCCCTGCCGGCTGTTCTGTATGGGTAACATCTGCCTCCAAAGGGTTAATTGTGCTTAACCTGACTTCCTATCACACTGCATCACATACTAGGTTGTCTGGTTGGGGAGAGCTGTTTGCTTCTAAAAATGGAAGCGCTGAACCGTATACATAGAGGCCCTTTTAATGTTTTCAGTTTAAAAACAGAATGACAGTTACTTAGATTTATAAAAAATTAATGCATTCCAATTTAGAGAGTTTAATATTATATGTAGACAGTTTTTCCATATACACTGCAACAATGGAGAGAGAGAGAACGATTCTTCTTCCTGCTGAGGGACAAAGAAAGACAATGGGGCTTTATTAGCCATAGGGCAATGGGGATTGGGATGGATAGGAAGATTTTTGCCTAAGAAATTTGGTTTCTCTTAACCAAGATGGTAAATTAGTTTAACGGAGTGAACAGTTGCAAAAAGAGCAAGTCTATAAAATACCTTATGGGACAACTGATAATTCATCACTTTCTTATGTTGTAATTTATACCCAGCTCATGGGCCTGAAAAGTCATAAATCTGTCAAACCTGAGACCAGAGCAAATTGTAATTAGTTTGCTGAAGAAAGACAGGAATGAGGAGACAGATCTATTCTCTTAGTTGGGGTTTCTCTGTAAGTTTTCTCTGAATGAGAAACATGAGAAACCATGCTGTTCTTCACCTGACTTCTGAGCATTGTCTGGTGCAGACAGACGTAAGCCAATACTCTTCAAAAATGACTCATTCAAAAGTTAGTCTGGTAAATATCCTAACTGCTTTCTAAGCTAGATGTAAACCACGTTCTCTGCCCTGATCGGAAGTGGAATTTGACACAAAATATTAGTTTTGGCACGGTAATTTTGAATACTTGGTGCCTTTTGTGGGTAGAGCAGCCCTCTTACGGTTCTATTGCTGATGAGTCAGATGGAATAGTGCTGCTGAAAGTGTGCTGCAGAAGATTCTCACTTTATCAGGTTGAATACGTTAGCAGCACATGCAGAAGTTAGGCCATGTCTACACTACCCGCTGGATCAGTGGGTAATAATCCATCTATAGGGGATTGATTTATCGCGTCTCGTCTAGATGCGATAAATCAATCCCCGAATCGATGCCCGTACCCCACCTCGGCAGGAGGAGTAAGCGGAGTCGACGGGGGAGCCGCGGCCGTCGACTTGCTGCCGTGAGAACAGCCAGGTAAATTGAACTAAGATACTTCAACTTCAGCTACGCAAATCTTAGATCGACCTCCCACCCAGTGTAGACAAGCCCTTAGAGGCATGATCTTCACTATTAGTCCAGGCAGTCATTCTCATTCCCTTGTGCTGTTCATGTTTACAGATGTTTAGCACTGGGCAAACCGACTGGGGCTTGAATTGAGTTTCCTATTGGAATAAAGTTGATCCTGTTGGTAATGATACAACTATCTGTATCTGTCTCTGCAGAGCGGGACCTCTTAATGATGTTTTCAGTAACTCTTTTGTGGGAGACAAATGAGGATTTAGGGGTTAGATACCAGCAAGAAGAGAATTGGATGTCAGGCTGTTATGAAAGGCATTTCTTTCAGCGTGCAGAATCCTTCTGAGCATAGCTGGATTTATTTTTGGATTGAGATAATAGAAGCAGGGATGGAATAATCAGTATTCTTTCTGTATCTAGTTTAGAACTAGGTTATTGTGTAAATACCTTCAGATGTCTTGGCTGTAGAAGGCACTACATAGTTATCATGATACAATACAAAGGAAATGTTATAACATGTGAAGAGATTTACTGTATAATACAGTAATGGAGGGAAGAAGAAACATCACTGACTGTTGGATAGTATGATAGGGTGTAAATATTTGCCTTGTTGGATTCTCCTGAGATTTTGCTGAGCCATCATCGTTGCTGCCATTGTCCGAACACTGTTTTTGTCAGAAGGTAACGTTCCTAAAATGCAATGCGTATCATCACCGTCAAAAGTTTTTATGATATCTGTGAATCTCAGAACAAGGTTAAAAAACAAACACAAACAAAGACAAAACAAAAATTCCCAAAAGGAAGAACAGCCAAAATCTTTGTCCCCAGAGCTAGGACTTGAGCCCTTCCCTGAAATGCTTGTGAACAGGAAGAGTGCTGTGAGTAGTGTCGTGTGTGATAAATGATCTCCCCCGTGCCCCACTTTCCTTCCAGAATGCTGATACTATACTTGCAGTGCTTCAGAACGGGGCCCAGGAACATACTACCCAGGTGTGTAACCTGGACATGTCTCATGCCAAGAGGCACCATTGGCACAGCGTTGTTAAAGTAGGAAAGATGGTTAAACCTATGTAAAAAAAAAATCTGGACTTATGATATGTATATTTATTTGCGATTTGGGGTGAGATGCTGGGGCACCATAGTCTAATTTTACTGTCTTGTTCTTGAGATTTGATCCATTTTCTCCTATTCTCTTTGTTTGTAGGAATAAGTCTGCATTTCTTAATGCTGGATGTACTGGCCACTTGCTTCAGACTAAGGAGGACTGGCTCTGCTTTGGAATATGGTGCCTAACTTCTGTGTCCCAGTATGCATTGTGCCAGCAGTAGTTCTGTGCTGCTTGATGCCTTCAACGGAGGCAGACAGTAAGTAACATTCAGACTGTAACTTTCTAAAACCTCAGAAACATTAAATATTTTCTTCCATCAAATATTCACCCGCTTGATTAAGGTATGTGCCGAGAGAGAAATGGACAAGTAACCCTAATGGTCTTTTTGTTTCCAATGTGATTCAACAGTACATGCCTGGGAAGGACAAAATAAAATCTTGTCCTTTTCTTTGGCTTTGAAAAACAAATTGTCAGTAAGAATCGTGTGCTATTGGGGGAGCAATATGTCTAATGACGGTAAGTTTGAAACCTTAGATTTGATTCTTATCAGCTATAGTGGACTAAATACAGCTTCGTATTAGGGGGTGGAGGTGCTACGGTGCACAGGGAATTTCCATTCTTTTATTTTCCCCATTCTTTTATTCATTTCATTGACCCTCAAAACCGCCATTCTGCAGCTGAAGGCTACCAGTCAGATGGTTGCATGGATACTAATAAATTGGAGAGATTTCTGAAAAGACCTATGAGAAGGACTGGAAAACGTGCCATATGGTGAGAGACTCAGAAGCTCAATCTAGCTAACAAAGAGAAAGTTAAGAGGTGACTTGATCACAGTTCATAAGTACCAACAGGGGGAATAGAAATTTAATAGAGGGTTTTCGGTGTAGCAGAGAAAGGTCTAACAGGATCCAGTGGCTGGAAGTTGAAGCTAGACACATTCAGACTGGAAAAAAGGTGTATATTTTTTAGCAGTGGGGATAATTGTACACTGGAACTATGTACCAAGCGTTGTGGTGGTTTCTCCAGCACTGACCATTTTAAAATCAAGATTGGATTTTTTTTTATTTTTTTTTAAAGATCTACTCTAGTTCAAAAGGAATTTTTTTCGGGCAGTTCTGGCTGGGATGATTTACTTGGGGATTGGTCCTGCTTTGATCAGGGGGTTGGACTAGATACCTCCTGAGGTCCCTTCCAACCCTGAGATTCTATGATTGCAGTCTGTGTTTATATGAAAGATGAGGGGGGGAGTGAGACTAGCTGATCACAATGGTGCCTTCTGGCCTTGGAAAGTTTGAATGGGTGGGAGCTGCTGGAGATTGAGGAGGTGGCCCTGCTATAGCACTTCTAGACTCGCATGTCAGTAAAGTGAAGGTACAATATTTCAGTATGGTGCTGCTTTATTTTTAACCTGTATTAACCAACACTATGCTCAAAATGTTCTGCAGCCCTCATACCCGCCATGATTAGCCCAGTCCAGGAGAGAAATTTAAAAAGTAGGGCTGTCGATTAATTGCAGTTAATTCACACGATTAACTCAAAAAAATTAATCATGATTAAAAAATTAATCACGATTAATTGCAGTTTTAATCACACTGTTAAGTAATACAATTCCAATTGAAATTTATTAAATATTTGTGGATGTCTGTCTATATTTTCAAATATATTGATTTCATTTACAACACAGAATACAAAGTGTACGGTGCTCACTTTATATTATTTTTATTACAAATATTTGCCCTATAAAAAGATCAACTAAAGAAATATTATTTTTCAGTTCACCTCCAGAAGTACTGTAGTGCAATCTCTTTATCGTAAAAGTGCAACTTACAAATGTAGATTTTTTTTGTTACAAAACTGTACTCAAAAACAAAACAATGTAAAACTTTAGAACCTACAAGTCCACTCAGTCCTACTTCTTGTTCAGCCAATTACTAAGATAAACAAGTTTGTTTACATTTACGGAAGTAATGCTGCTGGCTTCTTATTTACAATGTCACCTGAAAGTGAAAACAGGCGTTCACATGTCACTTCTGTAGCAGGCATTGCAAGGTATCTATGTGCCAGATATGCTAAACATTCGTATGCCCTGTCATGCTGGCCACCATTTTAGAGGACATGCTTCCATGCTCGTTAAAATAATAATGCTTGTTAAAATAATAATGCATTAATTAAATTTTGACTGAACTCCTTAGGGGAGAAGTGTATGTTTCCTGCTCTGTTTTACCTGCATTCTGCCATGTATTTCATGTTATAGCAGTCTCAGATGATGAGCCAGCAAATGTTCGTTTTAAGAACACTTTCACTGCAGATTTGACAAAACACAAAGAAGGTACCAATGTGAGATTTCTAAAAATAGCTACAGCACCCGACTAAAGGTTTAAGAATCTGAAGTGTCTTCCAAAATCTGAGAAGGATGAGGTGTGGAGCTTGCTTTCAGAAGTCTTAAAAGAGCAACTTTCTGATGCAGAAACTACAGAACCCAAACACCAGAAAAGAAAACCTTCTGGTGGCATCCGACGATAAAAGTGAACATGTGCTGGTCTGCAATGCTTTGAATCATTATCAGCAGAACCTGTCATGTGATGCTTATAAGAAGCACACAGGATCTTTTTCAGGGGAAAAGGCAATATGCCACGTTTATTGGAAATTCATCAATTCAGTCACACACACACACTCTGTCCAGAAGTTGATGTTATAGTTACCAGTCCAGAGTCTGGATCAGTCTAGTGCCCAGCTACGTTGATCACGGGTAGGGAGGAGCCAAGTTCTGTCAGTCACGATACAATGCTTCGAGGAAGTCTTGGCAGGACAAACTCAAAGTTTCATGGCAAAGCACCTAGTTTATATAGCGATTTTCCATGATTGGGACCAATGAGTTTGCTCCGTCATGCTGTTAATCAATTGTCGTTTGAGTGCTTGTTTTCTTATCTTGTTCTTCTCATCCTTTATTTTGTTCTTTTATTAGTTTTTAGGGAGTTACCCCATGCTGGTTTTGATTACAGCTATTTTGTCCCTATTGATGGGTGCCTGCCACATCTTTTAGAGTCGTCAGTCTGCCCTCCTCTGACATCTCAATAGGGCCATGTTGCAATCTCCTGGTGCCTTTACGTCCGTCCTCCATTCGTTCCTTGAACATCTGGTCCGGTGATGGCCTTCACACTTATTTTCTAACATGCACATTCCTCATTCACACACAAAGCATTTGAACAGAAACATCAAATTGCAATGCAAGAAAAAAACAATCATTGCATTCTTTTATTTATTTTAAAATGCTAAACCTACAACAAAATAGTGGTCCTAAAAGGCCTGTCACTGCCTTGAAATCACAAAATTCAAACAGAAAATTCTGGTTAATGCATCATTACCAATGGCACACTAGGCCATTCCTTTCTGCTTTCAGAAAGGGTGGCTGGCAAAATATAATCAAATCGTACATATAAATACATTTAATACATGCTACATCACGTTCTTTATCCTTCTTTTAAAATTATACAAAATAAAAACATAAAATCCTACTACTACAGTCATAAGCATGGGCGCATGTCGTCTGGAATGGTGGTTGAGGATGAAGGGACATATGAATCTTTAGCGCATCTGGCACGTAATTGTCTTGTGATGCCAGCTACAACAGTGCCATGCGAACGCCTGTTTTCACTTTCAGGTGACATTGTAAACAAGAAGCGGACAGCATTATCTCCTGCAAATGTGAACAAACTTGTTTATCTGAGTGACTGGCTGAACAAGAAGTAGGACTGAGTGGACTTATAGGTTCTAAAGTTTTACATTGTTTTATTTTGGAATGCAGTTTTTTTTGCACATAATTCTACATTTGTAAGTTCAATGTTCATGATAAAGAGATTACACTACAGTACTTGTATTAGGTGAATTGAAAAGTACTGTTTCTTTTGTATTTTACAGCACACATATTTGTAATAAAAAATAAATATAAAGTGAGCACTATACGCTTTGTATTCTGTGTTGTAATTGAAATCAATATCTTTGAAAATGTAGAAAACATCCAAAAATATTTAAATGAATGGTATTCTTATTGTTTAACAGTGTGATTAATCACACAATTAATTGCACTTAATTTTTTAAATTGATTGACAGCCCTAGAAAAAAGGAGAGTGGGGAGAGGAGAGGAGAAACTTGGCTAACTGGGCTGCTGAAAGTGCATTCCAGGAGTGCTTTAGTGAACGCATTGCGCATAATTCAGAAATCTCTGCAGGCTCATTTTTCAGCGTTGCTTTTCATTACTCTGCTTGGGCAGCCATCTGTATTAGCTAGGCCTAACCATTGATATTTGCGGGGCTATGTCTAAGGTAAGACAAGATCCCTTCTCCCTCATCTTCCTGTACACATGGCAGGTGCCAAGTCACCCCCTCCTTCCTGTCTGCTTCTTTTTCTGGATGGGGGTGTCTTTCCCTCCCACTTATTTTTGCTGTGAAACTTCAAGACTTCTGGTATTGTCATTCACATGAAGCAGAAATGAGAAGTCAGAGCACAGATTTCTGAGCAGGGGAGATATGGATAATTAAGGAGTTCAGTCGCTGAGACAGTTGTCTGGCACCAGCTTTGGATGGGATAGCTGATGGGGAATAGGAATGGTGCTCTGGCTGGCAGCTGTATGTGTGTGCATGACATGAGTGGGATCTTGTGTCCTGGCTGCCACTGATACCCGTCAGAGGTTTGATTTTTTTTCAGAAAGGCTCAGCAACCAGAAATCTCACTGAAATCAATGGAAGCTGCAGGTGCTTAGTACTTTTTGAAAATCAGGCAGATTCTCAGTTTTTCTTGGAAATTAGAAAGGCAAGTTTGGCGGTAGATGGCTGAGATGTGCTTCCAGTGCAGCTTGTTATAATAGTTAGCTGCTTCTCGCACAATTTTTACTTTGTCATCAGATTTGTAATTAAGCTGCAATTTTACAAACACTAGAGGAAATCACTGTGGATCTTGGTGAGAGCCTGGATGTGAGGAGGGAGGGAAGGGATCAACAGCTTTCAAACCTGAGTGGAGGGAAGACAGTGGGCTTCGAGGTGATGGAAGTAAGATGAGGGATGCATGAGGGGGAATAGGAGGAAAGATAAGAAATTAATATTTGCCAGCAATATCACTTCTGTGCAGCTGGTGGGTTAATGTAATCTCTTTCAGAGCCTCTCTGAGTGGGTCACGACTGCCGCTGGGGGAATGGTCGTTATGCCGCAGCTGTCCCCCTTCCTCAGGTTCTTCTGAGTGATGTTGACTGTAAACTTTTAATTCACCTCATCTGATATAAATAGTTCTTACCCTGTTTTGGAGTCAAGAGAGAACAAGAGGATGCAAGCTTTATCCTCTGAGGTATGAAGGTTCCTAATGGGTAATTATCCCTGTTCTTCTCCTAGAAAGGACAAGGAGCATTGCTCCATCAGATACAAAAGCAGGAGAGTCCAAAGTATCTCAGGATACTTCCCCATGTTTAAATATACCAAAATTGGCCCTGCTTCACAGCTCCAGCTCCAGTTCCAAATACTGATATTTGGGGTGTGAAGCGCTGCCTCTTGGGTGGCAAGCAAGTCTTTTTCTCAGTCTCTGAGTGATTGAATTACTTCTTCCTAATATGGAAGGCAAATTTGTAGAGCTATGACCTGGATGATCCTGCACCCTCGAGAATTGGCACAGATTAACCAAGAGCTTCTATGGAGATGCAGTTTGACCTGTTCTTTCTTTATCCCTCCCCACTGGCTCTCTTTTGAATAACAAGGTGAAACTGTTCAAAACAAATTGGTCTGGATCGTAGCACATGAGGAACAGAAAGGAAGGAAGTGCCTTAGATGCCTGTGGCAGGAGTTAAAAAACAGAGTTTCATTTTTCCTTTCTGTCTGAGGGACAGGGAGGTTGGGAGCAATCAGACTTCCAATTAAGGGATGACGTATCTAGAGATGGAAATTGTGTTTGTAGAAAAGGATATTGCAGCCAAGGTCGAATATGTTGGTGTGTATAACCTTGGGATATCCTTGTTCCAAAGGAGAAAGCTGGAGCTTGAGGTAAAGAATGAGCACCCCTGCCATGGGATTTGGAGCTGGGCAGATATGTATATTGGTGAGAAGTGACCTCTAGATCACCGTGGCTCTTCCTTCTCCCTGTTGGAAAGCCATTTTGGAGGGTGCTACAGAGGTGTCAGGATCAATTAATATTTGTTGAGTGCTCTATGTTCCTCTGGTAAAAGGTGACAGAACAGAGAATATGTGACTATCATTGTTTTTAGATCCCCTAGACTTGGAAAATAATGGAGGGTAAAGGGGGCAGTATGTGTGATCGGCTGTGTCGTGTATCTGACAATAGGCTATTGCCCGGCTTTGTGCTCAAGAGCCCACACGTAACCTGAGTTTCTCTACTTTCTAAGTCTGTTGTTGTCGTCACAACAGATTTTAGTGCTGCTGCTGTAGCTTTTTGACAATTAGGCAACTGTCATATAGCGAGACATTGAAGGGTGAGATAAGAGGTTGAATATGTAGTACATAGTAGTGCAGGGAATTTACTACATTGACTTGCTTGGAATTGAGTTAGCAGAAGCTGGAAGTAATGGTAGTGCTGAAGAATTAGAGGATAATATAAAGGTTAAACATATGTCACTGTTTCAGAAAAGAGGTTAGATTGTGGATTCTGTACTGTAAGAAGAAAGAAGTCAACAGCATCACAAACTTTTCTGGTGAGTTACCACCAGGGATGGGTGGGTGGGTGGATATTAGATGTATGTATTTTATATATACATATTTATAATGCTAGTTTGGCAGAAAGTACTTTCAAAAACCTCCTATTGCTTTTGCAGACTGCTGTGAAGAAATTATTTAATTTTCTCTGTGATCTGACTTGTGTTTCTGTCAGGGTGACCCTAATTCCATTAGAGCAGCTTGGAGCTGATTCAGGATGTTTTACACTTTCTCCGTCAGCTTGCTCATGTTTTTCTTTTATGCACTCTTTCTGCTTCCCCTTCTCTTAGCTCTCAACTATACCACGGAAAAATGGCTTTGCAAATTTCATTTAATGTTCAGTTCAATTGTCAAGGAAAAGATGCTCTTTTCGGGCCTTTGGAATATGTTGCTTGCTTTAATAAAAAAAAAAAATCTTTTCAACCAAAATATGTGGAATCCAGAGAAAAGAAATCAATACTTTCAGCAGAGGCCATCATCACTCTTTCTTTAAATTAGGCTTTGTGTTTGACATCCTGGGCATGGCTTCCATTAACCGAGGGGCGGACGAAGTGATCTAGCAAAGGTCTTTTCTAACCATGTGTGTCTTGGATTATCTCAGGCAGAATTTCAAAGAATTTAAAGAAGAGAGCTTCTTCAAAAGTGACCTTGTAAGGTGGAAGAGCTAAGGCAGGACATATGTCAACTGAGGAGTGAATGTGATATGTGGCAAATATCCAATTAACTATTTTGATGTCTAAAGATTTTGGATGAACTTCGTCGTTATTTATTTAGGGGGAGGCCAGGGTAAGTAATTGGCCAGTAGTGAGCTTGTGCTAATAATTGCAACGCGTTTGGCATCGCAGCAGTGAAAACGGGGAATGGACTGAGAAAATAGGTGCTGACTTTTTATGTCAACAGGCCTCTGTCCCTGTGAGGATCTGTCCTGTATAACATGGAAGGACACATGTATCAAATGGGGTCTTCTACAAGTGGCCACATTGTTTGACCTAGCTTGGGTCAAGAACACGAAACCAAAGATTATGGGAAGATGATAAAGAATTATTAGTATTGCTAAAGCCTGAGAAATGAAAAAGTACTGATGCCATTTGTAGACATTTGACACAAAGCAAGCTCTGTCTCGCTGAGGAGATTTTACATAGTATTTTATATCCCAATATCTGGAAGTTTTGGCAGGGGAGAAAACTGGAGTCTTTTTACTGTATCCCCTTAAACTTTCACTCTAGTGCTGCCTTTTTGCCCTCCTTGCTCTGACTTCCTGGGACCCAGCAGTGAACCCGACTCTTTGATTCAGCTCTACCTTCTCAGGCTTTCAGCCTGCTTGACTGGTGGACGCTCAGCAACTGATCAGCCACAAAGATAACTGGTGCAGGCCAGCTTTGAGGGATAGCTGTCTCCTCTGGGAGAGAAAGGCACTTGCAGAGCCAAGTGGAGAGACCCGAAGATGATGTTTTGAACCCGAGACTTATCCTTTACCTCTTCCTGTTTCTTTATTCCTTGTTTTTGTTATGTCCCTAAAATGATGTGTTTGACTGTTTTTTGTGTGGTTTTTATAAGGTATGATCCAGATACCAGTGTGTTTTGCATTGCAAGTAGTGAAGTAAATGTTCAGGTAATTTTCTACAGCTGTTAACCATGTTATCTTTGGGTAGCTTAACCATCTTCACCAATAAAGGTTGGAAGCAAAGCGTTAAAATATTCTTTAGGGGAATAAAGAGTCTTTGAGTTACACCAAATGCCGTGTGACCTGGATCGTTTGGGCTTGCACAATTAACACATTAAACCTCCCACATTTGTCCCTTCAATCCCAGTGACCCGTGATATCCTCTGGTTGCCCTAAGGAGATGGATGTTACCTTGAGACTGGACAGCCATTGATAACCAAGCCCCATATTGCTCTGTCATGTACACAATCTCCTGTGGCTGCTTGTTTGGGTAGCTACTGTGACTTCTAATGCAGCAGTCCACTGATCAATTAATCTTTCCTTTGTTTTTTTTTTTCTCATTAAACCCATTTAGATCATCATTCACTGTATTTTGTGTCGAACCCTTTTCATCCTGGTTTGTCAAACCTCCGACATCCCAATGTTCGGGGTCCTCCTGTAGACACGCATGTTTACTAATGTTCACAGGAGAGCCAACCGAAACAGTAATAAATCCCCCCCAAAAACAAGACATAAGCTGTTTCTTCTTCTGAGTTTCCTAGTGCCTCTGTATTCTCAGTTTCTGACTGAGACTCGAAGCTCCTTGAACAGGGACTCTGTATTTTGTGTCCCATACAACGCCGACCACATAAGAATAGGGTTATAGGGATTTCAGTGATGAATGTGATATGGAAACTGTCTTTACCCTGCCTTTTCAGGGAAAGGAGTGGAGGCTTAAAAGGCCTCATTTTTGAGAGGGTCAGTTGTGTCCTTCTTGGCTGGGCTGCTTTGGAAAGAGATCAGTAAAGCTTCTCTTTAAAATGTTATCCTCAGCACAGAGTCGTACATTTTAAGCCCCAAAGGGACTGTTATGATCTTCTAGCCTGACCACCTGCATAACACAGGCTGTATGATTTCATCCAATAATTTCTGCATCTAGTTTAACAATTTGGGGTTGAGCTAGATGCAGGGGTTCTCGAGCTCCATTACATGCCACCCCCTTCTGACAATAAAAATTATGACATGACCCCAGGAGCTGGGACCGAAGCCTGAGCCCGCCCTGGATTGGGGGGTGGGGAGAAGGTGCTGAAGCCCAAGGGCTTGAGCCCCAGGTGAGGGTCTGTAACCCGAGTCCCAAAACACAGGTCTGAAACCTGCAAGCTTTGGCTTTGGCCCCAGGCCCCAGCAAGTGTAAGCCAGTCCTGGCAACCCCATTAAAATGGGGTCGTGAGTTTGAGAACTGCTGATCTAGAGCATATCTTTTAGAAAGATATCTAATATTGATGTAAAGGCTCCAAGTGATGGAAAATTTACCCTACATCCCTTGGCGGTCTGTTACAGTGGTTAATTACCACCTTACTATTACAAATTTTCATCTTATTTCCAGTTTGATCGTTGCTGATTTTCGGCTTTTAGCCGTTGGGTCTTGCAACTCCTGTGTCTGCCAGATTGTATCAGTATCTAGTATTGGGTATCTTCTGCCTGTTAAGGTACTTTATAGAGACAGGATGAGGGAGGTAATATCTCTTATTGGACCAACTTCTGTAGGTGAGAGAGACAAGCTTTCGGAAGGTGGGGTGGGTGGCAGTTGGGGGGCTTGCTAGTGGTTATAGATTGTTGTAATAAGCTATAAATCCAGTATGTATGGTGAGACTATTCTGGCTACACTAGATAGGATGAAAGATGTTCATATCCCCATGTGCTGAGGCATAGGACCAGTTGCTCACTGTCTGGGGATAGGAAGAAACTTGGATTCCCTGTGGGAAAGTTATTCAGGAATGGGCCATAGTAATTTTCTATCTTTTTTGCACCTTTCTTGGAAGCATCTGGTACTGATGGTAATCAGACCGGGATGACTAGTCAAGATGGACCAATGGTCTGATCCGTCATCCATAGATTTTAAGTCCAGAAGGAATCATTAGATCATCTAGTCTGACCTATCACACAGGTGATAGAATTTCATTCTGTTACTCCTATATTGACCTCCAGTAACTTGTGTTTCATTAAAACATCTTGTAGAAAGGTATCCAGTCTTGGGTATGGCAATTACTATGTTCCAATACAGTGTTTTACATAAGATGTGCTGAGCTACAAAAAATATTTCTGATCTTCTGATGAGTTAAAGGTCCTGCTTGGTGTCTGTCATTTGCTTGTGCTGCATGTCAATCTCAACACACTTCCAACATGGTACTACATGTATTGCAGCAGGCATGGTACAACTTTTGCACAAATGTTTCCACTCGTTGTTTCAGTTACTTGTAACTTTCTGAAGCTTACACTTTTGGGTGAAATTTTCCCATCTTGGTCTTCAGCTAAAGATAAAAAGTTTTGTTTGTTTGTTTTGAAAGTTTGAGCAAAAATGCTTTTGACCGTTTTTGAGAATGAAGAGCGTGGGGAAAAACATTTGGTGTGTTTAGAGATTAAATTTTTAAAAATCATGCAACATTATTAAAAATACTCCACTGCTGAAATGGCTGAGATTATTAGAAAGTTGTAAATTTGACATGGAATAGTCCTCATAGAATATCATGGTTGGAAGGGACCTCAGGAGATCATCTAGTCCAATCCCCTGCTCAAAGAAGGACAAATCCCCAGACTTTTTTTTTACCCGAGGTCCCTAAATGGCCTGCTCAAGATTTGAACTCACAACCCTGGGTTTAGCAGGCCAGTGCTCAAACCACTGAGCTATCCGTCCCCCCTTGAAGTGTCTTTCAATAGTCACGTGAAAATGGAGTTTGAATTGACCAAGATATGACATGTTGAAAAATATACTGTATAGAGAGATGCGTGGTTTTCTTGTGAAATCATCCAACTCACTCGCCAAAGGATGCCATTTGTCGCTTGTGCATGACTAATTTAGCTATATACTTGAAAAGTTAGTTAAACTGTGCAGTGAATGAAGCAAAAGCCTCCATAAGGTAAAAGTTACAGAAGGGATTCATCACTCTGCATCTTATCTGCATTGTATAGGGCATTCAGGTGGTATCTACTCAAATGGTTCTGTGTTAGAAAATATTTCCCTTTCTATTTCTTAATCAAGTGAATATGTATATAATTCCCAATGTTAAAGGGACACTATGGATACACCTTAGGACACAAAAGTATCAAAATGTCTCCCCTGAGGATGTCTGCTCAACCTTAATATACATTTTCTATAACCCTAGAGTTATATGCGTAGCATCTTGCAATATCTTTTTCATTGTCGTAGGGGTCCAGAATGTGCTTGTTGGCTTGGACATTTTAATAAGTTGGGGTTTTTTTTGTATTTGATTTAGTCAGTGAACACGTGCTATTGAATTTTTTTTCAGCCAGCAGCACAGCCTTCTGTAGGGGGTCAGGCATTTAGTGTGAAGCTAATTTAGTTTAAATTTGTGGCATTTAACTTAATCTGTAATATGTTGTGTTAGAACAGCTTACTGTACTTTTGAAGACATGAGGAACTCTATTTACTTGTCATACATAGAGCAGTATATCACTAGATATTTCGTGTGTGTGTAAGGCTATATAAAAATATAATGACATTATATAAAGAGGATTACTGTGCTGGGATGGGTTCCATCTATCAAATACTGGCAAGAGCATCTTTGGACATCACCTGGCTAACTTGATAGAGAGCTTTAATCCAAGTCCTGTGGGGGCTGGTGAACAAAATCCAGCCAATATGCATCTGGACTCAAGTAACGAAGACAACGGGAAGGGCTAATTTCTGGGTAAGGGCCTAGAAATCACAACTGCATTAAAAAGGCAAAAAGAAAAGCAACAGGGCACTCTGCAGAATAGCTTGGATGCCTGTATATAAATGCCGGGCGTGTGGGGAACAAGCAGGATGAATTGGAAGTCCTGGTATATGGAGAAAATTGACTCAATTGGCATCACAGAGACTTGGTGGGACAACTTCCCCAATTGGAGAACAAGCATTAAGTGATACAGTTTGTTCCAAAAGGATAGGTATTAAAAAAGGAGGAGATGTTGCACTGTATGTCAAGAATATATACACTTGCTCCGAGGTCCAAGAGGAAGTGAGTGGAGACCTACGGAGAGTCTCTGGTGAGGATAACAAGGGAAAAGAGCGGGAGCAATGTTATAGTATTATAGATCATGAAATCAAGAAGAGGAAGTGGATGAGTCATTCTACAAGCAGGCAGGTAACAAAATTAGCTAGCACACGTGAGCTAGTATTAATTGGGGATTTTAACTTCCCCGATATCTGTTGGAAGACTATTGCAGCAAAACATTCTACATTCAGCAAATGTAGTGTGGGTAGGGGACACCTGTCTGGTTCAGAAAACAACTAAGGGGGCGTCAGTTTTGGATCTGATTTTCACCAACATGGATAAATTTGTCGTGAATGTGAATGTGGTTGGGAACTTGGGAGTGATCAAGATCTAATAGAACTCAAGATCCTATGGAAAGCAGGACCTGAGAACAGCAAAACAAGGACACTGGACTTCGGAAAGGTGAATTTCAGTTGTCTCCGAGAAATAGTTGGCAAGGTCCCATGGAAAGACCAGTTAGGAAGAAAAGGAATCAAAGGGCACTGGCCTTTCTCAAAGATGTAGTAGTAGAGAGGCTCAACATCAAGCTATTCTGAGGAAAGATAAGAGCCACAGAAGGCCAACGTGGCTGCACAAGGAGATTTTTAGCTCTCTACAAACCAAAATGGAGACATACTAGAAATGGAAAGAGGGGCACGTCACCAAGGAGAAGCATACATGGGAATAGCATGAGCATGTAGTGGCAAAATCAGGAAAGACAAGATAAGGAATGAATTACAGCTGGCAAGGAATATTAGAGACAACAGGAAGGGGTTCTTCAAATATGTCAGACAGAAAGATCAAGGATGGTGTAGGTTCACTGCTAAGTGGAGAAGGTGAGCTGGTAATATAAGATGATAGGAAGACAGAGCTGCTCAGTGCCTACTTTGCATCAGTCTTCTCACAAAAAAATAACGTGACTGGATGACTAGCGATGTTACTAAAGTCAATCAACGGGAAAGGATGCAGATTGGGATAAGTAAAGAACACATCAGAGATCTTCTGACCAATTTGAATGAATTAAGATTAGCGGGGCCAGATGCTATTCACCCAAGGGTACTGAAGGAATTAGCTGAAGAAATCTCAGAGCCACTGGCAACAATATTGACAAACTCATGGATGACAGAAGAGGATCCAAAAGACTGGAGAAGAACTAACATAGTTCCCATCTTTAAAAAGAGGGGAGAGGAGGAGCGGAGGAGCTGCGAAACTATAGACCAGTCAGCCTGACTTCGATACCTGGGAAGCTACCAGAGCGATGTATAAAACATTCAATTTGAGAGTATCTGGAGGATGTAGAGGTGATTGCTAGCAGCCAGCATGGATTTACTAAGAACAAATCATGCCAAACCAGCTTGATTTCCTTCTTTCACAGGGTAACTGATTTGGTGGATGGGATGAATATGGTGGACATAATATACCTGGACTTGAGCAAGGCTTTTAATACAGTCCCACATGACATTCTGGTAAATGAGCTGGAGAAATACGGGCTTGGTGGAACTACCATTAAGTGGATACATCGTTGGCTAAACATCCCCAAACAAAGAGTAACTATTAATGGAATGATGTCTGATTGGAAGGAAGTCTTGAGTGGGATTCCTCAGGGATCTGTTCTGGTTCCAGTGTTGTTTAACATCTTTATTAAAGACCTGGATGTAGATATAGAGCAAATTGATCAAGTTTGCAGATGGCACAACGCTGTGGAGAATAGAGCTAAAATTCAGAGGATCTTAATAAACTGGAGAACGGGGCTATAGACGACAAAATGGAAATTCAACAAAGACAAATGTAAGGTGCTACCCTTAGAGAAGAAAAACCAAATGCACAAATACAGAATGGGGAAAGACTGGCTTGGCAACAGCACTGCCAAGAAGGATCTGAGAGTTGTAGTGGATCACTGCTTCAACATGAGTCAGCAATGAAATGCTGTCTCAAAAAAAGAAAATTTTAGGTTGCATTAACAGAGGCATAGTATGCAAGTCATGGGATAGTACTGCTCTGCTCAGCGCTGGTTAGGCCTCAGCTGGAGTAGTGTGTCCAATTTTGGTCACAGATGTAGAGAAACTGGAAAGTATCCATCTTTGTCCCTCACTTCTGATCAAAGGGATGGAATGCATGACATATGAACAAAGGCCGAAGAAACTGGGTATGTTTGGAAAAGAGTAGATTAAGGAGCTCTGATAGCAGTCTTCAGATACTTGAAAGGCGGCCACAAAAAAGATGGAGAAAAGTTGTTCTCTTTTGCCACAATGGGTGGGACAAGAGGCAAAGGATTCAAACTACAGCATAGCCAATTTAGATTAAATCTCAGGAAAAACTTCCTAACTGTAAGAACAGTAGGACAATGGAACAGACTGCCACGGGAGGTTATGGAAGCTTCTTCACTGGAGGTTTTCAAAGAACATAAGAACAGCCATACTGGGTCAAACCAAAGGTCCATCAAGCTCAGTATCCTGTCCTCTGACAGTGGCCAATGGCAGGTGCCCCAAAGGGAATGAACAGACAGGTTATCATCAAGTGATCCATGTCCCGTCACCCAATCCCAGCTGTAAACAGAGGCTAGGGACACCATCCCTGCCCATCCTGGCTAATAGCCATTGATAGACCTATCTTCCATGAATCTATCTAGCTCCCTTCTGAACCCCATTATAAAGTATTGGTCTTCACAACACCCTCTGGCAAGAAGTTTCAGAGGTTGACAGTGTGTTGCTTGAAAAAATACTTTCTTGTGTTTGTTTTAAACCTGCTACCTATTAATTTCATTTGGTGGCCCCTTGTTCTTGTATTATGAGAAGAAGTAAATAACACTTCCTTATTTACTTTCTCTGTACCACTCATGATTTTATAGACCTCTATCGTATCCCCCCTTAGTCACCTCTTTTCCAAGCTGAAAAGTCAGTCTTAATTACTCTCCTCATACAGAAGCCGTTCTATACCCCTAATCATTTTTGTTGCCCTTTTCTGAACCTTTTCCAATTCCAAAATATCTTTTTTGAGATGGGGCGACGACATCTGCATGCAGTATTCAAGGTGTGGGCATACCATGGATTTATACAGAGGCAATATGATATTTTCTGTCATCTTATCTATCCCTTTCTTGATTCCCAAAATTCTGTTAGCTTTTTTGACTGCCGCTGCACATTGAGTGGATAATTTCAGAGAACTATCCACAATTACTACAGGATCTCTTTCTTGAGTAGTAACAGTACTTTAGACCGCATCACTGTATATGTAGAGTTAGGATTATGTTTTCCAATGTGCATTACTTTGCATTTATCAACGTTAAATTTCATCTACCATTTTGTTGCCCAGTCACCGAGTTTTGTGAGATCCTTTTGTAGCTCTTTGCAGTCTGCCTGAGACTTAACTATCTTGAGTAATTATCTTGAGTAGTTTTGTATCGTCTGCAAATTTTGCCACCTCACTCTTGACTCCTTTTTCCAGATCATTTATGAATACGTTAAATAGGACTGGGCCCAGTACAGATCCCTGGGAGACACCACTATTTACCTCTCTCCATTTTCAAAACTGACCATTTATTCCTACCCTTTGTTTCCTATCTTTTAACCAATTACCAATCCATATGAGAACCTTCCCTTTTATCCCATGACTGCTTATTTTGATTAAGAGCCTTTGGTGATGGACCTTGTCAAAGGCTTTCTGAGAATCTAAATACACTGGATCTCCTTTGTTGACCCCCTCAAAGAATTCTAGTAGATTGGTGAGGCATGATTTACAAAAATCATGTTGACTGTTTCCCAACGAATTACACCTCTACCCCGATATAACATGACTCGATATAACACAAATTCGGATATAAAGCAGTAAAGCAGCGCTCCAGGGGGGCGGGGATGTGCGCTCCGGCGGATCAAAGCAAGTTCAATGTAACGTGGTTTCACCTATATCACGGTAAGGCTTTTTGGCTCCCAAGGACAGCATTATATTGGGGTAGAGGTGTATGTTCATCTATGTGTCTGACAAAAGGAGGCTGGATAGCCACCTTCCTTGGATAGTTTAGATGCAACAAATTCTGCATCTTGGCAGAGGGTTAAAGATGACCCTTGAAGTCCTTTCTAACCCTATGATTCTATGATATTGTAGTAGGATGATAGGAGTTTCCAGACTACATCAGACCCAAGGTCCAGCTCCTCCAGGGTCTTGTCTCTGAAAGTAGCAGATGTGGGATAACCTGCTCCTATATTAGATCTCCTTTTGATCTCTAATAATTAGACATTGGAGTAAACCCTAAAACAGGAGGTTTAATATCTCATCCACAAAATGTATAATTGTTATTGATAACTTTGGATATTCTGTTAAAATACTAGTCCCTTTTTTAATATTGTTGATCTCTGACTTCCTGTGGCAGAAAGTTCCATAATGTAATGACATGTTTTATGAAAAAGTATTTCCTAGAATTGGTTTTGAGTTTCCCATTTTTTAACTTAAGGTCCCCATTCGCCTATGGTGGGAGAAAAAAGGGAATTATTCACTTTGGATGCCTTTGTAGCCAAAAGCTATATTGATTTTAAAAATCAAGAAATATTGAAAAGAAAGTCAATAAGATAAGTAATTTTTTTCCCTTACATTAATTTTGCCCTTCACCTGTTCAGCATCATGGCTGCTTTAATTGTTTGGTGAGATGATCCCAGGTCTGTACTGTTGGAAGCTGCTGCATGGTTGACATCGAAAAGACCCGAGCAACTAATTGCTTGTAGTTTTACCTGTTTTTACAGACTAGCCATGGGGTGTAGTCACCCTATTTCAGCTTTGTGTCAGATTTCACTTATTGGCTAAGAAGGACAGTGGCATTCAAATCCACACAAGATTCCTTTCCACTTTGTTTCATGTAAGTAACTGTTTACTAGTTAAAGTCTTAGGGCGTGTCTACACTTAGTGTCACAGCGGTGCTGCTGCACTGCTGTAGGGCGTAAAGAAGACGCTACCTACACTGAGGGGAGAGCTTCTCCATTGGAATAGGTATCATAGGCGCCAACTCCGTGGGTGTTCCAGGGCTGGAGTACTCACAGGCAGAGACAGTGGGTTCTCAGCACCCACCAACGGGCTTACCGATCAGCTCCTCCTCCTTCTCCCCAGCGCCTCCTGCCTGCCACTGATCAGCTGTTCAAAGGTGGGCAGCAGTCGCTGGGGGGGAGAGGGAGGAGCAAAGGGCAGGGTGTGCTCGGTGGAGGAGGCAGGGGTGGGGCCTTGAGGGAAGGGGTGGAGTGGGGGCAGGGCCTGTGGGGGAACAGGGGTCAAGCACCTCCAAGGAAATGAGAAAGTCTGTGCCTGCGATAACTACCACCTCTTGGGGAGGTGTAGCACTGTCTACACTGGGGGTTAGCTCGGTATAACTATGTTGCTTATGGGTGTGGGTTTTCCATGCCCCTGAGTGACACAGTTCATGCTGAAATAAATTTGTCATTACACTGATTGCATCTATTTCCCTATGTTAAGTTCTCCTCACACCTTCTATGGATCATCTTAATTATCACTTCAAAAGTTTTTTTTCTCCTGCTGACAATAGTTCATCTCAACTGATTAGACTCTTCCTGTTGGTATGCATACTTCCACCTTTTCATGTTCTCTGTATGTATAAATATCTCCTGTCTGTGTTCCATTCTATGCATCCGAAGAAGTGAGCTGTAGCTCACGAAAGCTCATGCTGAAATAAATTTGTTAGTCTCTAAGGTGCCACAAGTACTCCTGTTCTTTTTGTATTTCCTTATAATAGAAAAGAAACATTTATAAAAAGCAAATAAAGATATTGTCTGCTCAGTGAGTTGCAGAGTCCTGCAAACTTCAGCTGTTCTGTCAGGATGTTCTCTCCAGTCATTCTGTGGTTTTAAATAGTTAATTTTTTTTTGAAAGAGTAAGAATGAAATCTGCAGCCAGTTATGAATAACAGAATATGGTAATATTACAGCAACATACACAGAAACTCTGCAGACTGACAGCACAGCTGCTGAGTGTTAGTTTTTTGAAATATGTACAATCTTTTGTCAACAGAATTAAGAACAGGAACATTACGTGGTTTGTTTCTGCATAAGGGTATTTTGTAAGGAAAGTTAATGATAAACTGTTCTGCATTTTGACCTTTTTAAATTTTCTGAGCTCTTGCATCTTCCAGAGAATTGGTGAGTTTCTGAAATTTAGATGTGCAGAATCTTAATGGCTACTCTGACATTTTGCTAGACCTGGCTGGATACCTGTGCTTGACTAGTTTTCTAATGTGCTTGCTCTGCCATGCCTGAGACACTCGCATTCTGTGCAGTTTCGTTTCCTTTAGAGTGATTGCGCTGTAAACCTCTTTCCAATTAAAAGGGGATGCTATTGTGATAATGGAAAGTTGTTTTATTTTTCCTGTCCCCTGATATGTACGCAGGTAGGCTGTAGGAAAGTGTTATCTCTGGGTTTTTGGTAGTTTGTTCTCTACTACAGATCTCTATATACAGAAAAGTAACACATCTGTGTGGCTGGCTGGCTGATGGTGAATACAGATACGATGATACTTTAGCTATATCTACACTAGCAAGTTTAAAGAGGCACAGCTGTACTGATGCGCTGTTTTAAGATCGCTCAGATAGCTGCTCTATGCTGATGGAGGAGAGCTCTCCTGGCAACATCATAAAACCACCTCAATGAGCAGTGGTAGCTGTCGGTAGGAGAAGCTCTTCCGCTGACATAGCACTGTGCACACCGGCGCTTTTTTTCAGTGTAATTTAGGTCGTTCAGGGGTGTGTTTTTTCACACCTCTAAGTTTCCTCCAAGTTGCACAGCTGTGCAGCAGGCTATCAAGGGCTGTGCAGGTGGGGAGAGGCGCCCCACCCCCAACCCAGCCCTGCCCCACCAGAGCTGTTGTGACTGGGAAGAGACACTGACCTGCTGCAGCGAGAGAGAGACCTGGGGGGCGTTCTCTGTCCTGGGGCAGCCTGCACCCCAAGCGCCTCATGTCTGGCCTCACCCCAGAGCCCACATCGCCAGCTGGAGCCCTCACCTCAACCCTCTGCCCCAGCCCTGAGCCCTTCATCTGCAGCTGCACCCACAGCCAGAGCCCTCAATCCCCTGCCCCACCCCTGAGGCTGCACCCTCAGCCAGATCCTGCAGCCCAACCCTCTGCTCCAGCCCTGAGCCCCCTCCTAGACTCCGAACCCCTCGGCTCCACCCCTGCCACACATCACCTCCATATTGGTGCACATAACAGAATTCATTCCGCACATGGATGTAAACAATTGGAGGGAACACTGCTTGAGTGACATACATTTTGCCGACATAAGTGATAGTGCAGACATGGCCTAGCTGGGGTGCAGAAGGTGCTTTTCTAATCCTAAAGGGTTTTACTAGCTACTCTGTAACCTGGCTGAGGTACTGAATCTTGTTTAGACCATGGAAAAAAATTGCTGGAGGGCGGGAGTAAAGAATCTAGGATCACCTCTGAATCTAATCCTGTTAGGGAGACAAACTCATACCCTCAGGCAAGTGGACTGATGTGCCATTGCCTCTTTTATCGCACCTGTAGAGCAAGGAAATCAGAGAGACTTCTGGGAAAATGGCAGGGAGCTGAGCTTTCTTGAAGAAATAAATATGAAAATCATAATACAGAGGAAGATTCCCTTCGTCGTAACAGGCAATGGAAGAGTTGACTACAGAATTGTGCTGTTAAATGCTAGAAGCAGGTAACAGAGCTAACTAGAGATGCAGGGACTGGGGTGCAGGAAACCAGATACCCTTGGTCAGTGTTGAAGTGCTGCTTGCTGGTTCCCCCTCTCTAACCTGCAAAGAGAGAGACAAATGTTAGCAGTTCACTGATTTTTCTCTATGCTGGCAGTGGATCCCAGAACTGATTTATAGCACTTACTCAGCTTTCAGCAAGCAGCAAATGCATTGCTTAATTATTCATGGCAGATGTATTATTGCCGGAAATTAAGACATCAAGGAAACAAGTAAAAACTGTTACTGAGTAGAACTATAAACAATGGGAGACAGAAGGAGATGCAGAATGGTGCTACTGTGATGTTAGAGATGTCACACTTTCAGAAAGTAATTGGTTAAAATTCCCAGGTCCTTCAGCATGTAACTCACTGCAAGTAATTAATAGCTTACAAGTGGTGTTTCATTTGTTAAATTTGTCATTTAAATTATCACATTTGTGAATGTGCAAACCCCTTACATTGTCACCTTCAGCAGACAAGTTTGTATAAACACACTTTTTCCTGCTGCTTATGTACACCTTCAGCTATCTGTAAAATACCTGCTGTTTAATTTGCAGAATTAGATTAGGTCACCTGTGGAATTACTATACCAAACACAGCAGCAGTTTCTTTAGGCTCTGGACCAAATGCAGCATCCTAGTGCAAGATGTTAACACTTAGTTTTCTCGCAAGCTATTGTACCAGTTTGGTCACACATACATGCTATCGCTGACTGGTGTATAGGATAGGACACATCCTCATCACCTTGGCCTATGAATGATCTGTATCTGTAGGGATTTGCTGACAAGGAATCAGGCAACCTTGAGTTCCAAAAGTGCTGAAACCTGTTTGGTCCTTGGGTGCCATTGGAAGATCAGTCTTCTGCATGACTCTTCTTCCATCCTTCCTGTGTTAGATGAGGTTTCTCTCTTGCAGTAGTTTCAAGGTTCTCTTGAGTTCATGCCCTATAGATTTGATTGCCAATTTTCAATTGTACATTTTGTGCTTCTGAGTAAAAGTAAAGGGGAAGAAGGTGGCTCTCTGCAAACACTTTGTCCTTGTTTTTCCTCAGTCCTCATCCCAAGGGAATTATTTCACTCTAAGAGAGTTGGTAAAAATGCCAACTCCAATACATAACCTCAGGCTTCCAGTTCTATGCATAAAATGGTCATTTCAGTATGACTGTCCCTGGACTATATCTCCATCCAGGCCGTATGCTGCATTTGGTCAGGAATACATTTTTGTTCTTACACTTCATTCTGCTGCCCCCAGCTATTAACTCTGAAAGGCAAAAGTCAACCTGCTGACTCTTCCAGAGGCATTAAAAAGATTTCTTTGACTTCTAAGCCCTTTCCTTATCTCTTGGTTGCAAGATTAGAAAAGGTCTGTTGGGATTGGCACCAATTTTCTATTGAAGTAAAGAAAATTTTTCTCTGTGTGTGGTCCTGGACTGAGCCTTGTAAAAATATTTTAATCTTGGAGAAATTTTCCTTGTTATTCATTGCTCTAAATAAGCAGTTTATATTTCTAGTTGCATAAATCAGACACAGTTGGTGCTAAGAGGCAGCTGAATAAATCATTAGGTGTGTTTGAGCAAGTCTCCCCCCCCCAAATCTAGGAAAACAGAATAGAACAAAATGATGAGTAGCTAGTCTAAAACATTGATATTGTTTTTTGATGATGGAATTTTCTCAGTAGCTGGTATAGGATCTTTCTATCAACCCATCATTTAAAACATAACCGTATATTTAAACTGTACAAACTCTACTACTTTAATTCCCAAGTAAATGTTGTTCTGGTGAAAACCGATAATGTATAGCATTGAGCAATAGTTACATCATGGATTGTAGCAGTGCAGGCTTTCCTTCACATGGATCTCTGCCAGTGAGCCTCAGTTCCTGACATGGAACAATAGCAATGGAGGAGAATTCATTTTCCATGGACCCCTAAATCTTTGGCCTTCATGCTGCAACTACTGAGGCGATGGCCAGTGGTGGTGTTAAACCCCAATCTGCTTGTAACTGAATTGAGGATATTAAGAGACAAGTGGGTGAGGTAATATCTTTGACTGGACCAACTTCTGTTGGTGAGAGAGACGAGCTTTCCAGCTACACAGAGCTCTTCCTTAGGTGTAGAACTGAGGATATCAACTCATTTCATGTACAGCAGAGCAGCAAACATCTATTTTGGCTGTAATTTTTGGTCACGACTGCCTAAGTTGCACTGGTTCCAGTGACCGATGGGAGATATGATAAGTTCCATATCCCATTACCAATCCCCTGCACTGCCTTCCAGTGGGAATTTTAGTGGACTTTGTGAAATAGCAAAGCGGGTGGAGTTGTTTGACAGTGACCCTCTTGGATGATACAGCTTCCTTGATGGGAGTCGTGAATGTGTATCAAGTATCAGAGGGGTAGCCGTGTTAGTCTGGATCTATAAAAGCAGCAAAGAATCCTGTGGCACCTTATAGACTAACAGACGTTTTGGAGCATGAGCTTTCGTGGGTGAATACATGCATCTGATGAAGTGGGTATTCACCCACGAAAGCTCATGCTCCAAAACGTCTGTTAGTCTATAAGGTGCCACAGGATTCTTTGCTGCTTTTACGTGAATGTGTATGTGATTGTTAAATGAGATTCATTCTTCAGATTCCAACTGCTCCACTTTGCTAGATGGGAACTCTGTGTAGATGCTGCCCCGTTTGTTTATTTTTAAATGCCTGGAATAGTTTAGTGTGAAACTGTTGAGAGAGATAATTTGCCCCAGGAGTTGATATATAGGTCACAGAATGAACACTAACCAGGCTCGCATACAGCCTACAGAAGAAACTTTGCTATATCCTTTCCCTTGCGATGCCCTCTTTTAGCATGGAGGCTGAGTAGTTGGCTTTTACCATAAAACACTCAGCCCTGAATGCAGATGGTGTTTTCCTCACCCTCACAAAGAATAGGAGGACCTTCAGGTCAGAGGGTAATATCAGTGTCTGGATAACTAATGTTGCATTTGGCATGTGATGGGAGTTTTAATTTGGTCAGCCTTTTCCTTTACTACTGTGCATATCCATTTTTGAAAGACAATGAAGTCTCGCTAGCATGTGTTACCTGTTGGAATATCTTTCTTCATGGTAGCAGATTCTTCCTTGGTTTTGTCTACTGCTGTTTCTGGGGTTTTGTATTCAGGGCCGGTGCAAGGAAGTTTTGCGCCCTAGGCGAAACTTCCACCTTGTGCACCAGCCCTCCAGCCCTGCGGCAGGTCCCCGCCCCCCCTTACCCTGAGGCGCCCCTACCCTGCAGCAGCTACCCCCTGCACTGAGGCCCCCCCCAGGAGTCGTGCAGCACCTCCCCACCCCAGCTCACCTCTGCTCCGCGTCCTCGAGCACGCAGCCCTGCTCTAATTCTCCTCTCAGGCTTGCAGCGCCAAACAACTGATTGGTTCTGCAAGCCTGGGAGGCAGGAGAAGTGAAGCAGCGACCGCACGCTTGGGGAGGAACTGCTGTAAAAAAAAAAAATTGGGGGCACTGCTTTTTGGCGCCCCCAAATCTTGGCACCCTAGGCAACCGCCTAGTTTGCCTTAATGGTAGCACCGGCCCTGTTTGTATTGCATCTCCGCTCAGTGGCAAAAACAAAAATTGTTTACTAGAGAAATGTATAGGCAAGGCCTTTTTCATGTAATAATGTTCACATTAACGAGTAATTAGAAAGATAAGTGGTTTGAGAACCAGTTGATTAGATTTTGTGGGATTGGCAATGGTTGGGTGATATAGAGATACATGTATATAGAGTAGCAGATTTTAATGAAACCAAATTGTTTCCAAATGCTTTATAGTTGTGTGCATTTCCATTGTAAGATCTATCTTTGAACAAATCCTTTCATATACTGAGAAGATTCAGTACCTGTAAAAATTATGGAGAATGACCAAGATGTGAAATTATAGAATATTTTTTCTTACTCTCTCTTACATTTAGCAAACTCATTTGCTGATATAAATTGCAACTGGATAATTTCATCAATTCCCATCATGAACATTACATGAGGCTATTTTGTCACTTATTTGGAAGATTATGAATAAGGCTGCAAGTTTGTCATGGAAGTCGTGGATTCCTTGGCCTCCGTGACTTCTGCAGCGGCCAGTGCACCTGGCCTGGGGACAGCTCAGGCACCAATCACAGTGGCTGCTTCTGGGGCAGTCTTGGGCTACTGTGTCCTCCCCCGCCCCCACTCCGCCAGCAGCAGGAGTTTGGGTGTGGGAGGTGGCAGGGGGACTGAGGTACAGGAAGGGGTGAGGCAGGCTCTTCAACATTGTTTCAGTTCTTTTGGGCTTTATACACTCATCCTCAAATTTTGTTTTAAAATTACAACTATGAATGAACAGCTCTTCTGGGAGTGGAGTTGGCATACTCTATATTCCACTCCCAGTAAATTCTTTGGCAGGATATTTATGTTGAATTGTCTTCATTGCTTGATTATGACAAGATGTTTCTTTTGATGTAGTGCTTAAATCATTAAGCACAAAGAACATGCTCAGCACTGTACAGATCACAAAATGGAGACTGTATGTGTCCCCAAAAAGCTTCCCTTCTAAAAGACGGGAAGTGCCAAGAGCCTGTTTTAACATGTTGTCTATTAAAAATTGTAGCCACTTTGATTATTTTGTTTTAAATTAGGCTTTGTAACACTAAATTCAATGTGAAAATGAAATCAAATTAATCAAACAGTGATTCAAATTGAACAGAAATTCAACCAGCCCAGGAAGTGCGTGGCAAAGTTTGGTAACATTTTAACATCTGTGTGAAATAAGTGAGAGGCAGGGATCACGTTAGAAGCTGGACATGAATACTGAAGGGGCTCCATTTTTAACAAGTGGCTAATTTACCTGATCTCATAGGGTGAGTTGCAGATTCTTGCTTTAGCTCAATAATTCTGGGCTGACAGCTGCAGGCAAGTGAAAATGAACAGGTCATTGATTATTTGGAGGGGAATCCTAAAAAGTGGTTTGAAGTGCAGACACCATCTGGGCCTAGATAATGCAGATTTCAGTATCTGTATTTGTCCAGAATAGTAAAGACTTTTAAAGCAAACAGTGCTTTAAAATAATGCAAACACAACCCTTTTAAGGATGGCTGTCTGCCGAAATTCATGCTGTTCTGATATTGCGGTGATGTTTTCTGTATAAGCAGCTTCAGTGACTAACGCCTGACAGATGGCTACAGAGGGAACAGTACAAGCAGGGTGCTCCTATAAAACAAATGTCGCAATGCGAACGAGTGTGTGCTGTTTAAATAAAATATTTTAAAAATGTATTCAAAATTTTGGGCCAGACTTCATGTGTGTGTTGTGAAAATTTGAAATTTAGTATAAAGTAGTTATTGTTCTTTTCAGTCTGGTCTGAGCAGCTGTAGTTCCTGGATGGTGATGAGCACATGGGTTTCGAGTGATGTGAACTATGAGTTTTTTCACTCCATAAGAAGATTCTTGTGCACTAATTTTGGCTACCATGTTACTAGGGAGGTGTTTACGATTTTGAGGGAATATGGTGAAGATGATCAGTGCGTTGGAGAGACAAGGGATAAGAGCATAGTTTGTCTTGGCCAAGGAATGATTGAAAGCCCTATTCTGCCAACCTGCTGATGTGTAGTAGCATTTAACTTCATGAATTATCTCATTGGTTTCAGTGGAGTAACTCATTAAGGGGCTACTCATTATTAATATGGGTGGCAGAATTGGGCCCTGAAAGGCAAGGTGGATCAAAAACCTAAAAGTGCTGTTGGTCTGATGAAAATATGTGAACTCCAAGGAGGGCAAGGAATAATTCAAGGGGGGGCCATAACTAAAAGAGGATGGGAGGAAAGGTAAGAAAAGGCAAACATCATTTGGAGGTATTTATAACAAGACTTTATCCCCTTTAAATCTAAAATAAAGTTGTACAGCATCTCCAGGTGGGATCCATAGAGAGTAAAGTGCATCAGAACGCCCATATGTTCCAGCCCACTCTAGGTTTGAGTTGATCATAAAAATATATGAAAAAGTTTTAACTTGCTGATTTTTAAACATTTGAAACATTAAAACTACTCAATTGATTTTCTTCAGAATTGGCTTTTTTAAAGATCTCACTTGACACGTTAAAACCAAACCGAGACTATGAACACTATAGTTAAAACTTTCTGTAGATAAAGGTGTAAAAGAAATTCCATTGTAATATGCTGTATATTGTATTAACTGGCATAATTATGGTACAAAGAGAAACCCTATTTTAACACAAAAGACCGAGGAAGCAGTGTTAAAAGTTAAGCTTCAGATCTTTTACCTCTGCCTTGCCTGACTTTTGAATGCTTGAGTTCTCTCACCATTAGCTTTGCATTAATGCTAGTTTTATGCATAGAGCCTATTTCATTATATCATATGGTCCGACCTGGGAATTTGGTTACTAGATTACTACAATCTGATGTATGCAAACCTGATTTTAATCCCTTATGACACATTATATTTTGTCTGCTGTATGCTAGCCTAAAATGCTGACAATTCGTCAGGGAGACACCTTTTTTTTAACCGATTAAAGGACAGTAAGAACCTATTTTACAAAGTATAATCAGGGACTTCCATAGCAGTGCATTTTAGTGAATTACCCAAGATATTTCTGTGAGCTGCCTCACACAGAACTTATGAAGCCAGATTCTCAGTCTCTTGGTATGACCTATATCTAGTGCTTCAAAGTCCTCACAATCACTGCCCATTACCGAGCGCTGTATTTTCAGTTTGACTGGTGATGTTCTTGTTCTAACTCCACAAATGAACGTGTATCAAAGTACTTTCTTGGGAAAACTTTTGTTTAAATGTATTGACTTGTTAAATCTAATCTCACAGATGTTTTCTCGGTCCCCATAGAAAATTCTTGCAGAAATAAAACAAACTTGTAAGTACAGAAGCCTCTTAGAGAAGAAGAAGATGTAATCCTCTCCTCAGATTGTTCCTGTGAAAAGTCTAGCAGTATGTTCTTTAAGAGGTATAAATTTTGCTGTTGCATGTTTGTGGATGGCTCTGCAAAGGTAAACTTTAAGTACCACTGCTGCGTTAATACTTTTACTCTGTAGCGAGATACAGCTCACTAATACTACCTCATTATCTGGCAGATGAATTGTGATTCCATGAACTGTATTTCCATCAAACTTTAAAGTGAGCTTGTTTTGCTGTTACTGTGACAGGTGATCAAGGTTAAAGCTCTTGAACTCCCAAAAAGTCAGAGATTTCAATCCTAGCAATTCTTTTCTTATCTCTGATGCTTTATATCATAAAGTTTGCATACTTTAATAACCCACTAGAATTTAGTGAGTCTGGAACACAGTTTGCACTTGGTGAATATGGGGGTGCCAGGGTGCTACTCTGAGCGAGAGTGTCCAGGGGCATGCTTAGGGATCCCTGCCTGAGTTTGAAGTCTCACAGGGCCAGAGACATTAAACAGCAAAGAGATGAAAAATCTTCATGTCTGCTGTTTTTATTTCCCTCTTCCAGCAATCAGACGGATGGGAGGAGTCCTTCTGCGCATACGCCTCTACCCTGATATAATGCTGTCCTCGGGAGCCAAAAAATCTTACCGCGTTATAGGTGAAACCACGTTATACTGAACCTGCTTTGATCCTCCGGAGTGCGCAGCCCTGCCCCCCTGAAGCGCTGCTTTACCGTGTTATGTCCAAATCCGTGCTCTATCTGGTCACTTTATATGGGGGTAGAGGTGTACTTCTTCATGAGTGAATCAGGCAGTTAACAAAGCTTTTGTCTTATAATGGCCCACTTAATTGTTGATCGTCCTCCTCAATGGGCGGGGGAGTGGAAGAGGGGAGAATGATTCCTTTGCCGGAAGTCCGCTTGTAACTGAAAGACTGAGGCCTTGTCTACACTACAGAGTTGCAGCGCTGGTGAGGGGGTTACAGCGCTGCAACTTAGGATGTGCACACACTTGCACAGCACGGCCAGCGCTGCAACTCCCTGGTTGCAGCGCTGGCTGTACACCCGGTTGAGCCTCGGGTGAAGAGGATCCAGCGCTGGTGATTCAGCACTGGTCAGCAAGTGTAGACACCCACCAGCGTTTTTGTTGACCTCCGTGGCATAAGCAGGTATCCCAGCATACCTTAGAAGCCTCTCTGGTAATCATGCAAACTCCACTGCCCTGGGCTCACCTGACCCCTCCTTTAAATGCCCTGGGAATTTTAAAAATCCCCTTCCTGTTTGCTCAGCCAGGTGTGGAGTGCAATTAAGCAATCAATCACTCAGCGACCATGCCTCCACGCACCAAACGAGCCCCAGCATGGACCAATGCAGAGCTGCAGGACCTCATAAGTGTTTGGGGAGAGGAGGCTGTGCAAGCACAGCTGCGCTCCAGAAGGAGAAATTATGATACCTATGGGCAGATATCGCAGTCCTTGATGAGAAGGGGCCATGAACGGGACGCGTTGCAGTGCAGGGTCAAAATTAAAGAGCTGAGGAGTGCTTACTGCAAAGCCCGTGAGGGAAATCGCCGCTCAGGAGCTGCCCCACAACCTGCCGTTTTTACCAGGAGCTGGATGCCATACTTGGGTGTGACCCCACTGCCAATCCTAGGAGCACGATGGATAGTTCAGAGCAGGGAGAAGTGGGGGAGGTTGTAGAGGACGGCGACAGTGAGGCTACTGGCGTGGAGGGAGACACCCCGGAGTCCCAGTACACATGCAGCCAGGAGCTCTTCTCAAGCCAGGAGGAGGCTAGCCAGTCGCAGCAGCTGGAAGTTGATGGTGAGGAAGAAGCTGAGGATCGTGCTCGGGGTAAGTAGATTTTTATGTTTTGGGAGAGGAGGGTTTTGGTTATGGCTGCCTGCATGCATGCCTAAACGTGGAATAGCCCATTGATTTGCTCTATCACGTCTCTGTAATCTGCATCGGTAATCTCTTGAAAAGTTTCAGCAAGAGCGTTTGCAATTTGCTTTCTCAAGTTGATCGGGAGAGCCACCGTGGTCCCTGTCCCGGTCAGGCTAACTCGTCCGATCCACTGTGCAGCGAGGGGTGGGGGGGACCATGGCTGCACACAGGCAAGCTGCATAGGGGCCAGGGCGGAATCCACATTCCTGTAGAAGACCCTCCCTCTCTTCCCAGGTAACACGCAGCAGTGATATGTCTGGCAGTAGGAAACCCTGTTGAGAGTTTAGGGATACTTGAGTGCAGGGCGCCAGGTTCGCGTTTCCCCAGCCCATGGCGCTCTGTTGTTAACCCCCCCCTCCCAGCACGTAGCCAGCCACGCGGTGCGCTCCGGTGTTCCCCACCCCCCCTCCAAGCACGCATCCAGCACCGCGGTGTGCTCCGGTGTTCCCCACCCCCCCTCCAAGCAGGCATCCAGCACCGCGGTGTGCTCCGGTGTTATGCACCCCCCTCCAAGCACGCATCCGGCACCGCGGTGTGCTCCGGTGTTCCCCACCCCCCCTCCAAGCACGCATCCGGCACCGCGGTGTGCTCCGGTGTTCCCCACCCCCCCTCCAAGCAGGCATCCGGCACCGCGGTGTGCTCCGGTGTTCCCCACCCCCCCTCCAAGCAGGCATCCAGCACCGCGGTGCGCTCCGGTGTTATGCACCCCCCTCCAAGCACGCATCCGGCACCGCAGTGCTTCCCCCCCGCCCCACTCACCAGCAGGACGGCGTGAACGCGGACCAAAGAACACCCCCCCCCCAAGCAGCTCAACACCTTCCTATTCACTACTGTCCCCTCTTCAGGACACCAGCTACCTCCTGTACCCATTGCTGACGAACCCTAGTGACCCATTGGTCAGTTCCCACTCCCAAGGGGAAATAGGGGCAAAACCACTCACCCCATTGCTCGCCATGACTTAGCTTGCCTGCCCTCTCTGTGTTATGTGAGGTATGTAAGAAGGATGCTACCAAAAGTCTAAAAAGTCCTTCAACGTGTGATAATAAACAATGCAGCCTCTGTGTATTACATGGTTCTATCTCTCTTTTTTCTAGTGACTTGACTACTGCAGCCGGATCACCGGCCTCACGTAGGTTGCAGAACTTGAGACGGAATCCTAGAAAATCAAAAGAGGAATTGATCAAATCTGTTATGAGCCACTACAACAGAGAAAGTAGGAAGACACAGGAATGGAGAGAGAAGACGTATGAATGGAGAGAGAGTGTACATGAATGGAGAAAGAGTGTACATGAATGGAGGCAAACAGAAAGCAGGAGAAAGGAATTGTCTGCCAAAAAAACCACAAAGCAGATGATAAGCTTCCTGGCTCCCCAAACTGAGTCTTTCGAGTCTCTTGTAGCCATGCAGACAAATATGTACCATGGTAACCCACAGCCCTCCCAAAGCCCTCTTCCTTGTTCCCCAGTATTTCCACAAAACAACTTTATCCAGCAGCCAGTTCCTTATTATCCCCAGCTGCCCCCAACACCTGTACGATCACCTACCAGCCCTGATAACTATAATTCTTACCCTGTTCACTCCACCCCCATTATTCTGCAGCATAGTAATCCTGAAGTGCAGCAGACATTGAATAGTGATCAAAATAGGACATATTCAAACCTGTGAATGTACAGTCCACCACCCCAACCCCCTTGCCTGTTATGTACTGTATGTTGAATAAAGATTTTTTTTCTTTTTCACTACGTTATATTATTGCTGGAAGTGGTAAATATTATACACCAAGGTAAAGCAAAGCACATCAAATGCATCAAACATTACTGTTGGCTCTCAGCATCAAATTGCTCCCTTAAAGCATCCCTAATCCTTGAAGCCCTTTCCTGGGCCTCCCTATTAGCCCTGCTCTCTGGCTGAGCAAACTCATCCTCTAGGCGTCGAACCTCGGAGGTCCATTCCTCACTGAATCTTTCACCCTTCCCTTCACAAATATTATGGAGGGTACAGCACGCGGATAAAACAGCGGTGATGCTGCTTTCCACCAAATCTAGCTTCCCATAAAGACAGCGCCAGCGTGCTTTCAAACGGCCAAAAGCACACTCCACAGTCATTCTGCACCGGCTCAGCCTGTAGTTGAACCGGTCCTTGCTCCTGTCAAGCTTCCTTGTATATGGTTTCATGAGCCAGGGCATTAAGGGGTAAGCGGGGTCTCCAAGGATCACAGTGGGCATTTCGACGTCCCCTACTGTGATCTTGCGGTCTGAGAAAAAAGTCCCGGCCCTCAGCCTCCTGAACAGGGAACTGTTCCTAAAGATGCGTGCATCGTGCACCTTTCCAGGCCATCCTGAGTAAATGTCAGTGAAACGCCCACGGTGATCCACAAGCGCTTGCAGAACCACGGAGAAATACCCCTTGCGATTAACGTACTCTGATGCCAGGTGGGGTGGGGACAGAATAGGAATATGCGTCCCATCTATTGCCCCTCCACAGTTAGGGAACCCCATTTCTGCAAAGCCATCCACAATGTCCTGCACGTTCCCAAGAGTCACGGTTCTTCTTAGCAGGGTGCGATTAATGGCTGTGCAAACTTGCATCAGCACCATTCCAACGGGAGACTTTCCCACTCCAAACTGGTTCGCCACCGATCTGAAGCAGTCTGGAGTTGCCAGCTTCCAGATTGCAACAGCCACCCGCTTCTCCACTGGCAGGGCAGCTCTCAATCTCGTGTCCCTGCGCCGCAGGGTAGGGGCGAGCTCAGCACAAAGTGCCAAGAAAGTGGCTTTTCTCATCCGAAAGTTCTGCAGCCACTGCTCGTCATCCCAGGATTGCAGGACGATTTGATCCCACCACTGAGTGCTGGTTTCCCGAGCCCAAACGCGCCGTTCCACGGAGCTGAGCACGTCTGTTACTGCCACAAGCAATTTACTGTCTTCACAGTGAGGCGATTCAGTATCATCGTCTGACTCCTCACTGTCACTGTCACTCTCACTTTGCAGCTGAAGGAATAGCTCCACTGCCATGCGCGATGTGCTGGCAACATTCGTCAATAAGGTCGTCAGCTGCTCAGGATCCATTTATAACAAAAATCGCAGAAAAAGCGCTGTAGAATCACAATGCCGCCAAACTGCTCGGAATGTGTAGCAAAGCACCACGGGGCGCTGGAACAGGAAGCGGAAAGACAATCACACTTCCTTCCCCTTCCTACAAGCCACAGCGCCGAAATGGGACGAGGTGCTCTGTGGGATAGCTGCCCACAACGCACCACTCCCAACAGCGCTGCAAGTGCTGTAAATGTGGCCACACTGCAGCGCTGGTTGCTGTAAGTGTGGCCACTCTGCAGTGCTGGCCCTATACAGCTGTACTAACACAGCTGTAACTACCAGCGCTGCAAAACTGTAAGTGTAGATATGGCCTAACACATTTATTTCAGCATAAGCTTTGGTAGGTAAAAAACATATTTCTTCAGATACATGGAGGCCTTGTCTGGGATCCCAAGTTCAGAGCAAGCATTTTCAAAGTTAGAAAGCAAAATGTACATATTTCCTTATAGCGTGGAATACAGACATTACAAGTGAGATTAATACATGCAGCAATTTACAAGCATTTTACAGAGTTTAAAAACTGAATATTTTCTTATTTCTTTAAGACTAATACCCATTTTAAACAAAACTAACATGCAAGCAGGGTGGATTTAAATCACTAGTTAGGAAGACTCTATTTAATCATGGATTTCTACATAAAAGTGCATTCTTGTTGGTTATAACCTTAATACAGATTCTTCACAACGCAGAGATAGATGTAGGTTTCACTTTTAGAAGGTGCACACTATACATTTTTAAACAGTGATTTATTTTGAAAACTTTTCAGATTAGTTTTACAGCTATATCAGAAAATGAATGATTGTTCCATTATTTCATTTACCAAAGGTAATTGAAGCAGATATTTATGAAGTCATTGGGAGGTGAACTATCTCCAATTTAACAGATTAATCATTAATATTTGAAGGATTTTCTTGCTATTCTGTATTAGGAGGAGAACATCACCAGACAGACATTTAAATTGTTTTATTTAACTAAAAAAAGTTATGTATTCTGGATTTTTTCAGTTCTTCAGCAATCATACAATATTTTAGCAAAACAAGCATTTGAATTTAGTTAAACATTCAAGATTTTTAAAATCAGGTTTATTTCTGTTAAAATTGTTTTTAATTACAATAGTTAATGAATTAAAAAAAATTTAAATCAACCATGTCAGCCAGGTCAACATGAGAAACTTAAAATATTGGCTTCTGTGGCTAACTCAGTCATCTTCACCATCATTTTCCTATTTCTTCATAATCTGGAAAAGAAAAACAAGCTTTCCTGCTTTTTCAGGTCCCAAACGATTTCTCAATTTGGAATGAATTAGTTCAAAGGAAGAAAATATTCTTTCTACACGGACAGAAGCAGCTGCTGCTGTTAAAAGTGAGATTATCACTTCAGCAGTCTGTGAATCCAAGTGCTTAATTGACTTCCATCAGTTCACTGGTGTGACTGTCTTTAAAACATTATCAGCAAACATTCATTTTTTGAGTGGTTCTTATTCCCAAACTGGGTCTCTCTTATGGCCTGCTGCCACTATAGGTTTTCCCTTCTAGTGAGAGAATAGAATGGTAGATCTGAAATCAAGACCTCAAGACTTCTGGAATATGCTGCTCAAACAGTTTCAGTTTTGTTTCTACTGCCTGGCCCTCCGTTCTCACATTTATCTCCAGACTTCTCCTTGTCCAGATCTGTGTTCTCTTCCCCCCCCCCCCCCCAAAAAAACAAACAAACAAACAAAAAACCCAGTCTTCTATTCATTGAACTTTTTGAAAATTTGCACTTGTAGAACGAGGTAAGGGATTGACTCTGTGTGCACAAACATGCAAAAGGACAATAGGGTTGAGGTCTGTTATTTCTCACCTCTCTATATTATTTATTTTAAAACATTTTTGCTGCTAACAAGCATGTTACCTCTGGAGACACCAATCCACAGTTTGAGAACTGCAAAACTAAGCATCTCTGATGGTATCTTCTAGACTGAGCACTGGGTAGATAGAAAGATTCACCTAAATAATCTCTACAGAAGCCCCTGGAACCCCATAAGATTGGGTCCCTAATCCATGAACTATTGGAACTCATTTACAAAACTTTTCTTAAATATGACGTGAATATATTGTCTCATACTATAGGATTAGAATTTATAATCTCTATTCCACGGTGAGAGATCTTTGAGCTATCATGTATCTTATCTAAAACTATCTTTAGATAGGTTTTTTCCTCAAAAAGCATGTTATCAAAAAAATCCTATTTAAATAAAAAAATTGATTTTTGTCCACCCTGCGTACAGGTGAACTGGTTTGATTTCCAGCTATGCGGTCCTCAATTCTTAGCGAGTTCCTTTGGCCTTGGTCAGAGCTGGCATTTGGTTTATCAGCGTCACCCGTTCAATAAAGGATAAATGTTGTTAAATTATAGACAAGCTTCTTGTGCTATTAAATTATAACATAATATTCATGTTATCGTTATTTCTCACCTTATTTTCCCCATCCAGAAGCCAGCGTACTAATGAAAACAATCCCTGTTCCCCTCTTTTAATTTAATTTTACAAGCTGCATTATGACAAAGGTAACTGAGCTAGAAGCAAGGAAAAAATCTTAGTTTTCCATGTAAATGGGACAAATCTGATTGCACAAAGAGGTTGTGTGGGAGGCTGCAGTCACTGTAAGGATTTTAGATGAATATATTATTTTTTTTAATTACAAAAATGGTCTTAGAAGACAGTAGTTACAACCAAAAGTTAGTAACAGTACTGTGGGAAATGGTTGGCATTTGGATTATTGTTCACTGGACTAAGAGCTTTCAGAAGCAGGGCAGTTTGAGAAAATAGCATTTTCTTGATTACATAACCCAGGTCAATATGTCTCCATCTGACATCTGTTCACAGAGTACATTGGGCTGAAGGATAATAGACTGATGGTAAAAGATATGCTTTCCTGACATCTCCTGAGCAGCTTCAGGAACCAGATGCATTTGAAGAATGCAAGCAGGCTAGCCAGTGTAGATCTGATGGGTTTTGGTCTCTGTCTCCTTTGCAGATAGCTGTCCTCTCTCTCTCTACTGTTTTAGGTGTCTTGCCTCTTTGCTGGATTTCTTTTTCCTTCTCTACTTTTGGACTGTTTTCCTTCTTGCTGTCCTTAATGTGGCTTTTGTTTTTAGGAGGTATTGGGACTTGAACATAAGGTTATTTACTACATCATGTAATGTGCTGTAAGAAGGAGCTGATTTCTCCTATTGGGGGTCTGCATTATTTGTAGATGCACCTGTAACTAATCATGATTTCCATGAAAATAGAAAGTATGTATTTTTTAAAAATAGATATTATAGCAGTATCTATTTTAGTTGTTTTTATCTGGTGTTTCTTGCATAACTCTTTGGGTTCCCCTAATCGCTTCATATCCTCATTATGTCTGGGAGGAGTTTGTGTTCCTGAGAGGGCCTCATATACACATACCATAGGAATTCCTATAGGAATGCCAGGAGGCAGGTGCTATATAACGCCGATTGGACTCTTCATCTGTTTCATTGTAGAGTGGCTACCAATGGAATTGCTTGGCGCAACTGTTGCTGTGCTGTCCTGGGGTCACCGTAACATAAAGGCTTCGTAAGTTCCTTCTTGATCAGCCAACAGAGAGAAAGGAGCACCTCAGCGCAGTTCAGCCTAGCCATGTAATTCAGCACCTTAAAGGTAGAAAGTCTTAGAGAGGAATTTTTGAAAGAATTTATTTTGTGACACATTTGTCAGACGCTTACACAGCTGAGAAAGTACCAGTGGAGGTGGTGATTGTGCTGTTCGGAAGCAATACAGTGCTTGTTTGGTAGGAAAAAGGGAGTACTTTTTTGTAAACAGCACCTGTCTGTGTATAGATCTGTCTTGTGCAATGTTGTAGCCATGTCGGTACCAGGATATTAGAGAGACATGGTGGGTGGGGTAATATGTTTTATTGGACAGAGCTCTGTGTAGCTCAAAAGCTTGTCTTTCTCACCAACAGAAGTTGGTCCAATAAAAGATATATCTGTCTTAGGTATTTATGAAATCTGTTGACTTTCAGGGCATGCTTCAAGACAGCTCTGTTTGTGAGGGCTGCTGCAGAGGTGGGCTTTTGAGGGCAATCAGACTTGGCGTGGAGAGGGATTTCGTGTTTAATTTTATTGTTTTTGAAGTTAATGGCAGGGATTCCTGGAGTTTTGGATAGGCACTGCCAAATATCCCCAACACAAAACTGGTAGTCTTTGAGTGCTGCGCATGTCCATTCCAATAGGTGTGCGTGCACCGCGTGCACCGCGTGCACAATCGTCAGAAGGTTTTACCCTAGAGGTACCCAGTGGGTCGGCTGTGGAGCCTTAGAGTGGCGCCTTCATGGCAGTGTAAATAGGTCCCTGCCGACCCCCCGCCTGCTCAGTTCCTTTTCACCACCAGTGACGGTCGCTGCAGCACCTCGTCTTCTGCTTTAGCAAGTGCTTTCCTAGTGTTTTTTTCTTGCACATAGTTGTTAATCATTATCATAGTAATTAGTAAGTTTTAGTTAGTTAACGAGTAAGTTTTCCCTGTCACCGGGGCATGCTGTGGTCCCAGGCATTCAAGCCATGTGATAGGTGTGGTAAGCCTACGCCCAGAGGGGATCCGTATGCTGCTTGTCTGAAGGGCCTGGGAGAGGGACATTTTCAGGACAAGTGTAGTATTTGCAGAGGTTTCAAGCCCAGAACCAAAAGAGGAGGAGACTATCAGCTGAAACTCCTTTAAATGGAGTCTGCTCTCCGGCCTGAACCGGCACAAGAGGCAGACGCCTTGCACTGAGGAAGGACTCGCATACGCTCTCCGGCGCGGAAGGCTGGCTTATCAATGCGACACTGATCACAGTCCCCGGTGCCACATAAGAAGGAAAAGGCGGAGAGGAGCTGTTCCACCGTCAAGAAGAGCACACAGGACACCAGTGTGGTGTGTCCCAGGCCAAGACACCTGAAGGCTGGTCCATCGGTCCTGACACCGTTGACTCCGGGCTTGGGGAGGAGGTCTGTCAAGCCTGGTGTCGGTGGACTCCCTGGTCCGGGAGGTGTTGAAGGAGGGCCTGGACCTTTCCTCCACGCCAGATACTTTCAAGGCCATGTGGGACTTGATTGCCATGACGGCATCATCCCCCACCTCGCATTCCCAGGCTCCGGTTCAGGTGCAGACACCACTTCACGCACCGATGGCGGCACCGGCTATCCGGCAATGGGGGAATCCCACCATGATGCAGCGCTCCCTGGCACTCTGGTCGGGCTCAGACTATTTCTCTGAGTTAGAGGCGGAGTCGTTCATGTCCCGACACAGCCGGTACCACTCAAGAGCCTGGCACCAGTCTCAGCACTGTAAAGTGAAGAACTCCTCAGTACCGATGGTACCCTGGCCACCCCAGTGTCAGGACCTAGCACAATGGTGCTTTTGGACGCCTTGGACCTATCACCAGGGTGGTATCGCAATTTCACATTAACCAGGACATATTTCTACCAGTATTCTTTCCTAAACCTCATGCCAGCAACAGAGAGCGAGCACTCCATTCCCTGGACGTCAGGCGTGGCCTAGCCTGCTACATTGAATGCACAAAGCAATTTTGTAAGTCACCACAGTTCTTTATTGCAATTGCTGAAAGGATGAAAGGGCTTCCCATCTCATCCCAGCGCATCTTGTCGTGGATCACGTCCTGCATCAGAATGTGCTATGACCTGGTTAAGATCCCAGCCCTGGCATTGACAGCGCACTCCACAAGAGCACAGGCTTCTTCCACCACATGCCTTGCACAGGTCCCTATTCAGGACATATGCAAGGCAGCAACATGGTCTTCCATCCACACCTTCACATCACACTAGGCCATCACCCACCAGGCGAGAGACAGTGCAGGGCAGTACTTAGTTCAGCGTCTTGGTGAACTTTGACCCTTCCTCCATGGAAACTGCTTGGGAGTCATCTATTGGAATGCACACGAGCAAGCACTCAAAGAAGAAAAAATGGATACTTATCTCGTAACTGTTGTTCTTTGAGATGTGTTGCTCTTGTCCATTCCAAATCCCACCCGCCTCTCCTCTGGAGTGTTCTGGCAAGAAGGAACTGAGCAGTCGGTGGGGTGGCAGGGGACTATGTACCCCTCCATGAACGTGTGACTCCAGAGGTCTTCACGGCCGACCCAACAGGTACTGCTAGGGTAAAACCTTCCGACGGTCATGCGCACAGCACGCGCACACCTATTGGAATGGACATGAGCAGAACATCTCAAAGAACAACAGTTATGAGATGGTAAGTGTGATGAAGTGGGGTTTTATTCATCTTATGTTGCATGTGAATCTTACTGTCCTATACTAGGCTGCATGTACCTCCGTTTCTCTGTGTACTACACCAATATTTCGGTGGTGGGAATTGGGGGTGTGAGTTTAGCTGAGGCTGCGCAGCTGTCTGCACCTATGTAACCTGAGACCCAGGAGGGGGATGCGACTAGGTGACACCTTTTGCCCGGGAAGCAGGATAAAGGAGGAGGAGGAGGAGGAGAAATGCAGGGTGTTGGAGGTTGGGTCGCTGGAAGCTAGGCAGTCTGTTTTGGGGACTGGAAGAGGAGGTGTCCTGGTCATCTAGCCCAGGACTCCTCAAGATGGACTTGGCTGAAAGTCACCAATTTCTGTAATAGCAAGCTCTGTTCTATGCTGTGTACCTGTCGGCTAATAAACCTTCTGTTTTACTGGCTGGCTGAGAGGTCTGACTGCGGAGTTGGGGTGCCCCGCCCAGGTGGACTCGCTGCGGAAAGCATACGGGGAGGAAGGGGATGCCGAATGCTCCAAAGTCAGACCCAGGAAGGTCAAAGCTGTGTAAGCTTCTTACCCTGGTGACAATATGCTCAGAGAGAGAAGGCTCCTCCGGAGTTCTGACTGGCTTCGTATGGAGTCGTTCCAGAGCATTGGCTCAGTTGCTCCATCACAGTAAGTATGCGTTTTTCCCTCTCTTGGAGAGCTGTTTGCCATGGTCACTGTGGAGTCTAGCAGCTGAAGCTCAGGCTGATGCACATTGTCCCAATTACGTGTGGGAGCTGATGATCATTTTAGGGACAGAAAACCATCAACGTTACACCTAATTATAAATATGTTAGTTTAATCTCGTAATGTTTCCTATTTGACCTGTGCCGCGTCTGATCCTTGGGGCCTATGTGATTGGTGTCATGGCATGCTGTCTTCCCTGAGTGGTGCTTTGTCTGCCTGGTTGGCTTGGCCATGCTTTTCTATGTCAATCCTCTCTAACGCAGATTGAGGTAAATCCATTTAAAGTAAACAGATTAACACATTTTCCCATGTCTGATGTGAGAACTGAGAGTCTGTCATTTCCCTAAAAGCATTGCAAGCGACAGGTCCCAGATGCTGAGCTTCTCTGGGCCAGCTGCATTATTTCCTTGACTGGATTGGTTTTACAGCTGGTGTCCGGCTGTTCTTGGTTATGTTGATCTGCTGTCTCTGGGGCTAATCAGATTAGAAGATAGCATTATCTTGCTAAAGACTGGATTCCCCTCTGAATCCAGGGGGGGTGGGCTTGTCTAGTCTTTGTCATTGCTAAAAGGTGCTGTGCTTTGGGATGTTACTGAGATCAGTGAGACATGGCCACTGGGCCTCAGGGGAATCCCGAGTTCTAGGCTAAACTCAAAGCTGTAACTAGTCATTGCAACGTTCTACTAACCCAGATCAGTGAAAAGCTCGAGGATAAGATAAGATCAGTTAAAAGGAATTACAGTTCATATCACGGTCTCTATTACATGTTTCTCTAGAGGGGTTACCTCCCCTTTCTAAATCCTTGCCCTATTTTTTCTTCAACCCAAGTCACCATTGTTTAATTGTGAAACTGTGGGTGGTTCAGGCAGGGCCACCCAGAGGATTCAGGGGACCTGGGGTCTTCCCCGCTGCCGAATTGCCGCAGAAGACCCAGCACTTCGGTGGTGGGTCCTGGGGTGGAAGGACCCCCTGCCGCTGAAGACCCGGAGTGGAAGAAGCTCCGGGGGCTCTGGCCCCGCGAGTTTTCCGAGGCCCCCAGAGTGAGTGAAGGACCCCGCTCCAGGGGCCCCAGAAAACTCTTGTGGGGGCCTCTGTGGGGCCCAGAGCCTGGGGCAAATTGCCTCATTTGCCCTCCCCCCCGGGGGGGCGGTCCTGGGTTCAGGAGTTGATAATGCAGATTACAGCACTCCCACCATCCCGTGTCATAGAGAAATTATGGTAGTGCCCACTAGAATGGATTTAGTTACTTTTATACTGCCAAAGGTATGCTCTTTCCTTTTCAGAACACAAGTCCTTGTGCTTATGATTCTTGCCATACAAATTGTATAGACGCCAGATACATATATCCAGAGAAGGAGGCCCTGCGCTGCTCCCAGAAGTGGCCGACACCACGTCCCTGCGGCCCTTGGGGGAGGGAGGAGGGTCAGAGGGCACCATGTGCCGCCCTCACCTGCAGGCACCACCCCCTGCAGCTCCCATTGGCCTGGAACAGGGAGCCGCCAATGGGAACTTCAGGAGCGGTGTGGGGCCAGGGCAGGCAGGGAGCCTGCCTTAGACCCACTGCATGCTGCTGCCACTCCAGAGCCTGCACCCCAAACCCATCCCACACCCCTGCCTTGAGCCCCCTGCTGCACCCCTCCTCCACCTCAACCCCCTGCCCTGAGCCCTCTGCTGCACTCCTCCTGCACCCCTGCCCTCAGCTCCCTCTTGCACCCCACCCCCCTGCCCTGAGCCCCCTCATATACCCCACAGCCCTCCTGCACCGCAACCTCTTGCCTCAGCCCTAAATTCATGGCCCTGCATGCAATTTCCCTACCCAGATGTGGCCCTTGGGACAAAAAGTTTGCCCACCCCAGATGTAAAGCCTACAGGTCATTAGTCGTGGAGACACGGTGAAAGAAGAGTAAGTCTGAAGGTGAGGGAGAAAGTTTGGAAAGCGTAGGAAATTAAAAGACGGTTGGTGTTTTCCTGTAGAAGTCTGACTTCAGAGAGTTTATAACTTGCCTGTAAAAATTCCCCTCTGGTCTTAAACTAGGCATAAAACATCTAAGCCTGGGGTCAAATTATTTAGTAATTTATGAAAGTCAGTTTGGCAGGATTTTCAACGTTAAAGTGTTTAAGAACACAATGTGATTAATCCTTGTAAATGTATTTTCTAGATATGTGTTAAAGATATTTGGATTTTTTAAACTAAAATATTCCATGCTATTAATTTTAATGTAGGTAAGTGTCCATCCCATCTAGACTAGGTGAAAAATTATTACAGGAGATTTATGGCTGCAACAGTTGGAACGTCATAAAAATTTGTATGTTCAACAACCATACAGAAAGCTCTGTCCAATAAACCACTAGCTATTGAAGTATTGACAGTACTGCATGGGGTGAGTGTTTTATTGATGGTCTGGCCCAACCAGTTAGTTCTGCAGCTGTTCCTCCCCTCTGCGGATGCCAGGTTGCAAGAATTGCAGGTGCAGTGGTTCAGCATGTTGTCATACTGTCTGAGGAGCCCCTGATGGTGCAACCATCTCATAAGACTTGCCACCCTGGGCACTCTCCGAAAATGCCACCGTATGTGAGAGGCACTGAACTGTTGCAAGAACGAGGGAGGCAGCCTTTACTTGTGTCCTGCTTACCTTTTGGAAATGCTCTGTGTATCCAGCACCATGCTAAGTATGTTAGAACTACATGGGTAACATAAAGTGGGCTATTGGGGTGTAGAAAAGTGTCTACTGCACATGACCTCCTTTTCATCATTTCCCTGCCATTGCAGGGGCCTCAGGCACTGGTGCACCTTGTCCCCCACTCCCCCCCCCCCCGCCCCCATTTTCTGCCTGTGGCACATCCTAGTTCAGTCTCATGTGAGGTGTAATACCTTAGTTTCATTTCGGTTGTTGAGTTTAGTGTCGGGGGGCTGGGTGGTGTTATTGTACCAATTATATTAGACCAGTAAAAACCAGCAGGATCTTATTAAAGGGGACAAGGCAAAGATGCCACATTTATTATGATAACAATTTATGACTAATAACTAATATCTTAATTCTTATACACACACATACATTATACTTAATACCTATATACACACACACACACACACACACACACACATTCACATTATACCTAATACCTATACACACACACATACACACATTCACACACACACACCTACATTCATCAGGTGTTCTGCAGCTGCTGCATAGTTACCAGTCCTGAAGATAGCTTAAGTTCATGGCTTGATTTTGCAACTTGGGTTCGTAGCTTGTGGCAGCTAACTGGCCAGGAAAGCTGGGCACAAGGCTGAGCTGGATCTCTGTTGGGCCTGCACTGATGTTCTTCCATGTTGGCAGCAGAATGTTACCCAGAGTCTCTCATCTCACCCTTCTTTTTTATAGGCTTTTAGTTTGGATTCAAAGTCTATAGGTCTTGCTGTGTCACGCTGCCTCTGGGTTTAGATTGATCACCCATCAATTGCAGGCGTGACTTTCAGCCTTGGACCTGGCTTTGATCTTCCTTCTATTGTTCTGTTATCTTTTTCTTTTTAGGGTGGATGCTTCTTACTTTGTTTAGGGATGTTGTCTAGGTCTTCAGCCGTTGGTATTTGAACTTTATCTCATCAGGACAGGCTGGGGCTGGAGGTTGATTCCATCATTCATACATACCTCATTCACACATCTAAACTAAACTAATAAGATTACAGCAGGGTTTGCAAAAATGAAGATTGGAGGAAGCTTTTACAAAATGGAGTGAGTGTTTTAAAATGGGGTTTGAATTACAATATGGAACAGAAGTTACAGTGTAGGCAAGTGTAGTGAATGGTGAACAGAAGTTACATTAATAAAGTGAACAATTGAAAACAATTTCATTTATCAGTCCTACATTGTTGATGGTCTGTGATATACAGGTCACACTAGATCACCTGGTGGTCCCTTCTTGCCTTAAACTCTGACTCTGATTCATATAAGCCGAGGGTATTTTCCTCCTGTAGGCTGTGGAAACAAGCTTCCCACTCCTTCATATCTGGCTAAAATGCTGCCAATCTCATGCTGATTCTAAGTGTTTGAACAGGCCCTTCATTTCAATGGTGTCTTAGTGTTCTTTCGATTTACTCATCATGGTAGAAATGTGGGTTCACAAATCTCGGTTTGCATCTAGAACCCTAAGACCTGGGGACCCACTGGGGATTATTCAGTGTCGGCAGAACTTCATTTTACGATATAGCTGCAGTGGTTCCATAAGCAGAATCTGAAGCATGTTGTACACCCAAAGGAGAGATTCCTGTGCTGTGGCATTTAGCTGGAGTCCTGTGCAGACACCCATGTTTCAGACTCAGGGCTTGTCTACATCAGAAAGTTGCAGCGCTGGTGAGGGAGTTACAGCGCTGCAACTTAGGAGGTGTACACATCTGCAGGGCACCACCAGCGCTGCAACTCCCTGTTTGCAGCGCTGGCCGTACTCCTGTTTTGTCTCGGGTGTAGAGGATCCAGCGCTGGTGATCCAGCGCTGGTAATCAAATATAGACACTTACCGGCGCTTTTCTTGACCTCCGTGGAATAAGCAGGTATCCCAGCATACCTGAGGAAGCCTCTGGTAATCAAGCTGGTCTCCTTCCCCGGTTTGCTCTCGCGTTCCCCGAACCCCGAGCAAGCAGGTCTCCTTCCCTGAGGTTTGCTGGGTGGTTCTGGGAACGCGAGAGCAAACCGGGAAAGGAGACCAGCTTCGCCGCGGTTTGCTCTCGCGTTCCCCGAACCCCGAGCAAGCAGGTCTCCTTCCCTGAGGTTTGCTGGGTGGTTCCGGGAACGCGAGAGCAAACCGGGAAAGGAGACCAGCTTCGCCGCGGTTTGCTCTCGCGTTTCCCGGAACCACCCTGCAAACCGCAGGGAAGGAGACCTGCTTGTTCGGGGAACGCAGAGCAAACCGGGGAAGGAGACCAGCTTCGCCGCGGTTTGCTCTCGCGTTCCCCGAACCCCCCTGCAAACCGCAGGGAAGGAGACCTGCTTGTTCGGGGGTTCGGGGAACGAGAGAGCAAACCGGGAAAGGAGACCAGCTTCGCCGCGGTTTGCTCTCGCGTTCCCCGAACCTCCCTTGAAGCCGCCCAACAGCGCTGCAGTGTGGCCACATCTAACACCACTTGCAGCGCTGGTTGCTGTAAGTGTGGCCACTCTGCAGCGCTGGCCCTATACAGCTGTACTAATACAGCTGTAACAACCAGCGCTGCAAAATTTTAGATGTAGACATGGCCTCATACTGCATCCTTCGGGAGCAGCGCATGCACCAAGGCAGCATTGATAGTCCCTTGGGGGCAGCCCCTGTATCCCCTTGCTTTGTAGCACCCCATTCAGAAACAATGTTGATGAGGGAGCCACACCCAATTTTAGAATCATAGGTCTGGAAGGGACCGCTAGAGGTCTTCTAGTCTAGTTCTTGCACTCAAGGGAGGACAATGTGTTATCTAGGAAGTAGACCATCCCTGACAGATATTTTTCTAACTCTAATCTACTCTTAAAAACCTCCAATGATGGAGATTCCAAAACGTCCCTAGGTAATTTATTCCAGTGCTTAACCACCCTCATAGTTAGGAATTTTTTTCCTAATGTCCAACCTAAACCTCTCTTGCTGCAATTTAAGCCCATTGCTTCTTGTCCTATCCTCAGAGGTTAAGAACAAATTTTCTCCCTGCTTGTCTCAGCTGAGAAGATGCCAGTTCACTAGGTGTTTGCATAGAGCAGGAGTTATTAGAGAGAGAGACGCAAGGTGGGTGCGACAGTATCTTTGGGTGGACCAATTTCTGTTGGCAGAGAGGAGAAGCTTTTCAGGTGCACAGAGCTCTTCCTCAGACTGGGAAAGGTGCTAAGAGTGTCACAGCTAAATACAAGGTGGAACGGATAGTTTAGCATAAGCAGTTAGCACCTGTTCTAAGGGACCATTCAAGGTGAAGTGGCCCATTAACACCCCTGTGGTCATAGGGGAAAAAAGAGGTTAGTGGGTTACAGATTATTGTAATAACCATGAATCCAGTGTCTCTACTGAGAGCATGATTTTTAGGGTATGTCTACGCTACTCATGTTACAGCGTGACCTTAGTGTCTAGCAGAGTTATGAACTTAAGCTCCAAGGTTTGTCTTTTGAAAGCACTGTGCAAATTTCCTTTGAGGATGAGGATTGAGAGGTCAGATATAGAGTGATCGCTTTATGAAAAGTAGCACTTGTGGCACCTTAGAGACTAACAAATTTATTTGAGCATAAGCTTTTGCGGGCTAAAACTCACTTCATCGGATGCATTCATGTCCATTCTATGCATCCGATGAAGTGGGCTGTAGCCCATGAAAACTTACGCTCAAATAAATGTGTTAGTTTCTAAGGTGCCACAAGTACTCTTGTTCTTTTTGCGGATACAGACTAACATGGCTGCTACTTTGAAACCTGTCCTTATGAAAAGTGTTCACCCACAGGTGATCGGGTATTCTTGTCTTACCATTTTTCTGTATGAGTTCATTTGAGAGCTCAATTATTGTCTGTTTTTATCCACATCGTTGTTATCGGGGCACTTAGTGCACTGGATGCTGTGCACCACATGTTGTTGTAGGCATGGGCAGGACCAGTGGATCTTGAAAGGTGTGTTGTGGGTGTGTTGATCGTTGTAGCAGCAGTGGAGATGTGTCTGGAGGTTTGGTGGCACTGGACCCTGTCAGAACAACAGATGCATGGATTATACATAGGCTTATCACACTTTGCTAGGCACTTAAAATCATGGTCTCAGTGACTGCAGGGGTGTTAATGGGCCTCTTCACTTGCATGGTTCCTTAGAACATGCGGTAACTAATTTTGCGAGAGTTCTAAGCCACCTGTTCCATCTTGTATTTAGCTGGGATGCTCTTAGCACCTTTCCCAGACTGGAGGAAGAGCTCTGTGTGGCTGGAAAGCTTCTCTCTCTCACCTACAGAAACTGGTCCAATAAAAGATATTGTTAAGATCTTTATACACCATAATACAGGAATATATGATGCTGTAAATGTTTTATTACCATGAATTGGGGATAACCATATAAATTGGAGTAGAGTTAGCAATAAAATAAACTGAAAGATTGTGTCAAAGAATCCAAAAAAAGAAGAAAGAAAGAAAAAGTGGGTCAAACAGGATATTTCTCAGTCCTATACTTTGTACTGTGCCTTCTCTAGACCATCCATTTGAGGATCTAAAAGCAATTTCAAAAAGCTACTGGTGAACTAAACCTCATAACTCCCTGTATTGTAGGTCAGTGATATCTACATGTTATAGATGATGAAAGAAAGCCCCAGAAGGGGTTGAAGCCCGATCTCCTGATTCCTGTCCTGTGCTTTAAGGAAAAGATCATCTCTCCCCTGCACCCCAGTACGTCAGGCACTATAGACACCTAAAGACATTCATTTCCAGCTGTCCACTTTTTCTATGGCAGAGACACTAACATGTCCAGTCCATTTCTTTACCAAGCACTGTTCTGTGCTAAGGGTTGCTATTGGAATGGGAGTATGTATCTTCAAACTAAAGTCTGGTTTTGCACATCCTGATAAAAAGTTTAATAAAGGCATTTCTGTTTAATCCCAGCCTATTTTTTTACACACAAACCCTTGCAAAGCAACGTAAGGACACACACACAGCTACTCCTATTCCTCTGTGACCTTTCAGGAAGAAGATGGAAACTTCATCTTCTAAGAAATATGGGCCCAAACCTGCATGGAATGACTTGAAAGGCAGGCAGTAAGTGCCACACCAGAGGACCTTTTTGTAAGATCAGGGGCTGAAACAGTGAACATTTTGCTACTTTATTACTATTCTTACAGCACACAAAGTGCTTTACAGAAACAAATAGAAATCCATGATCCCTGCTCTGAGCAGTGTGCAATTTAAATTAAAGCTCTCCATCTAAATTGATACCTATATGCGAGGCACTGTTCAAGAAATCCTAACTCAGTTCAATCTAAGAACTTTGATATATACTCAGGAGAGAGCGTGAATACTCTTTGTATCGCGATGTGATACGTTGTGGAAAGTCTCGGCTCTGCACATCCACCTTTATTCTCATGCACAGCACAAAAGGGAATGGGGGGCTGTAAATGTCTATACGGAAATCTAGCACTTGTACACAGAACTGGTAGCATCTCCCACATGCATAGATAAAATGCAGTCCCTGCCTGGAACAGAATATAGCCAAGGCAGCAAAACCTTTGTCCTTAGATGATAATTATGCAGTTGACAGGTAAATGTCAAAAGAAAAATGGTATGGTGTTTGAAATGTTAGCTTCCATCTGGCACCAGATCTACAAGCTTACCTGCCATTCTCTCAGCTAAAAAGAATACCTGTTTTATGCAGGCAGGAGGACACAAGTCCACTAAAACTACTTAATGACTAGTCTATGCAACTGAACAGACTATGGTATTTCTGCACACCAAGCATCTGTTACCCTAAGCAATAATCCTGGGAATGAAAAGGCTAAATTTCACAGCAAGCATAGATAAATTGCAGTCCCACAGCAGCCTGCCTGGAAAAAATCACATGCAAGCTGTCTAAACAGTGGCAACCTTTAGTCACTGAATGCTGTTGATTACGATGCCCTGTATGGGGAAGGAGTACAGAGAAACGCCTTTCCAACACACACATCATTTTTTCTGATCTACCTCTCCAGGTCATTAAACAATTTTCTCAGGGAAGGGCTGCTGCATATATAGCCAGCACAAGGGCATAATATCACTGAAAACAAATTTATAACCAGATCCACAGAAGTTCAGAAACACAAATATCAGACCACCGGGTCCAAGAGTGACAGCTATTCAGTAGTGACATGTGCTAAAGGTGCCAATACTGAGAGAGAATGGAACAAACATTAATGCACCTGCACCATGGAATTCCTGTGGAAATTGAATGGTGAAATAAATGTGCAGCCATATGCAGAACATGCACTCTGCTTTGGGGGGCATGTCAGACATGAATGAATCTTTAAAGGGAGGCTCATCCATCCACACAAGTCCTCACATCTCTCATTACAAGTCCTGTACCAAACCAGCTCATCAGAACCCCTTGGGGAAAATCTGAGTTTCAGGTGATTGGTGGAAAACATACCCAGGTTTCCACTGACGCTGCTCAGAAAACACTACAGTCCTCAGCAGGCACAGAAGGCAGTTGGCAGAGCAAATGGTTTCTTGCTTTTTCTGGGTTTCACTGAGGCCCAGAATCTTCTTTACTGACTTTTCTTGTAATTTAATTTAATTCTGCATTTTTCATTGTAATGAAAAATAAGAGCTTGTGAGTAAGGCTGGTCTCTGAATCCCTACACTCATTCTTGCCCAATGTAACTGCTCCTATGCAGTGTTTTTATAGCCGTGTCAGTCCCAGGATATTAGAGAGAAAAGGTGGATGAAATAAGGAGAATATACTGGCTACTAAAAAGCCCTTTAATCTAGCAGAGAAAGGCAGGAACTAATGGCTGGATGATCTAATGGTCCCTGCTGGATTTAACATCTGTGAATATAAATATGGTCCTTATATAATTTAGCATTTAGTAAGATCATTGGTTAATTCCCTTAATATCCTAGAGTCTAGACCCTGGTTTTGTAAATGAGTATTCCAGTTGTAGAGTTACTCCTACACAGAGCCCCATTGACTTCAGGTTAACTGCATTGTGTGTATATTAAAACAGAAATCTGATTTGTTACCTGTCAATTTCATTGAATGTTCCTGTACTCTTATGTTGGGAGAGTGTAAATAGCAGCACATGATCAAGCTTTCTAGATGCAGTTTATTTTATATTTCTCTGGCATGTTCCTTCTCATTTATCTCTTACTAAATTTTAGCATTCCCAGTCTTTTCAGCTCTTCCTCATATGGAAATCTCTCCAGGCTTCTAAACGTTCTCATTTCTTCTCTCTGACCCCTCCCTATGGCAGGGTGAGGTGTGTGTGTGGCGGGGGGAGGGCGACTAGCTCGCTGTAAAGTGTGTCAGAGAGACAAGCTGGGGAAGGTGATATCTGTGTGTGAGAGAGGAGCTTTTGAGCTTACCCAGAGCTCTTCCTCAGGGCTGAGGAATGTACTCCTAGAGTATGTCTACACTGTGCCATGTGACTTGGGCTTCTGGGGCTACGGGACTATTCAACTGTGGTTTAGACATTCTGGCTTGGGCTGGAGCCCAGGCTCTAGGACCCTCTGAGGTGGAAGGTGGAGTGGCAAGTTATATGGGCCTGTGGTTCCCGGGATCCAGGAATATTCAGGGCCCAGGGGCCCAGCTCCACCAGTGTTCAGGGCTGGATCTCTCCCACGGCCCCACTTCCACCTTCAGGCAATTTAAAAGGACCTGGGGGCCCCCAGCCACCAGCACCGGCAGTGCCGCGCAGCTAAGGCAGCGTCCTTCCTATCCTCGCTCCACGCCGCTCCAAGGAGCAGCCAGCACATCCCTGCGGCCCCGGGATGGGTGGGAGTGTCTTGCTACACTGCTCCTGCCCCGAGCACTGACTCTGCAGCTTCCATTGGCTGGGAACTGCTGCCAATGGGAGCTGTGGGGGCAGTGCCTGCAGGCAGCGGTGCACGGAGACTTCCTCTTCACCCCTTGCCTAGGAGCCACTGCCAGAGGGGTGTGTGGGTCACTTTCGAGTGTGCTACACCCCTCACCCTCTCCCCTACCCCAGCTCAGAGCCCGCACCCCAACTCCCTCCCAGAGCCCGCACCCCAAACCCCCTCCTGCACCCAAACTCCCTCCCAGAGCCTTAGGCAGGTATGGGGGTGGGGGCAGGGCTTGGACCCAGTCTGAGCACCACCAAAAATTATACAGTCCTGCTGCCGCTGGTGGAAGGGTCCCAGAGTTTGGGCAGCAGGCTGAGCTCGAACATCTACACTACAGTTAAATAGCCCTGTAGCCTGGGCCCCACAAGCCTGAGTCAGCTGACACAGGCCAGCTGCAGGTGTCTAACTGCAGTGTAAACGGACCCAGGCCTGGTCTACTAAGGCAGCTTACATCGACCTAAATCTGTAAGTGTCTACACTACAGTGGTGCTCCTGCCGATGTAAGTCACCCACTATATCAACTTAATAATTCCACCTCTGCAAGAGGTGTAGCAGTTAGGGTGATGCAGTGTCAGTGTAGACACTGTGTTACTTATATCGCCTGTTGGCTGTCAGCTCTGTGCTGGGCTTACAGAAGGAGCCCCCCTTCCTGCTCTAGAGCTGTGAGGCGCTAGGCTCCGTTTCACAGCAGGGAGCCTACCAGCAGTGAAATTGACATTCTTGTCAATTTTACAGCTGCTATTACTTCACATTTCTGCTTGAGTTGTTGGCTCCAGCTATGAGCCATGTGCTGGGCTGACAGCCTGAGCTGGGGAGGAAATAAGAAAGAATAGCAGCTGTGAAACTTACAAGAATGTGAATTTCACTGCTGGTAGGCTCCCTGCTGTGAAACAGCCGTAGCGGTGGGGCGGCTCTGGCTGTTAGCTCCCTGTGGCTGTCAGTACCCCCACAATGCCCGACGACAGTCAGTGCACGCAATAGAATGTGCATCACCTGCAGAAGGAGGGTGGTATGGACAGCAACAGCCAATTTAATTGCTGTGGCTGTAGGTTGACCTAACTCAGTTGCTCTCAAAAATTTTTTTGCACTGGTGACCCCTTTCACATAGCAAGCCTCTGAGCATGACCCCCCTCCTTATATGAAAATGTGTATTTAATTTATATTTAACACCATTATAAATGCTGAAGCAAAGCAGGGTTTGGGGTGTGGGTGGGGGAGTGTTGTTTAGTGGGTTCTAGCTTGATGTAATAAGTAAGGTTATGTTTTAGTCATGGGTATTTTTAGTAAAAGTTAAGGGCAGGTCATGGGCCCGTCAGCTGTCTGTGACTTTTACTAAAAATACCTGCTGTGACTAAAACTTTGGCAGGGTGCCACAGGTGCTGGGGGAGGTGGCCCGGGACCCTGCTGATGCTGGGGGGAGGGGGACAGGACCCCTGCTGGTGCTGGGTGGGGGAGGGGTTGGTGGGGATGGCAGGGGCTTCCTACCTGGCTCTGTGTCACTGCAGCTCCTAGGCAGCGGAGGGGCCAGGGCATGGGTTCCACTGCGCCTGCCACAAGCACTAGCTGCTGCAGCCCCCATAGGCCAGGAACCTCAGCCAATGGGAGCTGTGGGGGCAGGGGCGGCAGGCAGCGTGCAGTGTGAAGACCCCTCCCGGCCCCTCTGCCGCTTAGGAGCTGCAGCGCCATGCCCATGGGAGCCAGGGAGCCCCCCTCTCCAACCCCCAGCCCTGAGCCCCCTCCCACAGACCCAAACTGCTGCTGCAGCCCCTGAACCAGCACCAGCTGCTGCAGAGGTCAGAGGTCATGGAAGGTCACAGAATCTGTGACCTCTGTGACAGACTTAATTATAAGTCATAAACCGAGTGTACCTGTTCAGTCCATGATTTTTATGTCTATCAAAGTTATGAATTTAAGCTCCCAGGCTCATCTCAGGAAGGTTTTGTGTAGGTTCCCTTTGAGGAAGAGAACTGAGAGGTCAGATGTGGAAAGATTGCTTTGTGAAAAGTGTTCGCCCACAGTGTTAGTGTTTTTATTTATCATTTTTCTGTGTGAATTCAGAGTGTAGTGATTGTCTCATTTCATTCACATAGTTGTTACTGGAACACTAGTGCACTGAATGAAGTACGTGTTGTGATAGGCATGGACCTTGAAAAGTGTGTTGTGGCGGGTGTTGATCATTGTAGCAGTGGAGAAATGTCTATAGGTTTTGCATCTGTTGTTCTGGCAGGTCTAGTGCTACTTTGAATTGATGTGTCCTGGTCTGTGAGGAGCTTGCTTCCTATAATATGCTTGGTGAGGTTGGGGGGTATTTGAAGACCGGAAGAGGGGGATTCAGGAAATATTTCTTTCAGGACATGCCCCCAGTGATGATAGGTTGTAACTGTTTGATGATATCCTGTATTTGTTCCGGTGCAGGGTGGTTGATGACAGCTAGGCGGGTGTGGTTGGAGAGGATTTTATTTCTGTATTGAAGCAGGTTATCTTGGGGTATTTGGGTGGCCTATTCTATGATGCAATCTTCTTCTCTGGGGGAGTGTCCTTGTTTGGTGGTTTTAAGTGTGTGTTAAGGTGTATATCATGAACTTTCTCTTTGGAGCATACTCTGTGATATCTGGATGCCTGGCTGTAGATAACAGATTTCTTGGTGTGTTTGGGGTAGTTACATGATCTGTGACAGTAAATGTGGTGATCTGGGAGTTTCTTGTATACAGTTGTCTTTAGGGTTCCATTGTTGAAGCAGATTGAGGTGTTCAGGAAATAGATGCTAGTATGGGAGTGTTCTAGAGAGAGTTTAATGGATGGGCGATGCTGGTGGAAGTTGTGGTGGCTCTCTATGAGGGAGTTTAGGTCGTCTGGCTGGAGGATGGAAATATGATCGGTGTATCTCAGGTATATCATTGGTTTTGTGGTACATTTCTCCAGGAATTGTTCTTCAAAATGTCCCAATAAGAGGCTGGCATATTGGGGAACTATCTTTGTACCCATGGCTGTTCCCATGGCTTGGGCAACGTGTTTGTTGTTGAATGTACAATTGTTATGATTAAGGGTGAGATGGATAAGTTTGGCGATGTGTTTGGGGTGAATATCTGAGTGTTATCTGTTATCTTATAAATATTGGAGCGAGCAGCAATACTGTCATTGTGAGGGACAATGGTGTATAGGGAGGAGACATCAGTGGTGGCAAGGATGATGTTTGGATGCATCAGGCGAGTTATTTCCAGCAAAGATAAGGAGGTGTTAGTACCGTTATATAAGGCACTGATGAGACCTCATTTGGAATACTGTGTGCAGTTCTGGTCTCCCGTGTTTAAGAAGGATGAATTCAAACTGGAACAGGTTCAGAGACGGGCTACTAGGATGATCCGAGGAATGGAAAACCTGCCTTATGAAAGGATACTCAAAGAGCTTGGCTTGTTTAGCCTAGCCAAAAGAAGGCTGAGGGGGGATATGCTTGCTCTTTATAAATATATCAGAGGGATTAACAATAGGGAGGGAGAGGAATTATTTAAGCTTAGTACCAATGTAGACACAAGAACAAATGGGTATAAACTGGACACTAGGAAGTTTAGACTTGAAATTAAACGAAGGCTTCTAACCATTAGAGGAGTGAAGTTCTGGAACAGCCTTCCAAGGGGAGTAGTGGGGGCAAAAGACATATCTGGCTTTAAGACTAAGCTTGATAAATTTATGGAAGGGATAGTATGATGGGATAGCTTAATTTTGGCAATTGATCTTTGATTATCAGCAGGTAAGTATGCCCAGTGGTCTGGGATGGGATGTTGGATGAGATCTGAGTTACTACAGAGAATTCTTTCCTGGATGCTGGCTGGTGAGTCTTGCCCACATGCTCAGGGTTTAGCTGATTGCCATATTTGAGGTCGGGAAGGAATTTTCCTCCAGGGCAGATTGGCAGAGGCCCTGCAGGTTTTTCGCCTTCCTCTGCAGCGTGGGGCATAGGTCACTTCCTGGTGGATTCTCTGCAGCTTGAGGTCTTCAAACCACCATTTGAAGACTTCAATAACTCGGACATAGGTTAGGGGTCTGTTATAGAAGTGGATGGGTAGGGTTCTGTGACCTGCTTTGTGCAGGAGGTCAGACTAGATGATCATATTGGCCCCTTCTGACCCTAGAGTCTATGAGTGGAGGGAAGTTGATGATGCGGAGTTTCTCGAGGAAGTCAGTGGTATCGTTTGGGTGGTGAATGGGTTGAGGATGGTTTCTTTGGGTCTCGATATTCCTTCAGTATGTGTGCTGCGGCCAGATACGAGGGGTCTGCCAGAGTTCCCTTATGTGTTTTGGGAAGCATGTAGAAGATCCCTGACATGGGTTCATGGGGCATAAGGTGGTAGAGTTTCTCTCTGAGTTGTTTGAGGAAGGATTTCTGAGTTCTTTTTAGTAGGTGGCGACAGAGAATTATCAATTGGCCTCGTTGATGTAATCATCATAGCTGAGCACTATGAGGGCATCCGCTCTGTCTCCTGGTTTGGTATCTAATCCAGATACTATTTAACAAACAAACACCCCCCAAATACCTTTACTAGTAAGAGTTTCTCAGTGTACATAATGGGCACCTGAACTACCCTGCCTGTGCTTGAATTAGATTGTGAGCTTCTTGGAAACAGGGATTGTGTGCTTCTTGTTTGGACTCTGCTCAGTATATGAGGTGTAATCACAAAATAATAGTGGTAATCTTGAGGAAATTCCACGCTCTAGATATGGAAGGGTTAAGCTAATGCTGTTTTAAGAAAGGATGATAAATGCTTTAGAATTAAGATCCTAGGTAAAGAATTGAGTTAGTACTGAACATTGAAATATGTGGATTTAAAACTGTATTGTAAATACCAGGAAGCCATAACACGATTTCTTGTATTAAAGATTAATTTTTTTCCTCTAGCAAAATCATCTCTTCTGTACATCAGAATTTTTACCTGCATTGTTTACAGGTGTTAGCAGTGTGGTGCTGTGAATTCATGCATTGTTCCTGTAGTTTTGTTGTGTGAAGCTGCGCTCTCGAACACACTGAATACTTGGGATAGCTCCTTAACTATGCAATGTTGTGTCCATGTCAGCAGGTAGGTTCTGCAGGGAGGGGCACAGCATTCTTTGCAGTTCAATAAACAAGGTCTTGCAACATGCTGTGACTTGCACGCACCAGTCAGCTTTGCCTAATGTGAGCTTTCTGGGCTGTCGTCATGCTCCCTCTCTCTGGCGGACTGCGGACTGTTATCCTTCAAAAATGCTCAGAGCGGATACCAAAGGTGTATATGTTAAAAGAAAATTTTGCAGTAGGATGGATCTTATTCTTTGGTACTTTCATATACATACAGTGCACAGAATATGAGGCTTCCTGACAAGGTTAGAATTCAGGAACCCTGAGATCCTTGGTTTGTTTTTTTTTTCCCCTTCAAGATTTTGGATTCATTATGATTAGGGTGACCAGATGTCCCGATTTTTGGGTTTTTTTGTTATATAGGCTCCTATTACCTTCCACCCCCGTCCCGATTTTTCACATTTGCTGTCTGGTCACTCTAATTATGGAGCACAGCAGTTACAACTAGGGTGTGGTCAAATGTTTCTGCAATTTTGAAGTGAACCGGTCAAGGAGTTCTTGGATGGCAATCTAGAGAGAGGTCTTGAATGTTGTTCCAAAAGTCTGCTGATGTTTTTCTGCCACTTTGTGGAGGAAAAAAGAGAAATTTAAAACATTGTTACCCCTTAACTGAGATCTAGTTCCCTCTCCTTCATGTAGATATCAGAGCATAACCTGATAGTTAGGGAAGCTTGTCTGGGTGGGGAAAAAAGATCTTTTTTTTTTCAGGCAATTGTCCACGTGGATTCCACTTCTGCCTACATGTTCCTCATGCATGTGTGATTGGATTCTTTTGGCCAACAGTATCTTAGGAGGACGCAGAAGGTGAGAAATACTCATCTTAAACTTTTTACTGGAGCTCTTTATGAGAGCCACCCCAGAATTGTAGACAAAAGGGCCTACCAGTAGTGCACAGGCTTCTTCCATAGTGCTCCTCGGAGCTGGACCTCTACTCCAAGAAGATCCAAAACCTTCATCAGCTGAGTCCAGCAGAGCAGCTGAGTCCTTCTCTACGCAGCAGTTAGAACGAGGTGAGAAGGAATGTCATTCCCGCCAGGAGTGCAGACCTAGGTCAGCTGAGATTGTTCTGCTACAAACTGGGTCCCTCGGACACCTAGGCAAAATCCGGTCTCCGAATGCAGCCGGTATAGTCTGCGAGAGCAGGCTGCACTCCATCAGATAACCCCCTCTCAGTGCTGACATCAGCACAGCACTAACACTGTTCTCAGCAGAAGTGATCTTGTGGTGTTTGCACAGCCTGAGTCACTGTTATTGTCCTCAGCTTGAAGAGTGCCCTTTACCTTGGCACTGATTACCAGCACAACTGCCGAGTCTGTCAGCTGGTCGGCTCCAGTGGCGAGGGACACTCCATATAGGGGTCGCCCCACCTGTAAAGGAGGAGTGCTCATTTTCTTCCTCCACTGCAGAACACAGTGGGGAGGTATCTTAGTGCTTGGATTAGAGGCAAAGAAAATAGGAGGGCCCTTAATGAATACAGATGGTCCTCGAGGCAGCCTGTAGCAAGGTGCCAGAGTACCCCTTGGCCAGCTCCTGTGCTGGCATCCAAAGTGCTGCTGAGCCCCGTTGCAGCAAGACTGCCTTGTCCCCTCTGCCCTAACCCCCTGCCTCTTTTCATTTGCCCCTCCCCCACCCCAAACTGCTCCCTGCTCGTTATCCCCCTTTCTGCCCTACCTCCTCTCCCATCCCAAGTGCTCCCTCCTCCCCTAGCCATTGCACCCAGCCACCTCTCCCTCGATGCCCACCACAGCATCTCTTCTACCTGCCACCATCCTTTACACGCCTGTTGGCCTTTTTGCCCCCCTGCCCATACCCATGTCACCCATCCAACACCCCCTAGCTCTCCTGCTCCATTCCTCACTCCCCCTGCATTTAACACACACTCTACTTCCCTGGCCCCTGATGTGGAGGAGTTGAGTGGTTGGAGGATGACAGCAACATGGAAGGGATGAGAAGAGAGCCCGATGCAGTGCTGCTCAAAAGAGGGGAAAGTGGGAAGGGGAGGTGGGAGGGATTAGAAGTGGCAGAATGAGGGAAAGTCCAGCTCTGCCACCATGATCTGATCCAGGGTGGAGGGTTTGATAGAAGGAAAGGCCTCAATGAGAGAGGGCAGCTGCAGATGCCGTGTTAGACGAAGGTCTCTGTGAGAACTGGGAGCAGGTGGGAAAGACACAGGGCCAAAGCTGATGGCAGGGATGGGTCTGGGAGGTGGGGAGAGTTTTGGTGGAGTGATAGGGCCAGGGTTGGGGCAAACATTACAGGAGGAGGTGGAAGAGAATGGTGTGCCTGTTGGATCTGGATTGGTGTTGGGGAGGGGAGAAGGCGATTGGGATGGAGATGGAAGAGGAACTGGTAGTGCTGGTGGGAACTGTAAAGGGGTGATTGTAAGAAGATGGAGGAGATGGACCCAGTGTGGGGAAGTGCAAAGGAAGGAAGATGGAAGCTGTGATGCAGAGGAGGGGTGTGGTGAGAGCTGTGGGTGAGTGGCAGATCAATAAGTCACTTAGGCAGTTTTACCCGGTGTCAAAAGCAAAGGTATGGCAAGGATAAGGATAGATAGAGACCTCAAGATTTTGCTAGGAAGAGGTGGTTGGAGGTTTTGGTGAAAGCAGATCCAGCAGAGCACAAGGGATGGAGGCTGTACTGGAGGAATTCAAGGATGGAATTGGAGAAGAGGCACTTGAAGTGATGTTCATAGACTGATGGATGTTAAGGCCAGAAAGGACCATAAGATATCCTATCTGACTTCCTGCATACCACAGGCCAGAGAACGTCACCCAATGGTTCCTGCATCAAGGCTGTAACTTCTGGCTGAGCTAGAGTATAAATCATAAATGACACATTCAATCAACCTACAGGTATAAGAGGAAGGAGGGGATGGGTAGTAGCTGGCGAGGCAGGTGAAGTTAAAAGATGATTTTGGTTTTTTAGGGTTGCCACATTTGACACAGCTTGTTTGACACTAGAAGTGAAAGAGCTAGCATCAATACCCAGATTATACATAGATGTCCGGCATTAAACATGACATGCAGTTTCTTTGATAGGGAAGAATTGCAGTGATGGAAGTTTCTGATCAGTTTGTCTGATGCGTTTTGGTTTCTTATCTGAGTATTGCAGGTGATTGTTAGTACTTGCATGGAGCCTGCGTGAGAACATAGGACAGCACTACTCCATGGACCAAGCAGTAGGGATCCAAGCAAATCACACACATAATATATATTGAGTGAGAAACCAGAAGCTGATTCTCAGTTCTGTCTCCTATGCTGATGCCAAATGATTTGACAGCAGCGAGGGCCTCAGCAATAGATCAGCCCAATGTGTCCATGCATTCGTGAAACAGGAACATCCATAGAACTGAACGCTGTGAGGAAATTAGCCAAGAGATCAGTTTTTGGAGTGCGGTTTGCCTCCTTCGCGCTGATTTGGGAAAGTTCTTGCAATGCGGCTGTGACTAAATAGCAATGGTATTTCATTTCTTACAGATAGGGTTGCTATCATTCTAAAGAGAAAGAGAAGGGCATCTTCTCACTTTTTTATTGTCACCGTCAGTGGAATCTGGTCTTTTCCTAATTCTGCCGTCCTTTAGGTTAACTCTGGGGTCGTTAATGTCTTTGATTACAGCCAGCGGACTCTGCCTATTTTTTCCTGTACAGCTTTATTGCTATCAGCAGCCTGAAGGCAACCAGAACCCAGATGGGAAAGGGTTAAGACCAGAAGGAGTTAACAAAGTGTTGATTCCGTAGGTAGTTGGTGGTCTCCACCTTATTGTGCCTATCAGAACTGATGACACTTGACACTTGTTTTTGCCTTGTGATCATCACTGTCTTTTGATAAACTTGAAGCAACCATCTTCTGAGCATTTTACATCTCAAATATGTCAAGGCTGCTTCTTTCTAGAGTGGAAAGGGCAACTGCACAGCTCTTAGGACAGCCAGAAAAGGCAAAATTCTTTGTGTGTGGCTCTGCAGTGATCAGTGGCTTTGTAATTTAGCTACAATTTTAAACTGGAATATTGGTTTGGTACGTTGACTTGTATAGGAGATTAACCTAAGTGGAGACGGCCTGTTGAGAGAAGTGTTGGAAATCTTTCTTCTAAGTAGTTTTGATGTTAGTAATAGGCTTGAGTAGCAGGACCTTTTCCTAATCTATGTTAGGATTCCTGAATAATACTGGTCTGTCCTGGTTTTGTGATGTCGTCCAGAAAGGGGACATTAGTGTAGCAGAGGAGTTGCTTGTTTTCTCCGGATGAGAAAATTAAAGTAGAAATCTTGTGAAGATGCACTTAGTAGTAGCAGGGGCCATTTGGTGTTGGTATGAAGTGATCTTACTCAGTTGGAGCAACGAGTAGGGCAGGTAACTAATACCAAGGAACCTTAAATATTGGCATTAAGGGCCCCCTGCCATCCCAGTGCCACAGAATTTGAAATTTCATAACAAGGATGTTAATGTGAAAGAGATGTGGATGCCAGTCAAGTAACATTGCTGCAAAAGACATCAGAAATGTGCAGGATAATTTCCTGCATAGTGCATGCGGTCTCAGAGGGATAGTGTAAGAAGCAGCTTTTAATAGTAATAATATTTTGCACTTATAGCGAAGATCTCAGTGACTCTCAAACACATTTGTGAAGTAGTTATGGGAGCTATACAGGGATCGCTCTCCTGACAGCTGACATGCAGCCATTGCTGAGATGGGTCACAACAGCTGTTTAACAACACCTCTACACTGCAGCTCAGGGCAGGAAGTGAAGAATAATGCATCCAGGTGTGTAGAGAGCAGAGTGCAGGGTCATTTGCTGGGATGTGACCAGAACATGAGAGTTTACATTTCTATTCACTTATTAAAAATCACCACAATTGGTCAGGATTTGGGCTTAGATCTTCCAAAAGGAAAGATGGTCTTGTGGTAAAGGTACTGGCCTGGGGCTCAGGAAAGATCTGGTTTCCGTTCTTGCTTTACTGCAGACTTCCTGTGTAAACATAAGCAAGTCTGTCTCTGTGCCTCAGTTTCCTCTCTGTAAAGTGGGAACAGTAACTCTGCCCTGTCTCACAGGGATGTCAGGAGAAATACATTAATACATAACTGATTCAGAGCCAGGTCTGGTTCTGCCATTTTGCTGCCACAATCAAAAAAAAAAAAGCCACCTGGACTGTGCCGCCCCAAGAATGGATGGAATGCTGCCCCTTAGCATGTGCCCTCTCAGGCACATGCTTCCTCCTCTGGTATCTGGAGCTGGCCCTGTTCAGAGCAATCTGGATCTCTTGGTAAATTGGGCTCAAGAAGACAATATGCATTTTAATATGGCTAAATGTAAATGTTTACATCTAGGACCAAAGAATGTAGGGCGTCCCTACAGAATGGAGGTCTCTATCCTGGGAAGCAGTGACTCTCCAAAAGGTTTGGAAGTCATGGTGGATAATAAGCTAAAAATGAGCTCCCAGTGTGATGCTGTGGCCAAAAGAACAAATGGGATCTTGGGATGCATAAACAGGAAAATCTTGAGTAGGAGCAGAGAGGTTATTTTTCCTCTGTATCTGAGACTGGTGATCTACATCTGGAATGCTGTGTCCAGTTCTGGTGCCCACAATTCAAGAAGGATGTTGATAAAGTGGAGAGGGTTCAGAGAAGAGCCACGAGAATGATTCAAGGATTAGAAAACCTACCTTCTATTGATTGAGCTCTGAGTATCTCTTTACCTTAACAAAGAGGTTAAGGGGTCACTTGTTTACATGGGGAAGAAGTGTTTAATAGTGGGCTCTTTAATGTAGCAGAGAGAGGTTTAGTATGATCCAATGGACGGAAGTTGAGGATAGACAAATTCAGATGGAAAATAAAGCATAATTTTTTGACAGTGAGTGTAATTAACCATTGGAACAATTTACCAAGGGTCATGGTGAATTCTCCATAACTGAAAAATCTTAACTAAAGATTGGATATTTTTCTGAAAGCTCTGTTCTAGGAATTATTTTGGGGCAGTTCTCTGACCTGTGTTACACCGGAGGGTCAGACTAGGTGTTCACAATGGTCTATTCTGGCCTTGGAATGTATGAATTAAAGAGTGTAAGACACCCAGATGCTGCAGTGATTGGGGTCCATAGGTACCTATGGTTGTGTGCTTAAAAAGGTGGTTACAGCTGTAGAGGTATTACTTGTAGAGTTGCATTCTCCACCTTAAGTAAAAGTTATATCATTTGAACTAGAAATGCTTCTAAAACTAGAATTAACTTTTAAAATGTGCCCGCCGAAGGTAGAAAGAGTGATTTAAACTTCAATATTTTAGTAATTAATTTTCTTTAATAATTTAGTAATTTTAATTCTCCTGTTAAAGATTTTTGACCCAAACACAGAGAAGACATGGGATTATCAAAAGCATTATGCTTTATAGTTGCCATTCTGTAGCATTCTTGGGTCTGTATTTGAGAACACAACTATCTGAGTGAGCTCCACTGTCCTCCTGCCCAGGACGAGTCCATTAACAGTGTGCTTGGTTGCAAGCTAGCCCATCAGTGTCTAATGGAATTACGTGCAATGTAGATATACTCAGAAACCACAGCGGGCAAATAACTGACTTGGATGCCTGTAAATATAATGTGGGCATCAGTAATATTGTTGTGTGTGATTTATTTCATGAAGTTCACTTATTCATAGATGAAGCACCAAATCAGCAAAACAGAAGTGGATGGTAATGTTGTTGTTAATGATTGCAGCAGTCTGAAAGATAAATCCCTGCCTGCTGCTGCAGGGTGGCCTTTGAATTCACAGTACGCTGGATGAGGATCTCACACAACTGGAATCTTAAATACTGTCTCCTTAAATATGAGTTGATGCTACTATGTGAATACAAGAATTTTTAAAACTCTGCCACTGGTGTATAGGCTGCATTTCACTAGTTAATGGGACTTAGTCTCCCCATCCTCCAATACGTAAAAGTTGGATGGTCTCAGAACGAGACGTGCATAATACAAAAGGAAAAGTTGGGACGTTTGCAATAATGTGGGACTGAAGTCTTGTATTTTCTCTAACCTTAAAATCATGCATCAGCCTGTGTCATCAATAATAAATAGCAGGAGAATGTCTGGCTGAAGTAAATTTAGATCTAAAATGATGAGTGGTCCAGAGAGTGAATGCCAGCACATTACAAATCATTTTATGGGACATCATTTTAAACTGGAAGTATTGGGAACTTAGGAAGCTATTTCCTTGCTGTAAATAAGGCTTGTTTCCCCAGTTTAAATTTGTGTTTTGTTACCTTAGGATCATTTTTTAAAAGACTGAGAAAATGCATGTTGAAATACTGTTATGCCAGCTGAAGTGTATATGTTTATTCATTAACTGTACGTCATCCTGACATGGTCACAAAATGCATGTCCTTTCTGAGACCTCTGGCTGGTAAACAGACATGCTCCACAGTCACAGCGAAAATGGAGACTTGGACATGCACTTGGAGTTATAAAGCACAAGTGAAGGGTTTTTTTAAGCCGTTTCAAATGCCCCATGTCATTTTCTCTTTGACAAGCTCCAGGGTTCTCTTGGTATTCAGTTATTACAGAGGTGGGCAAACTACAACCCATCGGGGCTTTGGATCTGGCCCGTGGCATTACCACCCCTGTGGCACAGCGGGCCCTGTGCTGATCTTGGAAACGGCCGGCAGGCACCACGTCCCTGCGGCCCCTGGGGGAGGGAGAGGGGGGATCAAAGGGTTCAATGCATTGCCCTTGCCCGTGCGTACCTCCCCTAAAGCCCTCATTGGCCAGGAACGGGGAACTGCGGCCAATGGGAGCTTCGGGGGAGGTATCCACAGGCAAGGGCAGCGCTCGGAGCCCTCTGCCCCCAATCCCTCAGGGGCCGCAGGGACATGGTGCTGGGACCGGCACGGGGCCAGGGCAGGCAGGGAGCCCCCTCCCACACTCTGCACTCCCTCCTGAACCCCAGTCCCCTTCCCTGAGCCCCTTCCTGCACACCGCATCCCCTCTCACCTCCCACACCCCAACCCCCTACCCCAGCCCTATGTTCATGGCCCTGCATGCAATTTCCCCACCCAGATGTGGCCCTCAAGACAAAAAGTTTGCCCACCCCTGAGTTATTACTATACAAAATTTTTGCTTTTAGAAATATTGCTGCATCAACTGCTATTTGGTACAGAAAACCTAGACTCAACAGCCCAATCAGCATCATGCTTATGTAATCAGTTCCAGCTCAGCAAAGGAGGAAGAGTTCCTTTTGATAGGTAAAAAGAATGAGGAGTCCTTGTGGCACCTTAGAGACTAACACATTTATTTGGGCATAAACTTTCGTGGGCTAGAACCCACTTCATCAGATGTTTGTTCCTGGGGAGTGTAACTGCAGTTGGCAGCCATCTACTTCTCAGCCAGTTTAAAACAGCCAGGCTTTCTGGCAGACAAGGAGTTGTTCCTGCATTGATCATTCTCAAACAAGATCCAGTTGCCAAGTTACTAATATGAGTGAATTGAGGGACTAACAACATTTGTTTGAGGCCGTCTTAACTGAGCAAGGTGTCTTGCAGCTTTCACCTGCTTATGCCAGATTATGTGATGGTTTACACACTAGTGTGTATGTGTATTGACTTGAGTTAGATCAGAAAGGTTCCCACTCTTTAAGTCTCAGCTTTTCACCACATGGAAAATCAGATTCAAATTCTTGTTTAGGTCTGTAATGAAGTGTACTGGGCTGTGAGCACAGCTCCCGGCGCTGGTGCACTGTCTATACGTAGTGATACATGTTATTGTTCTGGGAGAGGTTCAGTCTGTTCAGACACAGATGTTGGAACTAGGGGTGCCGGTGGTGCTGCCGCACCCCCAGGCTTGACGTGGTTTCCATCACAGTCGTTTCCAGTTTGGTTCAGTGGCTCTCAGCACCCCAACTATACACATTGTTCCAGCATCCCTGCCTTCAGGGAGACTTCGTCACGGAGTGTGACACTAACGCATGCAGTGGGTGCTTGGCATCATTACCCTCTTCAGTACCAGCATCACTACCACTCATAACATCTGCACTGGTGATTCCTTACAGCTCTTGAGCCTGTTCATCCAGACACATTCTGCTCCTTTCCCTTTGATGCACATCTTGAGTATATTGAAGACCAAGATTGCTTATGAAGATTAGGATTCACCAGTCAGAAGCACGTGAGGATAATTTACTGGGCGCCTCAATCTTCCCTTCACACTTAAAAACTTATAAATCCATGAAACATACAGTTGAGGAAATGGCCATTCTTCAGCATCTCTAAGAACTCTGAGGAATTTGTCTGCCTTCTAGATTCTCTTTCAGAACCTGAGCTGGAGGGAAGTTCTTTGAAACCCCCCTTTCTTGAGGCAAAATCCAAGAGTCTCTGTGTGTGAATGAGAGAGTGTGTAAGAGAATTTTTGTGAGGTGCCTAACCACATGCTGAAACTTTACACTGTAGTAACTATTTAAATGTATCTACATGAATTTTTGTTTGTCTACAGGCACTGTTTGTGGACTCTGAATGTGAAAGTAGTTTCTGCAAATAGGGAGAAATGACTTGTTTAATGGGAATGCCAGAGTGCATTCATCATTAAGCAGGATGCTTTCATCCTCATCACTGCTAGGGGAAGGACAGAACAATATACAATAGAATTAAAATGAAATGCAGTTTCCCTAGCAAAAGGCCTTTTAGGAGCCAAGGAATTTGTTCACTATTCTGTGATTGCTTACAATGGATTTTAATGGAGTTGGGAGTCAGAATAAAGGTCCTATATTTACAAAATAAGACTACATTCACTTTTAATTCTTAAAACCAGGAAAAACCTGAGCCTGCCAAGGCCCTTTGAACTACTGATTCAAGAACTAGCTGCTTGCAAAGAGGGATTAAAACCTTTTAATCCCTTTGTGCAAAAGAATATTGTGTTTAATGTGGCAGGCATGCTCACTAAATTAATTTTTAAGCATGAGATTCCAGTCCTGCTTGTTCTTGCTCTGCCTTTGTTTCCTAGCTCTGCATCTGCTAGGGGCCCTTTGCACTTTTCAGTACAAAGTAGAACTTTGAAGTTTTGAAGAAAGTTGCAAATAATAAACTGTAGATTAGGAGAAAAATCACAGAAGTGACTAGGAGCAGCCACAGCTGTGTAGACTGCCTGAGGCAATGCTAGTTGTTAATGCCCAGCAGCCAAGACTGCTCATCTCCTGCCCACTGTATGTGATCTAGGAAGACAGAAAAGGCTGTATTTAGACATTAAGGTACATTTATTTGGGTAAACAGTTGAAAGCTCTCAAAAGAATGTTGTGTAAATAATAATAAATAGGAAGCAACCTCCTAATCCTATCCCGAGTCCAAATGGGTTTATAAACACAGAGGCTGAAGCATTTGTTAGCCAAGGGGATGTATATTACTAAGCTAACAGGAAGTGCCCCCAAGCTATAATTACATGGAAGTTTTGGGTCAATTTTCAAATTTTAAGCAAAAATAAAACTGGAAAGCTGCAGCCTGGCTTGTGGAGGTGCTGAGAGGTGCATGGGTTTGGAAATTGCAAACTGTTTGTTGCTTCTTCCTGCCACCGTCTCCTTTTCTTCCTCCCCATATCTCTTATTTTGTGCACATGCTCATCCTTTCACGTCTCCCCAGAATAACTGCAGTACCGTTCGTATTCAATTGTGCTTCAAGACTGACTCCAGTTGGGCAGGCCCGGCCTCTTCCAGTGCAGCCAGCGATGGGAACACACAAATCACTGGTTTTTCTGGGTGCAGGAGCTTCGCTGTGATTGGAGGAGATCAAAGGGAAGTTGGAGGGGAGTGAAGATTTTTTTTCAGTTTCTAGAAGAGTCTTTCTTTTTCCACATGTCGCCATGGAGCAGTTTGAGCCCCATTTTCTTACGAGTAGAGAAAGCGCCATGTTCACTGTGGGTAGTTGTTGAGGAGTATCCGCACAGTGAATACGCACCTCCCCGTCCATGGAATTGCATAGGTGAGAAACTGCAGTTTCATCAGCCTTGCAAAATTGTGAAGACAGGTTACCACCCTTCCCGTTGTTCTGCTCACCCGCTCTTGTCAGGCTGAACCCTACCCCCTGGAAATTTTACCCGCCCATCAACATCATCATTAGCCCCAGGTGAATGGGCAAGTGGAATTTTTCAAAGTTGCTGACTAAGCCCTGGTCTATACCTAAAACTTAGGTTGTGACTAAGCGAAGTTGCTCACAAGTATGAAAAAATTCAACCCCCCGAGAGAGAGAGAGATAACGTTAGCACCCTCATGACCAAGATGGAGTCTGCTCTGCAGGCAGCTCCAGCAAGAGAAGGCACACGCAGGAATGCAGAAGGGAAAGTCCCTTTCACCCCAGGAGCACCTGTTCAAAACTCCCCAGAGTGAACACGAACACACACACACACACACACACACACACACACACACACACACACACACACACACACACACACACACACACACACACACACACACAATATAATGAATAAAGAAAAGAGAAATATTTATTCACAGAGGGTGAGCAGTAACCCAGGGTTGTATAACTCAAGGCTCCACAGGCCCAATGGTACCACAGACTGAAGGGGCAGACACTGAGCAATCATAGGACCGGAAGAGACCTCTAATACATCCCAGAATCATATTCGCTTTTTTTGGCAACAGTGTTATGCTCTTGACTCATATTTAGCTTGTGATACACTATCGCCCCCAGACCCCTTTCCGCAGTGCTTCTTCCTAGGCAGTCATTGCCCATTTGTATGTGTGCAACTGACTGTTCCTTCCTAAGGGGAGCATATTGCATTTGTCCTTATTGAATTTCATCCTGTTTACTTCAGCCCATTTTTCCATTTTGTCCAGGTCATTTGGAATTTTTAAGTATCAGCGGGGTAGCCATGTTAGTCTGGATCTGTAAAAAGCAACAAAGAATCCTGTGGCACCTTATAGACTAACAGACGTATTGGAGCATGAGCTTTCATGAGTCAATGCCCACTTCGTCAGACACATGTAATGGAAATTTCCAGAGGCAGGTATAAATATGCAAGCAAGAATCAGTCTAGAGATAATGAGATTAGTTCAGTCAGGGAGGATGAGGCCCTGTTCTAGCAGTTGAGGTGTGAAAACCAAGGGAGGAGACACTGGTTCTGTAATTGGCAAGCCATTCACAGTCTTTGTTTAATCCTGAGCTGATAGTGTCAAATTTGCAGATGAACTGAAGCTCAGCAGTTTCTCTTTGAAGTCTGGTCCTGAAGTTTTTTTGCTGCAGGATGGCCACCTTAAGGTTTGCTACAGTGTGGCCATGGAAGTTGAAGTGCTCTCCTACAGGTTTTTGTATATTGCCATTCCTAATATCTGATTTGTGTCCATTTATCCTTTTCCGTAGCGACTGTCCAGTTTGGCCGATGTACATAGCAGAGGGGCATTGCTGGCATAGGATGGCGTATATTACATTGGTGGACGTGCAGGTGAATGAACCGGTGATGTTGTGGCTGATCTGGTTAGGTCCTGTGATGGTGTCACTGGTGTAGATATGTGGGCAGAGTTGGCATTGAGGTTTGTTGCATGCATTGGTTCCTGAGTTATAGTTACTATAGTGTGGTATGTGGTTGCTGGTGAGAATATGCTTCAGGTTGGTGGGTTGTCTGTGGGTGAGGACTGGCCTGCCTCCCAAGGCCTGTGAAAGCGAGGGATCATTGTCCAGGATGGGTTGTAGATCACTGACGATGCATTGGAGAGGTTTAAGGTGAGAACTGTAGATGATGGCTAGTGGAGTTCTGTTGGTTTTTTTCTTGGGCTTGTCTTGTAGCAGGAGGCTTCTGGGTACACGTCTGGCTCTGTTGATTTGTTACCTTATTTCCTCATGCGGGTATCGTAGTTTTGAGAATGTTTGGTGAAGATCTTGTAAGTGTTGGTCTCCTTCTGAGAGGTTGGAGCAAATACGGTTGTACCTCAGCGCTTGGCTGTAGATGATGGATTGTGTGGCGTGTCCGGGATGGAAGCTGGAGGCATGGAGCTAGGCAAAGCGGTTGGTGGCTTTTCGGTGTAGTGTGGTATTAACGTGACCATCACTTACTTGTACTGTGGTGTCTAGGAAGTGGACCTCCCGTGTAGATTGGTCCAGGCTGAGGTTGATGGTGGGGTGGAAGCAGTTGAAATCATGGTGGAATTCTTCCAGAGTTTCCTTCCCATGGGTCCAGATGACGAAGATGATGTCAATGTAGCATAGGTAGAGAAGGGGCATGAGTGGACAAGAGCTGAGGAAGCGTTGTTCCAGGTCAGCCATAAAAATGTTGGCATATTGTGGGGCCATGCAGGTGCCCATGCCGGTGCCAGTGGTCTGGAAGTATATATTGTCACCAAATTTGAAATAATTGTGCGTGAGGATGAAGTCACAGAGCTCAGCAACCAGTTGTGCTGTCATCATCAGGGATACTGTTCCTGATAGCTTGTATTCCATCTGTGTGGGATGTTTGTGTAGAAAGCCTCCACATCCATGGTGGCTAGGATGGTGTTTTCTGGGAGATCACCAATGCATTGTAGTTTTCTCAGGAAATCAGTGGTGTCATGAAGACAGCTGGGAGTGCTGGTGGCTTTTTAAGTGTACTCTCTATACCATTTATAAGTGTACTCTTTATAAGAGAAAAGGAGTCCTTGTAGCACCTTAGAAACTGACACATTTATTTGAGCATGAGCTTTCGTGGGCTACAGCCCACTTCATCAGATGTGTGCAGTGGAAAATACAGTAGGAAGAAACACACACACCATGAAACAATGGGTGTTACCATACACACTCTACGGAGAGTGATCAGTTAAGGTGAACTTTTACCAGCAGGAGAGAGAGAAACTTTCTGTAGTGGTAATGAAAATGGTCCATTTGCAGCAGTTGACAGGAAGGTGTGAGGAACAGTATGTGGGGGGGAATAAAAATGGGGAAATAGTTTTACTTTGTGTAATGGCCTATCCACTTCCAGTCTTTATTCAAGCTTAATTTAATGGTGTTCAATTTGGAAATTAATTCCAATTCAGCAGTCTCTTGTTGGAGTCTGTTTTTGAAGTTTTTTTGTTGTAATATTGCAACTTTTAGGTCTCTAATTGAGTGGCCAGAGAGATTGAAGTGTTCTCCGACTGGTTTTTGAATGTTATAGTTCTTGACATCTGATTTGTGTCCATTTATTCTTTTACGTAGAGACTGTCTGGTTTGGCCAATGTACATGGCAGAGGGGCATTGCTGGAAAATGATGGCATACATCACATTGGTAGATGTGCAGGTGAATGAGCCTCTGATAGTGTGGCTGATGTGATTAGGTCCTATGATCGTGTCCCCTGAATAGACATGTGGACAGAGTTGGCAACGGGCTTTGTTGCAAGGATAGGTTCCTGGGTTAGTGTTTTTGTTGTGTGGTGTGCAGTTGCTGGTGAGTATTTGCTTCAGGTTGGGGGGCTGTCTATAAGTGAGGACTGGCCTGTCTCCCAAGATCTGTGAGAGTGATGGATCGTCCTTCAGGATAGGTTGTAGATCCTTGATGATGTGCTGGAGAGGTTTTAGTTGGGGGCTGTAGGTGACGGCTAGTGGCATTCTGTTACTTTCTTTGTTGGGCCTGTTCTGTAGTAAGTGACTTCTGGGTACTCTTCCCAGTCTGTCAATCTGTTTCTTCACTTCAGCAGGTGGATAGTATACTTGTAAGAACGCTTGATAGAAATCCTGTAGGTTTTTGTATCTTAGAGCTTGGCTGTAGACAATGGATCGCGTGGTGTGGTCTGGATGAAAGCTGCAGGCATGTAAGTAAGTATAGCGGTCAGTAGGTTTCCGGTATAGTGTGGTGTTTATGTGGTCATCGTTTATTAGTACTGTAGTGTCTAGGAAGTGGATCTCTTGTGTGGAGTGGTCCAGGCTGAGGTTGATGGGATGGGATGGGATGGGATGGAAATTGCTGAAATCATGGTGGAATTCCTCAAGGGCTTCTTTTCCATGAGTCCATGAGTCCAGATGAAGATGTCATCAGTGTAGCGCAAGTGGAGTAGGGGCGTTAGGGGACGAGAGCTGAGGAAGCGTTGTTCCAAGTCAGCCATGAAAATGTTGGCATACTATGGGGCCATGCAGGTACCCATAGCAGTGCCGCTGATTTTAAGTGTACTGTCTGTGCCATTGTGAATATGTCTGCATACAGAGTTCAGGAGTCCTAGGCAGAATTTCAGTCCAGTGATGAGTCTTGGGTGCTCCTGGTCGTCTTTGGCACCAGTAAACTTTCCCCAACAAACCCCTCTGGTGCCCTCTTCTGCCGCTCTCTGAAAGGCCACACAGAGGGACGACCTCCCCGCTTAACCAGCTAACAGCCTCCCTCCTTATTCCCAATGCAAAGTCACAAGTCCAAGTACTTGCGACCACATACAGCTCTGGGCAGCAGTGATACTGGGTCCAGCTCTGGTTTGTCCTCCTTGGGCAATTTTTCCCTGGCACAGTTCTCCTCCTGGCTCCTGTCCTAGGATGTCCCTGATCTGTCCCTCCCAGGCTTCACGCAAGTTCTTGACTCCTTCACTGTATGCGGGTCTGCTTACTGTAGCACTTGTGTCTGGAGATCCAGACACACACACCCTGTCGCTCTCCTGTCCTGCCTCTTTTTGCTCCTCCTCCCCCACAATCAATCGGCTCTTCCTGCTCAGGAAAAAGATTTAAAAGGGCCATGCTCTCTAAACCCCAGAGGGGTTACATGTAGTTAAGCCAACCTAAGCCCTGGTATACACACCACTAGGTCAACGAAAAGTCCTTCTGTCAAGCTACCTACCATGTCTCTACTACAGCGAGAGACAAACCCTTTCCATCGCTGTGGCTGTGTCACTGTAGTGTTGACTAGAGTCCTGCAGAGGGCCTGGCATCCTGTGCTCCCACGGCACCTGCTGCCATAATAGCAGGAGCAGGCAAAAAGTACTTCGTTACGAGTGGGATTGGGTGGACAAAAAAGCAGACTGTGGGAATTTGTGGGAAAACACTTAATCTCTCCCTAGTTTACCACATAAAAATGGTCTGAATTCCGTTTATATACATGAAAATACATTAACCCACCATAGTTGTTTTTTGTTTTGTTTTAGCAGCAGGGGGGAATCGCTCTCCCATGCGGGATTTGCAGGATCTAAAGTGTTGGATGGTGGGAGTGGGATAAAAATGCAAGAAACAATGTTGGAGAAGGTGGGAGTGGGTATTGTGGGGCAGGATGGGAGCTGGAATAAAAAAATAGTCCCGCGCAGGGCTTTGCTATAGACAGTATAGTATTCCTGCAGCCTGATTGGCTGAACAGTTCCATTTCAGTATGATGCCAGTTAACGTTAGTCGTTTAATCTCTTTTCAGCAATATCTGTCATTCAGTGAGACCGTATTAGAAGTCTGCTGAAGTGCTAAAATACTAGGGCAGGCTACTGCTCTAGTTTATTAATACCCAGCAATCATGGCTGTAACATTTACAAGCATTAACCGCATTCCCATTGCACTTCAGTGGAATGAAAGGGAATTCCTCTCATGATCAGTACTTAACATAAACACTTATTTTTTCTTCTTTATTCCATGTCATCGATGTACACGGATGTTTTTCATACAGATAAACAAGGACACGTGGCTAATCGGAAATGGATTTATGCCAGTAGTATTATACTGATGCTTTAACAAAAGAGGGAATTTTTAAAATAGTCATTTTAGGTGCTTTCTTTTAAAGGAGAATTACTGTTTCTGTCAGACTTTATATCATGGTGGATTCTCTATCACTGACAATTTTTAAATCAAGATTGGATGTTTTTTGAAAATATATGCTCAGAATTATTTGGGGGCAGTTCTCTGGCCTCTGTTATACAGGAGGTCGGACTAGATGATCACAGTGTTCCCTTCTGGCTTTGAAATCTATGAACCTTTAAATCTTATATAAAATCAGTTAAAAAAAATCAAACGACTTCAAGGAATGACACTGAAAGTTTCAACGCTTCTGTGCCACTGGGTGCCTGTGAGCCCTTAGGGGCAGCATGCTCCTGTGAAAGGGCCCAGGATTGGATAAATGGAGCTATGGAGGGAGAACTGGCAGAAACTAGCCTCATCGTTTTGGTGAGAGTGGAGACCATGATTACAGAAGTGTGTGGCTCTGAGGCATTTGTGTGCCAGTAAAATGACAGTTAAGCTAGTAATGGGCACGTCCCCCTCTCTGGCTGAGTGTGTTATAACATACACAAAGTGCAGCACTCTTGCCATTGAAATCAACACTTCTATGCAGTGTTATTGTAGCCCTCTCGGTCCCAGGATAGTAGAGAGACAAGGTGGGGGAGGGAGTATCTTTTATTGGACTAGATTCTGCTGATGAGAGACGAGCTTTTGAGCCACACTGAGCTGGTTCTTAGTTCATCATGTTTTCTGTCAGTACATAGACAAAACAGCAGCCTCTGCTGAGTGATCACGTTTTACTATTTTTCACTGAACAGAATGTTGATTTTTTTTGTTACATAGACGGGTGCAGGATTGTATAATTCTGAAAATTTTAAAAATCATTGAAGATTTGCTTGAGCATGTTAAAGAGTCTGGTACTGAAATGGATTCTTTATCAATTATTCACTTCACTTTATGCGAATCTGTGTAAATATCTACACTTGGGAACTTAGAAGAAGCAATAGAAATGCCAGGTAAAGAGAAATGCATCTTATTTTGAGACATTGATTGCAGATTTGATTACCATGAACAAATGCACTTCAAACTGGAAAAAAACACTGCCATCAAAACGGAACTGAATTACCAGAACAGTTTATACTGGCTTTTGGGCATGTTGTAGACGTGGGAGTCTAAGTCACGTTAAGACTGCAGTTAAACTAGTGTCATACAGAGCTTGCTTTAGGTAACCGTTTATGCTTAAATACAGACCGAGTACTGCAGCACACTTTGGTTACCATGTTGTGAAAATAGTGCACGTGTAGATTACAAAAGAATGGGCCATGACCCTTCAGTTAAAAAAAGGAATGAACACACACCCCACAAGTGTCTTCATCAGAACCAGATAAACTTTCTACAGAGCACATAGAAAATGAACTAACAGCATTATTACTGATACCAGCTGATATCAGTAACCTATTATAAGAACGCCATACTGGGTCAGGCCAAAAGTCCATCTAGCCTAGTCTGCTGTCTTCTGACAGTGGCCAATGCCAGGTGCTTCAGAGGGAATGAACAGAACAGGGAATCATCAAGTGATCCATCCCGTCACCCATTCCTAGCTTCTGGCAAACAGAGGCTAGGGACACCATCCCTGCCCATCCTGGCAAATAATCACAGACAAATAATTGCAAACCATTAGTAAATCAGCTATATTAAAAGGACTTAACAGGATCTTTCATGCTTTAAAATTACAAATTAATTGAGACCACAACCTTTGAATCAAAAGGTATCCAGTCAGATAGTATCAAATAGCCAACTTACAATAATACTCACAAAGGGGGATAAATGTGCTAATTTAGGAATCATGGTTCAACAGTGGAGTAAATCGGGGAGGAAGAAAAAACACTAATCCTTCATACATATTTATGTGAAAGGTGATACAGGATGAAGAGAAACTGCGGCATTCTTGTTTTGTGAAAGTACCCATAGCCTCTGTGTTCTGGTCTTTGCCATTCTAGGACCAACCATGCACAGAGTAAAGCAGTTGTCTATCTAAGGTACTTGTGTGGTCCCCATTTCTATAGTATCTGAGCAGCACCCCATCCTTTAAGGCATTTGTCCTCTCAGCACTCCCGTGAGGAAGGGAAGTATGAGGGGACCTGCAGCATAGTGACTTGGAGTCTATGGCAGAGCAGGGAATTGAACCTGGGTCTTCTAAAGTCCAGGCTATAGAGCTAACCACCTGACCATCCTTCCTGTCTCATTCAGTCTCCCCATTGACTTCATGCAGGCTATTCACAGTAGTAATGCTACCCAATGCAGACATTTCTGCAGATTGGAGGGCATTATTTAGTTAATCTCGTCCATTACATATTTGTTCTCAAAAAGAAGGTAAATTACCCTCTCAGTTTAATCCAAGTGGTGACAACCTTCATATAAAATGCCAGCTCCCTCTGTGTGAAGTCTGTTGTTTGTGGCTGGTCCTCTGTTTTGTTTAGAAACATGGCCAGTCCCCATAACCTGTAGAATTACGATAGAATGATTTTCTCTTTTTTACCAGGTGAATGAGTATTCCGCTGTCTAATTACAGAGCTGTGTTTAATAGTTCCTTTTTTTCACAGACCTCGGTGGTCTCCCCTACTTAAAACAATCCCTGAGAATGGAAGGAATGGTATGATTCTCAGAATACATTAATTTTTTTTATAAACTTTGATTCAGATACAAAATATTGAAAAGCATCAGGATTTGATTTGCATCTAAAAAGGTATAAAAAGGAACCTTCTAGCTATGTTTGTTTTGAAATAAATCCATAGGATAAATATTAGGCTGTTCCGGCAAGTCTGTAAATCCATTTGTATAGGCATGTCTCAAGTTAGAGCTTCTTGGCATACCCTGGACATTACAAAGTTAGTAGGAAGAGATTGTTCCTTGTATAACCACTGAAGAGTAAACATGTAACCAAGGTCTGCACCTGGGGGGTGTGCACATGCCTCAGCACCCAATGTGAAGGCTGATTGGCCAGATGAGTCAGGTGACCAACGGTAACAACTAACAGCTCAACGGTAGTGTTTCCTATAAGAGGGAGCCTGCTCAGTGAGATGGGAGATGCCAGGGGTCAGGGAACAGACCTGTGAGAGGGGCTCTGTGCACAAGTCCGGGGAAGGTTAGGTAGGAGATGTCCTCAGAGAGCAGGGGTTGAATCCTTCACAGAGGGAGGCTGTAAGAAAGACCCTGAGCATGTCCTAGGTTTCAGGCAGGAACTATAGAGTCTACAGAAGATGCGTTGAGTTGAGGTGATGTTCATAACTTTTGTTAGACACTAAAAATTATACCGTGAATAGACACACTGGTTTTATGGCTTATTACAACAATAGGTAACCCATAAATACCCCCTTCCCCTTTCTTTCCTCCCCATGACTGGAGGAGTGTTAATGGGCCCCTTCACGGTCCATAGAAATATGTTTTAACAACTTATGCTGAACAATCTGTTTCACCTTGTATTTAGCTGTGATACTTTGAGTATGTTTCCCAGACCTGAAGAAGAGTTTTGTGTGAGCTCGAAAGCTCGTCTCCCTGACCAACAGAAGTTGCTCCAATAAAAGATATCACCTCACCCACCTTGTCTCTTGTATCCTGGGACCAACATGGCTACAACATTGCATGCACTGAACTATTTCAGGTTTCAGAGTGGTCACCGTGTTAGTCTGTATCGGCAAAACCAACAGGGAGTCTCTAAGGTGCCACAAGGGCTCCTCGTTGGTTGAACTGTTTCAGTAAATAAAGAAAACACTGAAGAGAGAGAGGGGTGTGTGTGTGTGTGTAATTCTGCTGCTGTAGGCAGCTGTGTTCGATATGCTGGCTGGCGAGTAGGCCTCCTGACTCACAAAGTTTGTTGTACACAACATCCAGGCCCCATGAACAGCACAGGACAATAGTGTATTTATAGTCCAAGTTCATAGCTAATGAATTGTGCCTCGGGAAGGCTGTGCTGCTAATTCTTCAATATCCTGGAATGAATTTCCCTCGTGCCTCCCTGCAAGTGTCTGTAGGAGTCCTTCCTCAGCCCCATTACACCTTATAAGATCCACAGGGACAGTTGGCTAATGTACATTTCAAACTCCAGGAGGTAGTCGACGCTTAACTTACCTGCTCATGTACACCTGGCCTTCTCCAGCATCATTCTCGTAGATCCCTTCAAGTGTGAGGAAGGGATCCCTTCTCCTGTGCACCTTAGCACCCTTCCTGAGCCCCTTAAAGTCTGCCAGAGCCAACCTGACTGCTCCTGGGTGTCCCTACTGATTTGTACCAAAATAGCGGTGTAGACTTTTCTGTGACAAGGAAACTAAATTATCCCTCTTTGACAGTGAATCCTTCCTTGGCTGAGTACTTTACAAGCTTAGCCAAAAATCTGAGTATGCTCAGTGAGTAACTATCCAACATTATTAAGTGTGAAATAAAAATCCTTTTGGAAGGGAAGAGAGTGCTGCGTTCAGTGAGGGCTATCACCAGGCAGAGTGTCACCCTACAGCCTCACCTGGAGCACAGCCTTTTTTAATGTTGAAATGCTTTTTTATAGTGAGAAAAGTGTCATTTTCACTCTCTTTGTACTCACATGCTGAACTGCTTCCCCTTCAATTTTCCAGAATAATTCACTATGAGGCAAAGCCCTAGCATGGAAAATGTAATAAAGTTGTAAGCAAATAGAAACAGTTAAGCAGCATTAACTGTAGCAGTTGCTGCCACTCCCACTATAGACGAGAAAATGTGATTTGGGTGAAGAGTGGAATAAAAGTTTCTTTAAGGGTGTGGCTCGAGCACATTCTGGGGATCTGCCACTTTGAATAATGAGCCCCTAGAGGGAAACAGATATTGGTCTAGAGATCTTAAGAGTGTTGCACTGGTGGCGAGTGAGGTCAGGCTGTGATCGGCATTCAGCCATCCTATACCACTCCCTTCACTTGCTTAGAACTTTCCCAGAAGTTTCTCTCTTAGGCTGAAATTTCACAAGCTTGGGCTCATTCCAAAGCTAAATCTTTCTGAGAACATTTGAGTAAAATCTACTTAACTATTCCTGGACCCTGAGCATGGAAGTGCATATTGTTCCCTTGAAAAAAATATTTTATTTTTCACATTTGCAATTTGCCCGCCCCCATCCAACCACTCCCACTTTCTACTCCCTGCCTGCCCCCCTCTGAACCCCTGACCAATCTGACCCTACCCCCTATCCAACCCCCCGCTCCCTGTCCCCTGACTGCTCCAACCCTAATTCACACCCCCGCCCCCTGACAGGCCCCCCCGGGACTCCCATGTCTATCCAACTCCCCGTCCCCCCCCGAACCTCTGCCCCATCCAACTGCTCCCTGCCCCCCAGGACTTCCTGCCCCATATCCACCCCCCTCCCCGGGAGCCTCCTTACCATGCTGCTCAGAGCAGCATGTCTGGCAGCGGCACCTCCCGGCTGGCTAAACACACTGCCACACTGCCCGGCATGAGCAGGCAGCCCCGCTGGCCAGAGCCCGCCCGGTGGCATGGCTGCGGAGTGGGGACAGTAGGGGAGGGACCAGGGGCTAGCTGCCTGGCCAGGAGCTCAGGGGCTGGACAGGATGGTCCCGTGGCCTGGAAGTGGCCTGCGGCCCGTAGTTTTCCCACTCCTGCCATAGGGACTAGTCACTTTGCCCAATTTAAAGTGGGGGAGGGAAGAATTGTGTGATTAAAAAGTTGCATGTTGAGTATTTGCAGTATACAATTTTCTTGCTGTGTCTCCAGTGGCTGCCCGGAGAGAGAGACATTGAAAACAGGATTAACAAACAGGTTAAATGGATTGCTTGGGCCTTTCCCTGGTGCATCCCTGCTTCTTGTCCCTCTCCCCATAACATTTTAGTGGTTGAATTCTAATCTGCTTACTCTGGAAAGAAGTCAGTCAGGCACGTTTTACTCAGTCCCTGTGACACACATACTACACAGTTATGTAGAGTCCCACATTCAGTGATACCCTGACTGAGGACTGTATGGACTATGACCTTTTGGTTAATTGTCACTAAGACTATGCTTTTTTCATGGAGAGTGCAGATGTCATGAAATCTGTGACTTCCAGCAACCTCTGTGATTTCAGCCTGCAGCGACCTGGACCTCCAAGCAGGCCCCCGCAGCTGCCTTACCGCTGTCAGCGGTGTGGGGACCCCTGCAGCTGAGTTCCCCATTTTGTCATTGATATTTTTAGCAAAAGTCAGGGACAGGTCATGGACTTACATGAATTTTTCTTTATTGCCCATGACCTGTCCCCGACTTTTGCTAAAAATATCCATGACAAAATCTTAGCCTTAATCATCACTGACATAGGTTTCAAGAGTTGTTGACATACCCCTAATCCCTGTATGTCGTCAGAAAGCCAGGACACAAGATCTGAGTCTTGGTTGTTTGTAATGTGACTTGCCCCAGGGTGCAACCTGGACTGTGGAATTGCTGTGCTCCCTTAACTCGCTAGCTCGGGGTGTCTGTCTCACTGCTCAGCTAGTGACAAGGAACCGCTTTGGGCTTTGCTCTCACACAGCCATTAGCATGTGAAGGCTCTCACAGCCACTTGTGAACTGTATACAGGCAGACACCACAAATTGCCCCAGCCTCGGAAATGTGCATCTTACACTGCTCAAGACCCCCTTGATCAGAGTAAACTCATTAATTAGTTCCTCGTACCATCAAAGGGTATGAATATGCACCAGCCTTTGTAACCTGAGTAGATTCTCCAAACTTCAATTGAAAACACCCTGGCTTAGATAAAACATTAAAATAAGTTTATTAACTACAGAAAGATAGATTTTTAAGTGATATAAGCATGAAAATTCAAAATTGGTTACAAAGGAAATAAAAGATAAAAACTACAAGCTATTTAATAAACTTTGTCAGGCTAAGTCAAATTTGAAGCAATAAAGTTTCTCTTACCCAAAACTCACCATGTTTGAATTGGCCTTGTTAGCACTACAAAAAGTAATTGTCCCTGTGTTGATATTCACCCCTTCTGATCAGCTGTTGGGAATGGGCCACTTCCACCCTAATTTAATTGGCCTCGTTAGCACTGACCCCCACTTGGTAAGGCAACTCCTATCTTTTCATGTGCTCTATTTTATACCTGCCTTCTTTTTTTCACCTCATTCATCTGATGAAGTGGGTTCTAGTCCATGAAAGCTTATACCCAAAAAATTTGTTAATCTCTAAGGTGCCACTAGGACTCCTTGTTGTTTCTACAGTCTTTGCTGATTGGAAATCTTTGTCAGTTAGTCCCCGCTCCCCCATTTAAATATTTCTTTGTCTTCCAAATTATCTTGTTGCCTCGGGGGTGGGGGGGGGGGAGGAAGAGGTCTGATGATGTCCCTGTCCATTATTTAATACTCTCCTCCAGGTGCTGGAAAGACCCATGTTGTGTGATGGTGGTTAGGCAGGCACATGGTGTAGGTACTCAATCAGTGCTCTCTCATGTGAATGGTAACGCTCTTGTTTACATCTCTCCTACTGGTGAATGGCCCAGATGGTCGTTTAACACCTGGCTGGGTGTTGGTCACTCCTTTGACACCGAAGAGCTAGTCTGTGGGCATTTCCTAGACTCACAACATGGTTCAGTATCAAACAGAGCAAAATTTCTTAACTTCGTTTACAGTGATGATGCACACGTTTTGACAGGATAGTGATGCTCAACAGTTTATAACTTTTCAAATGATACCTCACAAGCCATACTTTGTACAAAACATATACTCATATGCAAGTGGTGAATATGGGGGTACAGGGTGTTATTTGGAGGTACAGTGGGTCACACATATCCCTATCCCTATATGTGGTCAGGGGGCCAGGACATGAAATCTGAGTCTTTGTTGTTTGTATAATTTAGACTCATAGACTCTAGGACTGGAAGGGACCTCGAGAGGTCATAGAGTCCAGTCCCCTGCCCTCATGGCAGGACCAAGTACTGTCTAGACCATCCCTAATAGACATTTATCTAACCTACTCTTAAATATCTCCAGAGATGGAGATTCCACAACCTCCCTAGGCAATCTATTCCAGTGTTTAACTACCCTGACAGTTAGGAACTTTTTCCTAATGTCCAACCTAAATCTCCCTTGCTGCAGTTTAAGCCCATTGCTTCTTGTTCTATCATTGGAGGCTAAGGTGAACAAGTTTTCTCCCTCGTCCTGATGACACCCTTTTAGATACCTGAAAACTGCTATCATGTCCCCTCTCAGTCTCTTTTCCAAACTAAACAAACCCAATTCCTTCAGCCTTCCTTCATAGGTCTTGTTCTCAAGACCTTTAATCATTCTCGTTGCTCTTCTCTGGACCCTCTCCAATTTCTCCACATCTTTCTTGAAATGCGGTGCCCAGAACTGGACACAATACTCCAGTTGAGGCCTAACCAGCGCAGAGTAAAGCGGAAGAATGACTTCTCGTGTCTTGTTTACAACACACCTGTTAATGCATCCCAGAATCACGTTTGCTTTTTTTGCAACAGTATCACACTGTTGACTCATATTAAGCTTGTGGTCCACTATGACCCCTAGATCTCTTTCTGCCATACTCCTTCCTAGACGGTCTCTTCCCATTCTGTATGTGTGAAACTGATTGTTCCTTCCTAAGTGGAGCACTTTGCATTTATCTTTATTGAACTTCATCCTGTTTACCTCAGACCATTTCTCCAATTTGTCCAGATCATTTTGAATTTTGACCCTGTCCTCCAAAGCAGTTGCAATCCCTCCCAGTTTGGTATTGTCCGCAAACTTAATAAGCGTACTTTCTATGCCAACATCTAAATCGTTGATGAAGATATTGAACAGAACCGGTCCCAAAACAGACCCCTGCGGAACCCCACTTGTTATACCTTTCCAGCAGGATTGGGAGCCATTAACAACTACTCTCTGAGTACGGTTATCCAGCCAGTTATGCACCCACCTTATAGTAGCCCCATCTAAATTGTACTTTCCTAGTTTATCTATAAGAATATGATGCGAGACCATATCAAATGCCTTACTAAAGTCTAGGTATATCACATCCACCGCTTCTCCCTTATCCACAAGGCTCGTTATCCTATCAAAGAACACTATCAGATTAGTTTGACACGATTTGTTCTTTACAAATCCATGCTGGCTATTCCCTATCACCTTACCACCTTCCAAGTGTTTGCAGATGATTTCTTTGATTACCTGCTCCATTATCTTCCCTGGCACAGAAGTTAAACTAACTGGTCTGTAGTTTCCTGGGTTGTTTTTATTTCCCTTTTTATAGATGGGCACTATATTTGCCCCCTTCCAGTCTTCTGGAATCTTCCCCGTCTCCCATGATTTCCCAAAGATAATAGCTGGAGGCTCAGATACCTCCTCTGTTAGCTCCTTGAGTATTCTAGGATGCATTTCATCAGGCCCTGGTGACTTGCAGGCATCTAACTTTTCTAAGTGATTTTTTACTTGCTCTTTTTTTATTTTCTCTTCTAAACCTACCCTCTTCCCGTAAGCATTCACTATACTAGACATTCCTTCAGACTTCTCGGTGAAGACCGAAACAAAGAAGTCATTAAGCATCTCTGCCATTTCCAAGTCTCCCGTTACTGTTTCCCCCTCCTCATTGAGCAGTGGGGACCCCCCCTCCCTTCCTACTCCCCTTCCGAACTCCCTTGCAAAACTCCCTGTTAGCAGCTCCTGTTCACTAAGCTCCCTGGTCGCTTGTGCACGGCTCTATAAAGCCCTGGCCTGAGTGAATGCCCCGCCCACTGGTTAAGGCTCAGCCAATTACCAGAGGCTTCTAGCTTTCAAACCTTCCTAGTAGCTCCACCTCCAACTGCCAGCTACAGCACACGGTCCCTCAAACAAACAAACCAAACAGACTGACAAACACAAGCTCAGCACACAGCAAGTAACCCCCAAACACACACACAAACCCAAACACTGCAGACAGTCACTTACCCCACAGATGCTGTATGTGCTCCTCCTTCACCTGGAGAACTCCCTTGCAAAACTCCCTGTTAGCAGCTCCTTAACTCAGAGTTTCCTGGCTTCCAAACTTCAGGGTTTTTTTTCCTTCTTCTTTGGGACACTCAGAATTAATTAATTATGTTTTTTATTGTCTCAAAATGTGTTGTCTGGGAATTTGTTTTATATACGGGTATATCTTTGTAACTCCCTTTGTGACTTTGAGACTCCCTGTGCGTTTAAGTGGTTGCCAGGAAGTGGTATTGCTTAATGAAATGTGTAGGGAATAGGAGATTCATTCCAGTGGTATAAATGCAGGCTGAACAAGGCTATGAATTTTCCAGGTTTCATTCCTGTGCAAGTCCAACTTCCCCTTGTTCCTTTTAAAAAAAGTTTTATTTTGCGTGTTTTAAAAAAATCAATAAGTTCTCAGCATGCACAGTCTGGGGAACAGGTATATAATGCAATATATATGTGAACTATGTTCTTCAAGGACAGAAGTTTTGGATTCTGTTGCATTTGTCATTTAATAAATTTACACTAGTTTACTAGCATCACAAAGTAAATAACAAAATCAAAAGAACAAATCAACTGCAGAAATTCAATACAAGACAAATCAGCTCAACGCCCTGCATTTCAAACCAGTCAATCACCACAATCAACATGAACAGTAAATCAGTATTTCACTAGGAGAGATGGTAGAGGGGAATAAATACAAATATATATGACTATAAATTAAGTAGAAATAGATATGATTACAGATAAGTAAACATGTGGAATCAATGTAAGTCAGGCAACCACAACTAATAATTGCTTGTCTTTAGTGTCAGGACTCTGTGTCTCTGCTGCAGACACGACAAGGAGCCATAAAGTTTGTGTCTCAGGTGTCTAATCTAGAAGCGCTACAGTGGCGCAGCTGCATGGACGCAGCATCTAGTGAAGACTCTGTGCCGATGGGAGAGCCATAATAAAACCACTGCCTCTCCCGTAAACACAGCGCTATCCACATCAGCCAGCCAGTCAGTGTCATTTATATCGCTTGTGGTTGTGCCACAAATGTTATACTGACATAACCTGTGGTGTAGACAAGCCCTTAGAAATCATTCTCTGGAAGCCTATACCTGTCTCATTTCTATGGTTGGGTCAGGTTTGTCTTGCTTTTTTCAGTTCATGTGCTTTTGGGGGAAAAGACCATGTATACCTGTAGGCCCTGTTCCTCTTTGTGACTTTTGGATGCTGCTACAGAACAAACAAACAATACTAATGGTGGGCCACACCTGCTCCTTAGTCAGTCAGTAAGCCCTCATCTCCCATGAGGTACATTATTGAACCATGAATATGTAACAGTTTGTTTCCTGTATGGTTGGGCCAATCAGCGCTCTGTCACTGAGTTGAATAGCACAAGTTTCCAGGCTTCACAGAATCATAGAATATCAGGGTTAAGGGACCTAAGCAGGTCATCTAGTCCAACCCCCTGCTCAAAGCAGGACCAATCCCCAAATAAATCATCCCAGCCAGGGCTTTGTCAAGCCTGACCTTAAAAACCTCTAAGGAAGGAGATTCCACCACCTCCCTAGGGTACCCATTCCAGTGCTTCATCGCCCTCCTAGTGAAATAATGTTTCCTAAAATCCAACCTAGACCTTCCCCACTGCAACTTGAGACCATTGCTCCTTGTTCTGTCCCCTGGTACCACTGAGAACAGTCCAGATCCATCCTCTTTGGAACCCTCTTTCAGGTAGTTGAAAGCAGCCATCAAATCCCCCCTCATTCTTCTCTTCTGCAGACTAAATAAGCCCAGTTTCCTCAGCCTCTCCTCATGAGTCATGTGCTCCAGCTTCCTAATCATTTTTGTTGCCCTTCACTGGAAACTTTCCAATTTTTCCACATCCCTTCTGTAGTGGGGGGACCAAAACTGGACACAATATTCCAGGTGCGGCCTCACCAGTGCCGAATAGAGGGGAATAATCACTTCCCTCGATCTGCTGGCAATGCTGCTACTAACGCAGCCCAAAATGCCATTAGCCTTCTCGGCAATAAGGGCACACTGCTGACTCATATCCAGCTTCTCGTCCACTGTAACCCCTTGGTCCTTTTCTGTGTATGAGCGTATGTTGCCAGTCTTGAAAGGCTCCCCCACTTCACTAGACTCTGTTGTTTGCTGTCATCTACAGAACTTCGTAGTTCACATTTCAACAGTCTCTAGTTACCACTGTTGTGTACAGTGTCGTTGTAGCTATGTCGGTCCCAGGCTATTAGAGAGAAAAGGTGGGTAATATCTTTTATTGGACCAACTTCTTTTGGTGAGAGAGACAGGTTTTGAGCTTACACAGAGCTCTTCCTCAGGTCTCTGACACTTGTCTTACTCCATTTCCTTCCTCAGGCCTCTGCATATCCCTTCTAGAGATTCTTTACAAGGTTGCTGATTCAGGTAGCTGGGTAATCCAGGTGTCTGAGATGATGACGGCATGTTTCTGAATCAGGCTAGAATAGGGCCTTGTCTCATGCTCACAAAGGCTTTGCCATCATCCTTGTTAATGGCATTGGCCTAGAGAAAAATATTGTATATCCGTTCCTCCTAGATCCAGTGCAGTTCCCCTGCCCATGGTAACCAGGCATTGCCTGAGTGCAGTGTAGTTACTGACGAGCAACTTGTGTTGATCCCAAGCAAATAAAGGGGAGTAGCATGTTGTATTGCATATAGAATGTGGGTGGCATTGCCCTTGGCCGCCTGCTACTGTTTCTCTAGGCACTTGGTGGGCGGGGCAGAGAACAGGGTTTGATCCTTTTTGACTTTGTTTGGACTAGCATTACAAGTTGTGTAGTTAGATGGTGCTAGCTGGTTTGAGCTGACTAGCACTCTGCTCAGGCCAGGCCAGGTTGTTTCCATGTGCTAACTGGCTGAGCTTAAGTCTGGGGAAAGACTAGGATTTAACATGACCAGTTAGCACACAGTAAAGTAGAAAGAGAATTTTGGTTTTAGGTGGGCATAGGGTCTCAGTTTTCAATCCAGCCAATGAAAAATTTTTCTTCAGATGTTCTGGCACGTAGGGGGGAAATGGGTTTGTGTATTAAAATTTGACTCATTCTTAACGATATGTATATGGAGCACTGTGGCTGTTTTAGCCAGCCCTTTGCAAATTATTCATCAGGTCACTCAACGGAAGATTTCTCCTACAATGCCAGAAGACCCCCCCCCCCCCCCCCCCCGGATTTTTGTTATTTGTTAGCAGGGAAGGAGAAGGCAGGGAGATGGTTATTCCCTTATCTTTGCGCAGCTACTGAGCTTCACAGGAGGAAGGCTCCCTCTTCTTCCTCATCCCCCGAGGGCTGCTCCTGAGTTCTGCAGGACAGTGATTCCCTACCTAACTACCAGTAATTTTTAACTCACAAGTGGTGAGACGAATTTTCATGGGCTAGTTTTAACTGTGTGTGTCTGTGAGTTGGTGCGTGAGGGGGAGAGATTTATGGAACTGACAGCATGTGTGCCTCACGCTCCTGACCAGGCAAAGCCGTGTAAATCCTGCAAAGAGACCTACTTGAGAAAGAGCTGCAGTGTTCTGTGGGACTGAATCTGCCTAAGAAAACTATGAACCCTGCGTTCAAACCCAATAACTAATTATATCGAGCTGGAGCATAGTCATATACTATGTTCAGACAACAAGGCTATATTTCATGAAATGTCTTCTCTTGATCACTAAATTGATCACTAAATTTCCATTTTTGCTGAGTCACTCAGGCCTGAATGTCCCTTTGGTTTCTCTGCTCACTTCCAGTCTTTTACTGGTCACATGCCAGGCTGGACGGATGTAGGGACCCTTGGATCTTTAGGAAGGTGGGAGCCTACGTTTGAATTAAAGACTCAATTGTGCGTTAATAATAGCGCCCATTGGTTTTGGCTAGATTCTGAACATTCTCAGGTGCAGCATGCGCTCAATAAACCTCAACATCTCAGCTGGTCTGTAATTTCCAATGACATGATCACATTATTCACCTGCAACATTTTCTATTTACAAAATGAACAGATTTTAAATTAGAGCAGAAAAACCTGTCCCAGTGTCATCTCCCTGAGTCAGTGTGAGTGGGAGTCTGCATTGCCTTCATTTCCATGCAGCCAGATGAGCTATTTTATTTAAGAAAAAAATGTTTGAGCTGAAACCGAGCCTCTTATGCTGCAGTCTACACTGAATTGGTATGAGTAAAGTCATTAAAATTGGGTTTTAAAGTAGTGACACTGATGGTCCTAAAACTTGGGATAACATGGTACCCACTTTCTGTACTGATCTATCCCTTGCTTGTCTGAGGTGGCACACTGCTGATGGTGTGGTTTTCTTGCAGGCAAGCCAAGCTTTATGAAAGCTCCCGAAGATCAGATTGGGATTTCTGGAGGAGTGGCCTCGTTTGTGTGCCAGGCAACAGGAGAGCCCAAGCCTCGCATCACATGGATGAAGAAAGGGAAGAAGGTCAGCTCCCAGCGGTTTGAGGTAACTACAGAGATCTGGAACCAAATCTATTCCTTGCAGATCTTAGCTGCACAATAACTAGTGTCAGAGCCTGAGTTTCTGTCAGTTGCTATAGGAGAAGAGGCTGAGAACTGCTGCAAGGGAAATTTTCCCTTCCTTCAATGAGCCCTGCCCTAGGTCAGGTGTTGCCATGGTGAGCCAGAATTTGACTAAACATACTGAATGCCTGTTCTGGTAGGAATCTGGTCTAGGCTTGGTCACCCCAGAACCAGTAGCAGACACTGACTAAGATGTCAGAGCTGGCTCATAACAAACAGTAGATTTATGTAGGATTTTTGTGTGTTAGAGTGGGGAAAGGAAGCCTACTTAGCCTCTCAGCCCCAAGCAGACCGAAATGGGGTACCCAGGCTCCAGCAGGAAGCTTTCCAGCCAGCACTGCTGCCATCTCTGAGTCTGATTTAGATTCAGAATAGGAGTAGGGAGAAAAGGCAAAGGGAGAATCTGATTTTTCTTGAGTAACAGGGATGGGGCAAACCGGGCTTCCCACTCTACATTGTGTTAAGATTTTTAATGGGAAAAGCAATTTGAGTTCCTCTCCCCACCTCTCCTCCTATCTTCCCTTTGGGTCATCCCGTTTTCTTCCCCTCCACCCTTGGGAATGTAACCCTTCCTCTGCGTTTCCAGCTCTTTGATGTTTTTGCTTTTCGTATTGGAGCAGCCTCCCCATACCCATCTTCCCCTTCCTGGCACCTGAAGTGGGTTTTCTTGTGTCAGTTTTCTACCTTGGCCACAGGAGACTTCTCACCAGTGGCGTTTCAGTGCCCCTACTTATCTTTCACCTTCTGTCTGTTTCTCTTGTTTTCTGCCACTTCTTTCATCTCCAGTGGTTTCTGCTGACCACTCTTGTCAGTTTTTTCTTCTTTATCCTTTGAATGTGTAGCATTAAGAGTGTTTCACGGGACACAGCACTACATGCAGGAGAGGGGATCGCATGGTGTCTGGACTTGAAGCAGGTCATCCTAGTGCTCAGTTTTGCTGGCCCACCTCATATGTGACCTGAGTGATAAAATGATGAGGTGAGGTCTGTGCCCCTAAGGCGTAGTCCTGCTTCCTGTAGACCAGGGTTAGGCAGCCTGTGGCATGTGTGCCAAAGGTGGCACGCAAGCTGATTTTCAGTGGCACTCACACTGCCCAGGTCCTGGCCACCGGTCCGGAGGGCTCTGCATTTTAATTTAATTTTAAATGAAGCATCTTAAACATTTTATAAACCTTATTTACTTTACATACAACAATAGTTTAGTTATATATTATGGACTTATAGAAAGAGACCTTCTAAGAACGTTAAAATGTATGACTGGCATGCGAAACCTTAAATTAGAGTGAATAAATGAAGACTCGGAACAGCACTTCTGAAAGGTTGCCGACCCCTGCTGTAGTACCATGAACATACTTGAGTTTTTCATGTGTCCATTGTTTTGCTCCTTTCAGTAATTGAAACAGGATGAGTTTAAAGTTAACTGTGGCCTGAGGCTGTGACTTTGCAATTGCCATTAAAGAGGAGTTTATAATGGTCCTGTAGTATAGCAAGTTCCCCTCTTCTCTGCCATGTAGAAGAGTTGGAGTGATACTTCCCCCACCGTAGCATGATGGAAAGATGAGTGACTATTGATTGTACTAGGAAAGGAACTGTAATTATGTCACTGTTGATTGTGCCACTATTGTGAAGGGCCCAATCCTGGAAGGTACCAAGCATCCTCAGCTACTATTGAAGTTAGTGGTTGCTGAAGTGGATCAGCCTTTTGTCCCACACTTACTGATATTTCTCTTATAATCCACAGGATCTTAGAGTGCTGTTCTTTTATATTTTATCAAGGTTAAAGTTGGCAATAAAATCCGTTAGTGGGATTAGTAAAATCACCAGTGTAAATATAGTTCAGATGTTTTAAGTCAGAGGATCCACATCTGTATTACCAGGTTGATATTTTTTTCAAGTTTTGTTTCATAAAGAACAGCACTGAATCTCCTTTTGTTCTGGGGCTCCCCAAAGGGCAAACATATTCCTAATCCTGAATTTTCTTGCTTCACTGGATAAGGAAGTCTCTTTTGTCAGGTGGTATATTTGTATTTATGGATTCCATTCCTGAATTCATTCTCACTTTCAGTCTCCATTTCAGTAGGAACCAATAAAAAAAAACTCTTTTCTTTTCCTTGTCCAGGTTATTGAGTTCGATGATGGGTCAGGATCAGTTCTCCGGATTCAACCCCTGCGTGTTCATCGAGATGAAGCAATCTATGAGTGCACTGCAACAAACAGTGTTGGGGAAATAAACACCAGTGCCAAATTAACAGTGTTAGAAGGTAGGTGGGAATCTCTCATGTTGGCAGAGTGGCTGGTGTTGTGTTTTCTGGCTTTGATATCTGCAGGTTTTCTTAGTGACTCCAGATAATACGGAGGTATTCTGGATTAGTTCTGGAAGGCCATAGGCCTCCAGTATTATTTGCCATCGTTTCCTTCAATGGCAGAAGTTTTTGTCTGTCAATGTTTGTGAGCAGGAAGGAGCTGTAGATTGTGAGCTTTGCTTTGAAGTGCATCTGTGCCATGCCCACTTCCAGCTTTTGGGATCTAGCCAGACACACACCTTTATGGTCTTCCTCATCTGTCCTACAGTGCCTCTCTCCATGGTGTCTAAGAACCTGCACTTTGAAATGTGAAAAACTTAATCTATATTTCTACCCCATCTGGACTAAATTGCCACAGCTTGTTGTGTATGGGTTTGCAAGCTGCTCTTCAGCTTTTGCAGCTGGTGTGGAATTTAGCTGTTTTTACTTTTAATTGTAGTAACAACTTTCAGTTCTGTATCAGAGGGGGAGCCATGTTAGTCTGGATCTGTAAAAGCAGCAAAGAGTCCTGTGGCACCTTATAGATTAACAGACGTTTTGGAGCATGAGCTTTCATGGGTGAATACCCACTTCATCGGATGTATGACAAAGTGGGTATTTACCCACGAAAGCTCATGCTCCAAAACGTCTGTTAGTCCATAAGGTGCCACAGGATTCTTTGCAACTTTCAGTTCTGTTTCCTCTCTTTACGGAGGACTGGAGTGGCTATATAAAGCACTACGTTTGATATAAAGATCTTGATACTTGCCTGCAGTATAATATGACTTTTATTTTAGTTCTTGTGCCGGTCCTTCTAAATGGTTTTAGTATGTATTTCGTATAAAGGAACAGTGTCTTTAGATACCAATTCTTTTTTCCATGTAATTGTTTTATAGATTGTAATCATTATTGTCCACTTTTGTCTAAGATAAAGCAAATTATTTTGCTATACATGGATATGATAGTATTTGTTTATATAATGAGACTGTAAATTGCCCTGAGGTGCTCAAATGCAGGACTTCCTCCAAGTGGAATTTTTATTTGCATTCGATATCTTTGATAAAGGAGGAAGGGCTGTTTTCCAGCAGAAGATGAAGTAGAATACTTGGTATGAATAAACTCTTGAATAATCCTACAGTGAAGAGGTCTTGACTGTACTGTGAGAACTAAACCACAACATTTGGCCGAAGTTCCTGGTTGGTTTGTTGGTGCCAGACCTAGCAAAGAGGAGCGACGCTCCAGTGGACTGGGCACTAGCCAGAGGCTTGGGAAGCTGTTCAGTGCTTTGCTGCAGTGCCTACTTCCCATGCAGTAATCCTCTCAGTCTCGGGGCCTCCATTCCCCATCTGCCCTACCTCCACTCTAGAGGCAGCACCAAGCCCATGGTGGGCGTTACCACAGTGTAAAATAATAAATGTGTGCTGCTGGCTGTGATTAAGCAGGGAGTTTCATCCCCAAAGGAAGATGTTTAGGAAAGTTCTGAGGGAGGGGAGATGGGGTTTAAAATGGAACGTCTCTTTTAACCCGGTATGTGCGGGTTTGTTGGGTGCATGCACACACGCAATTGTGAGCTGGCAGGGGAGCCAGGGAATCTCCCACTCACATTCCCTGTGGCTGAGGGAGAAGATGAGCTCTGTTTGTTCAAATACGGTACACAGCTAATTAGACGTGGACACAGAGATTTATGCTTTTTTCTCCTTTGAGGATTTTTACAGATAAGTTTTTATCTTTTTAGCCAAATCTTTGCCCTTCTATTCTCAATGCCACTGTTTGTTGTGCCTGTTTCCATATTGCACCTGATGGCTGCTATGCACAAGTGTGGGGGTTTGTGACACTTCTCCTGCATTGTGGCTGTACCTGAAACCACTTCTCTTTGCTCAGGTAATGTCAGCATGAGTACTAGCCCCGGCTAGCTGACCCTATAGGGCACACTCCAGTACTCACATCTCAGGGAATATTTTTTGGCCCAGGGTCCCTTCTCTTGCTTTTCTTCCCCAACAAAAATTCCACCAAGCTATTTGGAAACGGCACATGTTTTGTGTGAAGCAAATGAGAAAATTAAATAGGAGGGTGAAATGCCCAGGCATCTTGGTGGGGTTTGGCTTTTCTCACTGATAGGGAGGTTAATGTAATTTTTGTAATTGCTGTCAGGTGGAAATTGAAATGGTGCAGACCTGCTGTCTTTCAAGAGCTTGACTAGTGCAAAGATCCCAGGTGTGCGGCAGAGCTCTGCTGATCACAGACATTTGCAGGGGTACATGCTGCTAAAGACACAGCACATATTGATTTTACATTTCAACCTTTTGAATTCTTCTCCACAATTTGATCTTTAGAGCACAGACCTTAGCATTGAAGCCAGTTGTTCACAAACACTCAGGGTTTAGCTGACTTCTCTGTTGTCCTCATTGCAGACTAATTTGGAGCTTTGTTTGATTTAGATTTCTGCTGTGTTTTGTGCATCAGTGGCACATTGTCTTTTCTGATTGCTAACTTACTCTATTCAGTATATTAAGAAACAAGCTGGAGTCTCATCTCTTCCTGTAGGAGCCAGGAGCTCAAACACATGTGAATTGTTCTGGAACAGTTTGATTCCCTGCCACATCCTTAATCTGCTGCTTCCATCTCCCTATTTTTTTCTGTCTAACTTCAAATCCTGTTTGTGAGCAGAGCTGCATATACTTAGTGTAATTGAAAATTATTTCTCCTGTTGATGGCGGCGGGTGAGGGAGACATGCGAACACCTCCTCTTCTCTTTTTCTCCTGGGCAGCTGATAAGCTGAATTATGTATGAGTCATATTGAACATTTCTGTCTTTTTCAATTATGACCTGAAGCAGCATACAAGTACACTCTTGCATGCCTAGCAGCAGGGTTAAAGCAAAGCAAACAGGGGAGGGTTCGAATCAATAAATTGACACACATTCCCAAGGAAACCTTCAGGGACAGTTAGTGGGTACTCCACGTAACAAATTAATAAATATATTATTCAGTTGTAGTGTGCAGGATTACATCTAGCATTTTAGAGCTTTTTAAGTAGGGCGATTATATGAAATGTAAATAGAGAAGGATGAGCAGTGTGGCAAGAATTTGACAACATTTCCTACCCTGAACAAACCTGATTACAGGAGTTTCCACATAGTGCTCTTTAATAAAACGCCTTGCATCTTCAGCTTCGTCACTGTATTAAGAAAGGCAGAGGTAATTATGTTCTCCACTGGTCTCACGTAATCTGCATTCTCTCAGTACTGATTTGCAAATTCCAATTGGCAGGCACAGGGAAAAAGTAGTGCAGGATCTTTCACCAGGGTTTACCGTCGCGCCGGCCAGTGTAGTGAGCTCGCTCAGCTGCGAAGCACTGTGCGTTCTCCCAAGAGTTAGGAACATAGGCATTGTTACACTTCAGTTTGTTGCCTTAATAAACAGTGGTGAGAAATTATCTGAACCTCGGTGAACACTGATGCTCTGTGAACAGACTTTTCAGCCTGCTGCTGCCCAGAGCATGTTGTGTCGTATCAAGGCACCATTGAAGAAATACATTTAGAGCTTAATTCTCCTGGTTTTAAGTTTAATGAATGCTAAAATATTATCTCCGTAACTTCCATTTCCAGCATTCGTTTATCGAAATCCCTCATGCCTTGTATCCTAAACTACTTATCTGCTGCATATAACTGAACTTGTTTTGAGTCCCTGTGCGTTCATCTTGGGTGTGCTGCCAAACTCTGCCATGAAGTGGCTCCTGTGGAGAGAAGCAGGATAGCAGCAGAGGGGCTACGTACACAGTCGGCTTTAGTTCCAAGCTAAGCCGCGAGGTTAGTTTTACTGGATGGACTTTCCCTGCCAGAAGTCAGGGAAGTTCTGGTGCATTTTAATGGAGCCCCAGAATCTAGTGAAACTCCAGAGTACATTTTATCGGGGCGGGAAGCACCTCTCTCTGATTGTGGTTCACTGATTACTGAACCATGTCATGAGCTTAATTTCTCTCACCATCTGCTGGCTCCATCTCAGTTCCTGGAGTTACCCAGTTTGAAACACTGCAAATGATAAACATTTGACAGTTGCAAATGATTTCTGCAGAGAGCTGGATCTCCGAAGGCCTGAAACAATATGTCCCATTGTAAACACTCCTCTAACAGTGGTTTCAGCGTTGCAATGGTAAACAAAAGTTAGCTATGTTTAATCCTTATTTTTGCTTGGTTACTTACAAAAGGATCAGTTGGAACATCCCTTTTTGGCTAATGTTTGTCTCATTTTCTTTTACATCTTCTTGCCAAGAAAAAATGTGTCAATAACAGTTATAAAATTAGATTGATTATGGAGAAGAGTTTGGTTTGGTTTAGATGCAGTATGTCTGTACGCAAAGGTGAATGCTGCAACCCCAAATGTTCACTATAGCTCATTTTAAGAGGGATGAAATGTTCCCTTTCTGCAGAAGAAGATGAGATTAGAAATGTCTTGTTCATCCTCCTGGCCAATACACGATCGCTCTCCCCTGTATTTGCTCAAGGAGTCTAGTTTTATATGGCCTAAGTAATAGGTTTTCTATAGTCTCCCTTGGGAGACTGTGCCACAGATTTAAATCCCTCTGTTCTTTGTCACTGAAGTTGGTCTAACTGTATAGAAGAGACTGGTGTGATACTGGGATAAATGCCCTCTGTAAACATTGCATTCCTGAGTGCTGCAGTACAGTGAGTCTCTGCATGCTTTGCTGCATTGGGAAACTTCCTGGCAGCACTGTGACATAGATAGAAACAGAGCTGCCTAGAAGGATTTTTTGCCTTAGCTGGTGGTGTACCACATTTTTAACGAAAGATAAAATTAAGACAATTATTTGTGAATGAGCTATGTATGATGCTCTGCCTTGTCCTGCTGGAGAGCCTCATTCACTGTTCAGTCTCACAGCCCCGGTGGCAAAGTGCACATCCTACTCCTAAGGAAAGTGCCTTGCACTGCTCAACAGCGGGTGCCTCTGTATTGCTCCGGCAGGCTGACTTAGCAGCTGTGGTGACTACTTCAAAGTTTTGTTCGTTTCTCAGCTGCTAAGGTGGTGACTGCAAAATGAGATCTTGAAGATAGGGAGGGGGGAAATAGGAGGCTTCTTGAGGTTCTGACTCCCTGAGAATCATCGGGGTAGAGGTGAGCATTAAGGACTTAACTTCAACTAGGGCTAAGAGCAATCAGAATCACTGTTTAACTCACCTTGTATAGTCTGGGTAATAACAGTTGTTACATCGTTGCATCCTGTGTGTTGCTAATACCTAGACATGCCAGGGTATTCTAGATGACTGTGGTGCAGCTGTTCTGTCTTTGATACCTACAAATCACCCATCACCTCAGAATCTAGATGCTGAATTCTATATTTCCTTACTTATGTTAGATTAAATGAGAAATGTAACATTACTTTAATGTTGTTTTTCTAATTTAGTTAGAGAGTGGCTTTCCTGGCTGCAAACAAGACAGTTGAGAAGTAAATTTGTCAGCCGAAGACCATAAGAACAGCCATATTGGGTCAAACCAATGGTCCATGTAGCCCAGAATCCTGTCTGCTGACAGCAGCCAATGCCAGGTGCTTAGGAGGGAATGAACCGAGCAGGGCAATTACTGAGTGATCTATCCCCTGTCATCTACTTCCAGTTTCTAGCAGTCAGAGGCTAGGGACACCCAGAGCATGGGGTTGCACCTCTGACCATCCTGGCTAATAGCCATTGATGGACCTAGCCTCCAGGAACTTACCTAATTCTTTTTAAAGCTGCTGCCTAGTAATTTATTGGGTTTGCATGTTATGTGAAGGGATGCAACACTTATTTTCTCCACAGCATTCACATTTTATAGACCTCTGTCATATTCCCCTGTTAGCTGTCTCTTTTCTAAGCTGAGCAGTCCCAGACTTTTTAATCTCTCCTCATATGGAAGCTGTTCCATATGCCCTAATAATTTTTGTTGCTCTTCTCTGTACTTTTTTTCAATTTTAATATCTTTTTTGAGATGAGGTGACCAGAACTGCAGTATTCCAGGTGTGGCGGTATTGTGGATTTATATAGTATTATGATACTTTGTCTTATTTTCCTGTACCTTTCCTAATGGTTTCTAACATTCTGGTTTTTTAACTGCACATTGAGCAGATGTTTTTGGAAAACTATCCAAGATGACTTCAAGATCTCTTTTTAGAGTGGTAACAATTGATTGTGACTCCATTAGTTTGTATGTATAATAAGGATTATGTTTTCCAATGTGCATTACTTTGCATTTATCAACATTTAATTTCATCTGCCATTCTGTTGCCCAGTCACCCTGTTTAGTGAAATTTTGGTAATTCTTCGCAGTCAGCTTTGGACTTAACTATCTTGAGTAATTTTGTATCATCTGCAAATTTTGCCACCTCACGGTTTACCCCTTTTTCCAGTTCATTTATGAATATATTGTACAGCACTGGTCCCAGAGCAGATCCTACCTCTCTCCATTGTGAAAACTGACCATTTATTCCTACCCTTTGTTTCCTATCTTGTAACCAGTTACTGATCCTGGAGTGGACCTTCCTCTGGTTCCATGGCTCCTTAATTAGCTTAAGAGCTTTTGGTAAGGGACCTTGTCAAATGCTTTCTGAATGACAACATACACTATATCCCTGGATCACCCTTGTCACATGTTTGCTGACACCCTCAAAGCATTCTAATTGATTGGTGAGGCATGATTTCCCTTTACAAAAGCCATGTCGACTCTTCTCCAACATCTAGTATCCAACTAGATCCAAACATCCAACTAGATGGAGCTCCTATAAGGTGGGTGCATAACTGGTTGGAAAACTGTTCCCAGAGAGTAGTTATCAGTGGTTCACAATCAAGCTGGAAGGGCATAATGAGTGGGGTCCTACAGGAATCAATTCTGGGTCTGGTTCTGTTCAGTATCTTCATCAATGATTTACATAACAGCATAGAGAGGACACTTATAAAGTTTGTGGACGATACCCAAGCTGGGAGGGGCTGCAAGTGCTTTGGAGGACAGTATTAAAATTCAAACTGATCTGGACAAACTGAAGAAATGGTCTGAAGTAAATAGGATGAAATTCAATAAGGACAAATGCAATGTTCCTTCCTAAGTGGAGTACTATAAGTTGCACACATACAAATGGGCAATGACTGCCGTGGAAGGATACTGCGGAAAGGGAGCTGGGGGCCATAGTGTATCACAAGGTAAATATGAGTCAGCAGTGTAACACTGTTGCAAAAAAAGCAAACATCATTCTGGGATGTATTAGCAGGAGTGTTGTGAGCAAGAATCGAGAAGTCATTCTTCCGCTTTACTCTGCGCTAATTAGGCCTCAACTGGAGTATTCTGTCCAGTTCTGGGCACCGCATTTCAGGAAGGATGTGAAGAAAATGGGGAAAGTCCAGCGAAGAGCAACAAAAAATGATTAAAGGTCTAGAGAACATGACCTATGAGGAAAGATTGAAAAAATTGGGTTTGTTTCATCTGGAAAAGAGGAGACTGAGAGGAGACATAACAGTTTTCAAGTACATAAAAGGTTCTTACAAGGAAGAAGGAGAAGAATTGTTCTTCTTAACCTCTGAGGATAGGACAAGTAGCAATGGGCTTAAATTGCAGCAAGGGAGGGTTAGACTGGACATTAGGAAAATCTTCCTAACTGTCAGGGTGCTTAAGCACTGGAATAAATTGTCTAGAGGGGTTGTGGAATCTCCATCATTGGGAATTTTTAAGAGCAGATTAGACAAACATCTGTCAGGGATGGTCTAGATCGGGGCGGGCAAACCTTTTCACCCAAGGGCCACATCTGGGAATAGAAATTGTATGGTGAGCCATGAATGCTCACAAAATTGGGGTTGGGGTGCGAGAGGAGGTGAGGGCTCTGTGGTGGGCCTGGGGATGAGGAGTTTGGGGTGTAGGAGAGGGCTCTGGGCTGGGACCAGTGCATCAGGATCAGAGGGCATTGGGGTTTGGAGGGCAGGATGGCGATCAGGGCTGGGGCAAGAGTGCGGGAAGGGGTGCAGGTTCTGGCTGGGGGTGCGGGCTCTGGGGTGAGGCTGGGGATGAGAGGTTTGGGGTGCAGGAGGGTGGTCCAGGGATTGAGGGGTTTGGAGAGAGGGAGGAGGATCAGGGCTGGGGCAGGGGGTTTGGGTGTGGGGAGAAGCTCAAGGGTGCAGGCTCCAAGCAGCACTTACCTCAAGCAGCTCCCAGAAGCAGTGGCGTGTCCCTTCTCCAGCTCCTACATGAAGGCGCAGCCAGGCAGCTCTGCACACTGCCCTGTCTGCAGGTGCCACCCCTGCAGCTCCCATTGGAGTGCCAGAGGGGGCCATTGGAGCGGGTAGAAGCCAGAGCAGGGCCATGCCGCGGCTTCCAGGAGCCACGCCCCCGACCCTGTGCCCCACCTGGAGCACCGGAGCAGGGATGAGCTGCATGGTGCAGCCCCTGACCTGGCTGGAGTGTCAGAGCAGGGCCAAGCCACATGGTGCAGTGCCAGAGCAGGAGCTTAAAAGCGGGCTTAAAGCGGGTCAGCCAACTGACCGTAGTTTTCCCACCCCTGGTCTATATAATATTTAGTCCTGCCATGAGTGCAGGGGACTGGACTAGATGACCTTTGGAGGTCCCTTCCAGTCCTATGACTCTCACCCCATGAATAGACTTTTATGAGGGTTTTTGACAAAGTCCAAATAAATTATGTTGACCAGTTCTCCTTTAGCCACTATTTTATTGAAATATTCAAAGCATTCTAATAGGTTAGTGAGGCTTGATTTTCCTTGGCAGAAGCCATACTGGTTAGGCCCTATCACATCATGGTATTCTGTTGAAGAAGTAGTGCTGGATAGTCCCTAGCTATCTGAGGGAAGTTGAGAGAGAAGGTGGGGGAGGTGATATCTTTTATTGGACCGACTTCTGTTGGTGAGAGAGACAAGCGTTCGAGCCACAAAGTGCTGAAGGAGTGCTAAGTGTGGCTCAAAAGCTTGTCTCTCTCGCCAATAGAAGTTGGTCCAATAAAGGATATCACCTCCCCCAGCTTGTCTCTCTAATATCCTGGGACCGACACAGCTACATCGACACTGCATACAGCAAGGGAAGTTGAGTTACGCCCACATTGGGGGCATAGTGGAAGACCATGGGATTGCCTGGGTATCACTGTGGCCTGGTTTGGCCTGCAGATCATTTTGCTGATAATGTGTGAGGCAAAATCCAGCGTGTCTCCCAGATCACAGATGGAGTTTGGAGGGCTGGCAACTAGACAAAATATTTTATTTGTGAACCAAGTGCATGTTTGATCAAAGAAATTAGACCTGAAACCCCACAATTCTGTTTTACAGTTGCCTTCTAAGCATAAGATGCACTTGAATGGAGATTGAGTTAATTCTATTAGAAAAGAGACACAGATCTAATTAAATTGTAACTTTGGAAGACTTGAGTAGTTGCATCCATAAACACTACTCATATAAAAAGACGACAAACATCCCATGCATTTCAGTTCTACGAGTGTCCCTCAGAAATTAAAGAATAACAGCTCCATACTTACCACATGTTTCAAGCTCAAAAGACCTTTCTTACTGCTGGATCTTCTTCAAGGTAGCCCGTTCTGAGAGCTTTCATGGAGAAGTATAGCAACCTATGACAGCTGTGCTCTCTTTAGTACATATGTCAACCCTGCCTGATATCGTCTGCTGACTGGTAAAGTTAGTCATGATGTGTGTTTAGAGCTATAGAATAGTCTCCCAAGAGACGTATCAGAGGGGTAGCCATGTTAGTCTGGATCTGTAAAAGCAGCAAAGAATCCTGTGGCACCTTATAGACTAACAGATGTTTTGGAGCATGAGCTTTCGTAGGTGAATACCCACTTTGTCAGATGCATGTAGTGGAAATTTCCAGGGGCAGGTATATATATGCAGGCAAGCTAGAGATAATGAGGTTAGTTCAATCAGGGAGGATGAGGCCCTGTTCTAGCAGTTGAGGTGTGAAAACCAAGGGAGGAGAAACTGGTCCTGTAGTTGGCAAGCCATTCACAGTCTTTGTTTAATCCTGAGCTGATGGTGTCAAATTTGCAGATGAACTGAAGCTCAGCAGTTTCTCTTTGAAGTCTGGTCCTGAAGTTTTTTTGCTGCAGGATGGCCACCTTAAGGTCTGCTATAGTGTGGCCAGGGAGGTTGAAGTGTTCTCCTACAGGTTTTTGTATATTGCCATTCCTAATATCTGATTTGTGTCCATTTATCCTTTTCCGTAGCGACTGTCCAGTTTGGCCGATGTACATAGCAGAGGGGCATTGCTGGCATATGATGGCGTATATTACATTGGTGGATGAGAAACAGTCCGCAGAGAGAACAAAGCATTATAGTACCCATCCAGTTGCAGAGAATTCAGTGCAAATACCTACAAAACATCATTAAATCTTACGCATATGAGAAGCTTCTTACATAACCCTCTCTGGTTAGAGATCCACCTTTTCTTCTCTACTTTCTCACTAAAAAATCACAACCCCAAATAAACCATTCTCAAGATGGGAACCTGTATCCTAATGAGACACCCAACAAACTGTAGGTTTGAAACGACAGTGTGCTAATGAACTCAGATAACTGACGCAACCACAGCGCTTCAGAAATCAGACCTCCATGCTGGGAGAAGTATGATAAAGGAATTTCTCATTCATAGATCACCTACAATCCATGCAGAAGAGGAAATTTCATTTATACTTTTCCCATTCCTTCTCCTCTTCAAGAAGACGTATAATCAGACCGTTGTTATTGATTGACCACCTCTTGATCTCAGCCTGAGGCATTGACAGTACAAAATGAAGTTGGCTTGCAACAAAGACCCTCCAATAGTGATTATTTTAACAGTTGGTTTCAATCCATTGAGCTCAGACACAAGGCTCAGCTCCTGCTTTTTCTTGTGTCTTTTGTCTTTTTTTAAATTTAATTTAATTTAATTTTATTTTTTGGAGTAGGGGAGAGTCTATGGTTAAGGTGCCTGTTAAAATACAAGTGATGAAGAGTCCTGTGGCACCTTATAGACTAACACGTATTGGAGCATGAGCTTTCGTGGGTGAATGACGTGCATCTGATGAAGTGGGTATTCACCCACGAAAGCTCATGCTCCAATATGTCTGTTAGTCTGTGAGGTGCCACAGGGCTCTTAGTCTGGATCTGTAAAAAACGACAGACACAGCTACCCCTCTGATACTTGTTAAAATACAGTACCAGTTACTGATCAGGAAAAAACATTCAGCCCAGTCTCCCAGGAAGTTGGTGCTAGAGATTACGGATAAATAGCATTGCCTCAAGAAGTCTTCATGTTGTTGTTAATTCATTTTTTGCACCTAGTACAATTGGTGCACTGAAGGTTCAAATATTTGCCCTCCATAGGCTCTTTCAGAAGCTCACCTGAATGTTAATCTGTCATGAATCTTACGGTACTCAGACAGCTTCTTCCCCATAGCAGTTGCAAACTGTTGATTGTCTTCTAGGAAATTTCAAAGTCTAATAATACAGCAATCATTCTTATTGGTACCTCTCACCTGCTCAGTTTCCTTCTGCTTAGAGCTCCAGAAGAGCTGTTTAAAAGCCCTTTCTCCCAAAGAAAACCAGGGAGCATGAGGCATAAGAGCACTCTTTTCAGGATTGTCTCTCCAGGATAGATGATGCCAGGGGGGAAAACTGCAGTGTGTTCATCTGGCATGCTAATCCTTTGCTTTGTTGCGTCAGTCTCTTTACCACATGGATCCAGCCAAAATGAAATCTCTCCAAATTCTAGATCTGAGAGTTCAGTGAAGACATGCAAATGCTGATTTAGAGTTGTAACTTCATGCAGTTATATCCCAAAACTGGCATCATGATCTTTCAGCCACTTTTCTTGCCTGGTGGGGATGACTGGAAGCGTTTAAACTGTGGAGTATTTCCTCCAACTTAGAATCCAAAGCCTTGCTTTTTTGCTTCACAAATCCACAATTTTTATATCACCCTTACAAGCCAAGCAGGGTTAAAAATAATCTTTCTATGTCTCTGATTTTAATAGTACCTTTGTCATCCTCACTAGCCACCTTGGAGAGGAAAGAAGGGTAGTGAATGTATTGATGATAAATTGAGGTAAATATTGTTGGCTGGTGGTGATGTTAAATAGTGCTATGGGGAAAGGTATATGTTTGGAGGATGCATGGCCCAGGATCAGATAATATTCAATATAGAGAACAAGAGCAAAGGAGAAAAAGGCTGAATCTGTGGAAGAATGAGACAGAAAAAACAGGCCTTTATATCCTCCACTTTGTGATTCACAACTTCTCATGGCCTGGACATGCACAGCCCAGCAGCTTATGCCTGCACCATCTCAAACAAGATTTATCTACCACATGGTGCTCCACCCAGAAAACACTCCAGGCAATGCCAAGAGATTGCTCACTGTTCCAGGAGTGCAGAAAGAGAGTGGCACAGTCTGTCTGTAGCTAATGCATGGTAACCATCCAGAATCTCTGGAGCATGCCACATACATGGAGATTTCATGTTGGCCTCAAACTTCAAAGATACATTGATCTCTCTTTTCCCAATGGGCAAGGCAGACTAGCACCAGGCAGAATCTTGCTGTGAACATTTTCAAGTGAATGTCTTCACTGGCATTACAGGGGCAGTTAGAGTCACAACTGAGCATGTTGTCAACATTCATCAGATGCTAATGAGGGAAAAATCCCTCTCAAGTTGGCTGTGTAGGTACAGGCTATCAGGGCCGGCTTTAGGCCGATTCGTCCCAGGAATCGGGCCCCGCGCCTAAGAGGGCCCCGCGCCTTAAACACTTTTTGTTTTAAACTTACCCCGGGTCCCTGGCTGCGATCTGCTCCAGGTCCTGCTCCCTTGAGCGAAGCGCAGGCTGGAGCCTGGCAAGCCCCGCGGCCCCAGCTGGAGCCTCGGCTGGAGCGCGGCAAGCCCCGCGGCCCTGCTCTCCTGGCTGGAGCCCCAGCCGGAGCGCTGCAAGCCCCGCGGCCCCACTTTCCTGGCTGGAGCCCTGGCCGGAGCGCAGCAAGCCCCGCTCTCCTGGCTGGAGACCCGGCCGGAGCGCAGCAAGCCCCGCAGCCGCGTTCTTCTGGCTGGAGCCCCGGCCGGAGCGCAGCAAGCCCTGCAGACCCGCTCTCCTGGCTGGAGCCCCGGCCGGAGCGCAGCAAGCCCCATGGCCCCGCTTTCCTGGCTGGAGCTCTGGCTGGAGCTCTGGCCGGAGCGCGGCAAGCCCCGTTCTGCCGGCTGGAGCCCCGGCTGGAGTGCGACAAGCCCTGTGGCCCCGCTCTCCCGGCTGGAGCTCCGGGCCTTTAAATAGCCTCCAGAGCCCTGGGGTAGTGAAGGGCTATTTAAAGGGCCAGGGCTCCAGCTGCCTCTGCCACCCCGGTCCTTTAAATAGCAGCCAGAGCCCTGCCACCCCCATGCATTCTCCAGGGCTCCCGCAGCTATTTAAAAGGTCCAGGGCGGGGTAGAAGCTGGGGAGCCCCGGGCCCTTTAAATTTCCCCCAAAGCCCTGGGATAGCAGGGAGCTTGGGGGCTATTTAAAGGACTGGGGCTCCAGCTGCCTCTGCTGCACCACCTGTCCTGCCCACACCAGCCCCGCTCCCCCTGCCTGCAGCCAGCTCTGCACCCTGTGCCCACAGCGATGTCCTGTCAAACCCCCTGCCATGTCTCTAGTCAACCCCTGCCACACACCCCTGTGGCCCTGTCGAAAGCCAGCCAGCCCCACACACACTGCTGCCCGCACCAGCCCTGCAATCCCTGCCCTGTCTCTAGCCAACCCCTGCTGCACCCCCCTGTGTGAATCCAGCCAGTCACATAGTCCTGTCTCCAGCCCTGCCAACCCCTGCCAACCCCCTGTGGCCCTGCCTGAAGCCAGCCCGCCCCACACACCCCCTATCTCCAACCAGCCCCGCACCCCTTGCCCTGCCTGCAGCCAGACCCTACCTCCAGTCAGCCCCTGCCCTGCCTCCAGCCAGCCCCATGTCCACTTGTGCCCTGCAGTTCCCAGGGCAGTAACCTGCACACCTGCCTCATTGAGGGGGGCAGGGAGCAGCTGGGACCCACACATGTGACACGGCAGTCATTAATAACCAATCAACAGCATATATGATGCAATGTACATAATATATAATTTTATTATTTATATAGTTATGGAAAGCAAATAACACATGAAAGAAATGAAAGGCTTTTTTTTTCCACTTTTTTTTTTTAAGTCATCCCTGTCAGGGCCCCGCTGAAAATGTTCGAATTGGGCCCCGCACTTCCTAAAGCCGGCCCTGCAGGCTATAGGGAGGATCCACAGTGCATTTGCCACTTCCTGCATCCTGTCCTTCACAGGAAAGCTATCGGGTACCCTTGTCTTCATCTACTGTCACTGTCCAATAAAGTAGCACACTAGAGAGCCTAGTGACTTCATTGGTTCAAATTTATCTGCAGGAGCAATGATATCTCATGAAAAATTCTCTGCTGCCAGGTTAACGAGAGTCCACCTGATTAGCAGGGAACGTAATTATTACATTGCAGCTTCATGTGCTTGTGGCTGAAAACTTTGTAACTGATCAGAGGACTAATGCCAAGGCTTAGATGCAGTAAAACTGAACTTTTACCTTCAGAGAGTGTCTTTCACAAAGAAGAGAGAGGAGAAGGATGCAGAAGGATTCTTGTCTTTACTAATCAGACACTAAAAGTGACGGAAGTGTAAAAAGAGAGAGCCCTGTTGCCCCAGGCATGAATTTTACGCACGTTAGTTTGTTGTTCAGTTTGGCTCATTGATCCTGTCACAATTGATAATTCATTAAGTTGTGACTACTGTAGCAATTACAATGTGCAGATGAATCTGCGCTGCACATCTGGGTGACCCCAATGTGTTAATTATTTAAGAAGTACTCTGTAGCTGACCATGCCGTACATTCCAAGTGCCATTTCATATTATCGAGCCATTTGCTGTGGATGGCAGAGGCATGGCCTTTTTATTCCTGTGGTACTACTTGGTCTCTTTTTTCCGCATTTCAAACAGTGGGATTTGGTTGCCAGTGCAGCCTTCAGCCTTTCAGGAAGGAAAATCATAGGGCTTGTAGCTCCTTTCCTATGCTATCTGAATTTTCATCTGTAGCTTATCTTCTCTGTGTCTTTGCCTGTAGTGGGAGAGAGGCTTCTTTCCTTCACTGAGTCACGTAAAGTGTGATAGGTTCATAGAGGTGACCTTCTGGATTCTTGGGTATTAAGATTTAAATGATTGTCATAGCTTTAGGTAATAACATAATGGTAACGACTCACATTATGCATCACCTTTTGTCTCAAAGAATTCCAGGACACTTTACAAACTGTCAAAGCAGCCGCCTTGGAGTTGAAAAGAGGCAACTGGTTCACGTAAGAATGGCCATACTAGGTCAGAACAAAGGTCCATCTAGCCCTGTCTCCTAACAGTAGCCAATGCCAGGTGCCCAGAGGGAATGAACAGAACAGGGAATCATCAAGTGATTCATGCCCTGTTGCCCATTCCCAGTTTCTGGTAAACAGAGGCTAGGGACACCATCCCTGCCCATCGTGTCTAATAGGCTTTGATGGACTTACCCTCCATAATTTTTTCTAGTGCTTTTTGAACCCTGTTATTGTCTTGGCCTTCACAGCATCCCCTGGCAATGAGTTCCACAGGTTCACTGTGTGTTGTGTAAAGAAATACTTCCTTTTGTTTGTTTTAAACATGCTGCCTGTTAATTTCATTGGGTGACCCCTAGTTCTTGTGTTATGAGAAGGAGTAAATAGCATTTCCTTATTCACTTTTTCCACATCAGTCATGATTTTATTAGACCTCTATCATATCCCCCCTTAGTTGTCTCTTTTCTAAGCTGAAAAGTCCAAGTCTGATTAATCTCTCATCACATGGCAGCCATTTCATACCTCATATCATTTTTGTTGCCCTTTTCTGTAACTTTTCCAATTTCAATACATCTTCTTTGAGATGGGGCGACCACATCAGTACGCAGTATTCAAGATGCGACCATACCATGGATTTATATAGAGGCAATATTACATTTTCTGTCTTCTTATCTCTCCCTTTCCTAATGATTCCCAACATTCTGTTCACTTTTTTGACTGCTGCTGCATATTGAGTGGATGATTTCAGAGAACTATCCACAATGACTCCAAGATCTCTTTCTTGAGTGGTAACAGCTAATTTAGATTCCATGATTTTATATGTATAGTTGGGATTATGTTTTCCAAAGTGCATTACTTCGCATTTATCAACACTGAATTTCATCTACCATTTTGTTGCCCAGTCACCCAGTTTTGAGAGATCGTTTTGTAGCTCTTCACAGTCTGCTTTTTTTAACTGTCTTAAGTAGTTTTGTGTCATCTGCAAATTTTGCCACCTCACTGTTCGCACTTTTTTCCAGATCATTTATGAATATGTTGACTGCGCCCAGTACAGACTCCTGGGGGACACCACTATTTACTTCTCTTCATTCTGAAAACTGACCGTTTATTCCTACCCTTTGTTTCCTGTCTTTTAGCCAGTTACTAAGAGGACCGTCCTCCTTATTCCATGATAACTTATTTTGCTTAAGAGCCTTTGGTGAGGAACCTTGTCAAAGTATAATGATATAAAAATCTATGTACAATAGAACCTCAGAGTTATGAACCCCAGCGTTACGAACTGACCAGTCAATCACAAACCTCATTTGGAACTGGCAGTACGCAATCAGGCAGCAGGCTCCCTCTCCCCCCCAAAACACAAAGCAAAAAACAAATACTATAAAGCACAGTACTGTGTTAAATGTGAACTACTCAAAAAAAATTTAACAAGGTAATGTAACTCTTTCTGTGCTTGAGTCATTTACATTAAAATGGTTAAAAGCAGCATTTTTCTTTTGCGTAGTAGGAAGTTTCAATGCTGTATTAAGTCACTGTTCAGCTGTAAAGTTTTGTTCAAAGTTACAAACAACCTCTATTCCTGGGGTGTTCGTAACTCTGAGGTTCTACTGTACAGTATATCCGCTGGATCACCCTTCTCCACATACTTTTTGACCCCTCATCGAATTCTAGTGGATTGGTGAGGCACAATTTCTCTTTACAAAAAACGTGTTGAATCTTCCCCAACAAATCATGTTTATCTGTGTGTCTGATAATTCTGTTCTTTACTATAATATCAACCCGTTTGCCTGGTCTGTAATTGCCAGTACTGCCTCGGGAGCCTTTTTTAAAATTGGGCATCACATTGGTTATCCTTCAATCATCTGGTACAGAAGCTGATCTAAGTGATAAGTTACATACCACAATTAGTAGTTCTGCAATTTCACATTTGAGTTCCTTCAGAACTCTTGGGTGAATGCAGTCTAGTCCTGGTGACTTATTGCTGTTTATCAATTTGTTCCTAAACCTCCTCTAATGACCTCCTCAAACTGGGATAGTTCCTCAGATTTGTCACCTAAAAAGAATGGCTCGGGTTTGGGAATCTCCTTTACGTCCTCAGCCATGAAGACTGATGCAAAGAATTAATTTAGTTTCTCTGCAATGGCCTTATTGTCCCTGAGTGCTGCTTTAGCATCTCAATCGTCCAGTGGCCCCATTGGTTGGTTAACAGACTTCCTGCTTCTGACGTATTTAATTTTTTGCTGTTAGTTTTTGAGTCTTTGGCTGGGTGTTCTTCAGATTCTTTTTTGGCCTTCCTAATTATATTTTTACACTTGACTTGCCAGAGTTTTTTGCTCCTTTCTATTTTCCTAAATAGGATTTAACTTGCACTTTTTAGAGGATACCTTTTTGCCTCTCACTGCTTCTTTGACTTTGTTGTTTAGTTCGGTGGCACTTTTCTGGTTCTCTTACTATGTTTTTTAATTTGGGGTATACATTTATGTTGAGCCTCTATTATTGTGTCTTTAAAAAGTATCCAAGCAGCTTGCAGGGATTTCACTTTTGGCTCTGTACCATTTTGTTTCTGTTTAACCAACTTCCTCCCTTTTATGTCGCGCCCCTTTCTGAAATTAAATGCTTCTGTGGTGGGTTGCTGTGGTGTCTTCTCTCCCCGCGGATGTTAAATTTTATTATGTTATGGTCACTGTTACCAACTGGTTCATATATTCACCTCTTGAACCAGATCCTGTGCTCCACTTAGGACTAAATCAAGAATTGCCTCTCTTCTCCTCTTCAGTCATTTAAGGTGTCGAGAAACTTTATCTCTTCATCCCGTCCTGAGGTGAGATGTACCCAGTCAGTACGGGGAGAGTTGAAATATCCCATTATTATTGAGTTTTTTATTTTAATAGCTTCTCTAATCTCCCTGATGATTTCACAGTCGCTGTTACCATCCTGGTCAGGTGGTCGGTAGAGTATCCCTACTGCTATATTCTTATTACTCAAGCATGTAGTTACTATCATAGCGATTCTGTGGTACAGTTTGGTTCATTTAAGATTCTTACAGAATGCAGCAACCCTGCTCCGTAGTTTGATAGTTAAACAGTGCACACCCCACTCTTTCTTACTTCAGATCTCTCTTTAATAATTTAATTAAATTAATTTTGGGCTAGTCTTCACTAGAAAACTATACTGAGTTCGAATTCCGCCCTGAAGAGTTGCATTCACTAACACCATACTGAGCACGACTTTTCAGACAACGTAGACAGGGACAAGTTAAGTCCAGTAACGTGCCAGCTGCTCATGGGTAAATGCTGGTCATATGACTACTAAGTCATGGTCAGTATTGTGTTAGTTAACACAACTCTTGGTGATCATATTGGAAATGATACTTATAGGATGAAAGGAGGTGCTTTGAAGTACACAGTGTCTCTGTAACAGGCATTGAGGCATCCGCTATCAGGTTGTGAAGTAGGTCTGCAGCTTTCAGCTCCTTAGTGATCTCATCTTCACTCCTCTGGCTCCAGGCAACAACTACTCTCTGCTCTGCTCTGCGGCACCTGGCTACCCCCTACAGCCCTTTTCTGACTGGCTGTGTCCCACACAGCCTCTCGAGGCCGCTTGGAAGCCTCACTTCCCCTGCTCCTTTATGGGATGGGGTGTAATAGGATGCTGAGGCCTCAAAAGGCTGGTACATGCCACCACAGATGCCTAAAAATTATCAAGACCAAAGTAAAAACAAGGATTTTGTAATAAATTACTTTGGGATTGTAGTTAATTGTTATCTGATATCTGTTGTATAATAATGGGCATACCATTTGCGGATGGAATGCAGTAATTTCTGGTTGGATGCTGCTATCTTAAGCAGTACCTCATTGGAACTCTTTTGGCGTAATAAACAACACCGATAATCAGTGCCACTGAACGGCTTCATTTTTGCCGATGTTGGCAGATCAACCTGCAGCGCTCCTTTCATTTATAGTAATCTGTAACATTAAAAAAAAATCCGGTGTCCTGTTCTGAGCAGTAACTGATCACACAGTATTGTCAGTCCAGGGCCATTATTTATCTTTGTGGGGTTTGCGTGTTTGATATCTCTGTGTTAAAGTATAGTTAAAAAACATTGATTTTTAACATTTTCTCAAATAGATATCTGTATAATTGTCCCAGGCTTGTCATGTTTGGTACCATTGTGTTTGAGAAAGAAAGGGCTTTTGAATGATACCCAACTTGACCCATTTCCAAAGATAATGTATTAACATTTCCTTGAACTGCAGGACCTGGAGTTGGGAGCTGGGGGATAGGAAGCCCCCGATCTCTCCGCCAGGGTCAGAGGGTGACACCACTGCATTTATGATTCTGTAGATTTGTATTAATCAGTCATTAACTTGCCCTTTGAAATTACACATGCTGCCAGACTATAAGTAACGTCCGTGTTGGCGCAAGAAGGAACTGGAGCTGAGTCAATATTTCATAGTGTAAGCTGATTCTTTTGCCCATCTCGAATTAATACTTTTAAATGTGTCCTCTTTGTTAGGTGCAGAGTCGCATATTCAATGACTCTTACAAATATTAAAAAGGGGGCAAGAAAAAGAAAAACACGAAGTGTTAAACAGATCTGTCTGGAACATAAGTTAAGTCACAAAACTTGACAGCTTCACTTCCCTAACAACTGTGTCACTAATACTCACTGAAGCACAGAATCAAAATCCCTTATCTTATCATTTAATCTTTTCTTTTATAGTATATATTTAAAAAAAATGCAAACAGCAATGTACAGTAATTCTAAGACTGACACGTGGTGTTTTTCTGTAGCTGAAAAATGAATTGCAAAATTTGAACAACACATAGTGATTCATTATCTTTTGCCTGTTGTTTATCCAGACATGAAGCACCAGGTTTCATGAAAACTGGACCTCAGTGCCAAATAAAATAAGGTTGTCCTCTTGTCACATTAACTGCTGATCTTTGTTCTGGTCTACACTGGAGGGGGTGTCGATGTAAGATACGCAACTTCAGCTATAGGAATACCTTAGCTGAAGTCGACGTATCTTATTCTGACTTACCTCTCATCCTCATGACGCGGGATCGACGGCCGCGGCTCCCCCGTTGACTCCGCTACTGCCGCTCGCTTTGGTGGAGTTCCGGAGTTGACGAGGGGAGCGCGTTCAGGGATCGATCGCTACCTGCCGATATGGCGGGTAGTCTGGACGTACCCTTAGAGTCTAACACTTTGAGCTATTGGGGAAAAGGTGGTGGTCTGGCCTAGCGAAATATCCATGTCTCTGATCCACCACCAGGAGCTACCCCAAGCTCCATAGCTGTGCTAGTAAGAACATCTCCATTGTGCTACCTGCCAATATGAGGCTTTCAGCTTTTTAAAGGTTATTTTGACATTTATTGTAGTAAACTTTTTTTTATCTTAAAGTTGTAGGTGACAAATGTATCTGAAAGTGGAAACTGCATGGTTAACTGCAGGCTTGAATTGCGTTATGGCTGAATTAGACAAAACAAAGTCTTAGGTTTTAACCTCTGGGCTAGTTTGAAACATGGGAAACATGATGAGGAGAAGAGCAATGAATGTGGCTTCCAGTGTAGCAGCTGTTCCGGTCTTTTCTCTGAGTACTATCCAAGTTAGCAAATTTGAAGATAATTTAGTATTTGTTTAAAATCAAGCACTGACTTTTGTCTGTTCAGTTTTTATTTTCTGCCCACTGGCCAACTGTCATAGCTGACTTCCCTCTGTACTAAAAGAGCAAAAGCAGAGGCCACATAACATATTATTTGGGTTTTTAGCAGTCCATACTGTCTTTTGAAAGGAAAGCTGTCCCTAATATTTTGATGCTGATGTTTTTCAAGGAGGGAAGGTTTCATGGTGTGACAATTTCTTTTGTTTCAGTGTGTTTGGTCTTATCACCTCTTTTGTGTTCAGCCAATGTTCAGCCTTTCTGTGTGTGAAAGGATGTGTTCTGAGTATTTTATCTCTTTTGATATATAAATTAATGAAAAAGTGCCCACCATGAGTTCTGGCTCGCTTCCCCACACAGAGTGACAGCTGCTCCTTCATACATTTGGCAAGCCCTGTAAACAGAAAATACTTTTGTTAAATGCAACACAAACTCTTAGTCTGAAGGCATCTGTGCCGTCTATGTCTGTCACCTAATATGCTAATCACTGCAGTATATCAAGGTGCTACAGACATAATGAAGAGTTGCATTACATCTGTCCCTAACTTGACTGAGTGCTCCTCCCATTTTAATCCTCCTCCTCTGTTGGGACCAACTCAGTAGCTGTCTTGAAGGCGTTCTGGGCTATTCTGCTACTTTGAGGCAAGAAAGGCCTTCTTGGAAAGGTGAGCCTTGCACTGCCTTGGGGGTGGTGATACTCTGACTCCCCTCATTTTCCTGGGCAGCTGTTGAGACAAGGGAACCAGCAGTGGATATGCATTGTTTTCCTCAGGGCATCGTTTGTTTACACTGAGGTAGCACCTAATGTTCCTAATCGTGGAGCCTCTTGCAGAACCTGACTGTGGTAGGTGCTGTACAAATATGGAATAAAAAGACTCTCTCTCTCTCTCTCTTCCCCCCCCCCCCCCCCCCGCCGGCTTATGATTTAAGTCTAAGACAAGAGTAGGTGGGTACAACAGATGGATCTGAGGAGCATAAGTAACATTGAGATGAAGTGATCAGAGCACAACCACTGCCTCACCATTGGTGAGATTTCTGTAGGCATCACAGGAGAGGAGAGTTTTAAGGAGGATAGTGAGGGTCAGCGGGAGAGAAGGTATAAATGTGCTTACAGGTGATTGACGCAATATTGGCAGTGCAGAGGTGGGGGCTCAGTGTTTCCATGGTTTGTGTGCGACAGATGTTAGGTCAGGTGGGGTAGGCCACAAAAGGCCTTAAAAGGGAAGATGAATAATTTGTGTTTGATGTAGTGGAGGAATGCAGAGAAGAGGCGTGGCTGAGATGAAGTGACCATCCAGGGAAATGATCTTTTCAGCAGTGATTTGAATGGGTATAATTGGGGCAAGATGGAACTGGTCAAGGTTGGAGAACAGGAAGGTGCAGTAGTTGGGATGTTGAATTGTGAAAGCCTGGAAGAGAGTTTTGGCTGAGTGGACAGAGGAAAGGCCATATTTTAGAGCTGTTGTTCAGGAACAATTTGCAAGATTTATACACGGTCTGAATGTGAGCACCTAGAGAGAGGTCTCCGTTGAAGATGAAGCCCATGTTACAGGCCTGAGTAATAAGCAGAATTGTGTTCTCCACTGTGATCATGAAAGGAAGCTGTGAGGTAGGATTGGCGGTGGGGGTTAGGAGCTCTTTTATCCATGCTGAGTTTAAACTGATGACTGGACATCCACAAGGAGATGTCAGAAAGAGAGGCTGAGATTTTAGTTTGGGCGGAAGGAGATACTTGGATACTATGGTTATTGACACCAGTATAAATGCCTCTGTTGATATCTAGAGCATTAGCAAATGAAACGCCTTTATTTTAGCCGGCAAGTGGTTCGTAATCATTGATATATGCAGGGCAGCCACATGATCCTCCACCTTCACCTCGCAGTATGCAATTTTGCAACAGTCCAGAGATGACACCACATTTGGCGGGGCAGTGCTGCAGTCTGTGACCACATGAACCCCACCTGCCTCCCCTCTGTCGGAGTATTCTGGCAAGAAGGAACTGAGCAAGCAGCTGGTTGGCAGGGATCTATATACACCATCATAAAGGAGCCACTCCAGGGAGCTCCACAGCCACCCTGACGGGTACCGCTGGAGGAAAAACCTTCCGACAATGGGACATGTGATGCCTACACACCTAATTGGAGTGGACATGAGCAGCACCTCTCAAAGAATAACAGTTACGAGAGGTCAGTAAGCTTTTTTGTTCAGTCTGTCAGGTGACAAGTTGGTCTCCGGAGGAGGGAGAGCTATTGGCCATTTTACTGTCGATGACTTGTGAGATGAGAACAAATGAGGCCTTTCTCCTGGAGTCCAGTGGGTCAAACTGCTGAAGTCCCTGCTGCGTAGTATGGTTGACTGGGATTGGCAAGACAGCTTGGTGTTCAATCCTCATAATGTATTAGTCCATTTTAGCTAAATAGAGTTTGAAATGTCATTTATTTGTAATGCAGGCCAATATCTCTGCATTCTAGACCATGCACTGCGTGGTTAGCTGGCAAGGTACCCTCGCCCAGACAAACTCCTTGGAAAGATGATGCCAATTGTTGAATGGCGGGGGATGCTAGTGAATGTTCTGTTTTATCATAAAAACAACAAGGAGTCTGGTGACACCTTAAAGACTAACAGATTTATTTGAGCAGGCGCTTTCATGGGTAATAAAAATCTCACTTCTTGAGATGCATATGAAGCTTATGCCTAAATAAATCTGTTAGTCTTTAAGATGCCACCCGACTCCTTGTTGTTTTTGTGGATAGAGACTAACACAGCTATCCCAATACCTGTTTGATCATGTTCTGTAAGCATGGGGAACAGCCGAAGTGTGTTACCTGAAACTTCAGCGAAGGCTGAGCAGCTCCAAGAACCAATGGGAAAAACGTTCTGTCTAATCTAGATCTCCTTCTAAAGTTCTGCTTACCAGGTATCTGCACAGAAACCCAGGCTCCCTGGCACTAACAGTCCCACAAAGATGCTCACACTTCAAGTACACAGGTGATAGCCGTACAGTTCTACTTACATGGTCTGGCTACAGTAATTAATTTACATCACACAGGTTTATGACCCCAGATAGTCTCATTTTTCCGTGCACCAAGGCCAGCTAAAGAGCATTTCCATGGGGCTATTCATCCCTTTCTCTGGATTCTGCTCTATGTGCCTGAGACATACAAAGCATTAAACAGTGAATGAAGGAATAGGGAAGTATGAACATTTGAATACTAATTTTTTCAGCTGAATAAGACACCAGCTACTTGGGAAACAAGTGACAGCTCTAAATTCTTTTCATGATCAATAATTGAAGCCATTAGCACAATCATTTTCACTAGTTAATAGTAGGCAAACTCCTGAAATGTTGTGGAGTGAATCACTTATGACTGGCTTTACAGTTGGTGTAATCTGACATTTATATTCAGTTGTAAATACTGAAAATGGTAGTGAAATATGAAAAATGTGATGTGTCATAAAAGATACAGCCTCCTCATTACATTTATTCTATGTTTCTGAGATACCCAGCAAATGGAATGAAACTGGGACTTGGCTGCCTCGCAGCATAGTTAAGACATTTTGTGAAAGATTTGCAAATAAGAGGCTGAAATGTAAACCAGACTTTTATCATCTGTAGATTTGAGATGGTCAAACATCAACATAATTATCAGGTTGACCAGTTCTGCTTGAGTGCCCATTGCCTGCAATTGCCTGCGCATCTGTTGGCTGTGAGCTGCTGGTTTCCGCGGAAACTGCATGTACCACTACCTGTGAATAATTGAGAATGACAGCTGTAATGAGGGAATTTGGGGCAAATTGTGTAAATATTCGTAACCAGATTAAACTGATAAAATATTTTCACAGCAGATAAAGACATAACTTCCAGGCTTAAGGAGATCAAACTGAAGAGGAGCAGGAGAGGATCCATCTGTGTGAAATCCAAGGGAAGAGTGTTTTAAAACCTGTAACAAATTCCCACTGTTTCAGAGCTGTGTTTGAGAAAGTTGGATTCTGTGCTCCACCTCAAGGGCCTGAAATCCTTTGTAGTTTTGTTCCTGGGGGCAGGTAATTGGAATGCATGAGCTCTGAATATGTAACTACTCTGTGGGCCGGGAAGGAACAGTCTAGGATGCAGCTGCCTCATTCTCTCCATACTTTGGGGGTACACATGCACACACATGCATGCCCAGACCAGGGAGCTTGGAATAAAAGCTGAATAATAATAACCAGACCCCTTATCCTTTACATCTTTCATTGATTCAAAAAAAATCAGATTCTAGTGTTTTAATATTCTGAGCACTCCTATGTTCTGCAGTGTGATCTGCATAAGCCAAAGCAGAGACTATACTAGCTAGCTATTCTGTGTGTCTATGTGAGGGGAGAGGAAGAGTTAGCTGGTTGTAACAGAATTCAGTGTGATTGCTGCTCAGATTCTGTAGACTTGTATTTATGTTGGGTTGAAATGACCTGAAGAATTTCCATTGCCTGTCTTTGGGTGTATTGTCTCTTGCACTGAGCTTGCAGAAGAAACATTTGCAGTGATGTCAGCAAAGAGATTTGTATTCTGTACTAGCGAAGGTAAAAAAAACAAAACAGTGACTATTTTGTGTGCCGCAACTAACGAGAAGGTTTGGACTGGGACATCATAGTTAATGCTGTACACAATTAACTTTTCCTTTGAAACTTGATTTTTGTTTTTGCTAGCAACAGTTTCTCCCCCTGGGTAAAGCTGCAGTGCATGCCCGTGCAGGTGTGTGTCTGCCAAAGCCAGGGGCTTAAGTGACTTGCAGGAAGAGATGTTGCATATTCTTGGGAAGCGTGTGCAAGGTCAGCTCTGCTGCACTCTTTTATTCCTGATCCCCTCTGTGCAGCCATCGTTATTTCTGCAGTTTGCGGGGAAAGACTATACGATGAAACTGTTTTCTCCCTTGAAACAGTGAACTTTAAAAACTTCAAATCTTGACTGTTGCTAGGTTACTTGATTGGATAAATTTAGAAAGTCTTGCTATGCCTTTCTGAATAGGGTAGGACTTCCATTTGCTATTGAAGGTCTGTTGTGACATGAGGTGGTTGTCCAGGGTAAGTGTCTTTGCAGACCAGGTAGGCTGAGCATCTGTTGTAGTTCTGACTTGAGAGATGGAACTTGTTGTAAACTGCCTCTGCGCTGAAGCTGTTCATTGATTTGGGGGCAAATAGCTGTAATGAGCTTTCTTTGCACCCAACCAATGCCAGGAGTGAAGGGGGGATATACTGGCAGAGCCTGGTTGAAAAGGAATTCATTTCCACTTCTTATAGTCAGCGATACACAAACATCCAGCAGCTGAAATTCTGCATTAAAAAGAGAGACATCTTGGAGGATTTCCATTCTGGTGTGTAAAACAAGGTCCCTTTCAACTTTGTAGGGCTGTTTCTGTGTTTTTGTTTTCACAAAGAACTCTCTGCTGTTGACTGACATGGGCTTGTCAAATTTTATAATAAAGGATGTTTAAATGGAAAGAAATACACTGGTTTGAATCCCAGTCCGTTCAGGATGCCAGAGCCTTTTCAATGTGTAACACAGGCTGAATGGTTGAGCAACTTCCATCTGCTTCAGAATCTCTCAAAGATAATCAAGAATGATGAAAATTGTTTCTTCATTTTTGGCCTCTAACCAACCTGTTAGCCTTGTGTCTATAAAACAAGGGAAGTCTCCGAACTGGACATAAATTCTAATGATGTTATAGATCACAATTCTTTTGTCAATATTTGACGTAGGAAGGGTTTATATAGTTATGGCTGATGTTCATAGTATTCATAAGGAAAAATCCATAGCCAGACCCCCTAAGGGCAGGTACAAATCTTACTCTACCACTTCATGCAGCACGTGACATCCTGGGGGAGAATAAAAGGCAGAGGATCTCCAGATTGCGGAGTCAGCACCCACAGAAGAGAGGTAATTCCCAGTGCTAGTCTCTTTCTAACAAACAGAGGGACTCTCCTTGTCTAGCATATCAACCATGCTGTGTTAGTCTCATGACTAAGAATGCCCAGTCTTCCCTGTTCAGCTCAGTTGCTGCCGGCTTTGCCACCTTGTTGAATGTGTGTTAGATTCCAGCAGTTGGTGGCCCTGGCTAACTTAGTCTGTCGTATCTAATGATGCTGCAAGACCAATTATGTTGCCTGTGATCACCAGGTGACAGCACTGATGATTACACCCACAGCTCTAGATAACTGTCATCTCTTTCAGGGTATCAGTCAGTTCTTCTTCGAGTGATTGCTCATATCCATTCCAGGTAGGTGTACGCGCCGCGCGTGCACGTCTGCCGGAAACTTTTTACCCTAGCAACTCCAGTGGGCTGGCAGGTCGCCCCCTAGAGTGGCACCGCTATGGCACTAGATATATACCCCTGCCGGCCCGCCCGCTCCTCAGTTCCTTCTTACCGCCGTGTCGGTTGCTGGAACTGTGGAGTGCGGCTTGCTGACCTCCACGTCCCTAGCTCTCCTGTTCGTGTTCGTCGTTTGATCGTAAATAGTTCTTAGTTAAGTAGTAGATAGCCTTTTAGTATAATAGTTAGTTAGAATCTTGTAAATAGTTATCGAACTTTGCCTGCGGGTGGGCCGTTGCCCTCCCCGGCACCCGGCACCGGGCCCATGCCTGGCTCGCCGGGTTTCAAGCAGTGCTCGGCGTGCAAGAAGCCGATGCCTATGAGTGATCCCCACGAAGTGTGCCTTAAGTGCCTAGGGGAATCGCACATTAGCGACAAGTGCCACATTTGCAAGGCTTTTAAGCCTCGCACTAAAAAGGAGAGAGACCAAAGACTTCGCTCTCTCCTTATGGAAGCGGCTCTGTCTCCGGCACCGGCGGCGCAGTCAGCCAGTTCTACTCCGGCACCGGACCGCGCCGGCACCGGCAAGACTCCCCGGCACGGACCATCTCCGGCACCGGGAGCAGATCTACGTCCCTCGGCGTCTGCGACACCATCAAGGCAGGCCCGAGTGGACCGCCCGGCACCTACCTTAGCCGCGGCACCGCCTGCAGGACTGCTGTCGACTCCGGGCCCGGAAGGTCCGTCGAGTCCAGCTCCACCTAGCTCCCCCGTAAGATCAGGGGTTGAGCTAAGGGTCCCGTCGACACCGGAGACCTTCGCTTCGGCACGGGACTTAATTGCACTGACGGAGCCATCTCAGCCTCAGCCGGCTCCCCCGGGACGCATAACTTCCAGGGGTAAGCCGATGCTTCGAGCGCTGTCTCCCGAGTCCCGGCACCGATCACCCCGGAGGCGCAAACGCTCACGCTCGGGGCGCCGCTCGGAGTCCCGGCACCGGTCGCCCAGACGGTACCGGTCGTACTCGCGGCACCGATCACCATCCGCACGGTCCCGGTCGGGTTCATCTCACCACCGGCACCGAGACTCCAGGAGCTATTCGCCTCGGCGTTCGGCCCCGCGGTCGACCTCCTGGCACCGAACCGGTGGCAGGTCCCGAACCCGGTCGACCTCCTGGCACCGCGCTGGTGGTAGGTCCCGGTCTCCGCTGCCGGCCCGGCACCGCATTCACAGAAGGTCGCGGTCCCACTCCCGGCACCGACATCGCTCCCGATCCCGGTCGGGATATCGGCACAGATCATCACGCCGTTCCCGGTCCCGATCCCGGTACCGATGTGGGTCGTGGCACCGAGCCTCGGCACCGAGGGGAGCATCAGTCACGGCGCATAGAGCTGCATACCAACCAAGCTCAGCGCCCCCGTGGCCTTCTAGAGAGCCGTCAGTCTCCTCCCACACTGACAGTGCCTATGCCACGGCACAGGACAGACACGCGGCCCTGTTCCAAGACCCTCCGCAAGAACGAGGGCCTCCACAGTGGGGGTTTTGGACCCCATGGGCATACTCTCAAGTCCAGGGTCCGCAACACATTACCCCCCACCCTGTGGCGGAGCGCAGACCACCGGAGGCGACGGTGTCTAGATCCCCTCACTCCCCGGAAACGGACGACACTCACTGGGACCCGGAGCTCCCTCCAGAAACGGAGGTGCAGCCCCTCACGGAACCCCCCGTGGACACTTTTTGTTGCCGGAGGTCTCCTCGTCCTCGTCTCCGGACGAGGCAGTGGCAGGCACCTCGTCCTCCAGTCCCCCTCCACTGGATTTGAGGGCACACCAAGACCTCCTCCGCCGAGTGGCACAGAACCTGAACTTGCAGACGGAGGAGGTGTCGGAAATTGAGGACCCGGTGGTGAGCATCCTTTCAGCCGATGTGCCCACCAGAGTGGCCCTACCCTTCATAAAGACGATCCAGACTAATGCCACTAACATCTGGCAGTCACCCTCCGACCGCTCGAGGGGTGGAGCGAAAGTACATGGCCCCCTCAAAGGGCTATGAATACTTATATGTTCACCCGACCCCCTGCTCGCTGGTGGTCCAGTCAGTGAACGATAGGGAGCGCCGCGGGCAAGAGGCCCCAGCGCCCAAGTCGAAGGAGGCGAGGCGGATGGACCTCCTGGGCTGCAAGGTCTATTTGGCGGGGGCGCTGCAGCTCTGGGTCTCAAACCAACAGGCCCTCCTCAGCCGCTACTCCTTCAATTCCTGGGTAGCGGCGGGGAAGTTTGTGGAGCTCTTGCCCCAGGATGCACACCAGGAATTTTCCACCATCCTGGACGAGGGCAAGAAAGTAGCAAGAACATCGCTACAGGCCTCCCTTGATGCTGCCGACTCGGCCGCTCGGACCCTAGCTTCGGGGCTCACGATGCGCCAGATTTCTTGGCTGCAGGTCTCTGGCCTTCCACCGGAGCTCGAGCACACAATCCAGGACCTCCCCTTCAAAGGCCAGGGCCTATTTTCGGACAAAACAGACCCTAGATTGAAAGATCTTAAAGATAACAGGGTCATAATAAGGTCCCTGGGCATGCACACGCCGGCGACACAACGCAGGCCATTCAGGCAGCAAAACCAGCAGCAGCAGTGGCGGCCATACCCTCAGTTCCGCCCACGGCAGGACCTTTCGAGGCGCCGAGGTACGAACAACCGCCGCAGGCAGTCTGGTGGGCAAACGGGGCAGAACCAAGGCTCCACCAAGGCCCCTCCAGGACCTAAGCCTTCATTTTGAAGGTGCGCCCGGGAGCGCAGTACCAGTTTCCCCTCCGGATCCTTCCCCGCAGTTTTCCAACCGCCTTTCCTTTTTCCTCCCGGCGTGGACCCAAATAACGTCGGACCGTTGGGTCTTGCGTACGGTGCAGGCCGGTTATCGCCTGCAGTTTTCTTCGCCCCCACCCTCCCAGCCACCTTCCCCATCCCTCTTCAGGGACCCCTCTCACGAGCAATTCCTCCGTCAGGAGGTGCACGCGCTCCTTGCCAAGGGAGCCATAGAGGAGGTTCCGGAAAACAAGAAGGGCAAGGGGTTTTATTCCCGTTACTTTCTAATCCCCAAATCCAAGGGAGGCCTCAGGCCCATTCTCGACCTGCGGGAACTCAACAAGTATATCGTGAAGTTGAAGTTCCGCATGATATCCCTTGGAACCATCATCCCTTCCCTGGATCCCGGAGACTGGTACGCCACCCTCGATATGCAGGACGCCTACTTTCACATCTCTATTGCCCCCCAATACAGGCGTTTCCTCCGCTTTGTGGCCGACCGCCAACATTACCAATTTGCGGTCCTTCCGTTCGGCCTCTCTACGGCCCCGAGAGTGTTTACAAAATGCATGGCAGTCGTCGTCGCACACCTTCGACGTTGCCGCATTCACGTCTTCCCCTACTTGGACGACTGGCTGATCCGAGGCACGTCAGAGCTGCAGGTCCGCGACAATGTCGACAGGATCAGCACCCTCTTTGCGACCTTGGGCCTCGTAATCAATGTAGACAAGTCCACTGTACTCCCCACGCAGCGGATAGAGTTTATCGGGGCCGTTCTAGATTCTACCCTGGCCAGGGCCTTGTTACCCTTGCCCAGGTTCCAGTCGTTGTCGAACATCATTCTACGTTTGCGAGCGGCCCCGCTGACCTCTCTATGAACATGCCTGGCCCTCCTAGGCCACATGGAAGCCTGCACGTTTGTAACAGCATATGCCCGACTCCGCATGAGACCTCTTCAGTCATGGCTCATTGCGCAGTACCGGCCGGCCAGACAGTCGTTGGACACGGTCGTCACCGTCCCTCGGAGGGTGCTGGACTTTCTTCGCTGGTGGCTGGACCAATCCGTAGTTTGTGCGGGGCTCCCGTTCCATCCGCCCCAACCTTCGGCATCCCTGACCACGGACGCCTCCGATCTGGGCTGGGGGGCTCACTGCGGCACCCAGAGAACTCAGGGCTTGTGGACACCACAAGAGATCAACCTCCATATCAACGTACGAGAGTTGAGAGCAGTCCGCCTTGCTTGTCAAGCGTTTGTCCATCTCCTTCAAGGTCGTTGTGTCGCGGTTTTCACCGACAACACAACGACCATGTTTTACATCAACAAGCAGGGCGGCACCAGGTCCTCTCCACTCTGTCTCGAGGCAATACGTCTCTGGGAGTTTTGCATAGCCCATTCGATTCACCTTTCCGCCTCCTATCTCCCGGGAGTGCGGAACACCCTAACGGATCGGCTGAGCAGATCCTTCCGTTCGCACGAGTGGTCCCTCCGTCCGGACGTCGCCCTCTCACTCTTCCAGAGGTGGGGTCATCCCTGGATGGACCTCTTCGCGTCCAGGGTGAACAGGAAGTGTCGAACATTCTGCTCCTTCCAGGGTCGGGAGCCAGGGTCTATAGCGGATGCATTCCTGATCCCATGGACAGCCCACCTGTGTTATGCTTTCCCGCCCATCCCACTGATTCACAGAGTTCTCATCAATATGCGCAGAGACAGAGCTCGGGTGATTCTCATAGCTCCAGCATGGGCCAGACAGCACTGGTACCCCATGTTGCTGGACCTCTCAGTAGCCAACCCAGTTACCCTGCCCCTTCATCGGGACCTGATCACTCAGGACCACGGCAGGCTATGTCACCCGGACCTTCCATCTCTTCACCTTACGGCATGGCTCCTGCGTGGTTGACAGACTCCGAGTTGGGATGTTCCACCCCGGTTCGTGAGGTTCTCATGGGCAGCAGAAAGCCTTCCACCAGAGCGACTTACACAGCTAAGTGGAAGCGTTTCTCCTGCTGGTGTTCAGAGAAAGCTCTTCACCCTACGGAGACTCCCGTCACCACTCTTTTAGACTACATCTGGTCCCTTAAGACCCAGGGTCTGGCATTGTCGTCCCTCCGAGTCCACCTAGCCGCCATCTCCGCATTTCATCCTGGAGTGGACGGCTGTTCTGTCTTCTCTCACCCTATGGTGACGAGATTCCTGAAGGGGCTGGAGCGGCTCTATCCACAAATTCGCCCTCCAGCCCCTTCATGGGACCTCAGCCTGGTCCTGACTCGGCTCATGGCCCCTCCATTCGAGCCATTAGCTACTTGCTCCCTGCTCTACCTCTCGTGGAAGACCGCCTTCCTTGTGGCCATTACCTCAGCTAGACGAGTGTCAGAGCTGAGGGCCCTCACAGTGGACCCACCGTATACCGTCTTCCATAAAGACAAGGTACAGCTGAGGCCTCACCCTGCCTTTCTTCCCAAAGTGGTCTCAGCTTTCCATGTGAACCAAGAGATTTTCCTCCCAGTCTTCTTCCCCAAGCCCCATTCGTCCCGCAGGGAGCAGCAGCTCCACTCGCTCGATGTCCGACGAGCACTAGCATTTTATATGGACAGGACCAAACCCTTCCGCAAGTCCCCCCAGTTATTTGTGGCAGTAGCGGACCGGGGCAAGGGGCTGCCGATTTCCTCCCAAAGGTTATCTTCATGGGTTACCTCCTGCATCAGGACCTGCTACGACCTGGCCCATGTTCCGACGGGCCGTGTGACTGCTCACTCCACCAGAGCACAGGCATCATCGCTGGCTTTCCTCGCCCATGTCCCAGTCCAAGAGATCTGTAGGGCGGCGACCTGGTCATCGATCCATACATTCGCTTCCCATTACGCTCTGGTCCAGCAGTCCAGAGATGATGCGGCCTTTGGTTCTGCAGTGCTCCAGGCCGCGACCTCTCACTCCGACCCCACCGCCTAGGTAAGGCTTGGGAATCACCTACCTGGAATGGATATGAGCAATCACTCAAAGAAGAAAAGACGGTTACTCACCTTTGTAACTGTTGTTCTTCGAGATGTGTTGCTCATATCCATTCCACACCCGCCCTCCTTCCCCACTGTCGGAGTAGCCGTCAAGAAGGAACTGAGGAGCGGGCGGGCCGGCAGGGGTATATATCTAGTGCCATAGCTGCGCCACTCTAGGGGGCGACCTGCCGGCCCACTGGAGTTGCTAGGGTAAAAAGTTTCCGGCAGATGTGCATGCGCGGCGCGTACACCTACCTGGAATGGATATGAGCAACACATCTCGAAGAACAACAGTTACAAAGGTGAGTAACCGTCTTTTATCATTTCAGTGGCTGCAGTCTCTGTCTGACACTCTCTTTCTCTCCTCCCTTAGTATAGTAACTTGGCAGAGCTCTGCTGTAGGGAATATCCAAGACAATAAAAGGGGGGTCATTGGGGTCTAAATCCTCTGTCCTGCAGAGAAGAAGTTAAAGATTAGCAGCCTGCTGAGAGAAACCAGAATCGACTGGTGAGGGGAAAAGCATCAAATATACTTGGCTAGTTGAAGCAGTCTCTTGATTTACTGAACTACTAATGCACTTGATACTGCAGAACTGGAATAAACAAACATTGTGTCAGTCAGTCCTTTTCATTAGTCTTCACAACAAACCTAGTAATCATGTGCAGGACAAATCACCTGACTCTTACTTCATTCGGAATGAGAGGATAATGCAGTACAAAGTTGTATTCTGTGTCCTTTACAGAGACCTTCGGCCAGAGCACCCTACCACGCTACATGATATTTGGAATATGTCATGCACTACATGATTTAAGACAATACTTTGGGACAACTGGCCATCTCTCCAGAAATCCCTTCCTCCACTGTTGGCTGCTGAATCTTCAAGAAACTCTGTATAGAAGTCTTGCCTTAGATTAAACTAGTGTGTTAACATGAGGAAAAACTGGCCTGTCTGGAACATCTTGTTCATCAGCAATACTGAAAGGAAGGTTCATCTGTGGAAGGAACCGAATAGAGCGTCCTTGATTGTTAGGGGGTGTCATAAACAGATAGCTAAGGGTTAATGTCTCTTTCACCTGAAGCACCTGACCAGAGGACCAATCAGGAAACCGGATTTTTTCAACTTTGGGTGGAGGGAATTTAGTGTCTGAGTCTTTTGTCTGTCTGCCTGCTTTCTCTGAGCTTTGGAGAAGTAGTTTCTACTTTCTAGTCTTCTGTTTCTAAGTGTAAGGACAAAGAGATCAGATAGTAAGTTATATGGTTTCTTTTCTTTGGTATTTGCATAAATATAAGTGCTGGAGTGCTTTGATTTGTATTCTTTTTGAATAAGGCTGTTTATTCAATATTCTTTTAAGCAATTGACCCTGTATTGTATCATCTTAATGCAGAGAGACCATTTGTATGTATTTTTCTTTCTTTTTATATAAAGCTTTCTTTTAAGACCTGTTGGAGTTTTTCTTTACTTCAGGGAAATTGAGTCTGTACTCACCAGGGAATTGGTGGGAGGAAGAAATCAAGGGGAGATCTGTGTGTTGGATTGCTAACCTGATTTTGCATTCCCTCTGGGGGAATAGGAAAGTACTTTTTGTTTCCAGGACTGGAAACAAAGAGGGGGAGTCACTCTGTGTAGTTTCACAGAGCTTGTGTCTGTGTATCTCTCCAGGAGCACCTGGAGGGGGGAAGGGAAAAAGGATTATTTCCCTTTGTTGTGAGACTCAAGGGATTTGGGTCTTGGGGTCCCCAGGGAAGGTTTTTCAGGGGGACCAGAGTGCCCCAAAACACTCTAATTTTTTGGGTGGTGGCAGCAAGTACCAGGTCCAAGCTGGTAGCTAAGCTTGGAGGTTTTCATGCTAACCCCCATATTTTGGACGCTAAGGTCCAAATCTGGGACTAAGGTTATGATATGGTGTAGCAGTGGTGGGATATAGACAGAATCCAGAAGCCAGTAGGAATATTATATTTTTCTCTTCTCTGCTAAGGGCTTTTTAGCAGAGAGAAACAGTTGGTTTTAAAAGGGAACCAGAGAGAATTTTTTTTTCTGCTCTCTGGCAGTTTGTGGCTTGCATGTTAAGCGAGAAGCCATTACCAGACTGTTAAGGGTCTTTTGTCACACAATAGCACTCCCATTGAGAGTCATTACCAGCACTATATGAATGCAAATAAAGTGGTTTTTCAGGTTTACTTAACATTGAAAATTAGCTAAAGGCACTGTTGCTAGGCAGACTTCAGGAGGCAACAGAGAACCTGCAGTTCAGAAGATAAACACCGGAGGGCACCCCAACACAAGAAAACAGGAACCATGACTTCTAAGGCAAAAATTGAGGCCGAAGAACAAATCAAAGAAGCTGAACACAGGCGAGAGATGGAGATGAAAGAAAAGGAAGAAAGCATGAAACTGGCAGCCTTCCAAAGAGAACAGGCAGCCCAAGAGGCAGCACACAAAAGAAAACTAGAAGAAGAAGAGGTGGCCTACCGAAGGAAACAAGCAGAAGAAGAGTTGGCCCACCGCCGAGAAATGGAAAAACAACAAAAAGAGAATGAAGAGAAGGAAAAACAGAGAAAACATGAACTGGAGTTGGCAAAAGCTGGGCTGCATGTGCCAGCCAACCCTAACAACCCGGCGCCCATTATTGCTCCACAGCACAGGAAATTTCCCACCTACAAGGCAGGTGATGACACCGAGGCCTTCTTGGAAAATTTTGAAAAAGCCTGTCTTGGGTACAGCATTCCCGAAGACCAGTACATGGTAGAATTGAGGTCACAGCTCAGTGGACCTTTAGCAGAGGTGGCAGCTGAAATGCCTAAGCAGCAAATGAATGACTATAAACTTTTTCAAACCAAGGCCAGATACAGAATGGGGATAACTCCAGATCATGCCCGTCGGCGTTTCAGAACCCAAAAGTGGAAACCAGAAGTGTCATTTCCCAAACACGCCTACTACATTGCAAAAAACTATGAGGCCTGGATAACAGGAAACAACATTCAAACCTTGGAAGAACTGCACCTCCTCATACAAATGGAGCAGTTCTTGGATGGTGTTCCTGAAGACATCACACGGTACATACAAGATGGAAATCCCAAAGATATCGCTGAGGCGGGGGAGATTGGAGCCAAATGGATGGAACTGGCAGAAAGCAAGAAAGCTACTGTCAAGGGGAACGATTACCCCAGGGGGCACACAGACCATAAACCCTACAACCGAGGACAGCCAAAGACCCCACATACCACCCAAGTAAAGCCACAGATACCCTACCCTTCAACCTCACCAGTCTCCAGTAACTCACCTCGGCCCAGTGACCCATCAGATGGAAGATGCTTTAAGTGTAATGAACTGGGACATATCAAGGCCAACTGTCCAAAGAACACCATGCGAGTGCAATTCATTACACCAACATCACACCAAAGATCCCCAGGCCCAGATGCCTCTCAAATACCCTTGGAGCGAAGGGAAAATTTGAGAGTGGGCGGAAAGAAGGTTACTGTGTGGAGAGACACGGGGGCACAAGTGTCAGCTATCCACCAATCCTTCGTTGACCCCAAATTCATCAACCCAAAGGCCAAAGTTACAATTTACCCCTTCATGTCACAAGCTGTAGACTTGCCTACAGCTCAACTGCCTGTCCAGTACAAAGGCTGGTCAGGAATGTGGACTTTTGCAGTCTATGACAATTATCCTATCCCCATGCTACTGGGGGAAGACTTGGCCAACCAGGTGAGGCGGGCCAAGAGAGTGGGAATGGTTACACGTAGCCAAACCAGGCAAGCTTCCAGACCCATTCCTGTTCCTGAGCCGTCCACAGAGGCCCCGTCTGTGTTACCAGAGACCCAGACAGAGGTAGTGGATCCAGATTCCATGCCAACCACTGAAACAGCCACAGCACCTCCAGTCCCAGGCCCGGAACTGGAACCGCAACCAGCACCAGCGATTGCAACCCCATCTTCAAACTCAACGCCAGTGGGTGCCAGCGAGCCACAACTGGCAGAAGCAACAGACAGCCATACCCAAAAGGCTCAGCCAGAGCCTGAAATACCCTCAGGTGCACCAGCGGAGAGCGGTTCACCAGCAACGGAAACAACCCCATCACCTACATCGCTTCCAGAGGGACCAAGCCCAAGTCCACAGTCTGAGGAAGAACTGGTGACCCCAGCCTCAAGGGAACAGTTCCAGACTGAGCAGGAAGCAAATGACAGCCTTCAGAAAGCTTGGGTGGCGGCACGGAGCGCCCCACCGCCTCTCAGCTCTTCTAACCGATCCCGGTTTGTTATAAACCAAGGACTTTTATACAAGGAAATTCTTTCTGGTGGACACCGGGAAGAATGGCAGCCGCAAAAACAGTTGGTGGTTCCAACTAAGTACCGGGGGAAGCTCTTAAGCTTAGCCCATGATCATCCCAGTGGCCATGCTGGGGTGAACAGAACCAAGGACCGGTTGGGAAGTCCTTCCACTGGGAGGGGATGGGCAAGGACGTTGCCAAGTATGTCCGGTCTTGTGAGGTATGCCAAAGAGTGGGAAAGCCTCAAGACCAGGTCAAGGCCCCTCTCCAGCCACTCCCCATAATTGAGGTCCCATTTCAGCGAGTAGCTGTGAATATTCTGGACCCCTTCCCAAAAAAAACGCCCAGAGGAAAGCAGTATGTACTGACTTTAGTGGACTTTGCTACCCGATGGCCAGAAGCAGTAGCTCTAGGCAACACCAGGGCTAACACTGTGTGCCTGGCCTTAACAGACATCTTTGCCAGGGTAGGTTGGCCCTTCGACATCCTTACAGATTCAGGGTCTAATTTCCTGGCAGGGACCATGGAAAAACTGTGGGAAACTCATGGGGTGAATCACTTGGTTGCCACCCCGTACCACCATCAAACCAATGGCCTGGTGGAAAGGTTCAATGGAACTTTGGGGGCCATGATACGAAAATTCATCAACGAATTCTCCAATAATTGGGACCTAGTGTTGCAACAGTTGCTGTTTGCCTACAGGGCTGTACCACATCCCAGTTTAGGGTTTTCACCATTTGAACTTGTGTATGGTCACGAGGTTAAGGGGCCATTACAGTTGGTAAAGCAGCAATGGGAGGGGTTTACGCCTTCTCCAGGAACTAACATTCTGGACTTTGTAAGCAACCTACAAAGCACCCTCCGACACTCTTTAGCCCTTGCTAGAGAGAACCTAAAGGATGCTCAAGAAGAGCAAAAGGCCTGGTATGACAGACATGCCAGAGAACGTTCCTTCAAGGTAGGAGACCAGGTTATGGTCTTGAAGGCGCAACAGGCCCATAAGATGAAAGCATCATGGGAAGGGCCATTCACGGTCCAAAAGCGCCTGGGAGCTGTAAACTACCTCATAGCATTTCCCAATTCCGCACTAAAGCCTAAAGTGTACCATGTTAATTCTCTCAAGCCTTTCTATTCCAGAGACTTACAGGTTTGTCAGTTTACAGTCCAGGGAAATGATGCTGAGTGGCCTGACGGTGTCTACTACGACGGGAAAAAAGACGGTGGCGTGGAAGAGGTGAACCTCTCAACCACCCTGGAACGTCTGAAGCGGCAACAAATCAAGGAGCTGTGCACTAGCTTCGCCCCATTGTTCTCAGCCACCCCAGGACGGACTGAACGGGCATACCACTCCATTGATACAGGTAATGCTCACCCAATCAGAACCCCACCCTACAGAGTGTCTCCTCATGCCCAAGCTGCTATAAAACGGGAGATCCAGAACATGCTACAGATGGGTATAATCCGCCCATCTACCAGTGCATGGGCATCTCCAGTGGTTCTGGTACCCAAACCAGATGGGGAAATACGCTTTTGCGTGGACGACCCTAAGCTAAATGCGGTAACTCGTCCGGACAACTATCCAATGCCACGCACTAATGAGCTATTGAAAAAGTTGGGACGTGCCCAGTTCATCTCTACAATAGACTTAACCAAGGGGTACTGGCAAGTACCGCTAAATGAACCTGCCAAGGAGAGGTCAGCATTCGTCACCCATGCGGGGGTGTATAAATTCAATGTCCTTCCTTTCGGCCTTCGAAATGCACCCGCCACCTTCCAGAGGCTGGTAGATGGTCTACCAGCTGGACTGGGAGAATTTGCAGTTGCCTACCTCAATGATGTGGCCATTTTTTCAGACTCCTGGCCCAAACACCTACTACACCTAAAAAAGGTCTTTGAGCGCATCAGGCAGGCAGGACTAACTGTTAAGGCCAAAAAGTGTCAAATAGGCCAAAACAGAGTAACTTACCTGGGGCACCAGGTGGGTCGAGGAACCATAAACCCCCTACAGGCCAAGGTGGATGCTATCCAAAAGTGGCCTGTCCCAAGGTCAAAAAAACAGGTCCAATCCTTCTTAGGCTTGGCCGGATACTACAGGCGATTTGTACCACACTACAGCCAAATCGCTGCCCCACTGACCGACCTGACCAAAAAGACCCAGCCAAATGCAGTTAAGTGGACTGATGAGTGTCAAAAGGCCTTTACCCAGCTTAAGGCGATGCTCATGTCTGACCCTGTGCTCAGGGCCCCGGATTTTGACAAGCCATTCCTAGTAACCACAAATGCATCTAAGCGTGGTATAGGAGCAGTGCTCATGCAGGAAGCAACAGATCACAACTTCCATCCTGTCGTGTTTCTCAGCAAAAAACTGTCTGAAAGGGAAAGTCACTGGTCAGTCAGTGAAAAGAAATGCTATGCCATTGTGTACGCCCTGGACAAGCTACGCCCATATGTTTGGGGACGGCGGTTCCAACTACAAACTGACCATGCTGCACTAAAGTGGCTTCATACTGCCAAGGGGAACAACAAGAAACTTCTTCGTTGGAGTTTAGCTCTCCAAGATTTTAATTTTCAAATTCAACACATCACAGGAGCTTCTAACAAAGTAGCTGATGCACTCTCCCGTAAGAGTTTCCCAAAATTCAGTAGTTAAAAAGTGTTCTTAAAATGTACAAGTCTGTTAGTTATATACTTAGGAGTATATGTAAAGGTGTATGTGTTGTATTAATCTGTTTATTTTCAAGTTCTAAAAGAAAATCGCCGCCAGTGAGCTTCCCCACTGTCTGCAATTTGGGGGTCGTGTCATAAACAGATAGCTAAGGGTTAATGTCTCTTTCACCTGAAGCACCTAACCAGAGGACCAATCAGGAAACCGAATTTTTTCAACTTTGGGTGGAGGGAATTTAGTGTCTGAGTCTTTTATCTGTCTGCCTGCTTTCTCTAAGCTTTGGAGAAGTAGTTTCTACTTTCTAGTCTTCTGTTTCTAAGTGTAAGGACAAAGAGATCAGATAGTAAGTTATATGGTTTCTTTTCTTTGGTATTTGCATAAATATAAGTGCTGGAGTGCTTTGATTTGTATTCTTTTTGAATAAGGCTGTTTATTCAATATTCTTTTAAGCAATTGACCCTGTATTGTATCATCTTAATGCAGAGAGACCATTTGTATGTATTTTTCTTTCTTTTTATATAAAGCTTTCTTTTAAGACCTGTTGGAGTTTTTCTTTACTTCAGGGAAATTGAGTCTATACTCACCAGGGAATTGGTGGGAGAAAGAAATCAAGGGGAGATCTGTGTGTTGGATTGCTAGCCTGATTTTGCATTCCCTCTGGGGGAATAGGAAAGTACTTTTTGTTTCCAGGACTGAAAACAGAGAGGGGAAGTCACTCTGTGTAATTTCACAGAGCTTGTGTCTGTGTATCTCTCCAGGAGCACCTGGAGGGGGGAAGGGAAAAAGAATTATTTCCCTTTGTTGTGAGACTCAAGGGATTTGGGTCTTGGGGTCCCCAGGGAAGGTTTTTCAGGGGGACCAGAGTGCCCCAAAACACTCTAATTTTTTGGGTGGTGGCAGCAAGTACCAGGTCCAAGCTGGTAGCTAAGCTTGGAGGTTTTCATGCTAACCCCCATATTTTGGACGCTAAGGTCCAAATCTGGGACTAAGGTTATGATAGGGGGTTATTCCTTCACCCTCTCACTTCCCTGGTCCTTCTCGCATGAACAGAGAGGAACAATACCTGAAGTCCAAAGGTGCAAACAATTCAATGTTTATTGAGGTGAACTTCCAGCAAGTATGATTCCAGTTTCCTTCCTCAGTGTCCCCTTTCCCAGCTCTGACACCACAGAGCCTTGCCTGTGTCCCTGTTCCCATTCCCTCCCCCCGTTAACGAAACATGATTCCAATTCCCCCACCCCCAGTCCCTGTTCCCATCCCCCGTTACTTCCTGATTGACTGCAGATTGTATAGTAAAACTTGAGTTCTGCTTTGCTATACCTTAACCAATCATTTTACTGAAATTTAACTAACCAATCCTAACACATTGTAACATGGTTATTTAACCAATTATATCTCACCACCTTAATTGGTTTACACCCAACAAAATTAATTATGCAGCAAACAGAAACCTGATAGAGGTTATACAGACAAACAATAGGGAAGTGGAGACTACAGTGATAGAACAATACAGAAATGAGGATTTCACATCCCAGCTATTGATAAGTGAGTTCTTGCCAGACAGGATGCTATCAAACTAACTTTCCTTTTACATCTTCTAGGCTCTTCCCTTTCTCTGGAGGTGATAGGAATATCAGGACAGGATTGTATTCCTAACAGCCCAATAGCACCTTATTTCAATGTGACTGGTTTGGGATGTGAGGATGTGACCATGCATTTCTCAGTTTATGGTTGGCTTCTGCTGCTTAGCCAAAAGCCTTAGCGTAAGAACCAGGCCTCAGACTGTCACAGTAAGAGAAGGCCCTTACACTGGCAGACAGTGATTTTGATTTTCTCTTTTATACCTCTATAACTAGCAAAGTGATAAGAATACACCTAAATTCTTTAAGTATAGGCCTTTGCAGACAGGCCTGAATATCTATATCCTAACACTCCACCTCCTTTTTTTTCTTTTTCTTTTGGGATCCTCCTGCCCAGGTATACCTGGAAAAGCATAGGACATATGGCGACGCATTTCCTGATAGGGCCAGGCATCAAGGTGGAAGGTGTCGACATTCCATTTGTCCCACTACCCCTTGTGTAGTACAGTGCCCTGCACGTGCACCTTCTCTCGTACGGGCTTACCACACCTGTTCCAATTAGTGTTCCAGACTTCCCAGTATAGTGGGCCCAAGAAGGCTGGGTCCAGGTTGTCTTGCACACTGCGCGGTCGGGCAGGCGTACTACATTACTTATAGGTTATCTCCATATGCAACATAAGACAAGTACAGTTAACAATACTCAATTCACAGCAACACCGAGTCCTGTGGTCCAACATCCAAGTCACCACCAGAACACTGCCTCTTCTCTTTGACGGTCAAGATTTTAATGCGTCCATTTGCTGGCAGATGCAACAAGCTGCCTGCAGGTTTTACGTGCTTTTGTCTATATCATAAGTCCATTGAATGTTCCCAGAGAAATGGGTTATTGTTCAAACCAACTTCACCACTTGGTATGGAATCAGGCCGTATGTCCCGCTTTGATTATTTACAGAAATAAGGATTAAAATAGGAAAGTCTGTGTTAGGGCTTTGGCTGCTGCTGGTTATTGGTAGTTTTTGACACATGTGGGTGGATGTGCATCTGTGTGTGGTCCTTTTTTTTAAAGCTTTCTGTCTTTGACTGTGCATTTTAGAAGAATTTACCTTCTTGGGGGCACATTTGGTGTGGTGGGGAGTTGTGTTGCTGGAAGTTTGTGCCAGGTGTTGCTGGAAGTGGGGAAGCACTTGAATCTAATGATTCACTTTCAGGATCTTGCTCACTAGGTGGCCTGCCTGGGATAATAGTTTGTAGTGACCACACAGACTGTTTTTGAAGTGATCCGCATGCCTAAGGCCAGACAGAAGACTGAAGTGGTGGGGGGTTCACCTGAACAGAGGTTAATGGCTCCCAATCCTGCTGGAAAGGTATAACAAGTGGGGTTCCGCAGGGGTCTGTTTTGGGACCGGTTCTGTTCAATATCTTCATCAACGATTTAGATGTTGGCATAGAAAGTACGCTTATTAAGTTTGCGGACGATACCAAACTGGGAGGGATTGCAACTGCTTTGGAGGACAGGGTCAAAATTCAAAATGATCTGGACAAATTGGAGAAATGGTCTGAGGTAAACAGGATGAAATTCAATAAAGATAAATGCAAAGTGCTTCACCTAGGAAGGAACAATCAGTTTCACACATACAGAATGGGAAGAGACTGTCTAGGAAGGAGTATGGCAGAAAGAGATCTAGGGGTCATAGTAGACCACAAGCTTAATATGAGTCAACAGTGTGATACTGTTGCAAAAAAAGCAAACATGATTCTGGGATGCATTAACAGGTGTGTTGTGAACAAGACACGAGAAGTCATTCTTCCGCTTTACTCTGCGCTGGTTAGGCCTCAACTGGAGTATTGTGTCTAGTTCTGGGCACCGCATTTCAAGAAAGACGTGGAGAAATTGGAGAGGGTCCAGAGAAGAGCAACAAGAATGATTAAAGGTCTTGAAAACATGACCTATGAAGGAAGGCTGAAGGAATTGGGATTGTTTAGTTTGGAAAAGAGAAGACTGAGAGGGGACATGATAGCAGTTTTCAGGTATCTAAAAGGGTGTCATCAGGAGGAGGGAGAAAACTTATTCACCTTAGCCTCCAATGATAGAACAAGAAGCAATGGGCTTAAACTGCAGCAAGGGAGATTTAGGTTGGACATTAGGAAAAAGTTCCTAACTGTCAGGGTAGTTAAACACTGGAATAGATTGCCTAGGGAAGTTGTGGAATCTCCATCTCTGGAGATATTTAAGAGTAGGTTAGATAAATGTCTATTAGGGATGGTCTAGACAGTATTTGGTCCTGCCATGAGGGCAGGGGACTGGACTCGATGACCTCTCGAGGTCCCTTCCAGTCCTAGAGTCTATGAGTCTATGAGACCATTGCTGCTGTCCTAGAGCCAGTCAAACCTAGGGGCAAAGCAGGAGAGGATATTGGTTTGCTCTTTAATCTTCTCTTCCTCCCTTTGCTTCGCTTCCCACAGTAGCATCTTTTCATCGCAATCATAGTAATCAGTGAGCCCTCAGGGTCTGGCTCTGTGTTGGCAACCTTCTAGTGAACCATTCGTTGGTTATTGTCATGGTTTCACTGGCTGATGCAGACAGGATCCGTGTTACTGTGATATGGTGCATTCAACACAACTGTGCGTGTTTGTCCCTGTTAGAAGGAAACACGACTGTTTAGCATTTCCCTACCAGTTTTCCAGTACGTGTTCTAATCTAGGCTATGGGAGCTTGATCTACGGCATCACATCTGCCTAAAAGGATTAGCAGAAAGCTCCCACCTCAGCAGCTTATGGTTGTCATACACTGACACCTGTATTTTGGCAGTTGCAAGCTAAGCCCATGCACTTAAACAAATAAACGAGCTGTGTTCTACATGGATAAAATTGTAAGATGAACCTTGCTTTAATTAGAGATGGTGAAACTCCTCAACACTCCTGCTGTTTGCTATCATAAACATATTGTGTTTGCTTGCAGCACAATGAAAAGGAAAGGCTTAGAGGGGCAGGTGTTGTTTTTAAAGCAACAAATCAAGCTCAAGATAATTGAAAAAGCCACAGTTATTTTCAGAGCAGGTGGATAATACAGAAGGGTTTGAGGGAAATGTGGCTGCCAGACATCTGCTGTAAAATTAATAGACATTACAAGATAGAGTCATAGAGTTTAAGGCCAGAAGGTGCCACCAGAAAATGTAGTCTGACCTCCGGTATATCAGAGGCCACCAACCCCACCCAGCACTTGCTCACTGAACCCAACAACTGAAATTAAACCGAAGTATTAAAAGTCACAGGAGACAGACTATTACGTACTACAGACATAGGGCAGAAGAGACTGAGGTGCACCAGTGCCCAAGGCCCCTGCAATGGCTGGCGAATGATTAAGTGAAATATACCCGATAATCATGGCAAGTGACCCACATCCACAATCTGTAGAGGAAGGCAAAAACCCCACAAGGTCACTGTTAATCTGACGTGGGGAAAATTCCTTCCTGATCCCATCAGTTAGACCCTGAGCATATGAACAAGAATCAGCCAGCCAAGCACCTGAGACACAGAATGCTTGGTGTCATCTCAGAACACTGACCTACCCTGTCCAATGTCCCATCTCTCTAACTGTGGCCATCTCTGATGCTTCAGAGGAAGGAGGCCAGCCCTCCTTGCACAGAGTACACTTGGAGAGGATCCCTTCCTGATCCCTATAGGTGGCTGGCTGAAGATCTGAAACATAGGTTCATCGATTCATAGACTCTAGGACTGGAAGGGACCTTGAAAGGTCATCGAGTCCAGTCCCCTGCCCTCATGGCAGGACCAAATATTGTCTAGACCATCCCTAATAGACATTTATCTAACCTACTCTTAAATATCTCCAGAGATGGAGATTCCACAACTTCCCTAGGCAATCTATTCCAGTGTTTAACTACCCTGACAGTTAGAAACTTTTTCCTAATGTCCAACCTAAATCTCCCTTGCTGCAGTTTAAGCCCATTGCTTCTTGTTCTATCATTGGAGGCTAAGGTGAACAAGTTTTCTCCCTCCTCCTGATGACACACTTTTAGATACCTGAAAACTGCTATCATGTCCCCTCTCAGTCTTCTCTTTTCCAAACTAAACAAACCCAGTTCCTTCAGCCTTCCTTCATAGGTCATGTTCTCAAGACCTTTAATCATTCTTGTTGCTCTTCTCTGGACCCTCTCCAATTTCTCCACATCTTTCTTGAAATGCGGTGCCCAGAACTGGACACAATACTCCAGCTGAGGCCTGACCAGCGCAGTGTAAAGCGGAAGAATGACTTCTCGTGTCTTGTTTACAACACACCTGTTAATGCATCCCAGAATCATGTTTGCTTTTTTTGCAACAGTATCACATTGTTGACTCATATTAAGCTTGTGGTCTACTATGACCCCTAGATCTCTTTCTGCCATACTCCTTCCTAGACAGTCTCTTCCCATTCTGTATGTGTGAAACTGATTGTTCCTTCCTAAGTGGAGCACTTTGCATTTATCTTTACTGAACTTAATCCTGTTTACCTCAGACCATTTCTCCAATTTGTCCAGATCATTTTGAATTTTGACCCTGTCCTCCAAAGCAGTTGCAATCCCTCCCAGTTTGGTATCGTCCGCAAACTTAATAAGCGTACTTTCTATGCCAACATCTAAATCGTTGATGAAGATATTGAACAGAACCGGTCCCAAAACAGACCCCTGCGGAACCCCACTTGTTATACCTTTCCAGCAGGATTGGGAGCCATTAACAACTACTCTCTGAGTACGGTTATCCAGCCAGTTATGCACCCACCTTATAGTAGCCCCATCTAAATTGTACTTTCCTAGTTTATCTATAAGAATATCATACGAGACTGTATCAAATGCCTTACTAAAGTCTAGGTATATCACATCCACTGCTTCTCCCTTATTGACAAGGCTCGTTATCCTATCAAAGAATGCTATCAGTTTGGTTTGACACGATTTGTTCTTTACAAATCCATGCTGGCTATTCCCTATCACCTTACCACCTTCCAAGTGTTTGCAGATGATTTCTTTAATTACCTGCTCCATTATCTTCCCTGGCACAGAAGTTAAACTAACTGGTCTGTAGTTTCCTCGGTTGTTTTTATTTCCCTTTTTATAGATGGGCACTATATTTGCCCCCTTCCAGTCTTCTGGAATCTCCCCCGTCTCCCATGATTTCCCAAAGATAATAGCTAGAGGCTCAGATACCTCTTCTATTAACTCCTTGAGTATTCTAGGATGCATTTCATCAGGCCCTGGTGACTTGCAGGCATCTAACTTTTCTAAGTGATTTTTTACTTGCTGTTTTCTTATTTTATCTTCTAAACCTACCCTCTTCCCGTAAGCATTCACTATACTAGACATTCCTTCAGACTTCTCAGTGAAGACTGAAACAAAGAAGTCATTAAGCATCTCTGCCATTTCCAAGTTTCCTGTTACTGTTTCTCCCTCCTCACTGAGCAGTGGGCCTACCGTGTCCTTGGTCTTCCTCTTGCTTCTAATGTATTCATAAAAAGTCTTCTTGTTTCCCTTTATTCCCATAGCTAGTTTGAGTTCATTTTGTGCCTTTGCCTTTCTAATCTTGCCTCTGCATTCCTGTGTTATTTGCCTATATTCATCCTTTGTAATCTGACCTAGTTTCCATTTTTTATATGACGCCTTTTTATTTTGTAGGTCACGCAAGATCTCGTTGTTAAGCCAAGGTGGTCTTTTGCCACATTTTCTATCTTTCCTAACCATCGGAATAGTTTGCTTTTGGGCCCTTAATAGTGTCCCTTTGAAAAACTACCAACTCTTCTCAGTTGTTTTTCCCCTCAGTCTTGATTCCCATGGGACCTTACCTATCAGCTCTCTGAGCTTACCAAAATCTGCCTTCCTGCAATCCATTGTCTCTATTCTGCTGTACTCCCTTCTACCCTTCCTTAGAATTGCAAACTCTATGATTTCATGATCACTTTCACCCAAGCTTCCTTCTACTTTCAAATTCTCAACAAGTTCCTCCCTATTTGTTAAAATCAAGTCTAGAACAGCTTCCCCCTAGTAGCTTTTTCAACTTTCTGAAATGAAAAGTTGTCTGCAATGCAGTCCATGAACTTATTGGAGAGTCTGTGCCCCGGAGTGTTATTTTCCCAACATATATCTGGATAGTTGAAGTCCCCCATCACCACCAAATCTTGGGGTTTGGATGGTTTTGTTAGTTGTTTGAAAAAAGCCTCATCCACCTCTTCCACCTGATTAGGTGGCCTGTAGTAGACTCCCAGCACGACATCACCTGTGTTTTTTACCCCTTTTAGCCTAACCCAGAGACTCTCAACACTTCCGTCTCCTATGCCCATCTCCACCTCAGTCCAAGTGTGTACATTTTTAATATATAAGGCAACACCTCCTCCCTTTTTCCCCTGTCTATCCTTCCTGAGCAAAGTATACCCATTCACACCAACATTCCAGTTGTGTGTATTATCCCACCAAGTTTCAGTAATGCCAATAATGTCATAGTTGTATTTATTTATTAGCACTTCCAGTTCTTCCTGCTTATTACCCATACTTCTTGCATTTGTATATAGGCATCTAAGATACTGGTTTGATCTTGCCTCCCAGGTTTGACCTGACCCTCCTTCCTCACTGCCATTATAGCCCGTGCTCCCTCCTGTTTCCAACCCATCTCCCAGGTCTTGTTCATGAGCTTTTAAGAATGTAAGACACAAACTGGAAGTGAGTCTCAAGGCTGCTGAGCCCTGCCCCATCACCACAAACAGCTCATACAGAATCACAGGACTGGAAGGGACCTCTAGAGTTCACCTAGTCCTGTCCCTGTGCTCAAGGCAGGACTAAGAATTATCTAGACCATCCCTGACAGGTGTTTGGAGATTTTTAAGAGCAGGTTAGACGATGGAGATTCTGCAATCGCTTTAGGCAATTTATTCCAGTGCTTAACCACCCTGATAGTTAGGAAGTTTTTCCTAATGTCCAAGTTAAACCTCCCTTGCTGTAAGCCCATTGGTTCTTGTCCTGTCCTCAGAGGCTAAGAAGAACACTTCTTCTCCCTCCTCCTTGTAACCTTTTATGTAGTTGAAAACTGATATTGTGTTCCCTCCGTCTTCTCTTCTCCAGACTGAACAAACCTAATTTTTTCAATCTTTCCTCATAGGTCATGTTTTCTAGACCTTTAATCATTTTTGTTGCTCTTGTCAGGACTTTCTGCATTTTGTCCACATCCTTCCTGAAATGTAGTGCCCAGAACTGGACACACTACTCAAGTTGAGGCCTAATCAGCGCAGAGTAGGGCGGAAGAATTATTTCTCATGTCTTGCTTACAACACTCCTGCTAATACATCCTAGAATTATGTTTGGGTCTTTTTGCAACAGTGTTACACTGTTGACTCATATTTAGCGTATGGTCCACTATAACCCCCAGATCCCTTTCCGCAGTACTTCTTCCTAGGCAGTCGTTTCCCATTTTGTGTGTGTGCAACTGATTGTTCCTTCTTAAATGAAGTCCTTTGCATTTGTCCTTACTGAATTTCATCCTATTTACTTCAGACCCTGTCTCCATTTTGTCCAGATCATTTTGAATTATAATCCTATTCTCCAAAGCACTTACAACCCCTCCCAGCTTGTTATCATCCGCAAACTTTATAAGTGTATTCTCTATGCCATTATCTAAATCATTGATGAAGATATTGAACAGAACTGGGTCTAGAACTGATCCCTGCGGGACCTCACTTGTTACGCCCTTCCAGCATGACTGCGAACCACTGATAACTACTCTCTGGGAACGGTTTTCCAACCAGTTATGCACCCACCTTACAGTAGATCCATCTAGGTTGCATTTCCCAAGTTTGTTTGTGAGAAGGTCACGTGAGACAGTATCAAAAGCTTTACTAAAGTCAAGATATACCATGTCTACCACTTCCCCGCTATCCACAAAGCTTGTTACTCTGTCAAAGATAGCTATCGGGTTGGTTTGACAAGATTTGTTCCTGACAAATCCATGCTGACTGTTATTTATCACCTTATTATCTTCCAGATGTTTGCAAATTGATTGCTTATTTATTTGCTCCATTATCTTTCCAGGTACAGAATTAAGCTGACTGACCTGTAATTCCCTGTGTTGCCCTTATTTCCTTTTTTATAGATTGGAAAAAGGCAATATAGTGCCAGTCTTCTGGAATCTCTCCCGTCTTACATTACTTTTCAGAGATAATTGATAATGGCTCAGTTATCTCCTCAGTCAGCTCCTTGAGTATTCTATCTAGGATGCATTTCATCAGGCCCTGGTGACATGAAGACATCTAACTAGTCTAAGTGATTTTAATATGTTCTTTCCCTATTTTAGCCTCTGATCCTACCTCATTTTCACTGGCATTCACTATGTTAGATGTCCAATCACTACCAACCTTTTTGGTGAAAACCGAAACAAAGAAGTCATTAAGCACCTCTGCCATTTCCACATTTTCTGTTATTGTTCCCCTCCCACCCACACACACATTGAGTAACAGGCCTACCCTGTCATTGGTCTTCCTCTTGCTTCTAATGTATTTGTAGAATGTTTTCTTGTTACCGTTTATGTCTCTAGCTAGTTTGATCAACTTTTGTGTCTTAGCCTTTCTAATTTTGTCCCTACATACTTATGTCATTTGTTTATATTCATTCTTCGTAATTTGACCTCCTTTCCACTTTTTGTAGGATTCTTTTTTTATTTTTAGATCATTGATGATCTCCTGGTTAAGCCAGGGTAGTCTCTTGCCATACTTTATATCTTTCCTACACAGTGGGATAGTTTGCTCTTGTGCCCTTAATAATGTCTCTTTGAAAAACTGCCAACTGTCTTCAATTGTTTTTCCCCTTCGACTTGCTTCCCTTGGGATCTTACCTACCAAATCCCTGAGTTTGCTAACGTCTGCCTTCTTGAAATCCATTGTCTTGATTTTGCTGTTCTCCCTTCTACCATTCCTTAGAATCAAGAACTCTATCGTTTCACGATCACTTTCACCAAGCTGCCTTCTACGTTCAAATTCTCAACCAGTTCCTCCTTACTTGTAAAAATCAAATCTAGAACAACCTCTCCCCTGTCTCCACCTTCTGAAATAAAAAATTGTCTCCAATACCGTCATGGTATAATTCGCCACTCTGAACCTTAGCATCCAAAAGATGGGGTACCAGCATGAATTCCTCTAAGCTCAATTACCAGCTTAGTACTTGTAGCGCTGCCGCCAACCAGAAATTCCAGTGCCTGGTACACTCTGGTCCCCCCAAAACCTTGCCCCGGGAGCCCCAAGACCCAGACCCTCTGGATCTTAACACAAGGAAAGTAAACCCTTTCACCCACCGTTGCCTCTCCCAGGCTTCCCCTCCCTGGGTTACCCTGGAAGATCACTGTGATTCAAACTCCTTGAATCTTAAACAGAGAGGAAAATCCACCTTCCCCCCTCCTTCTCTTTCCCCCTCCCAGACTCTCCCTGAGAGAGAAAGTAATCCTAACACAGAGAGAAATTAACCTTTCTCTCCCCCTTCCCTCCTTTCTCCCCACCAATTCCCTGGTGGATCCAGACCCAGTCCCCTGGGGTCTCACCAGAATAAAAAAACCAATCAGGTTCTTAAACAAGAAAAGCTTTTAATTAAAGAAAGAAAAAAGCAGTAAAAATTATCTTTGTAAATTTAAACTGGAATAGGTACAGGGTCTTTCAGCTATAGACACTGGGAATACTCTCCCAGCCTAAGTATACAAGTACAAATTAAAATCCTTTCAGCAAAATACAAATTTGAACTCCTTCCAGCCAAATACACATTTGCAAATAAAGAAAACAAACATTAGCCTAACTTGCTTTATCTACCTAGTACTCACTTATTCTGAACTTATTGTAGACCCCTACCATGACATCACCCTTGTTTTTTACACCTTTTATCCTTACCCAGAGACTTTTAAGAAGTCTGTCTCCTATTTCCATGTCAACCTCAGTCCAAGTGTATACATTTAAAATATATAAGGCAACACCTCCTCCCTTTTTTTCCTTGTGTGTCCTTCTTGAGCAAGCTGTACCCTTCTATACCAATAATCCAGTCATGCATATTATCCCACCAAGTCTCTGTGATGCCAAGAATGTCATAATTGTATTCATTTACTAGCATTTCGAGTTCTTCCTGCTTATTCCCCCATACTTCTCTTATTAGTATACAAACATCTAAGATACTGATTTGATTCTCTGCCCCAGTTCTGTCTTATCTCCCTTATCCCTACTATAATAGCCCATGCTCCCCCCAAATTTCAGCCCTTCTCCCATGTCTTCATGTTTTTGACATACAATCACACTCCTGAATTTGCCCAGCTCTCTTTCAAAATTAATTAACTTGTTTGGCCCCACAACTCATATTGGGAGGCTGTTCCAGAACCTCATTCCTCTGATGGCTAGAAACCTTCTAATTTCCAGCCTGAATTTGTTCATGGCATGTTTATACCCATTTCGTCTTTCGCCCGAGTTGTCCTTTAGCTTAAGTAGCTCTTCACTTTCCATGGTGTTTATCCCCGATGTATTTATAGAGATCAGTCGTATCCCTTCTCAGCCTTCTTTCTGCCAGGCCACAGAAGCCAAGCTCTTCCAATCTCCTGTTGTAAGATTGGCTCTCCCATTCCCTTGATTAGCCTCGTAGCCCTTCTCTGCACCTGTTCCAGTTTGAATTCATTTTTCTTGAAAATGGGTGACCAGAATAGTACAGTGTGTTCCAAATGAGGTCTTACCAGTGCCTTACACAATGGCATTAATACTTCTCTGTCTCTGACAGCAGTGCCTCGCCTTGGTAATCCTAAAGTTGCATTTGTCTGTTTCACAGTTACTCCACACTCATGGCTCATTGTCATCCTGTGATCAGCCCACACACTCTGCACTCGCATCCTCCTCTGCTGCTTCCAACTGATGAGACCCCAGATTGTAGATGAAATTCTTAAGTGCATGACCTTGCACTTTGTCCTATTGAATGTCATCTATTTTTTGCTTTCCAGTCATCAAGGTCACCCAGATCTTCCTGGGTAATAGTCTGATCCTCCTCTGTGTTGACCATGCTGCCCAATTTTGTATCATCAGCAAATTTCATTAGCACCCTCCTACTTTTCTGTGCCAGTGTCATTAATAATATTGAATGATTGGTCCTAAGACTGGTCCTTGAGGCTCTCCACTAGGAACCTCTCTCCGATCTGATAATTCACCTTTCAGACCAACCCATTGCCTTCTCTAATTTTAGCCAGTTCCTTCCTACCTTACAATTCAGTATTTCTTCAAGTAGTGTCTTAATGTGTGTCTGTGCCCCTGTGCCACCCTCAGTTCCTTCTCAACTGCCCTTGGCCTGAGATGGAGTGAGTAGCAGTCCAGTTTACTTACTTACCTCTTTGTATGTGTGATGATGTTTAGTTTATAGCTAGTCTTAGAGTTTCTGTTTGTTTTTGTAGTACTTCTAGAGCTTCCGTTCAATTCTTAAAAAAAAAAACAAAAACAGGGTTCTTTTGACCCATTTTCCTGCCTGTTGTTGTGGGATCACCCCTGTAGGGACATGCCCGGTTCCCCCAGTTTCAAAAAAGTGCCTCTTGTGAATGGAGGCAATTCCTGTGATGGACAGACGCTTTCCCTGTGTCTGGTACCTCGGAGACGCACACATTCCACAAAAGTGCAGTTTCTGCCTACAGCTGAAAGCTAGATCCTGAAAGAACTGAGAGCTAAAGCTGAAACCCCTCCTCATGGAGGGTGCCCTTAAACCAGCATCTGACCCTGGTCCTGAGTCCTCTTGAGGATGAAGATCGTCCTTGGAGCCATCAAACTACAGCAAGGGAGAATCTCAGCAGTAGATTAACTCCCGTCACAAAGCCTCTAGAAAAAGAGGGGCTCTGCGGTAGAGAAGGAACTGAGAGTGGTTCACCCCCACAGTGCTAAATAGTGTTGAGGCAGAACTCAAGGGAAGAAGGGCACATGTGCAGGCCGAACAGACACTGCTACCTAAATTCTATTATTAGAGGCACAGGGGCACAGACTCGCATAAAGTGGCGCATCCATAGGGGGACTCACCTCGAAGAACCATCATTACTGCACAGGGTGAGTAACTTTCTCTTCTCTGATTTAACTAATAATTTCCTGTGTGGTGCCATGTCAAATGCTTTACTGAAGTCCAGGTATATTAGATCTACTGCATTTCCCTTATCTAAAAAATCACTTATTGTCTCAAAGAAGGAAATCAATCAAGCTGTTCCGACACTGAGGAAAGATAAGAAGAGCCACAGGAGGCCAGTGTGGCTTCACAAGCAGTTTTGTAGCTATCTAAGAACCAGAAGGGATCCATCTAGAAAATGCATAGAAGGTCATGTCCCCAAGGAAGTACATGGGAATAGTGCGAGTGTGTAAGGATAAAATCAGGGAAGTCAAGGCAAAGAACAAGTTACTGCTGGCAAGAAGCGCTAGAGATAACAGAAAGGGGTTCTTCAAATATGTCAGGCAAAAAAGAAAGATCAAGGATGGTATAGGTCCACTGCTCAATGGAGAAGGTGAGCTGGTAGATGATAGGAAGGCACAGCTTCTCAATGCCTACTTTGCTTAAGTCTTCTCACAAAAAGTAAATGACCTTATGACTAGCGAAGTTACTATAGACAATAAAGGGAAAAGGATGGAGATTGGGATAAGTAAAGAACACATCAGAGATCTTCTGACCAATTTGAATTAATTCAGATCAGTGGGGCTGGATGCTTTCCCCGAGAGTACTTAATGAATTAGCTGAAGAAGTCTTGGTGCCACTAACCATAATATTTACAAACTAATGGGTGAGAGGAGAGATCCCGGAAGACTGGAGAAGGGCTAATGCTGTGCCCATCTTTAAAAAGGAGGAGCCAGGAAACTATAGATCAGTCAGCCTGACTCTGATACTTGGGAAGCTACTAGAGCAGTGTATAAAACCATTCAATTTACAAAATACCTGGAGGATGAACAGATAATCACAAGCAGCCACCATGGATTTACTAAGAACAAATCATGCCAAACCAGCTTGATTTCCTTCCTTGACAGGGTAACTGATTTGGTGGATTGGGGGAATGCAGTGGACATAATATACCTGGACATCAGCAAGGCTTTTGACACAGTCCCACACGACATTCTGATAAATAAGCTGGAGAAGTGCAAGCTTGACAGAACTACCATTAGGTAGATACATAGTTGGTTAAACAACCGCAAACAAAGAGTAAACTGTTAATGGAATGATGTTGGATTGCAAGGAGGTCTCAAGTGGGGTTCCACAGGGATCTGTTTATCCGGTGTTGTTTAACATCTTTATTAATGTTCTGGATGTAGGTATAGAGCATACTAATCAAGTTTGCCAATGACACAAAGTGGGGGGGAGGGTCAATACTTTGGAGGATAGAGCTAAAATTCAGAGGGACCTTGATAAATTGGAGAACTGAGCTATAGACAACAAAATGAAATTCAGCAAAGACAAATGTAAGGGAAGAAAAACCAAATGCACAAATACAGAATGGGAGATAACTGGCTTGGCAGCACTGCTGAGAAGGATCTGGGAGTTGTGGTAGATCACTGCCTCCACCTGAGGAGAGGACATGATAGTGGTCTTCAGATACTTGAAAGGCTGCCATAAAAAAGATGGAGAAAAGTTGTTCTCTTTTGCCACAGTGGACAGGACAAGAGGCAAAGAATTCAAACTACAGCATAGCCAATTTAGATTAAATCTCAGGAAAAACTTCCTGACTGTAAGAACAGGGGGACAATGGAACAGACGCCTCAGGAAGTTGTGGAAGCTTCTTCACTGGAGGTTTTCAAAAGGAGGCTGGATACCCGCCTCTCTTGGATAGTTTAGACACAACATCTTCACAGAGGGTTAGACTAGATGGCCCTTGCGGTCCCTTCAAACCCTATGATTCTGTGATAGCATGGCATGATCTACGTTTGAGAAACCCATGTTGTATTACATCCTGTTCACAGTTTACCTCAATTAATTTAATTAGTCTTTCCTTCACAATTTGTTCTAAAGCCTGGCATACTATTGAGGTCAGACTAACAGGTCTGCTATTACCCATATCACTTTTTTCCCCTTTCTTAAATACAGGTATTATGTTAGCTATTCTTTAGTCATATGGTACTAACCCTGTTTAGACAGAATTATTAAAAATTCTTGGTACTGCACTAGCAATCTCGTGTACAGGGTTTTCAGTATTCTGCGATGAAAGTTATCTAATCTCTCTGATTGGAGCTCATTAAGATCTTCAAGTTTTTCTTTCACCTCAGATACACAGTTGCCAACCTTTACGTGGTAAATAAGCACCCCAACTTTCACAATAAGCTAAAAATCAACCAATCCACTTTCAAAACAAGGCCAAAACAAGCCAGTCCCTGAGTACCCCGACCCTCTAGGTGACTAGATCCCCCCGGCGTGCAGTCTGGGACTGTGATGGGGCCACTGTGGATAGGGTCGGAGCAGTCGGGACAGGTGGTTGGGTAGGGGGTGGGGTCCTGGGGGTGATTAGGGACTGCGGTCTCTGGAGGGCGCGGTCAGGGAACCAGGAATGAAGTGGGGGGGCGGCAAAGCAAGTTCAATATAACATGGTCTCGCCTATAACGCGGTGAGATTTTTTTATCTCCTGAGGACCAAGTTATTTCGGGGTAGAGGTGTATATAACTAAAAGGCCTATTATTTTTATTTTAATCTCAGCAAAGCTAATTCAGATAATCTTTTAGCAGTTCTCACTTTATTTTGACATTTTCTGACCTCTACTGATTAACCCCATTTTCCATTCCCTGTATGCTTTCTGCTTATTCCTAATTACCGTTTTGAGGTAGTTATTCATCCAGCTAGGCATGGGCCTTTCCCTACAAGTTTTTTCCCCCTCTTACTTGGGATGCAAATTTCAGGAGCTTTTATAGTGCTGATCTGAAGAAATTCCAAGCCTTCTCCACATTTAAACCTTTGAGCTCTTCAGTCGAGTTGACTTCTTTAACTAACTCCCTTAATTTCCCAAACTCTGCTCTTTTGAAATAAAAAACCATAGTTGATTACCTGATTTTGATTATCCTTCCATTTAATTTTAACTGAATCAACTCGTGATCACTCAATCCAAGCTTATCTCCTAAGGCCAGTTCTTCTGTGATGTCCTCACTACTTACCAAAATCAAATCTCAATTGAATCACCTCTTGCTGGTGCAGTAACAATCTGATGAAGAAAACTCATCTGTCATATCCAGGAATAACTAGGCTTATACCAGTATCAGTAGCATTTATCTTCCAATCTATATCCAGGAAGATAGTCACCATTATGACACAATTCCTGAAGCATTTCTGTCTCTCATAATAATAATTGAGATCTCTGTCCATAGCTGAGTATGATTCTGTATCAAACCCCTAATGCAACCTCTTACAAACCTTCTCCAAAGTGGTTTTGACCCAGACAGATTCCTGTTTTGTGCTCACAGTCACTTCTTATTTCTTTACAGTTGACTGATTTGTTGATGTTCAGTGCTCCCCCCCCACCTTTACCTTTATTCCGATTGCTCCTAAACAGCGCATGCCCTCCTGAGTGGTATATCACCATCTTACTGTAATCACCAGTTTGACTTCCTGCACCAGTAGTTCCAGACTTCTTATATTCATGTACAAGCATTTCAGTTGTTTCCCTTGGACCTGAACCAGTTTTCTAGCCAGATTGTATCCAGTCCTCTTACTAACTAATATTTGACAACTACTCTAATCAGTGTTTATACTTTTTCTCTTTGCTGTCTATACTCTTACCTTGTGGTGTTCCATTAGTCCTTACTATGTCTTCCTTTAGCTGATTTTCGTCGTCCTGTCAGTTGAAGCCAGGAGTGGAGGTTTCATGAGTCTCTCCCAACCATCCCCCCTCATCTCTCCCTAGTTTAAAGCCACCCTTCTCTGTTGTGCCAGCCTTGATACCAGAAGGTTAATAGCACAGGTACTCAAGTGGAGTCCATCAGTGGAGAAGGGTTGTCTTTCTGTGAATGCCCCCTGTGGTCAGTCATCTCAAAACCTTTGTTGTAGCACCAAGCCTTGAGCCATCCGTGGATCTTAATCTTTTAATGCTGCTTCTTTAATGTCCTCCTTCTTTAGGGACCGTAAGTAGTCCCTGAACGTCATCTGATCTTTCACTTCCTTCAGCATCTTACTCAGTTGAGTGCAGTTGTCCTTGATCCATTCTATTGAGAATCTAGCAGCGTCATTCATCCTAATGGGCAGCTCAATCCGTGGATGTTTTCCTGATCTCATCAGGATCCTTTTCAGCCCAGTGTTCACTTGTCCTATACTTGCTCCTGGCAAACTATGCACTCTTCTCTTCTCTGGGTCTAGTCCGGTTACAAGTCTGTTGATTCTTCTGAGTATGGAGTTCCTAGTCACATAGACCTGTCAATTCCTAGTGTTGGTCTGAATCTGTCTTACGTTCTCTCTTGCAGACCCTTGTACATCATACTCACTTTTCCTTAGGCTCTATGCCCTGGCTGTGTCCAGCATCTCTTTCTCTCTTCTGCAGGGACTGGCTTCCCTTCTTTTCTTCCTCGCCACCCCATCTTCTGCCTGTTTCTCCTCATTCCCCAGTGCAACAAACCTGTTACTCAACTCAATTTCACCACCACTATCTGATCTCTTCCTCTGCCTTGTCCTCATGGTCACTTTCTTCCATGGATCACTCTCCTCTTTTGGCAGTCCACCCTCCGAGTCTTTTTGTTCAGTAGGTGTGTAAAAATCTTGAGTTATGTGTTCTACCTCCTGTCTCCTCTTCTCCATCATATCATCATATCAACATCTGAATTTCATCCTTGTCTTCAGCTGCATCTTTAATCCTTGGATTGCCTCTGCCATGAGCTCTGTCAGGTGACATTTCATGGATAAATAGCTTCCATCGCATGCACACTCAAAGATTATGTATGTCTGGCTTCTGCATCTGACCATCTTCTTTGTCTCCTCCTCCAGTAGTCGTGCTGCTTCAATAGCCCCTTGTGAAGCCTCTTCGACTGTTGCTTGTTCCTCGCATTCTTTTTGTCAAAGGAATCCTAGTCTACTGTACCTTAATTTTGTTGTCTGTTCAGTTCCCTGGCTTTATGCCATACTTTTGTGGCTTTGATTGCACATTACTCTGTAGGGGCCAAATCCTGCTTGTCTCATTCATGCGAAGACTCCTGTCAATGGTGGCAGGTCTACACGCACAGACTTCAGCCTGAATTTCCCCCCACATTTGCTTTCCTGAAATCCAACACCCTGGTGGTGCTGCATTTGTATAGCCCTCTCCAGCCCTTGCTATGCTGTTACCCAAGTAGCTTGTGCTCCCTAGTTTCAAGCTTCCCTTTTGTGTTCAAACTCTGAGTTGTTTCTTCCCTGTTCATGAGAAGTTGATCCCTTTGGTCTGCAGTCTCTTCCCTTGTTTGACCATAAAACATACTGCATCGTGTTTTGATACATGTTTGCTATGTTTGTGTTTTTTCCCCAACCAATATCTGGATAGTCAGAATCCCTCCAGAGCATGATATCTCTCAGCCTGTTACTTTCAGAGTTGATGCCCTCTTTGGTTTCTCCTTTCTTTTTTATTCCTTTGGTTCTAATCCAGAGAAGCACACGCTCTTTTTTGTGGAATTGTAGCTCCCTGGCATAAGTACTTTGGACTGACTCTGTCCCTTCCTCTCCCTCTCTGTAGATTTTACTGAGCGGTATCGATAGTCTAATGATGAAACTCCTCTCACCAAGTTCCCATTGTGCTTAGCAGATCATAATATTCTTCAGCAAGATTGCCAGGCTCCTTGCCTTCAGAAGTGTTGAGCCAGCTTTTACCCAAGTTGCTGGTAAAATAGCCTAAAAATCTCCTTTTAAAATATCAGAGGGCTAGCCATGTTAGTCTGGATTTGTACAAGCAGCAAAGAGTCCTGTGGCACCTTATAGACTAGCAGACGCATTGGAGCATGCATCCGACGAAGTGGGTATTCACCCATGAAAGCTCATGGCTTAGTCTATAAGGTGCCACAGGATTCTTTGCTGCTTTTAAAATAGGAACCGATATGCACAGAGCAACCACATAGAAAAGTTCCTTTACCTCCTGGTTAGTTTTTTGTGATCTCCTGTGGCTATGTTCTGACTGCTTTGCAGATATTAATGAAGGAGGAAATAAAATATTGGTGATAATGGGTGCGTGGGAGTTTCTGTCTCAATAAGAACATCACCCTGCACCTGTTCTCTTAAGAAACCCTGGGATATTGTAAATGACTGTTAATTGTGTTTGAGGGTATGTTCTGGTGTCAGTGAACTGATGGAAAGATCTCCCTCCCTCAGCTGCCTTTGTTGTCCTTTGGGTTCCATGAATACAAGGCATTCTGCTATGAATTCTCTTCATGATTTCATGGAGGCCTTTGCAAATTTGCAGAAGGGAAGGCAGGCTGCAAAAATATCTCAGAAACGTCAGTTACAGAAACCACCTTCTGGAAGAATGGGCTTCCTGGATGGATAAATGAAGGGTTAGAATCCAAAGCCCCCCTGGTATTCTAACCTTAACTTGTCTATATGGTAACATGAATTTTTGAATTGCCCAGAACATTGTTCCCCTGTAAGTAAATAAACCAAGAGAGACTCTTTATCATGGTCATGGTGATTTGCTCTTCAGAAACAGTTGTAGGCTAGCATGCCCTCATACCCTTTCTTTGGGAAAATCAATATTGGCTTTTAAAATGGTTAAAAGGAAAATGTGTAAATAATGTGAATACGTAGATTTAGTTTAGGAAAGAACAAATGCTGCATTGAAAATGTAACTAGTTTTCACTTTTCCCAACCTTGTCAGAGGGTGTTGAATATTTATATACTGTAGGAAAAAGGTAGGGCTCTAGTTTGTTTCATACTAGCTTTTAGTGCAGGAGCAAACAGGTGGAGAATTCTCATATTAGGATTCTGGTTTTTTGCCTTTAGTGCTTGAAAACCAGAGATCAACATGGAGGAATGTGTAGATTGGTGCACGAGCTCCCCTCCATGCTCTGGCTAGGATCTGGGGTGTGGTCTGAAGTATCCCATGGGTTTATTCAAATTGTAAAACAAAAAAGGGGGACTCAGTAATGAGAATTTTGCTCAGTTTCCAGAAAGAAACCCATGGAAATGCTTTATATTACCAACTTTATGGCCTAGAATGATTGGCAATTTCTGATTTTAACCTCTGTACAAGACTGTAAATGCCACAGTGTGTACAGAAGATGCGGTGGTCAGCAGGTCACTGATTGCCTGTGGAGATGGGCCTGTTCCAGCCCTCTCACTGCTGCCCTGGAAATCACAACGGGGATGCTTCACACGTCCATCGGTGTTGAATTTTTTCCTGATGCTGATAAATGTAGAGATTTTAAAGTGAAAACATCTGTGACTTCTCTCTCGGCGAGAGACTGCGCAGATGGAATATTTTACTAGGGCCAGGTCAGAACACTATTTTCACTGCTTACATGGATTTGAAAGTCTCTCTGACTTTTTCTCTTGGAGATTCTTGATTTTTTTCTCCATGGTGGTTGGAGAAGATGAGACACGGTGTTCATTACAAACCCCGGGGAAAGGGAAGAGTGCCAGGGCAGATGTGTGTTCTGTACTCAAACCAACACATCTTAATTTCCCTCTGGTGCAGTCTGCCTCTACTGACCATGCTTGCTCCTATCTCATGAAGATCTGTAAATGGACAGCTTGCCTGCTTCCCAGTGAGTCTGTGTGGTGCTGGGGGGAAAGGGAAGAAGCTGGAAGACCTGCATGCAACAGAGTTTAAGAGAAAATGAACTCTTCTAATAGTGCGAAAGGAGGCGGCACATACGGAGGAGACCTGAACTACTGTAGAAGTCGTCATGGCCCTTCCCTGGCCCATCTACCAGGCAGCATAAGTCCAAAAGCTGAAACTGCAAGTGTCGGACATTTTGAAATACATTAAAAATCTTCCCTGTGTAAAATTTGGCATTAATTAGATCTGAGAAAATGGGTGGGTCTTCAATATCAAAGGGAAGGGAGTTAAACCCTTGCTAGGAAGAGAGAGAATAAAGACTTCACCTGTTTTGATGTTTATAGGCCACACCTATGCCTGTGCAGCTCCCGTAGCATAGAAACCCCACTGTGACCCTGCCATTGTGTAGCACAGAATGGAAATTAACCTGGAGGTTAGTAGGTAATGAAATAAGTAACTTCAGCTTTGTGCATCTTGTAAGTATTGAGGGTTTTAAGTGGGAAGATAAGCATACTAATGGTTTTGGCAGTATTTATCTGAAGGAGGGCATTTAAAACATCATTTCAGTGGTGCAGAGGTTAACAATCTCTTTTATTTGTATTTATTTTGGTCAAGGATCAAACTGTGGGAAATAACGTTTGTTGGAAGGGTCACAGATTTTATAAACTGCGTCTCAGTTCCTTCTCACTGCCGCATAGTGTGAGTCAGAGCTATTATGTCCTCTTGCATGTGTCGCACTTGAAAAAATTTACAATTATACAGAGTTAGTTTTTAGTAGTTTCTAGTTTTAAGAAGTTTGGAAGTCCTTTTTGGGTGGGGATTTTGATTCCTCGTGAATCCCCACATCCACATGCGGGTACTGAACTGTGTCGAAACCCCAGACTTTACAATCTGCACCTCCTACCTGCGTTCCTTCTCAGTCAGCAACGAACATCAATTCACTGCTTCTACTGCTTGGAAGAAACCCACATTTCATCCAGATGCAGTATCTACCATCCTTCTTAAGCCGTACGTGAGAAGGCTGAGCTCTCTGCATTTGGAAGGACCATGAGATCTCATTTGGATCCTGGCCGGGCAACCCCCCTGTACATCGGCTGCCAGGAGAGTGCCTCCCGCTACAGAGTCAGAGGACAGTTCTGGTGGTACTGCCAGAATAGACCCCACACCAGGGCCTAGCCAGCAGGTAAGGAAACATGCACATAGACATAGCAGTTAATCTTCCCCTAAATCTAAGAAGGGAGAGACTCCTTCCATGAGTTCTAGTCATGAGACCAGAACACACTGTAAAGCACACAGGCACAAGAAGAAGCTACATAAAGCGATGGATCCATCAGTGCTGAATGCGGCCCGCACAGAGAGTTAACATGAGTCCCCCGTAGAGAAAAAGAGCCATCTGCTTTGGGGAAGACTACTGCTCCTGTACCAGTTATGGGGACTGAAAAAGTGCCCTTGGATGTTGGGGAAAGCCCCAGAGCCCCAGGAATTGCTTGCCTAGGGAGAACCATGATTCCAGTGCCTTTTGGGGCCCTCAACTTCAAGGGAGACATTATCTGCAGCACCAGATGTGCACGTGAGGCGCTCCTCACCCCCCACTCTGAAGGTGTTCACATTTCCACTGGCTCCAACGGTACTGCCAATGGAACTGGTCTCCAAGTTTTCATCGTCAGAGGAACCAGTTGGGGATCAGAGACTGTCCATCCCCTTCTCGCAACTACAAGTACAACAGGCCTTCTACATTATGGCAGTAATCTCCGCTCCAGCCAACACAGAATCACTGATTCCTTTTGCCCTAGGTCCCTCCACAACAGCCTCTGGATCTACCATACTGACTCTATTCAGGATCCTGGCCCCAATGCCCACCTTCATAACCTGTCCGTTCCGTCAGGGAGGAGTCTCCTGTTTCACAGTCTTGGGTGCCTTTGCACTGACGCTCGGAACCAGTAATGGAAGATGAGCTGCTGGATGTATTTCACGCATCAGTGCCAAGCAGTGTCACTCTACCAATTAATGATGTTATCCTTGAGCCAGCTAAGACAGTTTGGCGTACGCCAACCACACATGTGCATATGCTTACCAGAAAAGGGGCAGAAAAAAAAAGCTGTGTACCAGACAAGGGATTTGAGTTTCTATTCTCACACTCACCTTCCAACTCACTTGTAGTGTAAGCAGCGACAGAATGGACTAGACAACTGCATCCAGCCTCCTTGCCAGCTGCCAGCCCAACCCCCATTGAGGGTTGTTTAGCACTCTAACAATGGACAAGCACTCCTTTCCTCCCTTAAATGTCATCCACCATGGCTTTACGATCAAGTGCATCACACTACCTCATCCACATCTCCCTTTCTGATCCTTCTCAGAGACCACTCTTCCGACAGCATCCTCTCTCTGGAGGTGAACTCCTTACTACTAAGAGGGGCCCTAGAGCAGGTCCCTCCAGATTGTCAAGGGATGGGGTTCTACTCAGTCTTCTTCCAGATACTCAGAAAGAAGGGCCAATGGAGACCAATCCTGGATCTCTGCTGTCTCAATTGTTACATCAGCAAACCTAAGTTTCATATGATCACCTTAGCAGCCATCATCCCATCATTAGAAGAGGGCGGATGGTTTACAGCTCTCAATATGCAGGATGTTTATTTTCACACAGACATACATCTGGCCCATAGACAGCTCCTGAGGTTCACGATTGGCCCTCAGCATTTTCAATGCATCGTCCTGCCATTCAGATTCATCACTGCTCCAAGGGTCTTCACCAAAATTCTCTCCATCATGTTGTCCTATCTCAGGCATTATTGGGTCTTTGTATTCACCTATCTTGATTACCGGCGGCTCATAGCAGCACAGTCCAGAGACAAAGTCTGGATCTCAACCTCTATGTTGTTCAGACTCCTTTCCTCCCTCAAAGTCAGCATCAGCATTGAAACATCAACTTTATATCCCACACAGTCTCTAGGCTTCCTAGGGGCCACCAACAATTCTAGTCACAGCACGAGCTTCCCTACCAAGGGACAGATTCCAAACTCTGCAGGAACTAATAGCCAGAGTAGTCAACAGTCCCTCTGTCCCAGCCAGGACTTGCCTGTCCCTCCTTGGCCACATGACCTCGTGCACATACGTCACCACCTTCGCTGCCTCCAGATGTGGCTTCAGAGAGTTTCCTCACCTATGTGCCATGCTATGGACCTTATGCTGAGAGTCCCCTGAGGTACTCTCTTCCCTCCAGTGGATGGACCCATGACAGGTATGCACAGGGGTCCCCTTTCTCCCATCCTTCTTGGCAAGAATGACCATTACTGATCGTGGGTGAATGGGGAGCACACATGGGACGTAACATGACACTGGGAACATGAACCCCTCGGGAATCCAGGATGCACATCAACTTGCTGGAACTCAGGGCTGTATGGAAGGCATGCCAAGCACTTCTCCCATCCATCTGTTCCAATCATGTTCTTATCATGTCAGAGAACACCACCACTATTTGTTACATCAATGAACAAAGGAGGATGAAGTCAACTTGCTCTGTGCAGAGTCAATCTGTGGAATTGGTGTATCGCCCACAAGACTCTCTGTCTGCAGCCTATCGTCCGAAGACCCAGAACATGATTGCAGATTCCCTCAGCAGCAGAATCATCACTGATCACGAATGGGGGACTCTGACCAGAGACTTTTTCGCCTCTCCCGGCAACAACAAATGCAGCACATACTGCTTCAGGGGGCATAGTGGTCTCCACTCTTAGGGCGATGCTCTCATGCTCCACCAGTTGGACCAGATCAATTATGCCTTCCTCCTTTTCCCACTCTTGCCACGAGTACTCCACATGATCAGGCAGGAAAGTGCAACCGTCATCCTGATTGCCCCATTGTGGCCCAGACAGTTCTGGTTTCCCAACCTTCTCTGCATGTCAGCCAGTCTCCCACTTCTCATTTCCATCTTCCCCAGGATACAAATGTAACACAATGGCAGGATCAGACATCCTAATCTGCAAACACTTCACCTCAAAGTGTTGTACTTGGATGGGTGTGTTCATCAGAAGTGCAAAACATCCTCTCAAGCAGCATGGAAGAGTCCACCAGGTGCTCTTACCAGGCCAAGTGGAAGCCCTTCACATCCTGGGCCCAACAGAAAGAGCTGTGCCAAAAGGAGGTGGAGGTTCCTCTTCTTTTGGATTACCTCCTGTCCTTGAAAGCATCTGGTCTCGCCCTCAACTCCTTTAAGGTCTATCCTGCAGCAGTTAGCGCCTTCCACCCACCCAGGTAAGGACACTCGGTATGTACACACTGGTTGACTGCTAAGTTTTGAAAGGGCCTCTTCAGAACATTCGCACCCATACAACCTATCACTCCTGAGTGGGAACTCAACCTAGTTCTATCAGCATTAATAAAACACCCCTTTGAACCTCTGGCTTAGTGTTCTATGACCCTCCTTTACATGAAAGTTGCCTTCCAAGTGTCTTTCACTTCAACGAGAAGGGTAGGTGAACTTGGAGCCATGATGGTGGACCCTCCATTCACCACTTTCCATAAGGATAAAGTCTCCTTGGGCCTACATCCCAAGTTGCTGCCAAAGTTCATATCCCAGTTTCACCTCAACCAATCCATCACTTACCTGCTTTCTTCCTGAATCCTCATGTCTTGGAAGTGGAATGATGACTTCACCCCTATGGAGGACAAGCTCAATCAGGAAATCCCTTAGATTATTTATTGCAATAGCTGAGAGAGTCATGGGACAGGTGATCTCCAAACAGAGAATCCCTAAGTGGATTTCAGAGTGCATTACACTAAGCTATCAATTGGCAGGACTGCCTCCACCCCCTGGCATGAGAGCCCAGGGTTCCACCCCAGCCACCCTCCAAGATGTACCACTTCGGGGCATATGCCTAGCAGCCACGTGGAGTTTAGTACATACTTCTCCTATGCATTATGCCTTGGTACAAGTCTCTGTGATGGATGCCTCATTCGGTGCAGCTGTCCTCTGCTCAACTGTTCCATCCTTTCCTCGCAGAATCCTCTGACTTAGGGACAGCTTGTTATTCACCCCCAGTGGAATAAAGTAGGAACAATCTCTTGAAGGGGAGGAGGTTACTTTCCTATTACTGGAGGGTCTTGGAATGTGTGGTTCCTATTTGTATTGTCCTGCCCGCCTTCCTCTCCCTCTGCTGCAGATCTCTTGGATTTGCTGTGGAGAAGGCACTGGAGACGCAGTCAGTCCGTCCTGCCCTTTATCTCCTCAGATGAAACCATGAGGTGAATTGAGCGCATGGATGGACCAACGGACACTACATTACACTGTTTTCAAAATCTCCGCCCCTGGGCACATGATGCACCTGGGTAAACCCTCAGTGTAATGCAGATAGGGACCACACATCTCGAAGAACCTCCAGTTACAGATAAGTAACCTCCTCCTACTCACTCTTCTACTTCTACTTCTTCTAGTGATGGTCCCTATTGTATTCCACTGAGGGTGATTAAAAAGCAATGGGAGGAGGGTGCAAGGATGAGGATGGAATGATTAACACACTAACATTGGGCACGAGGAGCTGCCCAGAGGGACAGTTTGTGTGTACACAGGGTTGGATGAAGCAAGAAATGGAGCTATGACAATTAAATCAGTGGAGCATCTGCCTCGTAATAGAGAAGAATAATGATTTTCCCTGTTCTGTAGGGACTGCTTGTGTGTGTGTTGAGGGCCTTGGATGAAAGGAGTTTGTCACAGTGCACAGTGGCCCTGGTTGTAACAAGCAGTGCAGTCAAGTGACTAGCTGGACCTGTGGCTAGACACCTGCCACAGCCTGCTGTTGGCGCATGGTTTGCTCCACAAGAAGAAATTACCATCATTTACAAGCTCTACTGCCCTTACAGAGTCTCTGCCCTGAGGTGACCTGCCAGCCGTAAAATCCGGCATCTGGGACTGTGAGCGCACATGTGGCAGGAGGTGGGATATTGAAATCATCCCATTGTCACAGATTGGTGTTTCTTCTAATGGAAATACATTTCAAGAGCCGCTGCTCTCAGAGAGTCCATAAACGCAGAATGTGAACTCTCCAGGCTGTCTCTGCTGCAGCCATTGTCTGATGCTGTTTTCAAAGCTGCATATAGTATAGAGGCGCAAACAAGGAAATAAACAAAACACCATCTTCATTTCAGCTGTTTGAAAACAAAGGAGGTGGGGAAAGCGAAGGGTTTCAGTGCTTCCCAAGTGGAGACCCTGGTGGGCACAGTGGGTTTGGGGCACAGGGGTGCCCATTTTTCCGGGGTCCCCCAATTGCCTGAGGACCCTGGGCACGGGCCCCACTGGCCAACTGGCTTATCTGCCACTGCATAGCAGCAGCTGAGTTCAGCTTCCTCATGTGGGTTGTGTCTGAACCGGAAGTACTGACAATTGGCTGGCTGGGTTCCTCGCTGGATATTGCAATGACTTCACAGGCAAAGGATCCTAAGTCATTACCACAAGCAGAAGGTGGCTCTGTTGGCACTGGCTGTCTGGAATTGACATTGTGGTGCAGAGCTCACATTGGGATGTCTCCGGCTTGCTACCGCAATGCGGGTACTTCTTTGAGACTGATGTTTGAGTGACTGTAGGGTGCTTGACCACAGACGGAACGTGGAAGAGACAGACAAAAGCCTGGCCCAAGCAGCTTACAATCTACACAGAATAATGGTAGGCACCAGCTCAGACTCTCAAAGCCCTGAGTGACCTGATCGTGGGTTCACCAGACAGCAGGGCAGCAGCTTGTAGCAGACAAAATCCAAAACTGCTGTAAATAAAGAGAGCCCGAATCTTAGCCTGCAGAGAGCTTTGGCAAAAAGAAATTAAAACCTTTACAGCCTTATTGATCCATCCTTTCTGAAAGCAAGTTTTGTAAGAGCTGAGGCATTTTAATTCTGAATCTGGTACCCCCTCATAATGGCTTGCAGGGTGTATTAGCCAAGAATGGTTTCAAGCTGGTCCCTTTTTCATTTTGTGTCTGTTATGTCCACAGATATGATTCAGACCAGCCCTGCCTTACTGTGTTCTGTTCCATGAATCGGTTTTGGGACCTGAGCCCTCCCCTCTCCCCCCTATTCTCAGAGCTCAGTAAATTTATACTTAGAGGAAAGCATCTCCAGAAATAAACTTTTCTTTGGTAGGATGCTGCAGGCCAAAGAGGAATAGGGAGGACAAAGGGAGTAGTTGTGGATCTGTATCTAGTACCATCAGTGCCTCTCTCACCTGCTAAAGAAGATGATTTCCTGTCTGATTAGACACACTGCAGCACTTCTGCAGCTCAGCTCTCTGTGATCAGTACACAAGGCAGGCACTTGGCACGACTGCATCTCGTCTTTTTGGTCGTTCAGTCACCCCTTTTCTCAGAGCCCATTGTGCTCCACAGGAGACATATTGACCGGGAAGCTGTTCCCACTAGATACCGCTTCATTGTTTTGTCCTCTAGACTGTGATGTAAAATCACATCCATCCCATCTCTTAGGAGCAAATGTTTGGGGCCAGCACCTGCTGGGAGTGGCATATGCAGACCTACAGGAAATCATTCCTGCATGGGAAGAGAGAAGTGCAAACAAGCATCCTTGACCCAATCAGGCAGGCAAAGAGATGTGGCACCTTATAGACTTTCCACAACATGCATCCGACGAAGTGGGTATTCACCCACGAAAGCTCATGCTCCAAAACGTCTGTTAGTCTATAAGGTGCCACAGGACTCTTCGCTGCTTTTACAGATCCAGACTAATACGGCTAACCCTCTGATACTTTAAATCACCTACATCTTTACAAATGTCATTGGTGGAATAGAACTTTTGTAAATAAAATTAAGCTCATATAAAATCATAGATTATTAGGGTTGGAAGGGACCTCAAGAGATCATCGAGGTCAGCCCCCTGCTCGAAGCAGGACCAATCCCGAAATGGCCCCTCAAGGATTGAACTCACAACCCTGGGTTTAGCAGGCCAATGCTCAAACCACTGAGCTATTCCTTCCCCTCCAATCATACATGTATGGGGAAGTGTCAGTATGGGAGTGGTACCTGCTAACTCTTCTGAAAGATAAACGGCATGGACTGTTATTCATGGATTGTAAAACCATTAGAATTAGAGTATTTGACCTTTATGTAGAACCAGTAGCTCTTTAACCTTTTCCATCTGCCTCTGAGTGGACTATACAGTGGAAGGACCAATGGAAATTGAAATTTGGGAATCAAATTAAGGTTTTGGAATAGATAATTGGCTGAACTTGTGAGGCCTTTTCTTCAATTTGATGGCATTTCTCTGTTTTGCGGTAATGTGATAACTTTTGAACACCGCCTCAGATCAATTCCAGAATTCCAGGAAATATTCTATGAATCAGTAGGCAGGACCCTATTGATTCTGGTGAAATTTGGAAAACTGGAAGGAGGAAATGGGGATACATGGAGCCACTGGCATGTGGTTAGTAGACCCAGCAGCTTCAGCCAGCATTGGACCACCTAACATACTCTTTCTCCTTCTCTGTGAAGGGTTCATCGCTATGGTAGGGAGAGTTCAGTTAGGACGCTAGAAATAACTGGGAGGAAGCAGTGCTGAGAAAAGCTTCCCCGGTTGGGCCTAGCTTCTGAAATTAGGCAGGAGAAAATAAAATTGACCCTGAAGCTGGAAACTAGATGTAATGAAAGTTGGAGGAAATGGGATCCAAGCTGATGATCCTCACCTACCTCCAAAGAGAGGAAAAAGCAGGCATTTCCCTTAGTGCTACCAACTCCCATTGTTTTATCTCAAGTCTTGCCAAATTTGTGTTTTTCTTAACAGCCCCATTTCCTCAAACCATGTGAGTACCTGAGAATCTCACCTTCTGGCCTCATGGTTGTGGAGAAAAGTTTGAAGTAAAACACCAGATGGCAAAGAAGAAGACCCAGAATTTATTATTTTAAAAGTTGAATGATTTTTAAGCCAGTCTTGTGGGTTTTGCAGGGCCTGACTTGTGACTTTTGAACGCTTTGGATTGTTGATGCTGTTTCCTCTCCCCCTGAAGCCCTAAATTTTGTGCCCATGTGAAGCTCAGCAGAAGTGAAAGTCCCAGTCCATGCTGTAGTGCCTGGAGTAAAGGAGGGTTTGCCTTGCTTTACCAACCCAGGATAAGGATTGCAGTGTCTCTGGCTACAGAAGCAAGCAGGAGGACTGTGTAAGTCTGAATGTGAGGGGCAGGAACAAAAGGAGAATAATTCTAAGACAAATATTCAGTCTAGGGAAGACTGTATATTGTAATAAAGTAGCACTCCTCAGACTTGTTTCAGGGGGATTATTTTGTCAACACTGTAGCGTCAGCTCGACATAAGGCAGCTTACGTTGACCCGATTATATCAGTGTCTATACTACAGCTTTGCTCCCGCTGAGTAGGTGCCCTGCTACACTGATGTAACTCCATCTCCACGAGAGGCATAGGCATATGTTGGTGTAGTTATGGGACACAGTGTCTGTGTAGACACTGTTACTTACCCCCGCTGTTGGCTTTCTTGTCAGTTTCGCAGCAGGGGCAATAAAATGGACAAGAAAGCTGGGCAGCTAGAGCCCAGCTCCCCTCTCCTCTCCGGCTCCTCTGGAGAGCTGGGCGGCTGGACCCTGCTTCCGGCTGGGAGTGCTGTCTGTCTCTTCAATTTCATGGCTCCAGCGTTGACAAGGCTGCCCAGCTCCCTGCAGGGAGTAGGTGGGGGGAGGGTCTGAGAAGCTGGAACATCTGGAACCCACTTCCTGGGGTCAAGACACCATGGGCAGCTTTCCCCTGCTCCTGGCAAGGAACAGGGAGACGCGAAACCCTGGACGGCTTCCCATAGCTCCCAGCAGGGAACAGGGAGACGAGAAGCCCCAGGCAGGTTCCCCCCGCTCCCAGTGTGGAAGGGGGAGCTGAGAGGGAGGGGCAGCCCACCGGGACCTCAGGAGCCTGTAGTGCAGCCGGACGTCTGGCAGGGAGCTGAGACCAGCCTTCAGCTCTCCACACTGCCCCTCTTGGGTCGATGGAAGCGCTCCTGAGGAGGACACGCACCACCGTCCCAAGGACATGTACCACCACAGTCAATCTAATATAGGCCGACTTAAGTTTCTAGTGTAGACTTACCCCAAGGAAGTTACCCCATGATAATGGGGTGAGGGTAGAGAGTGGGGGAGAGATTAATTTTTCCATTTACTCTTGGAAAACTCAGGATGTTTGCTAATTTTGTAATGAATAAGTAGTTGTTAGATGATAGTGCTCTAACCATTCATTTATCTTCTCTCTGGGTTGGTGAGGGGAGACAGAGAGAGGACATACGCAAACAGAGAAAGGGCTTTTACGGGATTGATTTCAGTTACAAATGTAGCTGTAACCCATTTTTTGCTCTGCTGCACCCACAGTGTCTTGAAACCTTTTAGCTCTGGCAAATCAATCAGCATATGTCTATGGTCTGTTCAGTAAATAACATATGCACAGTGTTAATCCTGCAATATGACGGAGTATCTGCTCTGCAGTGTTTATGAAAGTGTTATCTGTTGTTTTGTGCTGGCCTTGTCTCAGCTGCTGTAACAGTGTTTGTGTGTAACGTACTCTCGCACTCCCATTGTGTCTGCGGGTGCTTGGTGAGAGGGGTGTGTGTGAGAGAGAGAGAGAGCGCTAATACTTTCATACTCACTGTGCTGACGAGATAAATGGAATTGCCAGAGGGTTACTAATATCCTTTAAAAGGAGAAATATTCTTTTTCCCTAAGGGATGTGTAGAAAATTAGAGCAATTACCTACGTATCATGAACCTCTGTATCTAAGGGAGCAGGAAAGAAGGCCAAGGAGTAGCGTGAGAGGAACAGGACAGAGAGTTCCTGTTCATGGCTCCAAGCTGCATCGTTGGATGCAAATTTGGGAGGGGAGTAGAGGGAGTTGGCAGTATTTGTCTTATGCATGTTCGCTAACAAAATGAGAAACAATCAAGATTTGTTTGCCTAGGTCACAGGACTGCAGAGGATATTAACAGGCGTTCTAGTTCTACATGGAGTGGCTTGGAGCAGAACTCATTTGCCATGTATGCAAGCAGTGCAGATTCTGTCCAGTACCGTGTCTTGGTGTAGCATGTCTAACAGCATTTCTGTAACTGAGAATGAAAGTAAAGTTGGCTTTTTCTGTTAATGCCAATTGATTTTTCCTTATTAAACAGCTTTCTGCTGCAGTCCTTGCCGCTCTGTAACTGGAGATGCCCTGCTTGCCAGTGTCAATGAAGTTAGTCTATTTTCCACCTGTAAATAATGTTTTAGTGTTTAATGCAATTTATCTTCACTGATATTTCAGAAGATGTCAACACTAAAACATTTGCTTTCAACATAACAAACTGGAGACATTGGCAGGCACTGCTGAGCAGTGGTCGTTGTCAAGAAACATAAATATTTTTAAATAATCTAATACAGCAGCTTGTGCTGGGGCAAAAGTTGACTAGATGCAGTATGAAAGAGCTCACCACTGTTTGTCAGATGACCTTTTGGTAATCAAGAGAGAAATCGGTGCTGCACAGTAAATGCTCTTGAAATGGAGTATGCTCTCTAGGTTCCTACTTCTGGGTCTCGTTCCCTGACTTAACTTCAGAAGCTAATAGTCTTATCAGGTAAGGTTTAGAACCAGCTGTGATAAACTGGTGCACTGAGGGCTTTACTTGCCTAAAATAGTCAGTTTCCTTTTCTCTTGAGCATGCTGGGAGATATCATCAATTTATGCTTGTGCCTAGGAAAAGATTTCTCTGCTTCCAGGGCTTTGATTACTCCGTACCGTCTTTTCTTCTTGTCTCTCTTTTTCACTTTTCACACAGTTTTTCATTTATTTCAGGGCTGTACTGTTTTACATACACAAACATGCAGTGTGCTTTGCAATTATGTTATAAATCATCCTGCATTACCTGAGGTGGTCCTGCTCCTCCGGAAGGTGAGAAGGATGCTCAGGCTGCTTTCCTTCAACCTCTTCCCCTGGGGAAGTAAATAACCAGCCTTGGAGTGCCAGGAGATTCTTACTGAGGCAAATGGAGAGACTCTTCTTTCATTTTCTTCTAAGGGCTTGTCTACATCACAAAGTTGCAGCGCTGGTGAGGGGGTTACAGCGCTGCAACTTAGGAGGTGTACACATCTGCAGGGCATCACCAGCGCTGCAACTCCCTGTTTGCAGCGCTGGCCGTACTCCCGTTTTGTCTCGGGTGTAGAAGATCCAGCGCTGGTGATCCAGCGCTGGTAATCAAGTGTAGACACTTACCAGTGCTTTTCTTGACCTCCGTGGAATAAGCAGGTATCGCAGCATACCTGAGGAAGCCTCTCTGGTAATCAAGCAGGTCTCCTTCCCCGGTTTGCTCTCGCGTTCCCCGAACCCCCGAGCAAGGCAGGTCTCCTTCCCTGCGGTTTGCAGGGGGGTTCGGGGAACGCGAGAGCAAACCGCGGGGAAGCAGGTCTCCTTCCCCGGTTTGCTCTCGCGTTCCCCGAACCCCCGTGCAAGCAGGTCTCCTTCCCTGCGGTTTGCAGGGGGGTTCAGGGAACGCGAGAGCAAACCGCGGGGAAGCAGGTCTCCTTCCCCGGTTTGCTCTCGCGTTCCCCGAACCCCCATGCAAGCAGGTCTCCTTCCCTGCTGTTTGCTCTCGCGTTCCCCGAACCCCTGTGCAAGCAGGTCTCCTTCCCTGCGGTTTGCAGGGGGGTTCGGGGAACGCGAGAGCAAACCGCGGCGAAGCTGGTCTCCTTCCCCGGTTTGCTCTCGCGTTCCCCGAACCCCCGTGCAAGCAGGTCTCCTTCCCTGCGGTTTGCTCTCGCGTTCCCCGAACCCCCGTGCAAGCAGGTCTCCTTCCCTGCGGTTTGCTCTCGCGTTCCCCGAACCCCCCTTGAAGCCGCCCAACAGCGCTGCAGTGTGGCCACATCTAACACCACTTGCAGCGCTGGTTGCTGTAAGTGTGGCCACTCTGCAGCGCTGGCCCTATACAGCTGTACTAATACAGCTGTAACAACCAGCGCTGCAAAATTGTAGATGTAGACATACCCTAAGTCGTGTCCCCGTCCCGTTTCCTCTGCCCCTCCCCCACCCCAGTGCTAGTCTGTCTTTTCTTCCACACGCTTGGTGAAGGTGCCAGGAGAGCCAGTGCAGATAGGTCCAGATTTGTAAAAGCAGATCAGTGCTGCAGCAGTCAGGGTTGCAGTGCTGAACTGATTGAGGAGCTGAGATCTCATTTTCAAACGTGATTTAGGCCCTGAGGAATCTAAACCTCATCAACAGTCAATGGGAGTTTGGTTCCTAGGTATTTGTGAGATGTAGGGTCCTAAAATAGTTAGGCATTGTAAGGCTGAGCACAGCAACACCTAAAGACTTGTATAAATATGGGCTTTGGATAGGAGTGACAACATGCAAGAATGCAGGGAAAGTGGCCATTTGAGAGCTGCCTCTGACTACTCCTCCCAGAGTTAAAAAGCCAGCACCCAGAGGGGAGCATGCCAGGAGAGGTTGTGCATAGAGCTGCAGCACTTCCCTCTCCTTGTGGCTAGAATACAAACACCCAGTTTAATTCGATTCAGATTACTTTGACTCCAGAGAGAAAAGCCCAGTTACAGTATTTCTACAACACTGACAAATTCTCCTTCAGTGCATTGCTATCTCAATAGCTGTTCAGAAATACTATATCCACAGAAAGTCTTTGAGAGGAACTCATCATTACTGCATGTCAGTGAGGAGAAATCTGCAGAGCCAGCAAGTTCCCTTCCAATTATGTTAAGTGATACTTTCTTTGCCTGTTTTGAAAAGTGAGGTATCAGATTAATTTCTGGATTAAAGCAATCTTTTTGTGAACAGATTTAACTAGGCTGCTCTAAATCTTTGTCTTGCATGAGGGAAATAATGTGGGTGATAACAATATTAGTCATTTATTGCCTAAGAAATGGTGGTTATTATGTTTTTATAAGGCAAAACTGAAGAGGCCCAGGAAGGATTGGCAGCCAGTCCTGCAATCTCCATTATTTAGGTTGAGAAGGATAGACGTGCCCACTGGAAGGCCAGGGTGCACTGAACAAACATCCTGTCGTCATAAGGGACGATCCAGCGGGTAGTGATCGATCTATCGCTGATCGATTTTATCGCGTCTAGCCATCGACTCCGGAACTGCTCCACGGCAAGAGGCGGGAGCGGAGTCGTCGGGGGAGCAGCAGCAGTCGACTCGTTGCCATCCGCACGGCCAGGTAAATCGACCTAAGATACGCCGAGTTCAGCTGCACTGTTTGTATAGCTGAAGTTGTGTATCTTAGATTGACTCCCCCCACCCCTCCAGTGTAGACCAGGCCTTAGAAAGTCGTGCAGACTGATATTCCTTGCTGAGAAGGAATATTCGTCAACTAGAGTCTGTCTTCCAGTAGAAGGAACAGGGTGCCCTGGAGTCCTTGAGATTATGAATGGAGCATGTTTAAATGAGAGTTCTTCCTACAATGCCCTTTACCTTCAGAGGACAGAAAAATGATTTACTAGACATGGGAGTTTTTCTCTACCGCACTCGCCCCCTGCACATACACACACGCCATCAGAATGATTCCTGAATGTTTTGAAGTCACCATGCCGCCACATCTTGACTGGAATGTGGCTATAAATCGTACCTCTTGTAAACTCCGCTGAGTAAGTGCTGGAGTTGCTGCAACATGTACTGTAAAAGAATGCATCAAACAACTTGCTCTGTTCCCACACAAGAACTGTTGAGAGCTTAGGACATGTCTGTACTTGGGAAATTTTCTAACACAGTTAAAAACTGACCCAGTTAAATCAACTGTAAATCAGTTAAAGACAAAGCATACACCTTGTAGTGGGTGGTTTAAGGTATCCTGGCCTGTGTTTACCAAACAGGTTTAAAGACCAGCTGAAAATGGGTGTATGCTATAGCTGTAACCTGTTTTAAAATTGGTTGATGGGTTGGAAGATTTCCCCAGAGTAACCATGCCCTTAGAATGTAGGTTGATCAAGTGTATTTCCTCTCATCACAACACTGGAAAAGCAAGGTAAGCATAAATTAAGGCTACATTCACAGTATCAGTCTCCGAGAATTACACTGCTGGCATGACACACACCGTCACCTTAATACCCTCTCTAATTTCAGTACAGGCACACATCAAAAAATGACAATCACACTGCAATGCATAACTTTAACTCCAGGCTTCCAACACGGTATTATTTGATGATTTAAAGAGAGTTGCAATCTTTGCATTCTCATGTGGCATATACTACCACGCACAGGGAGTACACACTGTTTATTACATAGTCAAAATGTCTGACCTTATCAGGACATAAACTTTTACATACATACATTATATATTTCAAAAAATTAGGTCAGCTATATAGTACACATTACTAAACTAAATCATGCACAGATATTAATGAGATGTAGAATCATACACTGTCAAGGTTGGAAGGGACCTCAGGAGGTATCTAGTCCAACCCCCTGCTCAAAGCAGGACCAATCCCCACACCAATTTTTGCCCCAGATCCCTAAGTGGCCCCCTGAAGGATTGAACTCATAACCCTGTGTTTAGCAGGCCAATGCTCAAACCACTGAGCTATCCCTCCCCCCCCATGGGTTGTATTATGTGTAGCCAAAATATATTCTGTGATGAAATAACAGATTTCATAAATCAGAGTTGAGGTTATGAGTGACTATTTTGTACATAGTCAAAGAGAACCTACTACTCCTTTCTAAAACATAGTGCAGGGGGACTGTTTTCTGCCATAACTTCTTGGAAGCAAATTATGAGAGCTGTACCTAAATAATGAAATCCATCCTTTCCTGCTGCAGGGGATGAATTTATTGGGCTATCTTGTTTTAAAATGTATATTTTTTTTAAGTTCATGAGGTTATTTTTCTGATTAGGATAATATGGAAACTGACACTGGACTGTGAGATCACAGAATCTGCTCTTTAGCAAGATGCAATGGTTTCTGAGAAGAAGAGCCTTAGAATTTGAATGATAAACTTTATCTTAAATTAATGTTTTATCTTAAACTTCTTGAGATTTTTCTAGTGTACTGTGCTGAGAAACATGTCTGTATCTTTCTTTTAAGTTTGCGAACCCTACCTGGGTCATATGGCTGAGTATATCAGAGTAAGGCTATGATTTCAAGGATTAATATAATCTGTTGAGAGAACTGATTTTTTCAGGAGATTATGATATTTCTATAAGTATGGCGGGAAATACTGTGTTAGGGCAAAGGACAGAAAAACACTCATGTTTTATTTTTCTCTTCTCAGAGCCTCCATGGCTTTAGCTTGGTGATATCCTTTCAGTTCGCCAAAAGAACAGGAGGACTTGTGGCACCTTAGAGACTAACACATTTATTTGAGCATAAACTTTCATGGGCTACAGCCCACGTCATCGGAAGCACAGTTAGCTGTCCTCCTGCAATCTCTAAGTCTGTTGGAGCTACCCGTGTGAATTGAGTTATCATAACAAAGGAAGTTTCCTGGGCTTCTAGCTTTAGGGATTAGTATTAGATCCTTCACGCCCACCTGTTGGAGAGAATGATTATGCACTTGGCTTACTGCATTACCAGGCTGTATTCACCTTTTTCATAGATTCCCAAGCCAGTAGAGACTGTTATGATCGTCCAGTCTGACCTCCTGCATAGCACAGGCCAGAGAACTGCCCCCAAATAATTCCTAGAGCAGAGCTTCTAGAAGAACATCCAATCTTGGCTTAAAAATTGCCAATGATGGAAACTGCACCATAAACCTTGGTAAATTGTTCTAATGGATAACTATTCTCACCACTAAAATTATTTCCAGTCTCTGTCAGCCTAGCTTCAGCTTCCAGCTGTTGGGTTGTGATAGGCTTTTCTCTGCTAGATTTAAGAACCCACTGTTAAATATTTGTTTCTCATGTGGGTATTTACAAACTGTAATCAAGTCACGCTGTACACTTCTCTTTCTTAGACTCAAAGAGCTTAATCTATTTAGTTTATCACTAAGTGCCATGTTTTCTAATCCTTTAATCAATCTCATGGCTCTTTTTTGAACCCTCTCCAATTTATCAACATCCTTCTTGAATTGTTGGGCACCAAAACTAGACAGTATTAAAACAGCGGTCACTCCCGTGCCAAATACACAGGTAAAGTAAACTCTCTACTCTTACTCGAGAGTCCCCTGTTTATACATCCCAGGATCACATTAGCTCTTTTGGCCACAGCATCACACTGGGAGCTTATGTTCAACTCATTATCCCCAAATCATTTTTACAGGCCACGTCTACGCTACAAAATTGTGTTTACCTACATCAGCATACAGCCACTGCAGTTATTAAATTGCTTGTGTGTGCACACATGGCTCCTTGTGTTGGCAGTGTGCAACCTCACCAGGAGCACTTGTATCAATTGTATTGTCCATGTGAAGCATTGTAGGATGGAGCAGTGCAATGTCTATATTGACACTGCGTTGACCAGATTACATCAATGTTACACCACTCATTGAGGTAGTGGTACTAAAACTGTGTTGAGAGGCACTCACATTGGCGGGAGCCAAATTTTAATGAAGATGCTTCAATGGATAGGTCGATGCAAGGTAGTTTACTGTGACTTAACTGCATAGTATAGACCAGGCCAGAGTCACTGAAAGTCACTTTTGTAGTGGTACTAATTATAGGTGGTAATGCAGCCTCAGTCTGCCTCCTTTGCAATTCAATTGCTGCTGCTTTGAATTGTTGTGCTCTTCCTGTTCTGGGCTGCTTCAGGGAGTAGCATCCTTCATTTCAGACATGACACAGTTGGCCATTAGACAGTATAAGCTGAAGTAAATCAGCAAAGTCCTTATTCAGTGAATCACCACAGTACCGAGAAGCTGTGTAACTTCCTTACGGCTAGGCAGATTCACTGCTTTCACTGTGATGTCAGGTGAATGACAGAGCACGTTTCTCTATGAAGTGGCAGTGACATTCCTTGCTGACTTTGACATATGATGGGATTAATTAGGTACATGTTGTGAATGCTTTTTGGGAACTTCATGTTTAAATGCCAGTTAAAGGATTTTGCTTATGGGTCGAGTGACTTCATGAAGTGATGATGATTAAATATTATCAGCTACTATCTTGACAAGGACACAATTAATTTGGTATGCAACTCAAATGCTTTCAATGGGCATTGCATGCAAATCCAGTAGACCAGAAGAGCAAGCTTTCTTTTTAGGCCCCAACTCTGCCTCATCTATTTGAAAGTGATTCTGAAGGGACTCGACAGTGTCTCGTTTGTGATGTGGAAAGGAGCTGCTGGTTGAAGCCAAATGCACTCTATATATTTTTTTCCCTTGAGGCACATACACTGATTGTCTCTTTGGAGGGCTCTAAACTGTACTAGATGAGCCTGCTAATCAGTTCCCAAAGCCGCATGGGTGAATGAAGACAGATGAAGAATGGGAATCTGTTACCTTCAGGGAACTCCAATTAAAGGAATGTAATGTCCCTTGTTAACAGCAGTGAAAGCATAGTTTAGCCGTCCAGTTCAAATCTTCGTGAGGTATCTCTGGGCGCCTATTGCTGAACAATGTGAGTGCCTTACACAGTAATTAAGATTTGCACAGCATTGTCTGCCGTGAAAACGGTCCCACATTTTTCCATTAATTCATAATAAGATGACAGTCACACACAGAGTAAGTTTTTAATTCCCATTCTTCCTAGCCCCTCTCTGCGTTTTCTGAGTTGGCTCCTGGTTAGGTTGGCGAATGTCAGGTGTATGTTGTTGTTAGTGCAACAAACTTGGTAATAATGGAGCGATGATACAATAGGCTCTTTGTTTTGGAACTTATTAATAAATGGAGAGAAAAAAATTCCTAAAGAGAAAAGACAGGAGAGGGGGCAGCAACTTAAATGCAGCTATTAAACCATATTACTGGGACCTGGGGTTTGTTCTAAGTGGAGGAAAATTAGCAATGCAAATATTTCTAGTCACCAATTATCCTTGATATAAATAGAAGAAGGTTGAACATTTGCAGTGTTAATACCAGCCGTGTTGAAAACCTTTTCTCAGCAGTTCATCAGCAGAGGTTAGTGTTTTCCAATCTGTGTTTGTGTGGTTTGTTAGGGACAGGGGGGGAGGGGAGGAAAGGGAGTGTGGCAACAGGTTTAATGGGCTGTAAGAAGTAAAATTCCTGTGCTACTGTAAACAAGCTAAGCAGTTGAAGCTGTACTTACCTCTGTTTTTAGCTATTATTTTCCTGCATTGTAGCTCCTCTTTAGTTCATCTTATTTCCCTTCCTTTTGGGAATTAAGCTTGTGAACTCAAACAAATAAAGAGGCAACAACATCTGAGGCCATGTCTATGCGCACAGCACGGCAGCAGTGCGGCTGTAGCGATACTGCAGCGTGTCTGGTGAAGAGGTTCTATGCTTGCGGGAGGCATAAAAAGCCCACCTCCTCAAGCAGCAGAAGCTGTGTCAGCGGGAGAAGCTCCCCCAATGACATAGTGCTGTGCACATGAGGGCCCAGGTTGGTGTAACTTATGTTGCTGGGGGGGCCCACAACTGTGAGCGAGTTAAGTTCTGCCAACACAGGCTGCAGTGTAGACGTAGCTTTAGACACACACACTAAGGAAAACCTGGATGGACAAAGCTTTTATGTGAACAGAAACCTGAATGGTCAAGTATCTGCTTATAGCAGGTGCTTTCCAGTTCCGCTGTTTTCCATCTGCTGGTGTTCATATCTTAGCTGCATATGACTAACATTTCTTCTTGGTTTAGACCCAGGAATCTTTTCTGCTGAAGACATACCCTCCAAAACAGGCGATTCACCACTTCTTTCTTTGCTTGTTGAGTTTTAAATGTTCTGATTTAATTGAGCCATAACAATCACCCATCCCCCCTGTTCTTTCATCTTTCTTTTCTGTTCTTTTCATTTCATTGCTAGAGTTAGGATTGGAAAGCAGGCGTCCCTTGGTGACGATGATCTGTTCAGTGCACCAAACCACATTTGCTCTCCTGCTGTGGAGCTCACTGTTGCCATCTCTCATGATTTTATTGTGAGTCTCGCAATATCTAGGATCTTGCTTTAAGCCCCAGCACCTAGAATCAAGCGATTACATGAGCATCTCAGCTCTCATTTGAGATAAAACGAAACTTCTAACCGTACTGGGGGTTACAGAGAAAGCTTGAAAATGTAACCCAAGTGTCCCTGGAGATTCAAAATTCAGAAGTCAAATATTGATACCCCACATTTATATATTTTTTTAAATCTCATGATTTTGCAGGGCTTGGGGTTTAGTGATTGTGTGAGCTGCCCTTTCTTCTGGCCACAGGTCCTGCTGACTATTCAACAGAGGATCCAGCTCAGCAGGCTGGGCGTGGGAAAGGAGCTTTCGAGGGCACTGTCTTCATAGCCACAAATTGGTCAGAGAACCTTTCAAAACACAGGAGGCCAGTGAGCTCGTTTCATAAACCCCAAAGGTCAGATCCGAGCAGCTGCAGTGAAGCTGTGAATTACGTATTCTCTTAACCACAAATCAGGGCCAAACTTTTGACTCCGTGACTGGCTTATATCAGTTTCAGTCTCACAAAGCAAAGGGGTAGGAACTTAAAAAATAAAAGCTGAGTTGATCTCTGACATCTCCAGGCCACAATGTGGAGAAGTTGGCAATGAGCTACAAAGGCCTGAAAGATTACGTCTGATTCTTGGCTGGTGCTGTTGTGTTATATTTGGAGATTAAATTGATTTTTACTGGAAAATGTGTCTGAATGTAGTGTCTCTCTTTAGAACAACATTTATGTTCCTCTGTATAGTCCTGATGTTGTCCTAGTGCTGCAGTGGATGTGCACGCAGCGCTGTTGTAATAATTCTTAGCCCTTTGGCATCTATGGGAATTAAATTTGGTACAATTCATGGATATGCGACAGTGCAACTAGTATCAGCATAATCACCATGAGTGTGCAACTTTAAGTCTCTCCTTCAGATTATATACAGAATCAGAGTGTTTGTAATAGCTTTCTCAGTAATGTTTGCATATGCTGAAGGTGAAATAGAGTATTCTCTTCATCTGATACAAGAGAGAACCTCAGTGAAAGGGGACCTGTGGTGACAGGGCAACAAAATGGCAGATGAAATTCAGTGTTGATAAATGCAAAGTAATGCACATTGGAAAACATAATCCCACCTATATATGCAAAATGATGAGGTCTAAATTAGTTACCACCACTCAAGAAAGATCTTGGAGTGATCATGGCTAATTCTCTGAAAACGTAGGCTCAGTGTCTGGCGGCAGTCAAAATAAAGCTCACAGCATGTTATAAACTATTAGGAAAGGAATAGGTAATAAGATTGAAAATATCATAATGCCACACCTGGAATATTTACCCCTTTACATACTGTGTGAACCCAATGAAATTACTAGGCAGCAGGTTTAAAACAAACATATGTTGCCTTATATATTAAAAATGTACACACTTGGACTGAGGTGGAGATGGACATAGGAGACGGAAGTGTTGAGAGTCTCTGGGTTAGGCTAAAAGGGTAAAAAACAAGGGTGATGTCACGCTAGGAGTCTACTACAGGCCACGTAACCAGGTGGAAGAGGTGGATGAGGGTTTTTTTAAACAACTAACAAAATCATCCAAAGCCCAAGATTTGGTGGTGATGGGGGACTTCAACTATCCAGATATATGTTGGGAAAATAACACCGCGGGGCACAGACCATCCAATAAGTTCTTGGACTGCATTGCAGCAACTTTTTATTTCAGAAGGTTGAAAAAGCTACTGGGGGGAAGCTGTTCTAGACTTGATTTTAACAAATAGGGAGGAACTTGTTGAGAATTTGAAAGTAGAAGGAAGCTTGAGTGAAATTGATCATGAAATCATAGAATTTGCAATTCTAAGGAAGGGTAGAAGGGAGTACAGCAGAATAGAGACAATGGATTTCAGGAAGGCGGATTTTGCTAAGCTCAGAGAGCTGATAGGTAAGGTCCCATGGGAATCAAGACTGAGGGGAAAAACAGCTGAGGAGAGTTGGCAGTTTTTCAAAGGGACACTATTAAGGGCCCAAAAGCAAGCTATTCCGATGGGTAGGAAAGATAGAAAATGTGGCAAAAGACCACCTTGGCTTAACCACGAGATCTTGCGTGACCTACAAAATAAAAAGGCGTCATATAAAAAATGGAAACTAGGTCAGATTACAAAGGATGAATCTAGGCAAATAACACAGGAATGCAGGGGCAAGATTAAAAAGGCAAAGGCACAAAATGAACTCAAACTAGCTATGGGAATAAAGGGAAACAAGAAGACTCTTTATCAATACATTAAAAGGAAGAGGAGGACCAAGGACAGGGTAGGCCCACTGCTCAGTGAGGAGGGGGAAACAGTAACAGGAAACTTGGAAGTGGCAGAGATGCTTAATGACTTCTTTGTTTCGGTCTTCACTGAGAAGTCTGAAGGAATGTCTAACATAGTGAATGCTTATGGGAAGGGGATAGGTTTAGAAGATAAAATAAAAAAAGAGCAAGTTAAAGATCACTTAAAAGTTAGATGCCTGCAAGTCACCAGGGCCCGATGAAATGCATTCTAGAATACTCAAGGAGTTAATAGAAGAGGTATCTGAGCCTCTACCTATTATCTTTGGGAAGTCCTGGAAGTTGGGAGAGATTCCAGAGGACTGGAAAAGGGCAAATATAGTGCCCATCTGTAAAAAGGGAAATAAAAACAACCCAGGAAACTACAGACCAGTTAGTTTAACTTCTGTGCCAGGGAAGATAATGGAGCAAGTAATTAAAGAAATCATCTGCAAACGCTTGGAAGGTGGTAAGGTGATAGGGAATAGCCAGCATGGATTTGTAAAGAACAAATCGTGTCAAATCAATCTGATAGCTTTCTTTGATAGGATAACGAGCCTTGTGGATAAGGGAGAAGCGGTGGATGTGTTATACCTAAACTTTAGTAAGGCATTTGATATGGTCTCACATGATATCCTTATCGACAAAGTAGGCAAATACAGTTTAGATGGGGCTACTATAAGGTGGGTGCGTAACTGGCTGGATAACCGTACTCAGAGAGTAGTTATTAATGGCTCCCAATCCCGCTGGAAAGGTATAACAAGTGGGGTTCCGCAGGGATCTGTTTTGGGACCGGATCCGTTCAATATCTTCATCAACGACTTAGATGTTGGCATAGAAAGTACGCTTATTAAGTTTGCGGATGATATCAAACTGGGAGGGATTGCAACTGCTTTGGAGGACAGGGTCAAAATTCAAAATGATCTGGACAAATTGGAGAAATGGTCTGAGGTAAACCGGATGAAGTTCAATAAAGACAAATGCAAAGTGCTCCACTTAGGAAGGAACAATCAGTTTCACACATGGGAATGGGAAGAGACTGTCTAGGAAGGAGTATGGCAGAAAGAGCTCTAGGGGTCATAGTGGACCACAAGCTAAATATGAGTCAACAGTGTGATACTGTTGCAAAAAAAGCAAACATGATTCTGGGATACATTAACAGGTGTGTTGTAAACAAGACACGAGAAGTCATTCTTCCGCTCTAGTCTGTGCTGGTTAGGCCTCAACTGGAGTATTGTGTCCAGTTCTGGGCACCGCATTTCAAGAGGGATGTGGAGAAATTGGAGAGGGTCCAGAGAAGAGCAACAAGAATGATTAAAGGTCTTGAGAACATGACCTATGAAGGAAGGCTGAAAGAATTGGGTTTATTTAGTTTGGAAAAGAGAAGACTGAGAGGGGACATGATAGCAGTTTTCAGGTATCTAAAAGTGTGTCATCAGAAGGAGGGAGAAAACTTGTTCACCTTAGCCTCCAATGATAGAACAAGAAGCAATGGGCTTAAACTGCAGCAAGGGAGATTTAGGTTGGACATTAGGAAAAAGTTCCTAACTGTCAGAGTAGTTAAACACTGGAATAAATTGCCTAGGGAGGTTGTGGAATCTCCATCTCTGGAGATATTTAAGAGTAGGTTAGATAAATGTCTATCAGGGATGGTCTAGACAGTATTTGGTCCTGCCATGAGGGCAGGGGACTGGATTCGATGACCTCTCGAGGTCCCTTCTAGTCCTAGCATCTATGAATCTGAGTCTGTGAATCTATGAATAAGGAAATACTTCCCACAATGCCCAGTCAATCTGTGGAACTCGTTGCCAGGGGATGTTGTGGAGGCGAAAAGTATAACAGGTTTGAAGAAGAATTCTATAAAGTCATGGAGGCTAGGTCCATCAATGGCTATTAGCCAAGGTGGTCAGAGACGCAACCCCATGCTCTGAGTGTCCCTAAGCTTCAGACTGCCAGAACTTTTGGGACTGGATGACAGGGGATGGATTACTTGATACATTGCCCTGTTCTCTTCACTCCCTCTGAAGCATGTGGCACCAGCCACTTTCAGAAGACAGGATACTGGGCTAGGTGGACCATTGGTCTGACCCAGTGTGGATATTCTTGTGTTCTTATGGTTACTTTGTGAATACATGTGCACTCACAGTGTGAGTCCTTCATGCCGATTGTATAACAATTACTATAAAAACGTTCTTTAGCAATGATGAAGCAAACATATACTGAGAGAGGGATAAGCTGGTGATTAGGAATTTATAGGCTCATAGACTCCAGGACTGGAAGGGACCTCGAGAGGTCATCAAGTCCAGTCCCCTGCCCTCATGGCAGGACCAAATATTGTCTAGACCATCCCTAATAGACATTTATCTAACCTACTCTTAAGACTCTTATGGTCTTTCTGTGCTTGGTAATTAAGGAATCTGTATGTTAAAATTTTGCATGGGATCATTTTCGCCCTGTCTTCATATCACAATTCAGCAAAACATGTAGTTTGAATACCATGATTACGTTATTTGTGTGGACTTCTACTCATCTTCCTTCCCAAACAAAGATTCACAGCAAGTGCTTTTCTCCAGTGGGATCATAGGTTTTCGTTACTCTTTATTCCCAGCTGCCATGTCAGATCAGGCCACAGGTCCGTCTAGTCCAGTATTCTGCTTCTACCCACTTCAGAGCCCACCTAGGGGCGGCTCCAGGCACCAGCACGCCAAGCGCGTGCCTGGGGCGGCAAGCCACGGGGGGTGCTCTGCCGGTCACTGCGAGGGCGGCAGGCAGGTTGCCTTCGGCGGCATGCCTGCAGAGGGTCCGCTGGTCCCATGGCTTCAGCGGACCTCCCACAGGCGTGCCGCCAAACTCACGGAACCGGGGACGTCCCACAGGCAAGCTGCCGAAGGCAGCCTGCCTGCCATGCTTGGGGCTGCAAAATACCTAGAGCCGCCCCTGAGCCCACCACGCCCATATGAGCCTGCACTTAGCTGAATATCTAAGGGTGTACATGTGGGGAGATGATGATTTTCCCTTCTCACCTGTGGGGTGATCAGCTTAGGGGTGCCTCTCACCAGAAACAGTATATCAGTGGCTGTGTTATTTCTACTGTTGTACTATTGTCCTCCTTGGTGAGTTCTTGATCTAATCTGTTTGCACCCTTGCCCTGGAGACATAGCGCCAGCCCCAGGCATTTGCAGTTTGGACTGTAAATAGCAGGGTACCCATGGCAGACTGGGTAACAGCAGCACAGGTGTGTCTTAGCCATACCGAATACACATCTATCTGTTTCAGGCAGGTGTGTATTCAGCATGGTGCAGTCATGTGTTTGCTGCTGATGCTGCCTGTGCTACTGCGGCAATGCTACTATTTATCTTTGTGCTAGCACAAGTATGTTTCTGTGAGCAGGAAACCCACACCCTTAACTTGCAGTGTGGACTGCAACAGAGTCCACTTACTGGTAAGCTGCATCCTTCTGGCTGCTCTGGGGATTAGTTCCTTCCATGTGCAGCACCCTCTTCTGCCACTCATTTGCATGCCTCACCGCCTCTCTCTGCACAGCGTGGGCTGCTTCTCTTCATGGCTCGGCCCTCCGGCCAGGTCACTGTAGTCCTCCCCAGTCTCACCGTACATGCTGTCTCCAGCCGTCTTTCCACTCATGCCCAGGCTGAGCCACTTTCCTCAGTGGCTGGTAGGGGAACCCAGACCTGCCCTCTACTCCGGGTTCCAGCTCAGGGATCCTGTAATTAGCAGCCAGGGTTTGCTCCATCCTAAACCTTGCTGCCATTTCTCTGAGCTTTTTCCTACACCCTCTCCCCCAATGTTTCCTTCCTTCTCTAATGTCCAGAAAGTGGCTACAGGCTCCCTCACTGCAGCCCCTCTCTACTGCCAGCTTCCTGGCTTTATCCCAGCCCTGCCTGTTCCTTCTCTGGGTTGCAGGCCACCTAATGCCCCTCAGCTGTGGCCTGTTTGGTTAATTGGCCCATCCTAGCCTCATTTACCCCTTCTAGGGTAGTGTCGGGTGAACACCTCGTCACATAGAAGTAGCTTCAGAAGTGACAGAAACCGAATAGACTTTCTGCTACATCGAGGGGGTTGGCCCCGTTCACTGACCCCTTCCTGTGAAACACAGAACTCAGACATTCCCCTCCCCCAAAGTGATCACAATCCAGTGGCTTTGCCCCTAAGAGCAGCTTTTCCATTGCTGCTTGCTGCAACGTGGCATATTCCCAGGGCCCAGAGGGAAAGGTAGGAATTGCCTGTTTAAACGGGAATGGCTGCAGATTTTGGGGGGCGGGGCAGTGGGAAGAGTTTTAAGAGTCCATTAAGGCGTGTGGTGACTGAGAGAGTCAGAGTGTTACTGAGCCGGTGTGGGGTAGGGAGAGGTGTGGTCCGGCACCCTGCCATTGCTGCTTTGAGAAGTCTTTCTGCTTTTAAAGCCTTATCTCCTGAATGGCGATTGAGTGACCCAGTGCGGGAGGGAGAGAAACACGTTGGAGCCTGGCTGCACTTGGCTTCCGAGTCCCCATTTGGTTTCTTACGTGGGTGGGCGGCCTGCCCCGTGGAGACGACATCTGGATTGCTGGGGTCATGTTTTGTGCGTCTTGGTTAGATTTGCAGCTGTTGCCAGTCAGGTTAATGTGGACGCTGGTCCAAATGTTTATTACTGGAGAGAAAACCGCCTGGAATGTGGCGATTCAGATCAATCTCTAGTATAGGCCTCGACTCCGTGGGTGCTCCCAATTAGTGGTTGCTTGGCACCCACTTGCAGCCAGCTTCCCCTCCCCCACTCCCTGGGCCCTCCGGCGGCCCTGCCGATCAACTCCTTCCTCTCCCTCCCAGTGCCTTGGAACAGCTGTTCTGGGGTGTGCAGGGGGCACTGGGGAGGAGCGGGGATAGGACGTGCTCGGGGGTGGGGCGGCTGGGACTTGGGAAAAGGGGTGGAGTGGGGGCAGGGCCTGGGACTGAGTAGGGGTTGAGCACACCTGGGGAATATTAGAAGCCAGTGCCTGTGGTCTCCAGAGGTGTGTGACAGATTGAAGCGAGTGGGAGAAGGCAGATATATCAACCCCAGCATGAGGAGGACCCTTTTCCCTATAAACTGAAAATAAATTACCTCAAGTTAATTAGAGAGAAACCTAAGTCTGGTGATCTTTAAAAACCTCTCTTCTAGTGAGAGGAAGAGACGGCAGGAGAAGCAAACTGCAGCAGGGAGAGATGGTCTCTCCTGGATGGAAGGCTGTCTGTTCTCCTTATAGGAAGCTGACTGTTCTTTGGTAAAGGACTGACCACCAGAAGCCAGCGTAATAAGACAACACCCTGGAAGGAGGCAGGGAAAGGTATTCCTTTTTGTGCTGAGTTTTGGGGGTTTTGTTGCTTTGCATCAGAGAATGACTCGGGCCTACCCTGAGGCCACCTTGTAACTATATTGAACAATCAACCTACGTGAAGAATAAAACCTGACAGAGTAAAATTGATTTACTCCAGGCCCCGTACGCCGCCCGAGGGAGAAACTCTGAGGCCAACGAGGCAAGTGAGGTGGCTTGACACGGTAGCTTTCTGATGGCATCACCAAAAATAGCCAATAAAGTAAGGCACTTTTGTTGCACAAATAGGCATAAAAATGAAGCTTGCAGGTGGCCATGCTTTGGAGAAAGTGCTGTGGAAGGCTGGAGCAACCTCTGTGCCAAATGGGTTTAACATGCAAACCACAGATCCAGGTGTGGCCTGTGCACAGTTCATTGGCTTGGCATCATGGTTTATTTCTGGGAAGAGCAGAAATAAATGAAGGGGAGAGAAGTACAAAGCACAAGGAGCAGCAGCACAGGACAGATCGATCGAGACAGAATGTTTGTTAGATCGTGCACAATATATTAATAAACACATCCTCTCCCATCTCACTGACCACTTGTCACCCCACCACCCCCTTGGATCTCTTCACTACCTTCAGATCCTTTCCCAGCAAGTTCTCTTTCCCTAAAGCTGTCTTTGTTGTCCTTTTCTACCCCTTTTCCGTGTCACTCACCACACTGCCAGGAATAATCTGCCTTGTGGTATGAGTGAAACCCGAAGAATGGTATAGTACTAGATGAAGATGGTAAAATTGTTGATGCAGAAAAGGCATAAATGTTCGGTAGCTATTTTTGTTCTTCATTTGGAAAGAAGTAGGAAGATGTACTCATTTCACATGAGGATGATTAAGTTTTCCAGTCCATTAATGACTAAAGAGGATGTTAAACAGTATCCACAAAGGAGAAACATTTTTATATCAGCAGGCTGGATAACGCATCCAGATATCCTAAAAGAGCTGGCTGAGGTGGTCTCTGGTCCGCTGTTAACTTTTAATGAATCTTGGAATTCTGGGAAAATTGCATGAGACTGGAAGAGTGGTAATATTGTGCCAGTATTCTAAAAGGAGAAGCAGTGTACCTGGCTATTGCAGACAAGTTAGAAAATAGGTATGTCAAACAAACCTGATACCTTTTTTTGATATAAGAATACAGGTTTGGTTGATAAAGGTAACTGTGTAGTAATGTATTTAGGAAAGGAAGGAAATACCTCTTCACACAGCACACAGTCAACCCATGGTGGAACTGCTTGCCATGGGATGTTGTGAAGGCCAAAACTATAACTGGGGTGAGAAAGTTCCTCCTCTACCTTGGTGGGTCCTGTGCTTATTGGCAGATTTGCTCACCTCAGTCTGGATCAACTCCTCCTGTGTCTGATCAGGAGTTGGGAGGTTTGGGGGGAACCCGGACCCTCCCTCTACTCCGGGTTCCTGCCCAGGGCCCTGTGGATTGCAGCTGTCTATAGTGCCTCCTGTAACAGCTGCATGACAGCTACAGCTCCCTGGGCTACTTCCCCAAGGCCTCCTCTAAACACCCTCTCACTCTCAGCTCCTTGTGCCTCTTGCTCCCAGCTCCCCACACGCACTTCCTCTCCTCTGGCTCCCCCCCGCCTGACTGGAGTGAGCTCCTTTTTAAACCCAGGTGCCCTGATTAGCCTGCCGTGATTGGCTGCAGGTGTTCTAATCAGCCTGTCTGCCTTAATTGGTTCTACCAGGTTCCTCATTACTTTAGTGCAGCCCCTGCTCTGTTCACTCAGGGAACAGAAAACTACTCATCTAGTGACCAGTATATTTGCCCTCTACCAGACTCCTGTACCCCAGTGGTCTGGGTCTGTCACACTGGGTTCAAAAAAAAATGAGATAAGTTTATGGAAGACAGGTCCATCAATACGGCAACTCCTCACTTAATGTTGTAGTTATGTTCCTGAAAAAATGCTACTTTAAGCAAAACGATGTTAAGCAAATCCAATTTCCCTATAAGAATTAATATAAGTGGGAAAATTATTTTGCCAGACAAAAGACATTCTATACATATACAGTATAAGTTTTAAATAGATGAAAACACAAAATTTAATATTGTTCTCCCCAATGATGATTGTGAAGCTTGGTTAAGATGAGGCGAAGCAGACCCAGCGTTCATAGAATCATAGAATAGAATATCAGGGTTGGAAGGGACCTCAGGAGGTCACCTAGTCCAACCCCCTGCTCAAAGCAGGACCAACCCCAACTAAATCATCCCAGCCAGGACTTTGTCAAGCTTGACCTTAAAAACCTCTAAGGAAGGAAATTCCACTACTTCCCTAGGGAACCCATTCCAGTGCTTCACCACCCTCCTAGTGAAAATTTTTTTCCTAATATCCAACCTAAAACTTAAGGGCATTAAGTGAGCCCCAGGTGTTCTGAGTTGGAGCAGTAAACAGAACAGGTCTCAGCCTGAAGTTGACACGTAAGTGGTGCTGATTAACCATGACCCGGAATTTCTACCAGCAAGTGAGGTTCTTCTTCGAGTGATTGCTCATATCCATTCCAGGTAGGTGTACGTGCCATGCGTGCACGTTTGCCGGAAACTTTTTACCCTAGCAACTCCAGTGGGCCGGCAGGTCGCCCCCTAGAGTGGCGCCGCCATGGCAGCCGATATATACCCCTGCCGGCCCACCCGCTCCTCAGTTCCTTCTTACCGTCGTGTCGGTTGCTGGAACTGTGGAGTGCGGCTTGCTGTCCTCCACGTACCTAGCTCTCCTGTACTTTGTTCGTAGTCATAGTTGTAAATAGTTCATAGATAGTTTGATAGTATATTAGTTAGTTGTGTATTATATATAGTTGTTTAACTTGTTCGCGGGTGGGCTGTTGCCCTTCCAGGCGCCCGGCACCGGGCCCATGCCTGGCTCGCCGGGTTTCAAGCAGTGCTCGGCATGCAAGAAGCCGATGCCTACGAGCGATCCCCACGACGCGTGCCTCAAGTGCCTGGGGGAATCGCACATCAGTGACAAGTGCCGCATTTGCAAGGCCTTTAAGCCTCGCACGAAGAAGGAGAGGGATCAAAGGCTCCGCGCTCTCCTCATGGAAGCGGCTCTGTCTCCGGCACCGGCGGCGCAGTCGGCCAATGCTACTCCGGCACCGGACCGCGCCGGCACCGGCAAGACTCCCCGGCACCGACCATCCCCGGCACCGGGAGCAGATCTGTGACCCTCGGCGTCTGCAACACCATCGAGGCAGGCCCGAGTGGAGCGCCCGGCACCTACCTTGGCCGCGGCACCGCCTGCAGGGCTGCTGTCGACTCCGGGTCCGGAAGGTCCGTCAAGTCCAGCCCCTCCTAGCTCCCCCTTGAGATCAGGGGTCGAGCTGTTAGTCCCATCTACGCCGGAGACCTTTGCCTCGGCACGGGACTTGATAGCGCTAACGGAGCCATCGCAGCCTCAGACAGCACCCCCGGGACGGGTAACCTCCAGAGGCAAACCGATGCTAAGAGCGCTGTCTCCAGAGTCCCGGCACCGATCGCCCTGGAGACGTGAACGCTCGTGCTCGGGGCGCCGCTCGCAGACCCGGCACCGTTCTCCCAGGCGGTACCGGTCGCACTCGCGGCACTGATCAGTATCTGCACGGTCCCGGTCAGGCTCCTCTCACTGCCGGCACCGAGACTCTAGGCGCCGTTCACCTCGACGTTCAGCTCCTCGGTCGACCTCCCGGCACCGAGCCGATGGTAGGTACCGATCCCGGTCGACCTCCCGGCACCGCGTCGGTGGCAGGTCCCGGTCTCCACTGCCATCCCGGCACCGCGCTGATCGAAGGTCGCAGTCCCGCTCCCGGCACCGACCTCGATGCAGATCCCACTCCGGATCCTGGCACCGGCTATCACGCCGTTCCCGGTCCTGATCCCGGCACCGATACGGGTCGCGGCACCGATCCTCGGCACCGAGGAGAGCGTCGGAGTCAGCGTACAGAGACGCCTATCAAACAGGCTCAGCGCCTCTGTGGCCTTCCAGGGAACCATCTGTGTCCTCCCAGGCGGACAGCGCCTATGCCTTGGGCCAGGACAGACACTCGGCCCTCTTCCAAGACCCTCCACCACAGGAATGAGGGCCTCAACAGTCGGGGTTTTGGACCCCATGGGCGTATCGCCAAGCCCAGGGTCCACAACACATTACCCCCCGCCCTGCGGCGGAACGCAGGCCACCGGAGGCGACGGTGTCTAGACCCCCTCCCTCCCCGGAAGCAGACGGCAGGTCCAGTCACCAGGACCCAGAGCTCCCTCCAGTGACGGAGGTGCAGCCCCAGATAGAACCCCCCGTGGACACTCTGTTGCCGGGGGTTTCCTCATCGTCTTCACCAGATGAGGCAGTGGCGAGTACCTCGTCCTCCAGCCCTCCCCCGCTAGATCTTAGGGCACACCAGGACCTCCTCCGACGTGTGGCACAGAACCTGGACTTGCAAGCAGAGGAGGTCTCTGAAATCGAGGAGCCGGTGGTGAGCATCCTCTCCGCCTATGCGCCCACCAGAGTGGCCCTGCCCTTTATCAAAACAATCCAGGCCAACGCAGCTAATATCTGGCAATCACCGGCCTCCATCCCTCCGACTGCTCGAGGGGTGGAAAGAAGTACATGGCCCCCTCGAAGGGCTATGAATACCTATACGTTCACCCGGCACCCCGCTCACTTGTGGTCCAGTCGGTGAACGACAGGGAGCGCCACGGTCAAGAGGCCCCAGCGCCCAAGTCGAAGGAGGCGAGACGGATGGACCTCCTGGGCCGCAAGGTCTATTCGGCGGGGGCGCTACAGCTCAGGGTCTCGAATCAGCAGGCCCTCCTTAGCCGCTACTCCTTCAACTCGTGGGTAGCGGCAGGGAAATTCGCAGAGCTCTTACCACAGGATGCCCGCCAGGAGTTTACCACCATCCTGGATGAGGGCAAGAAAGTAGTGAGGACATCGCTACAAGCCTCTTTAGATGCTGCGGACTCGGCCGCTCGGACCCTGGCCTTGGGGCTCACGATGCGCCGAATTTCCTGGCTGCAGGTCTCTGGCCTTCCACCGGAGCTCCAACATACTATCCAGGACCTCCCCTTCGAAGGCCAGGGCCTGTTTTCTGATAAAACAGACCCCAGACTAAAGGACCTCAAGGATAATAGGGTCATAATACGGTCGCTGGGGATGCATACACCTGCGACACAGCGCAGGCCATTCCGGCAGCAGAACCAACAACAGCAGCATCGGCCGTATCCTCAGTTCCGCCCGCGGCAGGACCTCACTAGGCGCCGCGGCAGGAACAACCGACGCAGACAGTCAGGTGGCCAAACGGGGCAGAACCAAGGCTCCGCCAAGGCCCCTCCGGGACCTAAGCCTTCGTTTTGAAGGTGCGCCCGAGGGCGCAGTACCAGTTTCCCCTCTGGATCCTTCCCCGCAGTTTTCCAACCGTCTTTTTTTTTTCGTCCCGGCGTGGACCCGAATAACATCGGACCGTTGGGTCTTGCGTACGGTGCATGCCGGTTATCGCCTGCAGTTTTCTTCGCCCCCCCACCCCCACCCACCATCCTCGTCCCTCTTCAGGGACCCCTCTCACGAGCAATTCCTCCGTCAGGAGGTGCACATGCTCCTCGTCAAGGGAGCCATGGAGGAGGTTCCAGAGAGCGAGAAGGGCAAGGGGTTTTATTCCCGCTACTTTCTAATCCCCAAGTCCAAGGGCGGCCTCAGGCCCATCGTCAACCTGCGGGAACTCAACAAGTATATGGTGAAGTTGAAGTTCCGTATGGTATCCCTTGGAACCGTCATCCCATCCCTGGATCCCGGAGACTGGTACGCCGCCCTCGACATGCAGGACGCTTACTTCCATATCTCCATATCCCCCCAGCACAGGCGTTTCCTCCGCTTTGTGGTCGACCGCCAACATTATCAATTTGCGGTCCTCCCGTTTGGCCTCTCTACGGCCCCGAGGGTGTTCACGAAATGCATGGCAGTCGTTGTAGCCCACCTTCGGCGTTGCCGCATTCACGTGTTTCCCTATCTCGATGACTGGCTGATCCGGGGCACATCGGAGCTGCAGGTCCGCGACCACGTCCGCAGGATCAGCAGCCTCGTTGCTGCCCTGGGCCTCGTGATCAACGTGGACAAGTCTACTCTGCTCCCCACGCAGCGAATAGAGTTCATCGGGGCCGTTCTGGACTCTACCCTGGCCAGGGCCTTGCTACCCTTGCCCAGGTTCCAGTCGCTGTCGGCCATCATTCTGCGCTTGCAGGCGGACCCGCTGACCTCTCTACGAACATGTCTGGGCCTCCTGGGCCATATGGCAGCCTGTACGTTAGTGACGGCGTATGCCCGACTCCGCATGAGGCCTCTTCAATCTTGGCTCATCACGCAGTACTGGCCGGCCAGACATTCGTTGGACAGAGTCGTCACCGTTCCTCAGAGGGTATTGGACTCCCTTCGATGGTGGCTGGACCAGTCTGTAGTCTGTGCGGGGCTCCCGTTTCATCCGCCCCAGCCCTCGGCATCCCTGACTATGGACGCCTCAGATCTGGGCTGGGGGGCGCACTGCGGCGCCCAAAGAACTCAGGGCTTGTGGACCCCTCAGGAGATGGACCTCCACATCAACATACGAGAGTTGAGAGCGGTCCGTCTTGCTTGTCAAGCGTTTGTCCATCTCCTTCAAGGTCGTTGTGTCGCGGTGTTCACCGACAACACGACGACCATGTTTTACATCAACAAGCAGGGCGGCACCAGGTCCTCTCCCCTATGTCTCGAGGCGATGCCTCTCTGGGAGTTTTGCATAGCCCATGCCGTTCACCTCTCCGCCTCCTATCTCCTGGGAGTGCGGAACACTCTAGCGGATCGACTGAGCAGATCCTTCCGCTCGCACGAGTGGTCCCTCCGTCCAGACGTCGCCCTCTCACTCTTCCAGAGGTGGGGTCGTCCCCGGATGGACCTCTTCGCGTCCAGGGCGAACAGGAAGTGTCGAACATTCTGCTCCTTCCAGGGTCTGGAGCCAGGGTCTATAGCAGATGCCTTCCTGATCCCATGGGCAACCCACCTGTTTTACGCGTTCCCTCCCGTTCCGCTGATACACAGGGTTCTCCTCAAGGTGCGCAGAGACAGAGCTCGGGTGATTCTCATAGCTCCAGCATGGGCCAGACAGCATTGGTACCCCATGTTGCTGGACCTCTCAGTGGCTTACCCAGTTGCCCTGCCCCTACATCTGGACCTGATCACCCAGGACCACGGCAGGCTCTGTCACCTGGACCTTCAGTCTCTGCACCTTACGGCATGGCTCCTGCGTGGTTGACAGGCTCCGAGTTACGCTGCTCTACCTCGGTTCGGGAGGTTCTCCTGGGCAGTAGAAAGCCTTCCACCAGGGCTACTTACTCGGCTAAGTGGAAGCGTTTCTCCTGTTGGTGTTCGGAGAAAGGTCTTCTCCCTATGGAGACTCCCATCACCACTATTCTAGACTACATCTGGTCCCTCAAGGCCCAGGGTCTGGCGTTGTCGTCCCTCCGGGTCCACCTAGCAGCCATCTCCGCGTTTCATCCTGGAGTGGACGGATGTTCCGTCTTCTCCCACCCTATGGTGGCGAGATTCCTGAAGGGGCTGGAGCATCTCTATCCATAGATCCGCCCTCCTGCCCCTTCCTGGGACCTCAACCTGGTCCTAACTCGGCTCATGGGACCTCCATTCGAGCCATTAGCTACTTGCTCCCTGCTCTACCTCTCGTGGAAGACCGCCTTCCTAGTGGCCATCACCTCAGCTAGACGGGTGTCAGAACTACGGGCCCTCACAGTAGATCCCCCGTATACGGTCTTCCATAAAGACAAGGTGCAGCTGAGACCACACCCTGCCTTTCTTCCCAAGGTGGTCTCAGCTTTCCACATTAACCAGGAGATCTTCCTCCCCGTCTTTTTCCCAAAGCCCCATTCGTCTTGCAGGGAGCAACAGCTCCACTCGCTAGATGTCCGTCGGGCGCTAGCATTTTATGTGGACAGGACCAAACCATTCGGCAAGTCCCCCCAGTTATTCGTGGCGGTAGCGGACCAGGTCAAGGGGCTACCGATTTCCTCGCAGAGGATATCTTCCTGGGTTACCTCCTGCATCAGGACCTGCTACGACCTGGCCCACGTTCCGACGGGCCGTGTGACTGCTCACTCCACCAGAGCACAGGCATCATCGCTGGCTTTCCTTGCCCGCGTGCCAATCCAAGAGATTTGTAGGGCGGCGACCTGGTCATCGGTCCACACATTCGCTTCCCGTTACGCCCTGGTTCAGCAGTCCAGAGATGATGCGGCCTTTGGCTCTGCAGTGCTCCAGGCCGCGACCTCTCACTCCGACCCCACCGCCTAGGTAAGGTTGGGATTCACCTACCTGGAATGGATATGAGCAATCACTCAAAGAAGAAAGGACGGTTAGTCACCGTTGTAACTGTTGTTCTTCAAGATGTGTTGCTCACATCCATTCCACACCCGCCCTCCTTCCCCACTGTCGGAGTAGCCGGCAAGAAGGAACTGAGGAGTGGGCGGGCCGGCAGGGCTATATATCTAGTGCCATAGTGGCGCCACTCTAGGGGGCGACCTGCCGGCCCACTGGAGTTGCTAGGGTAAAAATTTTCCTGCAAACGTGCACGCGTGGCGCGTACACCTACCTGGAATGGATATGAGCAACACATCTCGAAGAACAACAGTTACAACGGTGAGTAACCGTCTTTTGCTTGATTTCCCTTGTCCCTTCTAGACACATGCCTACTGTGTTTCCCTCTTGGCAAGAGAGCAGTGTCTGCTCCGAGCTTAGCACTGGAATAGGCTGTTTTGTCAAAGGCTGTGCTGATAAGACAAATTGTTTAATGTGCCAAATTCCTTCTTGCTCCCCCTTCAAAAGTTTGATTCATTTCACATTTAATTGAAGTTGGATATAACAAGTTCAGTCCATAAATGACATGGTGAAACCTGTAATACTTTATAAGCAAGCTGCCATGACTTAGCAGCCCTTCTTATGTGAGTGCTGTGGAAGACGGGGATGGGGGAATACATACAGATACAGTAATGTAAGCTCTTTAAGGCTACGATTGTCCTTTATTATGTTTGTATGGTGCTCGGCATAGTGGAGCTCTGATCCTGATTGGAGCCCGTGGGCTCTATCATAACACACACTAAAAAAATCCCTACATCAATCTAAAGTTAATATGAACAAAGGTGTTCAGCCTGTGTCTGCCTCCATGATTCCCAGCGAGGCAGAAGCACCACCTTAACAACAGGGAATTCAGCACCAAGCGGAATTAAGAGAGGATGCTGGCACGGAAAACCAAATTTTGCCTCGTTGAGAGCCACAAAAACCCTTGATCAAAAGAGATAATTTCTTTCTTTAAAAAAAGTTAGTGTCTTTGGTCCCTGACAATGATGGGGGCTGATTGCAAGAGCTTGAGCTAAATTGCCATATGTTCTCATTTCCTTGTCTATTCTGAGAAGACTTTGCTGCACACGTTGTACCTGATCTGCATGCAGCACCAGGCGTTGTTTTTATACAAAAAGCAAAAATACAAAGAACAAAGTGAATCCCACAGCTGCTGGTCAGTGCTTTGTTTAAAACATGAACAGCATTTCAGTGGTAAAGGTTTTGCTTTGAAAAATAGTTTGAGGCTACACATTACAGCAGAATCTTCTTAATTGGCACAAACCAACCAATCATCATGATTATCAGGACACTTTGGGCTTGTTCATTTCCATTTGTATTTAATTCTTCTTTCTCTGTTTATCCCTGTCTCTCTCTAAAGGACACAAACGACAGTCTTTTCAGAACTGTGTGCTGTAACTGCTCTTCCACACCATTCGTATTCCTCAGCTGTCATGGAATAAAGTTCTTTCTAAAGTTCTCATGTCATTCTAACTTGACTTTTATTCTCAACCGGCTCTATGTTCGTATGGAATCATCCATTCTTATTGCTCATGAAGCACCAACAATATGCTTGGCCTTGTATATGGCACAAAAGGAGAGCATTTCTTCTGGGGAAATTTACAACTTACTGGATTAGAGGTGCCCAGGGAAACCCCACAGGAGGGAAGAACATGGAAGCCTTTTATTTTTATTTATATCACTGTTGACTCCCTTCTCATGGGTGTTATGGAAGGAGAGTGAGCACTAAAGATAGATGTCCTTGTTTGTCTGCGCAGATAGTTTGCTTGTTTTACAGCCTGTGCTGTACATAGACCACAGTGGACAGTGATCTTGCGATGGTTCTGCAGCAGGGGTGTGACCTCTTTGGAGAGGCCTGCTTCTGTGTCCCCTCGATGAGTCCCTCCTACCCCCCGCCCATGGCCCTGGAGCCAGGAGAAGCTTGCCCTCCCCCCGGCCGCCACCCTGGGGCTGGAGAAGTTCTGTGCACCTGATGATGATTGGGGGGACCTGAGCCCCTATTTAACCCCCCTTGTGCACACCCCTGTTCTGCAGCCTCCTCTGGCTCACTGGCATTTAGCCCAGCCCTGGTTTATTCATGTAGTAACAACTGTCTTGGGCTGCCCAACCAGAGTTTTTTCTCTTTCCATCCAGCTGTGGATCATTATGTGACCCTTTGAGGGGAGCAGCACCCTTTCCTTCTTGAAACTTACATGAGACAATGAGTTGGATTTTACGTGTTTATTCAGAGCGGCTTACAGCAAACCTTACCCTGTCAATAGCTAATAAAGTAGAAATCCCAGTCCACAGCTCTCCGGGAGACAGAGAGTTAATAACTTTTTTTTTTTTTTTAAGCTCCACTTCATGCAATTGTTGTCTAATGGAGCTTCATCCTTTGATCTGAAATAGTGAGTCTATTCATTACCTACTGTATAATACAGTTGACTGCAGGCTCTTAAAGTGGGTGACAGTGTTATAAATCAACAAAAGCTGATCAAAATTGAGGCTGAAATAGCACTGTAAATACAGGCCGTGTAATCAGTTATCGGAAATAGTTTTAACAGTGATCTTTCGTCAGTTTCCTTTAAATCAAGGCACATAATAAACTGGTAATAATAATGACAAGCAGCCTCTGGATGTTATGGATCAAACCCAGTGCCAGCTATCACAGAGTATTTATGATGTGCCTTTACAATCTAGGCCTTATCCCCTGTTAGCTATGCTGCACTTTTATCAGTGGTGTGCTTTGGATCTGTACATAGCGTTGCCTTTGCATATATGTTTAACTTCTCCCAGTCCTCTTCCTTTAGAGACCTGCAGGCCAATCTCATGTCTGTGAATCCAGCTCTCAAGACCAGTTACGTTTTTATCTTGATATTTTTATATGGATTTTACTAAAACACATACCAAGTAAGACATTAAAACAGAAGCAAACATCTAAGAAGATTCAAGAGTCGTCCTTGCTGGAGAGTTGACAAAGAACTCTTGTATTCCCTTCATTCCTGTTTCACAGTGACCCTTCATGGCCCTTGGTGTAGTTCCCACCTTCAGCTCTGGCAGGAAAGCTAGCTCGTGTTGCTGTCAGGGCTGTGCTATAGTACACGAGACTGTTGAGCCGTGGACTTCAACAGTCTCTACTCACAGAATAATACATTGCAATGATCAACCCTTGACGAGTGCAAGGTGGTATAATCCCAGCTAACAGTGGTTTTCCAGTAGAGTGGTTGAGTCTAATACTGCTGAGAAGATGCCTTTTTTCTGGCCTCTGTTAAAAGTGGAGGATGGAATGGATGTCATCTTGTTTGGTTGGGGCATGGAGATTTACTCCTCCTTCCATTTCAGCTAACACTAAACTTTCTTCCAGCTGGAACAAAGTGCTCTTTCACTCTAGGCAGCAGTAACTGAAGCTGTTGGAAAGGAGTCAGTCGAGGGCAGAAGATTTCAGTGCGATTTAATATAAAGTTGCTCCCCAGTAGAATGTGAACTTTCTGCCAGAGGCCATGATTAAGACTGTGTTTGAGTCTGCTGGACGATGTCAGATGCCTTTCCCTATGATTTAATTAGCTTTGTCGGGAGGCTTAATGTTGGCTCAGAAAATAAATGGAGTGGAGGCATTTCTGGCCCCGTCAACCAGACTTTGAAGTGTTATGTGAGAATTCAGCTTTTAAAAATATTTTTCTCAAATGTTAACCCAAGTTCTCATCAATCATGGAATAACCATTTAAAACAATTCCCTGCCCTGAGCCTACTGGCGAAGTCCCCATTGGCTACAAGTTTACGAGAAATGAGCTATTGAAGTTTGTTCTGACCAGGGTTGGATGGAGTGATGCTAGATAGGTCTGGGAGCAGGACCGAACATGAGTATGGCTTCCCATACAGGTAAAAACAAGACAATAAGAAAGGCAGTTTCTCCCAGAGCAATCTGTCTGTTCCGAAATGCAGAAGCCAAATATTCACATAGGTTGTATTATCGGCCTTCTGGCTAGAGGGGTGAAAATATTATCTACTTCATGGTTCTTGTGCTCTGTGCCCTCTTATCTATTTTGTAACCAATAACTCCTGGTTCAGACTCTACAGGGAAGTGACACTGCCTCCCGCTGCCTGGTGGAGATTCTGAGCTGCCCTCTTGGGGTCTGGTGAGTTGGAGAATGAACCAAGTCCCAGTTAAAAATGTAAACTAAAGAGCCAAAGACCCAGTTACTTGAAAAAACCTGCAATTCTCCCACCTGCTCGTCTCTTTGGTGACAATTTTCTCACTGTGCAAACCCTCCATTAAACTCTACCGTACTGCAGGATCAGACCTAATAGGGCACATCCATCCACAGTCTAGGTCAGGGGTTCTCAAACTGGGAGTCAGGACCCCTCAGGGGGTCACGAGGTGATTACATGAGGGGGAGGTGTCGTAAGCTGTCAACCGCCATCCACCCCAAGCCCCCACTTTGCCTCCAGCATTTATAACGGGGTTAAATATCTAAACAAGTGTTTTTAATGTATAAGGGGGGGTCACACTCAGGGGCTTGCTATGTGAAAGGGGTCACCAGTACAAAAAGGTTTGGGAGCCACTGGTCTAGGTGAGAGGTGACCTGGGTAGTGATGCTTACAAGCTTATTGGTGGAGTGGAGGACGAGAGATGACTGCAGCCTCTCTTGCTGGTGCTGGACGTCTCGTGGTGGTTCTGAGAATTTTTGAGTTTGTGTCTGGTGCCGTTTCTGAACGGGGAGGCGTAGGGCTTTGCCTGGAGGGAGATGAGTGCTGAAGAAGAGCTTGGAGGAGGGCGCTGCTGGATCATCCCGATGTTTTCCGAGATGGTGGTACTTTTGACTCCTTTCTAACTGCCCCAGTCATTGCTGCCAGGATTTAAGGAGTGCTTGTTCCAGCGGGAAATAAATACACAATTAGCTAGACTAGGGGGAAAGTGAGTATTGTCCACTTAGCAGCCTCTGTTTAAACTGGCTGCCACACTGGCTTCCTCCAGCTAACGTCCTCAGCTCTTGCTTCAATACGGTGGCTGGTGCAGGCTCCATTTGATGCTGCAGGCAGCTTGATAATAGCTACCCTCTCTGCTTCGCTTGTAGGGATCCCATTCTTACCTTTCGTTGCCCGGTGCTCAGCACAGCATGGCCTGAATCCTCTTGTGGGACCACAGAACAGATGATGATGATAAGAAAAGGGAAGTTGCTCATGGAGGTGGGGTTAGGGAGAACCTGAAATCGCAGCCTGTCTCCTGGCTTGTTCCAGTGCTGCTCCCACAGGGATCTTCCACACAGCCAGCCCTCTCCCTGCCAGTAATGTGGGGGCAGGCTAGTGTAGGGCTGTGTCAAGGGGGCAGAACGAATCTGTAGTGATTCCATTCAAATCTGAAAAGCCATTCTGCTTCTGAGAAGGGCCAGAATTTCCTAGATGAAAATGGTTGAAATCTATATCACGCTCTTGCAAATGTGATTGGACGTTGTTTTCGCTTCATCTAAAATATGGTGATTTCAAGTGTAGCAGCCTGTCTTTGAGATGATGGTATCAAAAGACTGTGTGTGTGTGTGCACGTGCACATTATAGGCTGTTCATGAGCTCATCTGTTGTGACACGGTGTGTATAATCCTGCAAGTATATTACACTTTGCAGTTGCATTAGTATAGAGCAGTGAATAGTATTGAATCAAATGCCAGCTGTTATGTCAGGTTTAATCCTGCTGCAAATTAAACCGTGTAAAACCTCTGCAAAACTTGGTTTTTTAATGGAACCGGCAGTTCAGTTGTACTAAAACTACTAAATTAAATTTTTTAAATGATTTTCAACATTTATTTGATAATTAGGGTTTGACAGTGTTTGTTATTGTTGTATCTTGATTGATTCAGCTCCACCCCTTGTTTAACTGAGTCTCATGTTAGCCATGCTGAAGAAATTTATCTGGGCAATGTTGCTTGTGCTGTAAACATGTAATTAGGCTTGTGCCGAATCAGTCTGCAGTTCTGGGTCATTACAGGATTTGGGTCAGCAAGCGCTGAACCCCAGTTTAAGTCCATATCTCAGCTTTGGAGTAACCTCAAGTGATATTTATGCAAATCTGTACAGTGGTGCTTAAACTTTGATTTCAGCTTACTGTCTCTTTTCTTTTAAAACTGGCTGTGTAACCAACAGCTAATAAAAACTTCATCCATTTCCCCCAGAATTCTAGAGAAGTATCTATCCTTTTTTCAGTAATTGACTGATAGGCTCTCTGTATTTCTCCATACAGCACACTGGAAGGTTTTCTGACATTAAAAGTTATAAATCTGAGGTTCTGTCTGAAAACAAAAATAAAACTTACGTGTAATTCAGAGCTATTTTCATAACTGTGATTAATAAGCTATGGCTTTATGAGATAGTTATGATTCACTCAATGAGAACACGTGTAGTTCTGCAATTAACAGGTCATTAACAAAGCAAAAATCTCAATCGTGACTAAGTTTTTGACTTAGTCTGTGAGCTCGACTTCAGGAAAACATTTCAGTGAAGCCCAATAGACAGCACAGCCATTTTCAGGGCAGTAAAAATTAGCTGTGTGCTGAAACCATCTCCCAAAGGCCAGAGTCTGGAATTGTATTATTTCTTTGCAAAATAAATAAGTACAAACATAGGAAGGGTTTTTTCCGATGCTATTTTTATACAGTCGTATCTCAAAAACAATTTTATGTTTTAAAATAAAATTGCATACGGTCTGTGAAATTACTGCTTCTCGTGTTCTGTAAATAAAATGTTTTGACATGGCTGTGATGTGGAAAGCTGTCTGTTTCATATGTGCACTGTGTAATTACCCATCCTAATGGCAATTATGTGATTTAGTATGTTGTTACAAGATTAGAGTAGCTATTTATGTAGTTAAATTCCTGAAATGTTCAAAGCACTAAAAATTATTGTGGAGGGTGAGGCGGGGGGGAGGAAATATAAACATTTGAAAACTACATTTAGGAAAGGCCTTTAGAGTTAGAAGACACACGGCCAAAATCAATGAAATTCACAATCAAAGAAAAACATTGCGAGTCCAGACACAACTCTACTAGTAGTGGTATTGGAAAGCATATGTGGGGGCAGGCTAACATCTGCCCAAACACCTCTGACAGTGCTCGTTGATTACACAAATCCCGTTTGGTAAGGAGAGGGCACATTCAGACTGTGTGTACTCTTGCTAATTGCATACTCACACTGCACCACCAGTGGAGCTCGGTGAAACATGTAATGTAGACAGGGCTCAGGTGTTTTGATGATTGTGTCCTCTAACCCTGCTTTAGCGTTCGATGCTCCCCGTACTCCAGCCTCTAGCATTAGTGCCGTCAGTACAGTGGCACCAGGGGTGATCCACAGGCGCAGCATCTGCTAGTTCTTCTGTGATTCTTTCTCTTCTAGGGGAGCTGTTCAAATTAGGTCAAAAATTTGATGCCATTTTCAAATTTAAGTTAATTGTAAGCATGCCAAATCTTGTGAGTTCTCTACATCTTGGGCCCTTTTCAGTTAAAAGTGCTGGGAGTTATTTCTTTGCTTCTTCCATGGCATGATGGAAAGTGAATCGATTCCTGGGGTTTAGTCCTTCTGGTCAGGCCATAAACGTTAACTCAGAAGAAGAATCATCAGTGTGCAGCTTCAACTAACTCATCATTTGTCTGCCTGTTTCACTGTGAACTGAAGAAAAGTATTGAGAGAATTCAGAATTGTGCTGTAGGGAGGAGGCATCGTAACAGGCAATGGGGAAAAAAGCTACAGAATTATTCACAATACTTTCCACAGGAAAAGCCTCAGAAGGCTAGAGCTCTTAGACATCAGGCTTTCACTATCCGCTCGTGCTTGAAAACAAGACAAAGTTTTTGACCTAACTTAAAGAGCTTCTCTAGGAAAGAGCCCCCTGTAGCAGTGGTTAATGTGAAGGAAGAAAACTGATTACACAGAGCGTGTCCTAGTAAAACGACGCATTTGTCAAGCTTGTGTACTGAGGGGGTGGCGTGGCTCAAGATTGGCAGTGGGATTGGCAGAGCCTGTCTGCCTCGCTCATGGGTTCCAGTTTGTCTAAAGTTGCTAGTGATTGAAAGTTACCATCCAATAGTTATTCAGTGAACTACTTGAAATGAATATTACCTCAGTATTATTTCTGTCAGACAGCTGTTTGCAGCACAAGAGCCACTGTCACAGTTGTCCTATTTGTTGCAGCCTCAGCAGAGAGGCAGGGACTGCTGAGGGAGTTGTCTGATGTGATTGCAGAGCCATTGGCCATGATCTTTGAAAATTTGTGGCGATCGGAGGAGATCTTGGACGACTGGAAAAAGGCAAATATAGTGCCCATCTTTAAAAAAGGGAAGAAAGAGAATCCGAGGAACTACAGACCAGTCAGCCTTACTTCAGTCCCCAGCAAAATCATGGAGCAGGTCCTCAATCCATTTTGAAGCACTTGGAGGAGAGGAAGGTGATCAGGAACACTCCACATGGATTCACCAAGGGCACGTCATGCCTGACCAACCTGATTGCCCTCCGTTGGACTCACTCCAGTTTGTCCACATCATCCCTTCTGTCGTGAAGGGACCAAAACTGGACACAGTACTCCAGGGTGTGGCCTCACCAGTGCCAAATAGAGGGAAGTGATTATTCTCCTCTATCTGCTGGCAATGCGCCTACTAATACAGCCCAATATGCTGTTGGCCTTCTTGGAAACGAGAGCACACTGCTGACTCATATCCAGCTTCTTGTCCACTGTAATCCCCAGGTCCTTTTCTGCAGAACTGCTGCTTAGCCAGTCAGTCCCCAGCCTGTAGCACTGCATGGGATTCTTCCGTCCTAAGTGCAGGACTCTGCACTTCTCCTTGTTGAACCTCATCAGATTTCTTTTGGCCCAGTCCTCCAATTTTTCTAGGTCATTCTGGACCCTATCCCTACTCTCCAGCATATCTACTTCCCCCCCCACCCCCCGCAGCTTCGTGTCATCTGAGAACTTGCTCAGAGTGTAATTCATCCCATCATCCAGATCGTTAATAAAGATGTTGAACAAAACCGGCCCCTGGGTCAGATGGCACAGGGAGAAGAGGAACATTGGCTGAAACACAGATCACCTTGTCTAATATATCTCGTCTGTCTTTCCATCCTTCGGTACTGCTGTGTAAACTTTTGAAACTGTATTCCCATCCTCAATGGCATCAGTCAAGACTTGCTTTGGATTTTTTCTAGATGAGATTATTTTACTGAGTCCAGCACACAGACAGACACATTCATCTTCTCACATTGCATGAACTAAAATAAAGGGTTCTTAAAACCTGAAGTACAGTGTATCTCACCTCTCATTTTCTTCTGCATAGGTACACACTGATGCCGTAATGCTGTGCCGTGTGCCACTGTCAGTCTCATCTCAGACCAATGAGACATTCTAGGATATTATGACTTATGTAGTTGGAATATTTTGAAATTAATTGTTGATATATCTATAGGTGGGGGGTGTTAAAATCAGGGAGGAATTAAGTAGTCTATTTTGCTCATGTCCTCAACAGCTGCTTCATTTCAACCCAGATGTGGCTGTGCTTTAGTGGTGAGCGAAGTGATTTCTGTGTAGAGCAGCGGAAGACTTTGGGATCTATTTAGATGAAAGGCGCTTAGTAAGTGTAAGATGTTCTACCTCATTGTGGCACTGGTGTGCCAAACATAATCATTTTTGGGTCTGTTCATCTTTTCTTATTTGTCAGTCCCTGTAATTCATGGGGAAAATTTTCAAAGGCACAAGGTGACTAATTCCCATTGAAGGTCACCAGGAATTATGTACCTAGATACCATTTGTGTCTTTGAAAAATTTTTCCCCTTAATCACTCTTGCTCTCTCCTCTCTGAATTCCTGTGATAAGTCACTGATACCTTTCAGGTGCTGAGCGCATAATGCTTGGTCCTAGGTGAGTCTCGCTGGTATCTGTAGAAAGGGGCTACTGTTGACCTTCAGGATCTTTGGTGGGAGGCCTCCACATCCCCACATCACATACTTTGGTGTCTTGCTCCCATTTCACCCATATCCAATTTGCCTCCAGCTGGGACTGTCAGGTCTTCCTTAGTGTAACTGCTCCCTGTGACGTTAGTGACGTGAACTGGGACCGTAAAGATCATTGTTGCAACCAAGGTCCTGGAGTGGCACCAAATCTTGTATAAAGGGGGTCAAATAAAGTGTCTAAGACAGGGTTCTGGTTTGCTGGTTATGATTATGCTATCTGGGTGCATGCATCATTTTTGTAGTTAAAGTTATAAATATTCACTCTATACTTTCTGTAGTTCAAACTTGTGCTAGGCTTCTGGGTGACACTCCAGACAAGTTGGTGTCAGCTTGGCCTAGCCTGCTTGATGGCCCATTAAGGACCATCAGCTATACAATTAACCCATTTGAGAGAAGGCAGACTGACCTTGTGACTCAGCAAGGTGTGCAGGGACATACCTATCCGCAGTTTTTCCATGCCATGTGATGAACAGCTTGTCTTTGGGACCAAGAACGCAGAGACCACATGGCAAGAGACTATAAAAAGCTGCAGCAACTCCTCCATCTTGTCTTCAATCCTGCTTCCTACCTCTGGAGGGACTTTGCTACAAACTGAAGCTCTGCACAAAGGACTGAGTGACTCATCCCAGCGGGGGATGTTGTCCAGAGACTTGTTTTTAACTTGCAGTTTACTCCATCACTGCTACAAGCCTGAACTAAGAACTTTGCCATTACTGTATGTAATTGATTCCATTTAACCAATTCTAGCTCTCATCTCTATCTTTTTCCCTTTATGAATAAACCTTTAGATTTTAGATTCTAAAGGATTGGCAACAGCATGATTTGTGGGTAAGATCTGATCTGTATATTGACCTGAGACTGGAGCTTGGTCCTTCGGAATCGATAGAACCACTTTTCTTTTACTGGGATATTGGTTTTCATAACCATTCATCCCCATAACGAGTGGCACTGGTGGTGATACTGGGAAACTGGAGTGTCTAAGGGAATTGCTTGTGTAACTTGTGGTTATCCGGTGGGATGAGACTGAAGTTGTCTCTGTCTGGCTGGTTTGGTTTGCCTGGGTGTGCAAAGGACCCCCAGCCTTGGGCTGTAACTGTCCTGCTCTAAGCAGTTTGTCCTGGATTGGCACTCTCAGTTGGGTCCCGCCAGAACCGCATCGTTACATTCCCTAATTGATTTTTACTGAGCTTGAGTCTCTTTGGGGACAGTACTTCTAGTGTGTCTCAGTCTCTTCCTGTTATGTCTGTCCTTGCTGATATTCGTAGCCCAGTTTGGTATCACTTGCAGATTGCATTAATATGCACGTTTACCTCCTTCTTCTAGATTAATTAAACTGTTAAAAACCCCTGTCCTAATGCCAGTCCCCAATGGTGACGCTGTCATTTATCCTTCCCTTTAGCTACAGACATTCGGTCCCCCGACAGTGTTCTAACCTCAGCCCATTCCAGTTCTGCAAAATGCTGTAGTTCATGCTTTCCTCCAGACCAAAGATACCACATTGACTCTTCTGTCAGCCCATTCACTTTCTAATTCTATCAGAAACACTCAGGTTTGTTTGACATCTTTTGTTCTTTGCACATCCCCAGTGAAACTGCTTATTTTAGGGTTTCTGCTGGCATGAAGGTATGTATGGATTTTCGGGTTGACATTCGTTCTGTGATGGCATTAGGTTTAGCATGCAGTAATTGCCAGGATCACTCCTTTTGTCTTTTCTGCATAAACGTTTGCCTGCCTTTTCCAATCTTCTGATGCCTCAGGCCTCTCCAGGGCCTTTCAAAAATAATTGCTGTTGGCTTAGTAAATTTGTTAGCTAATTCTTTCACAGCCTGGGATTAAACTATTCAGCGCCAGTTTCTTCCTTATTTTTCCTTTTAAAATTGTTCATTGCCTCAGACTCTTCAGACTCCCCAATCTCATCTCCCCCCCGCCTTATTTCCCCTGCGTAAGCTCTAAAATCTCCTCCTCTTCCCTATTAACCCGTTTGGCAGCATTAACTCCTGCTTTTCCGCTGTCTGTATCTCTCCTACGCACCTTGACTGGCTCTGGATCTTTCTTTTCTTGTTTTGTTTCATTCCCTGTCTACATCTCCAGGCTGGATTTTTTATTTTAACCCTCAACTTCTTACGAAGCTGTGCTGGCCTCCCCTTATCTTCTTCCTTTCCAGCATAACTGATCTTTAGGGCCATCTGTTCATCCTTAGAACTCTTGGCAAAGGCAGGAAACTCAACTGCCATCTCTCCTCTCCTGTCCACTTTGTCTGCCAACCCGTCCTCCTTCACGTCCTGGAACAAGGAATTTCCTACATCTCATGTGGCAGAGGCTGTGGCCAGGAGTGGGCACCCATTCTTGGCTGGCAGCAAGCCTCACTCTTCCCGTCCATTGTAAAGGAGCTGCTACTGAGCTGCTTTCTTGTGTGAGAAGGAGAGGACAGAAGGCGCTGAGTGCGTGAGGACTCGTTCTGGCAAAGCGTCCTAACCCACTCCACTCCCAGCAGCCACAGGACAGGAGAGTGGTGTGAGAGCTAATCATTGTGTCTTGAGATTCCTCAGCCTTTTTTCATAGTGCCACATTCCTAGGGGTCCTAATTCCTGAACAGGCCTTCTGGGAAATCTAACAGCCTTTTCCTTCTGACCCCACGTTCAATCTGTGTTCTATTAAATTCTGTCCTGGGTCACGGCACTGCACTTGACATTGAGCTTTGAAGTCCCTGTGAAAGACCTGCAGCTTTAGAAAATGCATGACAGTCGGGGGCGGGGGGAGCGTCTCTAAGGCTTGGTCTACACTACGCGTTTAAACCGATTTTATCAGCATTAAACCGATTTAACGCTGTACCCGTCCACACAACGAGGCCCTTTATATCAATATAAAGGGCTCTTTAAATCGTTTTCTGTACTCCTCCTCAATGAGAGGAGTAGCGCTAAAATCGGTATTACCATATCGGATTAGGGTTAGTGTGGCCGCAAATCGACCGTAGTGGCCTCCGGGCGGTATCCCACAGTGCGCCATTGTGACCGCTCTGGACAGCAATCCGAGCTCGGATGCACTGGCCAGGTAAACAGAAAAAGCCCTTCAAACTTTTGAATTGCATTTCCTGTTTGCTCAGCGTGGAGCTCTGATCAGCACGGGTGGCCATGCAGTCCCAAATCCAAAAAGATCTCTAGCATGGACCGTACGGGAGATACTGGATCTGATCGCTGTATGGGGAGACAAATCTGTTCTATCAGAGCTCCATTACAGAAGACAAAATGCCAAAGCGTTTGAAAAAAAAATCTCCAGGCTATGATACAGAATCCACAGCACAGTGCTGCGTGACAAGCGTAACGGAAAGCCAAAGAATCAAATGGACGGTCATGGAGGGAAGGAGGGGGGACTGAGGACTCCAGCTATCCTGCAGTCCCCAGCAGTCTCCTAAAAGCATTTGCATTCTTGGCTGAGCTCCCAATGCCTGTAGGGTCAAACACATTGTCCGGGGTGGTTCAGGGTATAGCTCGTCAATTTACTCCCTCCTCCCCTGTGAAAGAAAAGGGAAAAAAATCGTTTCTTGACTTTCTTCAATGTCAACCTGTGTCTGTTGCATGCTGCTGGTAGACGCGATGTTGCGGCAGTGAAGAGCAGTGTCCGCTCCCCTCCCCTCCCCTCCTCTCCCCTCCCCGGTGGCAGACGGTACAATATGACTGCTATCCGTCGTCATAATCAGCCCGTGACTGCTCCTGGCTGGCCTCACCTGAGGCCAGCCGGGGGCACCTGGGTAAAAACAGGAATGACTCCTGGTCATTCCCAGTAGATGGTACAGAACGGCTGGTAACTGTCTTCATCATAGCAACTGGGGCCTGAGCTCCATCAGCCCCCTCCCTTTCCTTTGTAAAGAAAAGATTCTGTACTGCCTGGACTATCATAGCAGCGGGATGCTGGGCTCCTCTCCCCCGCACCGCTTAATGTCCTGCCTGGACTATCATAGCAGCTGGAGGCTGCCTCCCCCTCATTTTATCTCAGTAACAAGTCAGTGTTTCTTATTCCTGCATTCTTTATTACTTCATCACACAAATGCAGGGGACACTGCTACAGTAGGCCAGGAAGGTTGGAGGAGGAGGGAAGCAACGGGTGGGGTTGCTGCAGGGACACCCCCTAGAATGCCATGCAGCTCATCATTTCTGTGGGATCTGACACGAAGCAGCTGTGCTCTCCAGTACATTGGTTCTCTAGCACACTTGCCCCATATTCTAGGCAGGACTGACTCTATTTTTAGATACCATAAAGGAGGGATTGACTCGGGGACTCATTCCCATTTTTGTCTTTGCTCCCCCGGCCGACCTCAGCCAGAGGCACCCATGACAGCAGCAGACGGTACAGAAGGACAGATAGCCGTCATCTCATTGCCAATTTACAGTGGCGCAGCAGACGGTACAGAACGACTGATAACCGTCTGTGCTGTCATGCAAAGGCAAATGAATGCTGCTGTGTAGCGCTGCAGTATCACCTCTGTCAGCAGCATCCAGTACACATACGGTGACAGTAAAAAAAAAAAGCTGAATGGGCTCCATGGTTGCCGTGCTATGGCGTCTGCCAGGGCAATCCAGGGAAAAAGGGCGCGAAATGATTGTCTGCCCTTGTTTTCCCGGAGGAAGGAATGACTGACGACATTTACCCAGAACCACCCGCGACAATGATTTTTGCCCCATCAGCCACTGGGCTCTCAACCCAGAATTCTAAGGGGCGGGGGAGACTGCGGGAACTATGGGATGGCTATGGAATAGCTACCCACAGTGCAACGCTCCAGAAATCGACGCTAGTCTCGGACCATGGATGCACGCCGCCGAATTAATGTGCTTAGTGTGGCTGCGTGCATTCGACTTTATACAATCTGTTTTACAAATGGCATTTGCTCTTCTATTTGGGTGTCATAATGGATAATAACAGATTTCTTTGGGAATAATTTCCCCTCATCACTTCAGATGCTTCTGTGGAAATTGTTTCTTCCACAATAATGCTAGTGTAATGGAGTTAGGGTTGTATTGAAATAGTAGGGTGATCTTTTCTTTTAAGGGGTGAATTTCATTTCAAAGAATTAAAAGGAAAATTTGGGTGTTCTGTCTATTAAATCCCTGTTCCACACACATTGCCATGATCAAACATGCATATATATTGTGGAGATTCTGAAATGTTTTGTGTTGAAATACAGGAGGGATGAGCACATGCCTGGAAATCACTTTCCCCTGAGAACTCTAATAATCCTTCACTGGTCATTTTAAAAATGAGGGATTGCAGCAGAGTTAGCTCGCCCTGTGATGCAGCACACGTACCTTTTGGATTCAGCTTGTGTAACACATGCCACCCTGATGAGATTTGAAACAGCGAAGACATGAACACCTGGGAATGAGAACAAACGAAGTTCAGACATCATCTTCATAATGAAGATCAAAAATATATCTCGTTATTGATATGTAAAATGACAAAACAGCTGACACACAAACTGGTTTGAAAGCACGAGAATTAGCTGATGACATTCTGAGCTGTGCAAATAGGTGATGCTATTTACATTTAACATGTTTAAAAATCAGCTACTGCAAATACAGAACAGTGTACTTGAACTACAAAAATGCCATCACTCTCCCTGACTCAGTGATAATGGTCTAATAAGTGCTATACACAGTGAAAATGCCGCAGAAGCTCTACAGTGCAGGCTAGAAACCAGTGATGGGAGCAAAAGCAACATTCGTCTTAAAACAAATTCAAAACAGCACCGAATTAAAAAAACAAAACAAGCTTTTAAAATGCCAAGTTTGATGTAACCAAAGTAGAGCATAAGTGGTCGTGGTGGTTTTCAGCTTAAGAAATCAAAGATAAAAGCTTCAATGTGAGACTAACTTTCTCCCTCCCTCTCTCTTTGCCGCATACATGCATAGAAGTTCATACCCCCGCAATCTGTCTCAACCAGCATGTTTTCCAGGGAAAGGTTTTCTCCCAGTATTTTCAAGAAAAACCAGTACAGAGGTCTGAGCTCACATGGTTGAAAGCAGAATATTGCTTCAGACCTGGTAGGTAAACTGTGGTTCTGTGTTGGGATGAATTCCCTCTAGTCATTGCGATGTCTCCTGACAACTTGTTGCTTCTTCCAGGCATGTCACTGTGTGTCTCCTCAAGTAGGACATGCTGTCACACCTCAGTCATTAGAAGCAGGAAATCTTGCAGGGTGCCAGGAGCAATCCTGAGCCGCTCTGTGCATCTGATCTGGTCTGTCTGTAGAGTTAGCTTAAGCTACTTTGGCAGAGGTCCTCAAACTGGGGCACATCTCCCTAGGGGGATGCGGAGAAACATTCGAGGAGGCACAGATGGGGCCCTGGCCAGTGTCGCCCAGCTCCACTCCTGGCCCCAGGACCCCAGCTGCTGGCCTCCACTCCACTCTTGCCCCCAGCTGTGGCCCCAGCCTCAGCCCCTTTACTCCTGTCTGTTTCCCCCCACTCCCGGCCCTGGCTTGGTGGGGTAGAGAAGGATAAGGTGGGGTGTGAGGTAAAAAGTTTGGGGACTACTGTAAAACGGGGTGAGACCAATCTTTACCACTGTTTGTATGTGTGACCCTGGTCAATGCTGCATATTGTCAATACTGAAATACTAATATGCCGGTGGTAGGCAGGCTCCTAGGGCTGCTTAAGAGAGCATTAAACAGCACAGAATGGAAAGTACCTAGAGGGTTGAAAGTATCTTAGAGCTCGAGAGAGGTTGTGGGGTAATAAATGGAAGTGTTAGGAGACAAATCTTACAGGGGGCTAGTGTTCAGACAGCAGAAGCATGGGCCCTATCTCACACAAATACATTGTACAATCTAAATTGACAGGTACACAACTAGCAGAGAGACACCAACTGATCTGGATGACCACAGGTGAAACGGTTATAGGAGGAGCACTTCTTTCTTGGGTGTTTAAAAAGGGAGACAGATAGACAAAATCTTAGTTGTGTTAGGCTGGTTAAAAGATAGGAAACAAAGTGTAGGAGTAAATGGTTAGTTTTTACCCCAGAGAGTGATAGATAGAAGGGTCCACCAAAGATTGAACTTCACTGGTCCTGATACAAATGCATTCATAAATGGTCTGGAAAAGGGGTGAACTGAGACATAGTAAAGTTTGCAGGTGATACTAAATTACTCAAGATATTTAAGTCCAGAGCAGACTGCGAAGAGCTACAAAGGGATCTCACAAAACTGGGTGACGGGGCTCAAAATGGCAGATGAAATTCAATGTAGATAAATACAAAGTAATGCACAATGGAAAGCATAATCCCAGCTGTACAAACAAAATGATGAGGTCTAAATTAGCTGAAAAGATCATGAAGTTGTCATAGATTGCAGGGAATGGATCACTCGATAATTGCCCTGTTCTGTTCCATCCCTCTGAAGAATCTGGCACCAGCCATTGTAGGAAGACATGATTCTGGGCTAGATGAATCATTGGTCTAATCCAGTATAGCCGGTTGGCTCTCTTTCAGAGCTATAAGTCTCTATACGTTTAATTTCAATACTTGGTAGATTCTTAGTACACTAAACAAGCAACACCAGAAGAACATACTTTGTATGAACTCCTGGTGCCTTCTACTGTCAATCATGTCGGGGCTCTGTGTTTACCCCTTATAGCACCCTCAAAATGTGCACATTTAGTAGGAGCTATCTTTAGAGAAACTCATGTCAACCATGCTCGGAGAAGAGTGCACTGGATCCAGGATTTGATCTCCTAAATCCACTAACAGGCTCTTGATGGACGTTAGGTAAAGCCTTTAACTTGTTCAGATGTGGTATTTCATCAGAGTTGGCAATGCTTTTTTTATATCTTGTTTTTTATAATGCTCAGCTTATGGGGAAGTTGTGTGTTCCTTGCTGGCCCTGGGCTCATTGCCTGCAGACGGTAAAGAAGAATGTCTTTCAATACTAAAAGGAGAGGTGTTGTTTACAAGGGTGTGTCTGCCATCATTTCTCCCATAGATTTGAATCCTATACTCTATGGAGGAGTGAGCAGAGACCTGTGGGGATGTTAAGTCAGCTGAACAGTAATTAATATAATTATATGCAAAATTCTGAACGATGCATGACCCAGAATATGCTCCAGCTCTCTCTCCCAGAACTACATTGATTTGCAAAGTAACAGAAGAAAGACTTGTTTAGCTGTATTTTTGTTAATAAAGTGTGCAGATGTGGCTGACTACACACAGGGAGCAGATCTGCTAAGTAAAAGTACACCATTTTTTATGGTCCTTTTTCTGTCGATAGTCACTTTTTAAAAACACAAAGGATTATTTGTAGATCACTGAGAAATGTTAAATGACTTGATTGAATATTCTGTTACTATGCAGAGATGTGAGAACAAAAAGATGCAGACAAAAGAATTTCTTTGCATCTGCTCATTCTCCTCTGGGTATCAAAGACAAATAACAAATTGCGGGGAGTGGGGAGCAGTTGCTGGGACCTTTGAATAAAACGAGAGCTAGGCCTTTCAGTAGGGAGAAAAGATGAGTTGGGGGAGGCAGGTGAACCGCTTGCTATTTCAGAAATGGGGACAGGGAACAACTATTCTCTGCAGGCTGTGAAGGCAGAAGGGCAAGAATGGGCATAAATAGCAAAGGGGAAAATGCAGGTTATGTATTACATTAGCAGAAGCCCTGTGCAAACAGTCTGGTGATGAGACCTGTTGCAAAGGAAGGTTGCAGATCCATATGCACTAGAGGTATTAAAGCCAAAGACCATGAAGTCTCTTCTATTGTACTGCTGGGGGATGAGGAAAACACCCCTTCTACAGTACTACCCCTCCTAGACAGAACAGCTCTGTGATTCCAGCTTGCCATTTACAATCCAACATTGATGGAAAAGTGAATCATACAAGTGGCTTCACCAAGACATTTTCTTGTTATTAGCATCTGAGAAGCTCTTCTGAGGTGTCTGAGATTTGTTATAGAATCTTTCCTATTCAACTCTGACATACACATCTGAATTTATTTTCTTACTGATCAACTTTAAAGGTGTGTAATCATGCGAAACATACACTGTTGACAGCACAATTTTAATTCTTGCCAGCCACTCGACAGGCAGTCGGTACGACAGGAGCAGAGTGCAGATTCCCACTGTCCCCTTGGTTTAATAAATTCACTGCTATCACAGTTTCATTAATTGCCTCACCTCTAAACACAGTATTAAAACGTTATCAGCCTCTTACGGGCTGTTTCATATTCTTACCATGCTCAGGTGCCGCTACAGAGGACGGCTGGTTCAGGTTCTATATAGGGCAACTGTGAGCTCTTTAGACCAGGGACTTTCTCTTATTCTGTTGTGTATGATGGGCCCTGCTTTTGATTGAAATCTGAGTGCTGCTGCAGTATAAATAAAAAAAATAAAATTTTTATTATAGCTAATGTTAAAAAATGTATAATACACAGATTAAGAAAATAGTGTCTGTACATCTGGGGATAGTGCTAAGATTATCCACAAATACTAAGTTTATTTTAAAAGTCATAAGATACATATAGTGCATAATCAACAGTAACCCAAATTAAGGTGAATACATTTAAGAATGCAGTTTAGATCAGGGGTGGGCAAACTATGGCCCATGGGCTGCATCCAGCCTGTCAGCCATTTTAATCCAGCCCTCAAGCTCCCGCTGGGGAGCAGGGTTGGAGGCCGCGCCGCATGGCTCCCGAGAGCAGCAGTCTGTTCCCCCACTCGCTCACCCACCCACCCCCGGCTAATTACATGTAGGGGCAGCCAGGGGGCTCCACTCTGCACACTTCCCTCACCACAAGTGCTGCCCTGCAGCTCCCATTGGCCAGGAACCGTAGCCAATGGGAGCTGCACGGGCTGCACCTGCGGATGGGACAGCATGTAGCAGAGCCCCAGCCACCCGCCTCAGTCCTAATTCCTCTCCTGCCTTCCAAAGCCCTTGGTCCCAGCCTGGAGCACCCTCCTGCACCCCAAACCCCTCATCCCCAGCCCCACCCCATTGCCCCTCACCTCCTCCTACACCCCAACCCCAATTCTGTGAACATCCATGGCCCGCCATACAATTTCCATACACAAAGATGTGGCCCTCGGCCAAAAAGTTTGCCCACCCCAGTTTAGATATTAAAATCCGAATACTCAGGTACATCACTCATGAGAAGTTATACAGAGAGTTGGTTGTAGAAAGCAAATATATCAGTGAGTGTAGATTGTCCCTCAGTAATTGAGCATTTAGCATAGGTTGTCCATTTAGAAAATAAAATCCATCAGGGGAGTATTTCAGTTACTTTCCCAACTGCGCTTCTCATTGACACTCCCCATAGCAGGGACCGTGTTATTGCAATTCATATATGAAACAAGGGACAACTTTAAAGTTCTCGTCTGGCAAGTAAATCACAGCGTTCGTCCCCCATTAAGTGGAAGGTGAGCGCGGAGAAGAGTGCAGAGTTAAGGCTGCTGTTGTAACTAAAGTTTTTTCAGACTCTTCCTTTGGGCTTTTTAAACAGCTGGTATGACTATTATTTCCTGATTTCCCATTTTTTTGAGCCGCAACATAGTAACAATGTTGTTTTAAAATATATTGTTTCGTTTTATAGCACTGTAAGTCTCCATGGCACTTGAACTTTACCATTATATCTGTGGTAGGGAAGTTTGTCTTGACTCTAGGAACATAACAGTATGAGGAGAAGTGTTGCTAGTGAACTAATTGAGATTGTTGCTAGCAGTAAAAGTGAAGTTACCCCCCGATATTTTGAAGTCCTGATCAGTGGTTGGAGTTGTAAACAATGTCTAAAGATTGTTGGGGAGGAAAGAGGGTGTCAAGGAGTGAGGGGGAGTCAGGGCCCTGCACCCCCACTTCCTGCCATTCACTGTGACTCTCGGCCAGCCACTAGACCAGAAGGTTTATTAGAGATAACAGGAACACAGTCCAAACCAGAGCTTGTAGGCACAAACAGGACCCCACAACCAGGTCCTTCTGGGGGGCAGGGAGATTAAACCCCAAACTTGGGGCTCCCTCCTGTTCCCCAGCCCACTCAAAACTGAAACCCCCTCCAGCTGTCTCACTCAGCCTCCCCCAGCTCCCTCCCCAGCCTTTGTCCAGTTTCCCAGCTCAAGTATCGACCCTCAGATAAAGTCATCCCCTGCTCTCCCATGCCTTATGCAGACAGTCCCAGTAAATTAGACAACATTCCCAGGTCAGTCCGCCCCGCTCCCTGCTGCGTCACATTGGGAATTACAGACAGATCTAGAAAAGGAGATTTTCAGGAACCTGCTATGCCACATGACTGGATTTTTGGGACTTCCCAACCCTTGTGAATAGCACAGTGCTGTGTGTGTAAACCTTATTTCAATGAATCCTGTTTAAAATATGTTGGTCATCAATACTTAAATGGGTTCAATTAGACATTCAAACATATTACAGAATGTAGCTACTGAGAGCCACTGTGTGAAATATAATAGCACTCCGGTGATACAGTTATGGTATCATGTTTAATGACCAAAATATTAAAGAACGTATTGAAGTTCAGTCATCAATCAAGGTAAATTGAGTCTTGTGGCTAAGAATGCAAATGCATTCTTTTTATACTGCATGAATACAAACCACCCAAGCTCTGCTCACGCTTGTTTCTATGGTTATCTGCTTGTGAACAGCTGGGTGAGACATGGGGCAGGGGGGAGAGGAAAAAGTGATCATTAACTTTTCTTTTACTAATTTCTAGCTGGAATTATCATGATAATCCTAATTACTGGATTAGTTCTCACATTCTTCCTTCCTTCTTTCCCAATGTCACAAGCACAAGTGGTGTCTCAAGCACTGTGCTTGGCATGGTGATTGCTGGGGAGTTCTTTGATGTCCATGGATTTTGTTGCAATAGAATTTTTTTTTTAAAATCAGTCTTTCTGCAGTCAGTGTTTCCCTAAAATGTTAGATGTGAGTGAGGGGGTCTCCATGAGTCACAGCAAGATTATCATTATAATCAAGGTATCCTTGGAGTAGTATCTTCCTCACCTGCTGTCGGACCACCTCTGCTGGTTCCCTCTCACCTTCCACCTCCACATCAAGGCTCTTCTCCTTGCCTTCAAGGCTCTTGCACAACTTTTCTTCACCACGATCTCCACTCTTGTTTTTTATGTCTTCCTTTAGCTTGGCCAGTGATGCCAGCCTCACCAGTCCCTGTATTTTCTTCTCCCTTGGTCTGCGTGCACACTGTCCCTGTGCATGGAGCTCCCTCCCTATCACAGTGCCCCAGGCATCCAGCCGTTCTTCACTAAAAGTTCTCTCTGAGGCCCACAAGTACCAATGAGTGTCGGTTAAAGCCCCTCTAAGTTAGCACCATTCTCCGGGTCGGCCAGCATGCTGTGTCATCAGCATGTTTTACTTGGGATACTCCTCAGGGCTGGGAGCCTGTCTCTGTGTTTTTGTACAGCACTCAGAACAAGGTTAATAATAATCTAATATCCTCTGTGACAATGCAGTTGGTTTCTGGTCATGTAAATTGGTGAGAATGAAGAGACATTCCAAACAAACAGTGTGTGCATGAAACTGCCCTCTGAACAGCAAACCCCATGTTCTCAATAGCAGTGTGACTCTCCATTTCTCCTGTTACTGTCAGGACTGCCTTTCATTTCTCTGGGGCCATCTCCTCCCTCTCTCAGGGAGGATGACCTTTGAAGAACTCAACTGCTTATCGCTATCCTCCATTCAGGATTCTACTCTGGGGCACTTTGTTACTTTCCCAAGACACACAGCATTACCTACATGGAGACAGGCAGGCTTTTCTCTCACCCGATTCACCTCAGCTCTGTCTCAAGTTTGATTCTGTCTGTGTGCAGGAGCAATAGCGATCTAATGAGCACTAATGATAAACACTGATCTCCTCTCAGGCTGCCTATGCAAATTTTACTTTAGGCTGTTAAAATGCAAAGTGAGAACAATCCATATCTTACCTCAAGGACAAAAAGTGGCACCTCAAGCTATGGTTACCTCTTCTGAAACCTTGCCAATACTGAGAATATACGTCTGAAAATGGCTGTAGTAAGAATTATATTGTTACATTTCATAAAAATAGCCTCATTAAACATTTTCTTTAAAAGACTAAAATAGACTCCCAGATTAATAATTAATTTTTCCTACACATGCTGCTCTCCATCCTGTTCTTCAAACTAGCTTCGCATATATGTGAGGTAAGTCTCTGAGCACTATATATGTACCATAGGAGAGGATACGCCAAAAACCACCTCTGGTGCTAGAGAACTGGGGTGGGGGTTAAAGAGAAGATGGGTCAACCATTCTCCATGTGGATGCGGATTATTGGAGAGATAACAGCTGCCTGGGACCCCTCTGCCAGCTATTATCACAATACGCTCTGAACAGTAGATTGCCATAATTAAGCCCCTTAGTCCCCCCTTATGGCTGCTTTGTTTGCAGCTTGTTTATTCTGAAATGTGGACAAGTGAAACTCCTGCACACTATTGAATGTCAGTCTGCATCCTGTAGGCAAGTAATGCCGGATTGGTGAATGCCGCGCAAACAGGAGTCATTTACATACATTAGTAGCAAATCATCATCTCAACCTTTGTAGACAGTTTCCAAAAATGAATTATCTGGGTCGTAAATTCCTGTTTTGCTTCTGTGAACAGGGTGGCAGGCTGAGCCCCCGCACAGGGAAAAGCAGCACTGTTCTGATGGGTCACATGAAGGCTCCAGATGCTTTGAGGTTCAGGGTAATTACTGGTGAATCAAGGTGGCCGGTGAGCCCACTAGCACCAGGACATAAAAGTGGTGGTAGCCTCTCTTTGGCCAAAGGGAACTACAGAGCTAGTGCAGTGAGGTCCTATGAGGAAGCTGTAGGAACAGCCCAACTCAGAAGATGCTCACGCTGAGGTTTATGTTGTGTTATTGTTTCTGACTTCACAAGTCAGACAAGAAGGGAAGGGGTGAATTTTGGACATTGACTCTGGGACAGTGTCATCTGTTGGTGGCAGAACATTAACGATAACCACCAGTGTGTGGAACTGAAAATGGAAGTCTCACAAGAAACCAGAATAAGGATGGGCATTGTACATAGTTGTTGGCTCTCATGTCATCAGACTTCCAAAATGGAAATGTTTCTGAGTTTCTCAGAGAGAAATTGGCAAGCCCAGAAGCAGGAAAGGATATTGCTGAACACACCAGCTGACAAAAACTGCTGTCAGATTTCTACAATTGTCAGATAGGACGAGAATAAAATCTAGTACAGAAATGGCAGCACATCTGGCATAAATTAAAGGTGAGCAGCTGTCCTCCAGACTAGCCAGTTAACCATTAGCCAAGAACAAACTTCGTAGAAGAGGCAGCAGCTAACAGATGGTGTGAGCATGTAACTCAGTTATATTGGCTGCTACTGCCAGTCAAATTCCCTTAATGAAAGGGCCTCCTTTTCATCTGCACCTGTAAAGCCTTCAGGAGTCTTGTTCTGAGCTAGCTATGTCTGCGTCACCAAGGCCATTCTCGTGTCACCCAATGCTGATGTGCTAGGCTTTCTAGAGTACTTTGAGGTGCCTTGGCACAATAAGGTATCTAAGTATCTGTGCTAGTTGCAGCTGGAAAACTGTTCTTGCAGAAAGAAGATATGGCCAAAAGTTCATGGTAGCAGCACTTCACAGTCACTGGCACCAAGACTCAGAACAAACTTCTGTATTGGGCAAGCTCTGCTCTAGGCAGGAGCCATATTGGCCACAATGAAGGAGAGGATGATTAGTTCGGAGTAAATGGAGCACTCAGAGATGGGAAGCGCAAATATTCATCCTCCTGTCATCAGCATCAGTGTTTCTTCTGGTGAGGCACGGGGCACATCCATAGATTGTGGGTTGGACTGGATACCTCCTGAGGTCCCTTCCAACCCTGATATTCTGATTCCTGGATTCCAAGGCCAGAAGGGACCATTGTGATCATCTAGTCTGACCCCCTGTATAACAGAGGCCAGAGAACTGCCCCAAAATAATTCCTAGAGCAGATCTGTTAGAGAAACGTCCAATCTTGAGTGGAAAATCTGCTAGTGATGGAGAATCCACCAAGGCCCCTGGTAAATTGTCCCAGTGTTTAATTACTCTCACAGCTGTAAATGTACACCTTATTCCCAGTCTGAATTTGTCTAACTTCATCTTCCAGCCTATTCTTCATTTCCATCTCTTGCCATCCTTTCCCAGAGGGCCCGTTTGATGAAGCAGACCAAATTCCCTCTAGCTGTTTTGCCTGGTTGTGAGCTGCTGCCTTTCCATACTGATGAAATGACCGTGTCTGCTGGTGGAGATTCCTGTTACTTAATGCCTATGTCTCCTTGTTTCTCTTTCCTGTCTTCCCACTTAATAGCCATGATTGTTTTTATCAAGCTTTTGTATTGAAACCTCTTCCCAAATTCCTTACATCACTGCTTGCCAGTAACTCATGTGCATATAATCATTGAGTTCATATAGCTTGTGTATCACTTCATTCTGGTTCCTAGTTGGACTCTTCCACTCCAGAGATCTGTTTTTAAGACGTGCCCAGCTGGTGCGGTCATCCCATTCCCGTCAGCCCCAGAACTGATGTAAAAGATATGTATACATCCTAATGAAGTCATCTCTCAGTCTTCTTTCTGATAAACTGGATAGACAAGGGGGTGAGGTCATATCTTTTATTGGATCAACTTCTGCTGGTGAAAGAGAGAAGCTCTTCTTTGGGTCTGGGAAAATGTCTTTGCTAGATACAGGGTGGAAGAGAAAAGGAGTTAACACATGTCGCAAGAGACCATTCAAGGAAAAGTGGCCTTGGCTACACTGCCACTTTACCGTTGTGAAAAAACACCCCCCGAGCACTGCAAGTTGTACCGCTGTAACGTGGCAGTGATGAGCCACACTCCCAGTGCTGGTAGCTACTCCTCTCGTGGAGGTGGGATTTTTATAGCGCCGGGCAGGGCCGGTGCAAGGATATTTTGGGCCCTAGGCAAAAATTCCATCTTGCGCCCCCCCCCCCCCCAAATCACATACATTATACACAATACACGGTCACAGAATAACATGTTATAATTTAGAATTTATGTTTCCGTGCTTTAAGTTTAGCAAATTTAGAAACAAGTTCCTCCAAGTCAATGTTGTGAGCAATGTCATGTTCTATTGACAAGGTAGATAGCCCAACAAGTCTTTGTTGCAACATTGATGTTCGCGTATATGTTTTTATCAACTTGAGCTTCAAGAAGCTTTGCCCACCACTGGCCACAGAAACTGGGAGAGTCAAGAGGATGCGAAGAGCAATAACTGTGTTAGGGACACTATCTGTCAGTTTATTTTCCCATATGAAGTTCAATACATCTTGGGGTGATGAACTCCTTTTGGACTCGTCTTGCAATAGCTTGCAATTCACTGCACAAGTCAAAGGCATCAATATCTTTGGATTCACCATGTTGCAAAGCTTGCTCCAGATTCAAGCAATGTTCCATAATTTGCTTTGGTGTTTTATTTTGCAAACTGTAAACATCATATATGAAGCCAAATACTGAACTAATTTGCTGCATCAATGTGAATCTTTCTTCAACCGAATGTATTGCTGTGTCAATGACTGCAAAGTAAAAGTTCACTTTGAATTTTTCTTTCGGATCATAAATAGGTTCGTCATCTGCTTCATATGTGAACTGCTTCCTCTTCTTTCTAATACGGATTGGATCTGGTTCAAAAAGTGCCAGTACATCCAACTCGTCCGCAAGTTCACCTGCATCTACCAATGTTTTCTCAAAGGCTGCGTCACTTCTGCGGCCCACAAGAAACTTCTTGGTTTCTCCAAGTTGATTAATGGCATCACATATATCAAATTCTTTTGCCTGAAGTTGTTGGCTAGTTATGTTGATCTCAAACAATATGTCATACCACAAAACAAGAGAAACAAGAAACTTGAAACTAGAAATGGCTTTTGTAAGAGCCTTTGCATCAACTCATGATGTATTGCCAGATGATCCTGTCAGAGTATTGTCTTCATAGATGTCTACCAGAGCATCACAGATGTCACCAATGAAAGCAGGATGGAGAAGCTCCCCCCGCAGAAGACCTAAGACATGATGGCTGGATACATAAACAGACACCTGTCCCTCACAGGCAACTACCTCATAACATGCCAATTTTGCTTAGGACAGAATATCACAGAGGAATACTATGCATTCAATGGTCTCTACACTGGCCAAGCAACAGCATGACAACTAACCTAACCAGTCCATCCAACTTTTTTGACTGCTTCTTGGGCACTGGTGAGGGGTAGCGGTGCCAGACTGAGCCCGGTGATGGATGCACTACAAATCTACAAACTGAGGCAAGGTGCCGGGCCTAGAGTCCTGCTGAGACTGCTGTCCTGCACCAAGTGGAGCACAGCCTCCATGAGGAGAGAACTCAAACAAATATCACGCTCCTTCTGCAGGATTCCCCCAAGCACTTCTTCAGGCAGCTGCTAGGGGGTCACTCACAGGCTTAGGCCTGCCTGTTGCAGGCAAAACACAGGAGCAGGGCTTAAAACTCAGACAGGGCTGCCCAGAGGAGTCAGGGGGCCTTGGGCAAAGCAAAATCGGGGGCCCCTTCCATAAAACATTTGCAATACTATGGTAACATGTATTAGGAAATGTAAAAAATAACTTGTGAAATACATTCAAAAATTAATTTGTAATAATTTGAAAATAAACTAAATACATTATTTAAAAACATTAAAAGCTGTAATGGTCTGTATACATTTGCAATTACATAATGGGCAGTTGCTGGGTGATTGTGATAGTTGGTACCAATGGGCTGTCGTTGCCTGGGGGTGGTGCTGTTGTTGCCCACGGCTGGGTGGGGAGCTGGGCTCTGCGTTCAGGGGTGCCCAGCTCACAGGGGCTGGGCTCAGGGATGTGGGGAGATAGGGTCAAGGTGGTGTCCAGCTCAGAGGGGCTGGGCTCAGAGCTGGGGGTCAGGGCTGTTGGGATGGGGTCAGGGGGTTTCCAGCTCAGAAGGACTGGGCTCGGAGCTGGGGGTCAGGGCTGCGGGGGGGATGCGGTCAGGGGGGTGCCTGGGGGCACTGGGGCAGCTCAGTTCTGCAGGCTGCTGTTCTCTCCAGCCGTCCAGGCACAAGGGGAGCAGGAGCAGGGACCAGCCAAGGACCAAGGGGGCAGGAGCACAGGCACCTGAGGCTGACCCATGGGGAGGCACTTGCTTACCTTGTCCAATGCATGAGCGTTAGGGTCCTCTTTTTTCCTCCGCTCCACCAGACCACTGCTGAGGCTCTTTTCTTCTCCGTGCCCCTCGCTGGGGCTGACGCGGAGGCTGAGCCAGGGGGCAGCCGCGGCTTTCCTCCAGAAGCGAAGCCCTGGTGTTGTGCCGCTGTTGCAGGGCCCCTGCCACGTGCCCTAAGCAGAGCTGCGCAGCTCTGCCCAGCCACCAGCGCCCCCGCCGGGCAACGAGAAAAATGACACAGGCTGGAGCCCCTGCTCTGGGAGGGAGAGGGATTCTGAGCCTCTGCCTGCAGCTCAGGGATTCCCGGGGGTCAGCGCAGCCACCGTCAGCCTGAACCTCTGGGCTGCCGCGGCGGCACGCTGACCCCAGGGGTGCCCTGGGCTGCCGGGCTGCCGTGCCGGCTCCCTGACCCCCGGGGGCGCCCTGGGCTGCCGGGCTGCCGCGCCGGCGCCCTGACCCCGGAGGGCGCCCTGGGCTGCCGGGCTGCCGCGCCAGCGCCCTGACCCCGGAGGGCGCCCTGGGCTGCCGGGCCAGCGCCCTGACCCCGGACGGCACCCTGGGCTGCCACCCTGACCCCGGGGGCGCCCTGGGCTGCCGCGGCTGCGTCCTGACCCCGGGGGTGCCCCGGGCTGCCGCGCAGCGGCACCCTGACCCCGGGGGCGCCCTGGGCTGCCGGGCTGCCGCAGCGGTTCCCTGACCCCGGGGGCGCCCTGGGCTGCCGGGCTGCCGCAGCGGCTCCCTGACCCCAGGGGCGCCCTGGGCTGCCGGTCTGCCGCGGCGGCATGCTGACCCCGGAGGGCCCCCTGGGCTGCCGGGCTGCCGCGGCAGCACACTGATCCCGGGGGCGCTCTGGGCTGCCGGTGGCAGGCAGCTGCTGCCGCGGGCAGCTCAGACTGCCTCTCCAGCAGCAGCGGCTGCAACCATTTAAAAATTTTTTTGAGGGCGCCGCTTTTTGGCGCCCTCAAATCTTGGTGCCCTAGGCAACCGCCTAGTTCGCCTAAATGGTTGCACCGGCCCTGGCGCCGGGAGAACTCTCTCAGTGCTGCTGCTGCAACTACACAAGCCGCGTTAAAGTGCTGCCGCGAATGTTGCTAGTGAAGACATGCCCTAAGTCTCTCTCTCTCTCTCTCTCTCTCTCTGGCATTTTCCTCCAGCTCTCACATAATTTTTGTGTCAACCTTTCCAGCGTTTCAATATACAGTAGAACCTCAGAGTTACAGACACCTCGGAAATGGAGGTTGTTCGTAACTCTGAACAAAACATTGATTGTTCTTTCAATAGTTTACAGCTGAACATTGGCTTAATACAGCATTGAAACTTTACTTTGCTGAAGAAAAATGCTGCTTTTAACCATCTTAATTTAAATGAAACAAGCACAGGAACTGTTTCCTTACCTTGTCAAATCGTTTTTTTTAAACTTTGCCTTATTTTTTTAGTAGTGTACATTTGACACAGTACTGTACTGTATTTGCTTTGTCTCTGCTGCTGCCTGACTGCGTACTTCCTGTTCCAAGTGAGGTGTCTCTTTGACTGGTCAGTTCATAACTTTGGAGTTCGTAATTTTGACATTCTGCTGTACTTTTTAAAAATGAGGACACCAGAACTAGACACATTATTCCAGTATGGATCTTACCAATGGCTTACGCAGAGGTAGAATCATCTTTCTTTTCCAACTCGCATTCCACTAGGAGCTCACATGGAGTTGCTTGTCCTCTAGGGGTATGTCTGCGTAGCAAAAAAGTCCGTACCACACTAAGTCTCAGATCCTGGGTCAACAGACTTGGGCTCATGCCATGGTGCTAAAAATAGCTGTATAGACATTTGGGCTCAGGCGGGAGCTTGGGCTCTGAAGCTTGGGAAGGAGGTGGGTTTCAGAGCCCGAGCCCAAATTTCTACACCCTGTTTTAAGCACCTCTGGCGCAAGTGTCACAAGCCCAAGTCTGTAGACCCAGGCTCACTGCAGTGGGTATTGGTTTTGCTGTGTCGATGTACCCAGGACACTAACTCCTGTTCAGAGTCACTGCTCAGGATACAGTCCCCCGTTCTGTAGGTGTGGCCTACACTCGTTTCAAGCTGTATGACATTACAGTTGGCTGTATTAAAATGCATTCTGTTTGAATGGGCTGAGCTCATCAAGTGATCCAGATAGCCCTGTCTGACTTCCCAGCCCGTCCTCATTGTTATTTCTCTCTCCACCAGTCTTTGTGCCATCCACAGATCTGATCAGCAGCCAGTTTATATTTACTTCCAGATCATGGATAAAAATACTAAATAGCATCAGCCCTACTACTGATCCCTGCGGGACCCAGCTAGCCACACCACATTCTTGCAGCTTCAAAAAGGTGTGATGAGTATCCGCAGACATAACCAGCCAACCTTCCAGAGTTATTCCAAGGCAGGTTAATAAACCAAGTGGAGAAGTGTCTGCTTCGGGCACTTTGAGATATGACGTTCCAAAAACATTTCAAGAGTTTTCACAAAGGGAGAGGAGGGGATTTGTTTTTCAAGCCCTTCAGTACTGTGTCTCAAACACCTTGTTCAGTGAACTGAAGGCTTCCCTCAAAATTCCTCCATTGGCAGCAGTCTGTACATGAGACTTCCTGCACTTGAAAACTGGGAATCCAATTACAGTCGTAACTGTGCAGTCACTGCAAGATGCCTTAGTCTGGATGTACACATAACTGGACTTTGAAATATTTCCTCTTGTCTTTTGTACCACTGGAAGCATCAAGATAAACATTGCCCCAAAAGGATTATCCTATAATTAGTTGACATTTAGAACTGACAACGACCTTATATCTACGTGAGTGAAATTAAACACAGATTAGCAGGAAATTGCTGTTCTAAAGTATAAAAGATTGATGGCCCAGAGTGCTGCTACAGTAGCACTATGTTGTTTTTCAGCACATAAATCTGCAGAAAGAATCACCCTGTGTTGTGCGTACAATAGAAAATCCAGTGCAACTGTTACAAACTTTTTAGAGACTTTTGATAATTGCAAAGCACATTGTATTGTATGTCTGCTCGTACATGAACTTCCTGAATAGTGCAATAAATGGAGCTGTGAAATCTTAAGATTATAGCTTTATAGAAAGAAGCATAGCATGCCTTCCTCTGCATTATGTATTCACCCCTCATGCAGGGTTTTAGAGACCGAAAAGCTGTGCAGTTATATTAGCAAAGATCATAGCCTGCAATCAAATGAGATTCCATAGAGCTAAGTCTTCATAATTAGGAGAGGGAGCAGAGTGTCTGTTGGGTTTCTGTAGTATGAAGCTGGTATTAGAAGCCTCCAAACTTAAGCAGTGCAGCATACTTTAGAATGGGTACATCTGGGAGGGCTGCTACCTGTATTTCAATCAAATGTGGCCGTTATTCTTGGTTTCCCTTTCGCTTCACTTCACCAGTGTCCTATCTCTTCTGTGTTTGGGGAGTCCATTTTTCAGGCTGTGAGATTTGTATGTTTCTGCTAGCTGCAGCTACCAGCCATGGCCTGAGGTCAGCTTGTGTGGATGTGCTGCATCCTTTACATCAGTGCATATCCTAGTGTAGAAGAGACCATAATGTCTGCTAGCTTGGGCTAAACGGGGCGGTGTCTTCTTTATCTCCGGCCAGCTTTGCGGCAGCATCATTTCCTGCTGGATCCGTTGTAGAAGATACTAACTTTTAATCAAAGGCCGTTGGCAGACCTCAATGGAGTTGTGCAGCTCAGCTTGGTTAAACAGAGTATCTGTCAAAGGGCTATTCGAGTTAAAAACACCTCCTCCTCCCTGAGAAGAGTGATTCAGAGAGTGCCTCTCAGAGTGAAATCAGCGATAACTGACAGGCTCCATATCTTCCTAAATCCCCAATAATTGTAATACACACTCAGTGCCGCGGGCCAGTGCTGTCCAGCTGCCATGCCAGCCTGGCGGCTACCGCAGCTGCAATACCAGCTCTTTGTGCACGTGTCCATTTCCGAAGGGATTATTTTCTGTGCGGTAGGCTGAGGGATGCTGCTTTCGAAAAGGTGGGGTGATCCATGCAAGTTCAGACTTTAACTCCTTCCAACTGGAATCTGGACTCAGATCTGGCTGAATCAGCCGACATGAGTTTGGTAGTCATGTCCTACTCCCTGATTTGTTCATATTATTAAACAGCTGCAGCAATGGCAATTTCTATACAGGGGAAATCCACAGTGGAAATAACCTGACCTGCAGCAAACCCAATTTTCAGCAGCAGCTGCAGAGCTCTGAGAGGGAAGGGAAGGCTAGAATAGCAGGGGAGCTGCAGGTTGAAATTGAGGGCCATTGGCAGACCCGTGTGAGAAACCACTTGTAGGTATAAGAGAGGTGAGCTCTAGGTAATGGTAGAAGAACAAAGAGGAGCCAGGGAATTATAGACCAGTTACAGCTTAACTTAGGCACCTGGAAAGGTACTGGAACAAATCATTAAACGGTCAGTTAGTGAACACCATCCTCGAGGATTATAGAGTTATAAATAAGAGCCAACATGGATTTGTCAAGAACAAATCATGCCAAAGTAACCTAATTGTCGTCTTTGACAGGGTAACTGGCTTTGTATGTAAGGGGGAAGCTGTAGATGTGATACATCTTAATTTTAGTAAGGGTTTTGACACAGTCCCACATGACGTTCTCATAAGCAAGCTAGGGAAATTGGTCTAAATTAAATTGCTATAAGGTGGATGCAAAAGTGGTGGAAAGACTGAACTCAGAGTAGTTATCAATTGTTTGCTGTCAAACCGGGAGGACGTCTCTAATGGAGTCCCACAGGAGTCTGTCTTGTGTCTGATTCTATACAATATTTCCATTGATGACTTGGATAATGGAGTGGAGAGTATTCTAATAAAATGTATGGATGGACCAAGCTGGGAGGGTTTGCTAGCACTTCGGAGGACAGGATTAGAATTCAAAATAACCTTGACAAATTGGAGAACTGGTCTGAAATCAATTAGGTGAAATTCAGTAAAGACAAGTGCAGGTCTGGAATAGGCTTCCAAGGGAGGTTGAGGAATCCCTGCTATTAAAGATTAAGAACAAATTGGACAAACACCCATCAGGGAGGGTCTAGGTTTGTTTGGTCCTGCCTCAACATAGAGTGCAGGACTTGATGATCTCTGGGGGTCCCTTCCAGCACAACATTTCTATGATTCTGAGACCATTGGCTGGATACAGGAGTTTTTGTGTGTAGCAGTATGTAATGTAATGGGGTATAGTCAGTGTGATCAATCTCTCACTTTCCTGGGCATGTAATTAACTCAGATTTTAATGGCTGGTAAAATATAAGCTTGAAAAACCATCTTTTTTAGCATATCTAGTACTGCTGACCCTCCTGTCTCTATGTTATGTTGCACTTGCGTACCCTGCAGCTTCTGTTCTCTTTCTGGATTAAGGATGTGAAATTTTATTCACTTTAGGATCTTAAAAAAACAGAGTAGCTAAAGAGCTGCAGCCCAGAGGGTGATTCCTCTGGAAAGTGTCATGTTTAAAGATAATGATGACTGAATTTGTGTGGTGCTTAGGACATGATTGCTTCCAATGGCCAGAGTGCCCCACACTCTAGGAGAGGAGGAGAAGCATGGAAGGCACAGCTGAGTTGAAATAAAATGTTCGAGTTTTTTTGAATATCTTTGTAGCAAAGGGAATTTCTCTCCCTAAAACTAGTGTTTGGGGTCAGGCTGGGTGAAGATGGGTCTTCAAGTAGGAAAACAGCTGTCTGCAGTTTCATTCTTTCTGTTTCTTGCAAGTCATCTTGTATGGAGTTGAGATGAGTTTTAATGAGGTATGGAGTCACTTTGAGGAAACTCATGACTTTGCTCACTTTCCTGTGAAAGGAGGGTCTGGATCCTTTTCTTTGTTCCTTATGTAGCACTGTCAGATCTGATTGCAGAAACCTGATGAGACTCTTAACCTGGGCACCACAGAAACCACCAGTCTGGCCTTCTCTTTATCCATCTTGTTTCTCGGCCAAGTTTTTACTGCAGCTCATCACACTAAGTGTTTTCTGACAAAAGGCAGCCGAGGCCCCCGTGTTCTATTAGCTCTTTATTGGTGCTGGGTGGAATTGAAGACTTTCACATGCAGATATAAAATACACTCAAAGGATTGGAATGACCATTCTCACCAACTCTGCCTTAAAGTGTGTAATTGAGGGGTCAGCCGTGGTCTAGTGGAGTGAGCAGGCTGCTGGGAGACAGGAGACGTGGGTTCTTCTCCACACTGACAGCAACTCACTCAGTGACCTGGACCTTGGGTTTCACCTCTTCTTCCCTCCTTTTCCACATCAGCGAAAGGGGGCTAACGATACAGTGGCAAGTGCTTTGAGACTGACTGCTGGAAAGCGCTCTGACTGCTTCCAGTGTACTGTTTACTATTGGTTTGTGTTTGCTCAAAGTCTGGAACCAGACAATCCAAGGAGGAGGTGGGGAACCAGAATAGCTTCAGACAGGGGGTCATGTGCTTATTACGTGGGAGTCGCGAGCTGTCAGCTTCCACCCCCAAACCCCCCTTTGCCTCCAGCATTTATAATAGTGTTAAATATAAAAAAGTGTTTGGGGGGGGGGCTTGCTGTGTGAAAGGGGTCACCCATACAAACATTTGAGAACCATTGATCTAGAGCTTGTAGAAAGGGCTGTATGTGTGCTCTGTACTCCCTGAGCTCTGACCCCATCTGTTCAAGCCCACTAGAGAAGCCAGCAGGTGTGAATTTTTCATTGCCATTTCATCACCATTCCTCATTGCACGGTGAGCTGCAGTTTTGCTGACTTTCACCGCTTCCTAGCAGGAAAGGTCAGGACCTCATAAGCACGGGGAGCCGAGGAGTGGGGAAATGCAGAGCAGCACTTGGGGCAGCTGATTCTTTTTGGCATTAGAGCACTAATGACTGTTCTGTCATGGTCCTGTGGCTATTTCAGGACGTGTTCTTCTCCTGCCTTCCTGGGCCTCCGAGTTACCAAGGTTACCTGACATGAGTTTCCTAAGAGAGGTAGCTGCAGGTTGGTTGGTCTAGCGTGCCTGCCTCCTCCTGATTGCGCGAGCAAAGAAAGGCCACTCAGCAAGGGGCTTCACCTTCCATTCTCTCCATCCAGCTGCTGCTGCTTCCCTTGCTCCCTCTCCACTGCTGCCTGAGGAGTCAGTTATTCCATTTTATTTTATTTTTTGGAGTAAGGATCATTTTAATTTTGTTTTGCTTGCATAACCTGGACTGTTATCATCTGACTAATTACTCTCATGTTTTCCTTTAGACAGCAAATGGGAGAGATAAAGCTGCTGCAGCAGGTTTATGTGATTTCTGCTTATCAAATTACTGTAATTATTTGAAGAATGGCTTAAAATTATATGGAGTAGTGAATTTAATTATGAGTTTGCAGCAATGCCTTGTGCTGCATGGGGCTCACAAGTGGGCAAGTTTATTAAAGGCTCTTCACAAACTGACAGCGGGCGAGGATGACAGCTAGTTCCTTGCAGAGAGAGGTTCCGACATGTTCACATGATGCCGGGGTGGGGGGGAGAAGGGGGAGCAACAGGGGCATGCTTAGCGGGACAGCTTAACGGATAGTTCTCATGATCTGCCAGCTTGCCTAGTCCATTTTTAATACCAACCTGAGTGAGACAAAGTATCAGAGCTCTCCCAGGACTCTGTGCTGAGGCTTATTGGCTTTACTCGGATATTTTCTGCCTCTCCTGCACTGGCACTGCCATGTGCAGGGGGGAAAACTGCCCTTTTGCCCAGACATTATCAGCTTCCTCTGTGAATTGATTTTGTTTTGGAATGAAACCCTTTGGAAGATCAGCATGGGGGTAGCCAGCTACCCAGGCCAGTTCTGAGGATGCTGCAAACCTGTGGCCACAGGGGCCCCACCTTATCACGACCTGCTCACAATACCATGGTGTTTGCCATGCCTGCACCATGTGCCGCAGAGTACCAGTAGCTTCATGCTACTGAGAGCTCCCCAGGGACAATAACTGGAGTCCCTTGGAGAATCAAGATGTGATCCTTTGGCCTTGTAGCCTGGTCAGACAAGACTCTACATTTCCACACTTATGATGTTTATTAATAATCAGACACTCAGACACTTGTGTTGTTGTTTTGTTCAGGAAAGGCTCTTTCCCAAAGAAGGCTACACAGAAGTTTCTTTGACAAATTTTCCTTTCTTTAAGGGATTGAGGCAGTTTGTCATAATGAGTTGCACCTTGAATGCATGCTTTATTTAAATACTAAACAAGGATATTTATCCATATAATTGAACTCTCCCAGCTTATATAGTGAACAAATACCTCCAAGCCAAAGGGTATCAGAGCATACTTACGCACACGAGGAAGAAATAGAGGAATACAAAGTTAGTGCAGTCCCTCAGAAGGCCATGGATCTAGTTAAGGCAGGTTCAAGACCCTGAGAGAACCCAGAAAATGAGGAAGTCAGTTGGGTCCATTATACCCCAGGTTTATGTAACTTCATGACTAATGTCTGTGACCATAATGAGATTAATACCTACCTACTATCCATGTGTGGCCTTCCAGGTCTCCACAACTACACCTTTAATTACTAATATTAATAAAGTACATCACATTTATGAATAATTCCTATACGTAAATGCGGTCCAACTGCCTAATTACTACCTAGTAACCAGATTGCTAACCCCCCACCCCGCCCTTCATTTCTTGCTAAACTCTGCTGTACTGTACCCTTCATGGTTATTCGTTGATCTCTCAGACTTGTGTGTACAGAATTTATGACCTGAGCTTATTTTCTTAGGCCTGTAACATTTCAGCTAAAACCCAGCCTTTACCGTAACTACTCCCACAAGGCCTCACACTAATACAACAGGCCTTAATCTTAGCAAGCCTCATAACCCACTTATGTTTATCTACTTTCCCCCTTGCGTGTTCAAAACTAATAAGCAATGCACCCCAGTCTATATTATACCTCTGTAGTGTCATTCCACTTACAACAAGCTTAAGATTAGTCATGAGACATGAGCCAGTCCTTCTCTAACTGCTGCATCCCGAGCTCCCTCCACCTACACTCTCACACCAGTTCTGCTGATTCTCCCCTTGCCCTTCATAAAACTGGCTTCCATCTCCATCCCTACCCAGAGTTGGCATGGCCTGAGATTGGGGCAGGTTGGGAAAGAAGATTGCACAGGGACTCTTAGGATATATCTATGTTGCAATTAAAAACCTGTGCAGGCTTGGGCTGGGAAGCTGTTTGGTGGGGTAGATGTTTGGGCTCGGGTTACAGCCTGAGCTCTGGGACCCTCCCCCCTTGCAGGGTCCTAGAGCCCAGGCTACAGCCTGAGCCCAGGTGTCTGTACTATAGTTAAACAGCCCCTTAGCTCCAGCCCCATGAGCCTGAATCAGCTGGGACAGGCCAGACACAGGCTTTTAATTCCAGTGTAGACACAGCCCTAGCCCTTGCAGCCAGTGGGCCCAACTGAATGGCTCTGTGACCAGACTAGGAAGCCCCAGATCTCCTTGAAGTGGCCATGCCCAATGCCTCTTCCTCTGTGCACACCCTGTGTTAGCTTTGCCTTCCTTGCCAGGGGAGTGAGCGACAATGTATACATGCAGTTCCAATTTGTTGGCTAGGATCTGTATTTTAATGGGATTCAAATAGGCAGCTAATTGCAGGGTTATTGATTTACAGAAACAGATTGTTGATGCAGGATATTATTTTACATCCTATGCTGCTGCTGCTATTTATATAGTCAAGGAACAAAGATGCATAGAGCATGGTACAAGTGGGTAGAATGTGGTTGAAGTAAAGGTCTGGGAGAGGCAATGCAGGGTAGGGTGCTGGGTGTGCTTTGTAGCAGAAAAACTTCACAAAACAAGTGGGTCTGGGGAGAGGGCAGCTGTTGGTGCGTGGTAATGGGAAAGCTGTTCCAAGCATGGGAGAGTTCAAAATAGGGAGTGGATGGAGGAGTGAAAGTGGTAGAAAGAAATGTGGATGGGGTTAAGATTTGCAGAGCAGTCAGTGCTGGTGAGGAGTTGGAAAATACTGGATAGTACCGGCCCCAGGACAGACCTCTGCAGGACACCATTAGAGATGTCCCCCCGGTTGGACTGCGAGCCACTGATAACTACTCTGACTGTGGTCTTTGCACTCACCTTATAGTGATTTCATGTACACCACATTTCCCTAGTTTGCTTATGAGAATGTCATGTGAGAGTGGGTCAAAAGCCTTAATAAAACCAAAGTGTGTCACATCTACAGCTTCCTCCCATCTGCTAAGCTATTAACACTGTCAGAGAAGGATAAATTAGGTTGGTTTGGCAGGATTTGTTCTTGACAAATCTATGCTGGCTGTTCCTTAGAAGGTGCTGACAAACTGATTGTTTAATAATTTGTTCCAGTATCTTTGCAGATACTGAAGTTAAACTGACTGGTCTATAATTCCCAGCTTGTCTTGTACAAGCAAAGGAGAAGACAATGCCCCTTGAAACCATAACCTTAGTCCGGTGGTTCTCAAACTATTGTACTGGTGACCCCTTTCACACAGCAAGCTTCCGACTGTCACCCCCCTTATAAATTAAAAACACTTTTGAATATATTTAACACCATTATAAAGGCTGGAGGGGAAGCAAGGTTTGGGGGAGGAGGCTGGCAGCTCACACCCCCCATGCAATAACCTCACGACCCCCGAGGGGTCCCGACCCCCCATTTGAAAACCCCTGCATTACTCAAAACAATTGACATCTTTGCCATGAGCCTGGCCACACTGGGGAGAAAGCAAAGGCCTGTTTTAGTGGGAAGGTGTGTGCACCAAACTCTGTTGTTGCTAATGAGCTGATGGAGTCAGAAATGGAGCAGCATAGAGAGGGATATGGGCTCTTTCATTTGTTGAGATCTATCCAGTCATTGGTCTTTCTAGCTAGGTTCCTGGCCTCCAGAAGTGGCCAACACATGATGATGGCTAAGAGGAGGATAAACCTCCTTATTCCTATATCATTGGCCAGTTGCACAAGTTCTGAATTTGGGACAGGAGAAAGAGAATTCCTTGTGCCCTGCAGCATGAGATGTCATTACCCTTATTGTTATCAGCTTTTATAGCTGCAAATGTTATTAAATGTCATAAAATTGTCCAGTCCTTTTAAGGCCAACCACAATATTTGTCCCAATTTCCCAGCACATAAAGAGAGAAGCAAAGGCTGTCTCTGAAGAAATGAGGAAATAGCAACGTCATCTTAAATTCTTAAATTCACCCTGAAAACAGGGAATAAATTTAGCAATAATATTTTGAACACCGAGCTGCCTTCGGGAGTGATCTGTGCAGGAGGAAATAACGATGGCTAATGTTTTCCTCTCTCAATCATTTCTAAAGGTCACATCATGATCAAAATGCACTTGCTAATTTAATTTCTCTTCTCAATGTAAATTTAAGATGTTGCTTTTCTCCATTTGCTTTGTTCCCAGAGTAAGTGTGACAGGATCTAACCCCAAAGCTGCAGTCCAGCCTCACAGCCATCCATCCCTGTGGCATCTGAGTGCCTCAAAGCACCCCTGCCAGGTGCAGAAGAACTATCTCCGTTGTACAGGTGGGGAGCTGAGGCACAAGGTGGAGTAAACAACTAGACCAAGGTCACCCAGAAAGTGAGTGGTGGAGCCAGGCATTGAACCGAGGAATCCAGAGCCCCACTCCTGTAGCTTAGCCACTAGACTGTCCTTCCTCTTTTAAAAGTAGGAGGCGAAACAGACCTCGAAGATGAAGTGACACACTCAGAGTCACACAGCACATTAGTGGCAGAGTTGAGTTAAGGACCCTGGCTCCCGAGTCTCAGGCCAGTGTCCTTCCCACAAGACCACCCTGTCTACTTCTCAAGTCTTTCCTGGAAGCTTTCCCTTTCCCAGATGCAGCCCCTGCATTTATCTTTTCCCAGTGCTCTCCATCCTGGGGGTGCACCAAGCTCCAGGCAGTTGCTCCTGGGTTTGGGAGATAGGACAGTAGGAGGAGAAGGCAGCACAGCTGAAAATGGCAAGAGTGTGGGAGAAAGAGGAGAAGAGAGGAAGGCAAGGGGAAAACACAGAGCCCCAGAGAGCCCGATTCCCCAGTCCTGTGTCAGAGATACATGATTTCATTTGAGATAGTATCAAATTAAGCAATTTCCAACTCTCCACCTTCCCCCTGTTGTGGGGAAACTTTCCAGGCATTATGAAGCTAGTCCCCACCCCTTCCCTTCAATCCAGGGGGAATGGTTCATTGGGCGTGTACTGAAAAGATCCGTGAGTGCCCTGAATCGGATGCAATGAGGTGATGTGGGGTATGGCCGTGCCAGCCCAGGGGTGTGGCAGGATGACAGAGCACTTAACCTTTTGTCGGCTCAAGGCCCTTTGTGCGTTGCTGGTAATCCTTAGAAATAGGACTTAACGGATGGGTTTATTAGTAACAAAGATCTTTCCAGAGTCATCTCCCTGTCTAAAGAAATTCACAAGAGTGCCCCCTCACTTCTTAGGTGAGAGACAACAGGTCACAATGGGGTCTGGCCATTGCCTGGAGACCATCAGGGCTGTGTCTGTGCTGAGGCTATCAGAGATCCATTGATTACAGAACTCGTCTGGACCTGTGCTTGGTCCCCTCAAGCGGATCGCTGATTCAGCTGTTGTAAGGCCTTCTCTTTAGTGGGGGGCACCTATTTGATGAATATAATGTACATTGTCCTAGGCGATGACCTCTGCTCAAGGCTGCTGTGATCACTCTAAATAACGAAGACTCTCGTTAGGCAGGTTTTTTCCTCTCTGGCATTTGTATCAATCCCTGGTTCAGTGAAGTGAGTGGCTGAGATTCTCAGAGCTGGCTAGGAGACTTAGCTACACATCTCCTGTTGATTTTAATGGGAGTGCACTAAATCCCCTAGTCAGCTTTGAAACTCACGACCAGCGTGTTCGGCACTGCAGCAGAGGGGAGTGCTGGTTAGTCGGGTGATCCCGCAGCGTGTGCTGAGAGCGCTCAGGAGGGGGGCTGCTGTCACACTCAGTTCACGGGAAAACACCTGGAAAGCTGGGGTTAGTTGTGCTTTCTTGTGTCAGAACCAGTGTGTGTGTCTCTCATTTGGTTGTGTTGGGCCCCAGGGCCGCCCAGAGCGTTCAGGGGCCTGGGGCAAAGCGGAGGAGCTGTGGCACTTGTACTCACCTGGCGGCGGTCCGGGTCTTTGGCAGCAGGGGGCCCTGCAGTCGCTCTGCATCTTCGGCAGCACTGAAGGGCCCCAGTCGCAGAAGACCCAGAGCGACTGAAGGGCCTCCCCGCCACCAAAATGCTGCTGAAGACCTGAACTGCTGGTGGGTCAGGGCTTATGGGGCCTGGGGCAAATTGCCCCACTTGCCCCGCCCCATCTCCGGGCAGCCCTATTGGACCTCGAACAGCAACACACATTTCCTGGGATGAGAATATAAAAATGTAACCACCATGGTCTAATCTTCCAGAGCTAGACAGTTACAGGCCGCCCCCTCCATGGCGCCGCCTACAGAAACAGACAGACTGGAATCAGTATCTGCTTAGTAGAGAGTTAGAGAGACAAGGTGAGTGATGCCCAACTTCTTTTCTCTCTAATATCTAGGGTCCAACACAGCTACAACAGTGCTGCGCAGTAGAAAGTTCTCTCCCATGCTGATAGTTACAGATCTGGAGAGCCTCCCCTAGTCCCTGGCTCTTAATTACTTTGGTGAAGTAACTTGGGAGCAGGTTAAATAGTCTCTTGTAATATCAAATAAAGCCAATGTGCTTCACTCAACTCACTCGATGGAAACCACTCTGATTATCTGTATGTATTGTCACGCTGGATATTAAAAGAGCATCTTAAAGGGAAACATGGAATTGTTTAATGCCTCTAAAGACCAGAGAGCAGAAGCTTTGTGGCAAATGCCTCTAATCTAGGATCTGAGATAGACTTGGAATCCAATTGCTTTTGCAGTGTTGTAAAACGTGAGACATTTTGATGTGGTAACTCAGGTTTGTTTCAGAACTTTATTAGCTGTTCTTCATGCACATCAAATGTTGGACACTCAGCCAAATAGCTGTGCTTATGAAGGGTGAAGCTGACTCAAGGACAGAGCTGTTAAAGTGTGTAATACTCAAGATAGGAAAATTAGTTGTCTTTAATTTGGCATAAATCCCCAAAATTCTAACTTTGGTTATTAGGAATTCAGGGCCATTTTTTAATTAGCTGTATCCAGGAATGTGCTCACATCCAGATTCAGGAGTCTAATCTGGGAGCAGGGTTTGTGCCGCTGATCGTTGGCGTGTTAATAAAGGATGGTGCTGTCTGACCTCTTGTATGGTCACTATCAGGTGGCAGCTTAGCCGATGGTCAATCACATCACATCATCGCTTGGTTACAGTTCATTGTCACTGATGTCCTGTAATGAGCAGCTCCACACACCTGATCTAGTGAGACAGTCCATGAAAACAAAATGGCTGGCCAGGTCAGCTGGTGGTGGCTGCTGTTGCATTCACATGCAGTTCATCTGTTCCAGAAAAGGAAGAGTCCCTTTCTGTGCAGATTTTCTTCAGCCATTTGAAATGTAGCCTTGCAGTTATGGCAGCTCTTTCCCAGAAAGTCTCATCTAAGCTGGACCTGGTGTAAGACATTGTGCCTTTTGTATTCGGACAATGGTAGTGACGTCTAGAACAGCCCAGTGATTACAATGTGGGAAAGAATGTGGAATGCATTGCAATGCCCGTTTGACATTTCTTGCACATATAGACAGAGTGATGGGCAGTGGTTCTGGTCTAGCAGCTCTGCTGGCTAGTTAATAAGCAGCAGGAAATGTTAAACAGAGATAGGAATAACATCGTCCCTTGTTGGAAGCTGGCAGCATAAACACTTAAGTCTTCCAGGAGAAGAGAGGGCCATGTGGGCATCTCCCAGTTCGTTTCCCATTTTGGGAAACTTGCCTTTTTTTCTCCTCCTGTTCTATCCAAATATACGAAGTAAAAAACCTCACAAAACACTGGTTGGGCCACTTTGAGCTTACAGCACCAGTGCAATGTCTCATAGCCCCACACCTGTCCCCACGGCCTTACGAGCACTGGCTGTACCTGTGGATCCCATCAAGTGAGCCTGGGTTTAGCTTAGCTCCGTCTGACCTGGGACCCACTATGCAGGTTTCTCCTCAGTGTAGGTTGGAGGTTGCATCTGCTGCAGTTGACCTGGCTCACCCAGTCCTCCTGACTCCCAAGGGCGGCTACAGGCACCAGCTCAGCAAGCAGGTGCTTGGGGCGGCCAAGGGGAAGGGGTGGCATGTTGGGCTCTTCGGCAGTGGGTCCCTCAGACCCTCTCAGAGGGAAGGACCCGCCGCAGAAGAAGAAAGCGGCGCGGTGGAGCTGCCACCAATCACGATCGTGGCCTTTCTTTTCTTTCTTTTTTTTTTCCCTCTCTGCTGCTTGGGGTGGCAAAAACCATGGAGCCAGCCCTGCTGACCCCCCCACCCTGTGCAGCATGTTTTGATGCGGAATGAGGAAGATCAAAAACCCTGGCCCGCAGCGTCTTCACGGGACACTCTGTGATAGGTTGATTCAGAAGTCCCGGAGTGTATTGATACAATCATTGTAAGATGTGCCGTGTGTAGAGGTGCCAGAATGGTGATGTAAAAAAATCTCTGTCTGTCTGTCTGTGCCTCTCTCTGTCAGGCTCCCCTGCTGCCATTCAGGAACAAGTAACAAACCATTTCATGCAATCTATGCCCTTGCAAATAGTTTCCTCAGAGAGACTCCATAATTGCTGTGTTTTAATCCTGGTCTGGTGCATGCTGATTGCAGTTCGGTAAGAGATGGAAATGAACTTATCTGCAATAGTAGAATGAAGAAGTTAAACAGATCTAAGGACAGTTACTTGTGTATCTCTCACTTTGATGTTAGGACGTGTTGCATAACTGAGATAGGGGAACTGTACATGGCCTGCCATGTTTTCCCTTTTCTCTGATTTAAAAAAAGTGGAAAAGAAATCCTTCAAGAAATGAAGGAAGCTCTGAGGTTTCTCCTCTCATGTAGACATGTCTAGGTGCAGTCCATACAGAGACAGAGCTCTTCTTCATGAACACAGCAGCTGCAGTGGGGTTGCAAAGCAGCAAGCTGTCTTTAAAAGTTTGGGGTAAAGTATTGTCTTTTTTCAAAGGAAAAGGATCATCTTAATGTCTAGTTTGAGTTAAACTCTAAGTCTAGGAATTCTGAAGCCTGCATGCTGCATTAAAACACTTAGTGAATGAAGTCGGGGGCTGTTTCTCATTCTCACTCTTCAACCATCATATATAACGTACTTGGAGAGTGGAGAGGACAGGATTCAAGGGCAATGTACTCTTCCTGCATTCAAAGGTGGGAAATGCCCCTCTGCCACAAGCTTACTGCTGAGCTGAACGCTTTCCCAGGGGGAAAACAATAGCGCTCCTTGTACGCCTGTGAAAATGAGAGAGATTCCCAGGCATTTTTCTTATCAGTCATTTGATAAATTGAGACACTGGAGCATGTGCAAATGAGTATAGTGTTCGGAAATATATTTTACTGCGTAATCCAGAGGAATTTTGGTTGATCTCCTGAATTGGTTTGGATTAAAATGGAAGTGTGAAAGATACTATTTTTATCCATAAGGCCCTGATCTGGTTCCACAGCCAACTTGCCATTTGTTTGTAATGTGTTCTTTAATTTCTGAGGGCCTACATAGGGGGTTTGTTTAAAGCCCTAGCTGAAATTGGGAGCCACCACTTTTGCTGTACATGTTACTGAAAAGATGGGCGTTGTTTCAGAGCAGTAAATAGAGGGTTGAGTTTCTGCAACACTTGCTGCTTGTGTAAAAAATGTTATGTCCTCCCATTAAACTCTGATCAGTTATATCAGCCCAACATTAAAAAGCATCACTTGTCAAAAGCCAGTGTTTGTATCCAGATCATTGACTTGCTGCTGGCCTGACACTCCGAGCCTTTCTGCTTCTGCTGTATGTGATCTCTGAAAGATGGTTCACGTAGCCAGGATCCTGCATCCAATTGCAGTCAGAGCCAGGGCAATTAGTGGTTCTTCTCAGAACCCTACTCTAATAGTAAAGGCACCGGCTGGATACTAGAGAGATCTGTTTCTATCCCTGGCTCTGCCACAAACTCACTGTGTTCCCTCCTCTTTGTACCAGTTCCTTTCACACCAGTAAAATACAGACCCTATCTAACTACCTCAAAGGTCTTGCAAGTCTTCATTTGCTAATGTTGGTAGAGCGTTCCCTGCCTCGCAATCAACCAACTTTGCCATCACTAAACCAATCTGCATGAAAGTCCACATTCGTTATTTCATGCCGGGATAGAATTTGTCTTCAATGAAGGTAGTGGGGAAATAGAGCCAGGAAAATACCTGATCTCACCACTGGAATGTTTTCTTCAAGGTTACTTTACTTTACTTTGTTGCTTGTCATAAATCAAAAATAGCTCAGCCTGAAAATCCCGACTTTGTTCTAATGTGGTGTTCTTGACCTGAGCGGGTGCCTTAGACTAGTTTTAAGTGATTTGTTAGCTAAATAGTTCAGTTACGAAAAGCATTTTAATGTACTGTAGGTGCTCGGGTGCCCAGAAAGCAGATGGCTACAGTTGGGGACATGGCCGGTGAGGAGCGTTCAGGGAGCGGACTGCCACTTGATGGGGTGTGGGAGGACTGGGGGATAAGGAACCAGGCAAGGAGGTGAAGAGGAAAGTGGTCTGAGGAGAAGCATGTCTGATTACTGCCAAGTTTGTAAACTGTATCGGAACTCTTCTAACTCAGCAATCCTTAAACACTGCTTTAAAAACCCCCTTCCTTTAAGGGGTAAGTTTGATAAATACTCAGCAATGGGATGAGAAAAAGCAAATGCTAGCCTGGGAATCTGAAAACACACAGTTCATCAGCAAAGCCACTAACTCTGCCTTTCTGGGGCTCTCCATGAACCTTTCTAGTTCTTCCCTGAGATCACAAAGCAAACAGTGTTTGACTTGTTTTCCTTCTTTGAAAAAAGTGTCAGATTTTAAATCTCTGAATTTCCAGAATTGCTTGAACTGTGCATGACCACTCTTGGGTTGGCTCATGTGTTTGGCTTTTTTTTTTAGTGCAACCTTACGTTTCAGTTTCCTCGCTTTCAAATGTGTGTGTTTTGGGAGGAAAACTATAATATTCTCAAGGTTTTTTCTCTTAAGTAATTGCTACAGTGAGAAGGGTGACCAGATAGCAACTGTGAAAAAATGGGAAGAGGGTGAGGGGGTAATAGGCGCCTATATAAGAAAAAGTCATCGAAAATGGGACTGTCCCTTTAGAAACGGGACATCTGGTCACCCTAGCAGTGAGTGCCATTTAAAAATCAACATTTCCCAGTAATTAGTACACCATGGTATCTGGAGAGGCCTCCATCAGTAGCCAGTTTAGATGTAAGCCGATGCTCGCTAGGATGCCATAATGTCACATCTGCTGGCAGGACTTTTCAAAGATGACTACTGTTGATATTTACAAACTTATTCTATCTTAACAAAGATTTTGCCTGGAAATTCTGTTCTCAATGACTTGACTGTTCTCTCTGATGGGCATGACTTTCTACCAGAGGACTCTAGAGATGCCAGCAGATTGGCGATGCAGTGGGCTGCAGGAGCCAAACCGAAACCAGATTTTAGTAAAGTCTGACCTTTCAGGTGACCCAAGATCTTGCATCCTGGGGTGTGAAATGTAAGTGAATGAACTTTGTATCTTAGCTGAGTGACTGCTGGAATTCTTCACGTTCTGAGGCTGAACATTAGAAAGCATGGGAGAGTTACTCTGTCCCATTAACTCAGTTCCTATGCATTTTCGTCTGCATTGAGCTGCAACCCTACTCAAATGGATCACAAGTCAAATGCCCCATTAATTTTAACAGCAGGTTACACTTAATGATATATGGAAATGCTTTATTGATTATGTAGCTAAAAATGAAGATCTCTGC